>NC_136057.1:2037496322-2039896322 GCF_964261635.1 Lissotriton helveticus | reverse complement strand
TGCTCAGGGCCCATTACCTATCCCCAGTCACTGTGTCTGCGTGTTATTGCTCATCTGCGTAATGAGGGCCTAGCGCCCCACACACAAACACTACAGTAATATGTGCCTGTCCACTTTTGCAGTAAGTAAATACATTGAGTTTGAACTTGATAGATTCCAGAGCATGGAATAGCATGTCAAAAGATTGTTAAATGATCTATCTAACAGCATCTGATCCACTAAAACGTGTGCAAACTTGGCAGAATTTAAATTCTTTTCGACATAGCATTTAACATGCAAGCATTCTTTTCTTATTGAAGATTATAGGCAGGTGTATACTTTCTTCATTGTCCTGGGAGGAAGGCAAAATAGGTTCTAAATTTAAGTTTAATTGGAGTGGACAGTGAGCCCTGCTTTGACTACATCACAACTCGCCAATAAGGGCAAAAGTTGATAATGCATCAGAAAATAGCCAATGCAAAACATGGTGCTATGTGGCGAGGATAGGAATATACATTCTCAGTCAGACCTCAGATAAACCATTGTTAGAAATGGGGGTCTCTAGTTGGCAATTGTTTACTCCATTGTCCAAGTAGGGATCCTTCTTAATAGTCAAGGTAAGGGGGATACACTTCTAAAATAATCCCTGTTCACCCACTTGGTAGCTTGGCATGAGCAGACAGGCTTATCTCAGGGGCAGTGTGTAAAGAATTTGTGCACACATACAATAATACAGAGAAAAACTACAAGTGGACACCACACAGGTTAGAAAAATAAGTAATCTTTATCTAAACCAAACAAGACCAAAACGACAAAATCCACAATACAATAGTAAAAATATGGCTTTTAAAAGGTAGAAACAGTTCAGTCCATAGCAAAGTATTGATGCAACAATTTCAACACAAAATATCTTGGATGCTTCAAAAAAATAAACAAAAACAGCCACAGGGGAGGTGATGCATGGTTCCTTACTGAAGGGGAGGTGATGAGTCAGTTTCTTACTGTGCAGGGAGGTGATGTATCGGCTTCTTACTGTGGGCCCAGACGCTGATGTAGACTTGGCACCCCAGTGCAATGCTTGAGGCTCAGGAAGCATCGGTTCTTGATGCTGCAGTGGCCATGGCTCTGATTTGGTTTCTTCAGCCACTGTCCCATGGTGCATTAGTTCTTGTAGCCGCACAGCAGGACCTGCATCAGAATCGGTGCGGTGATCTCAGACTTCGTAGATCGGTGCAGCCGATGAAGCATGCAGCAATTACTCCCACCGCAGGCAGGCGCTGCGTTAGTTTCTTTCACGGTGCATCGTAAACAGGTGCAAATGTGTTGCACTACTCATCATTGTGTTCCTTTTCCAGCTCCCAACAGCAGGAACAACCTCCAGAGGCTCAGAACACCAACAGGCACCTTTTGGCAGATCAGAATTCTGAGCAAGGAAGTTCAGGGGCGCTGGGGCTGAAGTCTTTGTATCCCAGAGACTTCAAAATAGGAGGCAAGGTCTTCTTCAAGCCCTTGGAGAATGTCCTTGTTCTTTCCCTGGCAGAAACAGCCACTGCACCCCAAACCCATACAGCACACAGCAAAGGAGCAGTACTCTTCCACAGTTTCTCAGCTCTTCTCTTTGGCAAAAGTTCCTCTTGAATCTCAGGAGTAATCTAAAGTTCAGGGATCTGGGCATCAGTTTTTATATCGCAAATTGCTTTGTTCTGTTGTGGCAGAGAAGCTCTTTGCCCAGCCAAAACCAGATCTGTCCTCTCTGGTATAGCTGCCCGCCAGGAGGTGGAGACAGCATTGTCCCAGGCAGACCAGGCCCATTCAGGTGTGAAATAAATCTCCTCCCCCTACTCTGAATGCAGCCCGGGTCTATTCAGCCCAGCCCTGACTCATTCAGGAAAGGCAGGACACACTACAACCCCCCAGTGGCTGTTTGAGAGAAGGCACATCCCCAGCCGCTTTCTCTCCAAAGCCAGACAATCAATACACACAGAGGCACACTGGATGGCTAAGCAAGAAAATTCCCACTTTCTAAGAGTGGTATTTTCAAACCCAGGATATAGAAATCATCCTTACTAAAAGATGCATCTTTATATCCTGAGTTCAGGCATACTATACTTTACCTTTCTATATTATCCCTGTAGAAAATTATATTTAAAAGATGTTATAAATAAACTCACATACACTGCACCCAGGGCACAGGAGTACCTTGAGCCCACCTTTGGGGTGACTCACGTTTAAGAAAAGGGAATGTTAGGGCCTGGAAAGTGGGTGCACTTACCAGGTCAACATGGCAGTTCCAAACTGCACACAGACACTGCAGTCTCACAGGTCTGGCCTCTCTCACTCATGCCCGCCTGTTATGTTTACTAACATTTAGCCCATTGTCTGTTTGCATTTCATGAGTAACTTGCATGTTTTTTAAATGGTACTGTATATAAATACACATACAGACATTAAGAATGGTTCATGTATACAATAATAGAAGTTGCAACTTCTTTCCAGAAGTTGTTTCCTCCTCGCACGTTGGAATTAGCATACGCATGTGTAAACAACGGGTATTCAATTGACTGAGGCAAGCGGGAGTATTTAAACTGCTCCCGCTAGCACTCGTTTTGGCCTCGTTGGTTGCCTGCACCTACCTGTCTCCAGTATGCTCACTCATTCAGTCCTCATCTTCCCCTTCCTCCTTGTTACCTTGGTGTCCTCTCCTGGCTTCTCGTCTTCCTGGAGCAGTCTTTTTTTCGGCGCGCAGCCAGTGGAGACGAGTCCTTCTCCTTCCTGATTCCTGCTACCGCATTTCCTGAAAGAAACAGGTGAAAGGTGAATCAATAAAACAAAGGTAATCCAAGTTATTTCGTCAATTGCAGTGAGTGAAATTCTCATTTATTTAATGAATGAAAGCACGTTGGGACAAAGAGACTGTTGATAAGACTTTTGGAACTCTGCATATTTATTTAACTTTTGTATACACTAAAGACATCCAAGGTGCAATCTACGGTGCATTTCCAACAGTACTACCAAGAAAACTGGGACACTAAGAATTCTACAATTACGAGAAGGCTATCTCAAACTATTGAAAGAATCACAGATTCTGTGAAGATATACAGAACCCTTTGTGGTTATTTTATTAGTCTTTTATTTATTTTGAATATTATTAGCATTGTGTTATTCTCCCAGAGATCATATAAATGCAGAGCTATATTTAACATCTCCGAGTAAAGAAAGAAGTCGACGATTTCATAAAGGTGCATATGTATAAACATTCAGAAGAAGTCTGTAATAACAGTAAAATAATGTGTGCGTTGACATGTTTATTTAGATACAAAGTGAAAAAGACTCAGAGAAGATACCAGACTCAGAGAGATACCAGATGTCCCAAATGAATAATTACCAATCTTTCATGTTTAGCCACAAAGTTCATTAGGTAGGAAGTGCCAAGGTTCCAATCATTAAGTGACGATTATATGTTGATTTTTGTTATTGCAATAGACAGCTCACAATTACATTGTTTCTTTTAGTAAAGCACCAAGATGGTAGAACTCAAAAGGCATTGATTTAAGCCCAAAACCAGACAGTGGAAAACCTAGACACTATCAGACATCCCCAGAAGAATTCCTGTCGTACGAGAAGACACCTGGAAGCTAATTTTCTCCTCTCTCTCTCTCGCTCTTGTCACCACAATCCCCTTTCCCCCCGGAGGCTCTCAGATTGACAGTCTATGTTCATTCTGTACTGTCAAGCTGCTAGTTTCCAGAGGAATTAGGGAATAATCGTCACCAAGGTTGAACAATCTGGAGATCAGCTGGGTGCCATGTAAAAGAAGGCCAAGCCCCACCTCACGTTTATAAGAAACAATTCGAGGTTTACAGGTAGAAATGCAACAATTAAAACAAGAAAGTCACTCTTTAAGACAAGAAATATTTAAAAGTAGAAATGAATTCACAAAATGGATAGAATCTAAGACTCCAAATCCTTGTCTGCTTTTATCAGCACCTAAGTTTTGGACAGAGTCCTTTTCCCACTCTTCATACAAATAGTCAACATCCTGACCATAACCTACAAGTCACAGTTGTTACTGCAACCCCAGTTCATTTGGTTAATCCTGAACGATTTTTAGGAGATAGTTCTCTTTTTGCCTCATTTATGAGTCAATGCCAGTTGCATTTTTTGTGCAAACCCCAAGTATTTGTTACTGATTCAGATACGATTTGTTTCATTATTTCTTATATAGGAGGCATAGCAGCAAACTGGACAATTCCACTGATTGAAAATAATGACCCCTTTTTACATAATTTTGTTGCCTTTAAAGACAATATGTCACGTTTATTTGCTCGTCATGCTTTCATTCAGAACAGTGACAACAAACTTTTAAATTTGTGCCAAGGTTCTAAAGATCTCATTACCTATATAACTACTTTTAATAATCTTTTATCCAAAACACACTGGCTTGAAGAAAAAAGTATTTCCCTCTTTTATAGAGGGTTAAGAAATTACTTAAAAGATTCATTGGCTCACATAGTAGACTTACCTGAAGATTATTCAGAATTTATAGATATGGTTGTTAAATTAGATCACAGATTAGGAGAGAGAAAACAGGACACACCCAGAATAGATTCTAGAGCTATTTTGATTAAATCAGAAAGAAAAGAAATAAAGGAAAAACAAAATGGGTCAGAACTCATGCAGATAGAGGAATAAAAGGTCCATTATCTCAAGAAGAAAAAGACAGATGTCACAAAGAAAATATGTGTCTATTTTGTGGTAAGAATGGGCATTTTGCTTGAGGTTGTCCAATAAAACCCAAAAAGAAAAAAAACCCAATTGCAAACATTAATGTAACTCACTCAGAGCTGGAAAACTAAACATCTCGAAGAGAGTTGAGATCGTCCCTTCGAGAACAACTGAAACAAAGATCTCCCACATGTAACAATCATAATTAATCATGTTCCAGGACATATGACCATTCGAGTAAGCTGTATTGTTTCAGAACAACAAAGATACTGTTTATCAGTATTATTAGATTCAGGCACCACCAGTAATATTTTTTATAAAAATTTAGCAAACAAAATTGGAATAGGTCAAACCTCCAAGGAAGAACCAGAGCCAGTAAGAGCAGTAGATGGTTCAGCATTGTCATCTAGCCTCATTTGTTTTCATACTGCCTCCATGACTTTAGTGCAGAGGTCTTCAATCCCCCTCCTGATAAAATTTTCTAGAGCCTGGTACTCCTCATCATCGACAACCGTAAATGCCCCCAATTCCCACACAAAATATTGTTTACAGTGGGGAAATAATATGAAACAGTGTTTGTCAAACCAAAGGTCAGTGAGGTTGGGAGCGCGGTCAAAGGTGTAGCTAAAAACAAAAGGGCCTCATTTATGAGGAATTGGGGTCGGGCAACGTTGCAAGTCCTCTTGCTGCGCTGCCATATGCAAATGTGGAAGGGCAGGAATGCACCATATGTATGAAATACAGTGCATTCCTGTCCTATCCCCTTGCGTTGGCTCAGAAATTGCTGCCTAGCACCAATATAGGCAGGAGTGTTTTTGTGCAGGAAGGGCACCTTCCCTCATAAAAATAATCCCCAGAGAAGTTTTCCTCTTTGTATGTGATTTGCAAAATGCATCACACATGGAAAGAGGAAAACAGAAAGAGAAATGCTTTCACTGGGGAGATGTACGTTTTTGGTGCTGCCCCAGGGTTAAGTGATTTTAAAAATATGGGGCAGCATCAAAATACATGGGTGTTGCGTGGGAACACCCACGCAGCGCACATAGAACACCTCCTTGATGCAGAGTTAGGCAAGGCAGCAACTTGTCCTGCTTTGTCTCATTCCATATCTATGAGGCCATGCAAAGCCATGCAGGGTGACTTTGCGCCGCCTCATCGGTATGGTTGAGACGTTCGCGCCCCTAGAGCGTAAAAAAAACTGGGGCTCTGGTGGCGCAAGCCTCTCATAAATAAGCCCCAAAATATTCTGTATGTTTTTTAGGTCTGTCACCATCAGGTACCTACATATACAATAATGGGCAGTGTAAATTAAAAATAAATGTAATAAGTTGTTACTCAGTGGGAAATGCGCTGTAGTACATTATAAAACCTCTATTAGTTAATGCACTCCATATATCTGTGTGTAACCAGAGAGACAAAGAATTAAATATTGGTTGGTGCAGTGGAGAATGAATATATGACGTTATTCCTCAACCTTTAATCCCGCATACCATGACTCCGCATTTATTACAACGCATGAGCCATTACTCTGCAGTACCATCACTCCTCAATCTTTTACCCCGCATATAACTTTACCACGCATGCCTTTACAACGCAAAGGCATGTGTGGTGAAGTTATAAACTTAGTAAACTTAGTAAATGTACTTACCACATATATATATATATATATATATATATATATATATATATATATATATATATATATATATATATATGTATGTATACATATATATTTCCTCCCAACTGTACCCGTCGCAGAGGGAACTCTGTATGTCGGTGCCAGCATTAAAGACCGGGACGTGTCTTTTTTTCTCAATAGCGGAACTAAGAATTACGCGGCACACTTCTTGGCAGTTACTATATTTATTCACAGGTTAAGCGCAAAACTCCTACGCGTTTCGAACAAACGTTCTTGGTCACGGCAGTGTTCTACACTAGTCCTTTCTTTCTTTCCACATTTTATACCCTTTAACTTTTCATTGATAGGGTGGTGCATTATGGGCCTTGCAGTTCTATATCACTGGAACATTTTTACATTTTAACATTTTTTGCATTTTTTACATTTTATTTACAATTGTATACTTGGTGTTGTATGTGGGGATACATTTGAAACAGTGCTCACTTAGGCGTTGGTCCTTTAGTAGGAGAACCTAATGGTTTGGCATTTTTTACCTGTTTTACAAAAAGTTTAGCGGAATTACCGGGAAAACATACCGTTTATGCATTAACAAGCATAACAGCTCTGTGAGTACTCTGTGTTCAAAGATCAACTCATTACTAGGGCTGAGTGCCCTTTGCCCCACATATATGTCACACCTTTTATCTTAACAGGCCCTATTATCTTAACAGGCCCTATTTTGTCTGTGCATTAATTCCTACTGTTGTTGTCACTACAATCAAACATTACAATTTCATTAGATGTCATTGTCCTTTTCTCAGTTTACAGATGAACATGCATCTCCTCATCTGCATTCAGACCCAGTGGATACATCGTCTTGAATTTAATTATGAGTTTAGACTCCAATCTTCTCAATTTTTGTAGTCTATCACCACCTCTTTCTTGTTTTGGGATTGTTGCCAGGCCTAAATATTTTATATCTTGCCAAGTCTTACCAACATGAGTTTTGAGATGTTTTGCCATGGCATATGTGTTGTCTGTATTCTGTATTGCCCGGATATGTTCAAGTATCCTCTTTTTATTTTTTTTTATTGCATAAACGGTATGTTTTCCCGGTAATTCCGCTAAACTTTTTGTAAAACAGGTAAAAAATGTCGAACCGTTAGATTCTCCTACTAAATGACCAACGCGTAAGTGAGCACTGTTTCAAATGTATCCCCACATACAACACCAAGTATATAATTGTAAATAAAATGTAAAAAATGCAAAAAATGTTAAAATGTAAAAATGTTCCAGTGATATAGAACTGCAAGGCCCATAATGCACCACCCTATCAATGAAAAGTTAAAGGGTATAAAATGTGGAAAGAAAGAAAGGACTAGTGTAGAACACTGCCGTGACCAAGAACGTTTGTTCGAAACGCGTAGGAGTTTTGCGCTTAACCTGTGAATAAATATCGTAACTGCCAAGAAGTGTGCCGCGTATTTCTTTGTTCTGCTATTTATACATATTACCTACTGGCGGTCGCCAGTAGGTATATATAGTTAGGATTTTTTCTCTATTGGTTTTTTGAAAATTCTATGTCTAATAACTTTGGCGTTTGTGGACGGAATTGGCTGAAATTTTCAGGAAAATGGCACATTTTGTTTCTGAGGAGCCCTTGAAAATTTTGGGGGGGTTCGTCCAGTGGGGGCCGAGAAAAAAGGGGGGTCCCAAAACGTGTTTTTAACATTGAGTTTTCCATAGGGCGGTTGGCCTCACTTTTAGCCCGAACGGCTGAATGGATTTGCACGAAACTTGGCAAAATTGTAGGGACTGGTAGCCCGATGTGCCTTTTGTAGGTCTCAATATATGTGCTCCAGTGGATTTTGAGAAATTAACGTTTAAAAAAAGATATATATCTGTAAGCGCGGACCAGGCAGCGCTCTGGTTCGCGGACTTTTCGCGCAACGGAGCTTTGTGAAGCGAAGCTGATTGGTTCTCCGGCGTCTGTCAACATTCCAAACAGTCCGTAGCGGCCGCCATCTTGTCTCTCGGTAGGATCGAGAGACAAGAGGAGGTCAAAACAAAGGGGGAAATAACTATAAGGGGGCATAGTAGATCCTCGCTGACCCCCTAGGTTTGATGTGGAGGTTTTAAAAGGGCCCCGCGGGGCAAAAAAAAAAAATAAAAATAATAATTGAACGGCTGAATGGATTTGCACGAAACTTGGCAAAATATTAGGGACTGGTAGCCCGATGTGCCTTTACTAGGTTTCAATATATGTGCTCCAGTGGATTTTGAGAAATTAACGTTCAAAAAAAGATATATATCTGTAACAGCGCTCCGCTTCGCGTAACGGAGGTTTGCGAAGCTGATTGGTCATTCTGTCACTGGGCTATAGTTGGGCTACATCTGGCTGATATTTGGGCTACATTTGTTTTTTTGTGTGTCTGGCGGCCATCTTTGGGCTACATTGGGCTACATTGGGCTTCATTGGGCTACATTCGGCTAATTAGCAAATAGCTCATCGCAAACTAGGAATGGTAAAGAATCGCTATTTATTCCTTAAAGTTCGCTATTTAGGAAATGCAAATAACTTTGATGATACATATGGCGGTTCATCTCTAACAAGATAAGAAGCATAGGGATACATTTATGATGACTGGCGCATCACCAGGGATGTGTTAGTCATTCTGTGCCGCTGTTCCGTCACCTATGGTGTGCTGCATTTACAATGCGGCGCATCATGGGGCAAAAACAGCACAGATGCGTGATGTATCTGTGCCGTAAAGGTGGCGCATTGCTGGAGTTGTATCGCAAGTGTGATGAAGCTCCAGCAAGGGTCGGGGGTGCCCCTGTCGCAGGGTTTCTGTTCTCACACAGAACTGTGGACAGAGGATTGGAACCTCGGCGAATGCATTGCTGGAGTTGTATCGCAAGTGTGATGAAGCTCCAGCAAGGGTCGGGGGTGCCCCTGTCGCAGGGTTTCTGTTCTCACACAGAACTGTGGACAGAGGATTGGAACCTCGGCGAATTAGGGTGTCCCAAAACTCACGTTAGTAATCAAAAACTATTTAGCAAGCTAGGTACAGTGTCACATTGGATATAACAAACTCTCAATGTTTAGACAATCCAGAATATGAACTTATAGTACCTCAGGATACGTGGAACTCATGAACAGTCGGTCGTTATAGATTTCTTAGAAACCAGAACATGGAGTTAAGAAGAACAGATGTGTATTTGAAATGTTTATTTACTAATGCCGTCTTCTCAGGCGTAGTACCTTAGATAATAAAAGTACACATATTATCAGTAGCAAAATTACCAGCATAGTTACTAGTACATAAAAAGTGAATGGTGATAGTATGTTAACATGCTGTAAATGAATAAGAGTTAGCAACACTTATAAGCAGCCGCGGGCCGTGGAGGGAGTTACGGTGAGGCAGGGAGGCGGGGAGGGGGAGAAGCAGGGTGGAGAATACAAGTACACATATTATCAGTAGCAAAATTACCAGCATAGTTACTAGTACATAAAAAGCGAATGGTGACAGTATGTTAACATGCTGTAAATGAATAAGAGTTAGCAACACTTATAAGCAGCCGCGGGCCGTGGAGGGAGTTACGGTGGGGCAGGGAGGCGGGGAGGGGGAGGGGCAAGGTAGAGAGGGCTCCACCCTGCTTCTCCCCCTCCCCGCCTCCCTGCCCCATCGTAACTCCCTCCACGGCCCGCGGCTGCTTATATCTCACCCTCCCTAATACACATATTATATTATTTGCTAAGAAGGTCTCTTTGTGTTGGTTTAGGGCGTGCCCATACTTTAGTGTCTTAGATTTGAAGGAATCACATCAGCATACACCAGCTCTCTCTTCATGTGAACCGCATCAACTGTTGTGTATGTGTGTTCGGCAAAGCAATATAAAACCCGCCTCATGCCCAGAATTGGCAGAAGTTGCACTTATGTTATGAGTATGAAGTCGTGGAGATCAGACCTCATAACAATTCTGTATCGTGTTGTTCTTGAAACTTTAGCACTCGCTGTACAGATATAGTTTAACAAGTAAAGCAGATAGTAGACCAATAACATATTATTCTCATGTAAACCACGATGAACTACTAGGTGGAAAGCTAAAGCAACAACTAAGTGTCGTGTGCAGAAGTTGCAAAAAAGGAAAAATGGCGTTTAAACCGGTAATGAGCCCATGCTAACTTAACACGGTGTAAAGATATCCAGGACCTAGATGACACCTCCTCATGATCCGGAAACGAACTGAATAAGATAATAGAAGTGCCATCTCATGAGAGCAGATTGCAAGTTTATATGTGGACGGTCCGCAAGGTAAAGCATTAAAAACTAGGAAAATTCAATGCTAAAGAAAAATAAAACAGCCAAGTACTTTATCGAGTCTTAAGCCAATAGGCAAGGTAAATAATAAAAACTTGACAAATAAGTCAATGAATTGTCAATGAAATGCTAGTACTCAGCATATCAAACATGAAAAAGGTCTATGACATAACTGTGTATGCAAAATAAGCTGCAACAGCCTCCAATAGGAAGTCACCGTCTTCATCCGAAAACAGTTCAGCCATCCAATTTAAAAGCGGAAAAGAACATACGTGCTCTCCCAGCACCGGATCCTCTATCACCATCAGAGGACAGCTCGGTGGGTTTTCAAGAAAGCTCTGTTCCAAGAAAGACTGTGCTGCCGCCAGTAAATTCCAGGGACCAAGTAGTCCATGCATCAATGCCACAGCCATAATCCTTTCGCCAGGACAAACCAACTCGTGAGTAATGATAGGAGTCATCAGCTGATTAAAGTCGACGTCAGGAGAAACCGGTCCGCAGAGACACAAATCAATGGCCCAATCGAAATCACAGGTCAGGCAGTGAAATACAGGCTGGACACAGGTGAAGTAGGAGAACCGAAAAGATAATCCATATGCCGTGCTTAATATCGCCAACGGCATTGTGCCATAATATTCTAGCATGCGATTGCGGAACAGTGTCAGCAGCTGCAGGGTCGGAGGTTGCATAGGAGGGACATCCATATTTAAAAATGTAAAAAAGCACAAGAGCGTCCGCTGGTAATGCAAGTAAAAATGCCAATCCACGAACCAGAGTGCAGAAAATACAATGAAAAGAAGCAGGGATGACTCCAAAGATTTTCTCAAATGAAGTCACGAGACCACTGGTAACAACTTTAAAAAAGTGTGCCAGGGATTTTGTGGAGGATGCGTTAAAGATAGTCGGAAACATGTTGCTGAAATTGAAAGGCAAACCTGTGTACGGGTGTTCGCTATGTGAAGTACGAAAGTTTCACGGGCCGAACTCAAGGCCACCTCTCTCTGAGACAAAAGAGCTCTTATTCTTGCCATGCCGTTGAAACGTGTCCCAAGGTTGGTATTTGTGGCCAGATTGAAAACTCCCTATGTTCATGTGTGGGAGGAAATAGAACATTTCTGCAGCAAATAACCCGTTCACTTACTGTTACGATAAAAGGAATACTTTTAATTAACTCAGAACAATCTTCATTATTGAGCATCAAATAACTACCATTTTCCAACAACTTGAACGTGGGGATGATAGCAGGAACTGGCGTGCCTTGCAACATGCAAGCCATATTTGGTCGGTGTTTGTTGCATGAATCGTGTAACTGTATGTGCCTACACATTAGTGAATGATCTGGCGTCTCAGTGCATTCCTCTCCATTCAGATAAACTTCTTGATCATCTTTGAAACATCTGTATGTGTATGGAAGCGACCAGACCTCATGAAGAAAAGCACTACCTAAAGGTTCATAACGACCTATTGGTATATATTTCATACAATTTGAAAACTTATATAAAGCAAAAGGCAGCGTTATTAAACCGTGGATAAGGCATGTTGCCAAAAAACCCGCAATCCTCTGCTGATGATGTCACTGAGCATGTCATGAATGATGTAATATGTGACATCATCAGCAGTGGATTATGGGTAATGGTATCTCTAGTTTACTCCCCTATAGCTGTCTTTCTTTTAACATAAGTGTGTGTTTCCTTCCCTTATACTTACTGTTTTTGGTTCGCTTCCAGTTCGCGTACCAGCGAGCGAACTAGGAAGCGAACTAAGAGAAATAGAGGTTGGCACAGTTCCAAATATTGTACCAATTTTTTAATAACGGGGAGGTAGTTCTGAAAAGAACTTTTTTTTTTATTTTTCTGAACATTTTTTTACTGTTTTTGAATTTTTCGGAACAGTTTTATATTTTTTTGGGTTTTTCTTGGAGGGGGCAATGAAAACGATTCATTGTAAAGGGCTCAACAGGAGCAACAAAACAAAAAAAAGAAGTATTTATTATTTTGGGCGTTTCGGACAAACTTGCATATGATAGTCAATAGCTCTGTTGATCAGAGTGATGCTTTTTTCTCCGTAGGAAATGAATCCATCGCAAAATGCGCAGGTGTGTTTTACATCACCAAATCTCATTTGTATATTTGGCACCATCTCCCTGCCCTCTGGTCCCGTTACTTCCGGTACAACAGATCTTCTGGCCATAATAGGGAGATTATCTAGGTCGTTCCGAAACTGTGCAGCACTGTAGTTGTTAGGATGCCACCTAGTCATATGGCGATGCATTGTGTAGTTTCCGAAACTGTATTTTTTGTCGGTCCCTCTGGACAGTCTATCTTGACATATAAGGCAAGTTACGTATCTTGCATTTACTTTTTTCTGACCTTTGGGAATTTTAAAAAATTGCCAAATGAAGTTTTCTTTCCGGTGAGACGTCTTGGGCTGCTCAGGCAAAAACTGCCTCTCTTCGTGCTCGTCCTCCTGTTCCTCTTCTTCTTCTTCTTGTTGAATTACAACTTGAGCAGGTGGTCCACTCTTCCTTGGATGTGGTGGAGGTGGTGGGGAAGCACCAGCTGAAGCTACTAAAGAAGCCATTGCTCAGTGATCACAAAGGGTCTTTCTCTCACAATGATGAAAGTCAGAGTGAGGAAAGAAGGAGGGATTTTCATCATTTGGGAAAAACAAGAGTTCTCAACCAATCAAAAGTGTTCATTTTAGATTATATGACCTAGTCTTACATCATTAGGAAACCAAAAGTGAAATGAACCAATGAAAAGTGTTATTACCAAGTCACATGACTTGCTGTGTTTACGTTAAGCGCTTTGCAGGGCCTCCCGGTTTGCTTCCAGAAACCTGCGCTTTGCGACTCGCTTCGCGTACCAGTTCGCTAATGTAGCACGTCATATGACGTATCACGCGACAACGTGAAACGTCATGCGGACGGGAGGCGTCACGATGTTGTTTTCTAACGCGGCACTTGCGGTAAAGAAACGTTTACCGGCTCGCGGTCTATTTCGCGGCATCAAGGTCAGCTAACGGGAAGCTTCCCGATTCGCGAAGCGGGAACGAAGAAAAAAAAATATTTGAAAAAAAAATTATTCATAAACATATAAAATATATTTTTGGATTTAAAGAAGAATACATTTTACAGCTACAGATATTAGCTGTTAAAAAACCAATGAAATTCACAGAAAAAACCATAGGTTATAGACCATATATAGTTAGGAATTAGCATTTACAAAACCTTGAAAATTCACTGAAAAAACCATAGGTTATAGACCATATATAGTTAGGAATTAGCATTTAGAAAACCTTATTTTACTCACACAAAACCATTGAAATTCCATATATAGTTAGTTGCACTAACTATATATCGCGCACCCGCAATCCACTGCTGATGATGTCACATATTACATCATTCATGACATGGTCAGTGACATCACTGATGACATCACTGATGACATCTCAAATGACATCACTGATGACAACATCCAGTGACTGTATGTTTCTGTAAAGTTAAAATATGTCTTAGATATTGAAGAATGAGTGGATGTATAAGTGTCTGGATGAAGGATTTAGTAGGTGCGTGACTGACTGTATGAGTGAGTGATTAAATGTGTCTCACTGAATGCATGGGTTAGTGACTAAACTGTCTTAATTTGTGCATCATTATGTCTGTTGTGATGTAAACTGCTGCATGTGTTGATCATTAGCTATACGAGAGGCTATATGTGTTATTAATTGGTTGCCCAAGTATTTCTATGGGAGATTGAGTTTGTGTGGGGGTGGCTGGGAGGTGTGTGACTCTGTGCATAGATGTGTGAGCAGTTGATTCACTAGGTGTATGAGTTCAAGAGTGCATGTGGAAAAAGCTACATGGGCGGTTGACTGTGTGCATGAGTGTATTGATGAGTGAATGGATATCTCAATGCTACATGTCATAGTAAGTACATATGTAAAACACAGTACATGTGAGAGTTGGCATATATAAATAACTGTGCATGAGAGCCACTGAATGTGTGAGTGGCTGTATGGATCATTGTGAACTTGTATCAGGGATTGTATAAGAGAGTAAATATGTGTTAGTATATGTTTGAATAAGTAAGGTGTGTATAACTGTATAGTTGAGGAAATGGAGGTGAGATTGTTTCTTTGCATGACTGACTAGGTGTGTGAGTAACTCCATGGATGAGTGACAGTGTGTGAGTGTCTGTATACACTGAGTGTATCTAAGGTTATATTAGAGTCTGAAGAGGTTTATCGTATTAGCACAAGAATGATGTCAAATGAGATGTCATCAGTGATGTCATCAGTGATGTCATTTGAGATGTCATCAGTGATGTCATCAGTGATGTCACTGACCATGTCATGAATGATGTAATATGTGACATCATCAGCAGTGGATTGCGGGTGCGCGATATATAGTTAGTGCAACTAACTATATATGGAATTTCAATGGTTTTGTGTGAGTAAAATAAGGTTTTCTAAATGCTAATTCCTAACTATATATGGTCTATAACCTATGGTTTTTTCAGTGAATATATATATATATATAAAACTCCTCAAAGCGCTTGTAAGCAATGCGCACTCGGAAGCAGGCTGTTTCCAAAATTGATTTATTCTCAAAATACGCTACGCGTTTCGACACCAACTAGTGTCTTGCTCACACGTTATTGCTCTGAATTACCGGCAAGTTAAATTAACATCAACAAGCAATAGCTCCCATGGATACAGGTCACATGATACAGTCGGGTAAGGCATCTGCCATTACAGAGTGGAGTGAAAGCATGTTGAACTATACTGAAAACAACACATGTTGCTGCCACCAACATAATTAAACACTTAAACATGTAAATCAGTCTAGTGTAATTTGATATTGAACACAACCGTCTAATATTAGTGTCCGGAGACAACAGGCAAACCAAACGTGGTGTCTGCCGATTGTCAATCATGAGTTTTAACTAACCCTGGGCGAAGAACTACGCTCCGTTCGCGGAGCTTGCGGAGTTTTGGCAACTCCGCGTTCTACGGAGAACGCGAAGCTGTCGATTACTCCGCGATCCGGTGCGTAGCGTAGTTCTCGCGCGCTGAATAACATTATCGCGTGCGCCGGGGGTAAGTTCGCGCGATATTTGACGCGATCACGCACTTTGGAAATAAGGGAACGCAAGCGGGCGGGACAAACCTCTTGAGTAACTTAGCGCGCTAGCTATCTCGAGCATGCAGGCAGCGCCCCGAACACGCGCACCGCGCTCCCGAAGACGAAAAACGGCGCGCGAACGGGTCTAGCAAGCTACTACGCATGTCCGCGGAGCTACGCGAAGGTCGCGGAGTGCAACTGCGTCTTCGCGTAGCTCCGCGGAGTGCGGCTCCGCGAACTACGCCCAGGGTTAGTTTTAACTGACTGCCCTCGGTATAGTACCTGAACTCAAAAAAACTCAAAAAACACAAAAAACAGTTGAGGACCTCCCAAAAGTTTCTCAACTAATCTACATCCATATAAGTATATGTACATTTCTGAGGGCAAAAAGAAATTGCCCCTGTACCCCTAACCTCACACCTAGCCCTGAACCCTAAAAATACCCCTGTACCCCTAACCCCAAACCTATCCCTGAACCCTAAAAATACCCCTGTACCCCAAAACCCAAACCTAGCCCTGAACCCTAAAAACACCCCTGTACCCCAAAATTCAAACCTGCTGTAAAAGCATGCGTGGTAAAAGCATATAAAATGTAATGGTATGCGTTATAATAGTATTGCGGAGTAATGGTACTTGCGTTGTAATGGTGTGAGGAGTGAAGGTCTGCGGAGTGAAAGTTGTGGAGTGAAGGTGTTTTACTGTGGAGAATAGTGTATTTTTAGTGCTACATGATCACAGCCTGTGACAGAAAGCACTGTGAGTATGTAAGTTGTTTATACTTGCATTGCATTACACACAGTAAAAAATAGACTGATACATAATGTATAAATAGTTTTAAATAAAATCATTCTTCCAAAATTTTGATTTTAGGAATACCAGGGCTTACGTAATGTAATTTCTTTTTTATATAACTGTCCCTTCAACATCTCCTTAGTAGTATTAAGGGCTGTGTAAGTACAGTTATGATTAAAAGCAAACACTTCATAGCCCAGTTGTTATCTCTTTGCACTACCACTCAAAAAAACAATTCTTTGTCATCACAAAGGTTGGAGTGATTCACCGGTCTCAAGCACCCTTTACAGTTCCATATTAACTAAGCATTTCTTTCAGATGGCCAGGTACCCTGACACAAAAGCTGTTCAGGGAAGAGGAGACTCAGCAGAAGCATTTCAAACGATCCAAAATAGCTGTCCCAGGACCACTCTTCTTTTCCAAAACTAAAGCAAATGTTTTTTTAAATCAGGCAAAGTGAGGCTGGGAATGCACAACCCCCTTCCCAGGGCTTCACGCCCCCCTGGGGGTCGTGTCCTACATTTTCAAGACGTTTGCTTTAGTGTGTGAAAATGGTCACACAGAAAAGATAACATTTGATCTCATAGATAATCCAACTTTTGGGGTTATTATGGGAGTTCCTTGGCTTGAACTACACAATCCAAAAATAGACTGGGTACAAAGAAGAGTAACATTAGATTCTGCATTCTGTAGAACTCACTGTTATCAAGAAACGCAAGACCCGATCCATCCATTACACTCCGTTGCCACACATGTCGAGTCACCATCTTTTCTTCCCAAAGTGTATCAAAATGTTGCAGAAGTTTTTGACCCTGTGCAAGCCACACAATTACCACCCACAGGGTATACTATTGTAGAATCAATCTCATTGCTGGTGGAGTCTTGCTGTGTAGTAGAATTTACGCACTTACTGACCCTGAAGCACAGAATCTCAAAAAATATTTAGACGAACTCTTAGAACTTGGTTTTATCTGGCATTCTATGTCACCTGTCTCATCCCCTCTTTTCTTCGTAGCTAAAAAATCCGAAGACCTCAGGGCTTGCATAGACTACCGTGCGAGCAATAAAGTGACTATAAAAAATCAATACCCATTACCACTCATTCCAGTCTCGTTAGATCAAGTCAAGGGATCCACAATATACACTAATATAGATCTTCAGCGTTCTTACCATCTTATTCGCGATAAGGAAGCCGATGAATGGAAGACCGCCTTCCACGCCAAATTTGGCCTATTTGAATACACAGTAATGCCATCCAGATTGTGTAATGCTCCTGCGGCATTACGATATTTCATAAATGAAGTCCTTCACAAATTCTTAGATGTCTGTGCCATTGTCTATATAGAGGATATCTTGCTTTTCTCAAAAACTGAACAGAAACACATTAACCATGTTCACTCATTTCCTAAAGAATTAACAGAGCACTCTCTTTACACTATATTGGAAAAGTGTATTTTTCATACAAGATCTGTGGAGTTTATGGGTTACTTTTTGTCCCCAGAAGGTATAACAATGCACCTAAGAAAGGTTGAGGCCATTTTGAACTGATATCTCCAACATCTGTGAAGGAAGTTCAGTGGGTTTCAGGATTAGCCAACTTCTATAGGGGATTTATTGCAAACTTTTCTGAAATTGCCTGACCTATCATACATTTGCTTACAAAGGGTCCATCTTTTAATTGGACAGATGAAGCAGAAAAGGCTTTTCAGAGATTAAAAAACGTGTTTACTACTACTGCTATTCTTTGTCATCCATTATTTGTGGAAGCAGATGCTTCTCAAACAGCACTAGGGAGTATTATTACAAAACAATCCCAAAATTGGATATTTATCCAATTTAGCATATGAATCTTGACAATGATTGTAAGCTGAACGTAACTATACAGTAGCAGAGCAGCAACTGCACGCAATAAAGGCAGATTTCATCTAATGGAGACATCATCTTTTGACAACTAAGCATACAATAACGATCTTTACTGATCATAAAAACGTTTACTTCTGTCAAAGCCCAAGATAAATGAAGTGGTTACTGCTTTTTAGTGAATTTGATTTCTTTTTTTTTTTTTTTTTTTTTTTCCAAAACCTTTATTGGAGTAAGCATAGAAAAGTACAAGAATGGGCCTACAACCTCACGGGCTGGCCGCTAATAACAAGGCAAAATGCATGTAAGAAAAATATACACCCGTGGATAGGTACAGCTCAAGTACAGAGCATTACTCTATAGACATCACAGAACAATTTGTATTTTTATTTTTTACAAAAAGAAAACATAAACACTAAAGGCGAATGGACGATAATTAAGGTCAGCCCAAAGAGCGGAGGGGACGGTTCCACGATCAGGAGAACACACCCAGAGCCCGGAGGCTCCAATCAAGTCGGGGAGGGGGGGGGAGGGGAGCAGCGGGGAGAACCGGAAGTATAAAAAACCTTACGGAAAGGTTCCGGGAACTCTAGTCTAGGGAGAAAGGATAATCTCAGCAGTGTTTTCAAGGGGAGGGGTGCAAATACCCCCACGATAATCATTCCACTGGCCCCAAACCTTCGTCCACACCCTGGGTCTGCCCCTGCCCACATAAACCGTCTTCTCACGAAACATGGACCAGTCCATATTGTCCTCCCACTTCGAGACCTCAGGGGGCCTGGAAGCGCCCCAGAGTTGCGCGACATCCTGCTTCGCAATCATGTAACCAAGGGTAGCCCATCTGGTCTGGGCCACAGAGTAGTCAGTGGGTTCCCATACATTCATCAGACATCTGCGAGGCTCCGGTCGCAGGGCCACATCCGTAACAGCAGTCATCACCTCAAGCACAGCAGTCCAATAGGCAGCTATAACCGGGCACTCCCAAAGGATATGCAAAAAGGTCGCACTCAAGCCACATCCACGCTTGCATAGCCCATCCGAAGAAAAGCCCATCGTAACCAGACGCGGACCAGTGACATAGACTCGATGAAGAATCTTAAGCTGAACCAAACGGAGACGGGCAGGAATGGCCACCTCCTTGGGAGAAGAGAGCGCCGATTGCCAATCCTCGTCGTCCAGTTCCAACCCATCGCGAACCCAAGCCTCCCGAAGTCGGACCAGTAAGTCCACCCGATTATTAATCAACTTCTTGTAAATCAGAGAAATAGTGCTATCGGGAAGATGCCCATCAAGGACACGGTCCTCGAGGGGGGAAGAGTCAGGCAAGGCCTCATCAGGAACCAAGACTGAGGCGAGGGCATGTCGGACCTGCAGGTAGCGAAAAAATTCCCTACCACTCAAACCATATTCCGACTGGAGGGCCTGGAACGACTTCACACAACCGTTCGAGTACACGTCACCCACCTTACAGATCCCAATCACATCCCAGCGGTCGAAACCCTTGGTGGACCAGAGTCCGCCCAAACGTTCGGATGCATAAAGCGGTGTCGCTAACGTCAATCGATCCTCCCACCCCAAACTCACACTCGCAGCCCGCCACACCGTTACTGCAATCCTGGATGGGCCCACAAGATGGTGCCCGGCCGATCGGGAATAAAGCGCTCTAGTAAAGTCCCCACCCGGAAGCTGGAGTCTGTCCATCTCGAATGCAGGATTACGACCCGGGGAAAACATCACATGATTAATGGCAGACAACTGGGAAGCCCAATAATATCGCTTGATATCGGGGAGCGCCATGCCCCCGTCATACCAGGGGATGGTGAGCTTTGCGAGTGCGATACGGGGTCGCCCATCCCATATCAACTGCCGTTGAAGACTCTCAATCTCTTGGAAATAGGTCTTAGGGATAGCGTCATAGGAGTTGTGAAGCGCGTAAAGGAATCGCGGCAAGGACATCATTTTAAACAGGGCCGCCCTGCCCAGCGGTGATAAAGGAAGCTTGCGCCAACGGGCCACATCCAGTCGCAGTCTAAGCAACGGTGGGAGGAGATTATGCTCAAAGCGGAGCGTCGGGTCCAACGTAATAAAAATCCCTAAGTACTTGAAGCCCGATTGGACCACTTGAATAGGAAGTCTACTCGGCAAGGGGGGCAAAACCCCCGAAAGAACATATACACAGGACTTGGCCCAATTAATAACGAGGCCCGAGTTGGCCCCAAAAGAAGCAAGAACATCAAACAGAACAGACAGAGATTTACGCGGGGAGGTGAGGTATAAAAGGATATCGTCCGCGTAAAGCGAAACGCGGTCCTCAAAGTCCGGAGACCAGCGAATCCCCTTGAGAGACGGTTCCCACCGGAGCCAGGCAGCCAACGGTTCCAAGGCGAGAGCAAACAGTAATGGAGACAAGGGGCATCCCTGACGGGTACCCCTGCCGAGGGTGAAAGGAGCCGAGACCCTACCATTCACCACCACTTGCGCCAGAGGTGCCGCGTACAGCAACTTGACCCAACCAATAAAATCAGGCCCAAAACCAAATTTCTCAAGAGCCGCCCAAAGATAGGGCCACTCCACCGTGTCGAAGGCCATGGATGCATCCAACGACGCCAAAATGGCCGGCTCCGTCAGAAGCCCCGCCCTCGCGATCGCGCCATGAAGACGACGTAGGTTCAGAGCCGTGTTGCGATGTGGGATAAATCCAGATTGATCCGGATGGACCAAGTCACTAATGACCGTCAAGAGACGGGTGGCCAGGAGTTTCGCCAACACCTTGGGTTCAACATTTAGTAGGGATATGGGTCTATAGGAGGAACAAAGATCACGTGGTTTGCCCTCCTTGGGGATGACAACTATCGTGGCTAGTCTCTGATCATAAGGGAGAATACCCCGTTCCCGGGACTCCAGAAACATGGCGCGGAGATACGGAGCAAGCCTATCCGGACGCAATTTGTACAATTCGATTGGCAACCCGTTCGGGCCCAATGCTTTGCCAGAACGGAGGGAACGGATGGCAGTAGCTATCTCATCAACCGTAAAGGGGGAGTCCAACGCCACACGGTCCGAATCAGAAACAATGGGCAGGGCTATATCACGCAACAGAAGGCGAGAGTCATCCACATCCCTCACAGACACAGGGGTATACACCACACGGAAGTACTCGGCAAACCGGTCAACTATCCCAATCGGGTCCGTTACACTCACACCACAGGCAGACTGAATCACGGGTACCACACGATTAGCTCTCTCCTTCTTATCCAGCCACGCCAGCAATTTACCTGCTTTATCACCCACATCATACAAACGTCCCTGTTGCTCCCGAAACATCACTTTGGCGGCATCCGTGACCAAGGACTTATAATCAAATTGTTTCAGACCCAGGGCATGGAGCTTCTCAGGCGTGACACCAGATTCCAAGCCCTCCTCCAGTACAGAAATTTCCCCCTCAAGATCAACCACTTCTCTATTCCTCGCTCTCTTAGCCTCAGCAATAAGGGAGAGGGCCTGCCCACGAATCACAGTCTTAAAGGCCTCCCACAGGGACACAGCAGATGAAACCGACCCCTCGTTATCCAGAAAATACGAGTCGAGGGACTTAAGTAAAAGGGTGCGGGTCTCAGGGGAGGTAAGGTACCACGGATTAATGGGAGCCACCCTGCCCGCTGCTTCCACCCCAACCTCAAAACGAAGCCAGAGCGGAGAGTGGTCAGAGATACCCCTGGGCAAGTGCACAATCTCACGCACAGCCGGGGACTGAGCCGCAGGCATCAGGAAATAATCCAGCCGAGACAAACTCCCATGGGCCCCGGAGTGAAAGGTGTACTGCAGCTGCGTAGGATGCAAAAGCCTCCAGCAGTCCACTAGGCCGAAGGTATCCAAAAAGCCACCCAACCACTGCTGAGCCGCCGGGGTATCCCTAGGAGGGTGGCGATCATGAATGCCAGAGACTACCGAATTAAAGTCACCAGCCAGAAAGAGAGTACTATCAGGAAGGTCCAACAAGACACGGCCCAAATCTGAAAAGGTGGAAGTCTGCAAGCCGGGGGGCACATAAACAGTTAATAAGGAGAGGGTACGGCCTTCATACCGACCCACAAGGACAGCATTCCGCCCCCGGTCATCCTGTATAACATCATCAATAGCCAGGGGGAGGGAAGCCCGAATGAGGATACCCACACCCCTGGAACCCGAGGTGAACCCCGAATGTGCTACGAGGCGATAGCCCCACCTGTTCATTGCATGACAGACATTGCCTATCAAATGAGTCTCCTGCAGGAAAACAACGTCAGGAGATAAACGTTGTATACATTTCAACACCACACTGCGTTTGATACGATCACCCAGACCATTAACGTTCCACGAAACAAATCTCAACCCGCTACCCCCCATCCCACCCGACAAAGCCCAAACCCCCCATCAATGAGCACGACCACAAAAAGCAATTCAAATACAGAATAAAGTCGCCTTGAACACAGAACATACAAACAATGAACTTCCCAACCACCCACCCCCCAAATAACAGGAAAACACCCCCCACCCTGCACCCCTGCAAAAAGCTAAAAAGCCACCCCAACCTGCAGTGTGCCTGTCGCCCAAGAACCCCTATTCTACACGAAGACCCCGGAGGAGGAAAGGCTCCGTCCCACCCGCCCCCCGATCAATAAATAACGAGAATAAGACCATACATCAAAACACATATGAGGTAGAGGAACATAGGCTTACATCCCTGGAAAAGTCATACAAAACAAGGCATCAGTCAAAAACGAAACGTTTAGCTCTCAACACCACCTTCAGCACCGCCCGGGTGGGCTTCGGACTCAGTCTCGGGAGGTCGATTAGGCAGGGAGTCCAGCCAGTCATTCACAGCCTCTGGCCGATCAAAAAAGAAAGTTCGATCATCATGCTCCACCCGCAGCCTGGTCGGAAAGAGCATTGCGTAACGCATCCACAAGTCCCTAAGACGTTTCTTGGCACCACGAAATCCCATCCGCTGCTTCTGGACCTGTTGGGAAAAGTCCGGATAAAAGTTCACCGTGGCATTTTCAAAGGCTACTGGGCCCTTCGCCCGCGAGGCCTGCAGGATAGCGTCCCGATCTCTGTAGTGGAAAAGCTTGGCAACAATAGGTCTCGGCGGGGTGCCAGGCTTGCCCTGGCCCCCCGGAACACGATGTGCGCGCTCCACTGCGAAAAATTTACTAAGGCCAGACGGTGAAAGGTGATTCTGGATAAGATCTTAAACCAGGAGATCAACCGAGTGGGGTTCTGGATTCTCCGGCACAGCAACCACGCGAACATTACAGCGACGCGCCCTGTTCTCAAAATCCTCCAAGCGCCGGGTCATGAAATCGTTCACCCTGCGGAGATTGCCAATCTCCGTCTGAATATCAGAGACGTCCGTCGTGAGGCTGGAAGATTTGATATACAACGATTTCACCTTTTCGTTCGTCTTGGAGAGATCGGCTCGAATCAAATTGACCTCAATCGCCACAGTGTCCAGTTTGTGGGCCAAAGTTTCATACTGGTGGCCTATGGATTCCCTCATGCCAGAAATGGCGCCCATGATGTCTTGCAAGGAGGGCTCCGGCGACTCATCTAGTACTTGGTCCGACGCAGTGGGACCGGGCAGGGCAGCTCCGGGGGACCCCTTAGAGTGGGTATAACGATCCATGACATTAGATTGAACCGGACCCCCGCGCAGAGGTGCCTTCGTCTTGCGCGTCTCTCGGTCCCCTCTGCCCGCCATTTGAAGATGCGTCCCAAGCAATGTCACCAGGGTCGACAGGCCGAGCACCAGAAACGGAGGCCCCTGGACCAAAGGACTACACGAGATGTAGCACCAGGATAGATGCAGCCCACTCCAGAAACAGTGCAGCCAAGGGCCAAACAACCTACGTGGAGCGCGGCCGCAGCTCTGGCCCAGCCCTCTCACCAATGTCCCAGTCCGAGGCAGAAACGAAACCGAAACTTAAGAGGGGGTCTCACACGACCAATCCCCCTGCCGTTGTTGTTCAACTCCAAGACGGCCACCGAACCTCACCCAGTCCCGGGCGCACTTCGAGGGCGGAGCCCAAAAGTTCAAGTGAACATAATTCAGACACCCGAGGTCCAAATTCGTTTACGAAAAGTCCAGGTAGATCAGCCCAACGTCCTCTATATGAATCCTCGCAAAAATTCAGGATTAAATCAGGATATTAAGCCGGGAGCGGCGGGGGTCCGGGGAGCGCTGTGCTCACGCGGCCATCTCGGATGCCCGCCAAGCTCCTCCTCGAATTTGATTTCTTGATTACATATTGTCCGGGACGAAACAACTACTTTCTGATACCTTATCAAGATTAAAAGAAAGAAAAAACAAAGAAAGTAATACTCAGTACCTAGTATTGTACCTCAAAATAACGTAATTGCAGTGACACAGACTGATTCCTTTTTTCAAGATGTGCAGTCTGCATCTAAAGGGGTAGATGCTAAAAACTGGCTGCAGAATTCAAGAAACTCAATTTGATCTCTTTCACAACAACAGATTATTCATCCAACAAGTAGGTTTAAGACAACAAGTTATAGCTTAGTATCATGATTCAGGAATGGCTGTTCACCCTGGTACAAATACAACTTTGGAGTTGTGCTTTTGGAATTTTTGGTGGGAAAAAAATCAAAAAGATGTTCAGGATTACGTAAAAACTTGTCCAACTTGCACTCATAACAAATCATTACACATTGCACCAACTGGTTTATTACATCCTCTACCAGGTCCTAAAACACCAAGGCACACTATTAGTGTAGATTTTATTACTGATTTGCCAAAGTCAAATAATTTCACTACCGTATTAGTAGTCGTGGATTTACTCTCCAAGATGAGTCATTTCATTCCATTAAAAAAAATTCCTACTGCTGCTGAGTTTTGTGAATTTTTTTTAAATCCCATTATAAAACTACATGGTCTCCCAGGCAAAATAATTTCTGATTGTGACCCTCAAATTAATTCCAAATTTTGGAAAACGTTATGCTCTAAATTAGGAATTGAAGTAGCATTAACTTCTACATTCCATCCACAAGCAGATAGACAAACTGAGAAAGTTAATCAGTATTTAGAACAGAGTTTGCATTGTCTGACATCCACCTTGACTGCACGTTGGGATGAAGCACTACCTTTAGCTGAATTCTCATACAATAATAGTATACATGCAGCACTAGGGTGCTCCCCTTTCTACTTCCTTACTGGTTATCATCCGCGTTCACTTCCAACACAACCCATAACATCCACCACTTCCATGCCTTCAGTCTCATACAATTAAACCGTTTATAGGAAATCCAGGAAAAAGCTTGACAAAGTTTAATAAAAAATAAAGAAACTACTAAAATACAGGCAGATAAACATCAATCTCCAGAAGCAGAGTATAAAGTTGGAGAATGAGTCTGGTTGTTCACACGCAATATCAATATGAAAGGTCCAGTTACCGTACAATTAGCATTACCCGAAGAATATTCCATACATTCTACCTCCCATGTGTCCCTCATTAAGAAATATCACCCTATGACCAGAAAGGACACTCCAACACCCCCAATCTTAGTCAACAGCCATCCAGAATATGAGATTGAACGTATTCTTGATTCTAAAAGAATAGGAGGTAAATTGTACTACCTTCTAGAATGGAAGGGCTAAGATGCGTCTGAACGGTCATGGGAACCAACTTCTAGTGTACATGCCGCCCGTTTAGTAAGATGCTTCCATGCTCTACACCCTGACGAACCTCATCGGTTAAGGTGACCTTTGGGGGGGAACTGTCACAGGTCAGGCCTCTCTCATTCATGCCCGCCTTACTTAATGTCATCCAAAGTGGTGTTATGTTTACTAAAAGTTAGCAAATTGTCTGTTCGCATTTCATGAGTAACTTGCATGTTTTTTTTAAATGGTATTGTATATAAATACACATACAGACATTATGAATGGTTCATGTATACAATAATAGAAGTTGCAAGTTCTTTCCAGAAGTTCTTTCCTCCTCACACGTGGAAATTAGCATTAGCATGTGTGTCAACTGGTAAACCGAAAAATTATACAAGAACATGTTAACCGGCAAGCTGTACAATGTGCAAACAATGTGTATTCAAATGACTGAGGCAAGCAGGGGTATTTAAACCAGTCCCGCAAGTACTCGGGGCTTGCCTTCATTAATTCCCTGCACTTGCGTTTCTCCAGTATCCTCCGTCGTCCGATCCTTGTCTTCTCCTTCCTCCTTGTTCCCTCAATGTCTTCTCCTGGCTTCCCTTCTTCCCGGAGCTATCTTTCTTCAGCACGCAGCCAGTGGAGACGAGTCCTTCTCTTTGCCGATTTCTTCAACCGCATTTCCTGTAAGAAACAAGCAAAAGGAGAATCAATAAAAACAAAGGTAACCTAAGTTATTTCGTCAAATGCTGTGAGTGAAATTCTCGTTTATTTAATGGCTAAAAGCATTTTGGGACAAAGAGACTGTTCATAAGACATTTGCAACTCTGCATATTTGTTTGCCTTTTGTATACACCAAAGACAATAACGGTGCAATCTACGGTGTATTTCCAACCGTTTTATCAAGAAAACTGGGACCTTAGGAATTCTACAATAACGGGAAGGCTATTGAAATAATCACAGATTCTGTGAAGATATACAGAAAACTTTGTACTTATTTTATTTGTCTTTTTATTATTTGGAATATTATTAGCATTGTGTTATTCTCCCAGAGCTATATTTAACATCTCTGAGTACAGAAAACAGGTATAAGTCTTCGTAAAGGCACATATGTATTAACATTCAGAAAAAGTCTATAATAACAGTATAATAATATGTGTTTTGAAATGTTTATTTAGATACAAAGTGAAAAAGACTCAGAGAAGATACCAGACTCAGAAAGATACCAGAAGTCCCAAGTGAATAATTACCTGTCTTTCATGTTTAGCCACAAAGTGCATTAAGTAGGAAGTGCCAAGATTCCAATCGTTAAGTGATGATTATATGTTGATGTTTGTTAATGCAATAGACAGCTCACAATTAAATTGTATCTTTTAGTAAAGCACCAAAATGGTAGAATTCAAAAGGTACTGAATTAAACCCAAAACCAGACGGTTGAAAACCTAGAAACTATCAGACATCCCCAATTCCTGTCAAAAGCAAAGACACCAGGAAGCTTGGTTCACCCCTCTCTCTCTTGTCACCCCAATCCCCTTCCCGCCCTGAAGGCTCTCAGATTTAGAGTGTATATTCATTCTGTACTGTCACGCTGCTAGTTTCCAGAGGAATTGGGGAATAATCATCGTCAAGGTTGAACAATCTGTAGAGTAGGTGAGTGCCATCTAACATACAGTGGCAGGTCGGAGTTACATTTACAGGCTGCTCATGTGGGTGGCACAACCGGCGGTGCAGGCTCACTAGCAGCATTTGATTTACAGGCCCTGGGCACACACAGTGCACTGTATGAGTGATTTAGCAGTAAATCAAATATGCCAATCATGGAATCACCAATCCATTAATACAACTTACAGGGAGAACATATGCACTTTAGCACTGATCAGCAGTGGTAAAGTGCCCAGAGTCAAAAAACCAAAAAAACTGGGGTCCCAAACAGGAGGCCAGAAAGCGAAAAGTCTGAAGATAAACCTGCTGGAAAAGCCAGATCTAACACCAATTGTCTTCTAGAAAGTCAGATAAGACAACACTGTCATTTCCATTAGCAACATCCAGAGGGCCTTATTTATCCAGAGCAGTGTCACCTTCAAAATTCCAGTCTCCAGCATTACAATTATCGCGTGTCCAAATTCAGTGAATAACCTGGAGAGATTCGATTTTTTAAAAAACTTTTTTACAATTTGAAACAGTACTAGTGATCAATGTCCTATCAAGTGCTTTCATTTTGTAATATACAAATCTGCCAGTCCAGATTTTATGGGTAGAGAATTCTGAATCTATATTGTTACCCCACATGTTTTAGAACAATTACGAAAAGCAGTTGTTTCAAAGGGGTTGCTTTTCTGGAGATACCATGCCGTACTTAAATGATCCAGCCCTGCCACAAATGTTACTGCTCAGTTTCAGAGAAATTTGTATCTTTCAACAGTGCAATACAATCATCCTTTATACCACGGAAATCGTGAGCCAGATTTACTATGATTTTGCCTCCGGTTAAATCACTTTTGTGGCACTGCCCTAACATAAAATACTTTCTAGCATTTACCAGGCCAAGCAAAGCTGCTTTGCATAGTTACGTCATATAGGCTACACCTGGTTTACATGGGAGGAGCTTGTCTTCTCTTTATCATTTTTCCCAGATATTATATTTGCTGTCCAGGAGGTGCAAAGGGCATTTCCTGGGCTCAAAAACTTGCAAAACTTAAACATTCCATAAGCCATACTATTCTAGGCACACCTAAATATTATAGCATGGGGAATATCCACAGGTTGAAAGACCGCCAGATGCACAGACATTTGTCAAGGTGGCAGAAAAACCATCTTCGCCACCACAGGATGCACACAAGTCCTGAGCTGAAACCTTGAGTGATAGTCAGTGAGTCTTCACTCAAACAAATTCTATTGAATCTGATACCCATTGACACAAAGTAGTGGATTTGGGCCGGTCAGATACAAAACTTGTACCTGGCTGGCAGCATTTTCAATTTGGTAGAGTGTTGCAAGGGAATAGCACTCGTTACAAGGCATGTGTTTTCTATGCATGCCATTACAACGCAATTCATAACAATGACGCGTTGTTACATCGCATGCCATTACAACGCAAGTCATTACAATGACTTGCTGTAGGGGGGCGCAGGAGTTTGAATAGTATAATTTACTATTCCAACTCCAGCGTGCGCAACAGTAGGGAAGGTGTTGGATAGAAAAGCCAACACCTTCTGCCCCTGCAGCAAGTCGTTGTAATGACTAGCGTTGTAATGGCATGCGATGTAACGACTCGTCGTTGTAGCAACTTGCATTATAATGGCATGCAATGTATTGCATGCATGGTAAACAAGGGTTCCCATAGCAAGGCACTCTTTGCCCCTGTGCTTTACAGTATAACACAAAAAAGAAGTAGTGGAGTATGGGGGCAGACACATGATGTTGCAGAGGGTCCTGGGGGGGTGTTGAAGGATTACTCAATAAACTAGAGGGTTAATCATTATACCCTGTGCTTGAATTTAAATCAGCCAGATGATATGTGATATGCGACACCCCCATTAGGAATGTTCCACCTGAACTGAACTGACACTTCAATGTGGATACTTCCCATCCAATAGCTTTCTTTATAGGCATGGGTCAAACTCTAAGGAACTGGCTCATACTGATGGCAGTAGAACAGTATGCAAAATAGCAGCAGAGATTTCCTATCAGTAACTCCACAGGGGAGATGATGGAAATTGGTGGGTGGATAAGAAGGGCCTCCAGAAATAGAAGAAAAAAAGGGGGTCAATAGACAGACAGAGAGCAAAAAACAAGAAGGAATGCTTATTAGAAGGCAGTACAACTGTGTCAGAATACCTCCCAGGAACATGAAAAATATGGCTTGTCAAGTTGCTGGGTGATCAAAAACATACAGGGAGAATGGGGTCAAAGGGAAGTAATTTAAAGACCTACTACTGGTTCACTTCCCCAGTAACAACAATTAAATAACACACAAGAACCCAGGAGGTCTAAAGGCCAAGCAAATTGCTAACAAACAACTGAGAGAAATTACCTCTATGTCAGTTGGTGCCCCAGTCACCATACAACAATGTATACAGAAGTAGAGAGGAAAAAAGGGGAGCAGTGATATCTAATAATCAATTAGAGAACTGATCAAACCAAATCCAGTACATGTATATGTTGTGGATAACCATCAAACAAACCAAATGATCAGTCCTATCACTTGGTCGTCCACACTGTGACCTGGCAGGTCCTTAGATCATCTAGACCATATGCCACACAGTCTTAATAAGTACTGGATACGGTCCACAGTGTACCTCCAATTGTTGGTCAGATTGTGATGGTCAGTAGGAAGTGGTGAAAAACAGTTCAACATACAAAAAAGTGGTGTGTCTTAAAATAGGGTGATATGTCTGAAACAGATACTTTAATAGAAACCAGGCACATCCCCTAGTTAAAAGATAGGAACAGCGCAAACGACAGTATGGAACAAATGACTGTCGCAATTAGGGCCAGCATGTTTTTGCCTACCGGGCAACACGTCCCTTGGCTTTCGTCAGGGCCACTGCTCTAAAAGGTTGCTACTGTTATATGTGTTAGAAAACAAAAATGTATATAACAAATCAGTGAACAAGAGTATAAGAGTAGGGACGATACAACCTGTACCTACAGTTAATTACTCATCCTCCTTGTCAGTAGGTGCTCAACGCGATCTAAAAAACATATATGTTACACGCATATTAGTAGCAGAGCTTATCCCACTCGAGCTCTCATCCTCTCTTGCATGCATGAAAAACTATTAAAAAAACAATATATAATAAAATCATAAATTTGCTAAACATTAGGATCGGGGGTGTCAAAATATTATCCCTTTAAGACGCGCATGCATCGCGTTCAAGAGGTCAACATTTCCTTAATTTTAAAGCGACATATGGGCTTGCCTGCGGGTTTTCTAAGATATGCCGGTCCCGCTCAGTGTTAATGGGTCTGCGTGGAAAAGAACACACGCATCAGTGGAACGAACTACCTTTGCAACAGCGAGATTATACGCTCCTAGATAATATTTTCATTACAAAGAAGGGTAAAGTCGGACTCACCGATTACCGCACGCTTAAACTCTCTGTACTCCCGGAGGCAAACGCGTCGATGTTCAGCCTGAACTCAACCATATAAATGAGTCCTTTCTTCCTGTCCCTACCTTTCGCAAAAATAAAGGTAGGACTGGGATTATGCGGGCGCCATTGTTAAGTGGTGGTTTTTTAGAGAAATATTCGAAAGATCTCTTCTCTATGCTAAAGATTGGAAAGGTGACGGAAATAATTTTAGAAAAATATTATTGCAAGGTGCAAAATATGAGGAATATATAGTTATGCTGGCAATCATGCCTCAAAAAACAAAACAAAGAGAAAATAAATAAAACAATGAGTTCAGCACATCATGACAATTAGATCTGCAGACATTTGGTTACAGCGTATGCACTATATGTATACAATATAAATCAATTTATATACACTTCCTCTTATCCAACTATGACACCTTATTATAAACTACACAGTTCATGTTGTGTGCATACATATATCACTGTGTGTGGGTGTCCCTTGGGGTTCAGTATGTGACAGACAGTCCATGCTCACTTGGTTCGCTATAAAAAGCAAACCATGTCCATTTTATCATTTAGCCCATAGGGGCTCAAGGTCTGAAGTTTTCGAATCCAAATGGCTTCCCTCTGGAGCAGGATCTTAGAGTTATTCAAGCCTAGTCGTTGTGGGAGAAGTTCAATAATCTGGAATCTCAGCTGTGCAATGCTATGGCCAGCTTCCAGCCAATGTTTTGCAAGTGGTGACGTCAGATTTTTGTTCCGAATGCGGCTTTTATGTTCCGAAAGCCGCAATTTCAGTTTTCGCTCAGTCTTTCCAACATAAAGCAGCCCGCATGGGCATTTGATGGAGTAGACCACATATTCAGAATTACAGGTTGTGCTGTGCCTGAGTGGAATTTTTTCGCCCGTCCGTGGATGTAAAAGAATGTTTCCGGCTATTACAATATTACAGTTCTTACAGTTGTGGCATCGTGATGTGCCTTTGTATGCCTCTTGTTGCGAGGTGGTGCCCGAATTGCGTGTAGATTTATTCAATAATTCCTTTAGGTTCTGCGCTCTTTTATACGCAAATAGGGGCTTGTCACTGAACAGAGTGCCAAAATCCTTTTCCACTTGTACAATCTCCCATCTTTTCAAGATAATGCGTTTAATTTCCCTGGATGCAGTGGAGTACTTCGAAACGAACACCATTCTTTTGTTTTCAGTCTGTGTTTTTTTCACTAGAAGATCAGCCCTAGGAATTGTCTTGATTTTGTCTATGTGTGCTTCAAGTAGTTTTTTTGGGTAACCCCTATTCAAATAGCGTTGCTTCTGCTCTTCAATATGTTTATCACAGCTCTCATTGTCGGATGATATTCTTTTAATCCTCATAAATTGAGAAACTGGCAAGTTGTTCACAAGGTTCGGAGGATGGAAGCTTCCATACAACAGTGCAGTGTTCTTATCTGTGGGTTTTTTGTAGACGGTTGTGCTGATTACATTGTCTTTAAGTTCTACCCATGTATCCAAAAATGGTAACGCTGCATGACTGATAGTATGCGTAAATTGAATTCTTGGATTTGCAAGGTTACCATTTTTGGAGCTGTGATAAACATATTGAAGAGCAGAAGCAACGCTATTTGAATAGGGGTTACCCAAAAAAACTACTTGAAGCACACATAGACAAAATCAAGACAATTCCTAGGGCTGATCTTCTAGTGAAAAAAACACAGACCGAAAACAAAAGAATGGTGTTCGTTTCGAAGTACTCCACTGCATCCAGGGATATTAAACGCATTATCTTGAAAAGATGGGAGATTGTACAAGTGGAAAAGGATTTTGGCACTCTGTTCAGTGACAAGCCCCTATTTGCGTATAAAAGAGCGCAGAACCTAAAGGAATTATTGAATAAATCTACACGCAATTCGGGCACCACCTCGCAACAAGAGGCATACAAAGGCACATCACGATGCCACAACTGTAAGAACTGTAATAATGTAATAGCCGGAAACATTCTTTTACATCCACGGACGGGCGAAAAAATTCCACTCAGGCACAGCACAACCTGTAATTCTGAATATGTGGTCTACTCCATCAAATGCCCATGCGGGCTGCTTTATGTTGGAAAGACTGAGCGAAAACTGAAATTGCGGCTTTCGGAACATAAAAGCCGCATTCGGAACAAAAATCTGACGTCACCACTTGCAAAACATTGGCTGGAAGCTGGCCATAGCATTGCACAGCTGAGATTCCAGATTATTGAACTTCTCCCACAACGACTAGGCTTGAATAACTCTAAGATCCTGCTCCAGAGGGAAGCCTTTTGGATTCGAAAACTTCAGACCTTGAGCCCCTATGGGCTAAATGATAAAATGGACATGGTTTGCTTTTTATAGCGAACCAAGTGAGCATGGACTGTCTGTCACATACTGAACCCCAAGGGACACCCACACACAGTGATATATGTATGCACACAACATGAACTGTGTAGTTTATAATAAGGTGTCATAGTTGGATAAGAGGAAGTGTATATAAATTGATTTATATTGTATACATATAGTGCATACGCTGTAACCAAATGTCTGCAGATCTAATTGTCATGATGTGCTGAACTCATTGTTTTATTTATTTTCTCTTTGTTTTGTTTTTTGAGGCATGATTGCCAGCATAACTATATATTCCTCATATTTTGCACCTTGCAATAATATTTTTCTAAAATTATTTCCGTCACCTTTCCAATCTTTAGCATAGAGAAGAGATATTTTGAATATTTCTCTAAAAAACCACCACTTAACAATGGCGCCCGCATAATCCCAGTCCTACCTTTATTTTTGCGAAAGGTAGGGACAGGAAGAAAGGACTCATTTATATGGTCGAGTTCAGGCTGAACATCGACGCGTTTGCCTCCGGGAGTACAGAGAGTTTAAGCGTGCGGTAATCGGTGAGTCCGACTTTACCCTTCTTTGTAATGAAAATATTATCTAGCAGCGTATAATCTCGCTGTTGCAAAGGTAGTTCGTTCCACTGATGCGTGTGTTCTTTTCCACGCAGACCCATTAACACTGAGCGGGACCGGCATATCTTAGAAAACCCGCAGGTAAGCCCATATGTCGCTTTAAAATTAAGGAAATGTTGACCTCTTGAACGCGATGCATGCGCGTCTTAAAGGGATAATATTTTAACACCCCCGATCTTAATGTTTACAGATGCAATTGCCCTCAGGCACATACGCGGGGTCAAGCCATAAATAGGAGCCCTGCAGGTAAAAGAGTTCTTTTTCATACAGTTTGCATCGCCTTTTGCATCGCCTGCATTAAGGAGATATTAAGTTTCACCTTATTTGCATATTTCAGGCACAATGGAATAAGGTTCCTCTTATGAATATAACAGGTGAGCTTAACTCAGCATCCTATTGCTGACTGTGATCACTTTCCTTGAGTTTTATTACTGATAGCCTGTGATTATTGTTTTTCACAGACTCTGTACACCCAAGTAAAGATCAGGTAAACCCATCGTCTCTGCCTATTTGAGACACTATTCTTGAAAATTGGCACTATTGTTTCACTTACATGCCGACATCATAGAACGTTTCTTCCCCTTTTTTTCACTTTAGGACTTTGTTTAATGCTCTTTATCTTTTAAGAGTATTCAGTATTCGCAATCACGAGGTAAGCCTTTTTTGACAGTAAGAGACAGTATATAGCAACGTCGATTCCCTTTAGCACCAAGAGTAATAGGTTTCCATTTCTTTTCTTTTTTTCTACAGACCCCTGACGAAGGGGCCTACGCCCCGAAATGCATTGGGTGTTATTGCGTTTTTTTGATTCAATGTATAAATTGATTTGTGATATGTAAATGTATTTGCTGACTTGAAAATTGATGATATATATTTGTTACAATGATTGAAATATGATGTATAATTTGGTGTTTAATTACATTTGAAAAGTTGAATAAGAACTGGTCAAAAGAAATATTTTCTTTGAGTCGTGCGTGTTAGAGTCCTGGCGGCCTTTTGGCGCCAGGCCACATTTATTGTTTACGTCAGTGTGCAGGCACTAATCTAACACGGCACACATACCGCACAAACATACACAGAAAGTGATTATTCGAGTGCAGTCCCCACATACATACAATGTTCATGTGTTGGCCTTTTCTTTAACATTATGCGATTTTTAGTCTTGGTTTGTTTCAATTAGATTACCTCACTAAAAATGAAGGACTTGAATTTGCCATTTCTGATGACACAAAATCAGTCGATAATCTAAACTGCAGTTTTCAGGTAAGAGGACTACTACTATTAATTCTATTACCTCTATTGCTATTGCAACAACTAATAATGGCATCAGTAACGTAACAGTACTCTTACGGACACTTACACTACTACCACTACTAATAATAATGATTATTAACTAGTTTTTACACTGCTACCGAATGCTTGCATATTTATTGTGCTATCAATAACTCATGTATCTAGTCCCCTACTCTATGGTGCTAAATAAAACAGTTTTCATTACCATTGTTTTCTGATGCTAAATTGGTTGGTATATTAAGAAAAGTTAAAATAAACGTTGATCAGCCTTTGCGTCTAGTAGTTGCATTGGCACTAACAGTTTTCCAGACCTTTTTCATAAATCATGCTATTTACAGGATGCTGCGAAACACAACATCACCATGCTAACCAAAACCTTTTGACGATAAAATGTGAACTATAAATTACAGACACTCCATAGCTCTGGCTGTTTCCCTCCACACTTCTCACTGCTTCTGTTAATTTTCCTATCGAGACTCATGCACTTAGATCACATAAAGAAAAAAAAACGGACAGTGCCTAGAAGATGGTGGTCCTGTCCGCTACGGTGGGCAGGCAGGGCATCGAAGCCTTTTCTCCATTCTTCCTGCCTTTTCATTGTTGGCAGGAAGAGACTTTGCGATGAAATTGTAATAAAATATATTGGGGAGGAAGACACTTGCTGACTCCTCTGCCTGTATTAGCAAATCGCAAAACGAAAGAGGTGCCAAATGGGTAGACATTACAGCCAAGATCATACAGGATAGGTACAAATAGGAAATATATTTTTAATGTATTAGTTCCCACAAATAGAAAGTAGCACAGGATGTTTTGGAGTTCAGTTTTCTCTAAGTGTGCTTTTTTCGTAGGGTTCTGCAGAGTTTATCTGTTCTTAGTTTTTTTTTATATATATCACCTTCTTTGCTTTGAGCAATGGAAAACATGTATCAGTCAATGCTTTCTACTATATCTTTAATCTTGCAGGCCGGGAATGGGAACGTGGGCATAGATGAGCAGGCCATCCAGTTAGTAGATAGTATTCTTAATATTTTCTGGTCCAAAATAGTTTTTCATTCTGACATCCTTTCAGATGGAAGATTTAGGCGCATGGTTTCTAAACAATGTGTCGGGCAACAAAACACAAGAAAATCAGCAGAGTTGCATTGTATCAACACTCCAACTTTGTGTCTCCTTTGTTGCATTACAATGACAGCAAGTGTGCGCATTGTGCTATGTAGCTTTTAGTGAAAACGTAATGCCATTTAAGTGGCATTATATTTAAGAGCACAAAAAAAAATTGAAAAGGGAACCTAACCAGTGCTTAATTTGTAAAATAATAAGTATCGGGGCCCTGACCAGGAGGCCACTGCAGCTTGCAGCACCATTGCCCCTACAATCGCTGACAATGGTGGTACAAAAACAACAACTAACCCCAGGCCCGAACTGGCCGTTGCGGGCACTATGCAATCCCCTGGTGCGCCGCAAGGGTGGGGGCCGGTTTTGGGCCCAGGGGGCTGTTTTTGTTACAGGGCCGTTTTCCCGTCCCTGTAACAAAATCAGCCGAAAACCGTCCCGACAAAGAGCTCGGTCACACCCCCAGGGGGCCGGCCGAGCACCTTGCCAGGGCCGGTTTTGGTTCTCAGTCCGGCCCTGACTAACCCCCTCTCTCGCCTGCAAGTGCGACAGTGCAGATTGTTCCAGGTCCCGAAAGTTAAAGGAATGGCTTGGGAGGCAGGTATTAGTCATCTTTTAAGTATATTGTATTAAAAACAACCGTTGCTCTGGTCATCTCTAAATTAGATGAGCAGTGTCACCATGTGGCAGACTGTCATAAGTGTGGTGTTGAAAATTAAGGGCTGGTGCCGAGCTCAAGAAACCAATTAAATGCCGGTGGCGAGCACCAGCAACTACTGTCTCAGATTAAGCACTGAACATAACCAACTATTGGAAGAGAGCCCACTCACAAGAACAACCCTCAGGAATGATTCTAGGCCTAAAAATTGTAAATTCTGGGGACTAGAAGTTTGAGGGCCAGCCTGGCAGCCACAAACAAGGAGACGGTCATGGGAGGAAAAAGACACTGTGCCTAAACTCACAGACTTTTATTTGTAAGTCTTTTTTGCCGTGTTCTAAAAATATTTTGGAAGCTGCACTGTTCAAAGTGATCCTTGAAGAAATTACTGTCAGTTGCAACTATCTCAATACTGCTTATGAATTACATGAAGCACTTGACAAAGGACAGATGGAGAAGAACATGAAGATTAGAAAGTATGCACAGTGAACGTGTGCTGGACCAGATACACAGGACAAGTGAGGAAGTCAAGCTAGCGAAATTGCATCAGAAATGGTAACAAGAATCAAAGGCACAGATACAACTGACATAGAAGATGAACCAACAGCTGATAAGATAGGAAAATTAGTACACCCACACTTGCACATGTGAATTCTCCAGTCCTTGTCCTTCCATGTGTAGGAATCAACAGCTTCGAATGTACAATATATGACTTATACATGATACAGTTGCAATGGAAAAACAAATGGTAGGGAGGGGCATTGCAGAGGTGAAAACGACCTGAAATGGAGATCTCACAGCCATGCAAACATCTACTCTGACATGATACTTTGTAAAAATAAGGAATTCAACAATTACAATAAATGCATATTTCAGCGTGAGGCAGAAAAACATCAGTCTGCCCACTTCCAAATAAGAGCTAAGTAAAGTGACAACATGAAGAACTAGCATACACCTCAACATGTCAGTCTACAATGAAACACATCATAGTAATAGCTAAGGCATGTGATAGGCTATAGTACATGCGGATCTGCATGAAAAAGTGTGTTCATAGCTATATGACCAATCTAATATATGGACAACAACGTGACAGTACAATGTTGTATGTCTAATGGTCATGTCAAGCATAACCATAGTCAAACCAGTTTATGACATCTCATGCACATTGCAAATGTATATTTCAAATAATTATATCTATGATGAAACAGCAATATTTGTCATCCAATATTCTTCCATGTAGGTGGGAACTACTACAGCATATTACAGCAATCAACCCTCCAAAGACATTGCAATGTCACACTCAAGAATTGAACAAAGCAATGATGAAGATACTGTGATGTTTTTGCTTGAGAATATCCAAATGACCAGATAAAAACCTCCATGCAACTTAGAGACACATCTATATCAACATTCATGTCAACCACTAGAACAGCTGTTGCCCCAATAGTGCTGCCTGTCAGGAGGGCTACAGAAGCCCAAGAACATTACATTGAACTTAACAGGATAATTCAATGTCTGACATACACTGTTGTGGAAGCTTACCATGAATCTATGCACATTTGGAAGCCATCCATAATAACATGAAACCAGTGAATACAATGCCCCAGCACACAAAGTATCACTACAACTTCATGACAGGTTTTAAGTAGGCTCTGCAGCCACCTGCCACACATGGTGGAGATGTATGTTGCATCTAGTTGGAAGGTGTGTGCCTCGGGAATGTGCAGTGATGTGCCACTGAAAGCTCCTCTGTCCTGTGTACCGGGAGCATAGCAAAAATTGCTAATTGCACGGGCAAGGGAGCCGAGTACTATCCTGATGGCCAAAGAGGCTAAAAATTGGTGAAAGCATCCTATCGCAATGTACTGGGATGCCGTGCTGCCTCGCTTTCAGGCACGATGTAGAGAATGATGATGCTCTCTGTCCCTGAGCGGGCTACATTACATTGTTTCCCTGAGTCTCCTCTCACTTGAAGCTAGGCAATACCTGGAGATGCATGCCCCACTTTCCCTTCTTCTCCCATCTCGTGTACTTCCACGCATCTAATTGTTAGCGTCCACATCAATTATTTTGTACGTGCTAGCCCTTGAAATGTAACTGCAATACTTCTATGTGCAGTGATACGGAAATGTGCTTGCACCTGCATCTAGACTCCATAGTTATTTTGATGTGTGACCTGCTATTCATGTTCTGAGATAGTTGCTCAGTTCTCATGACTGTATTGCTATTCTTGCTTTTCCTCTGTGGTAAATGACAGATCGAGGATGAGGATCCACTATTCTAAAACAACAATATATGTTAAATGTCTCAAACTGACTTTAGTTTCTTCACCAAAGCATCTTACAAAGTATACTTTGTTTAATCTTCATAATGCTATTTACTATGTAATTTCCAACTCTGACCTATGACAGTTTAGTAGATATTTGCATCAACATCTGTATGTTAATATGCCATTTTTGTTTTCATGTTTCCTTACATATCTATGAGGCCTGCTCTACAAGGCTTTTTACTCGTCACAAACCCACTGATTTGGTAAAACTAGCAGTCCCAGTTCCTTTGAGGAACTTAAGTTTTCAGTTTTGGCAAGTAATCACAGGAATGGTGGTCAGCGTCCCTTGCAGGCTTCCATCTCTCCTAATGTGGCAAATCATGAAGGTGGGGGTACGAATTGTGACCTGCTAGATGACTAATATTATGGAAGGTCATTTTTTGGCCTGCTGTAGTAATTCTGTGGTGTATGATCTAACCCATTTGTACATAGGTCAGTTTGCAAAATAAGATTACATACCCAAAACGCTAGTGAGCAATTTGTGAACGCTTTTTGTGAATGCAAGATTAGTACATCTAGCTCAAAGTAATTTACTGCTACATGGCGTGAGGCAGTGAGGCTCAGTTGACTTTGCTTTGTGCAAACTTAGTTACATCCATTTTGCATGCATTCCCCAGGATTTGTCACTAATCAATGCTTTTGGCATAGCAGTAAGGTCGAATGCTGATAGAATTACATTTCTCAGAAGAGAGATGAGTTTGTGTAATGCCTGCTTGTGTTTTATTTGCCTTTATATTTGAATCTTATTCAAACCTGATTGGTAATTGATCAGTACTCTGAACCCTAACAGAATTTGGTCCACATGATATAAAACTACAAATTAATAGGAATTTAAACCTTGCAGAAGTTACAGATGTAATCTGATTAACCTTGGGTTAACTCGTTAAATTCACATAGATCTGAACATCATCGTCCGACATGTGGTATTCAGTGTTGACTTTTTTGATACAGTTCATAAGTAAAGTTTAAGTAATAGCTCACAAAAGTCTGGGACCATTGAGTCTCAAAAGATATAACAAGGGAACTGTGAATAAAAGGTGTGGGAATCCGGCTGTAGACCGTTTTGGTGCCGTTGGGCACCGTGGAAGCGTAGGAAGCAGTGCAGCATAAAGGTGCAGGTCAACCACTGTGGCTGTCCGCGCTGTGGAATTCTGTGGAGACTTTTCCTCACAGATGACTGAATTGAGTACATGTTCCCAGATGGACCCCGGACTGGAAGCTATAGTTAACTATTCCAAAACCCTTTTATCAGTTTGAAAGAAATGTCGTATTTGTCATGCTGTGGCTAGTCAAGAAATCACCTAAGTCTCCTCCAACTAAAACTACTACTCTTGCTGCTAAACTTAAGTAATCATGGTTCATCTCATAGGCATTTTTGGATTATTTAATGTATATATCCCTTATTATATCTGCTTGACAGATACAAGGATTTGTCACAAAAAAACTGAAATGCTGTAGATTATATTTTTCTTAAAGATGCAGCAACAATACTGGTTATTTTATGTACTGAACATGTTTTGTTTCATATGTCTTTAAATTCACCACTTATAATGCAAACCTTGTCTTCGTATTGATATTTATAAGAACTATCTATGTGGGTATAGCCTAACTCTTATAATGTCATCTGCCTTTTATTGTTGTCAAGGGAATGAAATACATAAAATGTTATTAATAAATTATTTGTTTATTTGTTTGTAATTATTTGTTGAATAGTGCGTTTGCGCTTTTCATTACCACTGCTAATATTGGTAAGCAAGAAATCTAGAAAATGCTTTTGAAAGCACAGACATTTAAATATCAAACAGAAATGTCTGAATGCTGATTATCATAAATATTATTACTGAGGACATTAATACCGCCATTGCCACCATGACAATCTCCAATGCTATAACCACCATTACCACGATCACTGTTGCCATAATACCATCAAAGCCATCTAATGAATGAAAGTGACATAGAGCAATTTTATTCAGAAAAGGGTGTCCTGTCTCTGACGCTAAGAAGAGGGCAGTATGTTGTTCAGGAGATAAACACCAGGAGCCTGATTACGATGGCTGGGACACTGTCACTGACAGGCTGTCGGTGGTGGTCTCTCCTCCATCGTAACCCAGTTTACCACCCGCCACATTTGTATGGCGGGCAACTGAGTGGCGGCTGGAAAGACCGACCTCCATTTATCCGATGGGCTCAAGGAGCCCGTCTGTCCATCGGAGGGGGAGTAATGCCTACAATGGTGGCGGTGCCTACCAGGCATTACGATGTTCCTTTCTGCCAGCTCTTTTATGGAGGTGAACCCATCATGAAAAGGTTGGGGAAAGGGACATTGGGGGCTGCTAGCAGCCCCCCTTAGCCCTTGGGCCTCAGACACTGGACCCGGTGGGCACCTATGCTGCCCCATACATATGTTTGCCCTATGTGGCAGGTACTGCATGGTGCCTGCCACATAGTGCAGTGTCCCCTCTTTGCAGTGCAGCGGATGCTACAGCCACGCAGAATGTAGGCATTGTGACCGCTGTTGTGGTGGTTGCATCAAACTGCCCACTGCGGGACCGCCAACAGCCTGTCAGGTGGTCCCATTCCCTGATAGGGTACGTCCCCCCCACCATCGTAATCGGGCCATAAGTCTTGAGTTGTTTACAAACTTGCAATTGTTTGGTAGAACGGTGAATGTCCTGAAGAAAAGAACTCCAGAAATATTAAGGAACAACCATTTAGTCTTGACTTTCTAATCTTATGAAGTTAAAGATAATTAGGGAATCCAGAATGCAGTGTTTTTTTGAGGGAAACACAATTTTAAAAGTATCTGAATATATAAGAAACTCAAGGTGTGTGTAACCTTATGACATATATAAAAAAAGACAAAGGTGCCAATCAAACTATTAATTACAAGAATGAATGAACTATTCTTAATGGTGTAGTAAATGCATCCAATAAATAATAAGCAACATAAATATAAGCTATGTATACAAAATGATTAGCCAAATTGGTCTTCGCATTTGGATATATGTCAATTACAGTTATATGACAAAAGCACATATGCACACAGTGTGAGGAACTGAGCACCGGTCTGGTGAACAAATAATTTGCCTGAACAAGTGATCAATATAAATATGACTGTGATAGACTATATACAAGTAGATGCAGAGGGCAGCAGTACTAAGAAAGTCCTTGGAAATCAAGTCCATTGGCTCTCTTCCACAAGAACAATTTTCACAGAAAGTCTTTACAACCATATTTGGTAATGACCGTTCAACCTCCTGATGGACACAGGATCATCATCAGGATGTAGTCGTTAAACAACACACATTGGAGCCTTATGCCACTAACGCATTGCAAAGCCAAATAAATAGGAAGGTATAAGATGCCATAAACTGGGAGATTTTGGTTCAAATCATGAAGTGTAATGACTACACTGTGAGGCTGTAAAAAGAATAACTCAAAGTCAATCGGTTGCATAAAAAGAGAAGACGGCCAAGAAACAGCACACATAAGAGGCTAGTAATGGAATCAACTTAATCAACAACATCTTCAGTAATCGAGGGTACAAATCAACTCGATCAGAGAAGGAAACTTAAAGCACTCAAGAAGGGATTTCTCTACTCCATGGAAAGGGTGGCAGCCAGCAGGCCAGCATTTTTCTGGTCAACAGAGATTAAAGTGTTTAAGACATAGACAGAGGGATTGGAAGATGGATCACTTGGTCACACATAATTAATGAAGAGAGATGAAGTGGTGAGAACTGGTAAAATGAAAGTGAAGGGCAATAATAAGTTGGTGCTATATTTATCACTCTTATGAATATTTTGAGTGTCTTCAATAATATATCAAGAAACTTAGATACAACGAACTGCAATAATCGAATAAGGAGAGGATAATACAGTGAATCATGAATCTGTAGATACTTGCTTAGAAAAATGGCTTCATGTTAGGCAAAAATCACAGATGTTAGAAGCAGGATAAAGCTGTCACCATTGGCATCATTACCTCTACAAATATCACTGCTACCATTTCATCACTGCTAACACCATGGTCAAGGTCAAAGAACTTGAGCAAATATTGATTGCTCCTATATGCATGTATGAAATGCCTTGCTACTGGATAATGTTATCCACATTCTTAATAGCCCACATATGCTCCAATACTCTTTTCTTGAATAAGTGTAAAGTGCTGCCAATGTACAGTTTCTTACATGGACATATTGAGGCATACATTGGGTAATCAGTAGTGCTTGTAATGCTCTTCATGATCTGTCTGGACCCCTTTCGAAGGGAACATCATATTCAGATATATTTGCCCCTAAATTTGCCGACATTGCAAGTGTAGAAGCCTTGTGTCTTGATGGGGATGTTATTTGGTATTTATGTAATCAGATTCCAACTCAGTTTATCTTTAAGACTGGGGCTCTTACTGAATGTTATCTTCAGACTGGCCAAGATCTGTTCACCAATTATCAGGCCTTATTTTAGTATAGACCATTATCTAAGAAAATGCCTGATTTTTCCAGCCTTTTTGTTATATCTGGTGATAAACCTTGTTAGATTATTTCTTTCTTCCATTCTTAACCTCTTACTACTACTGTAGTAAAGAAGGCCTTCCCTCCTGGTATTATCTACACTTGTTTCATCTTCTTTCTGTAATGCTTCACAGTAACCCTGTGGATTCTTGTTTCTGCCAGGAAATGCCCCTCAGTGCTGCATACCTCTCTGTCCTCAACAGCCTACCATATGAGATGCTCCAAATAAGGTTAGCATGGTTGCTACTGTTTGCATGCCACAAGCCATTGCCAGCACTTTCTTTCCTGAAAATTTAACAGTGAGGGCATCCCCTCCCACATTCACCCTGTTGTAAAGGAACCCGGATTGATATTGACTAATAGGTCTTTTAAACTGCAGATTCAGATCTGTTTGGTTTAATCTGTCTATGAACACTTGCGCCTTACTCTCCAGACCAAGCCAAATAAGAATATATTTTCTATGTATCTATTCCATATTGGGACCTTTTCAAATCCTGCACTCACGATAAGGACATGTACCTCCCACCAGCCCCAAGTCCCAAGTGCAATTCATGTAATGTGCATGTACAACATTCAGTCACATAGGAACACATTGCTTGAAACACAAAACATTAGCGTGTCAAGTAATATTTCACTGTGTAATAGGTAAGACAGTGATCATATTCTCAAAAAGTGTTGACAATTCTGCACCCCATAATTATGTCCAATGTTAGCGTACAGACTACAAATGTAATGTCTAATGTAATATGTAGTTAATCCTTCACCCAATGCATTCTATAAGGGAAAGGAAATCTCCGGTATACAGTATGTATGAGTGTAGGAAGTAGACATATGATCTTAGGAAGAAATCAATGAACTGATAAGCATTCTCAAGCAGGCTACCAATCACAGATAGAATCACTTGCCCAGGAGGATTGACCAGATGCTTGTGAATTTGGGTAATAAATAAAGTATGGAGATTCTGAGATGTTCAAAATTCAAAATTCAGAAATTGAAATTGATCCCAGTCAATCAGGCCTTTTTTCTGCCAGTCAACCTGAAGTTCCTTATGATCTTATTCACAGATAATTTATCAATAGGAATATAACACAATCAATCCATTACCTGGTGGAGTCCTTCCATTGTACTCCACAAGATTGAGAGAGGTGCCCTTCTAATACAAAGGAGACAGGGTCTCAAAATGAATAACTAATAAGAATCAATTTTTTTATACGTATATCAATTCACAACATTCATAAATGTATTTCCTATTTAATAATAAAAAGCGGACATTTGGTCTTTTAGCTGTATAACCACACACTCTAAACATCGACCTCTGTATTTTGTAAAATTGTCTTGTTTATTACACATTGGTATATAAAAATGTAAAATGTGTAAACAATATTACATTAAAAAAACTTCACAGTTTAAAATCACATGCTATTACACAGAATAAATCACCACAAATTCATCAATGAGAGATTATCTTTTATAAATAGTTGTGGATGACAATATCCCTAAATATATCAACTATAAGAACAATTATCACTAGATCATATAAAACCTCCAATATTTGTCACATGTTGTTGATATGGCGCTTTGGTGGTTATAATGATTCACTCCACCATCTTCAGGACAAACAATTTATTTAAAAGCCAGAAATGTATCTAAAAAATTGAAAAGACAATGTTGAAATATTTAATCTAATCCACAATGCTTATAAAACAAGTGTTACATAAACAGGCACAGTGTCTAGATGTTCACTATTCTTGAATGTTACTCTATATATTCACCTTATACATTCAAATACCTTTGTAAAATGTATACGTTTTAATAAATATGCCCAAACACACTTTTGAAACAATGTTCCTTAAAACATATAGCTCCCCTCCTTCCCCAGCGCCTTGAGACCCTCACGGGTGAGTAGTGCGCTTTATAATTCCCTGAAAGATTGATTGATATAGCTCATCAATAAACGAGATTTTATGAGCCATACTTCAGAGTCATTCATTAGAGCTCCTATTTATCTGTGTACTTAATTCCTTTTAGGGTTTTGTTTTGCTCTATGTATTTTTCATTTCATTTAAACCATTCTCATCCTACTGACTGTATACATATACACATTCCTCATTGGATGAGACTTTCTTCCTATCCCTTTGTTTATTTGATAATACCCTCACCTTGTGTGGGATTATGGCTAATGTTCGTCTCTCTAAAGAAAAATAATTCTATTACATTTTTGGGTTAAATCTTACCAGAACAAGGTAAATAAATGGGTATACTTACTATATATGTCATAGTATCCTGTTTATTATACAACAACATAACACTCATTAAAATTCATAAGGATTTGCAGCATAATGTTAATATGTTCAATTTCTTGTACTTGGATAAACTGTCAGACTTAATTGAGAAATATAGCAATATATCTTCGTAGATCAAGTATAATATTAATGTGTTCCTATTATTCACATTTCTCAGATATCACAGAGGTCCTTACCACAATTTCCAATGTAGGGGTATGAGCTCTAAAAAGTCCTCGTTGGTTCTCTAATTCTGATATATGAGAGGCCACCTATACCTGGTTCCTCATTTATTATTGGGCTCACTTGATAGAGGGTTTCTTTATAAATATATTCCCCTCACTCTGTTGAAATAAGAGACATCAGTCAGTTGTTTTAATCACCAACCCTTATTACGTTAGCATACAACTTATTGTATTTCCCATGATTACATTTGGATTACAAATTTTCCCAAAAATGGTGATATATGGAAAATACAATAAAACTTGATATGGGCTAATGCTATTAATCTTTGTTATGCCCCTTTCAATCTAAATTTCGTACACTGGCTTTGTTTTCATTTATAACATGCTATTCTCCCGGTCGATGGAAGTAGAGCATGCTAAACATCCATCAAAAATTGTTGCCAGATTATCGGGTTACAACTGGCCATGATACAACAGACAGTTCATTTACAGTGAACCAATTTAAGATAATCATCTTCTGAATACACAAGTCTTAAATTGCAATTTTAAAATCCTCAAAAGACCACAAATTCTCACATATGGTTATAATTCACTAGTCCCAAATTAAGGCAACATTAAATATTGTAAAATCAATAACATGAGTGAATCATATACTCTTGTTTTCTTTCTTTCCTATTTGACCTTTGGTATGCACGTGTGTTACAACCACGTAATCTATAGCACCCATATTAATATCAGGCATGTAATTTTTCTCCATAATAATTACCTATTACCCTCTTGTATCTCGTATACTAATATAAAATGCATACGATTAAATGTAAGTATTTCTTCATGTGCACTATGTTGTTTGGCATACAAAACATTAATCCCAGTCCCACTCTTATAGATTCACCCTTTTATGTTCATATAAACTATATTTTATGGAGCCTCGAAGCTTCACATGATTTTATTTATTCAAATAAATAACTTTATTATCCTCCCTCAGTAAAGTTTCACCATTCTCCTCTTGTTGACATCAGATCCTATCTCATATTGAATCATACAATGGCTGAATTTTCACTCATGTCTCATATCAGCAGCCACGATTAAATCAGGCTCATCTTCTGTACATTCGAGCCTTAAAACTCTCACTAACTTGTATTTATCAAAATGAACCACCCTGTTCTTTATGTGTAATAAACAAATATAGGAAAATAGAATTTCACCATTCCCCTATATTTTTCTAAGGTCCTCTCTCCTATTGATCGGTATATTGTCAGAAGTTTTTACCTCATGTCTGTTGTGGCAGCCATGTAGGACTCAGGCCCACCTACTTCTTATATTTTACTTACTTACATAGATGTATAGAGTTCCTATTATAAAAAATCCACCTATCAAGCGTGGTATCAAGGTGTCCTACAACTTACCTCTAAGTATATATGAGTCTGTAAGTAAGCACACACATGTTCCCCACAGTAATTCATCTACATATATCTCCTCTATTATATTCTATCTATCGTCTCTGTTTATCTCAATAATCGTTCCCCTTCCTCTCTGTTATTTAGACCAGACTTATATGTGGCAAACTTGCTCATATGGAATTGTTCTCTCTTCTTACTTCTATTATCTATTTCACCCCCATCAACTCCCTTGATGTATTCTTGATATTCTCAAAAATGCACCGTTGTAAGTCTTTTTCCGTATGCTGATGTTACCTTCAATGGTCTGTTAGAGGAGCGTCTACTTTTCCTGTTCTTATGGTAGATTTATGTTAATTTAATATGTATCTCCCTTTTGAACTTACCGACATAGCCTTTATTGCGGGGATAGATAATCAGATATACTACATTTTTTGTCTTATAATTCATCATAGAGTTCCTACATTGTTTAATGCCATTGAGCTCTATACTGCTGCCTGACATTAAGTTGCCACAGTTTCCACATGCAAATTTTCCGGTTAATGTATTTTTGTTCCTAATGCTCATTTTTGTTTCTTTATATGTATGAATAAGGCAATTTCTAATTGTTCTGTTTCTCCTATATGCAAATATTGTTTTTTCTACTTCTTTATTTCCCAAGTTTTTGAGTAGGGACCAGTTCCTATTAACGTTTTTGACGTTACTGCTAATGCTTGAGAAATATGTACCACACTATGCTATTTTGGTTGCCTCGTTGTTTCCTATTTCCAATCGAAGAGGCTCACTCAATTAAATTATCTTGCCCTTTAGTATGCCTATCTAATTAATCTCTTAGGGTAGCTTCTGTTAAAGAGTTACCCTTTACATTTTCAGCATGTGTTTCGAAATCAATCCTATTTGGGAAATTTCTTCTCAATTGCAAGAATTGCCCAAAAGGTATATTATCCTTTTGGCAACTCGGTTGATTACTCACCTAATGTATGATGGTGTTACGATCCCATGGTTTGGTAAAAAATTCTACTTCCAATGCATCATTCACTCCTTTAATCTCGATATCTATGAAATTACAATAGGATTGGCTACTATTGGTTGGGGTCTGCACAGTTGAGACACTCAATGAAGGAATCCAAATCTTCTCTGCTGCCTAGCCATAACAAAAACACATCATCTATAAAACATGCCCATTGGGCTACATTTTCAAAAAAGGATGCCATTTCATTAAAGATATGTTTGTCCTCAAAGTTACCCACTTAGAGGCAAGCTAGAATTGGAGCACAGGTTGCACCTATGCTGGTCCCTTTAGGTTTGCAAAAATATTCACCATTAAAAAGGAACTTATTATTCTTCAAGATTATGTCAACATATTCTACAATAAAACTGGTGTGAGGTGATAGATACCCTTGTTCGTACTGCATCAAATTTCTAATCATTCCCACTGAAGCATTTTGGGGAATGGTAGTGTAAAGGGCCTCGATGTCTACTGAGACCAACCATTCATTGTTAGGGTTAAAGAGTAACCCTTCATTTTCCTAATACTATACATTATATTCTTTATTTATGAGGTTTGTTTTGAGACCGTCGTTCTTAAAAAACAATCCACATAATTGTCAAGTGGCTCATAGGGAGAGATAATTCTGGAGACTATGGGGCTCCTAGGTGGATCAAATAGATTTAAATGCATCTTTGGGAGTCCATATAGGGCAGTTAATTTACAGTGTTCGTTGTACGTACATTCATACTCCTCTTGGCAGATTATTTGAACTTTTTTAGCATATCTTAATAACCTGCACATTTTCCTCTAATGTCTTCCATTCGAGCCTACTCGACTTCCTGTAATGGGCAGTGATTTTATGGCGGGAGTGCATTCTGTTATTGTTGTCAGTGGTATCCATAAGTATGATGTTACCCCCTTTATCTCCCGGTGTGATTGGTATATTATCACACCATTGTAATTCCTTCAGGGCCTCTCTCTGTCCCTTTAAAAGATTGTTATTACTCCAGAATTTCTAAGTCAGAAGGTCTTCAATACCCTTTTCTGTGACCTTTTCAAAAACCTCACGGGCCATATTATCAAGCAAGGGCGATACATTATCGCCGCTTTTATCGGCAGAAAACTGCCGCTAAAGCGGCAATAATGGGCTTGATAATATGCCCTTGTGAATTCCCATAGAAGCCCAGGTTCTGGTGTTAACCTGGGCTTCTATGGGAATTCACAAGGGCATATTATCAAGCCCATTATCGCCGCTTTGGCGGCAGTTTCCTGCCTATAAAAGCGTCGATAATGTATCACCCTTGCTTAATAATATGGCCCCAACTTCCTTACCTAGCATTTGTCTCTATGGAGTCCAGGTGGATAATGGTTTTAAACCTGATTGATTTTCTTCATGCTGTTTATCTGTTCCTTCAATTTATTTTTAATTCTAATCTTCCAAAACAAAACTCTCATGTAATTGTCTATCTCATATTTTGTGGGTGGTGCTGTGGGCGTGAATCCTAACTCTCTTTCTAGTACTCGTGTTTCTTCTATTTTTAAGTCTCTAGATGACAAATTGATAAAAGGTGACTTCTCACTGTTTAATCCCACTTGAGTTGACTCCTGGTTCTCATGTAATGGTTTTAGCACCATGCTTTGATGTTGAAAATGTACTCTCCCTCTACCCCTCTCACAAGGAGCTGTGTTGTACCTTTTTTTTGTCCATGGCATGGGCCCCTCTCTACTGGGGCCCATGCCCACATCTTTATTTTCCCTAGTGCATCTCTGATCCCGTATTCTATCCTCCTCTGAGTCAGTGCTCGTATATGAAGTGTCTGAAAAAGTTATGTGTTTTTATGTCTCCTATTCTGATATGGATACCGTTTTCTGTTTTGTTTTATTTCATTTTCCTGTTTCTCATAGTAGTCATTTCGGATAACATCTCTCCACGTTATGCTGACTTACATTGTTTCTCAATTTATTGTTTTTTTTATTTACCAGGTACTCCTTGTATCGTCCTATATCATCATGTATCTCTTCTAACTTGTGTTTTGCCTCTTCCAATGTTGCGCTTTCTCTTAATTGAGATTATAAGGCTTCAATTTCCTGTTTTTCTAGGATTATTATTTCTTGTGCCATTTCAATATTTAAAAGCATCCAGTCTTGGCTACATCTATTGGCTATTAGTGTACAATGTTCTTTAGAGTTTTCATGTTTTACAAATAGACCGGGCTTGCTATTTATGTGGAATCCTATTGGTTTAATTCCTTTCTTGCAATATTCTATTAGAGATCCTGAATGTAATTCCGTATGTATTATTTTCTTTTTTTAATTCCATAATGTATTCCACTTTACATAATCATCTTTGGATAACGTCAGAGTGCTGATATGTTTAGAATTAGTGCAGATGATTTTATTAATCTGATCTTCTGAAAAACCAAATGTTTTTGATGTAGCCATTTGCCCTAGTTTTCAAATCTGTTTCTAATATCAAGACTGTGCTCCAGCTAACAAGCTGTAACAAACTCCACCAGATCGGGAGAGGTAACCTTCTCATACAAAAGGGACCAGGACTCAAAACTAATAAAAACAAATTATAATCCTTTTTATTATATGTAGATCAATTCACAATATTCATAAATGTATTTCTTATTTGTTAATAAATAGAGGAAATTTGGACTTCTATCTGTTAAGGTATATCCACACACTTTAAACACCGACTTCTGTATTATGTAACACTGCCCAGTCTATCACTTATTGGTATATACAAATTTGAATTATGTAAATAACATGACATTAAAAAAACTTCACATTTTTAAATCACATGCAATTACACATAACAATTCACCACAAATTAATCTACAAGATATTATCTTCTATAAATAGTTGTGGATGACAATATCCGTGAATTTGACAAATAATTTGGCTAATGCATGCAAAAGATCAACATCTCCAATTCCTAAATATTGTTATTCCCGTCCTGTTTCCTGGCAAACACAGTCTTTAACTTCAGTTTGCATTTAAATTCATGGACATCAATACAACTTTTGTTATAATTAAATGTACTGGTAGGACAAAAGGATAACACATGCATTAAAACACTCTATTCTTCCATTCTTAAAATTCTATTGGAAATATTAATCCCTGTTTTGGTTGTGCATTCCACTATTTGTCTTGTATCAGTTGCCTTCCCTTAATTTCTACTGGGGTCTTTGCTTCCTGCTTTTCATTTGTTCCCTCTCCTTGTTTTCCTTGTCCTTTGCATTCTCTTCTTGCTCCATGGCCTCCTGCTTGTTGCTGACCCCTGGGCGGGTGAGATTTGTCAAAAAGTTAGAACTAGGAGTGTCTGTCATACTTTCACTGCTCCCTTCAGATGTATCAATATCTTCATATGTATTCTCTGGTGGTCTTTCACTCGATGATCTGCTTAAGATTCACCTTATTTGATAATCCTTAACGTCTCTGGCAAACTTTGTTGTTTCTTTTACTTAAATTCACCCTCAATGTTCTCTAATCTCTAGTTCATTTTCTCCATGAACTTATTGCAGCTAACCAGGGAACCTTGCTTATTATATCCTCACTCAGTGACTGAATCTCTGCAAGAATCTTTTCTCTATCTCGTTTCGCATATTTGATCAAACTCTTTAGCATTCCTGCCAGCTACGAGCAGACTTGTTTTCTGTTTCCTTGTCAGCACTGAAATGGAAGGGAAATAGAACCTGTATTGCTACAACCCAGAGGGAACAATATAAAAAGCTGCTTCATCCATGTGGGAGCAATGCTGGCACCTGAACCATTAGGAGAGCCGGCTTGGTCCATGGGGGCCCTGGGATTTCCCCCCAGGCCACCAACCTGGTGTTTTATTGGAAGCAAAAGATACACAATTGATGGATGGAATGCAGAACAAATCAAAACATTCACCCCCAGTCAAGAGATCTGGGTTAAATCCATCATTCTTTTGCTCACCATGCCACCCCAGTTTAGACCTAGCCATATGCAAATCAATCTTGACCCTGTGCCTCCTGGGTACAGTTCAGCCCGAACTGCCAAGCAAGGTCCTATCTGGACCAGAAACAAGCATCCTAGGACAGGTTTTGGAGTTTCACCCCTCATCAGCCTGGACAGCTTGAATCCAGTGGCACAGTAAACCCTAGACCCACCTCTGGGCATACCAGGCACACTTAGGGTGAGAAAGCAAAAGACACACAATTGATGGACGGAATGCAGAACAAATCAAAACATTCACCCTCATTCAAACGATCTAGGTTAAATCCATCTTTCTTTTGCTCACCATGCTACCCCAATTTAGTCCTGGCCATCCGCAGTTCAGTCTTGACATTGTGCCTCATGGGAACAGTCCAGCTCGAACTGTCAAGCCAGGTCCTCCCTGGACCGGAATTTTTGATAGCTTGAATCCAGTGGCATAGTGAGCCCGGGACCCAGGTATGGGCGTACCAAGCACACTTGGGTCGAGAAAGCATAAGATACACAATTGAAGGACGGTATTTGATTGGTGCCCAGGGTGGGTACTGGGCAACCCACTTAATATTAATGGAGGCCTTGGAGGATGGGGTCACCATGGCAATAACAGGCTGAAGGAAGAGGACAGCTAGGCTCCCCTTTCCTTTTAAATAAGGCAATGTCCCGGGGACAGGGCCCCAAGGGTCCATGATGGCTCGCACAACCCCTCCTCTTTTTAATAAAATACGACCCCATGAGATGGGAGACCCCAGGGCATCATAAGGCTTGGTGAGCGAGGCCACATTGTCCCCGTGCCCTTTATAAGGTCATGAGGCCCCAGGGGATGGGGTCCCTAGGGCCTTAAATGGCTCAAAGAGGGAGGCCACATGGCCTCCTCCTCTTTTAAAAAAATGGGTGGTCCTGGGGGATATGGTCCCCGGGGCCAAAAGAGGCTTGGAGAGGGGAGGGGAGACTTGTGGATGCCATCCCCTTTTCAAAAAATGGACGGCCCTTGGGAATGGGGTCCCTGAGGCCTGAAGACTCAGGGAAGGGGGTTGCGTGGTTACCTCCCAATTTAATTTTTAAAAAATGCACGCGCCCGGGTGGTGTTTCCCAGGGCCTTAAAAGGCTCAGGGAGAGGGTGCCATGCTGCCCCCTGCCCTTTTTAAAAATGTATAACATATTTTATTAAGGTTTTTGATATCTTATACAATTTAGTGTTAGCTTGTGCATCCATGTGCCCTTTTTATTAGAACTGGCCCGGGTTATTTGGACCCTGCAGCAAATTAAGGTTCAAGGAGAGGGACCACACATCCCCTCTCCTTAATATATATCTTTTGGCCTCGGAATTGAGTCCCCAGGGCCTGAAGGCCAACCCAATGCCACGCACAAGAAAAGCCGTGGGCATCCTGCTGGGGTTTGGCACAGGGTCTGGCGGCAGGCCAAGCTATGTGACCAACACCCACTGTGCAAGGCTAATGGTTGTGAGCAGGATGGGGTTGACTGTCTGTAGTGGGTGTGCTGCAGCCCAGGCCCTGTAATCAACCCCCCACCACTCACAGCAGAAGGCTATGTGCAGCATTTGCTTGACTGTATGTATGGTAATAAAATATGACTTTACGGAAAAAAGAAACATACAAATTCATGAATAAAGCAAAGCTATGTATGTATGTATGTATAGGTATTTATATAGCGCACTACTTACCCGTAGGGTCCCAAGGCGCTTCGACCGCTGCGAAACCCTTCCTGGCTTCCCTGAGAGATGGTCCCTTAATGGGTATCTCCAGGGTGAGACCAGGCATCCCCGGCGGTCTGGTGGGGCCGTTAGTGAAGATGAGGCAAGCTAATGCCCAGAGTTGCCGAGTGTGAACGCTGATCAGAGTGGGCACCGAGGCGAGAGAATTATCGAGTCCGCTGACCCTGGTCCAGAAACCTGCCGCGCCGGGAATCGAACCCTGGTCTCGGGCCGTCCTCTGCTTTCGGGTCTGCCGCCTCTAACCAGTGAGCCACACTACTTCACAAAGCTAAAAGTAACATTAGTGTTAGGTGTGACAAAAAAGATCAGTTTTTGTTTAAAAGAACTATGATGTTATAGTTAGGTGAACATCAACATTTTGAACTATAAATAACACAGAAATGCACCAGTTATTGTTAGCAGAGCTAACTATAACTTGCGCACCTGCAATGCACTGATTATGACCCCACATATTACAACTCATCACATGCTCTAGGACATCATTTAAGACATCACTGATGACATCTCAAATGACATCATTGATGACATCGCTGATGACATTCTCCAAGCTTCTTGTGCACACATTGCTCTATAAACAGGCATGGCATTAGAGTTATGAAAGAAAATAAGTGAAAAATAGCTCAGAATAATATGAAGCATCATTAATGCTATCATACATAAAAACCCACAAAGATGAAGCAAGTTTGTGTTATGTGCAACATTGACCCTATACCATACACTTGATGGGTTGCCAAGTTCATGTTGACTATCAACCACAGATAAAAGGGTAACCTGTATTGTACACAGTGTTCAATATGTTTATACCTGTTCAGGGAGAGCCAAGTTCCTCTAGATACTCAAGACTTGTTACGTAACTAATGCCCTTCTGTGGGCAGTCTTTATCTGAATGAAACCCCTGACAGTCACTGTACCTCCATTGAGAAAGGAAGTGGATATGAATAGAAAAGTGGTACTATAAACACTGTTTGCACTATGGAGAGTGCTTACTCTCTTCCACACTGTTTGCAGTCATTGAAACATGGGAAATATATCACAGAGAACATATTCATCGCAGCGCACCTCCGCCATGCACAGTTTTCTTGTCAATACTTTAATTGCAAATGTTGCAGTGATATTATCAATGAGGACATAGAAGATGCCCTGAGTTATGTAATATGTGGAGCAATTAATGTGCATAGCAAGGGCGCAAGTTATAGCTACTTTAGAGCACTATGGGCCTTTCTAAATTATAGGTTGGTGCACCGGTGCCCACTCGGGGCACCCACCAAGTGCCACATTGAGGGCTAAGGGGTAACCCCAGAGCCCCCGTGGCCCCATCCAGATCCCGGTATGGTGGGAGCTCCACCATTGCTCCCACCCCAAAGGAACAGCTGTTTTTGCTCGCTCCCTCGGGGGGGCAATATCTGTTTCCCTGAAGGAGAGTGGGTAGAGAAACAAAGCTTTGCTCCCACCCGGCCGGAGCCTGTTTAAAACTCCCGCCAAGTCAGAGGAGACATGCCTTCTCTGACTGCACTCCCTTAGGCAGGGAAAGTATGTTTGTTCCTGCCTGGTGGGAGATTTGAAAATGTTCCCACCAGGCAGTAGCAAACATATGTTTTCCTGCCCAAACTGGAGTAGGCAGGGAAACTTCTCTGTCCCGGAGTGTGCTCCCCAGGACAAAATAATTGAGTAAGTGGTGGCTGATAGGGTCCCTGGGGCCTTTAGAGGCTCAGGGAGGGGGTGTCCTCACAGCCCACCTCCTTTTATTGTATTTTGGCCCCAGGGAATGAGGTCCTAGGGCTTAATAAGGCTCCAGGGGGGGATGCATGCCCCTCCTTTCATTTTGTACCTTACCCCATGGTATTATTATTATTAATGGAGCTTGTAGAGTGCACAGCTACCTCCAACGGAAGTGTTTCGGCACTAGCAGCGTGTCCAACTTGTAAAGAGTGAACCGGACTGGATAGAGAGCTGTAGGGCAGGCCGAAGAGCCATGTTTTTAAAGCTTTCCTAAACATGGTTTCCAAATTAGTCTTCCTCAAATGCTCAGGCATAGAGATCCATAAAGTATCGGTTTTGATCAAAAAAGCACGGCCCCCGATCCTGGCCATTGCAAAATGGGAAATAGCCTGTAGATTCTGGTCGTTTGATCTGAGTACTCTGGCCTGGCTGTATTTCTGAAGTCTCCGCTTCAGGTATTGGGGCCCAATACCTCTGACTGCTCTATGAGCCAAGGTCAGTCCCATATACTCTATTATTTTTTTTACCGTAAGCCAATGTAAACTGCACAAAATGGGGGTAATGTGATGTTGTAGTGGCACATTCCTAACTAGTCTGGCTGCTGCGTTTTGAATCACCTGTAACCTCCTGAGCAAATACTCAAGGAGACCAAGGTAGAGGCGATTAGCACAGTCAAGTTGAGAGGTAACTAATGCGTGCACCACGGTCTTCCTACAGTCCATTGGCAAGAAGTAAAGGAATCTCCACAGAGCCTTCAGTTTCCAGAAACACAGTGAGGAGACATGAGCAATTTGCGCCTTGCCAGTAAGTTGAGAGTCAAACTTAAACCCTAGGGGGCAGATTTAAGAAGGCCTTCTTAAAGTGTATCCACTTACACTCCTTTCTGCACTCAACAGAAAGGAGTGTAAGTGGATACACTTTTTAAACTCTGTAGTTGCCGGCCTGAATGAACACGAGGACATATCTAAACAAATGGGCTTACTCTAAGTTTATACCAACAGGGTCTTTGGGTTTGTAGACCCAGCACAGCTTGAGACACACATTTTATCCAGCTGTCTTGTAATCTGTACTAACCTAATGTGACATCTCAATCTGCCTCACTGTGTGTCGAAAATGTACTGCAACCTTGTTCCTTCTTTCGGAAATGTGGTTCCCATACATGTGTTTCTATGTACAGGTTCCTCTTTGTATCCGCAAAATTTGGCAATCAATGCATCCTTACTTTGATATTATCCTTAGTGTTCGCATACTCATGGCTGCCTTATATTCCTCCCGGTAACGCTGCCTCAGTACTGAAGTAGTTAATTCTCTGAACACGCCGGTTGCGTGGTACAGTCATCGCCCAACGCGGTCGCCTAGCAATGAGCGTGCCTAACGTACACGCTGCTCTTAGTACTGCCTCATACCGCCTCTGCGAAGGCTTGGTTCACACTACTCCCAGTTGCTTTGGACCAAGCATTATCTGATCGTCTCCATGACGGGTGAGTTCACATATGGGTGTATTGCTGCACTCAACCTCCGTGGCATATAGTTAGCGGCTTGGGATCGTGACGGTTTTTAATGGGCACAACACACTTTTTACGTCACCTCGCGTTTGTTAATATATGTCAGCCCTGTTTTTAAATAGGCACTTTAATCACCACCACTGACGGTTACCCCATGTTATCCGGCATGGCGCTAGTGACTGCCTGGTCATACGGCAATACACGTTTGTTAATGGGCGCCTGCGCACCCATCTAGCCAGGGCCCTATTTAGGTGTTTGTTTAACGCTGCGGACAATTCACCCCTTTCACTGGAAGGTCAAGCTAAGTCCATCTGACCTCCAGTGGATCACGACATCGGCCTACCAGTCAGTTCAGTCCCGGGATTCACTGAATCTTTCACTAGCATCCAATTCGCTATTGGAACCATAATTAACATCCTTCCCCTATCAACAGATATCACCAGCAAACGAGTGGCAACACTTCAGGCAAACCGTCATTCCTGATCAATGTGAGTACCTATTGACTCACCCCTAACTCTGTTGCAATTTCTAATTGCGTGATACCCTCTCTGATACTTAGCCTTTACATTACAGACTGTCACCGACCGCATCCTGTCTTGATAAAGACCCGCAGCGACCACCAACTGGGGCGCACTAGGGTCAAAATGTTGACGCCCAAATTAGGTCCAGAACACTCCATGACTTCTCGACAAAACACCAGGATTCATTGGAGATCAATTAATTGTTGGCCTATCTATCACCCGTGTATATAATTGTATTGATTCTTGTACATATACCTCAGCACTTGAGCACTTCTTTCACCAATTGTCACTGAACTGTATATATGTCTGAGGGTCGTACTTTGTACTGATTGTTTTGTCACTGAATGAAGTAATTCAGCACAAACAAAATTGAATTCTAAATATAAACACGTATGAATTCAATACCTGGCTATATCTTTTGTTTTGTTTTTTCAGCTTGAGCATTGATTTATCAGTTGTATATGTGTAGCAGAGAGCTCTCATTGTTGTTTCATTTGCATATATTAGCATTTCTCAAAGCAATTTGTCCTACCCAACAGAACCATTTGTTTGTTTAACCACTAATACCCAGGTTCTGAGGGACACAGGGTTACCCCGTTTTTTGTTAAGCCCTAAAAGAGAACACCAGTTGTGGGTTGTCGGCATATGAAACAACTTTCACCCCACATTGCTCAACAGTTACCACAAGGGGAGTAAGAGAAACAATAAAAATCGTTGGGCTCAAAGCCCAGCCCTGAGGAACACCACGCATGAGGGTGCTGGAACTGGAGACGTGGGGGTGGAGAATCACTTGTTGTGATCGACCCTCAAGAAATGAGGGGAACCATGCCAAAACAGTTCCCGTCACTTCTAGATGGTTAAGCCTACATAAGAGAATCCTGTGTGACACTATATCAAAGGCTGCGGACAAGTCCAACAGCCCCAGTGACTTCAAGCAGAGCTGTCTCCGTGCTGTAGGAGTCCCAAGAGCATCAGCGAGGCTCAGGAAGGGGTGCACAACCCCCTTAAAAAAAACACTTTGTGCTGCCACCTGGGCCCTTGCCCACCCCTGTTTTTTGTTAATTTGTAAACAATTTTTACTCCAGGCAGGGTCCCTTTAGTACCTTACCACTAGACCTAGGAGGTTGGGGTATTACTATCCTGCCCCCTTATATCTCTTTTTCACATTGAGTAAGACTTATGATGGCTCATTTAATCACTATTTGACCCCAGAACCCAATACTAAAATTAAAAGCAATTCAAAGTTATAATAAACATTTCAATAAAAAAGAACAATTCAATTAATATACATTTAAAAACATACAACCCACAAATTCCCCTAATTAAACTAACAACTAACACAAATATATATATGACTATAATTTTATTTAAAAATAACTAAAAATGAATTTCACAATAACACAGAAAATTCCATAATCATAACACAATATAACAAGGAAAAAATCATATTAAACACTACTTTTAACTTTGATGTTATATTAAAAACCTTAAAAAAGGGCATACCTGCTGTCAATATTTTTATCCACAGTATTATTGCAGTAATCACAGATTTACCTGCCGGCGGGAGGGTCCTTGGAAGAGCACCATCGAGGTCATACAGTTATCATTCAAGTAAATACATTGCTCAGCCCCATACAGTACTTATACATACAACTGACCTTTTAATTTTGCTGTTCACGGAGCAGGGGATCAGTATCAATTGAAATTGACTGGATTCACTTCCTGTGCAGGAATTTCACCCACCTCTAGTACCATTCTCTATCTGTCAACCAATGAAAGCTACAATGTATATACACAATTCAAAACACAGTGTATTTTTCTTCCTTGAGCTAAAATATAACTTCAAATGCTGAACACATTGTCGAAGATTACAATGTACATTGATTTTTGAAGATGGAAATTATGATAAATGGAGTGATAGACTTCCCAGTATTTATTTTCCTTCCATATTCAAGGTGCCAAGTAAAGAATCTTTAAGTGCATACATGTTGCTGCATAACAAGCCGTCAATGTGTCAGCACCCAGATTTCTGCCAAATGCATTTGTTAAATGCCCTTGCCCCCTTATAAGAACTGCTTGGCAATAGTGTACAGGACTATTTTAGAACCAATTTTAGTGTAAAATAAGTGCCTCTAATGGATTACACAAAAATGTCCAGGCAAAGCAGTCAATTATTGATAGTTTAAAGATATATAAAGCATATGGCGGTAGACACAAGGCACCAGTGGATAAGAAGATTACTCATGCTCATTGGTAAAATAACATGGCCCCTTGGTATAAAGCAACCTGTAAAAACCTACTTGAAATAAATTACCATTGTTTGCATGATGATTCTTTAATGCTTGTCCTATTTGTTTCACTGGAATCAGAACTCTGTGCACTTTAACACTGCCTAACAGAAGTAAACTGTCTGTGCTCTTCATTTAAACATGTCAAATTGGCTTAATCTGATTGACTTAATTAATTGTATTTTAAAGCCATGGTACATGGTGTGGAAATGTATATCTGGCATGGAAAGTTAAATGACACCTGTGGTGCAGCATATATTGTGCTAATCACTTACAGGGCAAGGAAAACATGGCTTCAGGCCCACCCTGTAAAGCCTAGCAGTAGCTTGAACCCTGCTGCATAGGCCTGTAAATATCACCCTTTTGTTCGCTAGGAAAACCTGATTTAAAAATTAAATAAGTCATCTCTCTGAGCACCCTGCTCCCCACAAGTAAGGGTACATAATATTTAAGAGTGAAACATGTGTGACATTAAAAATGGCATGTTCCCCCAGTGACTAGGCACAAAATTATATTATCAGGCTGTAACTGGATTGGTCATGGTGATGGTGAACGTCTTGGAAGGCAAGAGGTTTGAAAAACAAAATTCTAAGTCCCAACACAGAATAGGATTGTGTCACTTTCCTGAAGAAAAATATTGACATTTCTTCTAAGTCCCAAATAATCACAGGAATACACCTCAAAGGCTTCCAGAGCCCCAGCAAAGTTCATTTGGAGACTCTCACAATATTAGACAGATACCAACAGTAAGTCCTGCCAAAGTCCAGTTGCCACTGTCCAGCTGGCCCCTTTTGGAAAAGGGTCTCTTGTAGCATGTTGTATCCCTGTGTACCTATTGTCACACAGCCTCCCAGCTGTTCCTGCCCTCCTCCTACCCCAACTTGATGGCATCTGCTGCGCGACTGTGTGCAGCGGGCATGCCACTGGCGCACCACTGGTGTGCTGCTGGCATTCCAAAGGCAAGCCCGTCTGTGACCTGACCACGACAAACACCAGGAGCTCTGGTCCTCCAACCCGCCAGTGCTACGACTCAGCAACATTCTGTGCATTCATCCCCAGAACAAGCAACAACTGCCTGCTATCAACACAGAACAGCACCCAAGGCCAGTCCTCCTGCCAGCACTGCTGATGCATCTTCTCCTACCTATGGACGCACACCACCAGCACCCACCCACCGGACGCCAGCACTCCCAAACTCCTGAGCTGCATCCTCCTCAACATTCGCTTCAATGCACAGATACACAGTAGAGATCTGGGACCTCCTCAAAACCCTCTCCACCAACCTCCCCTTCCTCACAGAAACCTGGACCAACACCAGCTCCGCACCTGACATCGCAACTGCCATCCCCGACAGATACAAGATCCAAAGGAAAGACCGCCCCAACCACCCCGGACTCTCCATCATACACAATAACTGCCTCCGACTCACCACATCCAGCATGAACAACTCCACATCCCCCATGGAACACCTGCATTTCCAAATCCAGATCAACCCCAGAACAACTCTATGTAGCACCCTTACCTACTGACCTCCCAGACACGCGCCACATTAACTACTATCATCGCAGACCTCGTCACTCCCCACTCCATTGCATCCACAAACTACTCATTCCTCCGAGACCTAAATTTCCACCTCTACAACCACAGTGACCCCAAGTCCACTGCCCTTCTGGACAATGTCACCAACATCGGACTGAGACAGCTTATCACCACCCCCACCCACAAAGCGGCCGGATATACCCTCGACCCCATCACTGCTGGAGGACACAACATTTGCTGCAGCCACACCACGAAACCCATCTGGATGGACCACCACTGCGTTCACTTCTTCTCCAAGCCCACCACACACAAGCTCACACCTCACTGCCCACGCAGGAACTGGAGCAAGATCACCAAGGAGCACCTCAACTCCACCCTCAACCACATTCCTCCTCCCATCACAATCACTGCCAACTCCGTGGCCAACACACTCCACAGATGGATCACCAACTGCGCACACACTCTCGCCCCCCTCCGGGACTCTGACAGACAGCCCTCCACTAAAGACACCTGGTTCACCACTGACCTCCGAGACTCCACAGGCACGTGTCGATGTCTAGAGACAGCCTGGAGGAACAGAAAAAGCCCAGAAGCGTGCTCCGCCTAAAAAACTGCCATGACAGAGCACCACCAATTCATCAGAACCATGAAAAACAGAATACAAAACCTACTCCCGCAACTCTAAGGAATTCTTCAGCATCATACAAGAATATACCAAACCATCCAGCAAATCCTCCGACATCCCTCCCTCTCAGGAAAACTTCAAATATCTCTGCTCCTACTTCCATCTCAAGATCAGAACTCTCTACAGCAACTTCTACGAGCAGAACCTAGACACCGATCCCACTCCTCTATGTGACAACACAACCCAGCCTTCCATCACCACCTGGGACCTGTCATCACAGAAGACACCGCCAAGACCAAGAGAAGTATACACTCAGGAGCACCCACCAACCCCTGCCTACCTCATATGTTCCACAGAGCCGCCTCCACCATTGCACCCAAACTACGACGTACCATTAACTGTTCCCTCGGAACAGGCACTTTCCCAGATGACTGGAAATGCGCAGAGGTCAAGCCCCTCCTCAAGTATTTCACGGCAGACCCGATGGACCTCAAGAACTACAGGCCCATCTCTCTCCTCCCCTTTGCACCAAAGTCACAGAAAAGATCATCAACAACCGGATCACTAACTTGATAGAAGCCGGATCGATCCTCAATTCTTCCCAATCCGATTTCGGCAGCAACCACAGCACCGAGACTGCCCTCCTAGCCGCCACGGCTCACATCTGCACCCTCCTGGACCAGGGCCACATGGCGGCCCTCTTCCTACTAGACCTCTCAGCAGCCTTTGACACAGTCTCCCACTGCACAGTAACCGCCAGACTCCATGACGCTGGCATCCGAGGAACCGCCCTCACCTGGATTTGCTCCTTCCTCACCGGCCGAACCTAAAGAATCATACTCACACCCTTCCTCTCAAGACCCACAGTGATCAGCTGAGGAGTACACCAAGGATCCTCACTCAGCCCCACGCTCTTCAACATCTACATGGCCCCTCTCGCTACCATCAGAAAACACGGACTCAGCAGTGTATCCTACGCTGACGACACCCAGCTCATCCTCTCCCTCACCAACAAACACAAAATCACCAGACATAGCTTCCAGGAAGCTATGAAAGAGGTCACCTCCTGGATGAGTAACAGCAGCCTGAAACTCAACTCCCACACCCACAGACCATGCTCACAACCTCAGCATCATACTAGACTCCTCCCTCACCATGCACTGACAGATCAATGCCGCATCCACCACATGCTTCAACACCCTCCACATCTTCCGTAAGACATTCAAATGTATAGCCTCCAAATCCAGAAGGATCATTACCCACACACTCATTACCAGCAGACTGGAATACGGGAATGCCCTCTATGCTGGAATAAACAAATCTCTACTCCTAAAACTCCAGACTATCCAGACCGCCTCACCCAGACTTGTCCTCAGCATCCCATGACAACACCACATCACCCAACACCTACGAGAACTCCACTGGCTCCCCACCGAAAAGAGAGTGACCTTTAAGCTCCACACACACGCCTATAAATCTCTCCACAACATCAGACCCCAATACCTCAACAAAAAGAAATAACCATTACATTCGGCATACAGTAACATACTATTAAAAAGATAAACTATACCTTAAAAAGAGACTTTAAAAAACATACAGTTACATGTATATAGGGTAAACCTCATCATACTAGGAAAACATTGTTCTTTCTTATTCTTATAGCACTTAGAATAAAAATCATAGTATTCACAAACATATCTTATGAGAAGACAGTTGTTGCAAATCTCTTAATGCTTGTTTAGCCCTCCTTATCTTAAAATCTCATTATAAAGGCAAAATATAGTGTTTCCTATGTTCAGAATAAATATTGAAAAATATAATAAAGTGCAAGGTGCTTTGTGAGGAATAATTGTCACAGGGAAAGAAAATAAGATCGTACGCCCCAGATCCATGATTTGGAAACGCTACCAAAAAAATGCACAATGTTTAGCCTAAATTGTGTTAAATAGAATCTATGCTGGAGGTACAAATGCTCCACAGATAAAACTCCATCCAGTAAGCAAATCAAGATGGTGCTGAACTGTAGTTTTATTTACTTGCTGGGATAACCTAGCCTGCTCAAGGTTTGCCCTGTATCGTTCTTTTGCCAACTGCTTACTTCATTTTAAAGCTTGTTCATTGTTGTTAAAAGCCTCTGTCCTTCCCTGGTCAAAGAATGCCATTTTTACAAATGGTAGCTAAGGATATGGTGAGCCTTTTTCAAATTTAGGCATTCCTTTATAATCTGTTGTGTGAGGATTAGCTCCTGTTTCTGCCAAATGTATATTTTTATTTTAAGTGTCCTAATTTTGCCCAATATCTTGATGGGTTTTACTTCTAGTCTCTCAAGGTCTTATCTTATCTTGGTGGCCCTAGCTGTAGACCCTAGAACGAGACCCAGAAGAAAATAGCTCACAAGTGTCCAAACGTTTCCAGTTCCATCTCCATATTCTAACTGCGTCAACCGGGATGCCAGGAGATAATATGGCCAACAGAGTAAGCGGCATAATAATTGGACTAACGTTACGATCTCTCTCCACTTTACCAACGGAGCCCACACCTTCTCCCTGTTTTTTTCATCACACGCCATATCAGATTCACTAATATATACAATGTTCTTGAGGCATTCAAAAAATGTTGGGGGATTTCCAGATTTGCTAAGTTTACAGATTTCCCGTCTTGTCAGCAAAACAACATAGAACAAAAATTTGGATTACACAGCCGAAAATTGCGCTTCTTGGTCCAAACTTAGGGGCATATTATCAAGCCTGTGCGATAAAATAATTGCCGCTTTATCGGCCGAAAACGGCCGATAAAGCGGCGGTAATGGGCTTGATAATATGCTCTATGGAATTCCAATCGAAGCCCATGTTAGATGTCTTCACACCTAACATGGGCTTCGATTGGAATTCCTTAGAGCATATTATCAAGCCCATTATCGCCGCTTTATCGGCCGTTTTCGGCCGATAAAGCGGCGATAATTTTATCTCACAGGCTTGATAATATGCCCCTTAATCCCTAAAAAAATTAACTTAATGTTGCCTTTAATTGTACCCCTATTGTTTCTCTCAAGAAAATAATGATCTCATTCCAAAGAGGGACATATGTATATCGTCAGCCTTTACCTGCATACACCGAGGACAGATAAAGGTATTGCCAGTAACCTTTGACATTTTTTACAGAAGACCAATATACCCTTTATGTGGTGAACAGATGGTTTTGTTTCAGTGGTGCTGATGTTACTACTTTTCGCAGGGTAGCATATGAATTACGCCACATTTGCATTAGATCATGATTTTCCAACTCTTCGCCCCACAGTTTTAAGATTTCATTCTCAATATGACCTTCTGTCTCCACAAAGACCCATTACCAAAATGATGTTTCTATACGCCACTGATCAGCGTTAACATCCTCAGCCACTGTCCAATCTTGCGTAGCCCAGCAGGAGCTAAGTTGATAATATTTCAACCTTGTCAGCAGACCATTAGTACAGTTATTAAATGCCTCACAACTCATTAAATTTATGCCAACCTTAAGGTCCGCCCAACAACAAATACCTCCGGTTTTCAGAGGTTGCCTCAATTGGTCCCTCAAACACTCCAGCGTACCGGGAGAATCCCATATTGGTGCCCATGATGAGAAATATGGGATTTTTAAAGTTTTCCGCACATACATCCATACCTTCAGTGCTGATTTCAAAATCTTAAGCCTCACTTAAAAAACATAATTTAGGATCCCCATTTTAAAAAGAAAACTAATGTGACCTTGGGGTACGTCTGCCAATAATGCTTCAAAAAGCACGCCAATCATTGAATTATCAACCTTATTGACCAGCATACGAACATTCTTGAATTGGAAGGTGTAACAAAAGGCTAATATATCTGGAAATGCCAATCCTCCAATTTCAAGTCTCCTACGCAATTTTTTCCAGGAGATCCTGGCAACTTTTGATGCCCAGATAAAATGTCCTATTCTTCCCTGGAGTTTTGCCATGTCTTTCTTTTGGAACGTAAGTAGAATGGAATTAAACATAAATGTTACTTTTGGCAAAATAATAATTTTAATAAGGTTTACCCTACCGTAAATATTAAGTGGTAAATTCGCCCAGTTAGAGAGCAAACCTATAACTTCATGGCTAACTTTCTTCCAGTGTACTTTAATGATGTCTTCCATGTTCTGAGTTTTTTGGACTCCCAAATATCTTATTTGGTTCTTCATGCCACAACTTGCCACCCCATGATTCCAATCCGTGATCTCAGTTTTACCTGGATTTACTTTATAGCCTGAGATGCGACCATAGGCCTCCGCCTTCTTCATCAAATTTGGGATCGCTTCTTGAGGATTACTTGTATAGAGCAGCAGGTCATCTGCATAGAGCCCTAAGTTCAAAAGTATGAGATTGAAATAGAGAAATGGCCATATCCGCCCTAATCAAATTAGCTAAGGCCTGGATATATATATTAAAAAGGAGCGGGGATAGGGGGCAACCCTGCCTTGTCCCTCTGAAAATATCAAACCAATCTGACAGCCTTCCGTTTATTAAGACTCTAGCATTAGGGCCTTGTTATAGAGTCTGGATCGCAGTTACCATATTTGGCGGAAAACCAAAACTATGCAAAGCCTCCCATAAATATGACCAATGTACCTGGTCAAAGGCTTTTGCAGCGTGCACTGCCAATATGGTCAGAGGTAATTTCCCAGCCTCTGCCAGATCTATGCCTCCGATTAACTGGAAGGTCAATTCATTTAGTTGTCTCCCCGGGATAAACCCTCTTTAGTTAGGGTGGATGACCTCATGTATTGCTTTAGCAACCCAAGATGCAATAATACCAGAAAAGATCTTGTAGTCTGTATTTATCAATGAGATCGGCCTATATGAGTCTATCTCCGTGGATCATTTTAAGGTTTCTAAATCATTGTGACTGTTGCTTCAAGCCAGCATTTAGGTACCGTCTTTCCACCTGTGTATATCCTATTAAATACATTGGATAGAACAGGAGTTACAGTATCTAGAATACACATAAAACCTTGTACGTGAAGACCATCCAGTCCGGCTGCCTTTCCCTTAACCATTTTGTGGCACTGAGCCCTTATCACACTCTCCTTAATCTCTCTTTCTAAAGTTTTGAATTGCTCAGTAGATAAACGGGGAAGATTTGTTAACCAAAGCCAATCCTTTATGTCTGCCTGGCTTGGAGCTGTGTCCTCTCTATATAGTTCTTTCATATAACTACAGGCCTCTTTACACAAATCTGAATTAACGTTAAGGAGGGTGCCTGATTCGCCACTGATCAATTCTCGCATGGTATTTCTTGCCCTATACGCTTTTTACTTTCCAGGCTAATAGTGCCCAACAATTGTCACCATAAGCGAAGTGCTGAAGTTTGCTTGCCTTCCACCTGTCTATAGATGTGTTATCCATTTTCACCCAGAATGCAGCTTGTAGCGCCTCTAACTCCTTACTTAAAACACCCACTCTATTTGGATCCTCTATAGATGCCATATGTACCTCCCCCTCTTTATATCTTGGATCGCACCTTCTCTATCCTATTTTTCTGCTAAATTTTTCTCTATCATACTAGATTTTAAGGTTCCCCTTAAATATGCATTGAAAGCATCCCAGACAATATCTTCCTCTGCTGATCCTTCATTGGTGATAAAAAAGCACTCCGATTCCTTCCTTAAATCGACTACCCTTTCATCTAATAGGATCGCCCCATCCAGAGTCCACCTTATATACTCCTCTATTTGGTGATATCTTAAAGATAGTATCACCGCAGAATGATCGGATACTGTTGCTGGGATAGGACTCTCATCCAGTACATCTCCACATAGATCCTGATCAATCAGAAAGTAGTATATGCGGGACTGGTGTCTGTACTTTTTACTATAAAAGGTGAATTCTCTCCTATCCTTTTTAATTATACTCCATATATCTATTAGGTTAAATTCTCTTCTTATAGTAGTCAGTCTGGAAAACATTTTCGGCGGGCTATTGTATTTTGATTTTGACGTCCTGTCTAATCCTTTGTTAAAGACCAAGTTAAAACCCCCCTAATACAATTGGGGCAGCTGTCTCCAATAGACAAGACTCCAATTTTCCAAAGAATTTGGGTTGTCGTTATTCGGACCTTAGTAAACAGCGCATATCAGACGTCTGCCACCAACTATCTGCCCGAAACGTCTTATTCAAATATAAGTAATCTTATTTCATGATTTATCTGAACAATTCTAGTGCTGCCACTCCGGTGAGAGCATACTACCTCCTGTACCCATCTAAATGTTTAAAGCGTTGGTTACATTCTATCCTTTCTAAATGGGTTTCTTGCAACAATATTATTTGAGCCGCACTATTCTTACAAAATTCAGCAACACCTGCTACTTTTTTCCTAGATCCTAATCCATTTACATTCCACATTAATATATTAATTGCTTTGGCTTTGTCTCTACTCATCTCATCGAATAGAGAGAGTCATGGATCCCCCATACGACATCAGCCCCATCTAGTTCCTCCCACAAAAGAAAAACTACAATAATGAGGACAATTTACCACTGCACCCCACACCCAGTGACCCTCTACCCCCAGGGAATCCCCATTCTACGTTTTGGGCAATACAAGCAGCCCTTCGAGAGCCCCCATCTTGAAAGGACAGAAACAGAGGAGGCAACCTCAAAAAGATAAAAAGAAAGAAACAAACAAACAAAAAAAACTAGGCCACACTACACACTGCTCTTTAAATATATTTTTTTCCTTTCCCCTTTCCCTTTTGCTTTTTTCTTTTTTTCTCTTTTTTTCCTTTCCCTTAAACCATTATCTCTTTTTACCCCTACCTTTTACTTTCCGCCTTCTTTATCTATTCAGACATGCAGCATCCCATTTATCCATCTGTTATATAAACATATCTCATTTATCTATCATTTATAAAAACATATCTCATTTATCCATCTGTTGTATGAACATATCAACTTCCTCAGGATTGCTGATATTATGCATCATATTCGGCCACATACTTTTTAACATGGCCACACATTTTAATTGCACCTGCATATCCATGAGCTCACTCATCCTTGTACCCAGCTCCCACTGACTCTGAGCTGTCCTCTTACTCTGATCTGATCTTATCTGGTAGGTAAAATCCTCATGCCTTAAAGAACCCTCTTTTAATGCCTTCCCCAAAACCAACTCTTTCAGAGTAAAATTCACAATGTTGACCAAGATGTTTCTTGGAGTCTTCCTCTCAGGGTTTAGCCTAAAGGGGTGTTTATGTGCCCTCTGAATCTCGCTCTCCCATGCAATATCCAATTTATCAGGCAGAATTTCTCCTAAAAGAGTACAAATAAAGGTCTTAATGTCTCCTTTCTCCGCCCCCTCTGGGATTTTTAGAAGCCTCAGGTTATTACAACAAAATTGTGTTTCTAGTCTTTTTAGATCTTCTTTTAATATCCTGTTCTGTTTCCTTAACCCTTCAATATCTTTTGAGTCCTCTGAAACAGTTGCCGACAATGATTTAACCTCTCCTTCCAAGGTACAGGTACGTTGCACAATGTCATCACATTTCTCCTCAAGAGCTTCACATTTATCATGAATCCCCTTTTGATTGTACTCAGATATCTCAAATTTCTCAAGAATATCTTGCCTTAAATTAAGAAATAATGTTTCCATAGATTTTTCTTCATCTCCACCTCTTCTGTCTGTCAAGCCCTCCTCATGATTCTCCCTTTTTTTTTTAGCTATCCATCCCTCCATGAAGAGATTCTGATCTTGTATGACCCATGATAGGAGGGATGGGGCTAGGACTAGGACCCAGATTAGAGCTAGAACTCGAGCTATCATCGAGGCACGGCTTACACTGGCGCCAGAACTGTGCTCACTAGTTGGCTCTTTAGCATTATTAAGCTGCTGCCGTCATCAATAGAGGTCAGTCCAGCTAAAGCAGAGAATATATTTTCTACCGGGAGAGGAGCTGAGATCATATGCGTTGGGGCTTTCTTCCCCTTCATTTGAGAGCTTGCGACATGCTCCATAACTTTGAAGTAGGACTTCAAAGAGGGAAGCGGTTTCGTTGGAACACACACCTCCTTCTGCCCACACCGCTGAGGTTTTCCGATACCCTTTGAACCTTTCTTTTTAGGTGAAACCAGAGTGACAACCGTAGCCTTCCCAGAGGGCTGATCCCGAGTTATGTTATGTTATGTTATGTTAAGGTTTTATTTATATAGCACAGGGCTACTCAACAAGAGTGTCCCGGCGAGTCACCCCTCCTTTCCCACTTTTACTTATTTTCTCACCCGGGAGTGATCTTAACTGGTATCTGCTTCTCACTTGAGTCTTCGGCTTTAATGGCATAGTACCAGTTACTATCGCCGATGGCCCTGACCCTTGCCCCTGCCACGGAACTTGCTCACCTGAGGGGGCTATTAACGGTGATTTTGTTCCTTAACCAGTGTTTTTTCCACTATCGTGGGGAACAGAAGTACCACCCCTCCTATGTCCAAAATCTTGATCAAATTCAGCAGCACCAAAGGGCAACTCTTCCATCGACCTCCTCCTTTTCAGGCCCCCCCCCCGGTGCCTGTATAGTTTCTGTCTTCTTCCTCCTACACCCCACCTGCCACCATCGGCAGGGCACACTCAATACATTTTGTAGAGAAAGAATGCACTTAGCTTTGTCTTCTCTAAATCTACTGCTTCTATAATAAGGAAGTAAATTTATTTGCATAGTTAATAAAACCATTGCAATTTCTCCATTTAAAAAAAATACATATGCGTACTGTACATTTTCACCATAATCTTAATATTGCATATAAAACGATATAATTCCTTTTTAAAATCATGAAGATTAAATACAAATTGACAAACATTATTAATAAAATTCAGCTTGATTTCAATGTTCTCTGTGGGCTTAAAAAAGAAGGTAGAGTTCCAGCATCCTCTTTTCCTCCACCTTCATAGATTTAGTACTATTAAACAAACATTTTAGATATAGTTCAGCTTGATCTAGTAACTACAAACTTAGTTGAGGGTCAAGTTTCTGCATCTTTTTCTCCACCTTCTTCATAAACTTCACCAAGCTGCAGTTCAACTGCGGGTCGTCAGGTGCGAAACAGGCAAGAACTGCATGTCTTCGAGTGTGTATTCCTCGTTGGTTGAACTGTAATTTCAACAAGCGTTTTCTTTCCTCTAACAATTTGTCGCAGGAGCACAGCAAATGTGGCATGTCCTCAATAGCCTTGCCACATAAACGACAGAGGAAGCCCCCTTTATCCCTCAGCCAGTGTGGTAGGTGGGATATGCAAGGTAACAGGCCCAATCTGAATTTTAAAAACTTCAATTTTGTAGTTCTTGAGTACCCCAGGTCAAGGTAACTCTGTTGACCTTGTTTAGAATAGGAGTTTAAAATAATCCATCCGTGTGACCACTTGGCAACAGTCGCCTTATCTTCAATCCATGAAAGATATTTTGTTGTTTTCTTTACTAATCTTTTGACCGTGGTATGATTAGTAGAGGTATTCCACAGCTCCTGTATACCTAGGTTCACCAGGCTTTTTTCCAAGTATTTGGCAGCTGGCGAAGCCGGATTTCGCTGTAGTTCCGACCATAAGAAGCTATTTAGGGTTCTGTTTTTTGGCCTTCCTGACTTTGTCCCACGTGGTTATGTACGCCCCCTGTCTTGCAAGAGACTGCTTCTGGCCACCAAACTCTAGCCTAAGTTAAGCCGGGGAGGTATATTTTGGCCAGCCAAAGATGATCCTGTATGCTGCTGTCACAGCTTTATCCAGAATCGCTGCATCTCTTCCTCTTTGTGCTTCGCTACCGTTGGTAATTGTAGGCAAGAGTTTGGCTCGTATAACTTGTGCCAGGGGATGAAGAGATGGGCTGGTGAGTCTGCCATTTAGTTCTTTAGCGAGATTGCTATAGCAATGCCTTTTCCTCTGATGCTTTCTTTTTAGATGATAAACTGGCCACTGCTATCAAATTTGACCCCTAAGTACTTGTACACTATTGTATCTTCTATACGGGTGTTATCCCAAAACCAGCTGTGTGGGGTTTTTCCTTTCTTGTTGATTGACATTGTTTTGGTCTTCTCCAAGTTTATTGTCATATGATTCTCATCAGAATACCTTTTTGTTGCATCCACAAGATTTTGCATCCCTATTTTTGTATGACTGATTAAGACCAAGTCATCCGCGTATAGTAACGTTGGCAGTATTTGACCTCCTAATTGTGATGCATGAGAGTTGCAATTGTTAAGAACCGGAATGAGATCTCCTAAGAACAGGTTAAAAAGCGTTGGGGCCAGGACACATCCTTGTTTAAGACCCTTGTTTGTTGGGATGCGTCTTGACAAATAGGAGCCGTCGCCCAGCTTCACCTGTACCCATGTTTCGCTGTGCAAGTTAATCAGCAGGTCTAGCAAAAGGATTTGGTTTTCCCCATCTCTTCAATTTCGACCATAGAAGATTCCGGTTGATATGGTCGAAAGCCGCCTTGTAATCTATGAAGCACAAGTGGATTGGCATTTTAGTAATTTTTGCTTTGTCAATTAGCAGACCCATAGCCAAAATATTCGTTGTTGTCCCTACATATTTAGCAAAACCATGCTGATTTACAGGAATTAGAGAGTTTTCTGTGGCCCAGACCTGCAATTCCTCCAAAAGGAGCCCAGCAAAATACTTTGCCTCATTATCCATAAGGCCAACCAATCTGTAGTTACGTGGTAGAGATTTGTCCCCTGACTTGAAAATTGGGGAAATAATTGAGCCCTTCCAGGAGACAGGTAGTACATTAAGATGTTTAATTTCCAAAAACAATGGCTCGAGGGCTTCAGCCCATTCCTTTTTGATCAGTTTGTATTGAGTGTCGCACAGTGATTTTAATTCGTTGTCATCATTTTCTGTCGCCAAATCATAGATTGTGTGTTGTGTGAAATAATCTTTAAGATGATTTACCCATGTTTGTTCGGAAATATTAGAGGAAACTCCATCGTGCCTAGGGTTTATAAAGGAATTGACTATTTTCCAAAATTTTGCCCCGTCATTCTGCTTGGTGTCTGCATATAATTTTACCCACAAATTGTCCTCCATTGCTCTATTCGCTTCCCATTTTGTTTTTTTCAAGGATGCCTTTAAATCTCGCAGATGGTTGTGTTTCGCTGATTCTCTTGGGAGATGCCTAAGTTGGCGCATTGTTTGAAAGATTCATTTTTTTTATATGTTTTATCTTTACTTTGTGATCTTTTGTGAAAGAAGTCATATTGCTGTCCTTCTGTACGTTTTGGAGCTTTGGAGTTGTAGTGTAACCTGCCATGGTGGTTGTAAAACTCTCCCATTTCCCAAACTCGCTCACTCTAATTCTCCCATCAAAGTGTAGCTTTGCCAATTCTTGCACGTCTCCATCTTTTACTACCGAATACTTAATCCTTTTGTAGTTGGCGGTATAAATTAGATCTTTCCGTACCAGCGATTGGTCAAATTTAGGTTTGCTGATGTTAAGTATGATTTCCTGAGGACAGTGGTCCCTGTCAGCTTTTTCCCCTATTTGAAATGAGGCAATATGACGGAATAAGGATAGTGACATAAGAGTGTAATCCAATATTTTGCTAAATCTTGTTGTATGAAATGTACACGCTGGTAGAATTTTTTCCGATAAATCTCCCATTTAATGTTCTGAGGTTATAGCACTCAAGATTCTATAACACCTCCTCTCCTAACTTTGAATATTTGGATGTTTGTGGAGGCTCTTGATACGGTATGTTCCAGGCTATGTTTTGATAGTAATTCTCATCATTTGTTGAGGTTCCCATCAGGTTAAGATTGAAATCCCCAGTGATCATAACGTCCGTTGTCGGAGTATCGTTTATAATTTCCTCCAGGCTTTTACATAGTTCTTTTACAACCTTTCCTTTCCTTTTTGGGTGTATGTAGACGTTAATCAGTATAAGATTTGTGCCATTCTTGCCTAGTTTCGAGGTGGATACATTTATTATCTTGAGATCAGGAGTGATTGGTCCTAGTTCCTTGATCTCATAGGCACTTGCAGTTGAAATGTAAGTTACTAGGCCCCCTTGTAGATGGCCATATTTTCCTGTTCTCACCGCACTGGTGAAGAAGCGTAGAACTTAATGCAGGTGCGGAGGCTCTAGTTGCCATGTTTCTTGCAGGGACACAATATCAAAGGATCTTAGATAGTGTCAGAGAGCGTACCTGAATTCCTTTGAATCCGTGGGAGCAGGTGGCCAGAAGGTCCTTGCTAGGTGAGAATTTCCCAACTCCCCTACACCCCTGTTCCCAGAGAACTCTGAGCCCAGGAATGAAAGGGAAAGGGGAAGTGGATAACAAACAGAGAGACTGCCACACAAAATAATCTTCTATTATTCTTCATTCAGAAAGATCATCTCCTGTAAAAGGTAAGCAAAACATTACTACAGTTCCCCACTACACTTTGACTCTATCACCTAACTCTCCATTTAATTATCAATGACAAGTACCTGAATATGTGTGGACATTAGCCCCTCTCTTTGAATGAGTTTAGAGAAGTGGTAGTCCAGATAGGTATGACTGAATCCAGCTAGGAGTTGAGTAAGTGTTCAAAGGGAATTAACACAGCGGTTGAGTTCACGGTGGTATAATACTGTATAATCAATATGCATATCAGTAATACATTACTATACTTGATGTCATCAAGCTCTGGAAGGATGAAGAACAAATGCTGAGGATCTAACACCACGAAGGAGTCTCTAGCTCAAGAAAGTCTTTGTAATGCACATACGCTGCAGTTCAAGAGTCTCTGGAGTATTAGTAAAACACATGCGCTGTAGAACACAAGCCTCAGATGTCTTACGAAATACAAATGCCATTTCTGAGTGCCTTAGGGTAATTCACGAGATGCAAAGGATACAGGAGAATTCTGGATACTGAACAAGCACTGCGCAGACTGAATTCTTACCTCCCACTGGAAGACTAGCGTCTCAACAGAAATATTGTCCTACCAGGTCCTTGTGGTGAGGTAACAGCGCAGCTGCCGAGGAAGAATTACCGGACTGAAAGGACAGCGCTCACAGACTGGTTAACGTCTATAGCGCTAAGAGAAAACTGAAGGAATGAACCTTCTCAAAACTGGAACAAATAGGACAAGGGCAAAATCGAAGAGACGCTCTCAGAAGGAAGCGTCCGTTCCACAGGAAAACGACAGTTGAAGTGCGCCGAGAGAAAGGCACGAGCGCACAAAATGGCCGCCAAAGAAAGACTAGAGCGTTAAGGCAACTAATCAGTGGCACAATCAGGAAATGTGTCTTAGCGTCTAGATTGAGCCACTCTCTGCCTCCAATGACATGCAGAGAGCGAGTGATTGAAACCTGCCTTGATTCTATACAGAAATCTGGGGGCCGAACCTTCCACAACCCGCTGGGACCTGACAGTACCCCCCACCAAAGCCCCCTCTCTAGGCTTCTGAGGATGTGTCTTGTGAAATTCAGCTACCAACCGCGGGGCTTGAACATTCTTGCTAGGTTCCCATGATCGATCTTCAGGGCCGAAACCCTTCCAGTCGACTAGGTAGAACAAAGTGTTTTTTCTCAATTTAGAGTCCAAAATTCTCTTCACCTCGAACTCCTCTGCAGATTGGACTTGAACTGGAGCGGGGGGAAGTGAACGTCGAAGATTTGGTGGATTGCGTTTTAGTAAGGAAACATGGAAGGTGGGATGAATCTTCATGGACTTTGGAAGGGCCAACTTAACACTGACTGGGTTTACCATGTCAACTACTGGATATGGACCCACATATCGAGGCTGAAACTTCCTGTTCCCCACCAACCGCATATGGCGAGTGGAAACCCAGACCAGATCCCCTGCCTCAAATTCTGGACTCTCCCTACGCTTCTTGTCAGCCTGCTTCTTGTAGTCCTGTTTTGCTTTAGAAAGATTAACTGATGCTGACTGAAAAGCCTTATGCAAATCTTGAATTACCTCTTCTGCTGCAGGTACCTCTACCTCTACTCTACCCACTAACATATTTGGATGTCTGCCTGAATTAAGGAAGAATGGGGAGTAGCCGGTAGCAGAATGGATGGAATTATTATAGGCAAACTCTGCAGTACTCAATAGAGAGGGCCATTCTCCCTCTTGATCCATCAAATACAAACGAAGGTACTGTTCCAAATCCTGGTTCACCCTCTCTGTCTGTCCGTCCGTTTCTGGATGGAAGCTGGTGGACAGACGAGAATCCACCCCCAGGCCTCTCAAAAAAGATCTCCAAAATCGAGAAACAAACTGTGAACCTCGATCGGAGATCACAATCTTAGGGATCCCATGCAGACGCACAATATGTTGCACAAACAAATTTGCCAATTGAGAAGCTGTTGGGAGGCTTTTTAGGGGAATAAAGTGACTCATTTTTGTGAACTGGTCAACCACCACCCAGATTTCAGAATAACCTAGACTAGAGGGTAACTCTACAATAAAATCCATAGAAATGGTATGCCAGGGAGAAGGTGCTACAGGCAAAGGCCTAAGTAACCCTTGAGGTGGCTGTCTAGAACTCTTCCGCTTAATACACTGTTCACAAGTGACGATGTGCTGCCTAACCTGCGCTTCCATGCCTGGCCAAAAATAAATCCTCTTCACCAGTTCCAGCGTTTTGACTGCTCCTTTATGGCCTGCCAATGGATGATCATGAAACTTTTGGATGATTACTGACTGCAATTCTTCAACTGGAACAAACAGTTTCCCTTGAAAATATGGTTTCCCATCCTTAAGTTCTCTTTCTGGACCTTCAGATATCCAATTTTTGAATTCATTTCCTTGGAAGGCTTCACGCACCCGCTTTTCCAACTCATCCTCCACAATAACTGCTACAATCTTATTCTGTGGAATGATATAGCCTTCTTCCTTCTTGTCCGTAACATCTCCCAAGCTTAGACGAGAAAGTGCATCCGCTTTCCCATTAGCCGATCCAGGTTTGTATGTCAAAACAAAGTCATAGTCCGCAAAGAATAGGGACCATCTCAACTGACGAGGAGAGAGGGTTCTGACGGACTTTAAGAACTGCAAATTGCGATGATCTGTGAACACTGTAATGACATGTTGAGCACCAAGCAGGTAATGCCTCCAAATCTTAAAGGCTTCTTTGACAGCCAGAAGTTCTTTGTCAGAAATGGGGTAATTTATTTCAGCAGTCGAAAGCTTTCTAGAATGATAGGCCACAGGATGTAGTTGTCCCGTTTGTTTCTGTCACTGAGACAAAATGCCCCCAATTGCAAAATTGGAAGCATCCGCTTCCACAAAGAAAGGTTCCTTCAAATCTGGGTGTTGCAAAATGGGGGCAGATACAAAGGCTTCTTTTAACTGTTGGAAGGCCTCTTCAGGTTCTTTTCCCCAAACAAAACGCTCATTCTTCTTTAGAAGTCGAGTAATTGGGCTGACCTTCTCGGAGAAATTCTGAATAAACCGCCGATAAAAATTGGCGAATCCCAAAAAACTCTGTATTTCCTTGATGGAGCGGGGAGCAGGCCAGGATCTTATAACTTCCACTTTTGAATTATCCATGTTGACACCTTCAGGAGAAAGAATGAAACCTAAAAATGCCACCTTAGCTGAATGAAAAACACATTTCTCCAGTTTCACAAACAGCTGATTCTTCAGTAGACGTTCCAAGATGACACGAACATGTTGAACATGTTCTTCCAAATTGTTTGAAAAAATGAGAATGTCATCAATATAGACAACGGCAAAGCGATCCAAAAACTCTCTCAAAAGATCATTTACAAAATGCTGGAAGGCTGCAGGAGCGTTGCATAACCCAAAAGGCATGACTTGATACTCGAACAGACCCAATCGTGTGCGAAAAGCCGTCTTCCATTCCTCACCCTCCGCCATTCGCACCAAATGATACGCTCCCCTCAAATCCAATCTTGTGTAGATACTTGCACTCTTAACTTGATCAAGGAGCTCGGAAATGAGAGGCAAAGGATAGCGGTTCTTTTTGGTGACCAGATTTAAAGCACAATAGTCTATGCAAGTTCTCAGGGTTCCATCCTTTTTAGGAATAAAAAAGAGGGGGGAAGAAACTGGCGACTGAGAGGGTCGAATGAAACCACTTTCTAAATTCTGTTCAATATACTCTTTGAGGTGTTGGTTCTCGGGTTCCGATAGTGCATAGATGCGACTACACGCTAAAGTAGCTCCAGGCTCCAACTCGATACGACAATCATATTCCCGATGAGGAGGTAATCTTTTTGCTTCTTTTTCGTTGAAGACCTCCTTCAGGTCGAGATAAACTTCTGGAATCTCAGGTGCTTCCACAGCGCAAACCATGGGCATTTGATTTGCCAAATTGGAAGACATAGTAGTCGGCGAAGAATCCACAGGTGCATGAAAACAATGTTCGGTACAAAATTCTGAAGTCATCTCTACAGTACGTTTGGCCCAATCGATCCTTGGGTTATGCTCAGTGAGCAAGGGCAGCCCCAAAATCATTTGGAACTGAGGGGCATCAATGAGGTTAAAACTGATAAAACTCCGATGTTCCTCTGGACCAACGACTGTAATAACCTCAGTATCAAACACTATTGGGCCTGAAGATAACTCAGTTCCATCCACGGCTCGCACTGGTTCTGGCTTTAGTTTCTTTTCAAACTGAATTCCCACCATTTTAGCAAATTGTAGATCATAAAAGTTTCCAGTGGCGCCTGAATCCAACATTACAGACACCTTTTCCTTCTGACCTTTACCGAACCATACTGTACATGGCAAAATCAAATGTGGGGCCACAGCCTGCCATTCATTTGCTAGTAGCTGAGTCTTGGGAGTTGTCTCTGGAGGTGCTCCCACCAGTGCAACTCCGTCTACTGGTGGAGCTTGTCTTTTACCCATGAATTGGTCTTTGGTTTCTTCGGGCATTCTTTGACAAAGTGGCCAGACTGACCACAATACATGCATAATTTCCCTATGCGTCGCTTTTCTCTCTCCTCCTGAGACAACGGGCCACGAACTGCACCAATCTGCATGGGTTCCTCACTAGTAGGAACTTCACTGTTCTTAGGGGGCTCCGGACGAACTCGATCAAAACGTGTCGGAAAGGGCTTTACATCTCTTCGTTTCTCACTTCGCCGTTCCGCTTGCCTTTGATCAATTTGAAGGACCAAGTCGATTAATTCCGAGACATCTGTGGGTCTTCTAGGAATCTGGGACAAACCATCCTTCAACTCATCCCATAGGCCTCTGTAAAAAATTGCCGCTCTTTTTGCTGCAGGCCAATTGGTTTCAACAATTAACTTATTGTATTGTGCCAGATACGCCACAAGCTCTCTATTTCCCTGTTTCAGGTCCAATAACTCCTTATCAGTAGTCTGAGATATAGTACGACGATCAAAGATTCGAAGAAACTCTGCCTTGAAATCTTCAAATTTGTATAGCACCGGATCATTAGAGGAGACCAGAGGCATTGACCACGCAGCAGCGTCACCACTAAGATAGGACAGCACAAACGCCACTCTAGACTGATCCTCCTTAAATAAAATGGGCTTACAAAGAAAATGCAGGGAACACTGGGTCAAAAAGATTTGAGCCTTATGAGGATCTCCTTGAAATCTTTCTGGAGGAACCAAAGGAATGGTTGGGGACATAGCATGGACAACTTGCGTAGTGAACGCAGATGATGACGATGAGGTGGGAGTAAAGGTTGGAGATTTAAGCCCTCCGAAATTAGGACTGGGACTCACAGAAAGCTCTTCTACCCGCTGCCTAGGGTAACTTGCCTCCTGATTGGACTTCCTAACCTCTTCCCTGGTTTCACTAAGCTGCTTTTGCAAATCCTCGAGAATGGTTGCCAAAGCCTTCACATCTAAACCTTCTGCCATTCTGCCCAGACGGAGAGAAATGTTATAGGCACTTCAATCTGTCAGAGAGCGTACCTGAATTCTTTTGAATCCGTGGGAGCAGGTGGCCAGAAGGTCCTTGCTAGGTGAGAATTTCCCAACTCCCCTACACCCCTGTTCCCAGAGAACTCTGAGCCCAGGAATGAAAGGGAAAGGGGAAGTGGATAACAAACAGAGAGACTGCCACACAAAATAATCTTCTATTATTCTTCATTCAGAAAGATCATCTCCTGTAAAAGGTAAGCAAAACATTACTACAGTTCCCCACTACACTTTGACTCTATCACCTAACTCTCCATTTAATTATCAATGACAAGTACCTGAATATGTGTGGACATTAGCCCCTCTCTTTGAATGAGTTTAGAGAAGTGGTAGTCCAGATAGGTATGACTTAATCCAGCTAGGAGTTGAGTAAGTGTTCAAAGGGAATTAACACAGCGGTTGAGTTCACGGTGGTATAATACTGTATAATCAATATGCATATCAGTAATACATTACTATACTTGATGTCATCAAGCTCTGGAAGGATGAAGAACAAATGCTGAGGATCTAACACCACGAAGGAGTCTCTAGCTCAAGAAAGTCTTTGTAATGCACATACGCTGTAGTTCAAGAGTCTCTGGAGTATTAGTAAAACACATGCGCTGTAGAACACAAGCCTCAGATGTCTTACGAAATTCAAATGCCAGTTCTGAGTGCCTTAGGGTAATTCACGAGATGCAAAGGATACAGGAGAATTCTGGATACTGAACAAGCACTGCGCAGACTGAATTCTTACCTCCCACTGGAAGACTAGCGTCTCAACAGAAATATTGTCCTACCAGGTCCTTGTGGTGAGGTAACAGCGCAGCTGCCGAGGAAGAATTACCGGACTGAAAGGACAGCGCTCACAGACTGGTTAACGTCTATAGCGCTAAGAGAAAACTGAAGGAATGAACCTTCTCAAAACTGGAACAAATAGGACAAGGGCAACATCGAAGAGACGCTCTCAGAAGGAAGCGTCCGTTCCACAGGAAAACGACCGTTGAAGTGCGCCGAGAGAAAGGCACGAGCGCACAAAATGGCCGCCAAAGAAAGACTAGAGCGTTAAGGCAACTAATCAGTGGCACAATCAGGAAATGTGTCTTAGCGTCTAGATTGAGCCACTCTCTGCCTCCAATGACATGCAGAGAGCGAGTGATTGAAACCTGCCTTGATTCTATACAGAAATCTGGGGGCCGAACCTTCCACAACCCGCTGGGACCTGACAGATAGCTAACAAATTCTGGATCAGATATTTTAGAGGCAAGACCGTTGATGTTCCATGAGCATGTTCTAAATTAGTTTTGCCTGCTTCTTTTCAGGAGGTTTTTTGTTGGTCAATTTAACTGATTATTTATTGTTCTCGTGATCCATCTTAGGTCGAATGGTCCTAATGATGCGCCATCTGAAATGCAGCCACTAACTTTGAGATCTTCCACGCTTCTTGCTCCGTCTATCCCTTTGGCTCCTCTAAGTACTGTTGATCCAGGCCTATTAGAGGAGTTCTGTTCTCCATCTGTTGCTGCTGGAATTAGTAGATCGGGATATTTTGGTTTTACGTAGGGGGCAATTGTTATTCCCCAATTTTTAAAGGTTGTAATTTCTGCCAGTATGTTTTGTGCAACTAAAGGTGCTATCCATGTTGCTTTTGTTTTTTCTGCCTTCATTCCAACTTCTGTTACAAATTCAATAGAAGCCAAGTCCTCAGTTGTCAAGCCTGCCAGGGCTGGAATGTGAGTTAGCAGCCGTAAGATGTTACCTCTATTCAATATATCATGCTTTCCTTTTGAGGTGTAATCCGGGTGGAACCATCTATTTGTTGCACCTTTTATTGTTTCCATGCTGCTGTTGTTTTTGTTATCATCATTTCGTCCTTGTACAAATTCACATCCTTGCGGTGTTCTCAATAATACTTAATCTGAAAAGGGTGTTACTTCATCACTCCCTTCCTGGCGGAGAGTTTGTTGTCCTCCTAAGATTGACTTTGGATTCGCATCTCCCTGGTCGTGGGATGCTAATCCAATTCCTGCACCCCTTACAACTGTCTTAGTATTGTCTCTCTGGTTTGCTCTTGAGTCAAAAATGTTGATGTTCGTCTGCTGGATACCAGTCCATTTTCATCTGACTCTTTAGGTTCCCCCTTCGTTGTTTTCGGTTGTATGTGCTGGGCGCTTTCTCTCCTAGGCTTTGTTCCATTTGTTTCAGTAGAGTTCATTGCAGTGACGCTGATCGATCGATTCGTGCAGTTCTGCTTTACTGGCTGGTTCTGGGCAGACTCTTTGATTTTATTTTCATTCAAAGTTGGCGGAGACGGTCTATTAGTCTCTCTTTGATGCAGAACATCTACTTTTACAATTTTATGTGTTTCCTTTTTGGGCTCCCCTTCTTCATTTATAGTAATGTCGTCTAAGAATTTGGGTTCATATTCGTCCGATTGTGACGTCGACCCGAAGAGACGCCTGAAACCTTGTCGAGCTAGGTTTATTTTTTGATTTCTACCTTTGCGTTTTTTCGCCCACCTTTGTTTTGCGTTCAGTTTCTTCTCAGCCTTGTCTTCCATTGAAGCTGCAGGTCGTCGATCATCTGCTAATATTATATCTTTGGCTTCTTCATTTCGTTTTTTGAAAATCTGTGTGTCCTTTGCCCCCGGACACTCGTTTTTCATAATGATTAACGTTCATATACTTTTTGTTTTATCAGTTGAATTCGCAGTACAGCTATCAAGGGAATGCTTGTCCACTTCAGCATCTGCTTGTCTGTTACACAAATGGCTGTCTTTTCTTCGCAAGGGCTTTTTTATTTGTGTACATAGGTCACGCAACATTGATGGAAGTGTGGCCAGTTTGTCAATAATGGGGCCGCATCCACATCCCACGTTCTTATTTTGGGCTTGGTCCTGCTTATTTTGTAGCAGTGTATTTAATGTACCCAGCTTCCCATCGATAGCAACCACAAAAACAGCCATAGTATCTAAAAGAGTCAGCTGGACATCCATCTTATCTGACTGATAGTGGAGTGCTTCTACAAATAGTTGCATTGTTTTTAGCAAGCTGGGCCTCGCCGTTCCCTGGCTAGCATTTGTTGGTGAGTCCTCCACACAGGCTGGAATTGTTGTGTCATTTCGATCTTCATTTATTTTTCCTCCCTCAAGTAAATCCTGTGTATAATCAGTTATATTGCCATGAGTTTTGGTATTAAGCCCACTCCTGCTTATATCTTGGCTGTAAGCGGCCATAAGGCCTTTCCATTCTTCTGTTCCGAGGTATGAGGAGATCTCTATGTCTTCTATATCTTCGACTGGGTTTTTACTGTGATCGGCTCATTGACTTTCTCCCCCCCCCCCTGTTTAACTCTGAATGATGATTTGGTTTTTCTCTATTTGACGATGGGTTAGGCAATGTCAGTTTAAAACCTGTATCTTCCTGCACCTCACCCTTCGTTATTTGGCTAGGGTCAATTCTCATGAGCAGTGGTTTTTCCCCCGGGCTTAATTGGCTGTCGATCATTGATGTATTAATTATAGCACAGTTGCCAATTCTGTTTTTGCTATATTTTGGTCCACTGTCGCCATTCAAATCGTAGCCAGTTTCTTGTGTATCTCGTTTTTTTCCTTGGGCGTCATTGGGCATCTTGTTTTCCTCATTTTGCCTGAGTACTTGAACTGTCTCTGTATTTCCAGTTGGTTTTCTACCTGTGGTTTCACAGCTTATCCGTATTTTGCTGTGTTCAGGAGTTGATGTTTTGTAAAGGGCTAGTAGCTACTATGCCAGCATTTCTTTTTGTGTCTGGACTTCTCCTGTCCTAAATTTCGTAAATTGGTTTCAGGTGTTCGATAACTTGTGATGATTGATTTAATTGTAAAGGCTGAAGAGGTGATTGAAGACCTGGGACATCTCTTGTGTTTGAGAGTAGAGCGTCCCCCGCGTTTATTAAAAAGCAAAATTTTGTAAACATTTTTGGTTGATAAGAAAACTGCCTTTTTATTTTTTTGTTGCTTGTCTCCAAAATTGGTGTTTGCCTATTCTTTCCTGTCCCAGAGATGTTTCCGTCTGCTGATATTTCTATAAGGGAACAGTTTTTCTGGGTTGCCAGACCTGTTTCTGATGATGGATCAGTCCTTTCCTCTTCCAGCATCATGGTTTTTCGCTTCCGTTTTTTTGTCTCTCTTTTAACTATTGTATTGCCCCGGACGCGACCTGACCTCATACTGCACTCTGCTTGTTTTTAGCTGTATTGACTCTTGTTTTTATTTTTTTGTCACACACAACTTGCCGTGATAATTTTGCTTAAGATTTTAAAACAAGATCAATATCCAGTATCCTCTCAAGTGCGCCAATCGCACTTCCCCCGCGATCCCCAATTGACTGTTCCGCCCTCCTGTAGCTTGTTTTAGGTGTTTTATTTTTTTATTTTTTATTTGACCCCTCGACAGACGTACTGCTACACCATCACCACCGGGCCCACCACACCCCTGTGTGTAAATGAACAATGTAGTGAGGCACAGCAGAGGACTTGAACCTGCGTCCAGTACAGCAGTAGCTTGATGACTTGGTGGCTCTATCGCTTCAGTTAGCCCCACACAAAGTCACAAAGCCACTTGATGGCTCGATCGCTCCTGGTAGCCTCACGCAAAGTCACATGCAGGGTGCTCGGTACTCCTCCCTCCTTGCCCTAACAAGCTCCAAAAATGGGCTCTGTACCCACAACAACAGACTGGGTTTCCTCAGTAGTATAGAACAGCGTAGTAAAGCTCCCAGGGCAAGTTGTGGGTGATAAGTCTTATAAGCCTGACAAGTCTGACAGGTCTGAGAAGTGATCTCCTCACGTCACTTCATCCCACCCAGCTGCTGCTGCTCCTGTTGCTGTTGTTCCTTTGCCCCTTTTGCTTCTTTTCCTCTTTGCCCCCTTTGTCCCTTTTCAGAGAACGTGCTCCCCCTTCTCCTCACCTCCGCCTCATCTGCGCCGTCGCCACTCGCTACTCCACAACGACGTCTTGCCTCCTGGCCTGTCTGCTCAGCTCAGCTCAGCTCCCAAGAGCATGGGGAGAGCTGTAAAATACGCCAAGCCCGCCAACCGCAACACAGGTGAAACAACGTTATGGTGATGCGGTGGGGGCGGTCAGCCGAATAGCAGCCGAGCAGCCGAGCAGCCGAGCAGCAGCCGTCAGGGAAGGCAGGGAAGGCAGCTGTTAGCGTGACAAGGCAGTGGAAGCGGCACCAGCAACAGGTGGTCCGGGGGGGGGGGGTCCAGGAGGGTCCAGGAGGTTCCGGGAGGGTCAGATGGCCTTTTTGTCCGATAGCCGGCACACTCAGCTCAGCTCGGCTTGACTTTCCAGCACGTCCTTCCAGCGCGTCCCACAGCGTTCGCGGCTCTTCTCGCAGGTGCGTAGCTCCTCCCGCACAGGCAAACTGCTTCTATAGACCTCAGCATCTTCAGCGTCTTTTTCCTGCAACCACTCACGCAGAGGTCGAGGTCGAGCTGAGCTGCCTCTATCGACATGGAAGCCGATCTCCAGAAACACAGCTCTGGGCTTGCGCAATAGCTCGGCCACAGGCCGCCAGGCTCCTGAACCTGCCTTTGGTGCTTGACTCATAGAAGCTGAAACAGACGTACAATACTAATTTTTACACCAGCCTGCGTGAGTTTTGAAATTAAGGTAAGCAGCCGCGGCCGGCAGTGGGAGTACCTGCAGGGCGGTGACGTGGGGAGGGGGAGGGGCAGGGTGGGGGGTAGTAATGTATGGATTACGGAGTTTTACAGGTAAGTAAACATTTAAATAAATAAAACGAATTTCGTTGAGTGCACTGCATCACCAAATGCGATGCAGTGCGCGCAACAAAATTCGTTTTATTTATTTAAATCTTTACTTACCTGTAAAACTCCGTAATCCATACATTACTACCCCCAACCCTGCCCCTCCCCACTTCACCGCCCTGCAGGTACTCCCACTGCCGGCTGCGGCTGAAGGTAAGAGTTCCTTTTCTTTCAAATCATTGCTAAGACTCTGCACATATTCCATTCATCATCGGTTTTGCCTCCTCCTCACTCCTCTCTGCCAAGGAGCTCCCACGACTGGTGCCAGCCCTCCGCCATGTTTTCCCTCCCACTGGGACCTGTTTATGTCATTATAAAATGATAAAACATAAGCTAGTCTTCATATGGTCCTCCACAAATGATATACTCAGCTCACCATGGCATATATAGGTAGAACAACCTTGGGGGGCCACAAGCAGTCTTCTAGCGACCCTATTCTCTACTTTCTGAAGCTGATCAGTGTTCTGGTATCCCAATAAACTGCCACCATATGTAGCAATGGCCAGGCATGTAATTCTATATAAGATAAGAATTTCCCTCACAGATATATGGGCAAGTTTATCTGCAAAATGAAACATAGGATACACCGATTTCTCTAACTGGTGAAATCTAACATTATTCAAATGGACCCAGGTGAATGATGAAAGACAAGTAATGCCTAAATAAGTAAACTTTTTAACCTGCTCTAGTGCTGATCGCTTTATTATTTATTTATTTATTCATTTATTATTTATTTACGAGTTTTGTATAGCGCAGACGTGACCCTTGGGTATCAGAGCGCTTCACATTACATGAGGTAGTTTAGAGATACATCTTGTATAACAACCATTTCACAATGACATCAGGTACATTCATATACAGTCATACATATTAGCCTAACAATATATATATATATAACTATATGAGGTAAGTATATGGATACATCTTGGCAACAAAGGAGTACTGGGACATCCAGTACCTAGTACCTAGTAGATCTGGAGTGTGATTTCTCTAAGCACTCTCCCTCGCTGAGACAGTTAATGCTTCTCTCCAATATCGCTGGTGATTTTCTTTTAATTACAAGGCTGATCTGTTTGGTGACATCTATGTCATGGTGCTAGTGAAGAGCTGCCTTGTCTTTGGTAGGAACTTACTCATTTATTAAGTGCCGAGGAGTGTTAGTATTCTTTGGGCCACAGAAAGGTCTTCGTGAGATTAACATTGAGGTCCAAATTGTTCATAAAAATTGTAAAATGATTCAAAAGACCCTGAAGACTGTTCGCCATTCTGGCGAGCAGAAGTGTGTCATCTGCATACAGTAGCACTGGAACTGGGCATTTATCTACAAGAGGAATATCCTTTCCATATTGAACTAAATAGTCAAACGGCAAATTAATATAAAGAATAAATAGAAAGGGTGCTGATATGCAATCTTACGAACCCCTCTAACAAAATGCATAGGCTCTGTAAGTTCCCTGTTTTGGCCAAAACAGACTCTCGCTGTATTATCCCTATGCATATGCTTCAAGAGTCCAATTAGTGGGACCTCCACATCTATTACTGACATTATGGACCAGGGCGTAGAGTCATTTGCACTGTCAAAAGCGTGAGTCAAGTACATAAATGCCAGATGGATTGGCCTGTCTTTGGCTTTGGTACATTTAGCAAATAGAAGATACAGATTGAGAGACTGTGCTCTTGTCCTTAAGCCATAATGAAAACCATATTACACAATCTTCAGCATGTATTATCCTGATTCTGATAGGTAGAAGGACCCTAACTAGGATCTTAACCCCTTCCATGCTCATGACGAGCTCAGCTCGTCATGCAGTACAGTGCTCCTGTGCTCATGACGAGCTGAGCTCGTCATGACCACACCCGTTTTTATTGCTGTCCAGCACAGCAGGATAATCTCCCTAGCAGCGATGCGGTTAATAGTGGTTCAGCAAAGAAATTGGGAGATAGCAGGCAGTATTGTTTCTAACAGCCTTCTTAAATATGGGTTCAATAGTTGCTTCCAGCCATTCAGTAGGGAATGGGTGTTTGGTAACAGCTGAACAACATTTGTTATTAGAGGGGCCCATAAATCTAGGTTGTTCTTAAAAATATCAACCTGCATGTCATCAGGTCCCGGTGACTTACCACTGGGGAACTTCTTGATAGCAGCAACTACCTCTGCTAATTGAAAGGCCAAAGTGAAAAGTCTGTAATTACTCACATGGGCCACATTATCCTTCACAGGTCCTTTACTACCACTCTGTTTGGAAGAGTGTGATTGGCTGAAATGAGTTACCCAATCTTCAGCGGGGATCAAGGTTTTCACCTTTGGGGCTACAGTCTCAGAAAAAGTATTGATTATTAACCTTACAAAATGCTCTCCTATCTGTTAATTCACATGCTCGAATAAGATTTTGCCATGTTTGGTTTCTGATGTCAAACTTCCATAAATAGGCTCATGCATTACTGAACCTTCTCTCAAAACCTTAGTTTCTTCTTAAGTGCTTCTGATAGATTTCAACGTGCCACTTAGCAGGCTCTACGAAACCATCTATAAGACTTCATAGTCGTGGCCACTTTTTTAGGGGTCATCACATTTTTTTAAAGCTGCACAAAGCAAAGAATAGGCGTTAATGAACTCAATGGGTTCTGTATTAAAATGTAAACAGGTATCACAAGATCCCCTCCCCCCCTATTCTGCACCAAGTCGCAAAGTAGCCAATTAGAGGCCAAATTACTCCATTGCATCAAAATGCCCCTATTACTAGAAAAGTATAAGTTTTCCTGAACAGGGTGAACCATGCCATAGTCACTAGACTATTATAACTTCATAGGGAGTTGATTCTGGTCACTGGAACAATTTACAACAATATAAAATTCATATATCCATGCTGACAGCTCCTTGGAAAATAGAATATAATCAGGAGAAGTGCCAATACTTCCACCTGCAAATGTCAACATAATTTGGTCCAGTATTGGACAAAAACCAGCAACAAAGGCAAGATTATATTTAATCAATTGAGAACCTCGCCATAATGATGCTGTTTAAAATGCATGCTATCATGATCTTCAAAGTCAGCCAAACCACAAACAGCAGCTGTCCTCTGTTTGCACATTGTAACATTCAAATCTCCTACCCCAATCATATTACCTGCAGAAATACTATTTGACATGAGTTTACCTGATTCAAATTCCAGCTCATTTAGAACTATAGGGTTGCTTCTTGGGTTAAAATTAGTTACAATACAGATTAATTAGTACAAAGCTTTTCAAATTGGCAACTGGGATTTACAGCAGTTGAAAATACAGAGAAGAAGCAATACTTTTCATCTTACAAATGTTGGAGGTGATAGAGAAGAAGATACAAAGGCCTCCCCTAAATTTATCACGGTATAATCCTTCGGTGGGGCTAAAAAACTTAGAGGAATCCGGGTCATGTTCATGCTATATAAAACCTCAAATAAATAAAATAAATAAATAGAAAGGTTCAAGTGCCCAAGTTTCTCGACAACAGACTACATTGCAAGAGCCTAACAAATGTAATCAAATCAGGGTTCTTTAATTTGGAGATAATTCGTGAAACATTCTAGAACACATATGCAAATGATTACTTATATATTCCTTTATTTGCGATTAATAGATTTCTGCTTCTGGGGCAGCTTGAGAGGACCCTGAAAGTATCTCTGAGCCTAGAGAGATGTTCCCTTTCTGCCAAAGTGGGGCAAAACAACGCCACACAAGCTAGTGAATCAATCTCCTCCAAATCACCCAAAGGGGTGAAGAAATTTACATCTTCAATATTGTATGCCATGGCAATTGGGCTTTTAGCTTCCATTTCTAGAGAATGTGGTGTCTGTGCCGAACAGTCATGAGGCTGATAGAAGAAACCAAGGGGAAGAGCCCATATATTATCAGTCTAAGCAGGAGCCTGACTACAGCAATGTAAAAGGTGTTCAACGAGAATGAGGTTTTTAAAAGTCATCCAAATACAATCCTACTTGCTTTTTTGGGTCCTTAATCCACCCAAGCCACTCTTCTAACCATAGACACCTCCTAAAAAAAATCTAATCTATTTCCCAAATGTTGCTTGATCCAGCACACTACTTTACTGAATATAAAGCTCTCCAGGTTTCTTTTTTGTTTGACTTAAACAGAACATCATTCTCAAGAACAATCACATAGGTGGTAAATGCAGAAAGAAGTTGTAAAGTGTCCCTGCAAGGTGCTGATTCCTTAATGGGCTTATGAGATCAGTTTGAAATAGTTGACTTAGGGACACTATCTTGACCTTGTCTTGAGTGAGGGACACCCTTATTTAATTTTTTCCTACAAACTGAGAAATTGTTCATCTTATCTGGAAGAGAGTTCTGATTCCCATCCTTTACTTGAGGATTCCACTGCCTATTGCTCTTGGGCTTTGAGAACAGGACTCTCCATTCCTTAAAGGGAAGAATTTCAACATTCATACCAGTACCTAGCCTACTTCAAAGGGGCCCATTCTCCATATACTCTATTCTGTCCTCGATTTTATCACTAACAAATTTGATATTCTGTTTAAATACTGACAGGGCCCTATTGAGATATACACATAAAGCTTGAAAGAGGCCAGTAAAATCTTCAATTTTAGGAACATCAGAAACTAACAGTGCCCCTCTCCCTGCTATAGTTTCTTATGAATTCACTGACTTCATAACCTCAGGGCTTTCAGTGACGTTCAATGGGATGCAGGTAGGTTCCTTCTTCTTTTTCTTCAATCGGGGGTAGATTTTCCAGTTTCCTGACCATTTAACGTAATTTGTAAATAGCCATTAAATATACGAGGATTCCTTGTGAGTCTTTGAACCGTATTAATTCTATTTCTATAAATCAATTCTTGACCCAAAGTTATCAGGTATCAGAGCGCTTTACACGAGCACCAGTTGCATTACATGAGGACACATTCATCTTAAATTAACCATAGGGAGATTACATGATTTGCCCAGAATCAAAGGATGTTGCATGTCCTTGCTGAGACACGATCCTGGTTCCCCAGATTCGAGGTGGACAGCCCTAGCTGTTAGGCCAACTCCTCTCCCATAATTCTAGGCATGGAAATTGATTCTCCTGAAGGAGTACAAGGACGATTAGTGTAAGCCAGAGGTTCAGACACTGCTGAGGGATGAATAGGGTGATGTTGGGCTTCCAGTCACCCCCAGGTTAATTGATTTACTCATGCCCATATTGACAGCAATTAGGATTCCCTCTAAAACAGACACAACAATCAAGTAAACTTGGTATTTCTTTAATACCGCAAAGAGGGGTGGCCCAGTCCAGCCTCCTCCATGATCTGACAGATGCAGACAGGCCATCTCTTGGCCCAGTCTTCTCCTGGGCACATCCCGCACACATCCTGTGCTACTGGGGTCCTCAAGTGATTTTGCAAAGAGTGTTAGGACCATCTCCTCCATCCTTAGAGTTATGGGTCAAGTAGTCCAGGCCCCCAGCAGGCATCAAGCAAACAGTGGTTTAACAGAGTGTCCCACACTGCAGGAATCCTCAAGTCCTTTTATAGCACCGACTGGTGCAGAGAGTATGTTGAGGCCTTCTCCCTATCGTTGGGTCCCCAAGATTTATTATATTTTTCTTATTCAGTTTATCATTTGTATTGCTTTGTCTTTTGACTTTATTATTGTTTTGGTACTACATAACTACTTTACATATTGCCCTATGGTATGCCACTCTGGTCTGTGCCATAGCTTCCAGGGCATAGAGCTCAGGTTACTTTAGGGACATCAAGGTTTGGCACAGACAAGAGTTGTGTTTATTGCCTGATGTGGGCAGTCACCACCCCAAATAATGATCTAGCTTCTGACACTACTGAATCAAAGACTGATTTGAAATGAAGTGGAAAGGGGTTCGAAGAAGCTCTCTGTGCATTACAAGAGAGGAGATACTGTACATTTAAAATGGAACAGCTCTAGTCCTTTTTATCATTGCTTTTGAAAAGCAAAGAAGAGTGGGTAACCAATAATAAAATTGAAAATGTAGGAATGTAAAGCTGGACTTGAATTAGGGAATTTGTTGTGGCCTTTTAAGCCATATACGTCTTTTTGTGCCCGGACACAATGTAGTGTAAAACATGAATAATGCCCTAAGTATATGTCAACTTGCCATTTTACAATGATATTATTATTTGTAAAGGTCTATATGCAAGTAAGGCACAGAATATACAAGGTTAAATCTTTACTTTAAGGCAACATCGCAAGTGCTTTGTGCATCTAAGTTGAATTATCCAGATCAATAGAAGTAAGATCTGTCGATGCTTTGCACCCATATGGTACTAAATACTAGAAATAAATTCTAGTATTGCAGATTGTGTTCAATGAAAAATGTAGGGTTAAGAGAAAAGAGACCGGTGTGATGTGCTGTTGATACAGCCACAACCCCACACATTTGCATGTATTGCCAACTTTTTGCACAGTCTTTCCCACTATGAAAACAAATTTAGAAATCCTGCAAAAGGGCATGTATACATGTTTCCACAGATGGTAGAAGAAGGGACCATCCACATATTTTTAAGGGATTTAACCGAATCTGTTTCTCCATGGAAGGTGGCATGCACAATTATTTTGCAGCAACTCACATGGATTGCACACCCTGTAGACATTTATTCAAGTGTAGAGTAGGAGTTTTCCGAACAGAAAACTATGAATTACATAGCTATTTTGTTAAGCCACAGAATGTCAGGCATTTACGCAGCTCATTGGTGTATGTTTCTCATTAGTAGATCTCAGTTTTTCTCCAAAATATATGTTTTTCTGTCCCGTAGCAAACAGTGTATGAACGCATTTATACTGTTGCTTCAGTAGGAAAAAGGATGACCACAGCATCTGAACAGTCGCGGCCGGCATGACTCGAGGGTGGGGGGGGGCTCTGGTGGTCGCGCGGGTTCATGGTGGGGGGAGGTGGGACGGGTTTAATTTAAATTTGACAAAACATACCTTCCTGGGTCCCACGCCACCTCAGCTCCTGGCCGGGTCCCTCATTTACCTGCTGCTCTCCTGTACAGGAAGCAGCCACAGGCAGCCTCCCTCCCCTAAGCTAATCACAATGCTGCAGTGGCAGCGGTGTGATTGGTGGTGACGACGGTGGCCAGCCAGGCGCCTATGGGCAGGCAATTTTCTCTATATATGATGCATGCAGCCTACATATAGAAAAGATAGAGTGCGCAACTGGTTTAGTCGGCCCTAGAGGGCCGACCAAACAGTCAGGGCTCAGAGCATTGGACAAGCTCCTCCCCGACCAGCCCACCTGCCCGCCCCCATCCAGTCATACCCTTCTGCTTTCTCAAAGTGCAGGAAGCAGAAACTATTTTTTTAATTTAAAATACCATTTTATGTTTCTGCTTCTCGCACAGTGAGAAAGCAGTAGGGCGACACTCCTCCGCCCAAATGAAGGAGCCGTCCTTGAATTTGAAGTGGATTGAGAGTGCTGTTCTTAAACAAATTCATCAAAACATGCACAAGGTCTGTAGCTATTTTACCAAAAGGATTAAAGGCCAAATAAAAATAATCCATTGCCTGGTAGAAGAAGAGAGATGAAGAAAGAAACGTTCAGGGATGAAGATGAGATCTTGATTGATTGATGTCAATTGACTGACAAAAAACTAAATGTGGGCCTACGAAAGGTAAGATCAGCAGCCACGATGGGCCTGCTGTTTTGGAATTTAGCTGGTTTAAGAAGCAAGTTTAGTGGCCTCGATATGAAATAATGTATTCACACGCTTTTGGTTCTAATTGTTCTTAAGGGAACACAGGGCCTTATTTAGGGGTTGACAAAGTTGAAGGAACACCACAAAATTAGCTGCCCTCCTTCCCTGCTAAACCTCTCTGTCTTATCCATTGAGTTTATCGTCAGAGAAAAGGGTGGTTCACTGTCTAAGGAGCTCAGCGATGAGAGGTTTTTAAAGTGTGATTAGATGTAGTAACTTTTTTTACCCTAAGTAATTTGTACAGTCGATCAGATGGCCCATCTCCTTCCAAGCTGCAAATCATTGCTAACCAAAGGCATGGCATATATAGGTGAAAGCAAGAAGGGGAATAGGAGCCCATAAACAAACACCAGTAAGCTTCTTATATATATATATATAAAAATGAATGTATGTCTGTCTGTATGTCTGTCTGTCTGTTTGTCCTTTATGCATTACTACACCATTCATCCGATCGCAATGAAACTTTGGGAAGTTGTTGAGTACACTCCCGCGAAGGTTTCTGGCATAACATTTCTTTAAATATCGGCCCCCCAGGGCCCTCATAATCTTTTGAATACTGATGTATGCACCAGATGGAAATACAACAAATCGTGTATCCACAAGCACTCGAATAAATAAATAGAATTAAAAAATTAAAAAAACATTCATCTGATCGCAAGGAAACTTTGGGAAGTTGTTGAGTACACTCCCGCGAATGTTTCTGGCATAAAAATGTATTAAATATCAGTCCCCCAGGGCCCTCATAATCTTTCGATTACTGATGTACGCACCAGACGGAAAAACTAAAAATCGTGTTTCCACAAGCACTCGAATAAATAAATAGAATTAAAACGACACTTTGAAATGTTTTGCATATTAAAATGAATAAGTTTCAATAAAAATAACACAATGTAAATTGAATTTCCTTTCTTAGGAGATCGAAGCAACGTGCGACAGGTAAGCTAGTAATATATATATATGTTTATTTTGATAGAGCAGCCCACTGTGGAGATCAACCCTCTCAGAGGTGTGTTTGTTTTTAGGTTGTCAAGAAGAGAGTGGATTTACGTGACTTAATTTGAAGGTATTGGCCTTTGTTATTAATATTTTAATATGGTTCGCTAAATCCATTAACCCCCTGAAAACTGGAGTGAAAAATGTGAAGTCTATAAAAAGTAATAGACAGAGAAAACGAGCTAAAAATGAATGACGTAAACCCTAAATTAGGTTAATAATTGGCATTTAAGGGCATTGGCTGAAAGCAGCTTTAAAAGGGGCAAATAATATATTCATGATGATTTATAGTGACGTGGGTTCGTTGCATCTCTGATTCATATAAAGGTCGTGCAAATTCATTTTGCACTACATCATCTTCTACACAGCCCAACTACCCTACTGATACTACTAATTGTGTCTGATTTAATCAAAACTTTTGAAAGCTCGAGTCCACAAGACCATGATGGTTGGTAGGCAATCATCGTCAAAGGAGCAAAGATTGGCAAGTTCCTTTACAATCCTCTCCTTCAATGGTTTCCTAGATACTGGTGAAAATCTTGAAAATTGGCATAGCTTATAATGGTTCTCATGTTTAAAACGGGAGTGAAACCGTATCCCAATTGCTTTAATCTGCTTTCCACACTAAGCAAAGCTCTCCAGCCAAAGTCTCGAATTCTATTTAAAAAACTGGTCACTTGGGCTTGCAATGACAACCAAATTACTAACACACAATCATATTTTTAGACGGGTTTTCTGTGCTTCCCAGGACAATGTCTCTAGGTTTGTCAGCTAGGCATTCCTTATCAATTGATTAACCACTTCCCATTGTAGCCTTGTTGACTTGCCAAGGATTTTTATTGTGCCGATCATAGAATTCTATTTACTAAAATGCTTCAATTAGTTTCTGAAAATAGTGTTGTTTTTTTAAAGATGCCCCATATACGGACATTTAGACATGCAGCGCACCAGAAGATCAAAGGCGTGACTTATGTAAAATAAATTGTCTCTGTTCACAAACGTTGAGTACTAGAAAAATGGCCCAAAACACGGATAGGTTGCAAGTCCCTATATATGTCACGCACACTATTAGCTGAGTGTGCTAGCAAAGTCCATAGCAGTGCACCATATCATTCTAGAAAAAGTGCTGTCCTCACAACTGTGACTGTTCACACCTGAGCCAGAGCCATGGTTTGGAACCACAGCTCCATCTTTCACCAAGAGGTGGAGGGGCATTCAAAGAGAGGGAAAGATATCCCACAAAGCGCAAGTGCAGTGAGTTACTGTAACTTCCTGGAGATGGCTGCCTGGGGTCGCCTCTACTTTCCCCTTTCTGTCCTTTTATGGGACACCCTGGAAGTTGTAGTGACTGTGCACCACCTCATACGTAGTGCACAGTCATCGCACCTCCATATGTATTCCTTCCCATTGCTTCCATATCTGTCATATGGCACAGGAGCTAAGCCAAACTGCCCTCTTCATTTGCATGGAGCCATTGAGGTGGGTCCATTGTAATAATAAAAGCACCATTCGATTAAAATTACTAAATCTTAGCTTGTCTACTCTTGTGGGAGTCATACAAATGAAAATAGGGGTGGCTTTAGCTTGGGCATTGTCACTATGTACTCAGCTGCTAAATTGTAAACTGGAAAATATGCAGTCTTCCTACCTTTCTTTTCCCAATGGTTAAATAAATTGGCCCATTGACAATGGAGCACATGCTTAAATAGGGGCTCCTAAAGCAGCATAGTACCACTTGACATCCCACAGTGCAATGCCCTACTGAGGCTTGAGATACAGAAAGCACAATAATGAGGCATACAGGCTCATAGCATAACAAAATGAAAGCTTATGTTAGAAGTCATTCTCATTCCTGAGATGTATTTGTAACAAAAGAAAAAAGCTCTATCACGATTAGAAGTTCCATATATAATGATCTAACAGTTCAAATGTTGTAATTTGTAGATACAAGTGTAATAAATTAAAATCTTTTTCTACATTTGAAATAGTTATTCAAAAGGTCATAGTACTACATAAAAGTGGTGCCCCCCCCCGTTAATCCCTGCACTGAGTGGCAGGCACCTTGAGGTTAACACAATCCCCCAATTCTTTATGGGAGCTAATGCTACTGCTGGTTTGCGGCTGCAGCACAAGCGCCCATAGAGAAATGGGAGTATGTGACCGCACCATGTTTGGTTGCATTGTAATTGCCGTGTCGGGACCGTCAACCGGAGGTCGTCAATCCCAAGACCATGAAGGTTTGAGGCAACACCAACCAGCATCATATCGAGCCCACAATGTAAGCAAAACATATTATTTTGCAGATACGAATTTTAAATGATGAGAAGCTGAATCTATTATGTCTTCAGAGTTTTGTTTACTTCTTTATCAGAGATATTCTTATTTTTCCCCAGTCCACTAGAATTTTTCAGAAATTATGGAACCGGAAATTACAGGTTATCTCTTTAACAGCAACTGATACAGAGTCATGTATGCTCTATCTAACCTAATCAAAACATACAGCTTACTATCCAACTTAAAAACTAACATTAGCTGCATCTTTCCAATTAACTGTATTTGCTGAAAGACAATCATTTTAAATAACACTTTCCATTGTTATTAATTGAAGGACCCACATGAGACCTTCATCTCTCCATGACCTCCCAAGAATTGTTCTGTTTGTGACTTTAACGTTTCTATTAGACCACACAAAAAAAAATGAAAAAATGACAGGAAAGTATAGATGCTTTGGATGCCTTGTAAATGACACAAAATCCTTAGAGGAGACAACAGCAATTTAGTCGTCTACTCAAGACTGATTTGCATATGCCACAGTCCACATTGAGGTGACATGGGGTGCAAAATAACTATGAATGGGATGCAGCCCAGAGTAAGTACCAGTGGCTGAGATTAATTCCAGCATTACGTCCATCAATTGTCCATCAATTGTTGTATACTTTTATAAAGTTGGAATTTCCCCTCCCTATTTGGAGCCTGCAACCTTTTCCTGGGCGCTATGACCAGGTGTAGTTGGCAGTTGTACTTTGTTTATTTCTTCCAGACTGCAACAAAATAGAGAGATTAGTTGTGCCCATCCATTACTGGCAGGATAGGGTGAGAAACCTGGGCACAGCCCCACATGCAGCTGAATACACTGTGCTGTGCCTTCTCGCAAAGGACTTATCACCCCTGCATTGTTCATGCAGGAAGCCAGGGCAGGGGAAGCAAGAAATTTCAAGCACTTCAAAGGAGATTCTCTAGAAACCTCTTAGACTTCAGAAAAGTCACTTGGTGTAAAAATAGGTCCTTCAGACCCACTCTTCATTTCACTTTCTGGACCTGCTGAAAGACTCTGAGAGGACTGCCTCCTGTCGTGGCCTGTTGTGTACTTCATAAGGCTGCGTTGCTAAACCTGGAAGGACTATGCAGCTGCCTGAAGTCTGCCTTGAATCCCCAGAGGCCTGCCCAGTTGTTTGAGCTTGGTTCCCTGCTTGAACCAGGGACTACCAGAGTGACTCAAAAGGCTAGTTGGGTGACCTCATGATCAGAGCCTCAGAGACAGAAAAAGCTCCAACCGACCTGGAACTTTGCCTGGTCCCAGCCTGAGTGAGTCCTACCCCTCCGAGTTGTGCCCCACCAGCCCTGGGCCCTTGGAGGATGGTGCTAAAGTTGCCCTGATAGCCAAAATCCAAAACTTCAGACTTCTGAAAGTTTGGGCTAGAAAATGCTCTGAGAAGAAACCAGGACCAACCTGCTCGTCTACTGAATGAAGAAAAAGGGCACTCCCACACTTTATTTTAGGTCTATTTTTATTTTTTTTTAAAACATTTATATAGCGCGGCTGACACCTTGCAGAGTTAGGTAGAGTAGGGGGAAACCGTAAAAACCAAACACAAACCTCTGAACTGACCTGTATTATTCAAACATGACTAAATCTATAGTCTAACTGGGTGCAGCACAATGAAAAAGTTTCAAACAATTTTTCACTTCATTTTATTCATGTATTTCTTTAACTGTTTGTTTATCTTTCAATTTATCAAAAAGACAGTACTATGTTTATAAAGTTTTTTTAAGAATGCATTTTTGTACCACGTAAAGAGATATATTTAAACAAATTCATTAAATACAACCAATTTAGCACGATCCCCCCAAAGAGAACATATAAATAGTGCACATTGTCAAAACTACAATCATACCTAACCTATCTCACCAAACCTTTTTCTCATTCATACTCACTCACATCATAAATAGAAATTACTGGGACATCACAAAGGACAATACATCTGAGAAACTAAGATATTAACAGATGTTTACATCAACAGTTACATATCTTGAAATGCCGATGATTCTATATTGTTATAATTTTTGATTTCTTTTCTTCCCTCTTCGTGGGTGTGAATCTCAGATGTATCAGGCCTACGTACGTTTTGGTGAAAAGATTTGATTTATATCACCTTCTTCAGGGCCATACAGACAAACAGAAGACACATGTACATATACAGATAAAAACTGGGGGATCTTCTCATCTGAAAATAAATTAATGACATATTAAGAATACTGTGCTGCAACCCAAGTATACTACCTAACTCTTAGTTTAAAGCTTCTTTATACACAAATACTGTGCATCTAGGTGACAAGGCGGCTGATTGCAATCTAATAAACCCTAGAAATGAAGTGCAAAAGAGTGTGCTAACAGGTAATGAGAAGACGCAAAGTTATAATCTACAAGATAGCAGAGTGCTCTTAAAAGCAAGAAAGGTGAAACAGATAGAATATATTTTCTGGTAGCCAATATGTCTTCTGAGCATGTGTTCAGTGCAGCTGTCGCATTTGTCACAGTCAGAAGGACCAGTCTCTTTCCTCAAAACTTGGTGAAATTGACCATGATTAAAATGAACAGTAACTTCATACCAAAGGACTACCTGTTCCAGACACAGCACAGGAGGAGAATGAGGGCAATTTGGCAGACTCAAGAGTGTTAGGTGATGAACGTCTGGGCGTTTGAGAATAAACTCTACTTCCCTTACTAAGTAGCTCACAACAGAACTTGCATATATTGTCAAAATGCTTCGAAAAAAAATATATATAGAAGAGCATTTATATATTTTGTGTCTGGCTTACTCTGCCCCATTTGAAAAATATGGAGTGGACCACTGTGCACACAAGAAGCCTCCATTCACTTAAAGGACTTGGAGACAATGCCTCCCTGTTAGATTTGGGGGTCTCTAGTTGGCAGAGGTAAGTACCTCTGACCAAATAGGGACCCTTGCGTCTAGTCAGGGTAAGGGGGTACACTCCTAAAACAACCCCTGCTCACCCCCTTGCGAGCTTGGCATGAGCGGACAGGCTTATCTCAGAGACTGTGTGTAAAGCATTTGTGAACACATACAATAACCCAGTGACAACACTACAGATGGACACCCCACAAGTTGTAGTATAAAAATAAGTATTTTTATATAGACTTAACACAAGACCACAAATGACAAAAATCCACAATACTGTACTTCAAAAAGGGTAGAAATAGCTCAGTTCTCTTTGAGTTCATTGTACCTTTGGATCCGTAACGCTATACAACGAAAGTGCTGCAGGGAAGGTGATGCTTCGGTTCCTTACACACAAGACGGTGATGCATTGGGCCCCTACTGATGCGTAGGGGTTGCGTCGGTTCTTCTCGGCGTGGGGAGCTGATGCGTCAGTTTCTTACTGCGCTTCTGTGGCTATGAGATCCAGTGCAATGAACAAAATGGTGTCTTCTTCTTGATGCGACACGATGCGTGCACGCCTGACGGCCGTGCGGCAACTCAATAATTCTTCTGAGCCATGCCAGGCCATGCGACATGCTTCTCCGGTGATGCGGCGGCATCTGAAGCGACGACGATCCTCTTCTCCGGCGATGCGAGGTGCTTCGGTGATGCGACAGCTGCAGCTGCGACACCCTTCTTCAGTGATGCGATGACAGCGGCTGCAGCGACGACACGCTTCTCCGATTATGTGGCGGCGTCGGATGTGACGTCGATCCTCTTCTCTGGCGATGCGAGGCGCTTCTGCGTTGTGAAGCAACAGCGGCCGCGGCGACACCCTTCTTCAGTGATGCGACAACAGCGTCTGCGGCGGCGACACGCTTCTCTTTTGTGGTTCGCACTTCCAGCTCCTTGCGACATGCAGTCCCCCATAAAGCCCAACACAACAACAGGCACTTCAAAAGACCTCTTAGGGAGCTGGTTGTTGAAGTCTGTTGTCCCTGAGACTTCAGCAGGAGGCAAGCTCTATCTCAAACCCTTGGAGATCCTTCACGAGTTGAATGAAAGTAGCACCAAAGTCCTTTCTTCTTTCTTTGGCAATCAGGCAACCGCTGCAGGCCAATCCCCCACACAGCACTCAGCTTAAGTATAGTCTCCTCCTCAGTCTTTCTGATTCATCTCCTCAGCAAAGGTTTCTTCTTGTTTCCCAAAAGTGATCTAAAGTTCTGGGGTATGGGTACCCCCTTTTATCCTCATTTTCTATTTGTTCTCAGAGGGCAGAGAGGCCTTTTCCTGGTCCAAACCAGTTCTGGTCAGTCCTGGAGCACTTTGTTGACAAGACTCCTTCTTTCCTTTCACAGTGTAGGCCAGGGACATCAGACACACCACAGGAGGTGGAGCCTGCATTGTGGAGGGAAGGCACAGCCCTATTCAGGTCCCAGTTACAACTCCTCCCACCCATCTACTTGCAGATAGCTCTATTCAGCCCTGTGCTGACTCACCCTGTCTCCGGGAATCCCCCAGCCCCTGTCACTCAAACTCCAGACAAGGATACACAACCTAGCAGAGGCAGGCTTGGATAGTTAGACAAGAAAATGCCTACTTTATAAAAGTGGTATTTTCAAACACAGAATGTTAATACCAACTTCACTAAAAGATGTATTTTATCATTCCGAGTTCAGGCATACTAAACTCAAATTTCTACCATGTTCCCTGGGTCAGTTAGGATTATAAGATGTTATCTGGCCTATGGGGAACAGAACGCCTTGCAATAGTGAAAAACGAAAATGGCTGTAATTCACTATCAGGACATGCTGGAGACATCAGGGCATATCCTATTATTTCCCTACAATGCACCCTGCCCTTGGGCATAGCTTAGGTTTGACTAATATGTATAATAAAAGGGAGAAGGTTTAGGTACTGGCAAGTGGGTGCACTTGCCCAGTCAACATGGCAGTATCAAACTGCACACAGGCCCTGTAATGACAGGCCTGAGACACACTTTACAAGCTGCTCCAGTGGGTGGCACAATCAGTGCTGCAACCCCACCAGCAGCATTTGATTCACACGCCCTGGGCACACGCATTTCACTGTACTAGAGTCTGACAAGTAAACCAAATAAGCCAATCATGGAGTCACTTATCCATACACCAATTAACAATAGGGAGAGCATATGCACTTTAGCACTGATCAGCAGTGTTGAAGCGCCCAGAGTAATAAAACAAACACAACAGTGATGGACAGAATGTGGATCAATGTCACACATTCACCCCAGTCCAAAGATCTGGGCCCAAATCCATCGTTTTTCCACTCCACACCACCCTGGGTTAGACAATGGCGATATGCAAATCAGCGCTGACCCTGTGCCCCATGGGAACAGTCCAGTCCGAACTACAAAAGCCATGTCCTTCCCAGAACGGAAACAAGCACCCCCCTTTTGTACCGCTTTGGCCGCCATAAGTGGGGCAGGGTATGCTCAGACGTGAGTCCCTTGCTCACTTTGCCACTGGATTCAAGCAAGCCGGGCTGAAGACGGCTGGAATGCCAGAAACCGGTCCTCGGAAGCTTGTTTCCGGTCCAGGGAAGGCATGGCTTGGCAGTTCGGGCTGGACTGTTCCCATGAGGCACAGGGTCAGACTGATTTGCATATAGCCATGTCTGAACTGGGGTGGCAGAGTGGGCTAAAGAACGGTGATGGATCAAACCCAGATCTTATGACTGGGTGTGAGTGTTTGATTGGTTCTGATGCTCCGTCCATCACCACCCCCTTTTGTACCGCTTTGGCCGCCATAAGTGTGGCAGGGTATGCTCCGACGTGAGTCCCTTGCTCACTTTGCCACTGGATTCAAGCAAGCCGGGCTGAAGACGGCTGGAATGCCAGAAACCGGTCCTCGGAAGCTTGTTTCCGGTCCAGGGAAGGCATGGCTTGGCAGTTCGGGCTGGACTGTTCCCATGAGGCACAGGGTCAGACTGATTTGCATATAGCTATGTCTGAACTGGGGTGGCAGAGTGGGCTAAAGAACGGTGATGGATCAAACCCAGATCTTTTGACTGGGTGTGAGTGTTTGATTGGTTCTGATGCTCTGTCCATCACCACCCCCTTTTGTACCGCTTTGGCCGCCATAAGTGTGGCAGGGTATGCTCAGACGTGAGTCCCTTGCTCACTTTGCCACTGGATTCAAGCAAGCCGGGCTGAAGACGGCTGGAATGCCAGAAACCGGTCCTCGGAAGCTTGTTTCCAGTCCAGGGAAGGCATGGCTTGGCAGTTCGGGCTGGACTGTTCCCATGAGGCACAGGGTCAGACTGATTTGCATATAGCCATGTCTGAACTGGGGTGGCAGAGTGGGCTAAAGAACGGTGATGGATCAAACCCAGATCTTTTGACTGGGTGTGAGTGTTTGATTGGTTCTGATGCTCCGTCCATCACCACCCCCTTTTGTACCGCTTTGGCCGCCATAAGTGTGGCAGGGTATGCTCAGATGAGAGTCCCTTGCTCACTTTGCCACTGGATTCAAGCAAGCCGGGCTGAAGACGGCTGGAATGCCAGAAACCGGTCCTCGGAAGCTTGTTTCCGGTCCAGGGAAGGCATGGCTTGGCAGTTCGGGCTGGACTGTTCCCATGAGGCACAGGGTCAGACTGATTTGCATATAGCCATGTCTGAACTGGGGTGGCAGAGTGGGCTAAAGAACGGTGATGGATCAAACCCAGATCTTTTGACTGGGTGTGAGTGTTTGATTGGTTCTGATGCTCCGTCCATCACCACCCCCTTTTGTACCGCTTTGGCCGCCATAAGTGTGGCAGGGTATGCTCAGACGTGAGTCCCTTGCTCACTTTGCCACTGGATTCAAGCAAGCCGGGCTGAAGACGGCTGGAATGCCAGAAACCGGTCCTCGGAAGCTTGTTTCCGGTCCAGGGAAGGCATGGCTTGGCAGTTCGGGCTGGACTGTTCCCATGAGGCACAGGGTCAGACTGATTTGCATATAGCCATGTCTGAACTGGGGTGGCAGAGTGGGCTAAACAACGGTGATGGATCAAACCCAGATCTTTTGACTGGGTGTGAGTGTTTGATTGGTTCTGATGCTCCGTCCATCACCACCCCCTTTTGTACCGCTTTGGCCGCCATAAGTGTGGCAGGGTATGCTCAGACGTGATTCCCTTGCTCACTTTGCCACTGGATTCAAGCAAGCCGGGCTGAAGACGGCTGGAATGCCAGAAACCGGTCCTCGGAAGCTTGTTTCCGGTCCAGGGAAGGCATGGCTTGGCAGTTCGGGCTGGACTGTTCCCATGAGGCACAGGGTCAGACTGATTTGCATATAGTCATGTCTGAACTGGGGTGGCAGAGTGGGCTAAAGAACGGTGATGGATCAAACCCAGATCTTTTGACTGGGTGTGAGTGTTTGATTGGTTCTGATGCTCCGTCCATCACCACCCCCTTTTGTACCGCTTTGGCCGCCATAAGTGTGGCAGGGTATGCTCAGACGTGAGTCCCTTGCTCACTTTGCCACTGGATTCAAGCAAGCCGGGCTGAAGACGGCTGGAATGCCAGAAACCGGTCCTCGGAAGCTTGTTTCCGGTCCAGGGAAGGCATGTCTTGGCAGTTCGGGCTGGACTGTTCCCATGAGGCACAGGGTCAGACTGATTTGCATATAGCCATGTCTGAACTGGGGTGGCAGAGTGGGCTAAAGAACGGTGATGGATCAAACCCAGATCTTTTGACTGGGTGTGAGTGTTTGATTGGTTCTGATGCTCCATCCATCACCACCCCCTTTTGTACCGCTTGGGCCGCCATAAGTGTGGCAGGGTATGCTCAGACGTGAGTCCCTTGCTCACTTTGCCACTGGATTCAAGCAAGCCGGGCTGAAGACGGCTGGAATGCCAGAAACCAGTCCTCGGAAGCTTGTTTCCGGTCCAGGGAAGGCATGGCTTGGCAGTTCGGGCTGGACTGTTCCCATGAGGCACAGGGTCAGACTGATTTGCATATAGCCATGTCTGAACTGGGGTGGCAGAGTGGGCTAAAGAACGATGATGGATCAAACCCAGATCTTTTGACTGGGTGTGAGTGTTTGATTAGTTCTGATGCTCCGTCCATCACCACCCCCTTTTGTACCGCTTTGGCCGCCAGAAGTGTGGCAGGGTATGCTCAGACGTGAGTCCCTTGCTCACTTTGCCACTGGATTCAAGCAAGCCGGGCTGAAGACGGCTGGAATGCCAGAAACCGGTCCTCGGAAGATTGTTTCCGGTCCAGGGAAGGCATGGCTTGGCAGTTCGGGCTGGACTGTTCCCATGAGGCACAGGGTCAGACTGATTTGCATATAGCCATGTCTGAACTGGGGTGGCAGAGTGGGCTAAAGAACGGTGATGGGTCAAACCCAGATCTTTTAACTGGGTGTGAGTGTTTGATTGGTTCTGATGCTCCGTCCATCACCACCCCCTTTTGTACCGCTTTGGCCGCCATAAGTGTGGCAGGGTATGCTCAGACGTGAGTCCCTTGCTCACTTTGCCACTGGATTCAAGCAAGCCGGGCTGAAGACGGCTGGAATGCCAGAAACCGGTCCTCGGAAGCTTGTTTCCGGTCCAGGGAAGGCATGGCTTGGCAGTTCGGGCTGGACTGTTCCCATGAGGCACAGGGTCAGACTGATTTGCATATAGCCATGTCTGAACTGGGGTGGCAGAGTGGGCTAAAGAACGGTGATGAATCAAACCCAGATCTTTTGACTGGGTGTGAGTGTTTGATTGGTTCTGATGCTCCGTCCATCACCACCCCCTTTTGTACCGCTTTGGCCGCCATAAGTGTGGCAGGGTATGCTCAGACGTGAGTCCCTTGCTCACTTTGCCACTGGATTCAAGCAAGCCGGGCTGAAGACGGCTGGAATGCCAGAAACCGGTCCTCGGAAGCTTGTTTCCGGTCCAGGGAAGGCATGGCTTGGCAGTTCGGGCTGGACTGTTCCCATGAGGCACAGGGTCAGACTGATTTGCATATAGCCATGTCTGAACTGGGGTGGCAGAGTGGGCTAAAGAACGGTGATGGATCAAACCCAGATCTTTTGACTGGGTGTGAGTGTTTGATTGGTTCTAATGCTCCGTCCATCTCCACCCCCTTTTGTACTGTGTAATAAAACAGCCATTAACAGGTCAGAAAAAATACAGGAGGAAGGCAAAAAGTTTAGAGATGACCCTGCAAAAAGGGCCAAATCCAACACTCCTATTCTTAGCTTCCTTTTTTTCATTCCCTAGCTGGGCTGCCAGTAAAGATCAATGTACAAGACGGCCCTTGAGTGTATTGCTTCATTTGGAAAAGAGATAAAATAAACATACATGCTCCATGCTTGGAACAGGTAACTATTGCACCGATGAGTAATATATTGAGTGATTGATTATTTAGGTGGTGACACGGAGAGTGTGCAACCTCATTTTTAAAAGTAGCTTGTGATGTTTGGGACCCAGATGATGATTCTGCCTGAACTCTTGCCTTGCTTTCACATTTCACTATAGTTGCTTACATGGTCCTTTCATGTACTTCTGTTTTTTCCGGTTCTTCCGAGACCAGTCAGTTTAGTTGCCAAAACTACACGAAATTATAAAAGTCAGGTCTATCTCATTTGGGTCGGGAGTCGGGACAGGAGTAGCACAACAGCCAAAAGAAGGAAGTTAGGAACAATGCCTATCTACTTCAATGGGAAACAACATGGCTCAAAGAAACATACTCCTGTGGACTGGAGAGCAGTGCCTTGATATGGGAAATGTAGAGTAGTGGCTCCAATGTCAAACTCTAGTTCAGTAGTTGTGGTCTTGTGGGAACTGTCACTGGATGGTGGATGCTCACAGCTAAATGTTATAGATATTTGTGAGATTGATCAGCAAAGAACATGCAGCCACTTATCTGCGATTGGTAGTAAGAGATTGTTCTCACTTCTCAGTTAATGACGCATGACTTCACCAGCCTATGCTCTGCCCTCTTGAGCCTCCACATCCACGATTTTACCTATAATTTTTCTTGCTTAACAATAACACTTTTTAGAACTGTGAGGGTCCTCCCAATTTTAAATTTTTCAACCTTACATGACGTAACAAAGTGATAACTTGGGACTCTGGGGCTGAAGGATGGTTTGCATTTAGTAACTTAACTGTCATCTTCCTTACACCACAGATGTCATGGTGTGCTGATCATTGACTTAATGAATATTGTGATTGTCTTTCTCTCACCTTTCCAATGTTAAAGTTTTGTTAAAACATTTTAAAGCGCAATAATTAGTCTGGACGTAGCATCCCGTGCTAGGATTGCCTATCCAGAACAAAAGGTCAGAAGAAAAGAAGAGAGAAACTGCCAAGAAAGGAACCTGAATCAAACAGAGTCAAGCAGACACTAGCAAGAGTCCAAAAGTTAGGTCAACCTAAACAACCATGGTTTAAGTTTCTTCCTGAAAGTTGTTTCAAGGGGTTCTTGTCTCAGATGAAGGGGCAGGGTGTTCCATAGCTTTGAGGCCCAAAAGCTGAAGGTGCAACCTCCCGAATGGGATCTTTTGATGATGGGAACAGCCGCCAATTCGGCCTCTGTTGATCTGAGTCTTCTGCTGTGTTGGTAGTGTTTCACCAAATGAAAAAGATACCGGGGCTTTGTCTTTAGAAGTTTTATGACAAAGGCACCTGGCTGTGAAATAGATTATTTTCGGCTTTTCCGGTCTCATATTCCACCTTCTAAAAACATGTGGCACGTGTGACTGGAAAAAAAGGGAAAACATGATGAAATATGTAAATAGTTCGAAAATTGCGGCTGGCACGTTACCCCAACTCCAGACCCAACAGAGGCTCACACAGCAACGGAGTGATAATATCACCCGATATTAACAATGCCGTCCCATTTTGCTGAAAGTCTCGCAAGGAAGTCGATAGACCAGTAGTAGTAGTAGAAAAGCTTTATTCGATTTTTGTAAATTAAAAAACCATAAAAGCTACATCAAAGAAGAAAAAAACCGATGCATAATATATATAGAAATAACAATGCATTTAGAACCGACTACAGAATAAAAATTAAAATATATTATAAACATATTAAACTTTTCCTTTTTCTAAAAACACTTTTTAAAAAGCCAACCACGGTGGCCACACACAATTCGTCATTAAGTAATTGGAGATACAATAAGGCTGGGCGGCACTGATACCAAGTTCAATGGTTTTTCAAGAGTGGTTTGATCCATCGAACTCTCTCATTATGATAAAATTTGCAAAAGAAAATCACATGGAGAGTTGATTGTTCTGCCCTCCCATCACATGGACATTTGGTAAGCATTTTAGACCAATCGTTTGGATGTGGGAAAGACACCAGGCGAAAAAAGATGTTAAATCTGTGCCTAGTAAGTAAAAATCTGTCAAAACCCTTGGTGCACCAGATCAAATAGGGTTCCATGTTGGCCGAGGTGAGCAACAATTGGTGCCGCGCTACAGTTTCCTTGTTCAGCTCAGAACCTAGGCGCATGGATTCTAAATGAAGCCAACAGCTATTCTTTAGATCTCTCCTCGAGATCCTGGCTAGCTCCTCTGGTGACGTGTAAAACTCAGGCTTCCCCAGATCCTGGCAGAACTTTTGAATATATGTCAACCACGCTATGTAATTGGAATTGTCAAGAGCCATAACATCGCGAAGAATCTCTCTATTGAGTTCCAAGTCTGCTCCTGTCCAGACCCTGTGTCAAAGTAGCAAGGGTTGCATCGCAATCAGGTCGCTAATGTGTCCAACCCCCAGCTCAACATGACAATTAAACACAGATAAACTGGGTGGGGCGGCTAAAATACACCTTAAAAAAGCATTTTCTACAACTTGTAATTCCCTAGTATCTTGGATGCCCCAAACACCGGCCCCATAAATGGCTGTACTAACGCATTTGGCCATATACATTTTGAGTAGGATTTCAGGGGGCCTTTTACCCATTTTACGTGAGAAAACCATGAGTGCTGCGGTAGCTTTTTTAAACGACAGGGCCCTGCTCCTAATGGCTGAGCCCCAGAGTCCCCCCCCTTCAAGGACTACTCCTAGGTAAGAGAAAGATTTTGTAGTCTGCACTCTTTCCTTACGTGCAAACAGTTTGCAGGTTTTAGACCAGTAAATGATTGATGTTCCACTGCCTTCCTGCTCTCAGTATCATTGATAGACATCCTGTTGGTATTGTGCACCTTTCAAATCAGATGCACTCCCACTGACAAAAAAGGGTCGATATAATTATTACTCTTACTTCCATCGCCCATTTCTCTTCACCGGGTCTACATTTTATAGACAGATCACCTCCATCTAGAAAGCATGATTAAGAAGAGCTTTAAGGTTTATTTGGGAAACATCCCAATCATCTCTTATTAGCGCACGTGACACGTGGGGTAAAAGAAAAGACTGACACAATATTTGTTAAGAAAAGACAATTAGGGCATCAGCCGAGTCGGCTCTACTGCGTGTTTTTCGTAAACTTGTTCTCGACCAAAAGGCACTTAATGGGTTTATAAAAGCAACGATACCCTCAGGCCCAACTACTGAAGACACAAATGTCAGGCTTTATTACTCAAATAACAATCGTGAACCTAAATGTCAGAGAAGTCCAAAGGCAAACAAAAGATAAGCAGTTTTACACGCAAGAAGGAAAAACAAACAATTACTTCTGAAATTTGCTTATTTTCCGTCAATTGTAAAAAAATTAAAAGATTGCCCATTAGTTAAGTAACCACGTTGTAAAAGATCCATGCTCTGTCCTCTCCGAAAATAAATGTCTTTTTACTCTGTCAACCAGCATAGCTGACAAAGTGCCATCATTATTTCAGTGAAACCCCTTTCTCCATTCCGGGAGGTGCAATATCTGAAACGAGGCAGCTTCTGGTAGTGGAACAAAATAAACAGAATACTTTTATTTGACAAGATTAATGGTGTGTTCTGCCAGGGATTGCCATGTGTGATGAATTACTCTGCTGAACACCAGTAGGGTTCTTGGATGGAAGTTATGGAACAATAGCTGACCCAATGATTAACATGTAAAGGAAATGGTGGCAGTGTTCTGTATTTTTAGTTTTTTGGCTGTTATTCGGCTTAAGTAGTCTACCAAGTGCAGTCATGTTACCCAAATCATTGTGGTTGAAAACAATCTGCACTCGATTGAAGGAGGAAGTGAAAGACTGGTGGTGATTTCATCGGATAACGTTGAGATGTTCGGTATATATTTAGAAGAATATCTAAAAATATTTTTTCCATCGTGGACAGGATTTTTAAGGGACAAAGAGAAACATTAGCTGCAATTTTCAATTTATTTTGCACACCTCAGTTCTGCCCATGTGATCAATGAAGGCAAGTTAATGACATTCATTTACAATGCTCATTCAGAGAATCGGTACATGTGAAATTTGTCAAAGTGTACATTTGAAAAGTGTACTTGTAAATGCTGAAATTCTAGCAATATGGTCGAACTGACACATTTGTAAAAATTAGAGATAGGAACTGGTTTGTAGGCCATTTTACAAAATTAGGTGAACACCTGCTAACTGGTAAGTTTTCAGGTCGTTGGTCAGTTTGAAAACACATGCAAATGTATTTGTGTTAAAGAAAGGAGACACACTATAATGAAAATAAAATAAAATGTATGTTGCGCTCTAAACCCAGAGGTATCACATCGCTGAGTCCAAAGTTATCCAAAACACCATCAGCGATGGGCCAACCGAGGAACATAATATAAAAAGCAGTGTCACAGCCTAGGAAAGTCAGAGGAGGGCCTCCCGTGGGAAGGACCTGGAGATAACTAACCTAAGAAGTAAAGATCCAAGGCGCTAAATGTTTTTTGAAAGAGGTGAAAGAGTTGATCTCTGAGATGTGGATTGGCATTGCATTCCATAACCTGGTAGTGGCAGTGCAAAAGGAGAGTGCGCCCAATCTCGATTTTCAAAATTTCAGAACAGTTACTTTCCAACTTGAAGTTGATCTCTAGTACCTGGTCAGTCAGTGTCCATGAAAGGATGACCTAATATTTAGTGAGCCTGTATGGCACAGAACTAGATGGAATGTGCTAAATGCCTTAAACACCGCCCATTTCCTGATTGGAACCCAGTGAAGATTACAAAGGCCTTCTATCACTGAAAGAAATTTTGGGATATTCAGTATAAGATGTGCAGTCGTGTTTTGAACCATCCAGGGTTTGCTCACAGCAGTGTTATGTATATTGAGATGTAGAACATTGCAGTAGTCTAATCGCAGTGATCAACATGATAGCCAATAACTTCAAGTTCCTCAGGGATGAACGAGAAGATCTTCCTAAGAGATTTCATAATGAAAAAGCAGGTACTTGTGGTATGGCGTACCTGCAGATTGAAGCTTGAGGGCGGTATCAAATAGAATCCATAGGTTCTCTACATGTGCAGGGAGGGGGGCACAGGATTCCGGCCACCACAGCTCTAACCAGATAAAGTGCTGGGCTCTGAAGACCATGACTTAGGTCTTGTCAGCATTAAGCTTGAGGATGTTATCCTTCATCCAGATTGCCATACAATGCTTACATTTTGCAGACATCTCAGGTAGAATGATAGCGTGGGACACAATCATTTGTGTCTTGTCTGCATATGATAATACATGGAATCCAAAGGTTTTTACTTAGGCTGCCAGGGGGGAGCTGTACAAGTTACAAAGAGTGGGGCAAAGTGAGGAGCCCTGTGGCACCCCACATGGTAAGTTGAATGTCTTAGCCCTAAACGGACCACAGCTTACTATCTGATGCCTCTCAAAATGAAAAGAATGAAGATGTTCTAGTGCTTTACACCTACCCAAACTTGCTATAGCGGTTTGACCATAAGTATGGAGAAGACAGTGTCAAAAGCTGCTGACAGGTACTATAGGACCAGGCCAGCTGTCCCGCCCTGAGCAACCTGCATTCTGATAGTCAGTGCAGCTATAAGTGTAGACTCCTTGCTATAGCCGCTCCCGAAGCCGCTCTGAGAGGGGTCCAGAAGGTCTTGTGGTGGGGCGAAAAGAGATCAGAGAATAGCTCTTCAACTCTTCAGGATCTACATTGGGATTTTTTAGGAAGAGGAATAATTATAGTTTCTAAACAGATCCTGGGGAAGACTACAGATTTCAAAATGTGGTTAAAGATTTCCAAAAACTGTGCTACTGGTTCAGGGGCCAGCTGTAGAATTTTTTGACACGGGTGGATGGGACAACCCAATTTAATATCTCCTGCTATGCTGTGATTGGTGGGAAAGCCTGCAGCAAGGGGGCTAATGTGATACATACTGAGCCCTATTAAGCTCCTCGAGGAACTCAGCAGAATTAAATTCAGAGTATATGTTGAGAATTGTGTCCGTGAAAGAAATTGCCAGATTATCACAGAAAGTTTTGAAGGCATTGGACTGTTGCTTACTTGGTAGATTAGACACGCTTTTGACCACTTTGAAATGTTTGATCATTTAATTGCTTGCTGACCTAATTTGTAATGTGTAGTAAGTGTATTTAGCCTTGAAAATAGCAAGCCTATATGTGGCTGATCAGACTTTATGATTGTCCTTCTGATTGACATCTAGGTTTGTGAGCCATTTCTGCTCCTGCCTACGCCATTGCTGCCTCAGCTTTCTGAGATTTTCAGAGTGCTAGGGGTATGACGCTTAACCCCTATTTGGGTATTTAACCCTCATAGACGCTACCTTATCTAAACCTGTATTAAGCCAGTGATTACAACTTTACTGGATGCTTCAAATAGAGGTCTACATCTGATGCTTAGGTGTTAAAGAGCTAGTTGAAGCTCTTCTGGAACAATTGTGTTCCAGTTCCAGGCCCAATTTGTGGTTGCTTCATGCTACTTGCCAGAAAGGGGAGAGAGGACTTGAAGAGTACTACACGGTAATTTGACCAGCAGAGGGGGAGAGTGACTTTAACACGGTAGTAAGCTGAGTTAATAAAAATGCCATGCAGAGTTTAGTTTGCACTATGGGTGGTGGTGTGAACTAGTTGATTATAGCCAAAATTGGCCATAAACTCTAACAGCAGGATGGATTCTTTATTGGAAGAGTACTCCAGAGGAAAATTAAAGCCACCGAAGGTGGCAAAATTGGGGTGCATGATGAATGGTTCAAGAACCTGTCCCCACATTTTAAGGAACTTCATCTGTTAGCGCTGTGGGTGATAGCTCAGGAGGCCCATGAAAGTGGCCTTAGCATGAGGTTTTAACCTAAAATGTGCTGCTTTGCAGATCTTTTGCAGAATATTTAGGGACATATTTACAAAGAAATGATGCAGCACGACACTGCAAGCAATTTAGCACCATCCCACTGCTTCATTTAAAAAAATGCAGGAATGGGCCTTATTCGCAAGAATACAGCACACCTCGGTGCTTTTTCTTGCACTGGTACTAAAAAAGCTGCCTAGCGCCAACACAGACATGCATATCAGTTCTGTCTGTCACTGTCAGTGAATGTTTAGATGCTTCACTTAGTATCTCACTGAATGTTTTGTTATCTCTCTGCTTTTTCACGTGCGTATGTCAGAATGAAGTCAGGGTGTTAGAATATATATATAATTAGGCCCATGGGTTTCATGAATGCATATAGGTCACTCCATATTCAGAGTAAGTGTTACCTTTTAAGCAAATTGCCCCCTGCCCTATGGCCTAGCTACAGCCCACCCTACTGTTCAGTTATATGCGGTACAAGAGGAGCTTACACCTTATGTAGGAATTTTAAGTAGCAATACATCACTAGCAGCAACACTGCACGCACAAGGTCAAATATAGCAGGTGTAGGAGAGTTACTATGGTTAGCCCCACTTTTTGCTAGTGTTTCCCTGTTTTTCGACTTTAGTCTGGCCGGGGCCCTGCTATCCAGGACCCCAGACTTGCTGCTTCCTCCCTAAATTGATTGCATGTACATTAGTTACACTCAAGTTTGGTTACTGGGTTACCCTTGTGAGTCCCTAGTTTATGGTACGCCAGGTACTCAGGGCATAGGTACCCCAGAGGCCTACCAGCGGCTGAAGGATGTATTATGCGCCACCCCTGGGAAGCCTTCCAAAATGGCACCACAGGACTGCTACTGAAGTCTGGGTAAGGTGGTACCTGCACCTCTTACTAAGATATAGGTGACCTATATCTACCTTTAATCACTGACACATATGAACCTATCAGTCACATCTATGGCGTGCCTTATCAATCCTGAAGCCAGACTGCTTGGTTTTGTGTGAGAGGGTGCCCAAGCATGAGCTGGATCCCTCTGCAGCTTTGGGAGCCTAATCTCTGAGGCTGTTCTGTGATGCAGCCAGACCATATACTCTTAAGTGCACTATAACCTTGTGGTAAATGCTAACTTTGGAATGGCTGCAAGGAAACATGTGGTGTTTGGTGCCAAACACTTTGGAATCCTACCCCCCCCCGCCAGTCCTGATGCCGGGGGTAGAAGTCCACCCTTCTAGAGGGAGAGACATGTACACACTCATCTGCTCGGTAATAGTTTAAAAGAGCCCCAGTATCACAAAATGGATGCTGCAGCCACAGACACGAGTTTGGCCTCCTGCTGCTGACCAAAACTCTGACAGGGGAGGCCTGGACAATAGGTTTCCTGTCACAGGGAGGTGTAACCACCTTCCAGATGTGCTTTAGTGTATTGGGGCTGGGTGGGTGCACTCTGAGAGTGCTTTGAAGTCTGCACTGGGGGCACATTTGGTGTCCCTGTGCATAATCCAGTCCAAACCGGTTGTAGGGGCTACCAGCCCCTGCTCTGATGTGAAACTGGACAAAGGAAATGGGTGTAGCCACCCCTCTTTCCAGACCCTCCCTTAGGTGGGTCCCTAGAGTATGTCCAACCACTTTTCTTAGTATACGTAAGGGACCCCTGGCAGCAGGACTTTAGATTACACCTGGAGGAAACTCTGAAATTGAATCCTGGAACTTTGATGCTCTACTAAAGACTAGAGGATGGAAGAATCTCCTTTGGGGTCAAGGAGTGACTCCCCTGTTCAAACAGGCATCTACAAAGTATTTGCCGGTCTGCATCTCCGAAGCTCCTGCCAGACTACAAAGTATTTGCAGCCCAGGAATAGGTTTTCCAGACTTCTTGAAGGCCGACGCGAGTCCCCAGCAAATTTGAGACCCACAGCCTTCACGAGTTACGTGACACCAGATTCCCTGGACACCATGCACATTTGCTAGTGCATCAACTTCCCGAGCTTTTCCATAGTTGCGCATTGGCTTACTTGTAGCCCAAGCCTCAAGCATCATCTGCACCAAATATTGTGGGCCTACACTACACAAGTGTTCCATGAGCTTGCTTCTTGCATTTCTGCTTGAGGCTCCTTTGCGATCACTTCCCCTTCTTCACCTGAAATCACCGACATCGGTGGGCAGCCACCTATCGTCTTCCTGGTCATTGGCAAGTGACCCAGACTCTGTCCCCTCTGCTTTCAGGTTCTTCTCATCTACAATCCAGGCTTGTATCACACCGGACACTTTCCACTTGGACGCCAGGAGCACTTTGCAGCAGATCACCATTGAAAACGACAACGAAACCCGACACCAAAAGACACCTATGCACCTGGCTTCCCTGGGTGAGGGAAGTCGAGTACGCTGGTGCTCCTGTGGTTGTTGACGCTAGAACCTCCTAGTTCTAAAGGGTTTGCTCAAAGTCCTGTTCTAAGTGTCCTTTATCATTGTATATTCCAGCCGCGACTTTCTTCATCGAAGTTATTGGTGATTTGCGGCTGTGTTTAGACAGTGCACGCGTCCCCCGTGGGTTCCCTGTGTCACTACCTTGGGTGATTTCTTGTGGCTCTAGTGGTTCTAAAGGCTCTAGGCCTTGTATCTATGCAAGTCAAGGCCAATATACCACTTTATTGATATATGGTTTGGTGCGCCCCTAGGGCTCAACGTATATTGTGCTCATTTACTGTGTGTTATTAAGTGTACTGAATGTACTTTTGCTGCTAGCCTCATAAAGAGTTCTTGAGTGGTTCACCCCAGTGGGTGCAAGTAGGTACTTGTTGAACTGATGATCTCTAGACCCGATACATGTCCCGGGTTTCGGCCTTCTCTTCCACCCCTAACTATTTTCTCTACTGATGAAGGAAGTTATCCCGAAACCCGAGCCATGTCTCGGGCGATATCCAAAAACCCGGGACATGTATCGGGTCTAGAGATCATCAGTTCAGCAAGTACCTACTTGCACCCACTGGGGTGAACCACTCAAGAACTCCATGTACCAGAGTCCCTAGGGGCGATCGGGAGGAGGGGCTAGCGGTGTGCGGTCCATTGCGATTGTGTCTACAAATTGGCTCCCTGGAGCTTTGAGCCGACGGGCTCCTGGACGACGCACCTGCGTGCCGGTTCGGGCATCGAGGCCTTTGACGGTTGCTTGGCAGCCTTCTCTTCCACCCCTAACTATTTTCTCTACTGATGAGGGAAGTTATCCCGAAACCAGAGCCATGTCTCGGGCGATATCCAAAAACCCGGGACATGTATCGGGTCTAGAGATCATCAGTTCAACAAGTACCTACTTGCACCCACTGTGCTGAAACACTCAAGAACTCCATGTACCAGAGCCCCTAGGGGCGATCCGGAGGAGGGGCTAGCGGTGTGCGGTCCATTGCGATTGTGTCTACAAATTGGTTCCCTTGAGCTTTGAGCCGACGGGCTTCTGGACGACGCACCTGCGTACCGGTTCGGGCATCGAGGCCTTTGACGGTTGCTTGGCGGCCTTCTCTTCCACCCCTAACTATTTTCTCTACTGATGAGGGAAGTTATCCCGAAACCCGAGCCATGTCTCGGGCGATATCCAAAAACCAGGGACAAGTATCGGGTCTAAAGATCATCAGTTCAACAAGTACCTACTTGCACCCACTGGGGTGAACCACTCAAGAACTCCATGCACCAGAGTTCCTAGGGGCGATCCGGAGGAGGGGCTAGCGGTGTGCGGTCCATTGCGATTGTGTATACCATAAGTGAAGTCAACTATTAGAAGAATCACAAGCATGTTACGTCTTTCTTTAATGAGAGGCCTTGAATCCTGATGTATCTTTTAGTGTGAAGGTGCATAAGTCATATGAAATATATTTGATTTTTTTGAAATGTGAGCAAAAGTTTAATACCGATATTCCTACAAATTCCAATAAGATAAATGGCTGTTCTTTCGCAAATGCTTTTGCTACTCCCTATTTCACTTCCCTTCTGTGTTTACATAGGAATACTCATGAGTTACACCATTTAGATTTTTCCATTATGTAAAGGCTAAAATGTGTTGGCGCAAGCACGCATCAATGTCTAACAACCCTGTTTATAGGTATCCTATATGTGAGGTCTCCCTCCATGTTCCATCTCATCCTAGCATACGTATCGGTGTGGATGACTTTTAAAATCCAGAAGAGGTCAGCAGGGATGTAATAGGAATCTAGGACTCTCCACAGGTTTTCCCTCGTGACCAGGTCAAATTCCACCTGTAGATCTATAAAGGCAACATAGAGATGGTCCCACCTCAAGGTAATATATTTCCAGCGAAGAATGTTGAAGTGGAAGACCTGATCAAGGGTACAGACCCTATTCCTAAAGGCCGTCTGAGTATCCACAAGTATGTGTTTCTCAGATAACCAGATTTGTAGACTTGCTAAAGTTTGGTTACAAAATATTTTTGGGCTTTTGGCAATTAGACTTATGGGTCTATAAATAGCTGGGGTGTCCCTGCTTCCCTTCTTGTGTAATGGGACCATAGCTGTGCCACGCCACGATGGAAGGATATCCTCCCCCCTCATTATGGCTTTGCTAAGAACATTAAGGTAAGATACCCAAACCTCAGGTTGGGAAAGGTACAGGACTAAAGGAATTCTGTCCAACCAGGGTTTTTTTCTTTCTTCATCTGCATTAATGCATTAGCTGTTTCTGCAAGAGTGAAGCCTATGTCATACTACTCCTTTCCAATGGAGCACTGTTGGAAAACAAGGCAGTATCTGTGAGGCCTGCACAAATAACATGTCAACATTTGTCTTTCACTGAGAATCAAACACCCCATTGTAGCGATTAACTCTCAGAGTGTAGTGTTGCAGAGCAGTCTAAGGCTTACTTAAGGGAGGTGGTGTGGTCTAGTAATCGCCATTTACCAGTACGCAGAAATAACGCTCAATAATTGATTGTTCAGTCTATACTTTTCTTTATTAAAAGGAGGAGTATATTTATTACACACACACTACTCAACACTATGCACCAATTTACAAATGTTTCTAAGCTGTTCGAATTACTTTGCATAACATTCCCACCCCTCTCGCAGGGGGGTGTCTAGTACCACCACTCCCATGTATGCACATCATCTTGCACCTTAATGCAGTAGATTGACCATAACCTCGAGTGCAAACCTTGCCCACTGGCACCAACCCAGTGGCGACCCACCCTATTATCTCAATCTCAATCTTAAAATGGGTACACGTGCCATGGTGACACATAACCCTGACTGATCATCTTATACTGACCATACAGTATACACGTCTACCTCTTAATGGCTAACAGTATGAGTTGTTCTTCACCTAATGCAGCAGCAAGAATACATGTTTAGGAATCACTTAAAATGACAGTACTAATTTTAGCTCATAATAGTTATAATGCATCGCAATTAAAGCCCCTAAAAGGTGTCACCATTATAATCACAGGATTAAGCATGTTCAGCCCGACACCCTAGCAGGAATGTAAAGAAATATAACCCCACTTTGCTTATGACTTCACATTACATATGTGACTTCCAATCCCCTCAAAAGAAATAACATCAGATCAGATGGAGCATGGCTGAGCCCTTGAGGGGTTGTTTCTTGCAAGTTCTCCAAAGACTTAGGGAGGGACTTTCCTCCCAGTTTTATGATTGCTTGTGTCACGTTCTATAGCAGCAGGGCACTTGTAGGGTGTTTGTTGCGCTCTATAAATGCTATATACAATACAATACAATACTTCATGCTGGGGAGTCTGTGTGCTCCTACAGCTCCTTTGCATGCATTTGGCGTTGACCCCATCCTCCTGGGGCCACCATACGCAACCAAAAACCCAGTTTTCACCTTAAACGCTAGGCATTATGGGGCGCTCTCTCTCTGGCCCATGCATATTAGAGCAGCAACTCTCCCACTGCTCTGGGCAGAGCCACGCTGCCCTGCTGGCGGCCTAACTCCGCGCCCCGACCTTGGTGTCGACCCGGTTGCAACCCGGTCCCATCCAGACCCCTTTCTGGTAGTTAAGTTGATGGCAGCTCGGGGAGCCCACCCCTGGCTGCTCCTGCCGCTTCCCGTCTTGGGGGTGATTGCAGCTAGGGAAACCCACCCCCGGCTGCTCCAGAAGGCTCCTTGTCTGGCCCGCACTCTTGTTGGCGGCCGTGGGAACTAGCGCTTCTATTCTGCCCTGCCTGCTCTTGGGGGCAGACCCGGAGTTGCTCCTTGTTGGTGGGTCCTCAGGGGAGTGTGACGGCACTCCCCCGCCATCCTCCTAACACGGGGGAGTGCAGCGGCACTCCCCCTCCTTTTGGCTTCACTGGGGCCCAGGGTTGAGGGTCCTAGGAGGTGTTCATGGGGGCACATTTGCGCTCCCCGGCTTCAGCTTGATTTGCTGTGGGGACTGCATCGGCACTCCCCCCTCCTCCCCATCACACCGGGGACCGGAGTTGGGGATCCTGGTCCCCTCCCCAGGGACATCTTCACAGGGAGCGAGATGGCGCTCCCCAACTTCAGCCGATTCCTCAGGCCCAGAGTTGGGGTCCTGGACCAGTAGCGGTCGGCAGTAGGTGTTTCTGTAGGGAGGTGACGTGGGCAGGGGGAGGGGCAGGGTGGGGCGTAGTAATGTATGGATTACGGAGTTTTACAGGTGAGTAAACATTTAAATAAATAAAACAAATTTATTTAAATGTTTACTTACCTGTAAAACTCCGTAATCCATACATTACTACCCCCCACCCTGCCCCTCCCCCTGCCCACGTCACCGCCCTACAGAAACACCTACTGCCGACCGCTACTGTCCTGGACCCCCATGCATCTTTGGCAGGGAGCGTGATGGCGCTCCTCAGCTTGTCTTCTGGACTTCGGGCCCTGGAGTTGGGATGCCGGGCCTCAAAGATATCTTCACAGGGAGCGCGATGGCACTCCCTGAGTTCACTTACTGTGTGAGCCACCTGGGGGTGCACATTTAAGACCGGCTGCGGAGCCCCACGCACTTTACCGTCAGTCCCAGTGGAGGTCAAAGGTTGCCTACCTTCTGGGGGGCTTATCTCGGTCCCCATGTGGCTGATTTTTACCATTTTGGCCTCTTCTTGCTCCGTATGGCCAGTCCTAGCCATCTGGGGCACTTTCCTTTGCCCTCCAGGCTTCCAAGAGGGTGACCTCAGCAGGGAGCTGTCTTCACTGTCTCCCTGCGCCAGCCTTTCATCAGGCTCTCCTTCTGGGCCTCTTGTCTCCTTGCCTAGAGGCCCAGGCTTCTCCTCACTGGTCCGGGACTCCCCCACATGTACAATCCAGGGTCCTGGGACAGTCAGTGGGTTCCCAATTCCAACTGCCCATGGCACCAGGCTCTAGCACCAGTCTTCCTCAGCAGACCACACCATAGAGAGAGCTTCTCTTCCTGTGCAAGACAGTTTAAAAGAATTTGGAGGGGGATGGCAGGAAGGCTCTTTTGCCCTATCCTGCCACAACACATCACCTCTTTGCCCCTGCTCCCTCTCTCCTGCACAGGCTTCTGGAATAGTTCAAAATGGCATCGTCCAGGCGACTCATGCCACATGGTCTCTGAAAAGCTCCCTTCCCCCCTTGTTGGCTTCATGGTCCCGAGCAGACCCTGTATCTGGCACCGGGTAACAGCTCCACCCTTTATCTCTCTCCTCTTGGAGAGGAGACCTTCGCCCTTGGAATGCTTGCAGTGAAGGGCTAGGCCTCTGATGCTACAGCTTGAGGAGGAAGGTAACTAATCCAGCCTGGCAGGGTCACACCCAGTCAGGCTCTGGTTATGAGCAGAGTCAGAGGAATATTACATTTCTGAATGACCCATATGCAGTACAGAGATGGCTTTGGACTCAACAGAATACTTGTTTCTACACAACTTACAGTGTACTTTGGTGTTTGTCTGGAATTGGTTGGCAATAGGGAGGTGAAACTACCCCATGTAGTCCCCATCTTCATAGGAGAGTACCTGAGTGTTCCTTCAGTGTAAACAGTAAGGTACACTGATTTTCCCTTTCGTGTGTCTCCCACATTACAAAGCATATTCCATGTCACCACCCAACTCTGCATCATTCCTGCCACACCATTCTATCTGTACCTGCTCCTGAACTGCGCATGGCAGGAATCTCCCCTGGCTGCCCCTACACGTGTGCACATGCATGTACACATGTGTCTACATGTAACCAGTCCCGGGACAATTACCCTGGCTGCCGCGCAGCAGCCTTCTCTCAAAAGGGGGACACCGGTGCAATCCACATGCCGTCTGTTTCATCATGAGTTCACTGTGGGTGAGTCCCAACTTATGAGGCTCTCCCACAGTAAAAGCTCAAAATGAGGTGTTCAAAAAGCAAAAAATCCGGGCGGCTCAGATGGTCAGAACCACCTTCTAACAGGTACCTACTGGGATTCCTTGCAGAATGGGCCATCTCCTGGGCCCATGCAGTATAAAGACTCCTAAAATGTGCTAACCACACATCTGGCTGAACCACTACATCCAGATGGTCATCAAATATACATGAGCCTGTTGCAACAATCTTCCAAAGCTTACTATGCCCATCCTGAAGGGCATCTGCCATAAACGTTCTTTGCCCAACTTCCCATCCCTTTTTACCATTACTTAGGGCTGTCTTATAGCTTTTTCTTGTTGTGACAATATTATGGTGATTACGCTTCTTAATAGGTTCTACCAGACTATTTTTTGAATGACAGCAATCTTTTGGATACCAACTGGGCAGCCTGTTTGGGCAGCATCCCCTCCGCCCTTCTACCACAAAGATGTTCTTCATCTCTTCCATCAGTTGGCAATGTAGGGTGATACATTTTACCTCAGTTACATTCAGTGTCTCAAATCGGGATATTTTTGTCACAAAGAACTCATATATTTGGTATTGTGCCCCGGCATCAGTTGCCAGCTTTGACCATTTGACATTTCTTCCATTGTTTTCAATTTTGATTGTGCTAAGTCGTGTGTTAAGTGGCATTTCATGACAGGAATGGATCAGCTTAAAATGTAGTACTCAGGGCTTGATGATCACTGTCCCCTCTCAGAAGGACCTCCATGTCGTCCAAAGGCACCCATATAGTATGGTCCAGTAAAATACAATCTATTCTGCTAGTAATCATCACTCTTTTGAAGGTTGGGAGAGCGGGAGTGACTGAAATTGTACAGCCATTAACAATTCTTAAGCCATGTGTTACCACTATATCCTCTAGTTGGACACCCACCCTCATCAATTCTCTCTGCCCACCTAGGACTGCCCTTGACCTTAGGTCATGCTGAAAGAATACCTGATCTAAGTTCATCTGATCATCAAGCCATACATTGCAGTGCCCTGCTATGATGGATATCCTTAAACAGTTGCCCAGCATATCCATATAGTGGTCAACTGTTGCCGACTGGGTATTTGAGGGGCAGAACTTATATATATATATATATATATATATATATATATATATATATATATATATATATATATATTACCTACTGGCGGTCGCCAGTAGGTATATATAGTTAGGATTTTTTCTCTATGGGATTTTTGAAAATGCTATGTCTAATAACTTTGGCGTTTGTGGACGGAATTGGCTGAAATTTTCTGGAAAATGGAACATTTTGTTTCTGAGCAGCCCCTGGAAATTTGGGGGGGGTTCGTCCAGGGGGGGTCGAGAAAAAAGGGGGGTCCCAAAACGTGTTTTTAACATTGAGTTTTCCATAGGGCGGTTGGCCTCACTTTTAGCCCGAACGGCTGAATGGATTTGTATGAAACTTGGCAAAATTGTAGGGACTGGTAGCCCGATGTGCCTTTTGTAGGTCTCAATATATGTGCTCCAGTGGATTTTGAGAAATTAACGTTTAAAAAAAGATATATATCTGTAAGCGCGCTCTGGGCAGCGCTCCGGTCCGCGGACCTTAAGCGTACCGGAACTTCGCGTAGCGAAGCTGATTGGCTCTCCGGTGTCTGTCAACATTCTAAACAGTCCGGAGCGGCCGCCATCTTGTCTCTCGGTAGGATTGAGAGACAAGAGGAGGCCAAAACAAAGGGGGAAATAACCATAAGGGGGCATACTAGATCCTCCCTGACCCCCTAGGTTTAATGTGGAGGTTTTAAAAGGGCCCCGCGGGGCAAAAAAACAATTTTTTTTTTTTTTTTTTTTGCGTGGGTAGCGCCCGGTCCGCGAACCGGGAAGCGTTCTGGGCAGCGTACTGCAATGAAAAATGAATGATAGACTTTTCAAATACTGTATGTTAATTGATTGTTGGTTTTGTTGATTATTTTTTATTTTCTTTTATTTTTTAAGCAATTATTTATTATTGTGATTGTGTTTCAAAATTTAATAACATTTCTAACATTTCACTGTCTGAAATGTCGTCATTTTCATTGAACATAGCTTGTAATCTATGAGGGTGTAAAATGTCCTCATTTTGAAGGAGGTCATCCACTGCTTGCACACATTGCAGTAGTTCTTGGTCCCAAGTTTCATCCATAAATTCTATATAATTTGGATCAATTAATTCTTGGCTGCTCTCTTGCAGGACAATTTGAAATGAAACTTTCTGTTCGCCTTCCATGTTGCCTGAAATTTGGATAAAAAAAATATATATTAGTAGAGATAGGGCACTGTTGGGATTAATTTTAGATAGGCATTTTTTAACAGAGAATTTATCTTTGGGCAGTGTATAGTATCAGAGTGGAAGTAGGAATATAAAAAAGTGTATGTGATTTAACGTAAGTAAATTCATAATTATAAAAGAGAAGCCTAACTCCATCCATAACTATAACAGAGAAGTCTATCTAAATCTATAACTACTACAGAGGGATAGTATATAACTATCAGAAAAAGTTTACCATATTAACTTATAGTGCACAATATAGTTCAGTTTTTAAAATAACAACTTACCTTTAGAAAGAAGTTGAAGTGATTAGTGAAAATCCAATTGAAATGTACACCAGGAAGTAGTAGTCAAAATGGCTGTGTTTCATTCTCTTCTTTTATATATATTCAGGTACATAACCAATCAAATGTCAGGTAAAAAAAGTAGAAAATGAAAGTAACATTTTAATTGGTTGTCAATTCCAACACTTCAGATGTGTTTTGAGAAGTAATTTACCTCAGGGTATTTAGAGAGGTCTACAGGCTAAATGGCTAAATGGAATTCCAATCAAATTTGTGAAAATGGTAGGGATTGGTATGTAGTATGAGCTAATCTATATTTGGTGAAATTGTCTCCAGTGGCTTTTCTGTAAACTACTTTCCCACCTTTTTTGATGGTGCGCTTCCCAGGGAGCGACCCGGTACGCGAACCGTTGAGCGCCCCGGTTCGCGAACCTTAAGCGTTACGGGAGTCCACCATTTTGTGTTTCGGTCGAATTAAGATACAAAATGGAGGGCAAATAATGTTCAGAATGGGTAGAAGGGGCCACGGTAGACTTATCTTGACCCCCTAGGTTTTGTGAGGGTGGCTGAGGAGGCTTATATGTGCGAAAAAAACCCATTTTTTAAAAAAAATTCGCGAGGTTAGCTCCCGGATCGCGTACCGGGTAGCACCCCAGGGAGCGTACTTTGTTGAAAATTAGTGAAAAATGTTACAGTAAAATAATAATTGTGAGTGATCAGATGTAGGGTAGCTCTGAGAAGAGCTTTTGGTTTTATGGTACATTTAGGTACTTATAAGTAGGTACCAATGCACATTCTTAAATTCAGAGTGAAAACTCTGTTGCCCTCATCTGAGAAGTGAACTCCATCTCCTCTGTAGATATCTTGCATGTAGTAACGCAAGTTATTGTTGTACAGGGAGCCCATTCCATGGTCTCTCATGTAAGCTGAAACAGATTTGTTTACATGCTTCCTCGACTTCTCAATTTGTGGACAAAATTGGTTTGACCACCTCCATTTCTGTCTTTGGCATATATTTGAATATACCAAGGCAGTCTGAGGAAAAAGTGCCATTAATTGCTCAAAGGTGTCCTTTAAAAGCATTTCCAGACCTACACCAGTCAAAGTGCCCAAGTCATTACCTCCACAGTGCACAATTAACAGGTCAGGTTTGGGCAAATGCATAAAGGTTTTCACCAATGGTATCAATTGGTGACATTTTAATCCTCTGTGGCCAAACCACTTAATTTCCACATCTTGTAAATTGAGGTTAGGTAATTTCCTGTTTTCAACGTACCTTTGAGCCCAGTGAATATAACTATGTCCAACAATCCAGACAGAAAACATGGTGAGAGAAGGTTCTCCTGCAGTCATATGAAGTGTGGCAATGAAATGGCAGTTGAAAAAATGAGAGTTTAAAATGAAAAAAACTGTGGAGTTTCTGTGTTCATGAAGCAGTAACAGTGATTGGTGGATTTTGATTGCTGAAAACAGAAAGTTAGGGTGCACGGATGTGTTCTTTGAAAGATGTATTTTGAATGGTCAATAAAAAATCATTAAATGAAAGAATGCACTGGATATGCAGGTGCACTGAGAGTTCAGAGTTCAATTGCAACAAAGTTGTGTGAACTTGCAAACACCAGAAGTCTTCCAAGAGGTGGTTGCCATGCAGAAAAGACAGAAAGGGCAGAGGGGGGAAGGGTTTTCATTTGAAAAAAAGTGAGGGAAGAGTTTTGATTGGGTGACATGAGAAATATGTGTGAAGAATTACAGCATTTCTGTGCTTTTGATAGCTGCAGACTCTGGAGTGCATACCTTTTGCTCTGCTGAAGACAAATTGGTGTGTTTCTGAGACTGTTTTCAAACTCAAAGTATTTGCTAAGGTGAGAAAATATTTCTTTAATTTAGATAGAGAATAGTGTGCTTTAAGGAGAAAATTATGAATTATGTGGCGCAAATTGCTTGTAAATATGCTCCCACCTGTGCATGGAAAATTTAGATTTTGAATGTTTGTGTTACATAGCCATGTTAAAAGTGACCCAACCATGCAGGAAAGGCAATCAAAAAACGCTTTTATGTGTCTTAAGGACATTTTAAGTAATTTTCCCATGTGCAGTGTTTTGAAATTATGATTTGAAAATCGTTTTTGAGGTAAAGGAATTGTTTTTAAATTTATGACAAGGACATAATGGTGTATGCTTCTTTATAAGGCAATTGACTGTCCCTGATGTTATTTTTCCCATTTTAATGTAAGACTTTTCTGTGTGGCGCAAATTGCTTGTAAATATGCTCCCACCTGTGCATGGTAAATTTAGATTTTAAATGTTTGTGTTACATAGCCATGTTAAAAGTGACCCAACCATGCTGGAAAGGCAATCAAAAAATGCTTTCATGTGTCTTAAGGACATTTTAAGTCATTTTCCCATGTGCAGTGTTTTGAAATTATGATTTGAAAATCGTTTTTGGGGAAAAGGAATTGTTTTTAAATTTATGACAAGGACATAATGGTGTATGCTTCTTTATAAGGCAATTGACTGTCCCTGATGTTATTTTTCCCATTTTAGTGTAAGACCTTTGTCTGTGGCGCAAATTGCTTGTAAATATGCTCCCACCTGTGCATGTCAAATTTAGATTTTGAATGTTTGTGTTACATAGCCATGTTAAAAGTGATACAAACATGCTGCAAAGGCAATCAAAAAACGCTTTTATGTGTCTTAAGGACAGTAATTTTCCCATGTGCAGTGTTTTGAAATTATGATTTGAAAATCGTTTTTGAGGTAAAGGAATGTTGTTAAAATTTATGTGCGCCATATGCCCCCAAATTTCTTTTTCAGGGGTGCAGCAGGGTGTTATTGAGACACCCCTGCAGCTTTGGAAAAATTCCTAATTTGCGATGAGCAAATTGTTAATCGCAAATTGCACCTTCATTTATATGAGCCTCCTAGCCCATGGAAATGAATGGGTAATTTGCAATTAGCAATTTGCTCATCGCAAATTTGGAATGGTAAAGAATCGCTATTTATTCCTTAAAATTCGCTATTTTGGAAATGCAAAATAGTTATATGATACATATGGCGGTTGATGTCTAAGAAGATAAGAAGCTTAGGGATACATTTATGATGACTGGCGCAATGAAGTTGACATCACTTACTTCATTGGTAGAGCTTTACATGTATTATGTCCTCTGTATTCTTCATCAAGCGTAACTTTAATCTGCAATCCTGAGTAGGCCTCACCTTAAACAAACCTCTGGATAGGCCACATCTTATTGTCATCCTGAATTAATCATTTAAAATGCTAGGGACAGATTTATGATAGGTGTATGCCTCTTTTGCGCCACTTAGAAAACACTGTCCATGGGGAAATGACTTAAAATGTCCTTAAGACACATGAATGTGTTTTTTTAAAACGTTTGCAATTTTTTTGGGTCACTTTTAAAATGGTTATGTGACTCAAACAGTCAAAATCTAAATTCGCCATGCTCAGGTGGGAGCATATTTACAAGGAATGTGCTCCATGGGGAAAGGTCTTATAATGTAATATGGGAAAAATGACATCAGAGACACTGAAATGCCTTATAGAGAAGCATACACCATTATGTCCTTGTCATAAATTTGCAAACCATTACTTTTCCCCAAAAACGATTTTCAAATCATAATTTCAAAACACTGCACATATGGAAATGACTTAAAATGTCCTTAATTCAAAATTTGCTATTCCTTATTTTGCGATTGCACTGAAGGATTTGCAAATTTTACGATTCCTTAAATGCAATGTATCAAACAAAAAATATGTAAAAAAGGATATTAAGGATTTGGAAACTACCACCAACTTCTAGTTTGTGGTAATTTGCGAATTCTTTTCAAAAAGCATTTTTTTCTAAAAAACAAAAGGTCCCATATGACGCCCATACATGTCCTTAGGGCATGTATGTGTGCCATATGCCCCCAAATTTCTTTTTCAGGGGTGCAGCAGGGTGTTCTTGAGATACCCCTGCACGCTTGAAAAAAATCCTATTTTGTGATGAGCTAATTGCTAATCGCAAATTGCAACCTTCATTCCTATGAGCCTCCTAGCCCATGGAAATGAATGGGTAATTTGCAATTAGCAATTTGCTCATTGCAAATTAGGAATGGTAAAGAATTGCTATTTATTCCTTAAAATTTGCTATTTAGGAAATGCAAAATAGTTTGATGGTACATATGGTGGTTCATCTGTAACAAGATAAGAAGCTTAGGGATACATTTATGATGACTGGCGCAATAAAGTGGACATTACTTACTTCATTGGTAGGCCTTTACATGTATTATCTCCTCTGTATTCTTCATCAAGCGTAACTTTAATCTGCAATCCTGAGTAGGCCTCAACTTAAACAAACCTTTGGATAGGCCACACCTTATTGTCATCCTGGATTAATCATTTAAAATGCTAGGGACAGATTTATGATAGGTGTATGCCTCTTTTCTGCCACTGTGCGTCACTTTTATGATGCAGCGGCGGTGGAAAAGATTTGCTATGAGGCGACAACATTACGAATTGATGCATTTAGGCAGATATGTCATGGTGTAAAAAAAACGTACCACATGAAACCGATGCAGCAGTGATGCAAAAGATGCACCATGTCGCAAGACAGGCCTCACTTGGGGCCATATGTATCAAGCTAATTAGCATTCGCAAAGATCAAAATTCTACGAATTTCGGCCTTTGCGAATGTTAATTAGACAAATGGTATGTATCAAACAAGTTTGATGCAAAATAAGGAGTAGCAAAATTTGCTATTCCTTATTTTGCAATTGCACTGAAGGATTTGCACATTTTTTTGAGACTACTTAAATGCAATGTATCAAACAAAAAATATGTAAAAAATGACATTAAGGATTTGTAAACTATTGTGGTAAATTGGTGGTAATTTGTGAATTCTTTTCAAAAAGCTTTTTTTAAAAAAAACAAAAGGTCACATATGACGCCAACACATGCCCTTAGGGCATGTATGTGTGCCATATGCCCCCAAATTTCTTTTTCAGGGGTGCAGCAGGGTGTTCTTGAGACACCCCTGCACCCTTGGAAAAATTCCTAATTTGTGATGAGCAAATTGCTAATCGCAAATTAAACCTTCATTCCTATGAGCCTCCTAGCCCATGGAAATGAATGGGTAACTTGCAATTAGCAATTTGCTCATCGCAAATTAGGAATGGTAAAGAATCGCTATTTATTCCTTAAAATTCGCTATTTAGGAAATGCAAAATATTTTGATGATACATATGGCAGTTCATCTCTAACAAGATAAGAAGCTTAGGGATAGATTTATGATGACTGGCGCATCACCAGGGATGTGCCAGTCATCCTGCGCTGCTGTTCCGCCACCCATGGTGTGCTGCATTTACAATGCGGCGCAGCATGGGGCAAAAACGGCACAGATGCGTGACGCATCTGTGCCGTTAAGGTGGCGCATTGCTGGAGTTGTATCGCAAGTGCGATGCAGCTCCAGCAACGCTCAAGGGTGCACCATCTCCACAATGTTGCGTCAAGACCTATGCCTGCTTAAAGCAGGCGCAGGGTTTTGACGCAATTTTCTCCTATCTGATTGTAAATGCGGCACACCATGGGTGGCAGAGCAGTGGTGCACGTTAACTGGTGCATGCCTGGGGATGTGCCATTTAACATAAATCTGCCCCTTTACATTTAAGTATGTGCAGGGGACACAGAGTCGGTGAGGCTTATCCAAGGTTAAGAAGAGATGAGTCCTGTTCAGTGAAAAATTAGACATAGGCTTCACCTGCTCAGCATCGCTGGACATGGCTAAATAATAGCTGCAAAATTTTACTCTTGTTAAACAATTTTACTATTATAATCTCTGAGATTTGTCTCTTACTCTGCAACATCTCATTGTTGTTATCTTTCTTTAAAGATAAAGACAACCTCAACATGAGCGACAATCTGCAATCAGTTGATTTTGACCTCATCATTGAACTTGAAACATCAGTGGATGTTGATCCCTTGGATGATTTAAATCCTGAGGATGAAGAAGAGCGTGATGAGGATGCAGATTTGTCGGAATTATATGAAATAGGATGGGAAGCTGACCTGCTTGAGCCTATGGAAATATAAACATTTATTTTTAAAATTTATAATTAATAAAAAGTAAAAAGGTAAACCGTTTAGTTTAATTTAAAAATTAAAGACACCTTCAAAAGCAGGTTATGTGTAGTGTCTTCAATAAAATATTAAAATATGCTCATAAAATTAGATCAGATTCACATATAAAATAGCATAGGTAACATAAATATAAATGTCATTTCTTTTCTGGTATTTCTGTATTGTAAATTTGCAAGGACTAAAAAATCTTCTATTTAAAATGTCAAGTAGTGTGTTAAGTTTTTGATCACTGTTATTGTTTTACTGTTTGGTAATAATGGTTAATAACATTTTTTATTATATTTTACCACAGATTCAACTGCAGATCATTTCAAGATTTCACCATGCCTACAATAGAAAGACAGAGAAAGGCTGCAAAACGTCAAAGACAGCAGGTGAAAAAAAATATGCAGCAGTCCTCTAACAAAAAGATTTGTCAAGTCACGAAGAAAGCACCGGGTAAGAGCACAAAACAATTCATAAGAAATATGTGTAGTAAAAAAAATATTACTACAGAAAATGTTTCAGTCCATAAAACGAGAAGGAAATCAAATGGAAAGGAAAGGCCAATGAAAAATGTTACTGCTAGAGCAAGAGATAACTCTGTGCATGATAGTAGAAGGAAACAACAGTTTAGGGAGATTCGTAAACGAATGTTCCGCAACAGGATAATTGGCAATTTGTTAAAAAATATTAAGAAACGTCAACAGAAACTGGTTTTTTATAAGAGAAAAAAAAGTTGAGAAAGTTATTGATCAGGCATTTGAAATTAAACGTAAGTTATTTATTTTGATAATCAATAGAATTAGGAAGCTAAACAAGGCAATTTATGATTTCAAAAGAAATAGTAGATGGAAGAGAATAGTTAATCGTAGTAATTTTTGTGAAGTTTTTTCTGGAGAATGGATGCATAGTTCAAGCTGTGAGGCATTTTTTAATGAGGAGAGTTATTTCCAGGATAATGATTTGGTGCATGCAGTTGACACCAGTGGTCGTGCTTATGAAGTGAAAGATGGTTGTCCAGTTGAAAAAGAAAAACTTGTGACAACAGAGGCAGAAGAGGTGTTAGGTAATGAGGTTTTAGGAAGACGTGCTAAGGGTCCTGTGTACACCTGGAAGTGTAGTAGTATTTGCAGTGTGCGACAGGATTCCATCAATTTGCTTTGTGATTTTGTACGGTCATTTAATAAGAAAAGTTTGAAGCAGAAAATAAGGTTGTTGCAAGAATTAGATCCTTGCAGAGTGAGAGAAGTGACAGGTTTGCATGGTCATTCACTGGCTTGTCTTTCCAGGAGAGTATGCCAGAGTGTTTTTCATCATTTCAGGATGCTAGCAGTGCATCATAATAAAGTGAGGAAATTAGTTAGAATGTTGTATTATGCTAAGAGTCCAGCAATTATGCTTAAAAAATTATGCGCTGCTCTTTTGCATGGTTCTGAAATAGATGTGAAGAATATATGTGAAGAAATTGAGTTTTGTTACTTTGGAAGTAAAGAGGAGAATGTTGAAATTGAGCAAGAAGAAGAGGGTCATGTGGAAGATAGTGTACAGGTTTCCAGTACAGATAATTTCCAGAGGGAAATTGCGACATTTGAGGTGAAATCAAGTGAGAGGCCTAATTTCACTTGTGTGTGTTGTCGACGCACTTATTATAAGAATCAGACTAAGTTAGTGGATTTATATGCAAAAAGTGAAAGGGAAAATAATAGTGAATGGAAGGATTTCGCAACATACTTGATGGTAGAAAATTGTTTTGATTTGGGATTGGATCAACGTGTGTGTACTTATTGTTGTTGCAAATTAAATCAAAACCAGATGCCTGCTAGAGCAGTTCATAATAATCTGGAATTGGTTGAGATTCCTTCTGAATTGAAGGATTTAAATACTTATGAATCTATTTTGATTCAAAGTATCCATCCCTTTCAGGCTATTGTAAGAATGGAGCCAAAGACAGGGAAATTGCCTCCATCAGATTTACAGAGAGGATTAAAGGGAAGAGTTGTTTATTTGCCTCTAGATTTGAAGAAAAACATTAACACAATTGGAGTAGAAAAAGTGGAAGAGGAACCTCTGGTTATCTTAGTTAATGGGGTTCCGACAAAGAATAAGAAAATATGGCAAGATTTAGTAGATGTTAGGAAAGTTAAAAAGGCAACATTGTATTTGAAAAAAAATAATAAATACTATAAGAATGTATATGTTGCAGAAGAGGAAGTAAGTGAGGAAGAGGATAGCGATTTGTGTGCTGGTCAAATTGAGAAAGTAGAACCCTCTACTAGTGAAGAAATATATGAACATTATAGTGTTCATCCTTTGCATTCCAAGGAAGTCATGGGGAATGCTATTGAGTTGTTTCAAATGAAACAAGCCAAAGGGAGTCCCATTAGTGTTTGGGAGGAAAGTTTGGAAGCTCGGTGTTTCCCACAGCTTTTTCCAACAGGTCAGGGAGGAAGATATGATGAGCGACCTCATCAAATTCCTGCTTCTGAATACCGGACTTTGCGATTGTATGCAGGAGATGCTAGGTTTCGACAATGCATTCCCTATTTGTTTCATCTCCTGTTTGAAAGCGATCTGTCTGGACTGTCATATGCAGTGAACCACATCTTGAAAAGTGGTAAAAAACATGCAAAACATCTCGGCAAGTGACTTTATGGATAAAGTCAATGTCCAAGACAGTATTTTGGATTCTCACCTGATTAATCTCATGGCGTGTCAGCGTGGTACTAATGAGTACTGGTACCGTCGTCTAGGTGATTTAAAATGTATGCTGAGGAAGTTAGGTACTCCCACATGGTTCCTCACTCTGAGCTGTGCCGAGTATGGCTGGGAAGACTTATTTGAATTTCTACGAGAGGCAAATGCTAACGTAGATAACATCGAATTCAAGACACCTGGAGAACTGTGCTCTTTGGATCCAGTCAATGTATGTAGGTACTTCAATCATAGATTTGAAGCTATGATGTCTTTCATCATGAATAAGAAGAATCCACCTCTTGGAGAGGTGTTGGATTTCTTCTGGAGAAAGGAGTACCAAGCAAGAGGTGCTCCTCATATACATATGTTGCTGTGGATCAAGGATGCACCTAAATTTGGAACGGATCCAGAAGACTCAGTGATGAGTTTCATCCAACAGTATTCTACGTGTGCTGTTCCAAACGCAAAGGAGAAGAAAAGCCTAAGAGAAAAAGTTCTGCGTTTCCAAAGCCATCGATGTGGAAAGTACTGCCGTCGTAAATTCCGAAACAAGGACAAGTTCTACACTAAATGTCTTTTCGGCTTTCCACGACCGGTGATTTCTAAAGGAAGAGTAAACAGTTTGATGTCTTCGCTGCGACACAATGTCATGAAGAAATCACCTAAAAACACTTACAATTTGAAGAGGAACCAAGAGTCCAAGTACATCAACGACTACAACCCGGTGATTTTGTCCATGTGGAATGCTAACATGGATATACAGTTTGTGGCTGATAACTGTATGGCTGTGGCTCGGTATGTGACGTCTTACATCACCAAAAAAGAGAAGACAGAATTGAAGGATATGTGGGAGGACATTTCCCATGAAAAGAGCCTCAGCAAGAAGTTGTACAGTTTCAGTCTGAAGATGTTGTCGCATCGAGAAATCGGAGCGTACGAATGTTCTGACCGGTTGTCTTCAGCAAGTCTCTATGCCAAGTCCAGGAGTATCGTTTGGGCGAGTCTTGGTCTTGCAGCAACGCGTAATCGAGTTCTCAAACCTGTGCGGGAAATTGAGTATTTGGCGGAAAAGGAGCCAAACAGTACCGACATTTTGAAGACAAACATGTTGGATACATATTATCAAAATCGAAGCAGTCACCTCGAGAATGTTTGTCTGTATGAGGTTCTGCAAAATTACATATTCAAGAGGAACATCAAAGAAGATACTGAGAAAGGAGTGTATGCTGTAATAGGAAGTGAGGGATGTCTGGTCAAGCAAAGAAAATGCCACTTGGTAAACCATCGAAAATTGAGTGGTGAATCTCCTGAAAAAAAGGAGTTTTTCTATTTAGCACTTTTGCAACTTTTCAAGCCTTGGCGTGCAGAAGAGGAACTGCTTGGAGATTTCCTCTGTTACGAAGACTCTTTCAATGCCGCCAAGGAGACCATAGAATGTCCTGCTTTTCCCAAATATGTAGAAATGTTGAATGCGGAAATTGAGCAGGAAGCAACGATTGCAGCCGAGATTGCCAGAGACAGTTCTCAGGACAGTCAGAGTTCTGCTTCATTGAGTCGGGATCCACTAGGAGGACCTGTTATCGAAAATGAAGCTGCCACTGCTATGAATGAAGTGGAAAGAGCCATGGCACATGCTCAAGAGGATGCGGTTAACTTAGAAGAGTTGGAAAGACAACTCAACGTTGAGCAGAGGAAAATATATGACGAAGTTACCATGCAAATTGATCATGGATTAAGTCATGATAAGAAAGAGTGCTCATGTACGTCGTTGAAGCCTGTCCGACTGTACGTGAGTGGAGAAGCGGGAACTGGAAAAAGTTTCCTCATTAAAGCAATTTCATGCTATTTGCAGGAAAGGACAGAGTCATCGCTGTCTTGTGTTGTCACTGCTCCAACTGGACTGGCAGCACATAATATTAAAGGGATTACTTTACATCGTTTACTGATGCTGCCAGTGGAGCATGACAACAAATTACAATATCACAAGCTATCTGGAGATGCTTGTTTTGAAGTTTCAAGAATCTTGAGGAAAATGAAACTTCTTATCATTGACGAAGTAAGCATGGTTTCCAATGTCATGCTTGCCTTTGTGCATTTGAGGATGCAAGAAGTTCTCAAAACAGAGTATGATGTGTTATTTGGTGGCAAACACATCATTGTTTTCGGAGATCTTCTGCAGCTGACACCAGTGAAAGGGCAACCTGTGTTCAAAATGCTCACGCATGAAGATACCAGGAAGTGCCTAGGCAGCATTGGCAACGTCAATATATGGTTAAACTTCAATTATGCTGAACTGCATGAAAATATGCGTCAGGCGAAGGATGAAGTTTACAAGACTATTCTACAAGATGTTAGAATTGGAAAAGTGACCGAGCATGGGAAAGAAGCTTTACATGCACGATTACTGTCAAATTTATATCCAGAACAAGATGTTGTGCCTGAGAATATTTTTCAGAAAATTACTGAGAAGAAATCTGGAATATGTTTGATGCCAACTCTTGCAGAATGTGCCAAATTTAACAACAAAATGTTGCATTTAGAAAAGCAAGAGATTGTGAAACTGGAAGCTATTGATAGAGTAGAGCATATGGGATCAACAATTATTTTGTCTGAGAATCTGAAAACAAAATTGGATTCATTAGAGAAGAGTATATCTAAAACTGCAGGTTTTGAAAAGACTCTGAATGTGTGCTTGAACTGCCGTATAATTTTAAGAAGGAATTTACATGTTGAAAGAGGTCTGGTAAATGGATCAATGGGTAATGTTGTTGATTTTGTGAAATACAGAAATAGAGATGGAATTGAATTTTTAAAAATTAAATTTGATGGCATTGAGGAAGTACAGCTAATTGCTCGTTGTTCTGCTAGATTTTTGCTTGTAAAAGACTTATATGTTCGCCGTAAGCAGTTTCCTGTTTGCTTGGCATATGCGGTGACAATTCATAAATCGCAAGGTTTAAGTGTAGACAGTGCATTGGTGAATATTGGCAGTTCTGTGTTCAAGGAGGGTATGGCATATGTGGCATTGTCACGAGTTAGAACTTTATCGGGATTGTACTTGATTGAGTGTGATGTCACAAACATTTGTGCGGATCTAGATTGTGTTAAGGAATACAATAGGTTAAGAAGAGAGTATGTGCCACATTTGCCTCAGTATCCTTTGTTTGAGAAACGTGTGGTAGGCCGGAAACGAAGAAATGAGAACAATACTGGGGAGGTTGTAGCAAAAAGACAAAAAGTCAATGAACCTAAAATTACAAGCAGAAACAAAAAGGATTCTGTTGAAGATGTTGTTGGTTTTCAGTTTGAAAACAGTTCTGGTGTCAACTGCTATGCTAATGTAGTGGTTAATGTTTTGTTTTCTCTAAAAAATGTAAAAGAAGAGATTGTGGTCAATTCTGATCAAAGATTTTGCAGTTTGTTAAATTCTGTGTTAGAGAAATGTACCACTGATAGAAGAAACATAGAAAGTGTGTCTGAAATTCGAAATCTGTTAGACAGATGTTCAGGCCAAACACAATTCTCTCAAAATATTCAGCAAGATTGTCAGGAGTTTTTAATGTATATGCTTGATGTATTGCATGCTGAAGGTGTAGATGTAGATCAGCTGTTTGGGCTTTCTTATCAATGGCAGCATGACTGCGAGAACTGTATGGTATCAAGTACTACTAGTGTAGACTCAGAAAGATTTATATATTTAACTTTGCCAGACAGTAAATCAGTCTCCTTTAATAAGCTAGTAAAAGCAGCTGATCACAACATGGAGTGTAGCCAATGTAAATCTGAAATGATGTCCACATTATTTATACGAACATATGGCCAGTATGTCATTTTAATGTTCCAACGATGTAGGCCTGATGGAACAAAATTGACAACTTTAATTAAAAATTTTGTAGCTTCGCAGTTGTCAATATCAGGAAGGACTTTTGTAACTGCAGCAATTATATATCATGACGGCCCTTCAATAACATCAGGACATTACACAGCTTATTTAAAGTCTAGAAATGGCTGGTCATTCTGCAATGATTCTGTTTTAATTTTCAAAAAAAAATTGCCGTATGACCTTAAAAACTCTTACCTGGTGTTTTTAAAACCAAAATTTTAGGGAAATAATCTCGGGATGTGCTCTGTGGAATTTCAAGAAGTTCTAATGGCTCCTACACAATTTGGCCTTGAGGATAAGTGTAGTTCAGAGACATAACTTCTAACCATAGGACTGGACATTATGGAGAAATACGTGCACTTTGAATGAGTTCAGAAAAACTGTTTCTTTTTATAAGCTAATTGAAGCAGCCAATCAAAACATGGAGTAGAGGGAATGTAAGTCTGCAATGCTGTCTACTGTTTTACATTGCATTGTGATTAAAAGTGATGTAGAGAATTAAATAATTGTAGTAGTCATAGAGGTAGTGTAAGTCTGCTTGTATCAGTGTCATAGGAAAAGTAGAACATGACTGAGCAAGAAGGGGAAGATATTACTATTCCAGGATTGTGAAAATGATCTTCAACATTTTAATTCTGAAAGTTGCGGAAATGCCAAATGACGGGATTGGCTTACAAGAAATCCAAGAGTTATAAATGGCTCTGACCAGATTTGGCCTTGTGGAAAATTGTGGTAGAGAGCAAGAAGTCATTTATTGCATGTAACGTGTTTTTAAAAACGATGGAGATTTTCTTTCAGAAAGTGGCGGGCTGAAAGTAATAACAGCACAAAAGAGTGTAAGCTGTTCATAGGACATCCTTGGACGTCATGGAAAGTAAGTTAACTTTAAGGAGTTCTGAATTTTGATTTCTGATGTTGTATGGGTTTTTTAAACACAATCATTTTGATTGTGTTTTTTTTTCCCCGCTGTTACATGATGAATACCTTCAAGTCACTGTTTTTAGTGAATTTTGATACATTCTGAGAACAGCAAAAATAAACCATTTAACATGTATAATTAATTCTGTACTGTTTGCATTTATGATGTATATGTAGAACTGTGTAGGAGGCATGGAGAAGGTGAGGCTTCTGTAATTGTCAAAGTTGTTGCATGCAGTGCTGCACTTCTGCGTATTCTTTCATATGCTAGACTACATCTGCACAATGAGATACCTAAGCAAAGGAAACGCAAGTGATGTGATTGTGAAATGAGCAAAATAAATTGCATGTATTTCAATTACATCACCTGTGTTTCCTATCATTACGAATCACATTGTGCAGATCAAGTTTAGGTCTGTCCAGGGAAACATAGGAGTGTTGGACTTTGTTGAAGAGTGCAGTGGACATGACTCACTTCATTGGTAGACCTTCACATGTATTATGTCCTCTATTCTCCACAACAACTCGAAATTTCATCTGCAACCCTGAGTAGGCCTCACCTGAAACAAACCTCTGGATAGTAGACATCTTATTGGCATCCTGAAGCAATTATTTAAAATTTTAGTGTGTTGCGACACTTTTCTGAAACAACAGCAATGCAAAAGATGCACCATGTTTTAAGATAGGCCTCACTTCATCTGCATCAAGATACTGTTAGTTTAAAATGTATATCTTTAGGACTGTGTAGGGGGCCTGGAGAAGCAGAAGCTTCTGTAAGTGTCAAAGTTTTTGAAAAACTGTTTGTCCTTCAATCTTTTCCCTTGTCTTTTCAAATTTTTAAATACATGTTTTAATATTTTTCAAATGTTTGTTCTCTCTTTCACAGATTGAAAGTATAAAAAGAAAAAGTGAGTAATTTAACGACAATTATAAGGTAAATATTGTGTACTGTTTTCGTTACATTTATATCACATTTAACTACTATTAGTTCCACTGCTTCATTTCTTTAACCCTCAGTTTCCTGCCTTTGCTACTTCCCTCATTCCTTTCTCTATTAACTACTTACTCAACTCCTTCCACTCTTTTTCTCAGTCCCTCTCTTCTCATAGTTCCTCACTCTTGTTCACTCACTGCGTCTCTATTACTCTTACTGTCTTTGACTGATCAGTCTATCACTACTTGTTCATAATGCTTTCTCTGTGTAGTTGAAGCACACTAAGGGGAATATTATGAACACAGCCAATAAAATTATTGCTCTTTTTATTGGCAGAAAACTGGTGCAAAAGTGGTTTTAGTGGCCGTTTTCTGCCACAAAAGCAGCTTTAGCGACACATTTCTGCCAATAAAAGCTGCAAAACTTTTATTGCCTATGTTGATGATATGGCTCTATGTTAATTACATTTCTTTGCTGTTTCAATTAATCTTTTTCTGTTATTTTTTGTTTTCTGTTTTCTATTTTTTCTCTCTGTTATTCCTCATGTTTTAATCTTATTTTGAACATTCACTCACATTCTCCAAGAAACTCTTCTTTGTTAATGTTATACTTTCTTTTTTTTTCTTTCACTTCCTTATCTATTTTGTTTTTCACAATTATACCCTCTTCTGTCTTTTCTTCGGTAAATAGATCTATTAAACAGTATCTCTTCTTTACTCCCTATAGCTGTCTTTCTTTTAACATCACTCTCTGTTTCCTCTCCTTATACTTACACTTTTTTTTTAAAAAATTTTTTTGGTTAGCTCCCGGTCCGCGTACCGGGAAGCTAACCCGGAAGCGAACCAAAAGAAATAGAGCTTGCAAGAGTGCTAAACATTCTAGCAATTTTTTTGGAAAGGGAAGGTAGTTCTGAAAAGAACTTTTTTTTTAATATTTTTGTTGTTTTATATATATTTTTTTTTTTGAACATTTTTTGGTTTTTTTTGTATTTTTTGAACGATTTTATATTTTTTTGGGTTTTTTTGGGGGGGGGGAAACAACAAAAAACAGGCGTTGAAAATGGCTCAACAGGAGCAAAAAAAAATTACTGGGGGCGGTTAGGGCAATCATGGTGTTCATATGCCAGGTTGAGTGCATTGATGCTCATGTTGCCACAAGCTAATAATGCACGACAGTGCATACATAAGTGAATCATGTGCCCAAAATTTTCTTGAATATTTGGCACAGTTTCCCGTGCCTCTTCTGGTGTTAGAGAAACCGGTATTGTTGGTCTGGCCACAGGAGTTGGTCTTGGATTGTCGTGCATATCCCTTAATTCTGCTGTAATTTAGGGGATGTTTCCTCGTCATGTGCCTGTGCATTGTGTGATTTCCAAAGCTATATTTTTTGTCCGTCCCTCTGGACAATTGTTCCTTGCATATCAGGCAGGTGACATACCTTGCGTTGACCTTTTTTTGGCCACGAGGCATTGAAAAAAACTGCCAGATGAAACTGGCTTTCTTTCTGGAAACCCGGGGCAACTCTTCTAAAAATTGTGGTTCTTCTCCCTCCTCATCCATTTCTTCCTCTTCCTCCTCAGTGTTGGTAAGGACCTGGGGAGGTGGTCCTCTCTTCCCATGAGGAGGTGGTGGTGGTGGTGGGGGTGCACCAGCTGAAGCAACCAATGAAGCCATTTTCACACAAGCAAAATAGGTCTTCCAACAAGCAAAATAGGTCTTCCTCTCACAATGATGAAAGTCAGAGTGAGGAAAGAAGGAGGGGTTTTCATCATTTGGGAAAATCAATACTTCTCAACCAATGAAAAGTGTTATTTTTAAGTCACCTGACCTAGCCTTCCATCATTATGAAACCAAAAGTGAAATGAACCAATGAAAAGTTTTATTAACAAGTCACATGACCTCTCACGCTCATGTTACGCGCTGCGGAACGCTCCCCGGTTAGCTTCCGGGTCGCTAAGCTTCGCGCCCCGGTCCGCGCCCCGGGACACTTCCGGGTGCGCTAACGCGATACGTCACAAGACGCATTTCGCGGCAACGCGATACGTCGCGCTTTCGCGCCGCGGATCGCTTCCGGGGAGCTGCGTTTCGCGCCTCGGTCCGCGCCCCGGGGCACTTCCGGGTGCGCTAACGCAGTACGTCATAAGACGCATTACGCGGCAACGCGATACCGTCACTATGTTGATTTCTTACCGGTTCGCGGACCGGGTCGCGGAATTAAATTGAGCTAACGGGAAGCTTCCCGGTTCGCGGAACCGGGAGCGAAACAAAAAAAATATTTAAAAAAAATTATTAATAAACATATAAAATATATTTTTGGATTTAAAGAAGAATACACTTTACAGCTATAGATATTAGCTTTTAAAAAACCAATGAAATTCACTGAAAAAACCATAGGTTATAGACCATATATAGTTAGGAATTAGCATTTACAAAACCTTGAAAATTCACTGAAAAAACCATAGGTTATAGACCATATATAGTTAGGAATTAGCATTTAAAAAACCTTTATTTTACTCACACAAAACCATTGAAATTCCATATATAGTTAGTTGTACTAACTATATATCGCGCACCCGCAATCCACTGCTGATCATGTCACATATTACATCATTCATGACATGGTCAGTGACATCACTGATGACATCACTGATGACATCTCAAATGACATCACTGATGACATCTCAAATGACATCACTGATGACATCACTGATGACATCTCATTTGACATTACTGATCACATCACTGATGACATCATTCATGTGATAATACGATGAACCTCTTCAGACTCTAATATAACCTTAGATACACTCAGTGTAAACATACACTCACAGACTGTCACTCATCCATGGAGTTACTCAGACACCTAGTCAGTCATGCAAAGAATCAATCACACCTCCATTTTCTCAACTATACAGTTATACACACCTTACTTATTCAAACATATACTAAAACATATTTACTCTCTTATACAATCCTGGATACAAGTTCACAATGATGCATACAGCCACTCACACATTCACTGGCTCCTATGCACAGTTATTTATATATGTCAACTCTCACATGTACTGTATTTTACATATGTACTTACTTTGACATATAGCACTGAGATATCCATTCACTAACCAATACACTCATGCACACAGTCAACTGCCCATACAGCTGTTTCCACATGCACTTTTGAACCCATACATCTAGTGAATCAACTGCTCACACATATATGCACAGAGTCATACACCTCCCAGCCACCCACACACACACTCAGTCTCCCATACAAATGCTTGGGCAACCAATCAATAACCCATATAGTTACTCATATAGCTACTGATCAACACATGCAGCAGTTTACAGAACAACAGACATAATGATGCACAAATTAAGACAGTTTAGTCACTAACCCATGCATTCAGTGAGACACATTTAATCACTCACTCATACAGTCAGTCACGCACCTACTAAATCCTTCATCCAGACACTTCTACATCTACTAATTCTTCAATATGTAAAACATATTTAAACTTTACAGAAACACACAGTCACTGGATGTTGTCATCAGTGATGTCATCAGTGATGTCATTTGAGATGTCATCAGTGATGTCATCAGTGATGTCATTTGAGATGTCATCAGTGATGTCATCAGTGATGTCACTGACCATGTCATGAATGATGTAATATGTGACATGATCAGCAGTGGATTGCGGGTGCGCGATATATAGTTAGTACAACTAACTATATATGGAATTTCAATGGTTTTGTGTGAGTAAAATAAAGGTTTTTTAAATGCTAATTCCTAACTATATATGGTCTATAACCTATGGTTTTTTCAGTGAATTTTCAAGGTTTTGTAAATGCTAATTCCTAACTATATATGGTCTATAACCTATGGTTTTTTCAGTGAATATATATATATATATATAGATATACATATCTATACATATCTATATATATATATATTACCTACTGGCGGTCGCCAATAGGTATATATAGTTAGGACCTAGTTTCCATAGGAAATCCGCAACATTCTATTGTGAATAACTTTGGCGCCGGTTGATGAATCTTCGCGAATTTCTCAAAGAAGATGGCCCGCTCTGCTCCTTCCCTGAAAGTTTAGGGGGGATTCGTGAAGTGGGGGCTGAGAAAAAAGGGGGGTCCCAAAACGTGTTTTCCCCATGTTAATTTCCATAGGACGATTAGACACGGCTACAGCCCGAACGGCTGAATGGAATTACAAGAAATTTGGCAAAATGGTAGAGTCTGATTCGCAGATCACGCTTTTGCTTAAATGGTGTAAATCCCTCCAGTAGATGTTGAGAAAATCAAATGTGAAAAAATTTATATATCTGGGCGGAGCCTAACCACACATCTCATCGTGAGATCTGATTGGCTGTCAGCACTTCATCCAAGAAGTGTTGGCAGCCATCTTGGGACCAATATACATGATAGCACCTCGTTAAAAAGCATTGTAGTTAATAGAGGGTTTTAGGACTTTAGTTACATTATAAATCATTTGTTGATGGTACCATACTCATTTTAGGAATTGTGGTGTGTTCTAAGGTGATTTTACCATGTGAAAAATCCTTCTGCTGGGATATCATGAATCATGTTTGAAAGAAAACTATTATCTCATGCTTTTCCCACAGTGGTTTGGAAGGGGATCTATAAGCTAAACTGAAAGCATATTTTCTGTAAATTCACATTATCTTTCTCAGTCATGTGAGAATGAAGTCTGCGATTCTCAGTAAAACATGTACATCCAACAAGGACAGAGACTGTCAGTTGATTCCTTTGTGTTCTACTGCAGCCTCCTAGAGTGTTCTAAAGAACAACTAGAGCGCTAACAGTCCTACTTATTACAAAGGTATGGCACACCTGAAGCCATCTTGATTGGAATAAAGTGGTAACTCTTAAAACATTTAATTTAAAACGAACAAAATGAGGGGGTATATTTTGCCACAGAAAGTATGATTAGTGCTGCAGAAAGAAAAATTAGGGTACATTTTTAGTGACTTCTCAAATCCTCTTCTATTCATTAAAAAATTATGACATGCAGTCTCCCAAGAGGGCCACCAGAGACAAAAGAGCCCAAATGTAGCCCAAATATCACCCAGATGTAGCCCAAGTATAGCCCAATGACAGAATGCCCCAGAGTGTTCTAAAGAACAACTAGAGCGCTAACAGTCTTACTAATGACAAAAGTATGGCACACCAGAAGCCATCTTGATTGGAATTAGGTGGTAAGTCTGAAAATATTTAATTTAAAAAGGAACAACATGAGGGGTTTCATTTTGCCATGGAAAGTATGATTAGTGCTTCAGAAAGAAAAATTAGGGCACATTTTGAGTGACGTCTCAAATCCTCCTCCATTCCATTAAAACATTCTGACATGCAGTCTCCCAAGATGGCCACCAGAGACAAAAGAGCCCAAATGTAGCCCAAATATCACCCAGATGTAGCCCAAGTATAGCCCAATGACAGAATGTCCCAGAGTGTTCTAAAGAACAACTAGAGCGCTAACAGTCTTACTTATGACAAAAGTATGGCACGCCAGAAGCCATCTTGATTAGAATGAAGTGGTAAGTCTGAAAACATTTAATTTAAAAAGGAACAAAATGAGGGGGTTCATTTTGCCATAGAAAGTATGATTAGTGCTTCAGAAAGAAAAATTAGGGCACATTTTGAGTGACTTCTCAAATCCTCTTCTATTTCATTAAAAAAATTCTGACATGCAGACTGAAACATGCACTTTGAATACCAGCAGCAGACTTCCCTGGTGAGCAGTAGCTTTACTACAGTGATCAATTGAGCAACTAGAGTGCTAACATTCAGAATTCATGGCAAAACGTGTGACACATCTGAATGCCTTCTTGATGGAACCAAAGTAAACAAGCATTGAAAATGCAATAGATCTCGCCCTCGATTAAGTTAAAGCCATTCTGTGTGTATTGAGTTGGCTTTTTAGCTTTGCTTTTATTAGTGTTTTTACAACTTTCATGTAAATAACATGCATATGTATACATATATGTATATGTATGCATGCATTTATATTTGTATTTATATAGATATGCAGATTATATATGTTTATATATGTATACATATATATATATATATTCACTGAAAAAACCATAGGTTATAGACCATATATAGTTAGGAATTAGCATTTACAAAACCTTGAAAATTCACTGAAAAAACCATAGGTTATAGACCATATATAGTTAGGAATTAGCATTTACAAAACCTTGAAAATTCACTGAAAAAACCATAGGTTATAGACCATATATCGTTAGGAATTAGCATTTAAAAAACCTTATTTTACTCACACAAAACCATTGAAATTCCATATATAGTTAGTTGCACTAACTATATATCGCGCACCCGCAATCCACTGCTGATGATGTCACATATTACATCATTCATGTCATGGTCAGTGACATCACTGATGACTTCACTGATGACATCTCAAATGACATCACTGATGACATCACTGATGACATCTCATTTGACATCAATGACCACATCACTGATGATATCATTCATGTGACAATACAATGCATCTCCTCACATTTTAATATAACCTGTTTCACCCAGTGTTAAATACAGAATATAATTTTTGAAACCATTGACACACCAATACTAGTTACTACATACGCACTCACTGATTCCTACGTCTACACACACCTTCACTCATTCACCCATACAATCATTCATACATACAATCACTCATCTTTACAACACTATCATATGCACTCATACACCTATACAAACACTCACAGTCTCCCACTCATCCATGGAGTTACTCACACACCTAGTCAGTCCTGTAAAGAATCAATGACACTTCCATTTTCTTGTCTATACAGTTAAACATAGAGCACCTTACATTTTCAAACATATACTAACACATACTTACCTTGTTATACAATCATTGATACAAGTACACATTGATCTGCACAGAGTCACACACCTCCCAGCCAGCCACACACACACTCAGTCTCCCATACAAATACTTGGACAATCAATCAGTAACCCATATAGTTAATCATATAGCTACTGATCAACACATGCAGCAGTTTACAGAACAACAGACATAATGATGCACAAATTAAGACACTTTAGTCACTAACCCATGCACTCAGTGAGGCACATTTAATCACTCACTCATACATTCAGTCATGCACCTACTAAATCCTTTGTCCAGACACTTATACTTCCACTCATTCTTCAATATGTAAGACACATTTTAACTTTACAGAAACATACAGTCACTGGATGTTGTCATCAGTGATGTCATCAGTGATGTCATTTGAGATGTCATCAGTGATGTCATCAGTGATGTCACTGACCATGTCATGAATGATGTAATATGTGACATCATCAGCAGTGGATTGCGGGTGCGCGATATATAGTTAGTGCAACTAACTATATATGGAATTTCAATGGTTTTGTGTGAGTAAAATAAGGTTTTTTAAATGCTAATTCCTAACGATATATGGTCTATAACCTTTGGTTTTTTCAGTGAATTTTCAAGGTTTTGTAAATGCTAATTCCTAACTATATATGGTCTATAACCTATGGTTTTTTCAGTGAATTTTCAAGGTTTTGTAAATGCTAATTCCTAACTATATATGGTCTATAACCTATGGTTTTTTCAGTGAATTTCAATGGTTTTTTAATAGCAAATATCATAAGCTGTCGAATGTCAAGTACGTGGTAAGTAAAAACATTTTCGTGTTTATGCACACTGATCTGCTTTGAATGCTGCCCCCCACCCCTCATTTCTATTAGGAGTACTCTCTCTTTGCAGATAGTGAAGGGTAGTTAACGCAGGCCTTTGCCCCCGTTGTAATCCGTCGTGCCTGCTTCTCTCTCCATTTGATTGATTGTTCTCTTTGGTTCATTCTCTATTTACAAACAAGCACAGAGTCGCAATACTCTGTTTAGTCTTTGCAGATAGCGAAAAATCGTGTAAAAAAACAAAAGGAATCGAGCAAAATCAGTAGGCCACTAATGGGATCTCTTTTTGACCTCGCTAAAATAGAAACATTAGGAACAACCTGTTGAAAATAGCAATGTGTATGTACATAAGCGGCGTTCATTTGTGTTCACAGTACCCCTTGTTGATTGTTTGAATCGAGCGTTGAATTGTTCGAAGTTGGTTCTCTTAAGGATCTTCTCTGCCTGCAAACGAGGAAGAATAGGAATATTCTCTCTCCCTTTGCAGATAGTGAAGGGTAGGTAACGCAAGCCTTTAACACGTCGTACCTATTTCATTCCTCATTGATTGATTGATTGTCCGAACATTGACTGTTTGGGAATTAGTTCTTTTTTGAAGTATTCCCTGTTTGCAAATAAACGTAGGAAAATCTTTGCAAGTAGTGAAAGGGTACGTAATGCGGACCTTTCTCCCCCGTTGTAATCTGTCATGCCTATCTACTCCCTACTGATTGATGCACCTGTTTCACCCGGACCATTTACTAGAGATAGGTCATCTGGCCCGACCAGAGAGCACCCCTAGTGAAAAGGACATATGCAATAATAACGAAGTGATCACTGTATCCTGTTAACAGAAACTTTAGCATGAAACAACCTGGAAAGAAAAGAATAGGAAAATGAAAATCAGTAGGCCACTGATGAACTTTTTATTAAATAACAAACAAAGAAACAATAACAATACGTAATGATAAAACCTATTATTGTCCTAGAAACAAGAAACGTTAGAAGTAAGCCCGTAATAAGAAACCTGAAAACATCGCCCCTCACTGCCCCAAAACGTGTCTGTCCCACCGCCTGCCATGGCCAAATAACGGCAAACTGGGAAAGATAGAAGTCAGCAGACATCCGCCCCATTCTAGAAACTTCCAAAGGGCAACAGGTTTTTCGGCTACGCCCAGCCGGAAGCAACACATATAAGGCGGGTCCTGCTGCCACGCCTCGGCCAGGAGATCATAACGTAGGGTGTAGCCGGAGGAGAGGCCGAGGCCAGCGGGACCCGGCCAGGGGGATTGACAACACTGGAGAGTTTCAGGGGGGGAATGTCCGTGTCCTCGACCCTCCCCTCTCTCTCCCAGTCCGGCCGCGGTGGCCCTTGAGAGTTGCAGGTTGTCCCTCCACACTCTCTCCCGGTCCGGCCACCAACGGCCGGGGGCTGGGGCCGACGGGATCCGGCTGCAGCCGATGAGCCAAGGAACCCGTTCATGGGGCCAGAGCAAAGGGCGTCCGGCCGCCATCCACCGGAGGTCCGGCCCAAAGACGGACGGGACATTTCTTCTTTCTTGAATAATTGCTGCAACAACCGTGGGGGGGGGATGTCTTGCACATGCCTCCGACTCCCCCCTCTCATCCTCATCGCCTGGTCCGGCCATAACAAATCTCAAGCGAGACGCCGTGGAGTGCACTGGGAGGGAGAGACGGTGCGAACAGGCCTCTCCCGCCTTCCCAGGTGGAGGCTTCCCAGCTGCACCCTCAGCGCTCCAGGCGCCCGGAAAAGGGTTCTTCCACTGTGGCGATGCTGCAACGTCTCGCCCGGCAGGGTGGAGCCCGTCCGCTCATTTGACCCCGCAATCGCCAGTAGCTACCGAACTCTCAAAATGGCGGTCGACCTGGCAAGAGCGGGCCCAGCATAAAGAAATGGCCCGGTCACTGGTTGACTCCACCACCGTAGTCCTCCACGACCTTGAAGATTCTAGAGGAGCCGCGGGAGTCCCCGACCCCCGCAGACACCCCCGATGGGGAATGACTGCCATGATCGCCCGTGGAGTGACGAAACTGTAGCCGCGGGACGTCGGCGCTCCCATGCTGGCGCCAGCCTCAGTTTGAATGACTAGAATCCTGCAGACCTCAGTTCCGGTGAAAGCACAGTGTGACCCGGTAGGAAAAATTGTTGCACCCCCTCCCCTTTTTGACTGATGGTTCAAACCACCGATCCTTTCCTTTGCCCTTTTAACGGAACTTTGGACTGCCCCCCCCCCCGCGGCACCCCACGCCGTTATTTGCTGGGCGGCAACTTACTAGACATCACCTTCGTGACATCCAGATTTCAGCGCGTTCTGCTGCCTTGGAACTATTCGCACAACAGACCGCTACTGACAACCCACCCCCCGGGACGCCCCACGCCGGATACCCAAATCAGTGCGGCACCCAGGCAACATCTTCTGAATTTTCATAATTTGAAAGAACTAGTAACATGTCCTCATCAGGAATTTCCTCTTCAATCATCTCATCAGGAATTTACTCATGAAAAGTCTGCAATGATGATTCTTGTAACTCTATGGTCTCCAAACATTCGATAAATTCGCCATCAAGACATTGATCAAAAAAATCATTCAAGTCATCTCCTCCTTGTGAGAATATTTCATTATTGGTGCTGTCAATTTCAATAAATGTAGTGGATAATTCAAAAGAAATTGCCACGGTCTCTTCGTTGTTTAAATGTTTTTACTGTTTTTGTTTTGTTGTATATATTTATAAGTTATTAAAGTTTTATATTCCTACTACTTTGTTGGAGTGCTATATATGTTTAATGTGACACATAATTGTAAAAACTTTGATGTACAAAGAGTCATCCCTGGAATCTTCCGCTTCAGGCTCGGTCCCATCCCCAATCACAATACAGGATGGTTTTCAGATAGTATGAACACGTGTGGTGTGACGGATCTCATCGGGTGTGGGCCTTGATCTACTATAACTCCTTTGAAGAGGGGTGATTCTTTACAGCTGGGGCCATAAACTACATCTGCAGGGCTAGCTGATAGCCTAGGACCGGCCTGGACAATCGGACACAGAGGAAGAGGAGTGTCAGAGGGTGCGGTAGTGAATAGGGCGAAAGGGAGGTGTCGGGCGGGCACAGAGTGTGATTCTCAGGGAAGAGCAGCGCAGATGGGGGGAGGTTTATTGCCCATGCATAAGACAGAGAGCGGGGGTGAGCAGTGCCTGGGGAAGATGCTTGCGAGGGTGGGGAGCCATGCTACGAATCGACAGCGTGCAGAGAGTGGGTCTGGTCAAGGTATCTAAAATGGCTGCCGTGCACAACAAAAGTGTGGCATTTCAAAAAAGGCAAGATGGCGCAGACAATGTTTTTCAACACTTCCTCATTTCCTTCGAATCGAACGTTAACAGACGTTGGTGCATATTGCCAAAGTTAAGCGATATTTATCGCTAACGATGCTTAGCAACGAATTTTTTACCGCTAAGCATCGTCAGAAATTATCGAAGATAAACCTTGCTATTATCAAGGTTTATCGCAAATGCGATAAAAAATGGCCGCAATGCATGAATATCGCTAAAAAGTCAGCGATATTCATGCATTACCGAGCTAATGCTCTTAGCCATGTTATCCACCTCCCATTGGATAACATGGCTAAGAACTGCTCAGGGCAGGTGTTAGCTTTTGGAGATATTCGCGCTTAGCGCGAATATCTCCAAAAGTTGGTAATAGGAGATAGATATCTTGCATGTTGTAATGCAAGTTATTGTGGTATATGGAACTCATACCATAATCTCTCAGGAAAGCAGAAACTGATCCTTTTGGGACCGCCTGAGAAGGCCTAGGGGGTGAGGGGTACTCTACTTTGCCCCCTTTTCACGTTCCGAACTATTTTATTTTACTCTCTTCTGTAATTACACAAAATGGCAGCGATAAGATGCATCAGAGACAGACAGTGAGAGAAAGGAGGCCGGAGATGAAGAAGAGATGTCAAATACACATTGGAGATAATATAGTGGGAGAAGGGAAGTAAATATGAGTAAACTTACCATGTAAAATAAAAATGTTCCACTCTATACTATAAGTCTCATTTTATACTACAATCACTTCGCTACAACCTCATAAATTAAAAATAAAAATGAATAATGTCTCAAACAATTTTTGTATTTCTAAATATAAATTTATTCTTCTGAATTTTCAAAATTTGAAAGAACTAGTAACATGTCCTCATCAGGAATTTCCTCTTCAATCATCTCATCTGGAATCTCCTCATGAAAAGTCTGCAATGATGATTCTTGTAACTCTATGGTCTCCAAACATTCGATAAATCCGCCATCAAGAGATTGATCCAAAAAATCATTCAAGTCATCTCCTCCTTGTGAGAATACTTCATTATTGGTGCTGTCAATTTCAATAAATGTAGTGGATAATTCAAAAGAAATTGCCACGGTCTCTTCATTGTGAGCCATTTTATTTTGAAATTGCTTGCTGTAAATTGCAGAAAAAAATAATCACTTTCATTTATCGTTTTTAGTATTTAGTATAACAGAAGGACTGTAAATAAATAACAGAAAACATTTTTCAAATTATCTTAAAGTGTACAACATAGTTCCCCTTACAAATTAACAACTCACCTTTTTAAAAGTAGGAGAAGTGTTAGTACTGTGTAAACCAAACACCAGAAATTGAGCACCAAAAATTCCTCACAAATGTACCTCAGACAGTAGTATCACAAAATGGCTGTGGTTTCCTCTCATTTTAGATATATACATAACCAATTAACTTTCATCACACACAAATACAAAACCAAAGTAACATTTTAATTGGTTCTAAATTTCAACACTTTCAAATGTGTTTTCCCCATGCAATTTTCCATAGGACATTTAGATACGTCTACAGCCTGAATGGCTGAACGGAATTACACCAAACTTGGCAAAATGGTACATCAAACCTAAGAGGTCAGGGAGGATCTACTATGCCCCCTTATGGTCATTTGCCCCTTCGCTTTGGCCTCCTCTTGTCTCTCGATCCTACCGAGAGACAAGATGGCGGCCGCTACGGACTGTTTGGAATGTTTACAGACGCCGGAGAACCAATCACCTTCGCAAAGCTCCGTAACGCGAAAAGTACGCGAAGCGGAGCGCTGTTATATATCTTTTTTTGAACGTTAATTTCTCAAAATCCACTGGAGCACATATATTGAAACCTAGCAAAGGCACATCGGGCTACCAGTCCCTAATATTTTGCCAAGTTTCGTACAAATCCATTCAGCCGTTCGATTATTATTATTATTTTTTTTTTTTGCCCCGCGGGGCCCTTTTAAAACCTCCACATCAAACCTAGGGGGTCAGCGAGGATCTACTATGCCCCCTTATGGTCATTTGCCCCTTCGCTTTGGCCTCCTCTTGTCTCTCGATCCTACTGAGAGACAAGATGGCGGCCGCTACGGACTGTTTGGAATGTTTACAGACGCCGGAGAACCAATCAGCTTCGCTTCACAAAGCTCCGTAACGCGAAAAGTACGCGAACTGGAGCGCTGCCCGGTCCGCTGTTACAGATATATATCTTTTTTTGAACGTTAATTTCTCAAAATCCACTGGAGCACATATATTGAGACCTAGCAAAGGCACATCGGGCTACCAGTCCCTACAATTTTGCCAAGTTTCGTGCAAATCCATTCAGCCGTTCGGGCTAAAAGTGAGGCCAACCGCCCTATGGAAAACTCAATGTTAAAAACACGTTTTGGGACCCCCCTTTTTTCTCGGCCCCCCCTTGACGAAATCCCCCCAAATTTTCAGGGGCTGCTCAGAAACAAAATGTTCCATTTTCCTGAAAATTTCAGCCAATTCCGTCCACAAACGCCAAAGTTATTAGACATAGAATTTTCAAAAATCCCATAGAGAGAAAATCCTAACTATATATACCTACTGGCGACCGCCAGTACGTAATATATATATATATATATATACACATCCATATATATAAATACATATGCATATATATGCAGATATATATATGTGTAAGTGTGCGTGTAGAGAGAGGTAGAGAGGTAGAGGTGTAGAGGTAGAGAGGTAGAGGTAGAGAGGTAGAGGTAGAGAGGTAGAGACCAGTAGAGAGAGAAGTAGAGAGAGGTAGAGATGTAGAGAGTAGAGAGTGAGTAATAGAGAGTAGAGAGTGAGTAGTAGAGAGTAGTAGAGAGCAGTAGAGAGAGTAGCAGAGAGTGAGTAGTAGCGAGTAGTAGAGTGAATATTAGAGTGAGTAGTAGAGAGTAGTAGAGAGTGAGTAGTAGAGAGTGAGTAGTAGAGAGTAGTAGAGAGTAGTAGAGAGTAAGTAGTAGAGTGAGTAGTAGAGAACAGTAGAGAGTGAGTAGTAGAGAGTAGTAAAGAGTGAGTAGTAGAGAGTAGCAGAGAGTGAGTAGTAGAGAGTGAGTAGTAGAGAGTGTGTAGCAGAGAGAGAGAATAGTAGAGAGTAGTAGAGAGTGAGTAGTAGAGTGAGTAGTAGAGAGTATTAGAGAGAGAGAGTAGTAGAGAGTGAGTAGTAGAGAGTAGTAGAGAGTGAGTAGTAGAGTGAGTAGTAGAGTGAATAGTAGAGTGAGTAGTAGAGAGTAGTAGAGAGTGAGTAGTAGAGAGTGAGTAGTAGAGAGTAGTAGAGAGTAAGTAGTAGAGTGAGTAGTAGAGAGCAGTAGAGAGTGAGTAGTAGAGAGTAGTAGAGAGTGAGTAGTAGAGAATGAGTAGTAGAAAGTGAGTAGCAGAGAGAGAGAATAGTAGAGAGTAGTAGAGAGTGAGTAGTAGAGTGAGTAGTAGAGAGTAGTAGAGAGAGAGAGTAGTAGAGAGTGAGTAGTAGAGAGTAGTAGAGAGTGAGTACTAGAGTGAGTAGTAGAGAGTGAGTAGTAGAGAGTAGTAGAGAGAGAGTAGTAGAGAGTAGTAGAGAGTGAGAAGTAGAGAGTGAGTAGTAGAGAGTAGTAGATAGTGAGTAGTAAAGAGTGAGTAGTAGAGAGAGAGTAGTAGAGAGTGAGTAGTAGAGAGTAGAGAGTAGTAGAGAGTGAGTAGTAGAGAGTAGGAGATAGTGAGTAGTAGGGAGTGAGTAGTAGAGAGAGAGTAGTAGACAGTAGTGAAGTAGTAGAGAATCAGTAGTAGAAGGTGAGTATTAGAGAGTAGTGGAGTAGTAGAGAGTAGTGGAGAATATTCCAAAGTTTGGCACAGCACCACTTGCACAATAAGTCCAATTAAATCATATCACTTAGAGTCCTTATTGAAGCGCTGAATCTTGGTGTATATTCAAATGCTTTTATTTTCCTTAAGTTTATGTACCACAGCCAGCCGACGCGTTTCGTTCTGTACAACAGAACTTCTTCAGGGCTTTCTTATTTCCTTCAATTTATGTCGGTATCCTGTTGTCATATAACTAGATATTTCTTCCAAATGTTAGACTAGACGTAAGTACATTCTTATTCAAAGTGACTAGGTATCAATTTTACCCACACAATTCGGGCAGACTTGAGTAATTCATAGCATCCTCAAAGTCAGTCTTTCAAAAATTCCAAAGTATAGGACATGATCATCCCAATCCAAATGTTTCTCAAGAAAAGTCATTTTCAATCGTTCAGAATTTCGGCGTTTGGGCAGATATGACCCAGGGACCCCCAGAATGTAAGGGGAATTAGTTCCCCCTCTGCAAACGTGCCAGTGGCCTGCGTTGCAGAGAGGTGTAAAAAGGGGCATAGCCTTATTACACCTCTCTGCAATGCAGTCCCCTGGCGCATACTGGAGGCTCCTGGTGGGCTAGTAGGCCCCCAGGGACCCCCAGTAAGCAAGGGGAATTAGTTCCCCCTCTTCAAACATGCACGGGGGCTGCGTTGCAGAGAGGTGTAACATGGGGCATAGCCTCATTACACCTCTGCAATGCAGCCCCCTGGCGCATACTGGAGGTTCAAGGTGGGCTAGTTGGCCCCCAGGGGCCCCCAGTATGCAAGGGGAATTAGTTCCCCCTCTTCAAACATACACGGGGGCTGCGTTGCAGAGAGGTGTAAAAAGGGGCGTGGCTTCATTACACCTCTCTGCAATGCAGTCCCCTGGCGCATACTGGAGATTCCTGGTGGGCTTTCAGGTCTTATATAGTTAGGAATTAGCATTAAAAAAAACTTTGAAATTCACTGAAAGAAACATAGGTTTCAGGCCTTATATAGTTAGGGATTAGCATTTAAAAAACCTTGCAAATTCACTGAAAAAACCATAGGTTTCAGGTTTTATATAGTTAGGAATTAGCATTTAAAAAACCTTTGAAATTCACTGAAAAAAACATAGGTTTCAGGCCTTATATAGTTAGGAATTAGCATTTAAAAAACCTTTAACATTCACTCAAAAAACTATAAGTTTTAGGGGTGTTATAGTTAGCTGGACATTTCACTCATGCAAAAACATTGAAATTGCTCCTATATAGTTAGTTGTACTAACTATATTTCGCGCACCCGCAATCCACTGCTGATGATGTCACATATTACATCATTCATGACATGGTCAGTGACATCACTGATGACATCTCAAATGACATCACTGATGACATCATCCACGTGACAATGACATACACCTTTTCATACACTAGTAAAATCTTTCATTACTCTTTGTAAAATACAGAGTATTATATTTGAATCCATTGTTACAGCAATACAAGTATCTAAAAACCCACTCAGTGATTCATAGATGTATACACACATCCAATCACTTACCTGTAGATTCACTCATACATGCTGTCAATGAACAATAGAACACTATCAAAAATACTTATAAACCTAAATCGACATTACACACCAGCACACATCCTATTCACATATGAAGTCATCCTACTCACTTATGCAAACAATGGATCATACTTACATATTTACTTATCTACACACTTATACAAACACAACTTCATCTATTCATTTAGATAGTAAGTCATACTTAGTGAATTATAAAATCATTATTACAAGTATAAAATTATCCATACAGTCACTCACACAATCATTGAGTCTTATGTATACTTATTAATATACAGAAACTGATACATACACCGCATTTTATTTTTCTAGTTTGTTGGACATGTACCATTGAGAAATATATTTGCTCATCATCACACCCATAAAGATATTCACTCACCCAAACAACTGTTAGAACATGTAGTTTTAACTACATATATCTAGTGAATCAACTATTCACACATCTTTGGGCAGTCACACCCCCCCCCACCGAACCACACACACATTCACTCTCCCATACAAATACTCAGTTAACTAATCAATAACTAATACAGACTTTCACATAGCTAGTAACCAACTGGAGAACCAGTTTACACAACAACTGACAAAGGGATACAGATATTCAAACAGTTTAGTCACTATCCACTATATTTAGTGAGACACTATAAATTGGTCAAGTAAACAGTCAATTACACTGCTACTAAATTCTCCAACCAAATATTTATTTTTATATATCCACTCATTCTTCAATGCAAATTGCTATATATATAATGCATATTTAAATAACGAAGCAAACCACATTCACTGGATGATGTAATCAGTGATGTCATTTGAGATGTCATCAGTGATGTCACTGACTATGTCATGAATGATGTAATATGTGACATCATCAGCAGTGGATTGCAGGTGCGTGAAATATAGTTAGTACAACTAACTATATAGGAGCAATTTCAATGGTTTTGTATGAGTGAAATGTCCAGCTAACTATAACACCCCTAAAACTTTTAGTTTTTTGAGTGAATTTTAAGAGTTTTTTAAATGCTAATTCCTAACTATATAAGGCCTGAAACCTATGTTTTTTTCAGTGAATTTCCAAGGTTTTTTAAATGCTAATTCCTAACTCCATATACATATACATATACATATATATATATATATATATATATATATATATCTGTATATATATATATATATATATATATATATATATATATATATATATATATATATATATATATATTCACTGAAAAAACCATAGGTTATAGACCATATATAGTTAGGAATTAGCATTTACAAAACCTTGAAAATTCACTGAAAAACCATAGGTTATACACCATATATAGTTAGGAATTAGCATTTAAAAAACCTTATTTTACTCACACAAAACCAATCAAATTCCATATATAGTTAGTTGTACTAACTATATATCGCGCACCCGCAATCCACTGCTGATCATGTCACATATTACATCATTCATGACATGGTCAGTGACATCACTGATGACATCACTGATGACATCTCAAATGACATCACTGATGACATCACTGATGACATCTCAAATGACATCACTGATGACATCACTGATGACAACATCCAGTGACTGTATTTTTCTGTAAAGTTAAAATATGTCTTACATATTTAAGAATGAGTGGATGTATAAGTGTCTGGATGAAGGATTTAGTAGGTGCATGACTGACTGTATGAGTGAGTGGTTAAATGTGTCTCACTGAGTGCATGGGTTAGTGACTAAACTGTCTTAATTTGTGCATCATTATGTCTGTTGTTCTGTAAACTGCTGCATGTGTTGATCAGTAGCTATATGAGTAACTATATGGGTTATTGATTGGTTGCCCAAGCATTTGTATGGGAGACTGAGTGTGTGTGTGGGTGGCTGGGAGGTGTATGACTCTGTGCATAGATGTATGGGTTCAAAAGTGCATGTGGAAACAGCTGTATGGGCGGTTGACTGTGTGCATGACTGTATTGGTGAGTGAATAGATATCTCAGTGCTACATGTCAAAGTAAGTACATATGTAAAATACAGTACATGTGAGAGTTGACATATATAAATAACTGTGCATAAGAGCCAGTGAATGTGTGAGTGGCTGTATGGATCATTGTGCACTTGTATCCAGGATTGTATAAGTGAGTAAATATGTTTTAGTATATGTTTGAATAAGTAAGGTGTGTATAACTGTATAGTTGTGAAAATGGAGGTGTGATTGATTCTTTGCATGACTGACTAGGTGTGTAAGTAACTCCATGGATGAGTGACAGTCTGTGAGTGTCTGTTTACACTGAGTGTATCTAAGGTTATATTAGAGTCTGAAGAGGTTCATCGTATTATCACATGAATGATGTCATCAGTGATGTGATCAGTAATGTCAAATGAGATGTCATCAGTGATGTCATCAGTGATGTCATTTGAGATGTCATCAGTGATGTCATCAGTGATGTCATTTGAGATGTCATCAGTGATGTCATCAGTGATGTCATCAGTGATGTCACTGACCATGTCATGAATGATGTAATATGTGACATGATCAGCAGTGGATTGCGGGTGCGCGATATATAGTTAGTACAACTAACTATATATGGAATTTCATTGGTTTTGTGTGAGTAAAATAAGGTTTTTTAAATGCTAATTCCTAACTATATATGGTGTATAACCTATGGTTTTTTCAGTGAATTTTCAAGGTTTTGTAAATGCTAATTCCTAACTATATATGGTCTATAACCTATGGTTTTTTCAGTGAATTTCATTGGTTTTTTAAAAGCTAATATCTATAGCTGTAAAATGTATTCTTCTTTAAATCCAAAAATATATTTTATATGTTATTAATAATTTTTTTTAAATATTTTTTTTGTTTCGCTCCCGGTCCGCGAACCGGGAAGCTTTCCGTTAGCTCAAATTGATGCCGCAACCCGGTCCGCGAACCGGTAAGAAATCAACATAGTGACGGTATCGCGTTGCCGCGTAATGCGTCTTATGACGTACTGCGTTAGCGCACCCGGAAGTGCCCCGGGGCGCGGACCGAGGCGCGAAACGCAGCTCTCCGGAAGCGATCCGCGGCGCGTCGCGAAAGCGCGATGTATCGCGTTGCCGCGTAATGCGTCTTGTGACGTACCGCGTTAGCGCACCCGGAAGTGTCCCGGGGCGCGGACCGAGGCGCGAAGCTCAGCGACCCGGAAGCTAACCGGGGCGCGTTCCGCAGCGCGTAACATGAGCGTGAGAGGTCATGTGACTTGTTAATAAAACTTTTCATTGGTTCATTTCACTTTTGGTTTCATAATGATGTAAGGCTAGGTCAGGTGACCTAAAAATAACACTTTTCATTGGTTGAGAAGTATTGTTTTTCCCAAAAGATGAAAACCCCTCCTTCTTTCCTCACTCTGACTTTCATCATTGTGAGAGGAAGACCTTTATTACTATATCAGAAATGGCTTCAGTAGTTGCTTCAGCTGGTGGACCCCCACCACCACCTCCACCTCCTCATGGGAAGAGAGGACCACCTCCCCAGGTGATGACCAACACTGAGGAGGAAGAGGAACAAATGGATGAAGAGGAGGGAGAAGAACCACAGTTCTTAGAAGAAGTGCCCCGGGTTTCCCATAAGAAAGCCAGTTTCATCTGGCAGTTTTATTCGATCCCTCCTGGCCAAAAAAAAGTGAATGCGAGGTATGTCACCTGCCTCATCTGTAAAGAAAAATTATCCAGAGGGACGGATAAGAAATATAGTTATGGCAACCATACTATGCACAGGCACATGACAAGGAAGCATCCACTGAATTATAGCCGGGCGGAAATACGGGATTTGCAGGAAAATCCAAGATCAACTCCTGTGGCCAGATCAAGAATATCCATTTCATTGACACCAGCAGAGGCACGGGAAACTGTGCCAAACATACAAGAAAATTTTGGCCACATGATCCACACTTGTATGCACTGTCGTGCGTTGTTAGCATGTGGCAATATGAGCATAAATGCTATCAACCTGGCGTATGAACACCATAATTGCCCTAACCGCCCCCAGTAATTTTTTTTTTGCTCCTGTTGAGCCCTTTTCAATGCCTGTTTTTTGTTGTTTCCCCCCCCCCAAAAAAACCCCAAAAAAATATAAAATCGTTCAAAAAATACAAAAAAAACAAAAAATGTTCAAAAAATAAAAAAAATATATAAAACAACAAAAATATTTAAAAAAAAGTTCTTTTCAGAACTACCTTCCCTTTCAAAAAAAATTGCTAGAATGTTTAGCACTCTGGCAAGCTCTATTTCTTTTGGTTCACTTCCCGGTTAGCTTCCCGGTACGCGGACCGGGAGCTAACCAAAAAATTTTTTTTTTTTTAAAAAGAGTAAGTATAAGGAAAGTAAACAGAGAGTGATGTTAAAAGAAAGACAGCTATAGGAAGTAAAGAAGAGATACTGTTTAATAGATCTATTTACCGAAGAAAAGACGGAAGAGGGTATAATTGTGAAAAACAAAATAGATAACGAAGTGAAAGAAAAAAAAAGAGAGTATAACATTAACAAAGAAGAGTTTCTTGGAGAATGTGAGTGAATGTTCAAAATAAGATTAAAACATGAGGAATAACAGAGAGAAAAAATAGAAAACAGAAAACAAAAAATAACAGAAAAAGATTAATTGAAATAGCAAAGAAATGTAAGTAACATAGAGCCATATCATCAACATAGGCAATAAAAGTTTTGCAGCTTTTATTGGCAGAAATGTGTCGCTAAAGCTGCTTTTGCGGCAGAAAACTGCCGCTAAAACCACTTTTGCACCAGTTTTCTGCCAATAAAAAGAGCAATAATTTTATTGGCTGTGTTCATAATATGCCCCTTAGTGTGCTTCAACTACACAGAGAAAGCATTATGAACAAATAGTGATAGAGTGATCAGTCAAAGACACTAAGAGTAATAGAGACGGAGTGAGTGAACAAGAGTGAGGAACTATGAGAAGAGAGGGACTGAGAAAAAGAGTGGAAGGAGTTGAGTAAGTAGGTAATAGAGAAAGGAATGAGGGAAGTAGCAAAGGCAGGAAACTGAGGGTTAAAGAAATGAAGCAGTGGAACTAATAGAAGTTAAATGTGATAGAAATGTAACGAAAAGAGTACAAAACATTTACCTTATAATTGTCGTTAAATTACTCACTTTTTGTTTTTATACTTTCAATCTGTGAAAGAGAGAACAAACATTTGAAAAATATTAAAACATGTATTTAAAAATTACAAAAGACAAGGGAAAAGATTGAAGGACAAACAGTTTTTCAACAACTTTGACACTTACAGAAGCTTCTGCTTCTCCAGGCCCCCTACACAGTCCTAAAGATATACATTTTAAACTAACAGTATCTTGATGCAGATGAAGTGAGGCCTATCTTAAAACATGGTGCATCTTTTGCATTGCTGTTGTCTCAGAAAAGTGTCGCAAGACACTAAAATTTTAAATAATTGCTTCAGGATGCCAATAAGATGTCTCCTATCCAGAGGTTTGTTTGAGGTGAGGCCTACTCAGGGTTGCAGATGAAATTTCGAGTTGTTGAAGAGAATAGAGGACATAATATATGTGAAGGTCTACCAATGAAGTGAGTCATGTCCACTGCACTCTTGAACAAAGTCCAAACCTCCTATGTTTCCCTGGACAGACCTAAACTTGATCTACACAATGTGCTTCGTAATGATAGGAAACACAGGTGATGTAAATGAAATACGTGCAATTTATTTTGCTCATTTCACAATCACATCACTTGTGTTTCCTTTGCTTAGGTATCTCATTGTGCAGATGTAGTCTAGCATATGAAAGAATACGCAGAAGCGCAGCACTGCATGCAACAACTTTGACACTTACAGAAGCCTCACCTTCTCCATGCCTCCTACACAGTTCTACATATACATCATAAATGCAAACAGTACAGAATTAATTATACATGTTAAATGGTTTATTTTTGCTGTTCTCAGAATGTATCAAAATTCACTAAAAACAGTGACTTGAAGGTATTCATCATATAACAGCAGGGAAAAAAAAAACACAATCAAAATGATTGTGTTTAAAAAACCCATACAACATAACAAATCAGAATTCAGAACTCCTTAAAGTTAACTTACTTTCCATGACGTCAAAGGATGTCCTATGAACAGCTTACACTCTGTTGTGCTGTTATTACTTTCAGCCCGCCACTTTCTGAAAGAAAATCTCCATCGTTTTTAAAAACATGTTACATGCAATAAATGACTTCTTGCTCTCTACCACAAGTTTCCACAAGGCCAAATCTTGTCAGAGCCATTTATAACTCTTGGATTTCTTGTAAGCCAATCCCGTCATTTGGCATTTCTGCAACTTTCAGAATTAAAATGTTGAAGATCATTTTCACAATCCAGGAATAGTAATATCTTCCTCTTCTTGCTCAGTCATGTTCTACATTTCCTATGACACTGATACTGCTTACTATGAAGCAGACTTACACTAACTCTATGACTAGTACAATTATTTAATTCTCTACATCACTTTCAATCACAAAGCAATGTAAAACAGTAGACAGCATTGCAGACTTACATTCCCTCTACTCTATGTTTTGATCGGCTGCTTCAATTAGCTTATAAAAAGAAATAGTTTTTCTGAACTCATTCAAAGTGCACTTATTTCTCCATGACGTCCAGTCTTATGGTTAGAAGTTATGTCTCTGAACTACACTTATCCTCAAGGCCAAATTGTGTAGGAGCCATTAGAACTTCTTGAAATTCCACAGAGCACATCCCGAGATTATTTCCCTAAAATTTTGGTTTTAAAAACACCAGGTAAGAGTTTTTAAGGTCATACGGCCATTTTTTTTTGAAAATTAAAACAGAATCGTTGCAGAATGACCAGCCATTTCTAGACTTTAAATAAGCTGTGTAATGTCCTGATGTTATTGAAGGGCCGTCATGATATATAATTGCTGCAGTTACAAAAGTCCTTCCTGATATTGACAACTGCGAAGCTACAAAATTTTTAATTAAAGTTGTCAATTTTGTTCCATCAGGCCTACATCGTTGGAACATTAAAATGACATACTGGCCATATGTTCGTATAAATAATGTGGACATCATTTCAGATTTACATTGGCTACACTCCATGTTGTGATCAGCTGTTTTTACTAGCTTATTAAAGGAGACTGATTTACTGTCTGGCAAAGTTAAATATATAAATCTTTCTGAGTCTACACTAGTAGTACTTGATACCATACAGTTCTCGCAGTCATGCTGCCATTGATAAGAAAGCCCAAACAGCTGATCTACATCTACACCTTCAGCATGCAATACATCAAGCATATACATTAAAAACTCCTGACAATCTTGCTGAATATTTTGAGAGAATTGTGTTTGGCCTGAACATCTGTCTAACAGATTTCGAATTTCAGACACACTTTCTATGTTTGTTCTATCAGTGCTACATTTCTCTAACACAGAATTTAACAAACTGCAAAATCTTTGATCAGAATTGACCACAATCTCTTCTTTTACATTTTCTAGAGAAAACAAAACATTAACCACTACATTAGCATAGCAGTTGACACCAGAACTGTTTTCAAATTGAAAACCAACAACACCTTCAACAGAATCCTTTTTGTTTCTGCTTGTAATTTTAGGTTCATCGACTTTTCGTCTTTTTGCTACAACCTCCCCAGTATTGGTCACATTTCTTCGTTTCCGGCCTACCACACGTTTCTCAAACAAAGGATACTGAGGCAAATGTGGCGCATACTCTCTTCTTAACCTATTGTATTCCTTAACACAATCTAGATCCGCACAAATGTTTGTGACTTCACACTCAATCAAGTACAATCCCGATAAAGTTCTAACTCGTGACAATGCCACATATGCCATACCCTCCTTGAACACAGAACTGCCAATATTCACCAATGCACAGTCTACACTTAAACCTTGCGATTTATGGATTGTCACCGCATATGCCAAGCAAACAGGAAACTGCTTACGGCGAACATATAAGTCTTTTACAAGCAAAAATCTAGCAGAGCAACTACCAATTAGCTGTACTTCCTCAATGCCATCAAATTTAATTTTAAAAAATTCAATTCCATCTCTATTTCTGTATTTTACAAAATCAACAACTTTACCCATTGATCCATTTACCAGACCTCTTTCAACATGTAAATTCCTTCTTAAAATTATACGGCAGTTCAAGCACACATTCAGAGTCTTTTCAAAACCTGCAGTTTTAGATATACTCTTCTCTAATGAATCCAATTTTGTTTTCAGATTCTCAGACAAAATAATTGTTGATCCCATATGCTCTACTCTGTCAATAGCTTCCAGTTTCACAATCTCTTGCTTTTCTAAATGCAACATTTTGTTGTTGAATTTGGCACATTCTGCAAGAGTTGGCATCAAACATATTCCAGATTTCTTATCAGTAATTTTCTGAAAAATATTCTCAGGCACAACATCTTGTTCTGGATATAAATTTGACAGTAATCGTGCATGTAAAGCTTCTTTCCCATGCTCGGTCACTTTTCCAATTCTAACATCTTGTAGAATAGTCTTGTAAACTTCATCCTTCGCCTGACGCATATTTTCATGCAGTTCAGCATAATTGAAGTTTAACCATATATTGACGTTGCCAATGCTGCCTAGGCACTTCCTGGTATCTTCATGCGTGAGCATTTTGAACACAGGTTGCCCTTTCACTGGTGTCAGCTGCAAAAGATCTCCGAAAACAATGATGTGTTTGCCACCAAATAACACATCATACTCTGTTTTGAGAACTTCTTGCATTCTCAAATGCACAAAGGCAAGCATGACATTGGAAACCATGCTTACTTCGTCAATGATAAGAAGTTTCATTTTCCTCAAGATTCTTGAAACTTCAAAACAAGCATCTCCAGATAGCTTGTGATATTGTAATTTGTTGTCATGCTCCACTGGCAGCATCAGTAAACGATGTAAAGTAATCCCTTTAATGTTATGTGCTGCCAGTCCAGTTGGAGCGGTGACAACACAAGACAGCGATGACTCTGTCCTTTCCTGCAAATAGCATGAAATTGCTTTAATGAGGAAACTTTTTCCAGTTCCCGCTTCTCCACTCACGTACAGTCGGACAGGCTTCAACGACGTACATGAGCACTCTTTCTTGTCATGACTTAATCCATGATCAATTTGCATGGTAACTTCGTCATATATTTTCCTCTGCTCAACGTTGAGTTGTCTTTCCAACTCTTCTAAGTTAACCGCATCCTCCTGAGCATGTGCCATGGCTCTTTCCACTTCATTCATGGCAGTGGCAGCTTCATTTTCGATAACAGGTCCTCCTAGTGGATCCTGACTCAATGAAGCTGAACTCTGACTGTCCTGAGAACTGTCTCTGGCAATCTCGGCTGCAATCGTTGCTTCCTGCTCAATTTCCGCATTCAACATTTCTACATATTTGGGAAAAGCAGGACATTCTATGGTCTCCTTGGCGGCATTGAAAGAGTCTTCGTAACAGAGGAAATCTCCAAGCAGTTCCTCTTCTGCACGCCAAGGCTTGAAAAGTTGCAAAAGTGCTAAATAGAATAACTCCTTTTTTTCAGGAGATTCGCCACTCAATTTTCGATGGTTCTTTGCTTGACCAGACATCCCTCACTTCCTATTACAGCATACACTCCTTTCTCAGTATCTTCTTTGATGTTCCTCTTGAATATGTAATTTTGAAGAACCTCATACAGACAAACATTGTCGAGGTGACTGCTTCTATTTGGATAATATGTATCCAACATGTTGGTCTTCAAAATGTCGGTACTGTTTGGCTCCTTTTCCGCCAAATACTCAATTTCCCGCACAGGTTTCAGAACTCGATTACGCGTTGCAGCAAGACCAAGACTCGCCCAAACGATACTCCTGGACTTGGCATAGAGACTTGCTGAAGACAACCGGTCAGAGCATTCGTAAGCTCCAATTTCTCGATGCGACAACATCTTCAGACTGAAACTGTACAACTTCTTGCTGAGGCTCTTTTCATGGGAAATGTCCTCCCACATATCCTTCAATTCTGTCTTCTCTTTTTTGGTGATGTAAGACGTCACATACCGAGCCACAGCCATACAGTTATCAGCCACAAACTGTATATCCATGTTAGCATTCCACATGGACAAAATCACCGGGTTGTAGTCGTTGATGTACTTGGACTCTTCGTTCCTCTTCAAATTGTATGTGTTTTTAGGTGATTTCTTCATGACATTATGTCGCAGCGAAGACATCAAACTGTTTACTCTTCCTTTAGAAATCACCGGTCGTGGAAAGCCGAAACGACATTTGGTGTAGAACTTGTCCTTGTTTCGGAATTTACGACGGCAGTACTTTCCACATCGATGGCTTTGGAAACGCAGAACTTTTTCTCTTAGGCTTTTCTTCTCCTTTGCGTTTGGAACAGCACACGTAGAATACTGTTGGATGAAACTCATCACTGAGTCTTCTGGATCCGTTCCAAATTTAGGTGCCTCCTTGATCCACAGCAACATATGTATATGAGGAGCACCTCTTGCTTGGTACTCCTTTCTCCAGAAGAAATCCAACACCTCTCCAAGAGGTGGATTCTTCTAATTCATGATGAAAGACATCATAGCTTCAAATCTATGATTGAAGTACCTACATACATTGACTGGATCCAAAGAGCACAGTTCTCCGGGTGTCTTGAATTCGATGTTATCTACGTTAGCATTTGCCTCTCGTAGAAATTCAAGTAAGTCTTCCCAGCCATACTCGGCACAGCTCAGAGTGAGGAACCATGTGGGAGTACCTAAGTTCCTCAGCATACATTTTAAATCACCATGACGACGGTACCAGTACTCATTAGTACCACGCTGACACGCCATGAGATTAATCAGGTGAGAATCCAAAATACTGTCTTGGACATTGACTTTATCCATAAAGTCACTTGCCGAGATGTTTTGCAGGTGTATACCACTTTTCAAGATGTGGTTCACTGCATATGACAGTCCAGACAGATCGCTTTCAAACAGGAGATGAAACAAATAAGGAATGCATTGTCGAAACCTAGCATCTCCTGCATACAATCGCAAAGTCCGGTATTCAGAAGCAGGAATTTGATGAGGTCGCTCATCATATCTTCCTCCCTGACCTGTTGGAAAAAGCTGTGGGAAACACCGAGCTTCCAAACTTTCCTCCCAAACACTAATGGGACTCCCTTTGGCTTGTTTCATTTGAAACAACTCAATAGCATTCCCCATGACTTCCTTGGAATGCAAAGGATGAACACTATAATGTTCATATATTTCTTCACTAGTAGAGGGTTCTACTTTCTCAATTTGACCAGCACACAAATCGCTATCCTCTTCCTCACTTACTTCCTCTTCTGCAACATATACATTCTTATAGTATTTTTTTTTTTTTCAAATACAATGTTGCCTTTTTAACTTTCCTAACATCTACTAAATCTTGCCATATTTTCTTATTCTTTGTCGGAACCCCATTAACTAAGATAACCAGAGGTTCCTCTTCCACTTTTTCTACTCCAATTGTGTTAATGTTTTTCTTCAAATCTAGAGGCAAATAAACAACTCTTCCCTTTAATCCTCTCTGTAAATCTGATGGAGGCAATTTCCCTGTCTTTGGCTCCATTCTTACAATAGCCTGAAAGGGATGGATACTTTGAATCAAAATAGATTCATAAGTATTTAAATCCTTCAATTCAGAAGGAATCTCAACCAATTCCAGATTATTATGAACTGCTATAGCAGGCATCTGGATTTGATTTAATTTGCAACAACAATAAGTACACACACGTTGATCCAATCCCAAATCAAAACAATTTTCTACCATCAAGTATGTTGCAAAATCCTTCCATTCACTATTATTTTCCCTTTCACTTTTTGCATATAAATCCACTAACTTAGTCTGATTCTTATAATAAGTGCGTCGACAACACACACAAGTGAAATTTGGCCTCTCACTTGATTTGACCTGAAATGTGACAATTTCCCTCTGGAAATTATCTGTACTGGAAACCTGTACACTATCTTCCACATTACCCGCTTCTTCTTGGTCAATTTCAACATTCTCCTCTTTACTTCCAAAGTAACAAAACTCAATTTCTTCACATATATTCTTCACATCTATTTCAGAACCATGCAAAAGAGCAGCGCATAATTGTTTAAGCATAATTGCTGGACTCTTAGCATAATACAACATTCTAACTAATTTCCTCACTTTATTATGATGCACTGCTAGCATCCTGAAATGATGAAAAACACTCTGGCATACTCTCCTGGAAAGACAAGCCAGTGAATGACCATGCAAACCTGTCACTTCTCTCACTCTGCAAGGATCTAATTCTTGCAACAACCTTATTTTCTGCTTCAAACTTTTCTTATTAAATGACCGTACAAAATCACAAAGCAAATTGATGGAATCCTGTCGCACACTACAAATACTACTACACTTCCAGGTGTACACAGGACCCTTAGCACGTCTTCCTAAAACCTCATTACCTAACACCTCTTCTGCCTCTGTTGTCACAAGTTTTTCTTTTTCAACTGGACAACCATCTTTCACTTCATAAGCACGACCACTGGTGTCAACTGCATGCACCAAATCATTATCCTGGAAATAACTCCCTCATTAAAAAATGCCTCACAGCTTGAACTATGCATCCATTCTCCAGAAAAAACTTCACAAAAATTACTACGATTAACTATTCTCTTCCATCTACTATTTCTTTTGAAATCATAAATTGCCTTGTTTAGCTTCCTAATTCTATTGATTATCAAAATAAATAACTTACGTTTAATTTCAAATGCCTGATCAATAACTTTCTCAACTTTTTTTTTTCTCTTATAAAAAACCACTTTCTGTTGACCTTTCTTAATATTTTTTAACAAATTGCCAATTATCCTGTTGCGGAACATTCGTTTACGAATGTCCCTAAACTGTTGTTTCCTTCTACTATCATGCACAGAGTTATCTCTTGCTCTAGCAGTAACATTTTTGATTGGCCTTTCCTTTCCATTTGAATTGCTTCTCTTTTTATGGACTGAAACATTTTCTGTAGTAATATTTTTTTTACTACACATATTTCTTATGAATGTTTTTGTACTCTTACCCGGTGCTTTCTTCGTGACTTGACAAATCTTTTTGTTAGAGGACTGCTGCTTCTTTTGATTCACCTGCTGTCTTTGACGTTTTGCAGCCTTTCTCTCTCTTTCTTTCGTTGGCATGGTGAAATGTTGAAATGATCTGCAGTTGAATCTGTGGTAAAATATATTAAAAAATGTTATTAACCACTATTACCAAACAGTAAATCAATAACAGTGATCAAAAACTTAACACACTACTTGACATTTTAAATAGAAGATATTTTAGTCCTTGGCAAATTTACAATACAGAAATAGCAGAAAAGAAATGGAATTTATATTCATGTTACCTGTGCTATTTTATATGTGAATCTGATCTAATTTTATGAGCATATTTTAATATTTTATTGAAGACACTACACATAACCTGTTTTTGAAGGTGTCTTTATTTTTAAATTAAACGGTTACACTTTTACTTTTTATTTATTATAAATTTTAAAAATAAATGTTTATAGTTCCATAGGCTCAAGCAGGTCAGCTTCCCACCCTATGTCATATAATTCGGACAAATCTGCATCCTCATCACGCTCTTCTTCATCCTCAGGATTTAAATCATCCAAGGGATCAACATCCACTGATGTTTCAATTACAAGTTCAATGATGAGGTCAAAATCAACTGATTGCAGATTGTCGCTCATGTTGATGTTGTCTTTATCTTTAAAGAAAGATAACAACAATGAGATGTTGCAGAGTAAGAGACAAATCTCAGAGATTATAATAGTAAAATTGTTTAACAAGAGTAACATTTTGCAGCTATTATTTATCCATGTCCAGCGATGCTGAGCAGGTGAAGCCTATGTCTAATTTTTCAGTGAACAGGACTCATCTCTTCTTAACCTTGCATAAGCCTCACCAACTCTGTGTCCCCTGCACATACTTAAATGTAAAGGGGCAGATTTATGTGAAATGGCACATCCCCAGGCATGCACCAGTTAACGTGCACCGCTGCTCTGCCACCCATGGTGTGCCGTATTTACAATCAGATAGGAGAAAGCTGCGTCAAAACCCTGCGCCTGCTTTAGGCAGGCATAGGTCTTGACGCAACATTGTGGAGATGGGGCACCCCTGAGCCTTGCTTGAGCTGCATCGCACTTGCGATACAACTCCAGCAATCACTACCTTTACAGCACAGATACGTCACGCATCTGTGCCATTTTTGCCCCATGATGCCCCGCATTGTAAATGCAGCACACCATGGGTGGCGGAACAGCGGCGCAGGATGACTGGCACATCCCTGGTGATGCGCCAGTCATCATAAATCTATCCCTAAGCTTCTTATCTTGTTACAGATGAACCGCCATATGTACCATCAAACTATTTTGCATTTCCTAAATAGCGAATTTTAAGGAATAAATAGCAATTCTTTACCAATCCTAATTTGCAATGAGCAAATTGCTAATTGCAAATTACCCATTCATTTCCATGGGCTAGGAGGCTCATAGGAATGAAGGTACAATTTGCGATTAGCAATTAGCTCATCGCAAATTAGGAATTTTTCCAAGGGTGCAGGGGTGTCTCAAGAACACCCTGCTGCACCCCTGAAAAAGAAATTTGGGGGCATATGGCGCACATACATGCCCTAAGGGCATGTATTGGCGTCATATGGCACCTTTTGTTTTTTTAAAAAAAATGCTTTTTGAAAAGAATTCGCAAATTACCACCAACTAGAAGTTGGTGGTAGTTTCCAAATCCTTAATGTCATTTTTTACATATTTTTAGTTTGATACATTGCATTTAAGGAATCGCAAAATTTGCAAATCCTTCAGTGCAATCGCAAAATAAGGAATAGCAAATTTTGCTATTCCTTATTTTGCATCAAACTTGTTTGATACATACCATTTGTCTAATTAGCATTCGCAAAGGCCGAAATTCGCAGAATTTTGATCTTTGCGAATGGCAATTAGCTTGATACATATGACCCCAAGTTGGCCTGTCTTGCAACATGGTGCATCTTTTGCATCACTGCTGCATCGGTTTCATGTGGCACGTTTTTTTTACAACATGACACATCTGCCTAAATGCATCAATTTGTAATTTTCTCGCCTCATAGCAAATCTTTTGCACTGCCACTGCATCATAAAAGTGACGCACAGTGGCGCAAAAGAGACATACACCTATCATAAATCTGTCTCTACCATTTTAAATGATTAATCCAGGATGACGATAAGGTGTGGCCTATCCAGAGGTTTGTTTATGGTGAGGCCTACTCACGATTGCAGATTAAAGTTACGCTTGATAAAGAATACAGAGGAGATAATACATGTAAAGGCCTACCAATGAAGTAAGTAATGTCCACTTTATTGCGCCAGTCATCATAAATGTATCCCTAAGCTTCTTATCTTGTTACAGATGAACCGCCATATGTACCATCAAACTATTTTACATTTCCTAAATAGCGAATTTTAAGGAATAAATAGCAATTCTTTACCATTCCTAATTTGCAATGAGCAAATTGCTAATTGCAAATTACCCATTCATTTCCATGGGCTAGGAGGCTCATAGGAATGAAGGTGCAATTTGCGATTAGCAATTAGCTCATCGCAAATTAGGAATTTTTTCAAGGGTGCAGGGGTATCTCAAGAACACCCTGCTGCACCCCTGAAAAAGAAATTTGGGGGCATATGGCGCACATACATGCCCTAAGGACATGTATTGGCGTCATATGGCACCTTTTGTTTTTTGGAAAAAAATGCTTTTTAAAAAGAATTCGGAAATTACCACAAACTAGAAGTTGGTGGTAGTTTCCAAATCCTTAATGTTATTTTTTACATATTTTTTGTTTGATACATTGCATTTAAGGAATCGCAAAATTTGCAAATCCTTCAGTGCAATCGCAAAATAAAGAATAGCAAATTTTGCATTAAGGACATTTTAAGTCATTTCCACATGTGCAGTGTTTTCAAATTATGATTTGAAAATCGTTTTTGGGGAAAAGGAATGGTTTGCAAAATTATGACAAGGACATAATGGTGTATGCTTCTCTATAAGGCATTTCACTGTCTCTGATGTCATTTTTCCCATATTACATTATAAGACCTTTCCCCATGGAGCACATTCCTTGTAAATATGCTCCCACCTGTGCATGGTGAATTTAGATTTTGACTGTTTGAGTCACATAGCCATGTTAAAAGTGACCCAAAAAAATTGCAAACGCTTTAAAAAAACACATTCATGTGTCTTAAGGACATTTTAAGTCATTTCCCCGTGGACAGTGTTTTGTAAGTGGCGCAAAAGAGGCATACACCTATCATAAATCTGTCCCTAGCATTTTAAATGATTAATTCATGATGACGATAAGGTGTGGCCTATCCAGAGGTTTGTTTAAGGTGAGGCCTACTCAGGATTGCAGATTAAAGTTACGCTTGATGAAGAATACAGAGGACATAATACATGTAAAGCTCTACCAATGAAGTAAGTAATGTCCACTTCATTGCGCCAGTCATCATAAATGTATCCCTAAGCTTCTTATCTTGTTAGACATCAACCGCCATATGTACCATCAAACTATTTTGCATTTCATAAATAGCGAATTTTAAGGAATAAATAGCGATTCTTTACCATTCCAAATTTGCGATGAGCAAATTGCTAATTGCAAATTACCCATTCATTTCCATGGGCCAGGATACCCATATGAATGAAGGTGCAATTTGCGATTAGCAATTAGCTCATCGCAAATTAGGAATTTTTCCAAAGGTGCAGGGGTGTCTCAAGAACACCCTGCTGCACCCCTGAAAAAGAAATTTGGGGGCATATGGCGCACATAAATTTTAACAACATTCCTTTACCTCAAAAACGATTTTCAATTCATAATTTGAAAACACTGCCCACAGGGAAATTACTTAAAATGTCCTTAAGACACATGAAAGTGTTTTTTGATTGCCTTTCCAGCATGGTTGGGTCACTTTTAACATGGCTATGTAACACAAACATTCAAAATCTAAATTTGCCATGCACAGGTGGGAGCATATTTACAAGCAATTTGCGCCACAGAGAAAGGTCTTACATTAAAATGGGAAAAATAACATCAGGGACAGTCAATTGCCTTATAAAGAAGCATACACCATTATGTCCTTGTCATAAATTTAAAAACAATTCCTTTTCCCCAAAAACGATTTTCAAATCATAATTTCAAAACACTGCACATGGGAAAATTACTTAAAATGTCCTTAAGACACATAAAAGCGTTTTTTGATTGCCTTTGCAGCATGTTTGTATCACTTTTAACATGGCTATGTAACACAAACATTCAAAATCTAAATTTTCCATGCACAGGTGGGAGCATATTTACAAGCAATTTGCGCCACATAATTCATAATTTTCTCCTTAAAGCACACTATTCTCTATCTAAATTAAAGAAATATTTTCTCACCTTAGCAAATACTTTGAGTTTGAAAACAGTCTCAGAAACACACCAATTTGTCTTCAGCAGAGCAAAAGGTATGCACTCCAGAGTCTGCAGCTATCAAAAGCACAGAAATGCTGTAATTCTTCACACATATCTCTCATGTCACCCAATCAAAACTCTTCCCTCACTTTTTTTCAAATGAAAACCCTTCCCCCCTCTGCCATTTCATGCCTTTTCTGCATGGCAACCACCTCTTGGAAGACGTCTGGTGTTTGCAAGTTCACACAACAATGTTGCAATTGAACTCTGAACTCTCAGTGCACCTGCATATCCAGTGCATTCTTTCATTTAATGATTTTTTATTGACCATTCAAAATACATCTTTCAAATAACTCATCCATGCACCCTAACTTTCTGTTTTCAGCAATCAAAATCCACCAATCACTGTTACTGCTTCATGAACACAGAAACTCCACAGTTTTTTTCATTTTAAACTCTCATTTTTTCAACTGCCATTTCATTGCCACACTTCATCTGACTGCAGGAGAACCTTCTCTCACCATGTTTTCTGTCTGGATTGTTGGACATAGTTATATTCACTGGGCTCAAAGGTATGCTGAGAACAGAAAATTACCTAACCTCAATTTACAAGATGTGGAAATTAAGTGGTTTAGCCACAGAGGATTAAAATGTCACCAATTGATACCATTGGTGAAAACCTTTATGCATTTGCCCAAACCTGACCTGTTAATTGTGCACTGTGGAGGTAATGATTTGGGCACTTTGACTGGGGTAGGTCTGGAAATGCTTTTAAAGGACACCTTTGAGCAATTAATGGCACTTTTTCCTCAGACTGCCTTGGTATATTCAAATATATGCCAAAGACAGAAATGGAGGTGGTCAAACCAATTTTGTCCACAAATTGAGAAGTCGAGGAAGCATGTAAACAAATCTGTTTCAGCTTACATGAGAGACCATGGAATGGGCTCCATGTACAACAATGTAGTTGAGCTTATATAGCGCACAGCTACCCGCAAAGCAGGTGTCCCGGCGCTTGCTTAGGGAACCCTTCCTGATATTCCCCTGTGAGATAGCAGGGTATCCACAAGGTGAAAGTCAGGCATCCCGCCACGAGGGGCCGTTGTGGAGATTAAGCAAGCTGTTGCCCAGAGTCGCAGAGTGTGAACCCGTGAGTCGAGGAGGCACCGGGGTGAGAATTATCGAATCCGTGGAATTTTTAGCCCAAGACCCGCCGGGGCGGGGAATTGAACCCTGGTCCAGGACCGATCTCAGATTCCGGGTCTGCCGCCTCTAACCCCTGAGCCACACTTCTCCACTTGCGTTACTACATGCAAGATATCTACAGAGGAGATGGAGTTCACTTCTCAGATGAGGGCAACAGAATTTTCACTCTGAATTTAAGACTGTGCATTGGTACCTACTTATAAGTACCTAAATGTACCATAAACCCAAAAGCTCTTCTCAGAGCTACCCTACATCTGATCACTCACAATTATTATTTTACTCTAACTTTTTTCATTAATTTTCAACAAAGTACGCTCCCCGGGGCGCTACCCGGTACGCGAACCGGGAGCTAACCTCGCGAATTTTTTTTAAAAAATGGGTTTTTTTCGCACATATAAGCCTCCTCAGCCACCCTCACAAAACCTAGGGGGTCAAGATAAGTCTACCGTGCCCCCTTCTACCCATACTGAACATTATTTGCCCTCCATTTTGTATCTTAATTCGACCGAAACACAAAATGGTGAACTCCCGTAACGCTTAAGGTTCGCGAACCGGGGCGCTCAACGGTTCGCGTACCGGGTCGCTCCCTGGGAAGCGCACCATCAAAAAAGGTGGGAAAGTAGTTTACAGAAAAGCGACTGGAGACAATTTCACCAAATATAGATTAGCTCATACTACATACCAATCCCTACCATTTTCACAAATTTGATTGAAATTCCATTTAACCATTTAGCCTGTAGACCTCTCTAAATACCCTGAGGTAAATTACTTCACAAAACACATCTGAAGTGTTGGAATTGACAACCAATTAAAATGTTACTTTCATTTTCTATTTTTTTTACCTGACATTTGATTGGTTATGTACCTGAATATATATAAAGGAAGAGAGAGAAACACAACCATTTTGACTACTACTTCCTGAACTACATTGCAAGATCATTTTCACTCACAACTTAAACTTGTTTTTAGAAGGTGAGATATTATTTTATAAATTTGAAAACATTTTCAGATAGTTATATACTATCCCTCTGTAAGAGTTAGACATTGAGAAAGGCTTCTTTATTGTAATTATGGATTGATTTAGGTTTCTGTGGTATAATTATGAATTTACTTAGACTTCTTCACAGGCACTTTTTTATATTCCTACTTCCACTCTGATACTATACACTGCCCAAAGATAAATTCTCTGTTAAAAAATGCCTATCTAAAATTAATCCCAACAGTGCCCTATCTCTACTAATATATATTTTTTTTATCCAAATTTCAGGCAACATGGAAGGCGAACAGAAAGTTTCATTTCAAATTGTCCTGCAACAGAGCAGCCAAGAATTAATTGATCCAAATTATATAGAATTTATGGATGAAACTTGGGACCAAGAACTACTGCAATGTGTGCAAGCAGTGGATGACCTCCTTCAAAATGAGGACATTTTACACCCTCATAGATTACAAGCTATGTTCAATGAAAATGACGACATTTCAGACAGTGAAATGTTAGAAGTGTTATTAAATTTTGAAACACAATCACAATAATAAATAATTGCTTGAAAAATAAAAAAAAATAAAAAATAATCAACAAAACCAACAATCAATTAACATACAGTATTTGAAAAGTCTATCATTCATTTTTCATTGCAGTACGCTGCCCAGAACGCTTCCCGGTTCGCGGACCGGGCGCTACCCACGCAAAAAAACAAAAAAATGTTTAATTTTTTTTGCCCCGCGGGGCCCTTTTAGAACCTCCACATTAAACCCAGGGGGTCAGGGAGGATCTAGTATGCCCCCTTATGGTTATTTCCCCCTTTGTTTTGGCCTCCTCTTGTCTCTCAATCCTACCGAGAGACAAGATGGCGGCCGCTCCGGACTGTTTATAATGTTGACAGACACCGGAGAACCAATCAGCTTCGCTACGCGAAGTTCCGGTACACGTAAGGTCCACGAACCGGGGCGCTGCCCGGAGCGCGCTTACAGATATATATCTTATTTTAAACGTTAATTTCTCAAAATCCACTGGAGCACATATATTGAGACCTACAAAAGGCACATCGGGCTACCAGTCCCTACAATTTTGCCAAGTTTCGTGCAAATCCATTCAGCCGTTCAGGCTAAAAGTGAGGCCAACCGCCCTATGGAAAACTCAATGTTAAAAACACGTTTTGGGACCCCCCTTTTTTCTCGACCCCCCCTGGACGAACCCCCCCCAAATTTCCAGGGGCTGCTCAGAAACAAAATGTTCCATTTTCCAGAAAATTTCAGCCAATTCCGTCCACAAACGCCAAAGTTATTAGACATAGAATTTTCAAAAATCCCATAGAGAAAAAATCCTAACTATATATACCTACTGGCGACCGCCAGTAGGTAATATATATATATATTTTACACCTGAAGGAGTGGCAATCTTAAGCTCCAGGCCAAGCAGATCCTTATTGCTTGAAGGAATTGTTTTAGCTTCTGGGAATAGGTCCCGCCTCAGCCAGGTCAGGAGTCCACGTGAGGCTCTTCCTGCAGGGATGGGACAGCATTGATATTAAATGTTAAGTATCCGGATTTATATTCTGTCTCAGTAGCCCATGTCTCTTGTAGGAGATCAATGTGTTGTTGGTCTATGAAGTTGCCACATTCCGGGTCGGTGAGCTTGGCTCCATTGGCATGGGTCTCCCTTCCATTTTTTGCTGTTGCCTCATCTGTTTTTGCTTGTCTAGATTCTTTGGGCACTTTGCCACTGCTTTGCTCCCTTTTGTAAATTGTGTTATGGATTAGTGATTCCATGATTGTTATTTGATTTACTTGTCAGACCCTAGTACAGTGCACCATGTGTGCCCAGGGCCTGTAAATCAAATGTTGCTGGTGGGCTTGCCGCACTGATTGTGCCACCTACCGAAGCAGCTTGTAAAATGTGGTTCAGGCCTGCCATAGCAAAGACTGTGTGCAGTCTGGGGCTACCATGTCAACTTGGCAAGTGCACATACGTGCCAGTCCCCAAACCTTCCCTTTTCTGCATGTTAGTCACCCCTAAGGTAGACCCAAGGACCCCTGTGGGTGGGGTGCATTTTATGTGAAAGGTAGGACATGCCCTGATGTATGTTGCATGTCCTGATAGTGAAATACTGCCAATTTCGTTTTTCCCTATTGCAAGGCTATCTGTTCCCATAAGCCAGAAGGGCAGTTTGCTTATAAAATCTTATAAAAATAACTGACCCAGGGAACAATGTAGGAAAAGAAAGTTTGGTACGCCAAAGTGCATCTGTTAGTGTGGGTGAGTTTAACATTCTGTGTCTGAAAATACCTCCTTTAGAAAATAGGTATTTTCTTGCCTAACCACCCAGTGTGCCTCTGCTAGGTGTGTGTATTGCATGTCTCGCTTCTGAGTGACAGGAGCTGGGAGAGAGCTGCGGCTCCGGCTGTCTGATGAGTCAGGGTTGTACTGAATGGGGCCTGGGTTGAATTTAGAGTAGGGGGAAGAGATTTCCTTTCACCTGCCTGGGCCAGGTCTGCTTTCAACAATGCTGTCTCCACCTCCTGCCAGGAAGCTGCACCAGTGAGGACAGAAATGGTTTTGTCTAGGTACAGACACTCTCTGCCTTCAGAGAACAATCAATTTGTGTGAATAAATAGGGGACCCAGACCCTAGAACTTTAGATCACTTCTGGGAAATCAAGAGGAACCATTGACAAGGAGAAGAACCGGAGAAGCTGAAGTAAGATTACTGCCCCTGTACTGTTTGCTGTTTGGGGTTGACCTATTGTGGTTACTTGTTGCCAAGGAAAAGACAAAAGGACTTTGCTGCTTGCTTTGTGATCTTGAGGAAGATCTCCAAGTGCTTGAAATTGAGCTTGCCTCCTCTCTGAAGTCTCAGGCACAAAGACTTCACCACCAGCCTCTGAATTTCTTTGCTGGGAATTCCAACCTACAAAGAGGTGCCTGCTGCTGTTTAGGACCGCTACAGACTGTTTGTTGTTGGGAGCTGGAAGATCAATGCAACAAGGAAGAAGTGTGTCACATCTGCACCGATTCGGACGCATCGGCAAGTCACAGAGAAGACGTGCGCCGCATCCACACCGGGATCCGACACATCGCTGAGAAAACCATCACAGCACCTGCCTTGTGGCTGCAAACGTTTATGCATCGACCGGATCTTCGCATTGCACGAGCCGCTATTTTGTCGCATCGCACCGGACCGTCGCCAAGCATAGAGGTGCCATCTTGTCACATCTTAACCAGAACGCAGTAGGAAACAGATGCATCACCTCCCCCGAAGCAAGGAACTGACGCATCACCTTCCCTGCGAGCCTTTTGTTTGTTTTGCGTGACGCATCTAAGGTACTTTGTGTCAAAGTGTCGCATTTACAACTTGCATTGAACTGAACTATTTCTACCATTGAAGTGCCTTATTTTTGATACTGTATTGTGGATTTTTGTTGTTTGCTCTTGTTTTGGTTTAGATAAAGATTACTTATTTTTCTAAACTGGTGTGGTGTCCATTTGTAGTGTTTTCACTGTGTTACTGTATATGTTCACAAATGCTTTACACATTACCTCTGAGATAAGCCTGTCTGCTCATGCCAAGCTACCAAGGGGGTGAGCAGGGTTTTTTTTAGAAGTGAATCCCCCTTATCTTGACTAGAAGCAAGGGTCCCTATTTGGACAAATGTACCTGCCTCTGCCAACTAGAGACCCCCATTACTAACATTGGTAGTCAGCGGTGGGGATTTGACCTGCATTTGTGATTTACATTCAGTGATTGGTGTACACTACTAGAGAGAGCAGACCATTACGCGACCGCATACATTTTGGTAGAACTGCCAATTTTTTCACCATGAGCAAAGTAGGAGCCATTGCATCTGTGGATATTGAGTTTGAAGAAGAGATGGTTGATACCTACACTGTGCCACACCTCAAAGCTGTTTGCAAGAAATGTTAAATCTCCATTAGAGGTCTCACCAGGAAAGAGGGATACCAAAAGGCGCTGAGGGCCTGGTTGGAATCCAGGAATGCCAGTGAGTTTCCTGAAGAGGCTAGGGAGGAGGCAGGGAATTTAGAAGAGCAGCTGGAGGGGCCATTGAGCCTGGCTGGGGGGAAAGTGCCTTACAGGTTGGACAGCAGTGTTTCTTCAAAAGGATCGTCCCAATAAGAGTTGGAAGACAGGGAGAAAAGCAGAGTGCATGAGATGGAGCTAACCAAGCTTCAAGTGGGGAGCCAAAATGACATAGGGAATAGGAAATTGGAGTAAGAAAATAAGAGGTAAGCCATGGAAAATAAGAAGATGCTTTTAGAGCAGGAGAGAGTGGTGAGAGAGCTGGAGCTGAAAGCAAAGTGCTTAGAGATTACTCCCTTTGGTGTCAACACACCGTTAGTGCCTGTAGAAAGTAAAGTATATATTCCCAAGGATGTCATTAAGGACTTTATGAAGCATGAGGACATTGGGCAGTGGTTTAAGGTCTATGAGCTAGCCATGACATCCCATAGACTCCCTGCGAAATATTGGGGAGCGGGTTGTGGAACCGCTTTATGGGTAAAGGAAAGGAAACCTTACTAGACCTGCCCAAAGAGGATCAGATGACCTATGCCCCCATAAAGAAAGCCTTAGTAGCCAAGTATGGATTGACCCCAGAGCATTACAGGCAGAAATTTAGGAATTGCAGGAAGCTGGAGTCTAGTACCTGAGTAGAGTATGTGTCTTTTTTTTTGCAGAGCATTGGATAGTTGGGTGAAGGGTAGCAAAGTAAATGATTTTTAGGCGCTCTATGATTTGATTGCATGGAAGCACTTGTCCAGTAATTATTTTCCAGAGCTATGCCAGCACCTGATTGACAGTAAGCTAACTGTGCCCAGGGAGCTTGCAGTGGAGGGGGACTGCCGGGTTAGTACCAGGGTTCACAAGGGTCATGTGGGAGACTTGGCAAAAGGTGGGCAGGGTCCTCAGCAGAAGAGTGGGGGGGACAAGGGTAAACAGAAGAAGTTCCAGAAAGGGCCCTAAAGTAATCCCCAAGGGAACTAAGGTAAGGGTTCTCGCCTCTCACCGAGAAGAAACCTGGGGCCCGACAGATAAGTCTGTTCAGATGGGTCCCAAGACATGTTTTGAATGTGGTCTAGTGGGCCACTTTGCCTAGGATTCTAAGTGTCCCAAAAAGATTAATACTGCACCCACTGGTGCATTGCCCCTGCAGATGGCTAGTGTAACCCTAGGGGAGGAGTTGGGTGCCCAATGTGGAAGGGGCTCCGCAGAGATGTCCCTAGTCTCTTTAGGAGACAGGGAGATGGTCCATAGGACTCAAATGCCTGATAGCACTAAGAAGTACAGGTAGTGGGTGACCATCAATGGCCATAGGGTGGAGGTTCTGAGAGACACCGGAGCCAGTATGACAGCTGTCAGTTGTCGGCTGGTGTCTGAAGAGCAGGCGATCCCCAATGCATTCTATCCTGTAATTGCTGCTGACAATTCAGAGAGACACAGCAAGGTGACACAGGTTCCCTTTGACTGGGGGGTGGTCTCAGGTACTTTTCAAGTAGCTGTGAGGCCAGCCAAGCCTGTTGGCTGTCTGCCAGGTAATGATTTGGAGAGCTCCCGTTGGGCTAAGGTAGAGAGAATGTCTCATTTGGAGAAGTTGGGTCTACCTGAGTGGGCATGTTTGACCACTCGGTCAATGGCATCCGGTAAGGGTATTCTAGAGGACCTGGAGCCTGAAAGAGGGACCCAGGTACCTGCCTTAAATAAAAGGCAGAGGGTTCAAGAAACTGGGCCCCGAATTTCCCATGGTCCAGGAGGACGCAGACCTTGAGGAGGATGCCCTGATGCCTACAGGGGAACAAGTGGCTGAACTGGGGGACCTGCCTGAGCTGACCCATTGGCAGCAGGAAGGAGGCCCCTCCAGGGAATAGTTCTGTGAGGAACAGAAGAAGTGTCCTTCTCTTGTGGGTTTGCGACAATAAGCTGCAAACCAGGCAGCAGGTGATCAGTCTGGATCACATTGGATTTACTGGGAGAATGTTCTCCTGTATTCTTATCCTAAGGTTGATGAGCCTGGGTCAGCCTATGTGTTGCTGGAATGCCAGCGCTTCAGAGCCTTCCTACTGGGTCTGGCTCAGGATGTGCCTTTATCAGGAAAGGTGGGGCAAGACAGGAACTTTGAAAGGCTTATCACCCACTTGTATTGGCCCCAAATGCACACGAGTTCAGATACTCATTGCAGGACCTGTCAGACTTGCCAGGCAAGTAGTAAGAGTGGGAGGAAGCACAATGCTCCTCTCCAACCTTTCCCTGTGGTCAGCACCCCCTTTGAGAGGGTGGGCATTGACATTGTGGGGCCACTGAATCCCAAGACAGCCATGGGAAACAGGTTCATCCTGTTCTTGGTGGACCATGCCACCCGGTATCCGGAAGCCATCCCTCTCTGGACTGTTGGGGCCCCCGTGGTGGGTTGTGCATTGAAGAGAATTTTCTCCCATGTGTGGTTCCCCAGGAGAGGTGATGTCAGACCGTGGTACTAACTTCATCTAAATATCTGAAGTCCATGCGGCAGGAGTGCGGTGTAACCTATAAGTTTACCACTCCTTACCACCCCGAAGGTAACGAGCTGGTTGATAGATTCAACTGGACCCTGAAGGGCATGATTATGGGTCTTGAGGAACCCATGAGGCATAAGTAGGATATCCTCTTGTCATGCCTTCTGTTCGCTTACATGGAGGTGCCACAGAAGTCCTTATGGTTTAGTTTGTTTTAACTACTGTACAGTCATCTTGTAAGAGGACCTCTGAGTTTGGTGAAAGAAGGCTGGGAGAAAGCTCCCAGTAAACCTCCCCAGGATGTACATAGCTACATGCTGGCCTTCAGGAACCAGACTAGGCGTTTTAGACAACTTGCTCAGGCGAATCTGGAAGCCAGCCAGGAGGAGATTAAATGTTGGTATGATCAGAATGCCACTCTGATCGAGTTTCAGCCTGGACTGAAAGTTTGGGTCATGGCCCCAGTGAAGCCTTGCACGCTCCAGGATAAGAGAACCAGACCATTTTATGTGGTGGAGTGCAAGAGTAACATCACCTACTTGGTGGACTTGCAGTCTCCTATGAACCCTTTGTGGGTCCTGCATGTGAACTGCCTTAAGCCCCACTTGGAGAGGTCCGGAATGGGCATGCTCTTAGCAACAGATGCTGGGATGGAAGAGGAGACTGAGTCTCTTCCTGACCTCCTGTCTGCAAAGGAGCAAGATGGGTCAGTGGAGGGTGTGAGCCTCTCTACCACTTTCACCCCTGAGCAGCAGGGTGACTGTCGCAAACTGTTGGGATAGTTTCCTTTCCTGTTCTCCTTGACCCCCAGTGTTACTCAGTGGTGTGTCTATGATGTGGACACTGGGAACAGTCCTCCAGTAAAACATAAGAGTTACAGAGTGACTGTCAGGATCAGAGCTTGCATCAAGGAGGACATCTCCAAGATGTTAGCGCTAGAGGTGATTAAGCCCTCAGACAGTCCTTGGGCCAGCCCAGTGGTCTTGGTCCCGAAGGCTCCCACTCCCAGTGTCATGCCACAACTCCGGTTCTGTGTGGACTACCGAGGATTCAATTCAGTCCCCAGGACTGATGCAAACCCCATCCCCAGAGCGCATGAGCCCATCGATTGGATGGGGGCTGCCCAGTACCTCAGTACGTTTGACGAAATGTCTGGGTATTGGCAGATCACCTTAACTGATGGGGCAAGAGAGAGGTCAGCATTCTCCACACCAGATGGGCACTACCAATTCCCGGTGATGCCCTTTGGGATGAAGAATGCCCCTTTCAGAGAATGGTCAACCTGGTGTTGGCTGGACTAGAGGATTTTAGTGCCGCCAGCCAGGATGACATTGCAGTGTTCAGTGCCACTTGGGAAGACCATCTGCACCACCTATGGGAAGTGTGGAAGGCTCTGTGGAGAGCAGGCCTCACGATCAAGGCAAGTAAATGTCAGATCGGGCAGGGTTCTGTGGTGTACTTGGGACACCAGGTTGGGAGCGGACAGGTGGCGCCCCTACAGCCCAACATTGATACCATCCTGGCTTGGGAACCCCCAAGACCCAGACGTAGGTGAGAGCCTTTTTAGGACTCACAGGGTATTACAAGAGGTTTGTCAAGTGCTATGGCAGAATTGTTGCACCCTTGACAGAGCTGACTTCCAGGAAGCAGCCCAAGAAATGGAACTGGACTTATGCCTGCCAGAAAGCTTTTGATGCCCTGAAATCTGCCATGTGCACGGCGCCCATGCTTCAGGCGCCCAACTTTTCAAAGGAAATCATTGTGAAGACAGATGCTTCAGAGCTTGGTGTGGGTGCTGTGCTTTCACAGATGAATGAAGACGGCCTAGGCCAACCTTTAGCTTTAATTAGTAGGAGGTTACTTTCACGGGAACAGAGGTGGAGTGCGATTGAAGGCTTGGCGTTTGCTGTGGTCTGGGCACTTAAGAAGTTGAGACCACACTTCCAGTTGTTTGGGACTCACTTCCAGGTTCAGACAGACCACCTGTCCCTCAGATGGTTGATGCAGATGACGGATGAGAATCCAAAACTGTTGAGGTGGTCCATTTCTCTACAGGGGATGGACTTTATGGTGGAACGCCGACCTGGTATAGAACGCACCAATGCTGATGATCTGTCCACATTTTTCCACCTTAGTGAAGAGAACTCACAAGAGGGTGGATAGTTCTCCCCACATTTCAGCTGGAGGGGACTGGTGTTAGACTTTGCACCATTGCCTTGGGTTTCCGTTCCATTTTTTTTGCAGTGGCCTCATCTGTTTTTGCTGGTTTAGATGCTTTGGGCAATTTGCCACTGCTGTGCAGTGCCAAAGTGCAAGTGCTCCCTTTTGTAAATTGTGTTATGGATTAGTGATTCTATGATTGGTTATTTGATTTACTTGTCAGACCCTAGTACAGTGCGCCATGTGTGCCCAGGGCCTGTAAATCAAATGCTGCTAATGGGCTTGCAGCACTGATGGTGCCACCCACAGAAGCAGCTTGTAAAATGTGGCTCAGGTCTGCCATTGCAGAGCCTGTGTGCAGTCTGGGGCTGCCATGTCAACTTCGCAAGTGCACACACTTGCCAGTCCCCAAACCTTCCCTTTTCTGCATGTTAGTCACCCCTAAGGTAAGCCCAGGGTACCCCTGTGGGCAGGATGTATTATATGTGAAAGGTAGGACATGCCCTGATGTATGTGGCATGTCCTGATAGTGAAATACTGGCAATTTCATTTTTCACTATTGCAAGGCTATCTGTTCCCATTGGCCAGAATGGACAGTTTGCTTATAACATCTTATAAACATAACTGACCCAGTCAACAAGATAGGAAAATAAAGTTTAGGATGCATGAACTCAGAGTGTCAAAGTGCATCTTTTAGTGTGGGTGATTTTAACATTCTGTGTTGGAAAATTCCACTTGCTTGTCTTGAGTATTGCATATCTGGCTTGTGAGTGACAGGAGTTGGGAGAGGGCTGCAACTCGGGCAGTCTGATGAGTCAGAACTGGGCTGAGTGGGACCTGGGTTGAATTTAGAGTAGGGGAGATTTCCTTTCACCTGCCTGGGCCAGGTCTGCTTTCAACAATGCTGTCTCCACCTCCTGCCTGGAAGCTGCACTAGTGAGGACAGAACTGGTTTTGGCTGGGTACAGACACTCTCTGCCTTCAGAGAACAAAACATTTGTGTGTGTAAAAAGGGGGACCCAGAGCCCAGAACTTTAGGTCACTTCTGGGATATTAAGAGGAACCTTTGCCAAGGAGAAGAACCGGAGAGGCTGAAGGAAGATTATTGCCCCTGTGCTGTTTGCTGTTTGGGGTTGACCTGCAGTGATTACCTGTTGCCAAGGAAAGGAGAAAAGGACTTTGCTGTTTGTTGTGTCATCTTAAGGAAGATCTCCAAGGGCTTGAAACTGAGCTTGCCTCCTGTCTGAAGTCTCAGGGACACAAAGACATCACCACAAGCCCCTGAATTTCCTTGATGGGAATTCAAACCTACAAAGAAGTGCCTACTGCTGTTTAGGACCTCTAGAGACTGTTTGTTGTTGGGAGCTGGAAGATCAACGCAGCGAGGAAGAAGTGTGTCGCATCCGCACCGATTCCCGATGCATCACCAAGTCACGAAGCAGAAGCGCACCGCATCCACACCGGGTCCTGATGCATCGCTGAGAAAACCGTCGCAGGACACCTGCCTTGCGGCTGCAAACGATCTGATCATTGCATTGCATCAAGTCGCCATTTTGTCGCATCACACTGGACGGTCGCCACGCATCGAGGAGCCATCTTGTCACATTGTAACCGGAATGCAGTAGGAAACATACACATCCCTTCCTCTCCGGTAAGGAACAGATGCATCGCCTCCCCTGAAGCAAGGAACTGAGGCATCACCTTCCCTGCGAGCCTTTTATTTATTTTGTGTGACACATCTAAGGTACTTTTGTGGGCAAAGTGTCACATTTACAACTTGCATTTAACTGAACAATTTCTAACATTGAAGAGCCTTATTTTTGATACTATATTGTGGATTTTTGTGGTTTGGTCTTGTTTTGATTTAGATAAAGATTACTTATTTTTCTAAATTGGTGTGGTGTCCATTTGTAGTGTTTTCACTGTGTTACTGTATGTGTTCACAAATGCTTTACGCACTGCCTCTGAGGTAAGCCTGTCTGCTCTTGCCAAGCTACCAAGGGAGTGAGCAGGGGTTATTTTAGAAGTGTATCCCCCTTATCCTGACTAGAAGCAAGGGTCGCTATGTGGACAAAGGTACCTACCTCTACCAACTAGAGACCCCCATTTCGAACACGTTCCATGATAGAAGTTTAATAACATCTTTCTTAACCTCAACCCCCTTGCAGGCTAACGTGGTGCCAATATAGTTACTGTAGTTACTTGGGTTTTCAGGGGGTTTAAAGGGGTTAAGTCCTCAACTTCATTGTATGGACGTGCTATTCTGGGATGACCAACTAAGGTGTGGCCTGTAGCTAGCAGGATGGACAGGATATGCATCTGTGGCTCCTGCAGTCAATTAGTCTCAGAGAGGTCAGCTATGATCTGCGTTGGTGTAGTGGAGAAAAGGTGGCGACTGGAACTATAGGTTGACAGGTTTTCACAAGTTTGTGTTTTTAGAGTGTTTGGGGAACTTACCTTAAACCTAATCTGTGAATTTATAACCGGCCTATATTTGTCACATTGTTGGGAGTTGCTGTCTTTAATATGTGTGGCTTGCAATATGTCTTCCCTCATTATAGATCTACAACCTCTGTTTTCCTGATCAAATGTGTGACTTTATTAACGAGTGTGTCTTGTGTCACAGTGGCTCGATATTCGATTTTTGTTAAATTATTCATGAATATATTGTGGAGCTTGCTTAGCGGTTCACTGAGACCTAAGTTGTTACATTGCCTAAACGTGTTATGTGTAACTTCATGTGTGTGTAGAACGTTTAAAGTTACTCACCATGGTGGGCTGGAACTAAAGTTTGCAGTCACTTGGGGCTAGATGTACTACCGTTTTTAGCGGTTGCAAAAGAAATATTGGGCCATTTGCAACCGCTAAAATGGGTTGTAGTATGTACAAACCCCCTATTTTGCGAGTCGGTCACCTATTACCAACTCGCAAAATAGGGTTTATGATTCACTATTAGGAAGGGGCATGCCAAGGGCGTCCCTTCCTAATAGCGAGTCGCACATGTATGTACGATTGTTTTGGGACCACAGTTACCACCTACTTCAAGTAGGTGAGTAAGCCAGTTGAAAACGGGAAGGGGACACCTTCCCATTTGTGAATGTATTGATTGATTGATTTGATTGATTTATAGATTTGTAGAGCGCAAGGAATGCCCGGAGGCTTCTTGGCGCTGTGGGCTCCGGGAGTGCGGCACTAGTGAATGTATGCAAAGAAAATGTTAAGAGCAGGCAGTGATCTCACGGACGACTGTCTGCCCTTAAAACATTAAAAGAAAACGTAATTTCTTTATTTTAAACGCATCCTGGTTTCCTTTAAGAAAAAATGGCTGTATTTAAAAAATAAAAGATGATTTTTTTAAAAAGCAAACACAGACATGATGGTCTGTAGTCCCCCGTCAACCAACTTTCTATTTGGAATCTCTTAATGTATCTAAGGCACATTAGTACATTCCGTTTTGCAAGTCGCAAATGGCGAGTAAAAATAAATAGCAATTTGAAACTCGCAAAACAGAATGGTCGTAAATCTAGCCCTAATTTCTCTATGGTGTCTGTACTAAGCCACTTTTAACCTGATCTTGGAGGGTTATTAGCTTTTGGATGGACTGAAGTGCCCGCTTAATTGTTTCTATTCAGGGCAGTAGATTGCTTTTAATGTCCATCAGTTCACTTCTTTGGAGGACCCAACAGTAAGTTGTTCATGTTTACTGCCAGCGCCGAGAGACTGTCCAATTTCTAATTCAGTGCCTTTGCCAGCTTGCCCATACAGTCACACAGGCTCTGGATTTCCCCTCTTAGCAAATTTAGCTGTGCCATTGTATCAGTGCTACTCTCATTTGTGGCAGGGATCAGTGAGTTAGTGCTTTTAAATTTGGTGTATTGAGAATTTTCTAGGTGCCCCAGTACTGCAAAACGATGGTAGCACTCAAGCTCTTATGTGACCATAGGGGGTGACTTTGGTTGCTCATTTGGATGAATCAAAATTTCCTCAGCAGGGAGGGGGTACATTTTTCTCTCAGACCATCCCCTAGGGAAATAGCACTCGTTTAGTTGCCAAAATATGACTTAAAGCCCTCTGAGCGATCCTCTTCTCCCACTTTCCTGGGATTTTTTTCTTAACTTTAGGGGCAAGTAAGCCATTTACTTCTTCAATCAGCACATCAATTTGATCTAATGTATAATTTTATGCTGAATGCCTAGGGAGTTTCCTGACTCTCCTTATGCATGCTTTCCTTTTCTCCATTATTTCATATCACCATATCACCCACAATGGTTGTAAAGGGAATGGGTCAGTATGAGCCTGGTAGAGGGCAAAATAAACATTCACAGTGTGGGCCAATAGTCACTGTGTAGTCCAGTCTATACCACGTCCAAGCAAGTCTTCGCTATTTAGTCTCAGGGCCTCCGCTCCCCCAGATATCGAGCTGTAAGTTTCTCCAATACAATTAGATCTACCCCTGGTGGTTGACAAAGTCAGCGTTTTTACCATTAAATTATTAAGGCAAAAATCCTTACCACTTAGAGTACGTGTGTTGAGGAGAGAGGAGGAGGGGCCAAAGGGGGAGGCCCCGACCCATCAGGAGGACATGAACAACAGCCATGCCTCCTGGCGCATTGCAGAGTCCCCATGGGTCCAGTCAAGCTGTAGAGATCAGACCTCCCAACGTTATGTCTTAAGAAATCTTGTAATTTCTGCACAAGACAACGTACAGGTTCTACACTGGTCTCAATCATTAGATTTACTTATTAACCTTTCACACCTTATCATTTGAATTTTTACTTACATGTTTGCAAATGTATTTAGCGCAAACTCGTCCCAAAAGTATTGGAGCACTGTATATGAGCACTAGGGGTGGGCAGAATTTGCGTAGTCGCACAACGCAAAGCTCCGCGAAATGGTAAAAAATCTCAGCGAACATGCGAAAGCTCTGCGGATACGCGGAATTGCTTGTTCCGCCCGTTCGCAATGCTTTTTTCTTGTTCGAGAATGCTGTTTGCGTGCTCCGGGAGAAATATCTTGCGAACAAGCATTTTGAAAGCGTGAACAAGCAAAAAATTCTGCAAAGCAGCGAATTGTATAATTTTTGGCAATTCCGCGTTCTCCGCGAAACACAAAATTACCCAAATTTCACGAGCGGAATGGAATTTACCGCCCAGGCCTAATGAGCACCAGTTGCTTTGCACAAGAAGACATTAATTTTCTTTCTTGTTTGCAGTCACAGGGAGCTTAAGTGATTTGCCCAGAATCACAGGATGTTGAGCCCACGCCGAGACCCGAACTCCGTTCTCCAGTTTCCAGGTCCGCAGCTCTGGCCCTAACCCAACATCTCCTTTCTGCACATCAAATTGTTTAGACGTCATTTAGCAGACTAAACTTGAGGGAAATCGGAAGATTCCTTTCACAGGATGTTGCTTCTGAAAAATATCTATAGCTGCATCAGTGTTAGTCACATGTCGTACATATTGGAGATGTGGTTGGTCTACTAAACAACGTAATCACTGCATAGTTTTACAGCTATAGTTATGTTCTCCTCTGTTTGAATACAAGCTTTTTTAAAAGAATGAACGTTTGATCTGTTGTTTGTGAAGTCATAGCTCCAGTACACTAACTGCCAAAGACACAAAGGGCCATATTTAGAAAGAAAGTAACACAACACAGCACATCAACTTAAAACGTGCTACACTGTATTGTTTAAAAAGGTAGACAGTAGTACAGCATTTGATCAATTGAAATGTGGTGCTGTTTTCCAAACTTTTGGCAGCCATGCCCCAATGCATAGACACTTGCACTATAGTGGGAGAGGGGTGCGATCTCGAAAGCATAGATTTTGTACTGGAAGAGGTTCCTTCCAGTACAAAAAGCCATATGTCAAGGCTTTTCCCACTCTGTATGTTTGCTGTACACTGCAGCATGCAAGCAAGGCTGGGAAATGAGGAGAAATGAAAATAGTCCTCCTTCTTGCACTTGCCTCGAGAAGACATAGGATTTGGATGCAAATCCCTGTCCACTAATGCTAGGAGATAGGTATTTGCATCAAAACTCATTGGTAGTTTCATGGGAATACCCACAGATGGAAAGCCCCAATGTAGCAAATTAAAGGAAAGCAGTGCATAGCCAACTTTACATTAAGTTTAAATACTACTCAACGCAAATCCTGATTTGTGTTGGATAGTAAATCTGACTGTAACACTTTCCCTCAGGTTTGCTTTACAAAAGTAACACACATTTGATGAAAGGCAAATCTGGGACACATTCTTATATTTTGTGCTTTTTCGGGCCAGGAGTCTGGTCAAATGTATCCCACTTTTATAGCTCTTTTCCTATTGTGCCCTTTTATGCTGTAGCTGTGATGGTATTTCATGTTACGTGATGTTATGTTTTATCATGACTACTACTGATGTTTACTGAACTGGTCAATCATTTGTTATATTATATTATACCCTATAACATAATATGTCACATTTTATAGTACTTTATTTGATCAATTAATGATTTCATTGGTCTTCACACATCAGCTCTCCTCTGGGAATAAAAGTGAGTAAAAACAGAAGACAGTAAACAATGCAAAATAAAGATTTGGGACACGTCTAGTTTTTTTTCTTCTCACACTTTATTGTTTGTATTTTATAAAATACGAAATCGATGAATTTCCCCAGAAAAGGAATATGTTTCATTTTCTCCTATACATCCACCCTGCCATCAGCAATGTCTGTCCATTCCCGAAACAGAGTTATCAACTGATGATGGATAAGAGCAGCTGTAATTCTCCAGCTACAACAGTCTGATTCGTGGACTAAAGGTATTGTTACAAGTCATTAGAAACATTCTGTTTTGCTAGTAGCATGTTACAGGTTGATTTATGATCTTTCCTCTTAGAAGAGAAAAGCAGGGCAGTGTTCTATACTCCTTAATGGAAGCTGTAACTTTTCCAGAAGGTGATATGTACCTCCTTACCAGAGATTACAAAGCCTTACTTATGTATATGCCTGGTGGCAACATTTCTAACCACACTTTTCCATTTATATTTTTTCAAATGTGACCTTTTGGTATTTTTCAGACAAACAAAACAGACTATAGTATATTGTTAATTAAATCGGGTTTTGTGCCCCAAGTAATGTCGGGAAAGGAAATAAGTCCAATTATGTAGAAAGCGGCTTCAGAAAAGAAATCAGACCTTTCTATAATATATTTTGCTACTGGTGTATTCAAACGTAATAATTAAGCTGTAATGCCCCGAGGGAAAAAGTCTTGCCCAAGATAATTGTTTGCAGATGCACACATTGTTTCCAATGCCAAAAAAAAGAGAGTTTGGGGGAAACTTTACAAACTGTGATAGTTTGAAACAACGAATCATGACAGTAGTAATATTATCAGAACAAAGATTGCTCTCACCTTCCTCCTTAGGCAAAAACCAAGTGCAATATCAGAACGCTTCATCAATGCCTTCTGGAGAAGAATGAGATCTAATGATTTAGTTGTTGGCCTTAAATCTAAAGATTTAGTGTTTTTTTTCGAGTTTCAGCACTTGGCCAACAGACCACTTATTCGGAATAAATTATATTGTACTTATTTCGCGAACTGTACATTATAGATAACTATGCAATATATATCTATATATATATCCACGGAAAAAAACTGAGGGCAACAGGGACATTATAGTTATGTTCAGAATTTACAAACAAATCCATAGAAATTCAGAAGTTATAGTTACCTGAGCTAAATATAACTTATGCCCTCCAAAATGCACTGTTTATGACTTCACATAATATATCACACATGACATGGTCAGTGACATCACTGATGACATCACGGACGACATTGTAAATTACATCACTGATGACATCATCTAGTGATTGTGAGTGTTTCGTAAATGTTTCCGACACTGAAAGATGTATAGTGAACTTCTGCATTAGGTAAAATGCTATTCTTTCTGTACTACAAATGAGTGTTAGTATTTCTAAAACACATCATTTGAACTATAATCCCATTGTTAAAGCGGGCAAACTATTTATGAGTAAACTAGCCTTTACGTTGACACATATCCCCTGCTGAAGTATATATCTGGTAATGCTTTGCTACTGTATATAGCAAACATAAGGGAGTGACTGGGGGCGCTTAAAGGTCCAGCATGCATGCCGCTGAGTATATATTCAACAACAAAGGTATGCAGTTAGAGAATGTAGGATGGAAAAAGGAGGGGAGAGAGAGAGAAGACTGGTCGGTGTAGGATAATGTCTAAAAAGGGGCAGAGGGCGTCGCCCACTTTAGGAATGAGGTCCCTCTCAAATTCCTAATCATAGGGCATGCTCCTCGTCAGGCTAGCGCTGCAATGCCTGACGGACACCCTATGAGGGGCTCTTTGTCAGAGAGCTTTTATTCCCAATGCCGTAAGGATAGGTGTGGGTATAGGGCCTTGTGGTGTAGATGAGTGTTGAAAGTGTGGGTGCAGAGTGGGGTGGAAATCAAATGGGATGAAGTGGTACTCAAAATTAATTTAAATCAGTGATTCCACTAATCTGAGTTAAAAATGACAGTGGCACGGTACTGATGTAATGGCTAAATGTTAGAGGTCAACATGTTTCATGCCTAGGTTGTCGCAGGATCATACAGAAAAGAATTGATGAACATTACATCAGTAGAGTGCAAATATCTTTTTCCCCCTTTTCCCATTCTACATTCTCTAGGAACTGCATACCTTTGTTGTTAGATGAATGCTTTGCTACTGTCGCAGCTGTTCATTGCGCTCACTCGAAGTGTTGGCTGAGTATAGTTGTGTTTCATAGCGTACTGACCACTTTGCTGAGAAATTTCTCTTTTGTGATGAAAGAGTTTAGTAGTAGTTTTCAATAAATGTATCTGTTCAGTAAGACCTCTCTTTAAGGTGATGTCGAGTGGTCTGCAACAGACAGACCTCTCTGCCAACACCTTTCTCCAGGATAAAGAATAATTTTACTAGTGGTTTGTGACACAGTGGCCTGTTCACAAAGACCTCTGTAATGGGTGTGTGTCGTGAAGTTTGAGTGACACTAACATTTTCACTAAAATCTTTTTTCAGTTTGCTGAATGGTGTTGTTGTAGTTTTCAATAGACTAGCCTGAACTATTTGATTTCTTTGATCATTGGTGTGTAGAGCAGTGGTTTAGAAGAGATAGGACAATCCACTGAGAACTCCCTCCTTGGTGATGAGTTAGTTTGATAGTTGATAAGGTTACAGTGAGCTCTGGGCAGTACATCGCTGACCTTTCTCCTTTTCTTATTGAAACACATTTAAATTGTATTATATGAATTATATTGAAGTTTAATGTCCTAGATGATGTCATTTGAGATGTCATTAGTGATGTCACTGACCAAGTCATGAGTGATGTAATATTTGAGGTAATGAGCAGTGCATTGCAAGGGGGGCGTAAGTTATAGTTAGCTCAGGTAACTATAACTGCAGAATTTCTATGCTTTTCTGGGTGCAAAACCTGAAACAAACTATGATATTCCACAACCTTTGGTTTTTTAATGAGACTTTTCAAGTTTTTTAAATTTTATTCCCTAACACTAACATCCCTGTAGCCTTTTTTTTTTTCAGTGAATTGCTATTATTTTTTAATGGTATTTCCTAACTGTAACGTCCCTGTATCTTTTGCTTTTTAATGAATTTCTCATTTTTTAAAATATAAAGGGCCAGATGTAGGTAGCCCAATACCGGTCGGAAACGGCTGAAAATACCGATTTTCGGCCGTTTCGGACCGGTATTGGGCTATGGAGATGTAGGGGCTCAAAAAACATACAGATTCTGTAATTTTACCGAATCGGTAATTTTACCGAATCGGTAAAATTACAGAATCAGTAATTTTACCGATTCTGTAAATTTTACCGTTTGGTAAATTTACCAATCGGTAAAATTACAGAATCTGTATTTTCAGATGTAGGTAGCATTTTGAACAGTGCTTCAGACCTTTCAGGATTCGGTATTTACCATGTAATACAATTGCATGGTAAATACCGAATCCCTGTGTACATGCACATCTGTGCATGTACACCTGTGCCATGTGGCACACAGACATGCCCTAAGGGCATGTCTGTGTGCACATGGCGCACAAGTCAGTTACAGGGGTGCAACAGGGGGTCAAAGTTACACCCTGTCCCCCTTTGCAATTCGGTATTTTTACCGATTCGATAAATACCGATTCGGTATTTGCTATTGAATCCTATGGGCTTCAAGGCCCATAGGATTCAATAGCAAATACCGATTCGGTATTTACCGAATCCGTAAATACCAAATTATTACCTACATCTCATTTACCGATTCATAAATACCGAATCGGTAAAATTCGGTATTTATGAATCGGTAAATGAGATTTACCTACATCTGGCCCATAGTATACTAAAATGTGACCCATAAGTTCAGTTTACTAATATACATTTTTAAAAGTTTATCAATATATTTTATTCAAACATTCATTCTTATGTCTTTTTAAAGTAGAAATTAACAAATGTGGGTAAGGTAACTTATTTAATCTTTTTATTAATTCAATGCACCAAGTCTTTCTTTTTCTAATTCATTTTATGGATCCACTGACCTGTTCTCAGGCAAAAGCAGACATTCAATACTAAAATATCAACACATATGTTATTGTAATTATTATAAGTGTTTCATTTCCCATGTGTAGGTCTGTAACTGTGTGAGTGACTGTGTGGATGTGTGAGTGGCTATATGGGTGTGTGAGTAGCTGTGTGAGTAGTTTTGTGGGTCTGTGAGTGGGTGTGTGAGTGGCTGAATGGGTGTGATTCACTGTGTTTGTATGTGGGTGTGTGAGTATGTGCGTTGGTTTGTGAGTGACTGTGTGGTCTTTGAGTGGGTGTGTGAGTGGTTGTATGGGTCTATTAGTTGGTGTTTGTGAGCAGCTATGTGGGTGTGTGAGCAGGTGTGTAAGTAGGCGTCCTAGTGCCTCTGTGGGTCTGTGGGTAGGTCTGTGAGTGGTTTATGGGTCTGTGAGTGGGTGTCTGAGTGGCAGTATGGGTGTGTGAGTGAGTTGTAGTGCTTATTGGGGTGTTTATGTCCATGTGGGAGTGGCTGTGGGGTCTGTAAGAGGGTGTGTGAGTGGTTTTAGGGGCTGTGAGTGTGTGTTTGAGTGGCTGTATTGGTGTGTGAATGGTTGTATAAGTGTGTAAGTGGTGTGTGAGTGTGCATGAGGGTGTATAAGTGTGTGTGTCAGTGGCTGTGTGGGTCAGAGAGTGGTTTTGTGGGTCTGTGAGATGTGTGTGTGAATTACTATATGGGTGTGTATACAGAAATCGCAAACATTCTCTGTGGGCATCTTCACACAGCATTTGTATGCAGACATTAGGACTTCATTCCATTCCTAGGGAGATCTGCTATAGTATCGACTTTGACAAAAATGCAATTAACTAATGAAATTGATTCCACTCAGCGTTTGAGCACTAAGCAATGGATTTAACACCGTTTTAAGTGCCTTTCTGTGAGTATGGTATGTGATATTTTGACATATTTTGGAATAATCCAGTGATTCTTAACCTGTGGTTCGTGGACTCTCTACAGGCTTGCAACACTTTCTCAGGAGGCCTGCAACTGCTTTAAAAATAAATAATATCATCAAATTAGCAAAATAAATATACATAGAAAAGCAAAACAATTGGAAATTGGAAGCTATAACGCGAGTTAGGATATTGATTTTGGTTTGTGAGATCAGTGCAAATATAATAAAAGGATTCTAGTATGGATGATTGATGTTCTCAAATGAAGCTTTGGTATACACCAACACAAATATGAACCATTTGAAGCAAATAGACAAAATAATATGCTAGCATCCAGTATATTGGTTTGCCTTTTAGAAATATACTTCATTTTGAAACTCTCTAATCTTCGACAAAAATTACAGTCTTGATTTTTGCCTGTTTTTGTTTATGAATGTAATCACATATGACATATTTTTCATTTTGCATTATATAAACTTGTTTCTGTATTTTTGTTCATTGTTTTGTGTTTCATGTCGTAGAAATTGCTTAGATGGGGTTCCCCGGCATTCTTTAGTGATTCAGTGGTAGTCCACAAAAGAATAAGGCCCACTGGCATAGTCCACCTTTTGTGTATCCCATAAATATGTATATCAATTCAAATGTGAATAGATTATTATGTTATTTATATGTATTACTGATAAAAGAAACATTTAGGCATGCATCTTTGTCTGTATTGTCATAAATGATGATTATGAAGCAGGTCCCCACAAGGATGGTAGTACATTTTTAAGTCCCCACAAGGATAGTTCTGTGCGCATGATTAAATAACAATATATTTGTACATTTGAAACAGGATCATGACTCATGAATTTTTTCCTAACCTTTTTCTGACATTGGTATATTTATAAAACACTGGGAAAGGATAGTCCTCACAAGGCAGGTATTCAAACATAATCCCCACAAGGATGGTAACACGTATATGTGTGGGTGTGAGTGTGTGAGTGATTAAGTGGCGTGTGAGTGGTGTTGTGGGTCTGTGAGTGGGTGTGTGCCTGTAAGTGGGTGTGTGAGGGGTTTTGTGGGTGTGCAAGTGAGTTTGAGTAGCCCTGCGGGTATGTGAGTGGATTTATGTGCTTTCTAATTGAGATCTGGATCTTCAAATATACCAAGAAGCATACAGAGGGCATACTGAGACCCTCACATGCAAATAAACCATTTTTGGACAATTTCTTGATGTGAGAGGTCACTCACAAATCCCTCAATCAGTCCCATGGAGTCAGGTTACCTCTACTCCTGTTCTTTCGTTACGTTTAAATAGTATTTTCCCTCTGGGAACTGAATGCTAATGTACAAAAATGGTGGCAGCAACTAGCTTCTCAGGAAGTGCGCCAGTCAATCACAGCATTGCTGTTGGCTCATGGATCCGGTGACCCGCCACAGTGGCTCTGCATCTCTGAGTTTGTACAAATCTTTTTACTTTAATAAATCCAAAAGTACTCGACAGATTCACAGCAAATTACAAAAAGCACTCTTTCTTGACCAACATCTAGTTTTCTGCTAAATTTGATGTCATTCCTTTCAGCAGTGCAGGCTGTAATTGTGTCTAAAATCCCTATGGGAAATCACATGAGGAAAAAGCATTTTGCTAACCCCCCTTTTCTCAGCTCCTGCTTGACGTATCACCCCAAAACTCTGAAGACAGCAACTAAAGTGACTGGCATACTAGTGATGAATATTTGTCAAACAGAGCCAAAGTTATTAGCAAAACAACAACATGTTCTTCCTATGGAGACTAGGTCTGAACTATAACTGTCTACAAGTGATCAGTATAAATTACTATGCTGTACTTTGCATCAAGGAGACATACCACAGATGGCACAAGGGCGTACTCATGCAACCATAAATGTGCTTCTGTGCAAATCTCCAACTATTAACATTTGTATACAGGGGTTTGATACAACACATTGCACCTCTATGCTGCAGGCATAACAGTGGAGCAACTTTTGAAAGTCTCCACATCAGTTCTTAATTTCTGTCAGTGATTTCCGGTGCTTGGCCCTGGAACTTTATTGTCAACACCAGCTCTTACAACAACTGCCACACGACAGTGTTTATCTAATTGTGTGAGAATCTCAATAGAATAATTAAATATACATTAAAATCCCTAATACCTGCCACCCAAAGCTATAAGAATAGCTTGGATGGCATATATTAGTCATTTTTAATGTATAGTTAAAGTCTGAATTGCCACTCTTGTATGAGTGTGATGGTTAGTTCTGATGGTTCTGTCATTGGCAGGGCTAGTGTGGGCAATGCGTGGTGCAAGTTGCAGTGGTCTTCTGTCAAGGGCTCTGGCACTTATATTTTTACAAATTAAGTATTGCTCGATGTTTTTTCAACTTTGCTTGTGTATTGCAATGTACAGCACACATACACAGTGAGAAAGGAAGAGAGCCTAGTTTTTGCACTGGAAGGTGGCACTGCCTATGCTCAGCAGAACTCACACACAATTGATTTATGGTGTAAGGGTGTCGTTGATTTATGGCAGCTTAACCCTTGGCTGCGGCGGTAATTCCGCCTCAGCGATAAGGGGTAGGAGGGCCGCGCGGCGCCGCCATTCTCGTGACGGAGCCACTCTGTCACGAGCCTCGGGCGCGCTGTGCTTGTGACGGAGTGGTTCCGTCACGGCCCCGCCCGCTCAGTAGAACGCGCTACGCAGGCGCGAAATCAGCACCGCGCAGGCGCGGCGGCCGGGCCGTGACAGAACCACTCCGTCACCAGCACAGCGCGTCCGTGGCTGGTGACGGAGTGCTTCTGTCACCAGCATCGATGAGGTTAATGTGTGCCAGCTCTGGGATAGAAAAAACAACACCATACCTTAGAAGATATGATGCTGTTTTTCTCTCTCCCTTTGATTCAACACAGTCTAGCAACTATGCTGTGCTGATTTAGTCCAAAACTTACTAAATCTGCTGTTTGGTTTGAACCACACATCACACTCGTTTCACATGCAGCATGTCATATTGTAAATGGTCCTGCTACAATAAAAATCTTTTGGAGCTGTGTGTGCATTCTATCAAATTCCCACAGTGACAAAGATATTTATTGTGTGATGACAAGTAACTGTTAACTGACTATGCTGTGGCACAAGTATAGATAAGAACCAAAGGCAAGGGTACAAAAAGAAGGGATACAAGTGTAATTAGCAGCTGTTAATGCCTCTCAGCTTGTCAATAATAAGGCTACTGGCACCCATTTGACTTTGCACACTTCAAACAGAGAATAGAATACAATATTCTATGTCTACCTCATATCCCTGACCCAGACTGCCACTAGAATCAACATTTTAAAGAGGGGACTCACATCAATACTATCTGAACACTGTCTTTCTTCAGTCACGTTGCCTTTCAGACAGAAATATCTTTTCGAGATTGTTCCATGATTGAAATAATTGTGTCTGTAGTGCATTGTTATTAAAAGAGAATATAAAGAAATTGAGTTGCAATGTTGTAGAACTGACGTTTAAAAAAAAAAATCCCAGAAATTCGACAGTTTATGGTCTAGTGAACTTGCACTCTTTATGCACTCCTTCTCACATCCTAAATTACATCACTCATAACATGTTAAATTACATAATTGAAGAGCTCAATGATGACATCTCAAATGATAACATTAGCATCATAACTGATCACATGCTCCAATCATTGTGACAGCGTCCTTTAGGGTTCTGGACTTATTCGAGTAATTCAACACCCTACACCAGTGCCTAGTTTTTATGACCACTCAGGTGATAATGGACTTATCCTTTAATGATGTGCTGCACACATAAAATATATGTTAAGTGCCCTTTGTTGCATGCCCTGCAACCAAGCCCCTGGGAATGCGTAACCTCCGGTGTGCATGCCTTTCGAACACATCATCAGGGTTTGGGTTCCATACAACATCCCAGGGGGCACAAAACCCTTGCTGTGCATGGACAAAGGCTGAACACAGTATGGGGTAGGCCGTCTGGCATGACCTCCACCTAGACCATAAGCCAAGCCCCCCACAGGCAGCCACAGCCATTGCAGTGGCAGTTGGCCATGTGCAGCAGGGGGATCACTGAAATAATATCGACTACCAAAATATCGACTACCCAAAATATCGAGGAAAAAATATCTACAACCAAAATATCGAGTTTGTATGTACAAACAGGTAAGTACAAAAATATAGAGTACAAAATATCGTTTACAAAAATATAGTTGTAAAAAATATTGACTTTAATAAAAACAATGTTTAATTACATTAATATAATAAATGTATTACTAAAATATAATTAACAATACTTAAAATAACTTTTAATAATTAAATAATTAATGAAAGTAAAAAAATAATATTTTTTAATCATATTTCTTAAAACATATATATATATAGTAACAAAATTTAATTAAATAATAGCCAATATTATTAACGTACAAATACAAAAGAGTAAAAATTACTATTCCCACTGCAAAGAGTGCAACAGTGGATATATGATGTTACAACGCAACTTTTACAACGCACTACCATTACAACGTAAGTATTGGTAAGTATATAATCATTTTTTTAAATTAAATTATTTAAAATTATTTAAATATAATTTAATTTAATTTCATTTCATTAAATTAAATTAATGTAAATTTAATTTTACTTTATTTTTACACTGTACCCCAGTACCCCAAAAACCCAAAACTGACCCTGAACCCTAACAAAACCCTTTACCCAAAAACCCAAAACTGACCCTGAACCCTAAAAATACCCCTTTACCCAAAAACTAAAAACTGACCCTGAACCCTAAAAATACCCCTTTACCCAAAAACTAAAAACTGACCCTGAACCCTAAAAATACCCCTTTACCCAAAAACCCAAAACTGACCCTGAACCCTAAAAATACCCCTTTACCCAAAAACTAAAAACTGACCCTGAACCCTAAAAATACTCCTTTACCCAAAAACTAAAAACTGACCCTGAACCCTAAAAATACTCCTTTACCCAAAAACTAAAAACTGAACCTGAACCCTAAAAATACCCCTTCACCCAAAAACTAAAAACTGACCCTGAACCCTAAAAATACCCCTTTACCCAAAAACTAAAAACTGACCCTGAACCCTAAAAATACCCCTTTACCCAAAAACTAAAAACTGACCCTGAACCCTAAAAATACCCCTTTAATTTAACATAATTAGCAATTAATCAATTAAATTAAATTAATTACCAATTACATTTTAATTAATTAACAAATATTATTTAATTACCAATTAATTAAATATTACTACCAATTAATACATTTACATATTTAATAAATAATAATTAAATTACTTCCCACCCTATTCCCCTATAAACCCACAACCAGCTACAGGAAATACACTATTTTAATTTACATAATTAGCAATTAATAAATTAAATTAAATTAATTACCAATTAAATTTTAAATAATTAACATATATTATTTAATTACCAATTAATTAATTGTTACTACCAATTAATAAATTTACATATTTAATTAATTATAATTAAATTACTTCCCACCCTATTCCCCTATAAACCCACAACCCGCTACAGAATAAAATTACACAATAATTTTAAAAAAATCATTAATTAAAAATAATTATAACATAAAATGACACTTTTCACACATATTATAACATAAAAACACTATAAATAATTACATATTATTTAAAAAACGATATTTTTTACTATCTAGATTATATACTTGGATATTTTCACTTTCTATATTATTTACAGTCGATATTACTTCACTTACCTTAAAAACGATATTTTGGCTGTCGATATTCTGTCCTGTCGATATTTTCTCCAAACGATATTTAAAACTCGATATTCTGTCCAAACGATATTTTGGAGTCGATATTATGTCTGTGCACCGCAGCAGGGGACAGGCCACAGGGCTTCTAACTAAGTCACAAGCCCAATGTGCACAGATTACAGAAGTGAAAAACAGGGTGTTAGCCCTTCTCCAACACACTGCAAGAGGCCAACCGCCATGAAGCATGGCCTATGCCCTGGAGATATTTGGTTCTCTAAAGGGTCTGGTCTATAACAGCCCATTAAAATTTTGTCTAAATGGTTTTTTGGTGCCACAGTAAAACAAAGGTAGCCCAGCTGGTTAACACAGTACCCAGGACTGAGGATAAACCATGGCACCAGAGACTAGATATTTTTTTAATTTCCCTTAGGGGAAGCCTTTAAGGCACCTCCCGCATGACCTTGTGGTCCGGTCATACCTAACGTATCCCCGCGTACTGTAATGAGGGCTGCAAAATGTCCTTCAGTGTTGCAGTCAGACAATTGGTAGAGCAGTACAGAAAACACCTACAAGATAAATATATCCCCTGGCTTTTCAGAATGACCCATTATTTTATTTGCTTGGTATGACTGTAGCAAACTGACCAAGTATAGCTTACTTTTTCTGTGAGTTAAATCCTTTATGCCCAACCAAAGTCTCACTTTAAATGCTAATTTTCTCAAAAAAGGCTGAACGGGTTGACACCAAATCACAAAAAGCATGCTTTCTAAATAAAGTTCTAACCAAATTTGGAGTAATTCAGTTCAAGTGTGCTTCTTCTACTGTGGGGAGCAACGTTTTATAGGGCAATTAACATGAGAAACCATAGTTTTGGGACTCAGACTTTTTACTTCAGCCCCTCTAAACAAATTGGGCATAAACTTCTCAGGAAGGAGCTGAAGGGGACAAACCATTTTTCTTTCAACCTTTCATGCAGATTCCTGAAATGGCACCAATGTTATTAAAGAAACAAAAAATGCTCTCCGTATAGAAACTCTGACTTAACTATAAATAAACTATATATATATTATGCAGGGGCAGTCACCACCTTGTAGTTATATGTTAGGTCACAGTTTCCATAGAAGAACCTTTTGTTGCTCTGCTAATAACGTTGGTACTGATTGACAGTTGTTTGGAAAAGTGATATAGAAAAATGAATGAACAGAATGTCACAAAGTTTGTCAGGAATTTGGGTCCTTACTCACAAAGCATGCTGTAAGAAATTGGGTATTATTTGAAGGGGTGGATACTTTTCAGACCTTCACTCAATGGAGATCACTACCATCAGATTCTTCTAGGAGGGAAAGGCTGCCGTCTGTAGCCAAAGATGGCTTCACAATACCTAAAATCTTCTCCACAAGGTACTAGGAAATCTGATATGCTGCTTTGGAGAAGAACATAGTGGAGCAATCTGAGTTCTTGGCCCAGAACAATGCACCTTCATCGGATCAGCTTGGCAGCTTGGTCACAGTTTCCCATCAGAGTAATGCGTTGGAAAAATGTTTCCCAGTCCAAGGTTTCAGAAACTTTTAGGAGCAGTCAAGTGTGACTCGATCCTAAGGTCCAGGACCTTAGAGACAGCACTTGTGGGTCAAGAGGTCAGCAGTAAGGCCCAGATGAAACTGGTTAGCTTAATTGCAGAAAAATGCCTCTTGAAGCTTGTTGTGTCAAAGTAGTTCAATCAGGGGATTAGCCTTATGATCATCGGAGTCCACTTCTTTGTTCTGGGACCAACAGGGAGAGCAGGTCCAGTCATCAAGGCTCATCTCAGGTCACATACAGCAGATCTAGTTCACTTCTTTTCTACCACAGGTCGAGCAGGGCTCTGAATAGGGTACTGGGAGTGCCATATTTATGCCCACTGCCATCCAATGGTTGGGGAAACTCCTGGCCACTCCATAACCAGTGGGGTAAAAGAGTGCAGGGGTGACCCTACACACTTTTTCAGCACATATTGTGTGTTTTACTGCAAACAATTCTACAGTACCTGCTCTTCCTAAAGCCATCATAACAGAACCTTTCATCTCCTGTGCAGAGCTCTTGTTTCTACCCCAGAGGTGTGTTGGGGAATTAAGAACCCCTCTTTGGTGATTACCTAAAACATTTTCTGGGGGCAGCTGCTCTCCTTGTAGTTCTGGACAGGTGTTTAGTTACATCTGCCTGCGATGTGGTAGGACCCATTGAAGTTAATAAAGTTATTCTTTGAAAAAATCAGACAACCTCCCCACATCCAAGTTCCCACCTCATCAGCAGAGCAGTTCAGCTGAGCTCCTGAGTGACAAATGGAGGCTCATGCAAATGGGCTTCTGGAGGTATTTAGGCAGGAAATAGGTATCTTTTTTAAAAGATCATGTTTTAAATCTAACTTTGCCAATGAATTGGAATTGTAATACATATATTCATAAGTCCAAACATGAACACTATAGCTGAGTCATAACTAGAGTTACCAAATATTACATTTAATAATCTATCTCAATGCTTTCCTATGGAACAGCCAGGTATTTTCCACTTTAAGGATTTGTCCAACATTAAACTATTACAAAACCTACTTTTGAATACCATTCGCCTTGCCCTTTGGACATGTAGGACCACATAGCAGTGTCCTAATAATATTTAAAAGGAGGGGTCAGGCTTGACAAAAAGGGTTATTTTAAGATGTTGAATATTCTTTTTTAATCTGCACAGGCAGCCTACTGGTGGCAGGCCTGCAGTCATGTTTACATTACCACTATAGTAGGTGGCACAATGAGTGCTGCAGCCCACTTGTGACATTTAACTTACAGGCCCTGGGTCCCCTGTGGAAACATATACCAGGGACTACTAGTTAAATTAACTATGCTTATTGGGTATGCTTATTTCATCATGTTGAAAGGGGAGCACAGGCACTTTACAACCAGATAACATTGGTATAGTGCACATGGCTCTACAGCCAGAAAAAACAGTGAAGGCAAAAATCTAGTCTGGTAACATTCAAAGAATGATCATTTTCAACACATGCTTTTAGTGATACGGTATTAATCATTCACCACTTTGAAGAAATTAGCATTTAAAGTATAGTGATATGTGGATGGTTGATCCTGCGGGAGTTCTGTGGTACTCCCGTAATACCACATATTAAAAACATAGAGCATTCTGTTTGGCTGAGAGGAGCAGTGTGTGAAAAGTGGGTTGATGCTTGCTGTGGCTAGTGTAGCAGTGAAATTCAGGTTAAACAATGAAGTGAACAATTAATGTTTATCGTAATTGTTCACTCAATATGAGTAACATATTCAACTATCATTTCTGTGAAAGTAGAAATAGTAGTTTTAGTATGTGCAATAGTATATTACTGTCTCATAAAATCATATGGACTCAATTTTAAAGCAGAAAAAATTGAAATCTCTGCCCGGGCATGGGGTTCCCTGGTCCTCTATAAGGCTTGGGGAGGTGGGTCACATGCCCCTCTACTAAAAAGCAATTGTTCCAGGGGCCCTGGAACAAAAAGGGCTCATAGAGTAGAGGGGGGTGCACACCTCCCCAAAAAGAATATCACTGCCAACCTCCCTGACCCTGATCTCTCATGGGACTCATTCAAAAAGGGCAGGATCCCACTTTTTGTTTATCAAAGCCGCAGATGCTCTTTCATCTTTCTATAATACTGTCAGTGGGTACTGATGATATTATTAGGCATTCTTCAAATTTAGTATAAGAAATCATACATGGTACTTTGAAAGCCTCCACTTTTGCTCATTATACTTAAAGACTTGGGAGAGAATCTTACACCTGGCTTTTTAGGGCCCCTAGGAACTCTGAAAGGATATGGTATTTTTGGAGTTGGATTATTCAAAGTAACATTGTGTAGTGACTTATGATTGTTATGGAATGTTATCATAGAGAATACCTTAGCCTAGGTGTTCTGTACCAAGGTTCTAGGACAGACAGTTGATGCTTTTTGACGGAGGCTGCTGCTGCTCTGCTAAGATGGCCTGGCCTGATGTGGATTAAAGAAGTTAAATCTACTCACCATGTGCTGAGTCTTCATTCACTACCACATCTTTTATGGCGACGGGTGCCCGGCCATCCTTAAGAATGCATGTCATCTTCATTGTCCACGAAAATCACCGGAGAGCCGAAAGAAGAGTTGCCACACTATTAATCTGGCGGACCGAAAATGAGATAAGTAAGGAGGAGATTTCTGGAAGGTGGCCGGCTTAAAAACAGCATTGAGAGCAGAGCAGCAACGAAAAATTTCAGGTCAGTGAACTGGAACGCACAGTACAGAGATGCACATGAAAGACACCTTGGTGCCATGTTAACAAACAAAAGGGTGCGATTGTCGTTTTGGTGGCCCTCCATGGATAACCTTGTGGATGAGTTTGTTAAATCTTGTGTGATATGTTCAAGTTGTGATAAGGCTGTTAAGTTGCGCACTTCTCCACTTTCTCCCATTGAATTGCCTTCTGCACCATGGGTAAAGTTGGGATTGGATGTTGTAGGTCCTTTCCATGCTCTTGATTCATCTTCTAAATTTGGTTTAGTTCTCATGGATTACTATTCTAAGTGGCCTGAGATCAAGTTTGTTGAAGAAGTAACTGCTAAGACAGTGGTTGAGTTCCTTAATGATGTATTTTTGAAGGAAGGGTTTCCAGAGTTTCTGGTAACAGATAACGGGACACAATCTGTTGCTTCTGAGTTTGAAAGTTTTCTTCACAACTGTGGTATAAAACATCTCAAGAGTTCACTTTACCATCCCCAAACTAATGGCTTAGTTGAACGTATGAACAGGGTTCTGGGTGAGTGCATTTAATGTGCTCTTTCTAACAAGTGTGTGGCCGTCAACTTGGTGAGGAGTATGTTGTGGTTTAACCGCACAACTCCTCACTCAACACAACTCCTCACTCAACTACAAGGGTGTCACCTTTTGAGTTGCTGCGGGGACGCAGGGCTGCCACGACCTTTTGTTCGGCTTGGATGAGTAAATGGGTCAAAGGTACAAAATGGTCTGATGAGAGTCTTAGAAGACAAGTGAATTCAGCTTACAACAAACCAAAAACCTGTTTTGATGCAGGAATGTGTACTAAGGAAGCTGAGATAAAATCAGGTGATTTTGTTTGTATAAAAAGACATGTCCATGTACAGAAAAGTTCATCTAAGATTAGTTCACCGATTAGAGTGTTAGATGTGAAAGGGAGTTCTGTCAAGCTCAGCTATGGGCAGTGGTGGAATAAATCTCTTTTGGTTAAGAGAAGTGTTCCTTGCACTCGACTGGAAAGTGAGACCATGGAGAGAAGTGTAGATTGTGCGGGCAAACCTGCCTCAAGTTCTTGTGCACGTGTTGATTTCAGTTTAGATTGGACGGGGCAACCTACCCTGAGGCGCACTGTTTGGATTAAGCAAATCCCTCACCGGTATAGTTAATAATCAGTAATTTAGTTTTGTTTTAGCTTTGTTTCTCCTCCACTTGCTATTCCTTCCTTTACTCTTGCTGTTTCTCCTTCACCTTCTACTCTATCTTTACTCTTGTCTCTTCCGTTCTTGCTTTCTTCCTCTTGTCTCTTCCATTCTTGCTTTCCCTTCTTTCCCTGTTTTATTTTGTATTAAGGAAAGACTCATGTAGTGACTTATGCTTGTTATGGGATGTTATCATAAAGAACACCTTAGCCTAGGTGTTCTGTACCAAGATTCTAGGACAGAAAGTTGATGGTCTTCGATGGAGGCTGCTGCTGCTCTGCTACGATGGCCTGGCCTGATGTAGATTAAAGAAGTGAAATCTACTAACCATGTGCTGAGTCTTCGTTCACTACCACATCTTGGTAACAAACTTGTTGCAGGTGGATGATGCAAAAGTCATCTATTAGAATACCTAGCAAAGACAGAATTGTAGCATAGTTTTACAACAGCTGGTGCCACACTCCCTGCTTCTTACATTGAGATTCAGGGTTTCTATTTACTGCAGATAAATGCTGTTACATGACAAGTGAATCTATGATTTTATGATATTTAGCATGAAGTACTGTAGGAGGGCTTGCGAAAAAGACCATAAATCATGAAGGATGGCCCATAATAGTTAACAGGAGTAGAAGGCCATGGTTAAAGAGCTGAATAATTTTGTAAGTTCAAGGTTAAAAATGTATAAAATAAAAGCATCTCTATACTTCTTGGTAATATATATGCTGAGAACCATTTGTGATAAGCAGATCTTATGGTAAGTAGGGAGTATATCATATGTACAGTAAAAAAGTAACATTGATGTTTTTGTGTGATTTATTTTACATTTTATGGCTAAAAAATGACGTATCAATTGAATATTATCTGTTTAATTTTTTAAGTTGAGAGAAATGTCACCAGCAAATGGCTTGATTTTGGTTGATTAATTAATGAAAGCTTTGCCTTTTCAATTTTATGTTATAGCAACAGTCAGAGGCTCAATTAATAGAACAATGAGGATGGAAGAAATTAGATGACCTTGCCTTGTACCTCAATTAATGTTTATGATCCCTGCTTAGTCTGGTTAGCTATAATTGATTGTGTGCCATTTTTATATAAATTACTGATTAAATGAACTAATTGTTCAGGAAAGCCATATGTCCTCAGAATAGTAAACAGTGCATCCAAAGACACCAAATCAAATGCTTTTCTCATGCCAAATACCATGACAAAAATGTATTGATACAATAAATCAATTTGTATTTGCATATAATTGACAATTGGGAACAAAGCCATTCTGGTCCCTATGAATTGCATTTCTGGAAATTCATTCTTATGGCAAGAACTTTAGCAAATATTTTATAATCAGAATGTAAGTGATCTTTATCTCTTTTAAGAAAGCAAACATGTTTTTCCTTCAGAGAGGAAGGAGAAAAGGCGTTGCCTATTAACAGATTGATTACTAATTAAGTACAGTACTATCACAATGTCAAAGGCCTTATACATCTCCAGAGGGATCCCATCCTCCCGAGGCCTTTACCATTAGATACATTGTTCATAGCTTCTCCCTCTAATTTCTACACTTTTACATTAACAGTTGAGCTGAGTCACTTCATCATCTGATAATTTGGAAAGCAATAAAAGTTGTAAATACATAAAAATATCTGTCTTGCTAGAACTGTACGTCTGACCATATAATTGTCTAGAAGTATCTTGTTACTATCTTGCAGTTCAGTTGTAGTCAAGATGAAATTTCGATTGCACAGTGTGCCATTCATGTTTTGACTACTTTTAGCTTTAACAGATAAGGCAAACTTTTTTCCTGTACATTCTCCCTCTCCTTACAATTTGTTCTATTTGATAATGATAATGACATTTCATTAGCATTGTGTAATGTGTTACCTATTTTAGACAATCAGATTCACTTCTGTTGAACTAAAAACTGTATTAAATTTAGTTTGGTTGTTCTGAAGGTCTATCTATTTTACAGATTTTTCTCTATACACTGAAACATTTTTTGGAATGATCTGACTTCCTAAAGTAAAATGAAAGACATTCTAGACTCATCTCATCTATGCAGTCGCTAAATATATTAAAAAAAAACTTTTAATTATGTCACAGTTTTCAAGTATCCAAGCCTCGCCACTTGAAAGAAATTTGCTGATCAGCCAGGATGGCTTGTATCAGTTCTATGTTGTTCTCTAAAACTAATAAAGGTAGCAGAATGATCAAATAAAAGATTCAGCAGAAACCTAGTTGAGAGATTTAGAGTGTAGAAGTGGAAAGAAAATAATCTATCTTTGCTGCTTTTACGAATCTTTTTAAGATGCTGATACACTATTTACCATTTGAATTTACCTTCACCCAGGGATCCATAAGACCAAATTCCATCTTAAAGATATTAGAAAATGTTGTTGATTTGGGTTTATTCTCACTTCCAAGTGGGCTCAAAGAATTTATTGATTTTATTATTTTTTTTAGTTAAAATCTCTGACCAGAGTTATTTTTCTCTTCAAAGATTAAATAGATATGAACAATTTGGTAAAGGTTGCTAATGTATATATTGCTCGATTCATCTGAAAATTCACCCAATACAATCTACTCTGATGGTCTGTAGCACTAGTGATAATTTGATAGGTTCATTTAGTTAAAAAAAAATAACAACACCTCTATGGGTAACACAAGTTGAAGCGTACTAAATGATAAATCCCAGTTTTGAAGCATTTTCCTAGGATTCATTCTTTAACTTGTCCAGTGTGTTTCCTGTAAGAATAATATAAAGGGTTTATACTCTAAACTACAGGCTTGTAGTGCTTTTTTTTATTTCAGCGTTAAGACCATTTCAAATCAGAGATGCAAGTGGATTTTCCATATAAAAGGATGAGTATTTAAAAAAATACTATCAATGGGCAATAATTCATACCAGCTTGCCATACATAGCCGTGAACCACTTCAATTATAATAGTTATCCTGATTTTTTCAATGTTACATGCACTCCCAAATTGTGTTAACCTAACCCATATGTGAAACTCTTTCCTCCCCAGGTAAGTACAAGCCCCTTCCCTGATACACCCGCAGTAATGTCATGTTCGGTGCCCTCTTTTGCACCTGATGGGGGTCTTAATCACTTTCCTTCACGGGGAAGTTAATTAGTACAGTAAACAATTGCTGATCTGAACTGGATCATACTTAGTAGACTATGTTTAGTAATGACTGTACCATTTTTTTTTTACAGCTGAACAATATTTAAAATGGTTATGCCACAGATCTTTTAACTACATTGGATGAAAGACTTATGCTTGAACATGTTGATTTTTTGTATTTTTCAGCTAATTGCTTGAACTCCCAACATTCCTTAGAAGTCTCGTAGGAGACATCAAAAAGTATGTAGAAATCAAAATTGATTTGCAATTTGTATTATTTTTCTTTGAGTTACTCTTGAAAGATTGACCTTTCTGGTTCTGAAGTCCATCAAATTAATTAGGATTGTGTGAGGGTGTGTGTCCGGTTTAGGTTTTGAAAGTGGCACCCCTTGTGCTATGGATATAGATTCATCATGAGAACAGTCAGTTAAGATGTATTACTTAATACTTTTGCAGTATCATTGTGATTAGAAACTTCATCATTGATTTGTGGATCTCCAGCTATTTGAAGGTGAGACAATCAAGATCGATTTTAAGCATCTATTATTTTTAATTTAAATAGATCAAATGCTTTGAAGATGCGAGTTCTTTGTTGTACTAAATTGTGATTTCTCAATTTCTGAGATTCGGATTTCTAATGTATCTATGTGTGATGAAAAATGTAACATTTGAGCATTCACTTACCCCATTTTTCATAAAACAACATTAACACTGCGGATGGTATAGCTTTGATTTCTTTAATTTCACTGACACGTGTTTCTGTTGCAGCCCCAAGATGCCCCTGGGTGACTTGTGCGCATTATTAAATATAAAAAATATAACATAACTTCCCAAAGGAGTTGATAAAGCACATCTTTTATCTGATTATCATTTCTCCCGCCAGGCTGGAGAAATGATAATCAGATCCACATAATCAGGGGTACAGCGTGGTCAATTGGAATTCCGTATTCCAATGTTGGCGTCCTGTCGCACTGGAGCCTCGAGTTCTTCTATCATCCGTTTGACCACGCTGTACCCCTGATTATGTGGACCCCCTGAAGAAGAGCTTTCCAGCTCGAAATGCATCAGGGATATTGATATATGTTTCCACACATATAATCATGGTGCATTGAATCTTTTGATTATGGAATCATCTAGTAATGATTATACATGAATCACCTTTAATTAAGGGAAAACTTTTGATTCAGAAGTATGAACCAAACAAATTGAAATAACAAAGTGAATAAAACTTTGAACATTTGAATACCTTTGTCTACTTTCGAGCATATACCTAGCACAAAGGAGTGCTCAGGATCTCCACCTTACGCCTGTAAGGTCCTTTTCTCATCCCTGGGAGTTTGGCATCTCCACCATGCTGCTCTGTAAACTCATGTCTCAGTACACAACAAATACTGCGACGAAGGACGCTTAGCATTTGGAAGTAAAATTTGAAGGGAATCTGTATTACCTGTCATCACCCCATTCAAGCATCACTTGATCATGAGGCAAATATACAACTCAAAATCCGTCAGGGCTATAATAATTTGAAATTAAGAGCTAAAATAGCATGATATATGAGTGCTATCTTTTCCACTTATTATCTTAGGTAGCAACGATTACTCTCATTCCGATCTAATTGCCCCTCAAAACTCATCTAATCAATCACTGTGTGCGTGGGACATCTCGCACTTACATGTCTTTTTTTTACAATTGTTTTTTGTGTGATACAATTCCAGTAGTGCTCTTCTCACCAAATTTCATGGCACGTGATAAACTCGATTTCCAACATTTATATTTCTGCTTACAAAATGTCAGTCAATCCTATTCATGCAAAGCATATTTGAAGTTAATAGCATGCTTACTGAAGCCTTCAGAATAGTAGAGTATATCTGAGAATAATAACCATTGAAATACGCTATTCAATGGGATTATTGCCCTTTCTTAGTCAAGTAGAAAGGTGCAGTCTGTCAGAAGATAGCTGTTACAGTATATAAAATTGCTTTTCATTTATGACTTCGGCCAACTGAAAAAAAAGCAGAAACTGCAAAAAGAAAATATCATGTAAGGATAATAATAAATCATGGACCTGAAAAAAACAACGTGTTTAGTAAAGAACGAAATATTTGTGTTTTTTTTGGTTGAAGATTCAGCACAGTCAACACAGTATAGCATTTCTGAGTGTGTGGGAGAAATTCAGTTTCAGTGGGCCGCATCTCTCATTTGAAATGTATACTATTTTAATGTGATGGAGAATATGTCCGTGAAATGGACCACTATGTTTTGAAAATGCACTTTTAAAGCAGGGTGATTGCCTTTGTCTCCTCATGTTTTCCTTTTACACTCTTTTGGAAAGTACCATTGGTTTGACTTTTGCCTTCAATTAACGCAATAAAAATAAATGTGGAATTCATATTTCCTTTCATTTCCAAAACATTATTAGGAATTCATTGGTGTTCGAAAACGCTAAGTGAAGGTCAGCTTTAGAAAGTCTAATCCTGTCATCACAGGTTTTTTTTCTATGTTCACACCTTTACGTGAATAATAACAGGCTATGCTGGTGAATAATCCACATGCCGGTTCATCTTGTCATCCTTTTAAGTTTATGACACTTTTTATACACAATGCAAATATTCAGGCATGCCAGTAGTCAATGTGAGCATAAACAAAACACCCAGGAAAACACTATTGTGTGCATGTTCCAAAAGAGGCAAAAACACGCAAATCATTATTTATAGCTTTTCAGTAATTAATTGAAATTGTGCTTTTACTTCATGGAACATGAGCAAATGTTCCTTGTTGCTTGCTCTGAATGTGAATTGCATAATTAGAGGTTGCACTATCTTGGAGTGCTTAAATATGTTAATTATAGTACATTATTTCACAGGCTATTAGACACACCTTTAAAGCATGTGTCTCGAGTTTAGGTCCCTCGGATTCGTTTTGCTCAGTCAGGAATGTCCCCTCTCTGACTGAGCAGAAGTAATTAGCATGCGAGGAGACAGCAGACTGCACCTGCCACTCTGACCACCGGTGACCTTCGCCATATATTCACTGTGCGAAATTCATGTCAAGCAGTTAATTGAATGAAGCTGTGGACTCATAAGTGGTAATGGCTCTGATTAGTGTCTAACACGCCATAACAGTAATGATATAATGGTGCTCACCGACGAGTTTAGATCGGAAGTTTCAGGGCATTGTATTTCAAATTATACGGAATGAATTACTGCTGGAGCAAAGTGAAAAGTAGATATATTCCCAGTTCAATTACACAATTCCGTATGTATCATCACTTGAATCATTTGTTTTTTTTATCGACAATTAGTCTCCCCACCTGAAGGAGATCAGTGTACATTCCATTAACAACTGCATATTTAAAAATCTAAAAACATGCAAACATAGCAACAGGATCGAAGATTAAAAGGAAGGGTAATTTTGAAAAACTCCGTTATTCCACGAGGAAAGTGCGGAGCCAAATTAAATACAATTTGGACAATGCAGTACAATTTTAGACTGATATTTACACCGAAGGACAACTGGAAAATGTTTGCACCAAATGAATTGTGGAAACATAAAAAAATGTATTCTGTGCTGATGTAATTGGCATCTGCAATATTGTTTTTTGCGCTGGTCAGTTAGTATAAATGCGCTTGTGCTACATTTATGTTATCGATTACATTAGTATATTTAAAAAGGCTTATACGCAAAATGTTTTTATTATGATATACACTTCATTCCTCCTTCCTGGGGTGTGTGGGGAGCTGCTGCATTGTGCCTTTATTAAATCAGCTACTTGCAGTTATAGCGATATCTATCACCTGCAACGTTAGAGAAAGATTGGCACAAATTTAGGCAAAAACGTTCATTGTCCCACTTTTTGCGTTCTAATCCAAGGACATGAATGTATTCAGCAGTTTTAAATTGCCTGGTATTGCCAGGATTTTGGAAAGGAGCATTCACTTTAATCAGAGTGTGAAGGGAGAGGCAGATTTTTTCTACAAGATGGCCAATAGAAATATGCGGTGGGAACCTCAAAGCGCTACATTTGCAAGTTAGGGTAATCCAAGATGATTCTTCTAACTTCGGGTGACAGTGTTATATATACCTGTCTACATGTAGGGTGAGTATAATGTGGTATTCACAATCTTTATTAGGCGTGCATTGATCCTTTTTACACTGATTTTAGTTGACTGTGAAGCATGAGCTTGTGTTTGATGCTCAAAGTGTATCTTGTTCATGCTCTTTAGAATGACCAGCAGCATCATTCTCTGACACAATCCAATTATCTCTTTTATCCATCATTTGGCTGTTATAAATATTGAGTGCCTGATTCCCAATAGTTTCGCTGTGGCTGACTTCTGGTACTTCTGGTTTATTTGTGAAATCTAGGTGTGGGGAGTAAGCCAGGAGTTGTACAAGAGCAAGTGAAACCACAATCTTTGTGTATTGGGCCCCTTGGTTTCTTTTTAATCCTGATAAATCTGCCAAACATCGATGGCAATGACATTTGTTGAAGCTGTACAATATGGCAAGGAATACACTCTTATTATTTACTTTGTGCCACCTGTGACAAAAGTGAAGGACTGGGATTGCCGTTCAGATCCAATTTTAATCTTTCTGGACACGAAATAGTGTAGTAGACAGACCGTGTCTTAACTTTAAGAACAACAAAAAGGAAGTCAGGGCAAGGGCAGAGATTCCTTCCCTATTCACTTGCATTCGCACACAAGAGAGATTCATAGAGGCCTTGGTGAGTGTTGAGGGGAGGTGAAGCCGTGTGCTCCCACATCAGTTTCCTGTTTAAAGGCTCCCTCGAGCCGCTTTGAGCTGATGAGCTCGTTGAGAGGCACCTGCGCGCCTGGAGAGGTACGGTGACCCAAGAATACTTTGGCAGCCTGCTCAGCAACCCCATATAATCTTATGCCTAATCTCTACTGATGACGGATAATAATCCAGAAACACGTGTCTAGAGATGGCCATCACTAATCTGCACCCACCTGGTGAAACACTCGAGAGACTTTACAAGTATACACACTTGGCGAACTGCATCTACCATGATGCCTAGGGGTGAACCTGCTGGGAGGTGTAGCAGTGTGCTCCCACATCAGTTTCATGTGACTGAATGAGGTCAGAGATCACATCATTATGCACGGCAACATCGCTTGTTCGGACCTGCGCACCCAGGCTGATGCACCCCAACTCTCCCGCAGCACTTCGCTCAATTGCAGCCCCTGTGCACTCAGGCCCCACTGCTCACCTGCTGTCATTGTTGTGTGTGCAAACACTACGGGCCACTGTGTTCACAATTTCATTGTTGTGTTGATTGCAGGATGGTGTACACCTCATGAATCCCTTTGGAAACAAGACGGGTAGTAGAGATCACATTTTAGAACGAGTGTTGACTGTGAGGATGATGTACAACTCAGGGATCCCTTTTTTTTATTACGCATTGTGATATGCGAGTTGGATGCAGCCATATCACCTGAGGCAGGAGGAAGAACTGGGACATGAGACGTCGTCGTTATCCTTTTTATACGTACGTAAAGGGGGCTGGGCTTGCGTATGCCAGGCCAGCATAGGGGTGTGAATAATTATTCCGGGGATCTGGGAGTTGTTCAGTTCCTGCATGGCCAGAAAGTGTAGTTATGTGTGTTTCTTTTGCAGTTTTGACGTCACAGAACGCACAATTTATATTAATGTAGCATGTATCGGGAGGGCAGCAACTATCGCTAATGATTGAAGATTGAATGGCGAACATCACATGTCGTTGTCAAGGTTCTGGATGTGCGCAGACATGCATGTCAATGGTGTGCGTTATTATCGAAAGTGTTGCTGGTGCGAAGTGTACACATGTGAATGTGCTTGGATCGAGGGAGGATCAGCAGTGAGGCTACATCATACACAGTGATAATGCTCATCATAGTCTAGCAATGTATGTCAAACGTGAATCTGAAAGTCTCACATATGACACACTACTATATTGGTAAAGCCTGACAACAGAGCGTACAGCAATACAAATCTACACATTACTGTTTGTGACATTTGATTGAGGATGTGCACTCTGCCGATGGCTGATGATACTCCTTAGAGCCGAAAGGCAGCACAATAATGTGCACACACACACCAGGGGTATCGTATAACACAAATTTGTTTTTTGATGTAACGTTTGAGATGCATTGCCATCACACGTGGAAGGCTTAATGTACAGACCATGAATATTGATCAAGACGATGGTTGCATGTTGTGTGTAGTATAAGATATGTGTACACAGAAAAAAAACTTTTCAAGAAAGCTGGTTAAGGTGAAGTGGTGTCTCTCATCAAACGGCGTAGAGAGAATGACTAAAATGGGTGGGGTTGTCCAACTGTTACAATGGGAAATGTTATGAAGCAATCAAATGCTTTTTTTTAAGGTCACATGGCAATCGTGCACTGAGCGTGCAAGGAGCCCACACCCGACGAGATTTTGAGGAAATATATTTATCATAATATAAGTTTATTACAGTTAGAAATATATAAATGTTTACAATATTTTAGATTATCGCTTGCTGTCATAAACTGTTTAAAGTTATTTACATATTCTTTAGAGACAACAAAAAAGAGCGAATGGAGTACCCGGCGTGCCACCATACGTCTGTGACGTAACACAGGGCCTGGCGGCGTGCACTCATCGCATAAGCAATGTGCAGCGGGCGCAACCCCATACGTACATGACGTAACGCGTGGCTTGGTACTGCGTACCCGTCGGATACCAAAGTAGAAGCTGGGGCGACTTCATGCGTATATGATGTTCCGCGGGGCGCGGTGTCACAAACCAGTCGGATACGAAATGCACATCATTTACGAGTTTAGCAATATGGTGGATCGGATTTGTGTGGTGATCAAGCTTGGTACAATACCGGTATGGGAGTGCAGTTTTCTAAAACAAAAAATTTAAAGAGATACATATTTTTGGGGGAAGATATAAAACATTACATAATTTTTAAAAGTAAAAAAAAATTAGTATATTAGAGTTCCAAAATATTTAAAAATATAATAGAAAAAATATGTTTTATAAACATTAAAATATGAAATTAACATTTAAAAAACATTTGAAATTCACTGAAACAACCATAGGTTTGCAGATAATATAGTTAGGATTTAGTATTTAAAAAACCTTAGAAATTCACTGAAAAAACCATCGGTTTCAGAGATGTTGTAGTTAGTTGAACATTTGACTCATATAAAACCAGAGAAATTCACCTGTTATAATTAGTTGAGCTAACTATAACTCGTGTGCCCACAATGCACTGGTGATGATGTCACATATTACATCACTCATGACATGGTTAGTGACATCACTGATGACATCTCAAATGACTCATGAAAAACAAAATGCAAGGTCTTGGGTTAAGATATCTTGCTTGTGGCTGGGCTACCGGCCAATGTGGTCAGAGAGAGACCAAAAAGAAAGAAAAATTTCTGGGGCGTGCTATGACTTGCGAACTACGTAGGAGCACTATTTTGTGAAGGACTATGTGTGGTGCACTGTGTAGTGGAGTGGGTGTAAGTGATTTAAAAATACCGGCTAGTGGGCTTAAACAATTTTATTCTTGCTCCTAGGTTGGTATGATTTAAAAATGGGGTATAACACTATGTACCAGCTGTGATGGAGATGGAACCAGTGTTTAGGCCCACTAGCATGGTACGTAGTTCACAAGTCGTAGCACGCCCCAGTTCGTAGAGAACTGGGATGGCCCCAATGATGAAGCATGTCACTGTGGGGCAACCCCGGTGAGTGAGGGGACTCAAGAAAGAAATGTTTCTTTCTGTTTGGGCTCTGTCTGACCACATTGGCCGGTAGCCCAGCCACAAGCTAGATCTCTTAACCCAAGACCTTGGGTTTTGTTTTTCATGATACGTATTCGGAGGGCGATCTAGCATTGTATACCTCCTTCTCCCCCTTGTATATGTACAGACATCTCAAATGACATCACTGATTAGAAAGATTAATCAGAGGATCATTGCCTCTGTGGTAATTGCAAATGCTTTCTTTTCTCTGATCATTAAGGGCATGGTATTGTTGGAGTAGTAAAAACAGTAAGCGCATAATAATAGAAATTTTACAACACTTCTGCTGCAGCAAGTCTTGGTAGCAGAGGATGGTTCTTCCTAGTGAAATTAGATTTTAGGGTGTCAAAAATAGTCGTTTGCCCAAGTCCAAAAGGTCCAAAACATTTGGTTTGGCAAAAGAGAAGAATCCATGGAGTGCTGGTGGAGTATCGCTCTTGATTAGGTCTATGAGTAGCAGCAAAGAAGTGTGAGTATTAATGGGGAAGTGTGTTGCTATTGTTTTTGCTTAATATTATGTTTTTTTTAAATGGCTGAGTGTTGCTGAGCAGAGTGAAGTGGTTAGAGTCCACATGGTGAAAACCCATGTATGATCATGGCGCTTTTGTGCAAAGTTGAAGTTGTAATCGAGTCTGTTGTAGCCTAAGATCTCGAGATATATACCAATGGGTTGTCACAGTGTAGAAGACACTGAGTAATTTGTCTGCTGTTTTGTGGTGTTGGTCGTGAGACATCATCAACAACACCTTACTAAGGATTCTCTTTGTGTGTGAGTGGTAAACAATTGGTATGGTTGATCTCAGCTGCACAGGGAATAGTGATATCAGTTAAGGTTGAAATACCGCTGGTCGAGTTTCATTTGCTACAAATAAATATAGAAAAGTTTAGCCACCTTATGAGAGTGAATATCCTTTAGTGGAGCAGAAAGTTTATTTGCTGCTTGCTTTGTATTGTAATATGTTTTGCTTAAAGAAAACTTGCCAGAGAAATTGTGAAGGAGGTGAGCTACTGCGAGGAGCATGATTGATGTCACAGAGTGACACACTGTGATTGGCCCCTTGGTGTAAAGCCGCCTGGGGTTGGTTGACTATGTCAAAAGAGTTGCACTGTCATTGGTTGAGGTTGCCAAACAGGGGAACTGTGGGAAAAAACAATATCCTGGATTTACAGATATCATTTGTGAATATTGAACTGATTGAAAATAAAATTCTTTAAGTCATTGCAGAATTTATTGAAGAAGAATAAGACCATATCTGCCAAAGCAAAGATAGAAGCAGCAACTGAGGATACGCCAGGGTTCATTGTCATGATGGTCAAAGGATTACATCCATGTCTTTGGCTCAAGTTTTGGCATAAAATTATTGAGCAAGATGGGGCTTTCCAGTTCCTTCGTTTTGTAACATTTAATTTTAGAATTTTCAAACATTTAAGGAACAGAATGTACGAAATGAAAAATCCTGTGAGAGCCACTGTAATTGAAGCTTTAAATACCGGGAAGCATAAGGACAAAGAGAGATACCAAGGAAGGTAGAGGAGAACTTGGATCATTACGCAGAAGCTAGATGGGACGCACAACAGAAAATAGGGAGAGAAGATGTAATATATGGAACACAATTGTATCCAGTGTTAGAGGCTGAGGAATATGCAAAGAGCAATAGAAAAGAGAAAAATAACCATTTAGAGAGGGTCAAAAATGACTCAGAGAGGAGGGAGATGAGAGTGACATAAATGACAAACGTTTGAATTATTTAATGATGAATTGTCCACCACCCTATAATGAGACATAGACTGGAGACTTGATGAATACTAGTGCAGCTGAAAAACCTAATGCTCATTTAATTCCTGAAGAGTCAAAGGAATCTATGCTTATCTCTCCTTTTAGTGGGAGAACAGAAATGTCAGCTGATTAATTCAAATACTGTAGACCTTTTGACTGTACCCGCTACTATGGCTTGGCAGTTTGGGCTGTACTGTTCCCCAAGGGCACAGGATCAAAACTGATTTCCATATGGACTGGGGTGAATGTATGGCATTGTTTTGCATTCTGTCCATCAATTGGTCTTTTTGCATGTGTAACCCAGAGTGGGAAGGGTATGCTTAGACGTGGGTCCTGTGCTCTCCTTGCCACCGGAGTCCAGCTAGCCTGGCTGATGAGTCTGAAACCCCAAAACCGGTCCTAGGATGCTTGTTTTCAGTCCAGGGAGGACCTGGCTAGGAAGTTCGGGCTGGACTTTTCCAATTGGGCACAGGGTCAAGACTGATTTGCATATGGTTTTTGTTCAAACTAGATTGGCATGAGGAGCAAAAAAATTATGGATTTAGGCCCAGATCTCTGGACGGTGGTGAATGTATGACATTGTTCTGCATTCTGTCTGGGTATGCTTAGATGTGGGTGCTGTGCTCTCCATGCCACTGGAGTCAAGCTAGCCTGGCTGATGTGGGGTGAAGCCCAGAAACCGGTCCCAGGATGCTTGTTTCCAGTCCAGGGGGGACCTGGCTTGGCAATTTTGGCTGGACTCTTTTTGCATCTGTTACTGTGCTACTTTTGGACTTGTTGTGCCCCAAGTCTGGGTTATAGGCAAATATGGTTTACAATGTCACTGTATATACTGCAGTAATCACTACTTCATACACCTATATCTCTGAATAGAACTAATAATGCTGCAGGTATGAATGTTGTTCCAAATCAGACACAATTTGATCAGACGATACAGGTGAACAATCATCAACCTCAAATAAGTCATGGGTTGGGTTTGGCCATCAGACTAGACAGAGGAGTGGGGATTTGGGAACACTGTTGAGGTCTTTTTTAGGCTAAAGCCAGTGGGGACACTGGGGAAGAGGCCAGAGAACCAGGGGCAGGGGGGGCGACATGATAAATCATGGCAGGTTTACTCCCCAAGGATAACACGCAGCAGGGGGAGGTGTCCCCGATAAAAAATATAGAAGTAACTGTATCTGACCATGATTTGTCTTTGGCTGAACTACAAATGCAAAATAAGGTTTTAGGTTATGTCCCTACCCCTCAACATGATTTCTTTAAGTTTAGAACCGAGTTCTTTGAGATGATGCAGAAGAAAAAAAGCAAAAAGGTGGATCCACCTTTGGTGTTTTCAACCAACTTACATCGTCCATCAGCAGGTTGCCCCCTAACTCCTCAATGGGACCTGAAGTGACAGTGTTTGAAGAGCATGTTCTGAAGGGAAATTGCGGCTCTGGAAAAAAATAAATACCCATCATGTATTTCAAAATATTACTAAAAGTTGGGAAACCATTAAGTCACTCCAGAACAATGACAAAATAATAAAAAAAGTTCTGATAAAGGAGATGCAGTAGTGATTCTTAATTCAAAGGATTACGAGACTGAGGCACTGAGATTACTGGTGGCAGTTCGGGCTGGACTTTTCTCACAAGGAACAGGGTCAAGACTGATTTGCATATGGCTGAGTCCTAACTGGGGCGGTGTGGTGAGCAAAAGAATGATGGATTAAACCCTGATCCTTGTGACTGGGGGTGAATATTTGCATTGTCCAGCATTCCGTCCGTCACTTATTTCTTTTGCATATGTCACCCTAAGTGGGAAGGGTATGCCAAGATGTGGGTCCCGTGCTCAGTACACCACTGGATTCAAGCTAGCCTGGCTTTTGAAGGGTGATGCCCTGAAACCGGTTCCAGGATGCTTGTTTTCGGTCCAGGGAGGACCTGGCTTGGCAGTTTGAGCTGGACTGTTCCCACAAGGAACAGGGTCAAGGCTGATTTGCAAATGGCTGGGTCCAAACTGGGGTGGTGTGGTGAGCAAACGAATTATGGATTAAACCATGATCCTTGTGACTTGGGGTGAATGTTTGTATTGTCCAGCATTCCTTCCATCAATAGTTCCTTTTGCATATGTTGGCCTAAGTAGGAAGGGTATGCCCAGACGTGGGTCCCGTGCTCACTACACCACTGGATTCAAGCTAGCCTGGCTGTTGAAGGGTGATGCCCTGAAACCGGTCCCAGGATTCTTGTTTCCGGTGCAAGTGGGACCTGGCTTGGCATTTTGAGGTACTGGGTTTTTAAGAACCGGTACCGAACCTACAGAACCGGTAACCCAGCGGTGCCAGGGGATCAACACCCAGAGACCTCGGGTTCTCCTGAGTCAGACCTACAGAAACTTCAGAGTCTTCCAGGTGAAGTCAAAGATTCGTTTATTGGCTGCAACCAAGGTGACAGGGTCCTAGAAGTACAATACCAGTATATTCAGGAGACTGCACACTTTCACAAAGTCAGGCTTCTCTTCTTATACCTAATATTCAGCCTTGAGCAATACATTCCTTGGATTCGTGGTATTTCATTTATGGTTACTGATTACAGAAGAAAAGCAGAGTCATGATGACATGTACATATTTCACGTCGTGCTGCTCATAACAAATCATCCGGCAAGGCCCAACATTTCATCAGATATCGCTGGACCCCTAATAAAAATGGTCACCTCCCCATCATAAAATAAGTGAGGAAAAGGAGTGGAGAAAGATGTGAGCGAGATATGGCAGGTGTGCGCGCTGAAATGGTTTTATGGCCGGTTGGGCCTAGATGCTATCTTGCTCGGCCACTGGGAGGGAACTGACCTAACGAGTTCGGCCTGGGGCAATGGTCCTAACTTGTACTGAGGTCAGGGAGAAGTCGATTAAGGAGTATGTGTCCTTGTGGAATCAAATTCAACTGGATTAAGGCCTATGTAGAGGGCAACATGCAGCTAAGGGTTTAGAAGGTAAATGACGATTTCGAGGTGAGATCGTCACTCGAATATGCCGAAAATACATGTACTTGATGTACTCGTCATTCTCGGTCTTTTGATACTAAATTCGTCCTATTTCGACGAAGTTTATATTCTCGAGTCCAATACTATAATATGAATCCAGATTTTTCAGAACCACAATTTCGGGCTGGACTGTTCCCACAAGGAACAGGTTCATGACTGATTTGCATATGGCTGGGTCCAAACTAGGGTGGTGAGCAAAAGAATGATGTTAAACCCTTGTCCTTGTGACTGGGGGTGAATGTTTGCATTGTCCTGCCTTCCGTCCATCAATTGTTCCTTTTTCTTGTGCTATATAAAGGTCAGGCCCCGAGGACCAGCTCCTTAGTTTTCTCCATTGGCTAAATGAAGCTGATAGCTGCCTTCATTTCACTTGGACGATTGATAGACATACACCTGTTTACCTTGATTTGGATATAACAGCTACGGACTGGAAACTCCATACCACAGTCCTTCGAAACCTGGCAGACAAGAATTCATTGCTGCATTACCAGTCTTACCACCTGAGGGCACTACGGGTTAACCTCCCGGTGGGCCCCTTATCCCAAAGAAACTGCACTGACACTGGTACCTTTGTTGAACAATCAAACACATTGGATAAACACCTTGTGGAAAGAGCTTACACCCCTAGGAGGTTCAAGTGGTCACAAAAGAGAACCATGAATACCCCCTGGGATGCCTTGTTAGAGAGGAATACAAGAACTAATAACAAGTGTCTACCGGTGGTTACTACTTTTGATCCTTTATCAATGAAGATTAGGCAAATCATCAAGAAACACTGGCACGGATGTGGGACTTATCAAAATGCCCCTGTCAAGTTTTGCTTTTAAAAGGGCTAGCAATCTTAGGGATCTGCTTGTCCATTTTTGACAAAACAATCAGCTGAAGCGAGAAACTGGGGTACCTCCGGGACATTTCCTGTGTGGAAACTGTACAGTGTGCAGTCTGACTCGGGCCTCTAAAAGCATTGTTCTTTTTGATAGAAGAACTTGGTTTCGGACTAAATTCAGTAATTGCAATAACAATAACATAATCTTTTGAGTGAGGTGCAGTTGTGGTCTTCTCTACATTGGCCTCATATCAAGAAAAATAAAGATTAGGTTCCAGGAACACATCAGTACCCTTAAAGCTGGAAAACTCACCACACATCTTGTCTGTCACTTTGAGGAGGTGCATCACAATGTGGGGACCTTAGATATCAAGTCCTGGAGTAGGTGTTAAGAGCAGCTCATGCCATCGAGAATCTGTTAGCTTGTAACAAGGCTCATTGGATTTTCTCTGAGAAGTCAGACCAGGAGGGGCTGAACGATTCATTTGAGTGGCATAAGGTGGTAAGATGATGACATCAACACTGTTCTTGTTCAGTCTTACTAGAGGCTGATACATATACACACCCATTTTTATTTAGATGATATTTGGATCCACAGTGACTCGTGCTTTCCACCATGTAGTTCATAAGGAATCTGCTACTACATTGTCCATAGTTTGGATGATACTTTTATGTAAGAAATCACAATATGGCTCCAATCTTGATGGTTTATTCTCCCTGCTCCTAGAAGACCATACGTGTGTCTTCATTCTGACTGCCAGAATGAGAATGAGGTATGTTTTTATGCAGAGATGCTGGTTTGTCAGTTTCAATAAATGTTTCTGATAAACCAACTGTGTATGCCCACTATTCTAAGATGACAGCCATAACCAGCTATTTTCTGTATAGCAACAACATCAAGATGGCCCCAGGACTGAATCTGCCATGTCCTAGATGTTGCGTTTCACCCGGTGTAGTGAAACGCATCCAGAATTGGAGTGTGTGCCCATAGACTCCTTCTGGGTGTGGAGACACTGGGATGCATTTTAACGCACCTGACTCCTCAGTAATAGTTGATTGCCTCCTAAACGCGAGCACCAGGCTTGAGCTACTTTTAGAATAAAACTGCTTAACAATTTGAGATACAAGATTGAATTTTATTTAATGTGTTGATAGCAACACGAGTTTTTAGTTTTTGGACCGGAATTGGCGAGGTTAATTGTTTTTACTGTTGTTACATTTAATGTTAGTACCGAGCCCAGTAGTGTATCGGTGTTATAACATCAAATGTACGAAGACTGAAAAGTTGATCGCACTAACATGGAGGTCCATAATGAATTAGATTTTAGATTTTAACAGGCGTGGTTTGTTCTAGAGGCGACTTTAAAACAGAGTGCCATGGGTGGGTAAAAGGGAAGATTTGTCCTCCTTTTTTATGGCAACATGCACATATTTACTTCAGGGTACACGCTTATGGTTGCATTCAGAATTGGGCGGCCGTTACCCTCCAGGTCCACTTCTGGTAAGTTGCTGATAAGAGTCCACCTGGCAACCACTTGGTAACTATACTACGTACATCAGAATATCGAAACGAGCATGGGTGCTGTCACAATATGATGTTGTCCCATTTTCAAAAAAATCTGTCTCCATGTCTTTGGCTTTATTTTCTGTTCTCTTATATTTTACCAACCCCCACGTGTCCGATGCATTCTCGAGGTGGAGTTGTGTCCTAGTGCCCTGCTGAAATTGCCGCAAATGTTTCGGACAATGAAACATTTCAGCCATTCAGGTTAAAATGGTCTAAATATGCCATTATTTTTCAACTGTGTGAACATTATTAAAATTAAAGAATATGTGTGATAGATGTCCACAACTCAGTTTTAACTTATGGGGAGTTCAGTTTATCTCCTTCACATTACGGGGCTTAGATGTTAGATAAATATCACCTTCAATAATACACCTCACTCTTTTACGTATTTTTTCATATTAATTAGAGCTAGGTCAAATTTCTGTCTGTCAGGAAAGTGCCGATGATGACAGAGTGAGCCAACACGTGAGTACCAACCAGTAGTACCATGAATGTTGCTTACATGAGGCACTTTCTGACCCACCTCACTTTTTTATAAAAAAATCTTTTATAAAATGTTTTCTCTTGTTAGCTCATTCTGACATTCTGAGACTATAGGCTGGTGGACTCCCAACTTGACGTGGGTGGTTGATGAATTTTTATTATATGAATAACACATATGGGTGGGCATAACTAGATAGTCAGCATTGCCTCACCAAAGCAGTATGATACTCATAAAAAAAAGATCAAACAAGTTTATGTGTTTGACTATAACCATGCCTTTTTTTTTAGACAATTTGATCAGACACAAGGATTGGTGCTGAGGTTTCCACCTTTTAATTACCATGCATCTGACATGACTGTGCCAATGGGTATTTCATTTCCAGATTCATCTGTACAAATGTGCAACCTGGACCGAGTGCAAATTACAGGATTACCTTAATGAAAAAAACATTGAGAACGAGATCACCAGGAAAGAAATTACAGATAAAATAGCTAATGATATTTTTCTAAAAATGTGAGGAAAGAGGAAAATGAGAAGGCATATTGTCAAAAAAGAAGGGAAAAAAGAGTTAGAGTGCAGTCACCACTTGACGTTTTTGGTAGCAGTGTAGGAGATGTACGAATGCTCCCTATGAGAGTACCAAGAGGAGGTTATGTACACATACCATGGACAAGACAAGACATTTTTATTATTTACAAACAATTTTCCTACATTGAAAGAAAATCCTGTGGAACGGTTCAGGCTAATTGAATGATTTGTGAAGATTTCGAAGGTCTTGTAGATTGATTGGAAAATCTTATTTGAAATTGTGATTCCTGGAGATTTTGTTTGTCTAATGTAGGGTTACTGTGGAATAGCCTGAGTCAGAACTAGAAAGGGATTCTAGAACAGGAGTGCAATCTCCAGTGGTAATGAAGAAATACCAGCACATAACAAATCAACTGAAGACTTAAATGTCCCCTAAAGAGATTGATTGGATGGAGATTGATAGGATGACTGAAGAACTAAAAGAATCAATACATCCCTTTTTTCGAGGGATTAGTATAGGTTTTCAAACAGTATAGTGCTGGCAGAGTAAATCCATGGATGAAATGTTGTTTCATGCTAAATAATGTGCAGACAAAATTGAGATGATGCATAGGAAGCTCAAGGAAAGATCAATGATTGCCCACATTAAAACAATGCAGAAAGGTAAAACACAGAGGGGCTTTGATCATTTAGTACAGATACAGGGAGGTTATGATCAAACTCTGATGATGCAAAGGTGTTAATGGGTTTCAGCAGCAGAATGTCTCTCTCAAGGTAGAGGTTGTGGTAATCCTGAAGAGCCTACAACTGGTGTTTTACTGTGTCCTATTTGAAATAGACTAATCCATGTGACGCTTGCAGAACATTTGGACATTGGAGTCACAAGTGTTGATCTGTTATGGTTTAATGCAAGGAATCAGATGCAGAATTTGGAGTTGGCACTGTCTCAAGGGAAAACCATGGACAGGCTCAACAGGTACAAAGACAGAGAGCGCAGTATTCTAATGTATCGCAACAAATGCAAAAGCTCCAAGTACCAATGCCACAATAGAATGTTCAGGTACACCGATATAATGCAAATAAAAATCATTAGTAAAATCAAAAGTCTTTCCAGAATCTGAATGCAGCGCAGCAGTATTTGATCCAATTGGATGTTAGAAACTCGGACCAGTTAGCATGACAGTGCCTGAGAGGGGAGGAAGAATGCGTGCATGGTGCAGCCTTAGAGGTAAACCAGAGTGATCCCTTTGTGGATGGAGAAGTGGATGGGAATCATGTATCTTTCTTTGCTGACACTGCTGCTACCCATTCTAGTGTAGGAACAGCAGAGATTCCAAACCTACCCCTCTCGGGAGAAAGATTCCAAGTTATAGGAGCTACTAATAAAAAGATGTCTACCCCAGTTTCAGAACCAGTTACCATTAAACTAGGATCCTTCTAGGATCAGCATCAATTTGTGGTGTGTGACACAAGTCCAGTGAATTTGCTTGGACGTGATTTATTATGCAAATTAATTGGACACTCAGTAGAATTGAGTTCAATATCAATGAGGAGGTTTTTGTTTTAAACTTACCCAAAAGAAATCAGTTGTGGGGATGTATCCTCTCCTGATGCGTGAGGATGTGCTAGAAGAATTGAGAGACATTTTGCAACCTCGAGTCGCAGACTTTACGGGTAAAGATATTGGACTAATAAATGTGTTCACCCCCATCTGAATTACAATTAAACTGAATGCAGAGTTGCCAAGAATTGCACAATACAATTTGTTTCCTGACACTATTGTTAGAATTACTCCTGTGATTGACTCAAAGACTGAGCAAGGATCCTGAAGGAAATAAGGGTAAGTCCATGTAAGGCTCCTTTTATGGTCTTGCAGAAACGAAATGGCAAGTATCGCATTGTGCAGGATACACAAAAAAAATCTTGAATCTTTGAAAATGCTGAATCACTCAGTGTGATTCCAGTACATTGAAAACCTATTGGTGGCGTCAACTACGAAGGAAGTGTGCACATTTTCTTTTTGGAACCATCTAGAAGAGAATGAACATAAAGTATTCCTGACCAAGTTACAGTTTTACAAAACTGAAGTCCTGTACTTAGGACATCACATTGAGAAAGGAGCGAGAAATGTGCCACAAAAAAAATTGATTTGATTTGAGAACTTTTAGAGTGCACGAATGCCCAGGGGTGTCTTGGCGCTAAGTTAATGCAAAAGTCTGGAGCTGCCGGTGATATGATGTTCTAACTAGGATGTAAAGAGCCATATTTTTACAGCCTTCCTGAATGATAGTAGCGAGGGGCTATTTTTTATAGTAATAGGGAGTTGGTTCCAGGTTTTAGCTGTCTGCAGCAGGAAGCTTCTGCCCCCACCTTACCTTCTTGAATTTAGGGACCTTAATCAACTTTGCCTAACTAGATCTTAGGCCCCTGGAAGGCTCGTACTGTTTCAGATGAGTTGTTATGAAATGAGATTCTACCCCATGAAGGGCATTGTAGGATAGGCAGACTGACTTAAAGCTTGTCCTTTTCTCCATTGGTAACCAGTGGAGGGCTCCTAATCTGTGTGCAACCGGCTCAGATCTGGGAATGTCCTGCGACCTCTGACCCTGTCACTAGGCAGGTCGCTCCCCCACGCCACCATACTGCCCTCCTGTGTGCCCTGTGAGACTGCTGCCACTAATTCTGGTTTCCGCCTGGGGGATTTCTTTCTCTGTGCCCCCTGTACTTCTGCTCCTCTGTGCCTCTCTCTGCCTTGTGTCTCCCCCGCTCTGTGCCCCCACCTGTTTAGTTAAATACCATTGTTGCTGCTGTACTCTTGTGTGCCCCACTGTGCCCACTCTTTGCCTTCTGTTCCCCGATGTGTGTCCGCTCACCCCTGTCCTTGCTCTTTCCCACCGCTGCCTCCCCTGCGGCCCAGCCCCCCTTTGATTCCATTCGCTGCCCCGCTCCCGCCTCCCAGCTGCTCCTCCTTCCCACTCCTCCTCATATGGAGGCCGTGAAGCGGCCGCACAGCAGACGCGCGCAGCGGGCGCGCCCCTGGTGCGCCGAAGGCGTGCCTAAGGCAAGCTCATCTAAGCCTGTCCGCTCCAGGACCCCTGGCCCCTGCACTCACCAAAACACATACCACCGCTACGACTTTAGCACCCACTGAACACCGGACGGTCAGGCACCTGTTGCCTGGCTACCCCGAAGTGCACACAAGGACCCTTCTCCTGCCGGAGCTGCAGCTTCACCAGCATCTGGTCCGACTTCCTCAGATGCATCCTGCTCAACACCCAATCCGCCAGCAAACACACCGTCAAACTCTGGGACCTACTCAACACCAACACCCCAGACGTCGCCTTCCTGACGGAGACCTGGCTAACCCCCACCTCGGCGCTGGACATCGCCATAGCCATCCCAGAAGGCTACAAGATCACCCGCAAGGACTGCACCAACGGAGTAGGTGGAGGAATTGCCTTCTTCCACAGAAACACCCTCAAAATCTCAGCAGACACCGACGACAACCTCAGCACTGCCGAACACCTACACTGAAAGATCCACACCGACCCCAACACCACCCTCAGAAGCACCCACGTCCAGGACCCTGACCCCAGTTCAGGGACTCCATCGCCGACTTCATCAGCATGCAGGCCCTCGCCTCCACGGACTACATCGTCCTCAGGGACCTGAACTTTCACCTCGAGAACAACAATGACTCCAACACTTCCATCCTGATCGACAACCTCGGTAATCTCGGCAACCTCGGACTCAGACAACTCGTCACTACACCCACTTATACTTGCCCCCATCTTCTCAGCTAGCACCCATGTCTCCTTCGACCACACCACCGAACTCCATTGGACCGACTACTACTGCATACACTTCACCTTCCAGAAACCCACCACCCACCACCGAACTCAGCCGATGCCTCGCCGCAGCTGGGGCAAGATCAACGATGACCAGCTATTTACTGCCCTCGCCCTGAGCCCACCCGCAGACCCGACGCCGCAGCCCGCAACCTCAGACGATGGATCAACGACTGCGCCAACACCCTCGCCCGCTCAAGAAACCCCCCCACACCCAGACCAGTAAAAGAGCCAGCTGGTTCACCAAAGACCTCCAGGCCTCCAAGCGAACCTGCCGCAAACTGGAAAAAAACTGGACACCGGAAACCTACACAGCCCACAAGAACGCCACCCGCCGACACCACCAACTTATCAGATCCGCCAAAAAGACCGCCTTCAGAGACCGCATATACAAAAGTGCACACAACAGCAAAGAGCTCTTCAGCATCGTGAAGGAACTCTCCAACCCCAGCTCCAACACCAACGACATCCCACCATCACAAGACCTGTGCGACTCACTGGCCACCTTCTTCCACCGCAAGATCACCGACATCCACAACAGCTTCAACGCCATCACCACCCCGGCAACCGCCGGCACCCCGCCCCCATGGCCACCACCCGCACCAACCGCCTGCTCGCCTGGACCAACATCAACGATGACGACACCATCAAGATCATAAACACCGTCCACTCCGGATCCCCAGAAGATCCCTGCCCACACCACATCTTAAACAAAGCCAGCAGGACCATCGCACCCCATCTTCGAAAAACCAGCAACATCTCCTTCAAGACAGCAACCTTCCCGGAGAGCTGGAAACACGCAGAGATCAATGCCTTACTCAACAAACCCAAGGAGGATCCCAAGGACCTAAAGAATTTCCTACCCATCTCCCTGTTCTCGTAGAGAACAACATCCTGGACCCGTCCTAATCTGGATTCCGTAGCAACCACAGCACCAAAACTGTCCTCATCGCTGCCACCAATGACATCAGGACCCTGCTCGACAACGGAGAAACCGCAGCCCTCATCCTCCTGGACTTGTCAGCCGCTTTCGACACAGTCTGCCACCGCACACTAAAAGCACGCCTCCACGACACCGGAATCCAAGAAAAGGACCTGGACAGGACCAACTCCTTCCTCACCGGGAGAACCCAGAGCGTCTGCCTCCCCCCCTTCCGCTCTAAAGCCACCGAGATCATCATAGGCGTAGCCCAACGTTTTTCAATGTATACATGGCACCGCTCGCCCACGTCGCCCGACGGCACGACCTAAACATCATCTCCTATGCTGAGGACACCCAGCTGATCCTCTCGCTCACCAAGGACACCAGCACCACCAAAGCCAACCTCCACGAAGGAATGAAGGCCATAGCCGACTGGATGAGGAACAGCCGTCTGAAGCTGAACTCGGACAAGACGGAGGTCCTCATCCTCGGTTCCACCCCATCAGCCTGGGACGACTCCTGGTGGCCGACGGCACAAGGAGCCCACCCTGCACCCACCGACCACGCACGATACCTGGGGGTCATCCTCGACTCAACACTCTCCATGACAAAGCAGGTTAACGCCGTCTCTTCCTCCTGCTTCAACACCCTCCGCATGCTTCGAAGGATCTTCAAGTGAATCCCCGCCACATCTAGAAGGACAGACACCAAGGCCCTCGTCAGCAGTACACTGGACTACGGCAACACACTCTACGCAGGAGCCCCACCCAAACTCCTGAAACGGCTCCAACGCATCCAGAACGCCTCGGCACACCTAATCCTCGACATCCTGCACCGCAGCCACATCACACCCCACCTGAGAGACCTGCACTGGCTCCCCATCAAAAAGAGGATAACCTTCAAGCTCCTCACCCACGCACACAAGGCACTCCACAACACCGGAACAGCGTACCTCAACAGCCGACTCAGCCTCTACACCCCATCCCGCCAGCTCTGCTCGCCAGGCCTTGCCCTCGCCACTGTCCCCTGCATCCGTAGAGTGACCGCTGGGGGCAGATCATTCTCCCACCTCGGCGCCAAGACGTAGAACACCCTCCCCATCCGCCTACGGCAGACCAAACACCTCCTAATCTTCAGGAAACTCCTCAAGAACTGGCTCTTCAAACAGTAGCAGCGTCCCCCCCACCCTAGCGCCTTGATACCCTCACGGGTATGTAGTGCGCTTGACAAATGCTATGATTGATTGATAGATTGATTGATTGATTGATTGAATATCCAGCACCAACCTTGCTGCTGCATTTTGTAGACGCTGAAGTCTTGTTAGATGTTGGATTTGTATCCCAGCATTCAGAGCGTTCCCGTAGTTCAACGTGGATAAGGCCAGTGCGGTTACTAGTGTTTTGCATGATTCTTGGGGAATAAAAGGCAGAAGTCTTTTTATCATTTTCAGAATATACCACACAGTTGAAGACAGTTTATTAGTCTGAGTGTTAAACGACAACTCCCAGATTTCTAACTTTGTCCACTGGGGAGGGGCAGTCGCCTAAGCTATCTGACCACCAATTAGGCGGCTACAAATTCAAATCTGTCCCTAGCAGCATAACTTTAGTTTTATCACCATTTAATTTTAGACAGTTTGGCTGCATCCAGTGATAAACCTGTTTCGTGCAATTGCTAAATCTGTCTGCTCTTTCCTCTAGATTATTTGAAACCGACACCACTATTTGGGTGTCATCTGTGTAGGAGACAGGTAGAAACCCACAGATCCTTGTAATAGTTGCTAGTGGGGCAACATATATATTAAAAAGTGTAGGGCTCAGGGAAGGCCCCCGAGGTACCTCCCACGGTGACCTAAATGATTTGGATGTTGAATCTCCTAATTTGACTGTAAAAGTTCTATCGGTCAGATATGAGGATAACTGCTTGAGTGCTGTGTCATGAGCTCCTAGTTCTGCGAGTCGGGTCAGGAGTATATCATGGTTTACAGTGTTGAAGGCCGCCGAGAGATCCACAATGATCAGGACAGCCTTCCCACCTGCATCCAATACACTCCTGAGTTCCTCTACTGCCATGATCAAAGTTGTCTCGGTTCCATGTTCCTCTCTGAACCCGTACTGTGATTGATCTAGGGCATGTGCAGAGGCTAGACATTCTGACAGTTGTTTGTTCAGTAGTTTTTCCAGTACTTTTGCAGGGAAAGGGATTCTTAAGATTGGTCTGTAGCTCGCAGGTTTATGTGAATCCAGATTTGGCTTTTTTAGTAAAGGGAGGACTGATGCAATTTTCCAGGCATTTGGGAAACAGCTAGACTGTATTATCTTTGTGAAAACCAGATGTAATTGTTCATTAAGTAGGTCTGGGAATAGGTGCATCACCTTGGGTGGACAGAGGTCTGTTGGGCCTCCGGACCTAATTGTCTTCATTACCTCTCTGATCTGTTCCACTGATGGGGGCAGAAAGCGGAACCCTAGATTGATGTTTCCAGTGTGCCTGCTTTGCTTGGGATGTATATGTGACTGTGAGGTGTCCGATTTGTTGATCGTCTTAAAAGATTTGTATACTGATTTAACTTTATCCACGAAAAACTGTCCTAGTGTATTGCATAGTCCAGTGCTGCCTTCTGTCTGTTTATTAGTGATGAGATTTGTTACTAATCTCATTGAATCTTAACATGAATCCTCCAGCTACCTAAAAGAAAGTATGCATGTTCTTAGGAATGGTGGGCTATTGCATACAGTGGATCCCAATGTGTTCCTAAACAGCAAAACCTCTTCAGAGGTTGACACACAAACATGTGTCAGATCTAGTGCCCTGAGTTGACAGTTGCATGACTACCTTCACAGATCTATGAGAATGCCTTTGCAGGGCACCAGCTTTGGGAATGCCTGGTTATAACAAGTGCATTGTGTTATTTTGCAATGAGACTGAAGATTGTGTTCTTTCAGTGTTGACACAAAGGCATGGATGCAACCATAGGTCTATTGCCTACTTTTTGGCGACACTTGAAGCTGTTGGGGCTGCCTTGCCTGGATGTTTGAAATCGGTTGCATCTATGTGCATGAGTCTTGAGCGGTGTGAAAGTATTGTCATGGGTCATCCACTGACAGTATTCTTGCCCATTCAGTGGAGATACTGTTGGCACATACACAAACACAGTATCTGACCAATAGCCACTGACTAATTACGAGCAAATCTTGTTGAGTGCAGAGAATGTGACTCTCAAGAGGTGTAGTGTTGAATCCGGATACTTTGATGCCATTGCCTGGAAATGAGAACGTGGTTGATGAAGTTGAACATGATTGTTTGGATGTGACTGAATTGTGTACAAAGCTGTGTCCTGATATTTCTGACAAGCCGTTGCCTGAATCTGATCATGTGTTTGTTGATGGTTCATGCTTGAGAGCAGCCGCGTTCGGTAGTAGGAGTTTCTGCAGGGCGGTGACGTGGGGAGGGGGAGGGGCAGGGTGGGGGGTAGTAATGTATGGATTACGGAGTTTAACAGGTAAGTAAACATATAAATAAATAAAACGAATTTCGCTGCGTGCACTGCATCACCAAATGCCATGCAGTGCGCGCAACGAAATTCGTTTTATGTATTTATATGTTTACTTACCTGTTAAACTCCGTAATCCATACATTACTACCCACCACCCCTCCCCCTCCCCACGTCACCGCCCTGCAGAAACTCCTACTACCGACCGCGGCTGCTTGAGAGAGAATGAAGTAAATCTGAAATCTGCTTATGTGGTATGTACAATTGGAGGTGTTGTCAAAGCTTCATTGTTGAAAGGAGTGTTTTCTTTGCAATTTGCAAAGCCTATAGCTCTGACATGAGAATGTACCATTTCATAATCGCTCCGTGTTGCAATTTACACTGATAGTCAGTATGGCTTTGAAATTGAACATGAATTTGGGCAATTGTGGTCACTGCCTAGATTTGTGACATCCTCTGCTTCTCCCATTAGGAGTGGAACATGTGGAGGAGCCTTTTACACTCCCTACCATTGCTTGCCCATATTGCTGTTCTGAGATGTGTCGCTCATCGGCAATGTAATGCCTATGTAACAGTCGGTAATAGTTATGCTGATGAAATGGCAAGGTATTGTCATTTAAATTCCTAAACATTTAATGAAGAAATACTAAAAGAAACATCTGATGTCACAGATAGCAATTTGATCTTATCAGCTTTAGATACCTGTGAAGAGGTGAGGAAGTTACAGGATAAGGCCACAGAAGCAGAACAGCAGGGTTGGGTGCACTCAGGTTGCCCCAAGCGGAAAGATGACTTATGGGTTTACATTGATGGCAGACCAGTGTTGACTGACAGTGTGCTGTCTCCAATAGCAAAGTACTACCATGCAGTTGGGAGAGATGAAAAGATGCACCTTTTCGAACAGATGTGGTACAATACCAGTTATTTTTAGTAACTGCAGAGATGCTATGGCATCATTGTGTAAAATGTCAGCAACAAAACCCAGGAAGGAAAACCAAGGTTTTCATGGGTCAAATTGGTAAACCTGCAGTTCCTTTCTGCTGAATACAAATTGACTTCATAGAGAAGCCCCTCTGCAACAGATTAAGATATGTTTTGGTCATTGTGTGTATATTTTCGTTTTAACAGGTTGCATCTTATCCTACTCATAGGAATGTCACTTTAACTGTGAGAATATTACTGTTGAGGGTGTTGATGCAGAGGTTTGGATGTATGGCATTTCTTAAGTCAGACCGAGGAACTTATTTTAACAATGAGGTCCCAAAAATGTTAGTGCAGCACTACAAGTTGAGCAGGAGCACCATCTCAGTTACTGACCAGAGGCTTCTGGTTGGTGGAGTAGATCACTGGCGAATTGAAATCTAGATTGGTAAAAGTGTGCGCTTCTTTGTTTCTGAAATGACCACTTGCACTGCCACCTATGTTGATGTGTCTGAGAAGTAGTCCAGATAGGAGGAAAGGACTATGGCCTCATGAGGTTTTCATGGGATGAATGATGAGGCTGCCAGCTGTTCCTGCAAATGCTTTGGTCAACATATCAGACAATATGATTCTGGATTTTTGCAGAGCCTCACTTATGCCGTATCTTTAGTCTTTCACCAGGTTGGATCATCTGCCCTTGTGGTCCACCAGGAGCAGTGCCATGACATCAGCCTGTGGGACTCAGTAATGAAAAAAAAACATGTATGCAGAATGTTTTTGGAACCTCGCTGGGAGGGGCCTTTCCAGGTAATCCCAGTCTCCAATACTGCTTTGAAGTGCAGAGGTCTCGTGAGCTGGGATCATGCTAGACACACTTGCAGAGTGCCAAGTCCCCATGATGATACACCAGCACCTGTTCCTTTCATGCCAGTGGTAACAGTCAGACAGAGGGATCAGGTTAGTCAAGCTGTTGGCGGTCAGCAAACTACTGGGACAGCACTCGTTTGGCCTGAGGAAGGGTCTGAGAAAGTCAACTGTAGGTTCTGAAGTCTCACAACCTATAAAACTGACTACGATGGGTACAGACTCTAACAAAGGGACTAGTGCAGCAAGAAAATGAGTTGTGCCCAGACACCATTGCCTCAGAAGAGGTGAAATGTTGAGAAAAGTGTTGACCACAGGACGAGTACCACCAACTATTCCTGAAAGTTATGAACAATCAGACCAAACTGATAAAGATGATAAGCAAAGAGTTGTGAAGAGATCAAAATATGCAAAGGTACCAAGTCAAAGGTACGCATCTCCTGAATGGACTTATTTTACAACTAATGAGTAGGAATGAGAATTCTATAAATATTGAGCTAAAAATTAACATCTACCTGTACCTCCTTGAATTTAACTTTGTTGTTGATATGAATTTTTATTTGGAAGGGCCAAGTGATGGACTGACACAGGTTTTCCTAAATATACTAATCAACGAGCAGATATAAGAGTTTGTCCGGTATCTGAGAAGATTTCAAGCTTTGAAAAAATCTTTAGTGCCCAGACTTTGCTGAATTTTCTCATACTACTGCTACTATTTTTTTCATTTTTCTTTAGTTAAATGGTCTGAGTTTTGAGTAGCCATGCGATCCAACCCTGGAATCTCTTCCAAATGCAAATGTATATATACTGTGCTTCTTTCTATTATTGTCTTGATGTTAATTACATTGCATATTATTTTAAGTCTGGCACATTATGCTCCTGTAAAAGACTCTAAATCTACTATTTCTTCCAGAAAGGTCAAGAGAAATGATTCAAATTCTATTGACTTGACAGATAACTATTTACACAGCAATGCTTTGGGAAAAATATTTTAGTTTAAATGTAAGTGCTATTTTACCTAGCGAATATGTAAATACTATGGATATCAGAGATTGCTTCATTTGAATGCAAATACCTTCATCAGTTGCTGAAGGTGTAAATTACCACAGCGTGCCTTTAACGTATGGAATATCTTGCATCGTGCCAGCTTGTTTGTTTTATGGTACTGATCAATTGCAGTTTTATTGAAAGGGCAGAATGAAAATAAAGAGAAAGATGGGATAAATGGGTCAAAGGAAGGAAGGGGTAATAAACTAATGGCAGGTTTAAAGGATGTATAAAATGCAGATTAAAGGAACAATAAGTGATAGTCTGAGTGAATGGAAGAATGAACAGGAAAGTGAAATGATGAGAAGGGGAGAAACAAAGGATTGAAAAATGGAGCTAGACACAGTGATACGTTGATAGGTGCAAGAATGAAAGTATGTATGAAACAGGGAAACAATAGAGGGACTGATAAAAGTTTAGTTTGATGTGTAAGAAAATTGAAAGATGGAAAGGGAGAGGATAAATAGATGAGATGGTTAAAAGGAGGAAAAAAGTGTGACTGGAACTCTTCTAAGGAGGGTCAGGTTGCTGGCTTTGAGGCTCAGTGTGAACAGAGATGTGGCTCAAAGTGTTTCTTTTTATAATTTCTGGATACCCCCTTGGTTAGACATGTTCAAAATCTATTTCATTAATTCAAAATCTTATTGCAGAGCAGTGTAATAGAGTGAACTGAGGCTCTGATGTTCTGCGCATTCATTGTGAGCCATGATGATAAGGTGTGTTCCATTGACTAGTGAGTACAATCACTAGCAAAATAGAGTTCTTACTTCAGACTTTCCATAACAGCATAATGAGATCAATAAACATGTCGATAAAAAAGGGGATGATGGACGGAGCGTTTGAGCAAATCAAACACTCACCCCCAGTCAACTGATCTGGGTTTAATCCATCACCAGTCTTTAGCTCACTCCGCCACCCCAGTTCAGACATGGCCATATGCAAATCAGTCTCACCTTGTGCCTCATGGGAACAGTCCACCCGAACTGCCAAGCCATGTCTTCCCTGGACCGGAAACAAGCATCCTAGGACCAGTTTCGGGTTAATAACCCTCATCAGCCAGGCTATCTTGAATCCAGTGGCAAAGTGTGCAAGGGATTTACATATGAGCAAACCCTGCCAACTTAGGGTGAACAAAGCGATACAAAAGGGGATGATGGACGGAGTGTTTGAGCAAATCAAACACTCACCCCCAGTCAACTGATCTGTGTTTAATTCATCACCATTCTTTAGCTCACTCTGCCACCCCAGTTCAGACATGGCCATATGCAAATCAATCTGACCCTGTGCCTCATCATGGGAAGACTTCAGCCCGAACTGCCAAGCCATGTCTTCCCTGGACCGGAAACAAGCATCCGCGGACCGGTTTCGGGTTAATAACCCTCATCAGCCAGGCTATCTTGAATCCAGTGGCAAAGTGAGCAAGAGACTCACGTCTGAGCATACCCTGCCAACTTAGGGCGAAGAAAGCGATACAAAAGAGGATGATGGATGGAGCGTTTGAGCAAATCAAACACTCACCCCCAGCCATCCCCTTTTGTATCACTTTGTTCGCCCTAAGTTGGCAGGGTATGCTCAGACGTGAGACCCTTGCTCACTTGGCCACTGGATTCAAGATAGCCTGGCTGATGAGGATTATGAATCCGAAACCGATCCCAGGATGCTTGTTTCCAGTCCAGAGTAGACATGGCTTAGCAGTTCTGGCTGAACTGTTCCCATGAGGCACAGGGTCAGACTGATTTGCATATGGCCATGTCTGAACTGGGGTGGCTGAGTGGGCTAAAGAATGGTGATGGATTAAACACAGATCAGTTGACTGGGGGTGAGTGTTTGAATTGCTCAAACGCTCCATCCATCATCCCCTTTTGTATGGCTTTGTTCACCCTAAGTTGGCAGGGGATGCTCAGACGTGAGTCTCTTGCTCACTTGGCCACTGGATTCAAGATAGCCTGGCTGATGAGTATTATGAATCCGAAACCGGTCCCAGGATGCTTTTTTTCGGTCCAGGGAAGACATGGCTTGGCAGTTCGGACTGGACTGTTCCCATGAGGCACAGGGTCAGACTGATTTGCATATGGCCATGTCTGAACTGGGGTGGCTGAGTGGGCTAAAGAATGGTGAGGGATTAAACCCTGATCAGTTGACTGGGGGTGAGTGTTTGATTTGCTCAAACGCTCCGTCCATTATCCCCATCTGTAACGCTTTGTTCGCCCTAAGTTGGCAGGGTATGCTCAGACGTGAGTCCCTTGCTCACTTGGCCATTGGATTCAAGATAGCCTGGCTGATGAGGATTATGAATCCGAAACCGGTCCCAGGATGCTTGTTTCCGGTCCAGGGAAGACATGACTTGGCAGTTCCAGCTGGACTGTTCCCATGAGGCACAGGGTGAGACTGATTTGCATATGGCCTTGTCTGAACTGGGGTGGCTGAGTGGGCTAAAGAATGGTGATAGATTAAACCCAGATCAGTTGACTGGGGGTGAGTGTTTGATTTGCTCAAATGCTCCGTTCATCATCCTCTTTTGTAGCGCTTTGTTGGCCCTAAGTTGGCAGGGTATGCTCAGACGTGAGTCCCTTGCTTACTTGGCCACTGGATTCAAGATAGCCTGGCTGATGAGCATTATGAATCCGAAATTGGTCCCACGATGCTTGTTTCCGGTCCAGGGAAGACATAGCTTGGCAGTTCCAGCTGGACTGTTCCCATGAGGCACAGGGTGAGACTGATTTGCATATGGCCATGTCTGAACTGGGGTGGCTGAGTGGGCTAAAGAATGGTGATAGAATAAACCCAGATAAGTTGACGGGGGGTGAGTGTTTGATTTGCTCAAACGCTCCTTCCATCATACCCTTTTAGTATCGCTTTGTTCGCCCTAAGTTAGCAGGGTATGCTCAGACGTGAGTCCCTTGCTCACTTGGCTACTGGATTCAAGACAGCCTGGCTAATGAGTATTATAAATCCGAAACCGGTCCCAGGATGCTTTTTTCCGGTCATGGGAAGACATGGCTTGGCAGTTCGGACTGGACTGTTCCCATGAGGCACAGGGTCAGACTGATTTGCATATGGCCATGTCTTAACTGGGGTGGCTGAGTGGGCTAAAGAATGGTGATGGATTAAACCCAGAACAGTTGCCTGGGGGTTAGTGTTTGATTTGCTCAAACGCTCCGTCCATCACCCCTTTTTGTATCGCTTTGTTCGCCCTAAGTTGGCAGGGTATGCTCAGACGTGAGTCCCTTGCTCACTTGGCCACTGGATTCAAGGTAGCCTGGCTGATGAGGATTATGAAACCGAAACTGGTCCCAGGATGCTTGTTTCCGGTCCAGGGAAGACATGGCTTGGCAGTTCGGGCTGGACTGTTCCCACGAGGCACAGGGTCAAGGCTGATTTGCATATGGCCATGTCTGAACTGGGGTGGTGTGGAGTGCAAAAAAAAAATGGATTTAGGCCCAGATCTCTGTACTGGGGTGAATGTATAACATTGTTCTGCAGTCTGTCCATCAACTGTTGTTTTGCATTTGTCACCCCGAGTGGGATGTGTATGCTCAGACGTGAGTCCCATGCTCTCCACACCATTGGAGTCAAGCTATCCTGGCTGAAGACGGCTGATAGCCAGAAACCGTTCCTAGGATGCTTGATTCCGGTCCAGGAAAGACATGGCTTGGCAGTTCGGGCTGGACTGTTCCCATGAGGCACAGGGTCAAGGCTGATCTGCATATGGCCATGTCTGAACTGGGGTGGTGTGGAGTGCAAAAAAACGATGGATTTAGGCCCAGATCTCTGTACTGGGGTGAATGTATGGTTATTGTTCTGCATTCTGTCCATCAACTGTTGTTTTGCATTTGTCACCCCGAGTGGGATGGGTATGCTCAGATGTGAGCCCATGCTCTCCACACCACTGGAGTCAAGCTATCCTGGCGGAAGACGGCTGATAGCCAGAAACCGGTCCTAGGATGCTTGATTCCGGTCCAGGAAAGACATGGCTTGGCAGTTCGGGCTGGACTGTTCCCATGAGGCACACGGCCAAGGCTGATTAGCATATGGCCATGTCTGAACTGGGGTGGTGTGGAGTGCAAAAACACAATGTATTTAGGCCCAGATCTCTGTACTGGGGTGAATGTATGACATTGTTCTGCATTCTGTCCATCAACTGTTGTTTTGCATTTGTCACCCCGAGTGGGATGGGTATGCTCAGACGTGAGTCCCATACTCTCCACACCACTGGAGTCAAGCTATCCTGGCAGAAGACGGCTGATAGCCAGAAACCGGTCATAGGATGCTTGATTTCGGTCCAGGAAAGACATGGCTTGGCAGTTCCGGCTGGACTGGTCCCATGAGGCACAGGGTCAAGGCTGATTTGCATATGGCCATGGCTGAACTGGGGTGGTGTGGAGTGCAAACAAACGATGGATTTAGGCCCAGATCTCTGTACTGGGGTGAATGTATGACATTGTTCTGCATTCTGTCCATCAACTGTTGTTTTGCATTTGTCACCGCGAGTGGTATGGGTATGCTCAGACGTGAGTCCCATGCTCTCCACACCACTGGAGTCAAGATATCCTGGCTGAATACGGCTGATAGCCAGAAACCGGTCCTAGGATGCTTAATTCCGATCCAGGAAAGACATGGCTTGGCAGTTCGGGCTGGACTGTTCCCATGAGGCACAGGGTCAAGGCTGATTTGCATATGGCCATGTCTGAACTGGGGTGGTGTGGAGTGCAAAAAAACGATGGATTTAGGCCCAGATCTCTGTACTGGGGTGAATGTATGACATTGTTCTGCATTCTGTCCATCAACTGTTGTTTTGCATTTGTCACCCCGAGTGGGATGGGTATGCTCAGACGTGAGTCCCATGCTCTCCACACCACTGGAGTCAAGCTATCCTGGCTGAAGACAGCTGATAGCCAGAAACCGGTACTAGGATGCTTGATTCCGGTCCAGGAAAGACATGGCTTGGCAGTTCGGGCTGGACTGTTCCCATGAGGCACAGGGTCAAGGCTGATTTGCATATGGCCATGTCTGTACTGGGGTGGTGTGGAGTGCAAAAAAACGATGGATTTAGACCCAGATCTCTGTACTGGAGTGAATGTATGGTTATTGTTCTGCATTCTGTCCATCAACTGATGTTTTGCATTTGTCTCCCCGAGTGGGATGGGTATGCTCAGACGTGAGTCCCATGCTCTCCACACCACTGAAGTCAAGCTATCCTGGCTGAAGACGGCTGATAACCAGAAACCGGTCCTAGGATGCTTGATTCCAGTCCAGGAAAGACATGGCCTGGCAGACTGTTCCCCTGAGGCACAGGGTCAAGGCTGATTTGCATATGGCCATGTCTGAACTGGGGTGGTGTGGAGTGCAAAAAAACGATGGATTTAGGCCCAGATCTCTGTACTGGGATGAATGTATGACATTGTTCTGCATTCTGTCCGTCAACTGTTGTTTTGCATTTGTCACCCCGAGTGGGATGGGTATGCTCAGATGTGAGCCCAATGCTCTCCACACCACTGGAGTCAAGCTATCCTGGCTGAAGACGGCTGCTGATAGCCAGAAACCGGTCCTAGGATGCTTGATTACGGTCCAGGAAAGACATGGCTTGGCAGTTCGGGCTGGACTGTTCCCATGAGGCACACAGCCAAGGCTGATTAGCATATGGCCATGTCTGAACTGGGGTGGTGTGGAGTGCAAAAACACGATGTATTTAGGCCCAGATCTCTGTACTGGGGTGAATGTATGACATTGTTCTGCATTCTGTCCATCAACTGTTGTTTTGCATTTGTCACCGCGAGTGGGATCTGTATGCTCAGACGTGAGTCCCATGCTCTCCACACCACTGGAGTCAAGCTATCCTGGCTGAATACGGCTGATAGCCAGAAACCGGTCCTAGGATGCTTGATTCCGGTCCAGGAAAGACATGGCTTGGCAGTTCGGGCTGGACTGTTCCCATGAGGCACAGGGTCAAGGCTGATTTGCATATGGCCATGTCTGAATTGGGGTGGTGTGGAGTGCAAAAAAATGATGGATTTAGGCCCAGATCTCTGTACCGGGGTGAATGTATGACATTGGTCTGCATTCTGTCCATCAACTGTTGTTTTGCATTTGTCACCCCGAGTGGGATGGGTATGCTCAGACGTGAGTCCCATGCTCTCCACACTACTGGAGTCAAGCTATCCTGGCTGAAGATGGCTGATAGCCAGAAACCGGTCCTAGGATGCTTGATTCCGGTCCAGGAAAGACATGGCTTGGCAGTTCCGGCTGGACTGTTTCCATGAGGCACAGGGTCAAGGCTGATTTGCATATGGCCATGTCTGAACTGGGGTGGTGTGGAGTGCAAAAAAAACCAATGGATTTAGACCCAGATCTCTGTACCGGGGTGAATGTATGACATTGTTCTGCATTCTGTCCATCAACTGTGGTTTTGCATTTGTCACCCCGAGTGGGATGGGTATGCTCAGACGTGAGTCCCATGCTCTCCACACCACTGGAGTCAAGCTATCCTGGCTGAAGACGGCTGATAGCCAGAAACTGGTCCTAGGATGCTTGATTCCGGTCCAGGAAAGACATGGCTTGGCAGTTCCGGCTGGACTGTTCCCATGAGGCACAGGGTCAAGGCTGATTTGCATATGGCCATGTCTGAACTGGGGTGGTGTGGAGTGCAAAAAACAATGGATTTAGGCCCAGATCTCTGTACTCGGGTGAATGTACAACATTGTTCTGCATTCTGTCCATCAACTGTTGTTTTGCATTTGTCACCCCGAGTGGGATAAGTATGCTCAGATGTGAGCCCATGCTCTCCACACCACTGGAGTCAAGCTATCCTGGCTGAAGACGGCTGATAGCCAGAAAACGTTCCTAGGATGCTTGATTCCGGTCCAGGAAAGACATGGCTTGCAGTTCGGGCTGGACTGTTCCCATGAGGCACAGGGCAAGGCTGATTAGCATATGGCCATGTCTGAACTGGGGTGGTGTGGAGTGCAAAAACACGATGGATTTAGGCCCAGATCTCTGTACTGGGGTGAATGTATGACATTGTTCTGCATTCTGTCCATCAACTGTTGTTTTGCATTTGTCACCCTGAGTGGGATGGGTATGCTCAGACATGAGTCCCATGCTCTCCACACCACTGGAGTCAAGCTATCCTGGCTGAAGACGGCTGATAGCCAGAAACCGGTCCTAGGATGCTTGATTCCGGTCCAGGAAAGACATGGCTTGGCAGTTCCGGCTGGACTGTTCCCATGAGGCACAGTGTCAAGGCTGATTTGCATGTGGCCATGTCTGAACTGGGGTGGTGTGGAGTGCAAAAAAACAATGGATTTAGGCCCAGGTCTCTGTACTGGGGTGAATGTATGACATTGTTCTGCATTCTGTCCAACAACTGTTGTTTTGCATTTGTCACCCCGAGTGGGATGGGTATGCTCAGACGTGAGTTCCATGCTCTCCACACCACTGGACTCAAGCTATCCTGGCTGAAAACGGCTGATAGCCAGAAACCGGTCCTAGGATGCTTGATTCCGATACAGGAAAGACATGGCTTGGCAGTTCGGGCTGGACTGTTCCCATGAGGCACAGGGTCAAGGCTGATTTGCATATGGCCATGTCTGAACTGGGGTGGTGTGGAGTGCAAAAAAATGATGGATTTAGGCCCAGATCTCTGTACTGGGGTGAAAGTATGACATTGTTCTGCATTCTGTCCATCAACTGTTGTTTTGCATTTGTCACCCCGAGTGGGATGGGTATGCTCAGACGTGAGTCCCATGCTCTCCACACCACTGGAGTCAAGCTATCCTGGCTGAAGACGGCTGATAGCCAGAAACCGGTCCTAGGATGCTTGATTCCAGTCCAGGAAAGACATGGCTTGGCAGATCGGGCTGGACTGTTCCCATGAGGCACAGGGTCAAGGCTGATTTGCATATGGCCATGTCTGAACTGGGGTGGTGTGGAGTGCAAAAAAACAATGGATTTAGGCCCAGATCTCTGTACTGGGGTGAATGTATAACATTGTTCTGCATTCTGTCCATCAACTGTTGTTTTGCATTTGTCACCCCGAGTGGGATGTGTATGCTCAGACGTGAGTCCCATGCTCTCCACACCATTGGAGTCAAGCTATCCTGGCTGAAGACGGCTGATAGCCAGAAACCGTTCCTAGGATGCTTGATTCCGGTCCAGGAAAGACATGGCTTGGCAGTTCGGGCTGGACTGTTCCCATGAGGCACAGGGTCAAGGCTGATCTGCATATGGCCATGTCTGAACTGGGGTGGTGTGGAGTGCAAAAAAACGATGGATTTAGGCCCAGATCTCTGTACTGGGGTGAATGTATGGTTATTGTTCTGCATTCTGTCCATCAACTGTTGTTTTGCATTTGTCACCCCGAGTGGGATGGGTATGCTCAGATGTGAGCCCATGCTCTCCACACCACTGGAGTCAAGCTATCCAGGCGGAAGACGGCTGATAGCCAGAAACCGTCCTAGGATGCTTGATTCCGGTCCAGGAAAGACATGGCTTGGCAGTTCGGGCTGGACTGTTCCCATGAGGCACACGGCCAAGGCTGATTAGCATATGGCCATGTCTGAACTGGGGTGGTGTGGAGTGCAAAAACACAATGTATTTAGGCCCAGATCTCTGTACTGGGGTGAATGTATGACATTGTTCTGCATTCTGTCCATCAACTGTTGTTTTGCATTTGTCACCCCGAGTGGGATGGGTATGCTCAGACGTGAGTCCCATACTCTCCACACCACTGGAGTCAAGCTATCCTGGCAGAAGACGGCTGATAGCCAGAAACCGGTCATAGGATGCTTGATTTCGGTCCAGGAAAGACATGGCTTGGCAGTTCCGGCTGGACTGTTCCCATGAGGCACAGGGTCAAGGCTGATTTGCATATGGCCATGGCTGAACTGGGGTGGTGTGGAGTGCAAACAAACAATGGATTTAGGCCCAGATCTCTGTACTGGGGTGAATGTATGACATTGTTCTGCATTCTGTCCATCAACTGTTGTTTTGCATTTGTCACCGCGAGTGGTATGGGTATGCTCAGACGTGAGTCCCATGCTCTCCACACCACTGGAGTCAAGATATCCTGGCTGAATACGGCTGATAGCCAGAAACCGGTCCTAGGATGCTTAATTCCGATCCAGGAAAGTCATGGCTTGGCAGTTCGGGCTGGACTGTTCCCATGAGGCACAGGGTCAAGGCTGATTTGCATATGGCCATGTCTGAACTGGGGTGGTGTGGAGTGCAAAAAAACGATGGATTTAGGCCCAGATCTCTGTACTGGGGTGAATGTATGACATTGTTCTGCATTCTGTCCATTAACTGTTGTTTTGCATTTGTCACCCCGAGTGGGATGGGTATGCTCAGACGTGAGTCCCATGCTCTCCACACCACTGGAGTCAAGATATCCTGGCTGAAGACAGCTGATAGCCAGAAACCGGTACTAGGATGCTTGATTCCGGTCCAGGAAAGACATGGCTTGGCAGTTCGGGCTGGACTGTTCCCATGAGGCACAGGGTCAAGGCTGATTTGCATATGGCCATGTCTGAACTGGGGTGGTGTGGAGTGCAAAAAAACGATGGATTTAGACCCAGATCTCTGTACTGGAGTGAATGTATGGTTATTGTTCTGCATTCTGTCCATCAACTGATGTTTTGCATTTGTCACCCCGAGTGGGATGGGTATGCTCAGACGTGAGTCCCATGCTCTCCACACCACTGAAGTCAAGCTATCCTGGCTGAAGACGGCTGATAACCAGAAACCGGTCCTAGGATGCTTGATTCCAGTCCAGGAAAGACATGGCCTGGCAGTTCGGGCTGGACTGTTCCCCTGAGGCACAGGGTCAAGGCTGATTTGCATATGGCCATGTCTGAACTGGGGTGGTGTGGAGTTCAAAAAAACGATGGATTTAGGCCCAGATCTCTGTACAGGGATGAATGTATGACATTGTTCTGCATTCTGTCCGTCAACTGTTGTTTTGCATTTGTCACCCCGAGTGGGATGGGTATGCTCAGATGTGAGCCCATGCTCTCCACACCACTGGAGTCAAGCTATCCTGGCTGAAGACGGCTGCTGATAGCCAGAAACCGGTCCTAGGATGCTTGATTCGGTCCAGGAAAGACATGGCTTGGCAGTTCGGGCTGGACTGTTCCCATGAGGCACACGGCCAAGGCTGATTAGCATATGGCCATGTCTGAACTGGGGTGGTGTGGAGGGCAAAAACACGATGTATTTAGGCCCAGATCTCTGTACTGGGGTGAATGTATGACATTGTTCTGCATTCTGTCCATCAACTGTTGTTTTGCATTTGTCACCCCGAGTGGGATGGGTATGCCCAGACGTGAATCCCATTCTCTCCACACCACTGGAGTCAAGCTATCCTGGCTGAAGACGGCTGATAGCCAGAAACCGGTCCTAGGATGCTTGATTCCAGTCCAGGAAAGACATGGCTTGGCAGTTCCGGCTGGACTGTTCCCATGAGGCACAGGGTCAAGGCTGATTTGCATATGGCCATGTCTGAACTGGGGTGGTGTGGAGTGCAAACAATCGATGGATTTAGGCCCAGAACTCTGTACTGGGGTGAATGTATGACCTTGTTCTGCATTCTGTCCATCAACTGTTGTTTTGCATTTGTCACCGCGAGTGGGATCTGTATGCTCAGACGTGAGTCCCATGCTCTCCACACCACTGGAGTCAAGCTATCCTGGCTGAATATGGCTGATAGCCAGAAACCGGTCCTAGGATGCTTGATTCCGGTCCAGGAAAGACATGGCTTGGCAGTTCGGGCTGGACTGTTCCCATGAGGCACAGGGTCAAGGCTGACTTGCATATGGCCATGTCTGAATTGGGGTGGTGTGGAGTGCAAAAAAACGATGGATTTAGGCCCAGATCTCTGTACTGGGGTGAATGTATGACATTGGTCTGCATTCTGTCCATCAACTGTTGTTTTGCGTTTGTCACCCCGAGTGGGATGGGTATGCTCAGACGTGAGTCCCATGCTCTCCACACTACTGGAGTCAAGCTATCCTGGCTGAAGATGGCTGATAGCCAGAAACCGGTCCTAGGATGCTTGATTCCGGTCCAGGAAAGACATGGCTTGGCAGTTCCGGCTGGACTGTTTCCATGAGGCACAGGGTCAAGGCTGATTTGCATATGGCCATGTCTGAACTGGGGTGGTGTGGAGTGCAAAAAAAACCAATGGATTTAGACCCAGATCTCTGTACCGGGGTGAATGTATGACATTGTTCTGCATTCTGTCCATCAACTGTTGTTATGCATTTGTCACCCTGAGTGGGATGGGTAAGCTCAGACGTGAGTCCCATGCTCTCCACACCACTGGAGTCAAGCTATCCTGGCTGAAGACGGCTAATATTCAGAAACCGGTCCTAGGATTCTTGATTCCGGTCCAGGAAAGACATGGCTTGGCATTTCGGGCTGGACTGTTCCCATGAGGCACAGGGTCAAGGCTGATTTGCATATGGCCATGTCTGAACTGGGGTGGTGTGGAGTGCAAACAAACGATGGATTTAGGCCCAGATCTCTGTACTGGGGTGAATGTATGACATTGTTCTGCATTCTGTCCATCAACTGTTGTTTTGCATTTGTCACCCCGAGTGGGATGGGTATGCTCAGACGTGAGTCCCATGCTCTCCACACCACTGGAATCAAGCTATCCTGGCTGAAGACGGTTGATAGCCAGAAACCGGTCCTAGGATGCTTGATTCCGGTCCAGGAAAGACATGGCTTGGCAGTTCGGGCTGGACTGTTCCCATGAGGCACAGGGTCAAGGCTAATTTGCATATGGCCATGTCTGAACTGGGGTGGTGTGGAGTGCAAAAAAACGATGGATTTAGTCCCAGATCTCTGTACTGGGATGAATGTATGACATTGTTCTGCATTCTGTCCATCAACTGTTGTTTTGCATTTGTCACCCCGAGTGGGATAAGTATGCTCAGATGTGAGCCCTTGCTCTCCACACCACTGTAGTCAAGCTATCCTGGCTGAAGACGGCTGATAGCCAGAAAACGGTCCTAGGATGCTTGATTCCGGTCCAGGAAAGACATGGCTTGGCAGTTCGGGCTGGACTGTTCCCATGAGGCACAGGGCAAGGCTGATTAGCATATGGCCATGTCTGAACTGGGGTGGTGTGGAGTGCAAAAACACGATGTATTTAGGCCCAGATCTCTGTACTGGGGTGAATGTATGACATTGTTCTGCATTCTGTCCATCAACTGTTGTTTTGCATTTGTCACCCTGAGTGGGATGGGTATGCTCAGAAGTGAGTCCCATGCTCTCCACACCACTGGAGTCAAGCTATCCTGGCTGAAGACGGCTGATAGCCAGAAACCGGTCCTAGGATGCTTGATTCCGGTCCAGGAAAGACATGGCTTGGCAGTTCCGGCTGGACTGTTCCCATGAGGCACAGTGTCAAGGCTGATTTGCATGTGGCCATGTCTGAACTGGGGTGGTGTGGAGTGCAAAAAAACAATGGATTTAGGCCCAGGTCTCTGTACTGGGGTGAATGTATAACATTGTTCTGCATTCTGTCCATCAACTGTTGTTTTGCATTTGTCACCCCGAGTGGGATGTGTATGCTCAGACGTGAGTCCCATGCTCTCCACACCATTGGAGTCAAGCTATCCTGGCTGAAGACGGCTGATAGCCAGAAACCATTCCTAGGATGCTTGATTCCGGTCCAGGAAAGACATGGCTTGGCAGTTCGGGCTGGACTGTTCCCATGAGGCACAGGGTCAAGGCTGATCTGCATATGGCCATGTCTGAACTGGGGTGGTGTGGAGTGCAAAAAAACGATGGATTTAGGCCCAGATCTCTGTACTGGGGTGAATGTATGGTTATTGTTCTGCATTCTGTCCATCAACTGTTGTTTTGCATTTGTCACCCCGAGTGGGATGGGTATGCTCAGATGTGAGCCCATGCTCTCAACACCACTGGAGTCAAGCTATCCTGGCGGAAGACGGCTGATAGCCAGAAACCGGTCCTAGGATGCTTGATTCCGGTCCAGGAAAGACATGGCTTGGCAGTTCGGGCTGGACTGTTCCCATGAGGCACACGGCCAAGGCTGATTAGCATATGGCCATGTCTGAACTGGGGTGGTGTGGAGTGCAATAACACAATGTATTTAGGGCCAGATCTCTGTACTGGGGTGAATGTATGACATTGTTCTGCATTCTGTCCATCAACTGTTGTTTTGCATTTGTCACCCCGAGTGGGATGGGTATGCTCAGATGTGAGCCCATGCTCTCCACACCACTGGAGTCAAGCTATCCTGGCGGAAGACGGCTGATAGCCAGAAACCGGTGATAGGATGCTTGATTCCGGTCCAGGAAAGACATGGCTTGGCAGTTCCGGCTGGACTGTTCCAATGAGGCACAGGGTCAAGGCTGATTTGCATATGGCCATGTCTGAACTGGGGTGGTGTGGAGTGCAAACAAACGATAGATTTAGGCCCAGATCTCTGTACTGGGGTGAATGTATGACATTGTTCTGCATTCTGTCCATCAACTGTTGTTTTGCATTTGTCACCACGAGTGGTATGGGTATGCTCAGACGTGAGTCCCATGCTCTCCACACCACTGGAGTCAAGATATCCTGGCTGAATACGGCTGATAGCCAGAAACCGGTCCTAGGATGCTTAATTCCGATCCAGGAAAGACATGGCTTGGCAGTTCGGGCTGGACTGTTCCCATGAGGCACAGGGTCAAGGCTGATTTGCATATGGCCATGTCTGAACTGGGGTGGTGTGGAGTGCAAAAAAACGATGGATTTAGGCCCAGATCTCTGTACTGGGGTGAATGTATGACATTGTTCTGCATTCTGTCCATCAACTGTTGTTTTGCATTTGTCACCCCGAGTGGGATGGGTATGCTCAGACGTGAGTCCCATGCTCTCCACACCACTGGAGTCAAGCTATCCTGGCTGAAGACAGCTGATAGCCAGAAACCGGTACTAGGATGCTTGATTCCGGTCCAGGAAAGACATGGCTTGGCAGTTCGGGCTGGACTGTTCCCATGAGGCACAGGGTCAAGGCTGATTTGCATATGGCCATGTCTGAACTGGGGTGGTGTGGAGTGCAAAAAAACGATGGATTTAGACCCAGATCTCTGTACTGGAGTGAATGTATGGTTATTGTTCTGCATACTGTCCATCAACTGATGTTTTGCATTTGTCACCCCGAGTGGGATGGGTATGCTTAGACGTGAGTCCCATGCTCTCCACACCACTGGAGTCAAGCTATCCTGGCTGAAGACGGCTGATAGCCAGAAACCGGTCCTAGGATGCTTGATTCCAGTCCAGGAAAGACATGGCCTGGCAGTTCGGGCTGGACTGTTCCCCTGAGGCACAGGGTCAAGGCTGATTTGCATATGGCCATGTCTGAACTGGGGTGGTGTGGAGTGCAAAAAAACGATGGATTAGGCCCAGATCTCTGTACTGGGATGAATGTATGACATTGTTCTGCATTCTGTCCGTCAACTGTTGTTTTGCATTTGTCACCCCGAGTGGGATGGGTATGCTCAGACGTGAATCCCATTCTCTCCACACCACTGGAGTCAAGATATCCTGGCTGAATACGGCTGATAGCCAGAAACCGGTCCTAGGATGCTTAATTCCGATCCAGGAAAGACATGGCTTGGCAGTTCGGGCTGGACTGTTCCCATGAGGCACAGGGTCAAGGCTGATTTGCATATGGCCATGTCTGAACTGGGGTGGTGTGGAGTGCAAAAAAACGATGGATTTAGGCCCAGATCTCTGTACTGTGGTGAATGTATGACATTGTTCTGCATTCTGTCCATCAACTGTTGTTTTGCATTTGTCACCCCGAGTGGGATGGGTATGCTCAGACGTGAGTCCCATGCTCTCCACACCACTGGAGTCAAGCTATCCTGGCTGAAGACAGCTGATAGCCAGAAACCGGTACTAGGATGCTTGATTCCGGTCCAGGAAAGACATGGCTTGGCAGTTCGGGCTGGACTGTTCCCATGAGGCACAGGGTCAAGGCTGATTTGCATATGGCCATGTCTGAACTGGGGTGGTGTGGAGTGCAAAAAAACGATGGATTTAGACCCAGATCTCTGTACTGGAGTGAATGTATGGTTATTGTTCTGCATACTGTCCATCAACTGATGTTTTGCATTTGTCACCCCGAGTGGGATGGGTATGCTTAGACGTGAGTCCCATGCTCTCCACACCACTGGAGTCAAGCTATCCTGGCTGAAGACGGCTGATAGCCAGAAACCGGTCCTAGGATGCTTGATTCCAGTCCAGGAAAGACATGGCCTGGCAGTTCGGGCTGGACTGTTCCCCTGAGGCACAGGGTCAAGGCTGATTTGCATATGGCCATGTCTGAACTGGGGTGGTGTGGAGTGCAAAAAAACGATGGATTAGGCCCAGATCTCTGTACTGGGATGAATGTATGACATTGTTCTGCATTCTGTCCGTCAACTGTTGTTTTGCATTTGTCACCCCGAGTGGGATGGGTATGCTCAGACGTGAATCCCATTCTCTCCACACCACTGGAGTCAAGCTATCCTGGCTGAAGACGGCTGATAGCCAGAAACCGGTCCTAGGATGCTTGATTCCGGTCCAGGAAAGACATGGCTTGGCAGTTCCGGCTGGACTGTTCCCATGAGGCACAGGGTCAAGGCTGATTTGCATATGGCCATGTCTGAACTGGGGTGGTGTGGAGTGCAAACAAACGATGGATTTAGGCCCAGAACTCTGTACTGGGGTGAATGTATGACCTTGTTCTGCATTCTGTCCATCAACTGTTGTTTTGCATTTGTCACCGCGAGTGGGATCTGTATGCTCAGACGTGAGTCCCATGCTCTCCACACCACTGGAGTCAAGCTATCCTGGCTGAATACGGCTGATAGCCAGAAACCGGTCCTAGGATGCTTGATTCTGGTCCAGGAAAGACATGGCTTGGCAGTTCGGGCTGGACTGTTCCCATGAGGCACAGGGTCAAGGCTGATTTGCATATGGCCATGTCTGAATTGGGGTGGTGTGGAGTGCATAAAAACGATGGATTTAGGCCCAGATCTCTGTACTGGGGTGAATGTATGACATTGGTCTGCATTCTGTCCATCAACTGTTGTTTTGCATTTGTCACCCCGAGTGGGATGGGTATGCTCAGACGTGAGTCCCATGCTCTCCACACTACTGGAGTCAAGCTATCCTGGCTGAAGATGGCTGATAGCCAGAAACCGGTCCTAGGATGCTTGATTCCGGTCCAGGAAAGACATGGCTTGGCAGTTCGGGCTGGACTATTCCCATGAGGCACAGGGTTAAGGCTCATTTGCATATGGCCATGTCTGAACTGGGGTGGTGTGGAGTGCAAAAAAAACCAATGGATTTAGACCCAGATCTCTGTACCGGGTTGAATGTATGACATTGTTCTGCATTCTGTCCATCAACTGTTGTTTTGCATTTGTCACCCCGAGTGGGATGGGTAAGCTCAGACGTGAGTCCCATGCTCTCCACACCACTGGAGTCAAGCTATCCTGGCTGAAGACGGCTGATAGCCAGAAACCGGTCCTAGGATGCTTGATTCCGGTCCAGGAAAGACATGGCTTGGCAGTTCGGGCTGGACTGTTCCCATGATGCACAGGGTCAAGGCTGATTTGCATATGGCCATGTCTGAACTGGGGTGGTGTGGAGTGCAAAAAAAACTATGGATTTAGACCCAGATCTCTGTACCGCCGTGAATGTATGACATTGTTCTGCATTCTGTCCATCAACTGTTGTTTTGCATTTGTCACCCCGAGTGGGATGGGTAAGCTCAGACGTGAGTCCCATGCTCTCCACACCACTGGAATCAAGCTATCCTGGCTGAAGACGGTTGATAGCCAGAAACCGGTCCTAGGATGCTTGATTCCGGTCCAGGAAAGACATGGCTTGGCAGTGCGGGCTGGACTGTTCCCATGAGGCACAGGGTCATGGCTGATTTGCATATGGCCATGTCTGAACTGGGTTGGTGTGGAGTGTAAAAAAACAAAGGATTTAGGCCCAGATCTCTGTACTGGGGTGAATGTATGACATTGTTTTGCATTCTTTCCATCAACTGATGTTTTGCATTTGTCACCCCGAGTGGGATTGGTATGCTCTGACATGAGTCCCATGCTCTCCACACCACTGGAGTCAAGCTATCCTGGCTGAAGACGGCTGATAGCCAGAAACCGGTCCTAGGATGCTTGATTCCGGTCCAGGAAAGACATGGCTTGGCAGTTCGGGCTGGACTGTTCCCATGAGGCACAGGGTCAAGGCTGATTTGCATATGGCCATGTCTGAACTGGGGTGGTGTGGAGTGCAAAAAAAGATGGATTTAGGCCCAGATCTCTGTACTGGGGTGAATGTATGACATTGTTCTGCATTCTGTCCATCAACTGTTGTTTTGCACCTATATTTCTATAGGCAGGTATTTCCCTTCTACCCTGACCTGTAATTTCCCCGTCTACCTTCCTTGTATTGATGTGGGGTCCCCCTTCTCTGAGGTATTACTGTGAGAGCAGACAGCTTAATATTGAAAAAGAATACACTGCATGACAACAGAGCCACCCCATTGCCAAGAACATTGCTGAAGGTAATACACTGTGATGAGAGAGTTGACAATGTAAGCTAAAAACTGGCTGGTATAATTCCCTAAGTTGTCAGCTGGAGGAATGCAGTACAATTATCAGCCCAGTGTGCTTTTACCATGTTGTACATATGAGAATAAATCCAGCTAGGTATACAGCTAGGGAGTGTATATAGAGTATGGGAGTAACAAGGCTGCTGTGACCCCCAAAGGAGTTATACAAATATGTAATATAAAGCCAAATACATATCAGGGAAGAGTAAAAGAAAAAGAATATTTAGTAAATTGAGCACCATTATGCAGGGACTTGGTGTAATTCACCACACCCTTACAGAAACAGGCCTTAGAACCATATCCTATCACCTGGGACACAAAATGTAAAAAATAAGAGGATACATGCCAGAACTCATTTGTGTGCACAGTGCACACAGGGGCAACTAGGCCCTAATAGTGGTGGTTCGGGTTGTGTACATTTGGTGCCCTGGGGTCCATCCTATTATGGCTCTGCACATGAGACTGACTACATCCCTACTGCACTCGACTTTCAGATTAGCAATGGCGAACAGTCCAAGGACTCTCAGGGCCTTATTTATGGCATTTTGACATAGGGCTAGTGCAGCAAGCCACCTTGCTGGGCTGCCCTAAACCAAGGTGAAAGGGCAAAAATTGCAGTGTATATAACAAATACAGTGCATTCCTGTCCTTTCTGCCTGTACGCCAACGTCAGCACCCTTGCACTGTGGTGCGACTCTATTGAAGGCCGGATTGATTTTGTGCAGGAGGGAGCACCTTCCTGCACAAAAACAATCGTGAGAGGTGTTTCCTCTTTCTATGTGTGCTGTAGCATGCAGCACACATGAAAAGAGGAAAAAACGAAGAGAAATTAAGTTATTTTTCCTAGTTACGCCACACCTCACGAGACATACAGATTTGGCGCTTCCTCAGGTTTACATGATTTTGCAAATCTGGGGAGCATCAAAATCCATGGGTGTTGCATGGGACAACCCACTGCAACACCCATGGAATGCTTCCCGGGCACAGCGTAAGGTGACGCAGCTATTTGTGCTGCATCACCTTACTCATGATTTATGAGGTGACTCAAAGCCACGCTGAGTGGATTTGATTGGCTTCATAAATGTTTATGAGAGCCCTGCATCACACATTTACTACATTACGCAGGGCTCAAAAGTGATGGAGAGCTCTCATAAATAATCCCTGAGTGAGGTAGAGACTCAAACCTCAATCAGTCAAGGAGGAGACAAAATAAGTGAATTTCCAGGGAGCGTTTTTCTCTAAATTAAAATAGAAGTACCTTAATCACAATACAAGAGAAAATCGCTTTTTAGTTAGTGGTGATATGAACCCTTCCTTCACAATAAGTCCAAAATCTTGTCTGGTCCAGCACAAAAGTTCAATAAATAAACCTGTGGTAAACCCCTGGTAGCTACGGCGCATAGTAGACAGGCTTAATATAAGAAAAGTCTGCTGAAGTACAAAAAAAATTTCAAAGTGAAAACACAGCACAATAGAAATCGCACATCCAATTACCAAAAAGAAAAAAAATTAATCAGAAAATTGGCACCAAAATGTCTAATCCTCAATAAGGGAAACTACAGATTGGATTTTTTTAAGTCTTAGGGCAAAAAGAGGCAAGAGAAATAAAAGTACTAATCAGAGGTCACTGTTCATGATTGACAGGGACCTAGTCAGGATTTTAGGCCAAACGCAATACATCAAGCGATGAGATACCCCAACTGGGTTATTCTGGTCAAAGATTTTCCTTCTGTTTAGTCGCTGAAATGGAAGTTAAAATATTCCATCAGAGCAAGACTGAAGGCTGTATACCCAAATTCCTCTTGAAACTGGATAGCCATTTAACAAGGCTCTGCTGAGGCCATTGGTTTTGCGGGAATGCTCTTGTCCGGAAAATCCAAATTTTATGGCTGCCAACATTTTCTCATCAGGTGGATACTTTTCATGCCTCCACCCAGTCGAATTTAGTCTCTTTTTTTGAACTCAGAGTGATCTAGTGAGGCAAAAACCTGCAAAATGTATCTGATGAAGTCCTATTGAAGTCGGACACTGTTGCTTTGAGGTGGCACTGAAACTCTAATGGGGATATTTTCAAGAACGTGCGATAATCATTGGCAAAATATGTCAACACAATTTTTCATATTCCCGTCTATCGCTGCAAAATAACGCTGTGTAAACGTTGTATTTCCAACATGGCGGTAACATGCGATAGTCTCCTGATAACGCATGAAATGTCCATGATAAAATTACTGTGACGGTGATAAAAATCCAAAGCCGAACGTGAAAAAAGTGCCGATGGGCCCAACCGCGATAAAAAATCAGCGATAAGCTGCGCCAGGCCTACAATTCACACACGTCAGGTGGGAAAAATCACTATAAAAGCAGAAAAAATACCCCAAAAAAACCAAAACAACTGTGAAGCACAATAGAGGTAGCTGGAGCAAGTGCAGAGGACAACCACATTCCGACAAGCCCCACGGAGGACGAGCCTGGGACCTCGGGGTCAGGGAAGGGTAAGGAAAAGAAGAAGAAGTGGAAGACATGGTTCAGTCCGCAGTAAAACAGGATCCTGATAACAGAGGAGATAGAACACCATCAACTACTGTACGTCACCTCTAATGTGTCATAGGCAACAAAAAATGGAATATGGCAGTCCATTTTGGATAAAGTGATTGCAGTCGCAATGCTGAGGAGGACAATGGAAGAGGTCAAGGGGTGCTGGAATGATGTGAAGCACAAAACCAAGCAGAAACTCAGCAACAACCAGAAGGCAGCAATTCAGACTGGAGGTGGAAGTCCAGCGCAACAGGAGGAGCTGGATGACATGGAGCAAATGATGTCCACAGTCATCAGTGTGGAGACGGTTGCAGGAGTTGGGTGACCAGACACTGCTCAACAGGGTGAGTAACAACCAGGGCCTGGGGGGACAGGGGGAGATGGGCACAATGGCACACATGCACAATTAAGTATAGCACAGTGCACACACACAATGACTCTGGATCGGATCATGTCCCTGATCCCCTTGGCACACTGCAGCACACCCAGAAACAGCAAGTAGGCCCCCGTCGACTATGTGCCCAGAGGGGGCCCTTCCCACACATCACCAATTTCACAACCAACCCATGCACATGTGCCAAACCCAGCAAAGTGGCGTGTCTGTGAGCCACAGTGACACTGCATAGCGAATAGCATGGGTGCAGGTAATATATCATGACATGTTGTATGCCATGACACTGAGGTGGCTGAGTGTGGACCACATCTGTTAATGAGTAGGTCACACTCTGACACATCCACGTACACAAACAACCCCTGATGTCAACAACACATCTGAAGACAAACCATGCAACCAGACTCCCGATTCCCACCAAGAGACCAATGTACACAAGTATGCAACATCTCAGTACTGTATAGGCAAAGAAGTCATAGGCACACCACCTGAAAGGGATGAGGCGCATCGTAATCAGAGCAGCAGGGGTGACTCTCTCCAAATGCAGCACACACACACATAACATTCAGAACACTTCAACATTGACAACAATGTGGTACAAACTGCAACATGTTCCCAATAGAACAGAGGACACAACTGGTGTCGCTTGTGTGTAGAAACTGGCCAATCACATTTGCCGCTGGTTGGTGATGGACTTGCAGAAGATATAGGAATCATGCACACTACCTTGGAAGTTTGCAACGACATTGGTGAACAGGCCCGATGGTCCAGTTTTGCCTGCGCATTGATGGAATGCGTGTGGTTTCTGTTGCGTTGATTGTGTGCATTGTCGGCAGGCGGCACAAGTAGTACATGTGTGCAGTCAATTGTCCCCAACACGTGCAGGAAGCCAGCTATGACGTAGTTCCCTTGCTTGGTCTCTAGCTGTTCCTGCGCAGTGCTGAAGAAGTGAAGGTGCAGGGGTATCAGGCTGATACAAACCGTGATGCTTACAGGAATGATAAATCATGCATAATAGAACCGTAACAGACGTTTGTGTGGTTGTAACCTTCCTTTTCTTTCCTACGAAGGTTAAGAGCACACAACCTTCTGTTATGGTCTTGTTATGCAGGATCAATCATACCTGTAAGCAGTCTTGTTTGTCCAAGTGCAATACACTGTACCAGATTACGTTTGTGACTATATGGACGCTTGACCATTGTCACCATTTATCCAACAGGTTTCTGAATACTGACTTTCGGAATATGGAATTGTATTGAGGAGTTCCCGCTGCTTATGCAGTTAATTGAATCGACATGTTGCCCTGATGAAATTCACCATTGGGAATGGAACCCGTTGGCTGAGCTTTTCGTATGGTTGATTTATATTTTTGAAATAAAGAACTGTTTTTACACTCCTGTTGACTACTGGACTTTATGACCTGGCATAACCCCATTTCATTGACTTCAATCTTGGACCTGGAGCACAGAGGCATCAAGCAATGGCTGGCATTGGGGTTGGTTGTGAAGGAACACTATGAATTTTAAACTAACGTGTGGTGCGGATACAGGGGCCCGCCGTTGCTTTTGTGGACATGCATCCAAGACATGTGTGAGGATGTTTGATAGGGCTGGCTCTGAGACTGCTCCGACTCTGGCAGTTGTTGGTTGGGAGGTACCAGAGGTCAACAGGTGTGGCACAGCCAGCAGCTTTGTCTGTGGAGTGATGTTGGATCTCCGCTGTGTTGGTAACGTCAGCCTGTGGGCAATCTGGGTCAGGATGCGGAGGATGGTTGCCCTTTTAAGCCTGTAGTGGGCAATGGCATCCCCTGGTGTTGAGCCCCTGAGGCTGGTGCATTTTAGGTACCTCCGCTGTCTTGTTCTGCGCTGCCTAGGTAGTAGTCCAGGGAGGGTGGTCCAGGGGGGGTCCTGGGGGTGGTGGCAGGGAATGTTGCGGCCCTCTTGGGTCTCCGAGCTGCATTATCAGTAGCTCCATGACATGTGTTTGTCTTCAGATGTGGCTCTGGGCTGGGCTCCCTTTCATACTGCAGGTTGTCATCCTACTTAACACCAGTAAAATGCAGGTGTTAAATCCCTGCTGCTAAAATGCCTTATCGCCTGTTTTCGGATCGCATCGCAGATCTGGCTGGTCATTGAGAATATCGTGAAGTGGTGTTTTTGTGTGCTTTTGCACAGGACTGCCTACTCTGCATATCATTAGCGTTAGTTGTCGCTCTCATCCGTGGCGATGTTTTTTTGTGGCAGCCATCGCTGGAAAACTGGCGATATCGGCAGTTTGCACCAGCTTTAGAATAGGGCAATACATCCATTGCCACTTTTGCTGCGCTAAAGTGCCGATAAATTGCTGATAAGTCCTTGTGAATATGCCCCTAAATGTATTGGAAGTCCAAAAAGATTCTATGTCCCAATGCTTCAGAATTTCTACAACAGCTCCATTTGCCCACTTCGAAAGCTCCAATGACTTCAGGGATACCACTTGCCGGGCAGTTCGCATACCAGCAAATGCCCCTAACAGGATATTGTCCACGTCTGGGGGCTACTGGTCAAGTGGCCACTTCAGGCAAAAGGCCTTTTGCAGCTTGTTATGTCCCTTTAGCCACACTGAGAATCAGCCAACCAGGATTATTATGACAGGTTCACCTGCAGGTTTAAAGCTACAGCGGTTATGCTCTGTATTTAGGCCTGGAGCTGTGTTTTCTTTGTCACCTAGTGGATGCCATAAGACGTGCTGCAATACAGAGGTAAGGCAAACAGAAGGAGATGATGGATGGAGTGCTGAAAACTTTCAGACACCCACCCCTAGTTACAGATCTGTGTTGAATCCATCATCGTTCTTTAGCTCACTTCGCCACCCCAGTTCAGACACAGCTATATGCAAATCAGTCTTGACCCTGTGCCTCATGGGAACAGTCCAGCCCAAACTGCCAATACATGTCTTCCCTGGATCGGAAACTAGCATCCTGGGACTGGTTCCGGTCTAACAATCCTCATCAGCCAGGCTAGCTTGAATTTAGTGGCATAGTGAGCAAGGGACCCACGTCTGGGCATACCCTGCCAACTTAGGGTGAACTAAACAAACAAAATGAGGAGGTGGAGGTAGCGCTGAAACTTTGCATACACTCACCCCCAGTCACTGGAGATGACATTTAACTTTTCCATATCATTAATCTATGGCCTTACAGTAAAGTTAAATATGTCAAATAGGAGTTGGCTGATTTTGTCATGTTTTATGGGTCAGAGCACATACACTGAGACCTGGACAGCAGTACTTATGTATGTATGTATGCAGGGTTCAATCTCTTGCCAGAAAGAGGGATTTTGTCACATACCACAACTCAGTACTGTACATAAGCAATATGGGGTACCAGAAGTCAGATATGGTATGGAGTCTAAGAAGTTTACTATGCAGAAGAATAAATGTTTTAGATTTTGGCACCAGAGCTTTATATTAAAGCATGAGGTTCCGTGACGATTTTACTCGTGTTTGTAACATTGTCGTAAATACATAATTTTGGTATCAGTAGACCGCAAATGATCCATTTAGTATATCCTGGTGTTTTCGCTATGCTACGAGCAAGAGCACTCCAGTTACAAACACATTTCTGTCCTACCCATGGCATCCATCTTAGGACACGGAAGCCATTTTGTATTCCTTGCCCTCACATAGTCAATGGACACACAATGACCTCTTTTCATTTAAGGACACGTAGGCTTTAGCCGGCGATTCACCTTGCGAGTGACACGTGCACCTTAGGCCAGCAACGCTGTGGCAGCATGACTCGGCAAGAGCTGCCCTCCCCAGCCTGAGGCCAGTCCTGCTATACTGGTTCTTGTGTTCGTTGGACTGATCATGATTAGGCGGCCGAAGCTGGTAACCGTGCCCATTTACGACCCACAAACATCTCTTATCCTGTCTTTCTATCTTCCACACCTGGCTCTGCTCTTTTCCTTCTGGGCCTTTATTAGGGGGAGGTAACAAAATTTACGATGAGGCGGTCCGGGTCTTGAATGAAGAATTGACATAGGATTATGATGGACTAGTGGGAACCCCTCATTCGTAATGTTTTGACATCAGATACTGTTGACGATTCCTGTGCAACGCCAAATATTTATTGTTTAAGACACGAATGTTTAGAACTGTGGTAACATGTAAAGAATTTGCCCCGAGCAGAATATTTAGTATATAAGGAACAACCCTCTTTGTACAAATTGAACAGGCTCCTAGATACTGCCCATGTGTAGTTTCTGTGACTTCTGTGTCCCTGCAGTAATAAACCTTTGGTCTTTGACGCCACCATCGAGAAGCCCGTGTTTCTGTTTGTTTGTGCACCGAGACAGGTGGAACTCCGGGGTCTTCGGGTGTTATCCCTGACACCTCTGGACGGAACCAAAAAGTCCAGAACTCCAATTGGCGCCCAACGTGGGGCGACGTCATTCGGTACCGGTCCAAAAGCCTGAAGAGTTCGAGGAGCTTCGTGTGAAGATTTCAGAGGGAGGCGCCCCACTTCATCGATCCCGGCATATCGCAAAAGTGGCCCCGACGTTCTCTTCCACGAGGGTTCCCGTTCAGACGGCTGCAGTGGTCCGTTGCCTTGACCGTCGCCCTGTCTTGGACCCGAGGTGCAGTCCTTAGTACGGCGAGACGTGACGGGTTTCTCCTTGGTGACGTCTTCAGTACCTCAGTTAAGTATTTTGTGAGGGTTGCTCCTGTTTGGATAATCCTTTTAGTTCTCAGTTCAGTTCAGTTCTGTAAGATTATCACTGGTTATTCTGGTTACGATAATCATTCTGTTCAGTTCAGGTATCGATACATTTGTCAGTTCTGGTAGGCCTAAGTTCTTGGTTCGAGTGCGCATCTTTTCTGTTTGTGTCTTGTTTGTTTTGTGTTCCGGATTATAAAATGGTAAGTCGGAAAAATTGTATGTTGTCTTGTTTTAGTTGCAACAGTGATTCCCAGTTGGAGGACTCGTGTTTGGTTCCTCCGATTGGAACTCCCCTTTATGATCTATATTGCAAATTTGGTGTGGGCCCTATCTCTTATAATGAGGTATGGATCCGCTTCACAGAGAAAGATGGTGTCCTTAGTTGGCCACTACATGGTAGTTTTGAACCTGAAGTTCTCGATAATCTAGAAAGAAGGTTGTTTAAGAAGAAAGCCCGGCCGGCAATGTTTGATTCTTTCCGTTATTGGCGAAAAGAATCTAAACAGAGAGAAATTAAAAAGTTGAAGAAAGAACAGAAAGAGCAAGAGTTGACTTTAGAACAGTCTGCTAGGCAGCTGCAACTCAACGAGTCTGAGAAAGCGATGGAGGTGGCCGATAGAGAGCGTAATTTAGCGATAGACAAGTGCTATCCTGCTTTGCCATCGAGTACGGCTAAGATAGTAGAGGACCCTGAAAAGGATCCCCTGTTGTCTTACTTGTTACGATCACCCCCACCGTATGCACAGGGTGCTACGGCTCCACCTATACCGAATGTTCAATTACCGGTTGCTGGACAACCTGGTGTCCCTGTTCCCGCTCCCCCGAATCCAGTTCCTGTACCTCCTGTGGTCAATATTAATGTTCCTTCGACAACCCCTCTTCCAGGGTTGCCGGCTTCTTTACCTATGCCTGTGTCGCTCACACCTACTAATTCACAAGCTATTTTGCCTGCTACTCCTACTGTTCCTAATCTATCTGTTCCAACTGCTACTCTATTTACTGCCTCTGCTAATATTATGACTCCGCTTTCTGTTCGTCGAAGAATCACTGATTCTGTCTCTAATATTCTATCTCCCTTCTATAAAACTCTGATTAAGACTCCTACCTCTGACTCTGTACAGAGGCGTAGTCAGCTTCCCAGTACTGAAGAAAGAGGAATACTAGATTCCACAGCTCTTAGATGGGTTTCGAAAGTTGGAAGATATAATGTACAAGATGTATTAGATACATTTATGCAATGGAATGAACCGACACAACGATATGTGTTCGATGAAATGTGTTTCCTTCTACGTGAGGAATTGGAAGAGGATGACCCTGAATCAAATCTAGGAGAATTAATTAATGTTCAGAAAGAGTTTGCTACAGGTATGATAGTTGGTCAAAATATAAAAGAAACGATGGAACTGATTTTAAGTTATAGGAATGACCCATCCCTTCGTTCACCAAGAGAGTTAGGGAAACGTAGTACGAAACAAAATCGTCAATATCCAATGAGAGAGGTTCCACCAATTTGGCGTGAAGCTGTGCAAGCTAATGTAAACCTTGGTATTGCAGCCGCTCCGGCCCAATTCCAGAGAGTATGGATACATATTCCATGGAAACGAGCTGAAGTATTAGCAGTGAAACAGGCCTTGCCAGATCCGCGTAAAAATCCTGCAGGGTACTACAAAGAGTTGGCTCAAACAGTTGACGCTTGTGTATTGAATCTTGCTGACATAGATCTGCTATTTGGTAATGTAGTACCGCAACCAATTTGGGCTAAAATTCGTAAAGAGAATCATCCAGTTGCCCTAGGTGGTGACTGGGCAGCTATAATTGCAGCGGATGCTCAACAAATAGGTGGTTCCAAACCAGAACCCCTAATTGCTAATTTGCCTGGTAGAATAATCGATTTAATGAAAACCTTGATGCCAGCATTACGCGTTAACTGGGACAAATTGTCCGCGTGCAAACAAAAGAAAGATGAAAGCGTCTCCGACTTTTTCACAAGATTCGAAGAGACTTTTGTGGATCATAGTGGTCAGGATATGAGCACAGAAGGAGGCCAGAGATTATTTGTTGATAAATTCGTGCACAATCTGTTGCCAGAACTTAGTAGTAAATTAAAGAATTCTGAAAGTGCGTGGGCTGTCTCTACGACTGCGCAAATACTTGCGACTGCCCAGTACTATGAAAATAGGGATAAAGAAGAAAAGGAAAAATCAGATAAAAAGACGAAAGATTTAAAAACTAAAGTACTTTTACAGCAAGCTTATCCGCCTCGCACGAATCAGACTAATATGCAGCAAGGGTCATATCAAAGAACGGAATATAATTTTCAAAGACCACAATACCAATGGAATCAATGTGCTTATTGCAAAGTGGAAGGTCATTACAAAAATGAGTGTCCAGTTCGGGCACAAAATAATGCTGCGGCAGCTCAGAGAGGTCGTGGTAGTTCTATGCAAAACTCTAGAGGTCGAGGACGAGGTGCTATGCCTCCACAGACGAGTGATCGCCCCTCTAAATATTTCGACCAGCGAAATGGACAATCTGCCCAACAGAATAGGTCTCCACAGTATCATGTTGAAGACTATTATGAAGCTAGTGAGGAAGTTCAGCAAAGTGAGTACTAGGACAGCCATGGACAAAGAGAGGGAGTAGTATCAGTTCCAGTAGATCAGAGTGGGCCTTATGTCGCAGTAGCAACATCAGGTATAGTCGAACCGTTTCTGTTGGATACTGGTGCAGCAAAAAGTTCTATCATTCATGCGAAACTCCCTGGCGCACCTTTGTCTGGCTCAACAAACGTTTCAGTAGGTTTTTCGGGCGCCCCTGTTCATAACCCTGTTTCTGGTCCTTTGTCTATTTCAGTTGGACCCTGTCAATTGAAAGCACCCTTGATTTTGACGACAGGTTGTAACGAGAATCTGCTTGGTTTAGACTTGTTAAAACGCCTGTACGCGACATTGTACTGTTCTCCAGCAGGAGTACAACTTACGTTGGGTAAAAGAATAACCTCCCCGATGTACTTGTCGATGGATGCGCTCCCACCAGAGCTGCGTTCACTCCCTGATACTCTTTGGGCGACTGGTCCTAATGATGTAGGTCTCTTGGAAATTCCACCCTATGTAGTAACTTTGAAAGCAAATGTCAAACTTCCACGAATTCCACAATACAGAATCTCTAGTGAAGGTGAGCGTGCGCTCCTACTGATAGTGCATGATCTGATTGAGAAAGACGTTATAGAAGAAACTAGAGGTAATGTCTGTAATAGTCCTGTACTGCCTATTTTGAAACGAACTGACCCTACAAAACCTCCAGTATATAGGTTTGTAATTGATCTTAGAGAGGTTAATAAAATTGTGATCCCACAGTTTCCTGTGGTTCCAGACATTACTGCATTGTTAACGTTGATTCCTGCTACAGCAGCATGGTTTTCAGTTGTCGACTTGAAAAATGCCTTTTTCAGCATTCCGATAGCCGAGGAAAGCAGAGATATCTTCGGTTTCTCTCTAGGAGGACGAAGCTTTAGGTTTAAACGCGCTCCACAAGGCTATTGTGAAAGCCCATCCATTTACAGTCAAGCATTAAAAAGCCAGTTAGATTCCTTCGTACTTCCTCTTGGTTCTGCTTTAATACAATATGTCGATGATCTTCTAGTGGCTGCTGATGACAAGGAAACTTGCAAAACAGCTACGATTTCTTTATTGCATCACTTGTCAGATTTGAATCACAAGGTGTCACCTTCAAAAATGCAATACTGCTGCCAAGAAGTGACCTACCTAGGTCATCTCTTGTCAAAGGAGGGAAGGAAGTTGACCCCAGAGAGAATAAAAGCAATTACACAGATGAATGTTCCTAGCACGCAGAGAGAAGTACGTGCCTTTTTAGGTATTACCTCATATTGTAGGCAATGGATCCCAAATTTTTCTCTTTTAGCAAAACCATTGGTAGCCTTGACTGGGAAAGGTGTTCCGAGTCCGGTACCATGGTCTGCTGAATGTCAGCAGAGTTTTTCTGAGTTACGAAATGCACTGTGTTCAGCACCTGTATTGGGTACACCCGACTACAGTAAGCCATTCACGCTCTATGTCCACGAGAGAGAAGGTTGTGCATTGAGTGTTTTGACGCAGAAATTTGGTGATAAACAACGCCCTTGTGCGTATTTTTCATCAACATTAGATCCAGTAGCTAGAGCATTGCCTAGTTGCTTGAGAGCTACAGCCGCAGCTGCAGCTTCCATTCGACAATCTGCTGGTTTAGTAATGAACAACATGCTAGTAGTTATGGTTCCTCATGCTGTGGATACACTCATGAACCGAACCAAGACGCAACACCTTACCAGTGCTAGATTATCAGGTTATGAACTGACACTGTTAGCTAGTCATATTCAGATCAAAAGATGCAATGTATTGAATCCAGCAACATTGTTGCCGACTAGCCAAGAGTCGAGTGATTCCGAACCACACGACTGTTGTTTCAAAACTGAGGAAGAAACAAAAGGACGAATCGATCTAAAAGACACTCCGTTATCAGATCCAGATGGCACGTTGTATGTTGACGGGTCTTGCTTCAAATTGGAGAATGGTGATGTGACTGCTGCTTATGCAGTAACGACCTTGAGTACGATTGTGGAGACTGCAAGAGTGAGTCAGAATTCTGCCCAGGCTGCAGAATTGATCGCGCTAACAAGAGCGTGCGTTTTAGCTAAGGGAAAGAGAGTGAATGTGTTCACAGATAGTCAGTACGCGTTCGGCGTGGCCCATAGTTTTGGCCGTTTGTGGAAAGAGAGAGGTTTCATTACGTCCCATGGGACTAAGATTCAACATGGTCAGCTAGTTAATGACTTGTTGGAATCTCTAACCTTACCGACTGAAGTTGCGATTGTGAAATGCAGTGCTCATAAAGCAATCACGGATGATGTTGGTCGTGGGAATGCTTTTGCCGATGAGACTGCAAAACAGACAGCTAGAAATATGATGAGTAGAATGTATGTTGCAACGTCTGCAAGATGGATTTCTGAGTCTGGAATGTGTGAAGACACAGTGGAAAGCGTGAAGGAAATTCAGAAAGAGGCGACTGAGGAGGAAAAGCTTGCATGGAAAGAGAGCACGGGTAAATTGGACTCGAGTGGGTGTTGGATTGATTTGTCGGAACAACAGCGTTGGATGTTACCTGATGCGTATGTGCTTGCAGTAGTAACGATGGCACATGGAACAGCGCACATCAGTTCAAAAGGGATTTGTAAGATGTTGGCTCCGGTCTGGAAGAATGATGGGATTAGTAAGTGTGCAGAGAGAGTGGTGAGAAATTGTATGGTATGCTTGATGCATAATCCTGGCAAGGGAATCCCCACACCTGCAGGTCACTTCGCTCCTCCTTCCTGCCCCTTTGAAGTGATCCAGCTAGACTTCATTCACATGGATCGTTGTAATAACCTGAAATACGTCCTAGTGGTAGTTTGTGCTTTCTCCAGATGGATCGAAGCATACCCGCTAAAGGACAATACTGCCTTATCCACTGCCAAAATTCTTCTTAAAGAATACTTCCCCAGATACGGAATGCCACGGATTGTATGGTCAGATAACGGAAGTGAGTTCGTAGGGAAAGTTATGCAGAGTGTGTGTGCCGGCCTAGGGATTAGACAGAAGTTTCATAGTGCGAATCATCCCCAGTCCGCGGGTTTAGTCGAGGGTTACAATGGCACCCTTAAACTGAAACTTGCTAAGATACAAGCATCCACGGGTTTGTCCTGGCCAGACGCATTGCCGTTGGCTTTGCTATCAACAAGAGCAACCGTACATTCTAGAGTAGGGCTTAGTCCTTATGAAATAGTTTTTGGTCGTCCTGCAAATGTTTGGGGGGTACCTAGACCAAAAGAATTCAAGCAGCTGGAATACCCAATGTTAATTGATTACCTTTTCGACTTGACTGCTAAATTGAGTCTTATTCACCAACAGGTTTTCGATGCATTGCCAAAGCCACCGGAGAGTCCAGGCCATCAGCTGAAACCGGGTGATCAGGTGGTCATCAGAAATTTTGCAAGAACGAAAAATCTTCAGCCCAGATTCATTGGCCCTTTCCAAGTCCTGCTAGCAACGAGAACTGCTATTCGTGTGGCCGGAAGGAAAAACTGGATCCATACGACACATGCTAAACGTGTGCCTCTGCCACTTCCTTACGACAACTGGGTAAAGAAAGGAATCGGTGCCTCTGAAACGGAACAAATCCCCAGGTTCATACCTTTTAGCGATGCAGAACTGATCACGGATTCAGAACTGATCACGGATTCACCAAATTCTGACTCTCCTCCTGAAACTGCTCTTTTGAACCCTGAACATTTGTCATCCACATCCAACGAACATTTGCCATCTGCACCAAAAGAACATTTGCCATCTGCGAACGTGAACATTGCAACGTCAGCTGAAAATACATTGTTTCCAGATCAGACAGCTCCTGCAAAACTGAGATACAACTTGCGACCTCGCAATATGGACAAATAAAGCAGGAAACTGCCTATTTTCAGATTTGAATTTGCTATACATTGCCTCCAGCCAGGAAGTTTGCTAATACTTTGTATTGTTTCTTTTTGTTTTAAAATTGCCTTGCCGTCTGGGTAGCCGTAGGGTCGTGGCTGTGTGCCTAGTTGAATCTGCGGGGGTCAGACACAAGGTCGATCTTTCTGTTAGTTCTGGGAACTCCCAGGGCTGATAGAGGCATTTTCATCTACGTACACATCATCAGTGGTCGCGAACGGTCGTAGAAGATGGAGCTTCCTGAGCTGCTACGAGAAAATGTAATTTATGTTCGTAGAAATAGACTGTACAGAATACTTCACAGCAAATGCTTTCTAATGCAATGTGCAGTTACATTTTTAATTGTTTTGATAACGTTGGTGGGTGGAATCGTCTTTGGTGTACATTTGATTTTTATGCCAGTAACTACAGTACCTTCCCTTGATCCTACTACTTCTACGGTTTCTTCTATGCATTCTTTTCACTCATTTCCTGAACACGAACAAGCTCGACGCTCAGAATTTATTAACAATACATTTGTACAGCTCTTGCATCAACACCAACTGGTAGTTAATACTACAGACTGCTGGGTGTGTGGCCTGATACCTCACACTATGGATAAAGGCATTCCCTATTTAGTCTTGCCTTTTAGCTACAATGGATCATTTCAGGCCTTTCAGACCATTTTTTCATATGCCCTTGAGACCTATCCTCCGCGTCCACCACGGTCCACTAAATACAACTCAGCCAACAAAGCTTTAGTCCAGGGAATTATTGATATGATTAAAGACGTCAATAATACTCCATCTTACCCTAGAGATGAATTACGGGTGTATTTGAGTTGGAACTCTACAGAGTATCGCCTTAGTTTGGGAGAAAACAAGCGTAAAAGCTCCATTTCAGTTTGGGTCGTGCCTCACCGAGGTCAAGTCTGTTTGCAAGGAAATGGGAGAAATCCGAGAGCTCAGCTAGGGAGGAGTGAGTGCGTTGAGACTTACGTATTTCCGTCTAACTCCTCCCCTGCCTTTCTGACTGCTAGGGGTACCTACTTCATCTGTCAGGACAGAGCTTATACATGGCTGCCTGCTGACTTCTCAGGTTCATGTTATATTGCTCGATTGTTACCTCCAACATACACTGCTTCTGCAGATTATCACAAAACCAGAGTAGCAAGAGGTGTCTTCAGCAAAGAAGATACCGCTGGTCAAGAAGCTGGAGACTTTTTCAAAGGTTTCCTTCCGTTTTGGGGGCCTATGGCCAACAGTAGAAATCTACGTCAACTAACACGGGTAGTTGAATCTACTATTACAGAAACTGCTGGTGCCCTTAGTAACTTAACAGCTGAGCTTCAGGCGGATCGTCTCATGACGTTGCAGAACCGTATGGTTCTAGACGTAATACTTGCAGATCGAGGTGGGGTATGCAGAATGATCCAATCGAGCTGCTGTGTCTTTATTCCAAATAATGCTCCAACAGTCTATGAAGCAATCTCTAAGCTACACAAAATTTCCGACTCTATACACGTAGATAAGGGAAACTGGTCCTTCATGGAGTGGTTTTGGACTCTGGTATCAGCGTGGGGATGGAAGGTTCTGATGGTCATTGGTGTCATCCTAGTATTTCTGTTCTCGTGCTGTCTTATTATCCAATGTGGTCCCCCTCTGTGTAGTCTCTGTGCTGCAACCTGTTTCAGAAAACCACCTGCATTAGGAGAAAAGGCACGAGACAGGATGATGATACAACAACATGTCACTGACCTAATGAGCATAGAATTAGACTCTGACTCTGATATAGACTGAGTAATTGCCTATGTAAGGGCAAAAGGAGGGTCTGAGGTTCCGTGACGATTTTACTCGTGTTTGTAACATTGTCGTAAATACATAATTTTGGTATCAGTAGACCGCAAATGATCCATTTAGTATATCCTGGTGTTTTCGCTATGCTACGAGCAAGAGCACTCCAGTTACAAACACATTTCTGTCCTACCCATGGCATCCATCTTAGGACACGGAAGCCATTTTGTATTCCTTGCCCTCACATAGTCAATGGACACACAATGACCTCTTTTCATTTAAGGACACGTAGGCTTTAGCCGGCGATTCACCTTGCGAGTGACACGTGCACCTTAGGCCAGCAACGCTGTGGCAGCATGACTCGGCAAGAGCTGCCCTCCCCAGCCTGAGGCCAGTCCTGCTATACTGGTTCTTGTGTTCGTTGGACTGATCATGATTAGGCGGCCGAAGCTGGTAACCGTGCCCATTTACGACCCACAAACATCTCTTATCCTGTCTTTCTATCTTCCACACCTGGCTCTGCTCTTTTCCTTCTGGGCCTTTATTAGGGGGAGGTAACGAAATTTACGATGAGGCGGTCCGGGTCTTGAATGAAGAATTGACATAGGATTATGATGGACTAGTGGGAACCCCTCATTCGTAATGTTTTGACATCAGATACTGTTGACGATTCCTGTGCAACGCCAAATATTTATTGTTTAAGACACGAATGTTTAGAACTGTGGTAACATGTAAAGAATTTGCCCCGAGCAGAATATTTAGTATATAAGGAACAACCCTCTTTGTACAAATTGAACAGGCTCCTAGATACTGCCCATGTGTAGTTTCTGTGACTTCTGTGTCCCTGCAGTAATAAACCTTTGGTCTTTGACGCCACCATCGAGAAGCCCGTGTTTCTGTTTGTTTGTGCACCGAGACAGGTGGAACTCCGGGGTCTTCGGGTGTTATCCCTGACACCTCTGGACGGAACCAAAAAGTCCAGAACTCCAAGCACACGAGCAAACATGGAGCAGCTTTCCTATGTTCTGTGACACATTTAGCAATCTATTGTAGACCCTGGGATATAAGAAGGCAAAGGAGAGTGAATTCTCTGATCTACTATTGTATTGGTCACTGCAGCAGGCACACTGATGAGTTGCAGGTTCATGTTGAATTGCCTTGTACATATAAGCAGGTCAGGAAACCCTCAACCACTCTAATTGCAGCAGTCTGCTTCTCTTAGGCTGCTCCTCTCTCCAGCCTTCAGAGCTGGACGTCTCTTCATCGGCAGACACTCCAGGCAGAACAAGTCACTCCTTTCCCCTCAGCAGTAAGCCAGGTTCCCAGGTCTCATGCAGACTCGCAGCTCTCCAGTGCAATGTGCACACTTGATGTGATGTTTCCTCACACTGGGACACTGCCTATCACCGTCACCTGCTCTAGATCACTCCAGCTGTCTGAGTACTCTCTTGATTTCCCCAGTTAATGGTCAGCGAAGACGTTTTGAACTGCAAGTGGGATTTTTTAGGCCCCACTTTGCTGCACAATATCCGGATAGGGAATGTAGATTCACTGTCTAAAGTTCAGAAACTGGTTTGGTATGCTTCCATTTCACTTTTCATTTTCTAGCTGAAGGACAGAGGCAGGCTTTATATAGGATGATGGCTCTCCCACCAGTCCGGTTATTAGTAAATCCGACTCGAAGTTAGTGTAAATACTTTTAGCAGCATTGGGATACTGCAGCCAAAAAGAACATTCTCCCAACTAATTTCATGAAACACAAAAGATAGTGTAGAAAGTCTGTTTATTAGTTCTGTATTTAGTACATTAGAGGTTTCCCAAAGGGGCAAAATGTGCTTGGTTTCCTTACAAAAGCACACAGAATCCTCACCCACACTAAATGGCATGCTTTCGTGTGCGGCTGCTCCTCACCCCGAACAATTGTTGCTAGACGGGCCCTCCCAAGCTCTTTGATTGTTTTTTTTTTTTATTATTTGGTAAAATGTGTGGTGACTTTATTAGTCAGTATAATAGTCAGAGCTAGTTTTGTGTTTCCAGTTTTTTTTTATTTTGCTAAAATTGTGGGGCATATTTACAAGTCCCTGTCGCCACGACTACGTCACTTTCAGTGACGCTGTGATGGCAATATGGGTTTCGCCTTATTTACAAAGCAGCGCTAAGCCACTTAACATGGCTTAACGCTTCCTTGTAATAAGGCACCCTTTCAAGTCATACTTAGCGTGAAAGGGGAGGATAATTGGTGTTGTGGTGGGCGTTCCTATTTCCAAGTGTGGCGTAAATAGGCGGCAACGCCAACATTTAGACCAGAGAAAACCTGGTCTTAAACCGGCGAAACGAGGAGAAATGCTTTATTTCTCCTCCTTTTTTGCTGTTTTCACATGTGCTGTGTTGTGCAGCACATGTAGAAACAGCAAATTGCCATTGATTGTTTATGTGCAGGAAGGCGTCCCTTCCTGCACATAAATAATCAGAAAAAAGAAATGACATTTTGCAACTTCTATGTATGCTGCATTAAGCAGCACTCATAAAAGTTACAAAATGTAATTTAAAGATTCTTTATCTTCTGTTCAACACAAACCCCTTGCAAGGGTCTTGAGATGGTGATAGGCTGCTAAGTTTAGCACCAGCACATAGGGAGCGCAGGGCTGCACCATATTGTTGTACATAAATGTTGCAGCCCTACGTTTCTGAAGTGGCGGAGGGCGGCGTTAAGCCAGGAAGGCTAACGCCGCCCTCAGTCACTTCATTGTAAATATCCCCCTGTGTGTAGTTTAGGATTAGGCTCTTTGTCGTCACAAATGTGATTAAAACATACTAGAGGAGGAAAGATTTTGGGAGTCTCAATTGAAGCACTGGGTGATGCCCCCAACATACAGAGAGGCAGCCACTACAGTCAAAGGAAATTGCAACATTTACAGAAACTAATGAATTGGTGTCCAGTCTGTACAAGCTGCTTACTACCCATTTGCTGAAAATTAAATGACAGTTTATAGTTCTGTGGGAAACCAACCTAGCGAGAACGGTGTTAATAGGCAAATGGAGAAACCTATGGAAAGATGTCACAAAGTATAATAAGTCAATTCAACATATATAATCATTTGTACAGTGTCAAAATAGTGTTGCCTAATTGTGTCCTAAATATCGTTGATAAAAATATTATCCGAGTTTATTTAATAATCTGGAATCAAAATACTCTGGAGTGACATTTTTAATACATTTTGTGGCCATAGTATTTTTGCCTGACAATATTTAGGCAATGATTTTCTGATGTACACCCAAATCCTAGATGAAAGTGATGTCCTTATGGTACTTAACCCCCCAGAAATTTAAGAAAATGTTAATAGGACGTTTGGCTTTATGTTGGAGGAGGTTGAGGGTGATAGGAGATCTACTCCATACATAAAGCAGTATTCCACATAGTGCTCAGAGGGAGGAAAGGTGTTTGTACCTCATGGTTGTGCCCCCTGGCTGCTTTATTATTACAGAAGGGGCTGCACACACTTTGTGACCCCTTCTGTAATACTGATAACGCTGGCTCACATGTAGCGCTAGTGTCAACTTAAGAGGGTGTTCCCTCATTTGCATGGTGGTGTGGCTTCATGCAAATGGGGGAATCACCTTGCCCCCGCGCCTGCTCCATATTACAGATATGGCAGTAGATGCAAATTTGCGCTCAGAAAGTACACTGACAGTGCACCACAAAATGTTGGCGTACTGTGAGTGCGCCTCTTAAGCAACGCCATCTGGAGGGATAATGGTACCTCCTGCACCTTCCATACATCCCCCTACAGGTGGGTGCAGTCACTCATTGCACCTTCTTGCAAAGGTATCTCTGACCCCTCTTCAAAGTGCAGGTATGTTGCGCCTGCACAGAGAAACACAAATTGGCTTGGATGTAACTCTCCCACATTTTACTGAATGCGCTGCCCTTGGGGTAGCACGAGTTTGCTGCTTTCCTCATTGCATTCATTGCAGTCACTCATGATGAGTGCAGTCACTCATTGTACACACCTGAAGAGGGATCTCTGACTCCTTTTTAAAGTGCAAGTGGGTTGCCACCAGCACAGGGAAACACAAAGTGCCGTGGCTGCGGCCGCTCCATATTTTGCTGAATGTGCTGCCCCATGGCAGGACGAGCTTTCTGTTTCCCTGGCCAGCACATTCAATCTAGTAGGCTGCACTATCCCGGTCTGTGCCAGGTGCACCTTTTCAAAGGTGTGTCATGCCGTGAACAATGAAAGTGCACCCTGTGTGTAATACAGCTCTGGTAGCCAGCTCCTTAGCTCACTCCTATTGTATGGAAGTCCAGGAAGCGTTCAGAGGAATGGTGAGTTTCTTGGTCCCTGCAGACATGGGAATAGTGATCCTGGGCTATCAACTTGAGGGCTGGGACATGACAAAAAGAAAAATGTGCTGATTTTCTAGTTATCAGTTGCAGCTAACAACGTTATAGGTCTATCTTGTAAACAAACATACTCCATCATATTATGTTTGTGGTACAGTGAACTGTGGAAAATGATAACCATTGAAAGACTGTAAATAAACTTTGTACAAGACAAAGATGATGTCCTAGTGATACAGCACCGATCCTCACCATACTTAGAAACAGACAATTATGGTGTAATCTCTCCGCTTAGACTGAGGCGATATGATAATTTGATATCAAAATACTTAAGGAATACATCAGATTAACCTGAGAGACACCGACACAGAGTTGAAAACGTGGTCCATGTGGTCAAATGCAAATCAACAAGGCTCATGCCTCAGCAGGTGGTGGGAGAAGCAAGGGGTTGGTGAGTGTAAAACAAGTGTTATACCTTAAACACGAAACACATTTTGGGGATTAAAAATGAGCAAATCAAACGTATTTAAAATATAGTGATGTGTAACTTTATTGGAATAAGCATCTTTTGAACCACATGTAGGTGTGTAAGTCATACAGTGTCTGTAACTCTAAAACCGTACATTTAGGTAACCTTGATTGATGCCTACTATTTTGTTCAGTGGTGTTGCTGAATACAGTGTATATGGAGAATATCTCCTGACTTCAATTTGTATACAATTTGTCATCGTTATTTTCACATTTTTCATTGACCTCCACAACTTTCACAGATCAACAAATATTATAAACTGTGGGCCTCATTTATGGGATTTAGGTGTAAGACGGCGCAGCAAGGTACTTTGTTGCACTGCCCTACGCTGTGCCTTGCTGTACTGTTCTACTCCAAAGTGGAAGGGCAGGAATGCACCCTATTTAAGCAATACAGTTCATTCCTGTCCTCTCTCCCTGCGCTGATGCAGTTTTGGCCGTCTAATACCAATGTAGGCACCTTTGCAACATGGTGCAAGTGTGCCTCTGTTGCATGCAGGATTGTTTTTGGTCAGGAAGGGGTAGCTTGCTGAAGAAAAACAATCCTAAGAAAGAGGGAAGAAAATGAGAAATAAAGATTTTTCTCCTCGTTACACCTCACCTCTGGAGGCTTTTGGATTTCGAGGCTTTCCTAGATTGACCTCACTTTGTAAACCTGGGTCAGCATTAAATCCCATGGATGTTGTGTGGGAAAACCCACTTCAACGCCCTTGGAATGCCTCCCGGGAACAGAGTAAGGCAACGCAGTGATTTTCGCTGTGTCGCCTTACTCATGATTTAGGAGGCCATTCAAAGCCATGCTGGGTGGCTTTACGTGGCTTCATTAATCGAAATGAGAGCCTGGTCTCATGCCTGTACCAATTTCCATGGTGCAAAAGGGACACAGTGCTCTCATAAGTAAGCCCCTCTGTTACTTGATGATATCAAATAAGTAATGTTCACATTATACTATGACCTTGACATAAAGTGCCAAATCATAGAGACTTTCTTGAATATTATGTAGTACCACACCAGTGCCACTATAACAATGTGTTGGGAAAATGGTGCATATATATTCTTTGTCTTTAAAGAGATTAATAAAATGAGCATCTGACTAGGTAAATTTAATATGTCCCTGGTGGTATTCTTTGAGGCAAATACCCCCCAAGTGGTTTTCATATGCTCTAACTAGGCCGGTTTTCTGTTGAAAATGAGTGCACCACAAGACATCTTGGTATGTGTTTTATGAAATATTCAATTGGGGAGAGGACGTAGCCTTATGGCTAGAGCGGTTGTCCTTGAAGCTGGGGAACTGGGTTCGAGTCTCGGCAACAACGCTGAACATCCTGTGATTCTGGGCAAATCACTTAATGGCCCCCTGCCTAACAAAAATGAATGTGTCCATCTATTACAAAACTGGTGCTCATGTAAAGCGCTCTAATACCCTAGTTCTGGGCGTATATAACTCTAAAAAAAATAATTGTGAAAGCATCTGTCATACATGTTTGTGCATTTTTAAGATCCTGTTATTCTTATGGGAAGCCACTGCAACTCAACTGTTTAACTTGCCTGCCTGAACAGATCAACACGCTCACGGCCATATTAGTGTTTGGACAGCAGATTTACCTCTTCCTGCAATGGGTGAGATGAAAATCTGTGAAATTTAGAGTTAGGCTACGAAAAATTGTAATTATGTCAGCCAAACTTTCTTATTACACGATTTTGCTTCCACAAAACATGTCTCACTCAAAAGATATTTGCAGCTCAAACTAGTATTTATACTGGTATGTTGTGTGACTTTTTACGCAAGGTCTTCGCTTTCATGAAACTTTCACATGAGAGATACCAGAAAGCAATGTAAGAGTCTATCCTGCACTCCTTATTTACAACCAAATGTTTCAATCTTTTGTCAAAAGTAAATGGTCTGTATTGGGAGCTACCCAGTGGTCAGTTGAGCCCACAACTGATTGTAAAACGCTATGTAGAGACCTAGCGCAAACTAGGTCTGAGAACCGGGAGCTCACTCCTAAAGTCCCTAAGGTTTCAGGTAAGTTAATACAATTATGAAATTTATTCAAAATTTTTTTTTAAAAACAGGTACTTCAGTCACCTTGAATTCAGCCAATCTTTGACTTATTTAGTAACCATTGTTTTCAAAACATATCAACAAAACATGTTTACATACTTGAAATCATAAAGAGATAATCTCAATTTTGTAATCAAATTGTTTTCCATGCATCAAAATGCAACAAACAAAATTCTAACATTTCCCAATGCATTTCGGGTCATATCGACCCTTCTTCGGGGGAATTTCACTAGTAGATATGAATCTGTACTTTGTAAATCAGTGTCGCACGCTTCAGTCCGAGTTAAGGCACTGCAAAATTAATAAAGACAATTGTACACGAAGTCATGTACAGTTTAGCAATACAATTAACAATCATTCCCAAGCGAAGTGTACAGGTTTAAGAAACTCGTGTGATCCTCGATAACATGCAAAAAATTGTAAAAAGAGCTAAGTGCTCAGAGAGGAAACGTGTGTGATCCTCGATAACATGCAAAAAATGTGAAAAGAGCAAACAGCTCCATACAAGAGAAGTGCTCAGTGAGGAAACGTGTATGATGTACAAAATGGTGTGAACAAGAGCGAAGAGTGCTTAGAAAAATTAACCACTCCCTTGTAACTAAGAAAAATGAATATTATCTGGGTCATGCTTAACGGAGTTAGGGTGTTGAAACTACAAGGCATGTACCTGTCAGTGACCTCAAAACATATACACGGGTATGGTGAGATCGTATTAGGGTCCAAACCTGTGTAAATAATGTGCAGGGCAATAAGAATCGATAAAGCTGTCATGAAGTTTACTGTAAATGGAAGGTAAACTATCTTACCGACAAATGTGTGGCCAGGTACTAGATAAGGTAATGGTGGAAATCTAGATGGGACGTCTGCTGTTATAGAATCCGAACACTGCAAAAATGTAACGAAAGCCGTTACCAATATGGCCACGCTTTAAAGGAAAAGTAAACAACCATCAAGTAAGCGCGTGAGTTATCTTACCGCTATTCCGCTGTCGGCGGTATCCAAAAACTCTCCCCCAATTCTAAATGAACCTGTTTGCGAGATGACCTATTTTAAAGGAACAAGAGGGGAAGGATGAAGCCTAACCGTTTAGCTATGGTTTACAGGAATTATGGTACAAACGCCATTAAGGCGCGAATGCCTACCTTCCTCCTCTGGCGAGTCGCGACCTGTGACTCCCGAATAACTTCCGGTGTAAACATCCGGTACGGGGGATGTTGCCTTAAATGCTGAGACGTAACGTGAAGGCTACTGACTCTACGTAGCGGAAATGTATTATAAAAAGAACAACTGTTATGTGTGTACCTATGTTAGACTCGAGCTTAATAAATAATAAAAAATCATTAAAAAGTCGTGAAAACGTGAGGGTGAAACAATTCAAGAAAAGTGAATGGGGATAAAGTGATATTACGAGCTTGCACCCGTGTGGGAACAGATGTGAAAGTATTGAAGGAATGCATTGTCAATCCTGTACAATGATGTCATTGTATGACATTACAAAAAACATACCATCTCGTACTGGTCATTAAGCCCACCTGGTGTCAACGTTCCCAACCTTTTTATCCAGAAAGTCTCTCTCCGTGCCAGGGCTACATTGTGATCTACACCCTTGTGTTTCTCTACCACTTCTAAAATGGTATATCTGAGTTGTGGTATTGTGTGGCTGGACCTATTCCAGTGAGTTGCTAGGCAAGATGTTGTTGACCTATTACGTATGGTACTTTTGTGCTCGATGATTCGAGTTTTAACTTTGCGCGAGGTTCTTCCCACATAAGTGAGTCCACATGGACATAGTATGGCATAAATCACACCAGTCGTGTTACAATCACCACTGTGTTTCAAACGAATTGCTTTACCAGTATGGGGATGCATAAATTCTTTGCTCACAATTGTGTTATTGCATTGACCGCAATTAAAACATTTCCTCATCCCTTTATACTGGACTTTTGGCTGATGTTGAGGATTCTTCAATATTTCTCTGATGTTTTTCGCTCTTGTATGTGCTATGATTGGAAAGGTCTTGAATAGGTTGGCAAAATCAGGTTCATTGGCTATCATCTCCCATCGCTTTCTAAGGATCTGTTTTATCCTTTGCGATTGTGTAGAATGCTTCATCACAAACACTATGCGATCATTAGGAGATTTCTCCGTTTTCTTCAGTAAAGTGTTTCTATCCATCGTAGAAACCTTTTGCACAGAAGTTTTCAATATTTCTGCCGGGTACCCTCGAGCAATGTACTTGTTCACTTGTTCTTCAAACAGAATTTTGCAATTGGTGTCTTCCGTGATCCGTTTGATCCTTATCATTTGTGAAGTTGGTAAATGATCTTTTAAATTTTTTGGATGAGCACTTGTGTAGTGTAAGGCATTGTTTACATCCGTAGGTTTACGGTAAATTGTGGTTGAAATGCCTTCAGGTGATTTATTTATTTCAATGTCCAAAAATTGTATTTGTTGTTCCTGGATGTTATGAGTGAATTGTATTCTTGGGTTGCAGTCATTGAGTTCTCTGATGAGTTCTTCCAACTCTCTCTTAGTTCCGCGCCAGATTATCAAAATGTCATCAATGAATCGTAGAAATAAAATTAAATTTGCTGTCCACCTGTTGTTGGATAAAATGTGCTGTTGCTCAAAATAAGCCATGAAGGTATTAGCGTATGCAGGCGCCCCTGAAAATCCCATTGAGGTGCCGGTCTTTTGCAAAAAGAATTTAGATTTCCAAGAAAAATAACTGTGATATAAAGAAAAATGTAAGAGTTCTAACAGAAAAATCCCCAACGTCTGCGTTGGGGATTTTTCTGTTAGAACTCTTACATTTTTCTTTATATCACAGTCTGCGTTGGGGATTTTTCTGTTAGAACTCTTACATGTTTCTTTATATCACAGTTATTTTTCTTGGAAATCTAAATTCTTTTTGCAAAAGACCGGCACCTCAATGGGATTTTCAGGGGCGCCTGCATACGCTAATACCTTCATGGCTTATTTTGAGCAACAGCACATTTTATCCAACAACAGGTGGACAGCAAATTTAATTTTATTTCTACGATTCATTGATGACATTTTGATAATCTGGCGCGGAACTAAGAGAGAGTTGGAAGAACTCATCAGAGAACTCAATGACTGCAACCCAAGAATACAATTCACTCATAACATCCAGGAACAACAAATACAATTTTTGGACATTGAAATAAATAAATCACCTGAAGGCATTTCAACCACAATTTACCGTAAACCTACGGATGTAAACAATGCCTTACACTACACAAGTGCTCATCCAAAAAATTTAAAAGATCATTTACCAACTTCACAACTGATAAGGATCAAACGGATATCATCAGAAGACACCAATTGCAAAATTCTGTTTGAAGAACAAGTGAACAAGTACATTGCTCGAGGGTACCCGGCAGAAATATTGAAAACTTCTGTGCAAAAGGTTTCTACGATGGATAGAAACACTTTACTGAAGAAAACGGAGAAATCTCCTAATGATCGCATAGTGTTTGTGATGAAGCATTCTACACAATCGCAAAGGATAAAACAGATCCTTAGAAAGCGATGGGAGATGATAGCCAATGAACCTGATTTTGCCAACCTATTCAAGACCTTTCCAATCATAGCACATACAAGAGCGAAAAACATCAGAGAAATATTGAAGAATCCTCAACATCAGCCAAAAGTCCAGTATAAAGGGATGAGGAAATGTTTTAATTGCGGTCAATGCAATAACACAATTGTGAGCAAAGAATTTATGCATCCCCATACTGGTAAAGCAATTCGTTTGAAACACAGTGGTGATTGTAACACGACTGGTGTGATTTATGCCATACTATGTCCATGTGGACTAACTTATGTGGGAAGAACCTCGCGCAAAGTTAAAACTCGAATCATCGAGCACAAAAGTACCATACGTAATAGGTCAACAACATCTTGCCTAGCAACTCACTGGAATAGGTCCAGCCACACAATACCACAACTCAGATATACCATTTTAGAAGTGGTAGAGAAACACAAGGGTGTAGATCACAATGTAGCCCTGGCACGGAGAGAGACTTTCTGGATAAAAAGGTTGGGAACGTTGACACCAGGTGGGCTTAATGACCAGTACGAGATGGTATGTTTTTTGTAATGTCATACAATGACATCATTGTACAGGATTGACAATGCATTCCTTCAATACTTTCACATCTGTTCCCACACGGGTGCAAGCTCGTAATATCACTTTATCCCCATTCACTTTTCTTGAATTGTTTCACCCTCACGTTTTCACGACTTTTTTATGATTTTTTATTATTTATTAAGCTCGAGTCTAACATAGGTACACACATAACAGTTGTTCTTTTTATAATACATTTCCGCTACGTAGAGTCAGTAGCCTTCACGTTACATCTCAGCATTTAAGGCAACATCCCCCGTACCGGATGTTTACACCGGAAGTTATTCGGGAGTCACAGGTCGCGACTCGCCAGAGGAGGAAGGTAGGCATTCGCGCCTTAATGGCGTTTGTACCATAATTCCTGTAAACCATAGCTAAACGGTTAGGCTTCATCCTTCCCCTCTTGTTCCTTTAAAATAGGTCATCTCGCAAACAGGTTCATTTAGAATTGGGGGAGAGTTTTTGGATACCGCCGACAGCGGAATAGCGGTAAGATAACTCACGCGCTTACTTGATGGTTGTTTACTTTTCCTTTAAAGCGTGGCCATATTGGTAACGGCTTTCGTTACATTTTTGCAGTGTTCGGATTCTATAACAGCAGACGTCCCATCTAGATTTCCACCATTACCTTATCTAGTACCTGGCCACACATTTGTCGGTAAGATAGTTTACCTTCCATTTACAGTAAACTTCATGACAGCTTTATCGATTCTTATTGCCCTGCACATTATTTACACAGGTTTGGACCCTAATACGATCTCACCATACCCGTGTATACGTTTTGAGGTCACTGACAGGTACATGCCTTGTAGTTTCAACACCCTAACTCCGTTAAGCATGACCCAGATAATATTCATTTTTCTTAGTTACAAGGGAGTGGTTAATTTTTCTAAGCACTCTTCGCTCTTGTTCACACCATTTTGTACATCATACACGTTTCCTCACTGAGCACTTCTCTTGTATGGAGCTGTTTGCTCTTTTCACATTTTTTGCATGTTATCGAGGATCACACACGTTTCCTCTCTGAGCACTTAGCTCTTTTTACAATTTTTTGCATGTTATCGAGGATCACACGAGTTTCTTAAACCTGTACACTTCGCTTGGGAATGATTGTTAATTCTATTGCTAAACTGTACATGACTTCGTGTACAATTGTCTTTATTAATTTTGCAGTGCCTTAACTCGGACTGAAGCGTGCGACACTGATTTACAAAGTACAGATTCATATCTACTAGTGAAATTCCCCTGAAGAAGGGTCGATATGACCCGAAATGCATTGGGAAATGTTAGAATTTTGTTTGTTGCATTTTGATGCATGGAAAACAATTTGATTACAAAATTGAGATTATCTCTTTATGATTTCAAGTACGTAAACATGTTTTGTTGATATGTTTTGAAAACAATGGTTACTAAATAAGTCAAAGATTGGCTGAATTCAAGGTGACTGAAGTACCTGTTTTTAAAAAAAAAATTTGAATAAATTTCATAATTGTATTAACTTACCTGAAACCTTAGGGACTTTAGAAGTGAGCTCCCGGTTCTCAGACCTAGTTTGCGCTAGGTCTCTACATAGCGAGATACCAGAAAGCGTCAAGAGATGATGGACTCATAGAGCTGTGTAGATGAATAGGAGTTCAATTGGGCTTTGCTTTTCCCGTTATTGGTCTATTCCCTACAAATCCTTGCCATTAAGTATATTGGTCTAATTAGCCCAATGGAATAAAGCAAAATCTGTATCACCCAGAATCCATCACACGAGCAGCCTTGGACTGGAAACAATGGGGCATATTACCGAGATGTGCGTTGCAAAACGCACAACGCACATCTCCGTATCGCCGGCTATCGGCGGATTTCATCGCCTAATTAGCGCGCAATTATCAATGCGCATCAGGCAGGCGATCAGTCGGCGATATGGCACACTAGCGCATGAAAATAAACATTGTTTTCATGCGCTAATGTGGGCCTTGATAATATGGGGGGGTGGATTCAGCTTTATGATCCACACCCCCATGTTAACAATGCCTAACGCCTGGTCGGGGCAGGCGTTGGGAGACCTGCGATAAATGAGTTTATCGCAGGTTTTTGTCTCCCAACGCCTGCCTTGGTGATAGGGTGTTCCCACCTCCAACCACATTTTACATGTGGTTGGACGTGGGAACTCCCACTTTGCATGTCATTAGCGATTTTTATCGCCGACATGTAAAGTGGGCTCGGGCCAGACTTTAAGGTGCCCTTGGTAATAGGGCTCTAGCTGTATCGCCATTTTCTCGGCACAATTTGCCGAGAAAGCGGTGATACAAGCCCTTGGTAATATGCCCCAATGTCCGTGATAAGCTGGAGTGAAGTGTCCACCTTCATGGCATTGCTAGTCCCTGCCCACTGACGAAGGAGAAGGACACGCAGCAGACTAACTACTGTAGAAGGGGCGCCTCCAGAGCTGTCAGAAATATACTGACATTTTGTATTTTCTAACATTCAACACTATATGTAAAAATGTAACCTCCTTTTTGGACTTAAACAATCAGATTTATTTGTTGCTCCTTAGAAACCATGACAACATAACTATTGGATGTCTGTCACAGCTGCTGGTTTTCACATATATACCCATTGACTGAATGAATGGTCCAAACAGTACACTATGAGTGTAAACTAGCATGTAGGTTAGGAGATACCCTCCCTTACCCAACATGTTATGCCCACATTACACAAACACATGGGTAAGTCCCAACAAGCTGCTTTCACAGTGCATTAGAGCATTCCATAAAGCCCATTGGCTTTTTCTTTAAAACAATCACTGACGAAGAGAATAGATCTTTCTTTAATGTTCTAACACACACAAACACGAAGAGGCACCGTTTTTGTATTGTGTTTCTCTAAATCTCCCTCGAGTTTGCAGTAGAGCATGGAACTAGCAGTGTATGCTTAGAAAATAAAAACAGCACACTTCAAGCTTCAGGGGGAAAATGAGGACAGACACATGGGAGGCACTAAGAAAGACAGGTTGCAATGAGAAACAGCACAGTATTTTGTTCTGTGTCATTGTGGGAGTAGGACTTACTTTATTCCAGGTTTTCGTCAAGAGTAACTTGAATTATGCTAAGTTATGCTGTCTGGTTTAATTTCCTAAGGGGTTGATCAATAAAGGCATCGGGAGAGTGGAGAGCAGTGATCAATGTAGACTGGAGGCATGGTGTTTCTACTCCTTCCCTTAGCCAGCATAAAAGTGTTTAGGGCCTTCATTGCATCAAAATATGTGGTGAGATATGAAGGTTGATATTTAAAGATTGTTGCCTGGCCTTCCCATTTTCATACAGGGTGATGTAGAGCTGACATTTCTGGTTACGGTAATCTGACATAGTAAGTTTTTTTTTTTTCAAAATAAGCGGTTTGTGCTCTTTAAAACAAAGAAGTAAAGAATAGTGTATTTGCCCAGAAGGGTATGTTCGTAATAAAACATGAGATCAGTCAGAGAATATGGTATTTACAACTGATAAAGTAATTCGAGTTTTATACAAGGCTCATGTTTGTGGTACTTGAGGATGTCTAGGAGATACCTCAGTGAATATGTTCCTTACAATATTTTTGCATGCATGGAATAGTCTAGTCTCATATGAATCTCCTTTTAGGCTAGATCTGGTGGCAATTAAAAAGAACAAAATGAATGTATTAGCTAAGCAGCAGTAAGATGTCACATTAGATGTAGAAAGCGGCATGAGTATGGCCTTGCCTTTGGTAGGCAGCACATAGGGATGCCAAATCACCTTAGGTGCCACATCAGGAGGAGTGAGAAAAATATGTATGTGCAAAATCACATTTAGAGGCAAAATCACTTATGTCCATGAAACATCAGAAAGGGTGTAGCAACACTTTTTTGAGTTTACATTGCCTACAGAAGAAAAAATCATTTAAGGTAGAAAGTTGCTGCTGGTGTGAAAACGACACTGATGTGAAAAAACTAGTAAAAACAAATATTACATTACGGTGCAAAAACTCACTTTGAAGCAATATGACTTTTAGAGCAAAATTAGCTCAAGAAAAGCAATTCTCTAGGCAAACAATTAGGAGTCTAGTTCACATTTAGGTGAAAAATCTCTTTTAGGTGCTAAATCGCCTTGGTACTAAGTAAGCTGTGTTGTGGTATGGCTTTTATTAGCTAAATTCTTTAACGGGTGAGAGGATTGTGTGTAGTGGCCAGAGCTGCCAACGTTGGAACTAGGGAACCAGGTTCAAGTCTCGGCGTGGGCTCAACAACCTGTGATTCTGGACAATTCACTAAGGGGCATATTTACAAAAAATGCCAGAGTGCAGAGCTTCAACAAATTCAGCAGCGGCGTTCTCTGACATTTTTAAAATGCAGGGATGCACCGTATTCAAAAGAATATTGCATGCCCCTGTGTTTACCCTGGTGCTGGTGCAAAAGAAATGCTGCCTAGAGCCAGCCATGTTGCAAGGAGTGGTGTGGCTCACTGGTTAGAGGCGGCAGACCTGGGAGCAGAAGTCGGCCCGGGACCAGGGTTTGATTCCGGACGTGGCAGGGTCGTGGACCAGGGTCAGCGGACTCGATAATTCTCGCCTCGGTGCCCACTCTAACCAGGGGTCCCACTCGGCAACTCTGGGCATTAGCTTGCCTAATCTCCACAACGGCTCCACCTTGGGGATTCCCAGCAGAGACCATCCCACAGGGAAAGCCAGGACGGGTTCCCCAGCGGTATACAGCGCCGAGATGCCCCCCGGTGATTTGCGCGCTTTAAAAAAATACATACATACATACAAGGATGGCTGCTCTGCAGTGGCAATTGTTTCTGTGCAGGAAGGCATACCTTCCTGCACAGAAAAAATCATTTATGGTGATTTCCTCTTTCTATGTGTGCTGCAGTCCCCAATACGCTTGGAAAAAGCAAAAAACAAGGAGACTCTAATGAACAGTGGTATAATGAGGACACGTAGGAGAAGTTACACATATATTAGTCATAAACTGTATTGGAGGACGGTGCTGTTAGGTGAGGAGAACCACCAACCTCCACAAAAATTGTGGCCGAGGCACACACAACAGATAAATGCAATCCTCAGTACACTTCTGAAAGGTAAAAACAATAGTAATGAATAAAAGTGTGCACAAATTAGAAACACAGTATTCATAATCATTTTTTCTTCTTTTTCTTCTTTTTTTCTTGTTGTTTCACAAAGTTCTCTGTCAGCCAACACGTGTTTTGTCGCAAACATTAGAAATTTGTTCCACGTTTTTCTCAAGGCAGAGTGAGGAAAATGCCAATTGTGACACCATACAGAAATTGGTGTGCAGAAAACATCTTTAAAGGTCTCCCCGAGACTTGATGTTGCTCCACTCACAGATTGGAAGCACTTATACAAGAATGCACAGACTGGATCACTAAAACCTTATTAAGAGTTCACCAATTATTCAGTAAGAGGAAGTGATATAATAATGATATGAAAAGGGGACCCTATAGTACCAGCATCTGGGTAAAAAACTCATATATCGAGGTCGAAGCCCGGTGGCAGAGGCTGCGCGCTGAGCGCTCGAAAGTGACTCTATTTAATTCTTTTTTTAACAATCCTATTTACCTCTCTGCTGACTACGAGCAGCTTGCTGGCATCACCGTCCCGCTGAGAGCGAGCGGCGGACGGGCATCTTGGTCTTTTTAATTACTTCCCCCCTCCCGCCTCCCTGACTCCTCCCCCACCGCATCGTAGCCTACATAGGCTCCGCCCACTTTCCCTCTCGCGTAGGTCGAAGCCTGGTGGCAGAGGGCAGAGGCTGCGCGCTGAGCGCTCGAAAGTGACTCTATTTAATTCTTTTTTAACAATCCTATTTACCTCTCTGCTGACTACGAGCAGCTTGCTGGCATCACCGTCCCGCTGAGAGCGAGCGGCGGACGGGCATCTTGGTCTTTTTAATTACTTCCCCCCTCCCGCCTCCCTGACTCCTCCCCCACCGCGTCGTAGCCTATATAGGCTCCGCCCACTTTCCCTCTCGCGTAGGTCGAAGCCCGGTGGCAGAGGGCAGAGGCTGCGCGCTGAGCGCTCGAAAGTGACTCTATTTAATTCTTTTTTTAACAATCCTATTTACCTCTCTGCTGACTACGAGCAGCTTGCTGGCATCACCGTCCCGCTGAGAGCGAGCGGCGGACGGGCATCTTGGTCTTTTTAATTACTTCCCCCCTCCCGCCTCCCTGACTCCTCCCCCACCGCGTCGTAGCCTACATAGGCTCCGCCCACTTTCCCTCTCGCGTAGGTCGAAGCCCGGTGGCAGAGGGCAGAGGCTGCGCGCTGAGCGCTCGAAAGTGACTCTATTTAATTCTTTTTTTAACAATCCTATTTACCTCTCTGCTGACTACGAGCAGCTTGCTGGCATCACCGTCCCGCTGAGAGCGAGCGGCGGACGGGCATCTTGGTCTTTTTAATTACTTCCCCCCTCCCGCCTCCCTGACTCCTCCCCCACCGCGTCGTAGCCTACATAGGCTCCGCCCACTTTCCCTCTCGCGTAGGTCGAAGCCCGGTGGCAGAGGGCAGAGGCTGCGCGCTGAGCGCTCGAAAGTGACTCTATTTAATTCTTTTTTTAACAATCCTATTTACCTCTCTGCTGACTACGAGCAGCTTGCTGGCATCACCGTCCCGCTGAGAGCGAGCGGCGGACGGGCATCTTGGTCTTTTTAATTACTTCCCCCCTCCCGCCTCCCTGACTCCTCCCCCACCGCGTCGTAGCCTACATAGACGTTCCTCATGCGTCAGCGCAGCGGACGAGCGCAGCGGGCGCGACGGAGGCGTGCCGGAGTTGCGCCTGAGTTAAGCCCGTCTGCGCCCGTCCGCGACAGGTCGGGGCAGGGGGCACCTCCTTATGCCCCACCGCTGTCATACTCATCCCTTGCCCTCATATCCCACTGGATCCCAGGCACCATCAGCACGCTCGTGCGCAATCGGTTGCAAAACCTAAGTCTCCTTCTGAGACCCCCGGCAATTCCACCTGCCATCATGCCTGCCCCTGCTCTCCCCCCCCCTCCCGTCCCCCACACGCCGATCTTTAACACTACTGCGGCGCTTCTTAACACCCGATCAGCAGTCTGCCACCAGTATGAGCTATTTGACTATCTTGACACTCATAATCCGGATCTCTTGTTTTTAACAGAGACCTGGTTTAAGGCCGACTCCACACCTAACGTCTTAGCCGCACTCCCTCCCTCATATTCCATCATCCGAGCGGATCGACCGGAGGGCCGAAGAGGCGGTGGAGCGGCCTTGATAGCTCATACTGACTCCCACCTTCAGATTCTCCCTTTTACCCCCATCTCTGAAGTGGACTGCTTGATAATCCGCCTTTGCTCTTATTCGGCCCCCCTCACTGCTGTCCTGATTTATCGTCCCCCCCAACCCACCCCTACTTTTGTTTCCAGCCTCCAGGATATTCTCGCAACACTGGTCATTAACAATTCATCAGTTTTGGTGTTGGGCGACCTCAATTTCTGGCCCAACGATCCGGCCGAAAGCCCTTCATCCAAAGAATTTACCGATCTTATGACCTGCCTCAACTTTATTCCCCATGTTCATAGCCCTACCCACGTGCATGGCCATTCACTCGACCAGATTTGGACTCTGAATATCCCCACCACTCCCCTCACCATTTCCCCCTGCTCCTGGTCGGACCACTTTTTAATTTCCTTCTCCCTTGCTCTAGCTCCAGCGACCAAACCCCCCCTTCCCAAGAACACCTGGGTTAGGAAATGGGGCAAGGCAGATATGCCATCTTTCTGCTCATCTCTACTCAATTCCTGCCCCGACCTTTCTGGCCTCGCCGCCCCGGTCCAAATGGCCACTATTGACAGCTGGCTGACCCAGGCAGGCGATGTCTTTGCCCCTCTGAGGCGGATCACGGTTAAGCGAGCCCATGCTGCTAACCGTTGGTTCACCTCTGAGCTTAAGGAGAAGAAACTGGCCGCGCGTAGAGCAGAGCGTGCATGGAGAAGAGACTACTGTCCTGTCAAAAAACTCACTTATCTCTCTGTGCTCAAAGCATATAAGCAAGGCATCCTCGACGCCAAGACCCTGTTTTATTCCAACAGGATACTGGCAGCAGAATCCCAAACTAAAGAGATTTTTGCTACGGTACACGAGCTTGCCTCATCTAATAGAGTCATGGCCTCGATCCCCCCTTCCCAATCGCTCTGCGACTCACTTAACGATTTTTTCATTAACAAGGTCGCAAAGATCAAGGCCAACATCCCCCTCCCTTCCCCCACCTTCACCAATCCCTCCCCTCCTGCTGTCACTTCCAAACTTACTTCCATTCCCCCCCTCACCGAGGTCACGCTTCTTCCCCTGCTTCATAAGATAAAGTCAGGCTCTCCCCTAGACTTTGCCCCGGCTCATATTTTGAGAGAAATCTTCCTAAACTGCCCTACCCCCTCCCTCACCCTCCTGAATGATTCACTCAGCAATGGTGTGGTCCCCACCGCTCATAAATTCGCGGCTGTTATCCCCATCCTTAAAAAGCCCGGTGCCGACCCTTCATCACCTTCTAATTACCGTCCTATCTCCCTTCTGCCCTACTTGGGCAAGGTTCTAGAAACCCATGTCACCAGCACTCTGAGCACCTACGTGGAAGCTAATCACTGCCTCTCCCCTCGGCAGGCGGGTTTTCGCCCCCTCCATTCTACGGAGAAGGTGGTGACCTCAGTGATGGACTGCCTACGCGAGGGCATTGACACCAACCTTCCGCAGGCCCTCATTCTTTTAGACCTGTCCGCCGCTTTTGACACGGTGGACCACTCCATCCTCCTTACCCGTGTCAGGGCGGCGGGCATAGAGGGCCTGGCCCTCGCCTGGCTTGAGTCCTTCCTGAGCGATAGGGCTCAGGCGGTCCATCTAGCTGGTTTCACTGCTGCCCCTCGTGGGGTTGTATGTGGAGTCCCCCAAGGTTCCTCACTTTCTCCCCTTTTGTTTAATTTATACATCTACCCCCTTATTTTTTTGTTACAGCAGCTGGAGGTCACGGTGTTTAACTACGCCGATGACCTCCAGCTTATCTTTAACCTTTCCCATTCCTCCTCCTCATCCCTGAATGTCCAATCCATCATGTTGTTCATTCAGGATTGGATGAACTGCAACCACCTCAAACTCAATCCGGACAAAACGGAACTAGTCCTAACCGGAGGTGGTTGCAGTCCCTGGTCCCCCTCTTACTGGCCTCCCTCACTTGGTGTCCCTCCGATCCCGGTTCCTAAGGTTAAAACCCTTGGTATTTTTTTGAACTCCTTACTTCTGTTCACTCCCAGGTCAACTCAGTTGTCTCTTCCAGTTTTTTTTCCCTGAGAACCATTAGGAAGATCTCTCGCTTCTTCTCTCTGCCCGCTTTAAAGATCATAGTGATGGCTATGGTGCTTTCGCGCCTCGATTATGGCAACATCATCTACAACGGCGCCCCAGCCTATGCCATTCGCCGTCTACAGCTAGTGCAGAATCAGGCTGCCCGCCTGATTCATGGCCTGCCTAAATTCCATCGCGTCACTCCTTTATTGCAGGCCCTGCACTGGCTGCCGGTGAAAGAGCGAGCCTTGTTTAAGCTTGGCTGCACCACCTTTCAGGCCAGAATGGGCACCGCTCCGGAGTTCATCTGCTCCGCTATCATGCCCTATACGCCGGGCAGAGAGCTTCGTTCCTCTCATCAGGCCTTGTTAACCATCCCTCGTTTCAGAAAGAAAAAGGCAGGTGGAACAAAATTCGCAGTCCTCGCTCCTGCGTTCTGGAACTCTCTCCCGACGGAACTCCGCGGGACACCCTCCTACACTGAGTTCCGGAAAGGTCTAAAAACCCTGCTCTTTTCTCGAGCTTACAATGCTTAGTCTTCCCTCCGCTCCTGTTGGCCTTCCTACTGTTCAAAAGCGCCAAGAAACCGCGTGGTAAAAGTGCGCTGTAGAAATATTTTTTAAATTCAAAAATTAAAAATATGTGTCAAAGGAGAAAATAAATAAAGGAAACTGCAGAAAAACCATCAATCTAAACCAAACCAATGTAGGAAAGACTGCATGTCTCTAATATGTAACAACAGTACCTAAGAGAGGACGGAAAATTGAAATAAACACCAACCAATTATAGATCAAACCTCATGTATAAATAAGAATTACTCAAGTACCTCCAATATCTCCGGTAGAAATCTGTGCAACAAGTAACACAGAAGTATAATCGGAATGACAACGTCATACACAGGCCGACTCTACTCAGTTAAAGCCTAAACAAAAATTCGAATCACATTATCACATACTTTTCATGTGGTGATAATTACCTTCCCACAGTAAACAATATGACGATATCCGCTGTAAGAGTCGAATATTTCAGCTCTAAGCTTGTATGGGATCATAATTTGATCCAATTAGGCACACTCTGAAATTCAAAAGAGATGCCTCAATGTATCCGACTTTTTACTTTAGGTCACGGTTAGCATATAGCCACATATCACCAAAATAGTCAAATTCATACTAAATCTTACTAATTTTAAGTATTATAGTACGTACACTGAGTCACAAAACATATTTCTAGCTTGTACTAAATGCACACTATCTTTCTCAAACATGATTTCTCTAATGGGCATGTAACACCTGCCCCATGTCTCCAAACAGTATATTTAGATCAAAGCGGTTTCCCAAATGCTCATGGTAACATGCATCCGCAATCTTCAATGTCTTGCCGCTAAGCGAAGTGATCCGTCTGTCAAGCAACCAGCCGTGTCCTCGAGTACAAGACATGGACATGAGCGTTCCCGCAATTAAATATCTCCCAAGCACTGGTAGCTATAGTCATGGAAAGAGGACAGTACACACTGTCCTTTCACCTTGAGTGCCATCTTTAAATATACACCGGTAACGTAAATAACATGTATCAGACTTCCTAATGTATATTCTCATAGACAGGCGAATAAGTACACATGACAATTTCTATTTGCTCAAGACAGGTCTATTTATACCTCAATGTCACTCATTACTGCATAAAAGATCGAACAGCCTCCTAGCGGGCGCCATCTTGGAATATGTCAAAGAAAGTAATAGTCTCCCTGTTGTAAAAAAGTCACTCTGAGGCAAGCAAAGGTAAGACTTGACTTTATTATGTCACCAACTCTTCGAGACTGCCAGAGGGATGCCAACATTCCATGGCAAGCTCTGGCAGAACATTCCAACAGGGAGGGGGAAGAAGGGGTGGCAGAACGTACCAAAAGGGGAGGTGAAGGGAAAGAGGGAATTACAACACATCTCCAATCGCCACAGTGGACAATAGAGGGATAGGAAACAGAGAAGGAAGGGAAAGGAAAAAGATGGAAAAGCACCGGATAGGAGAAAGAGGAAAGCATACACCTTCTGTGAGCTTACTAGGGAGAGAAAAGGAATGAGTGACTTGAAAAACACTTCGCTAACGATATAGATGCACACAAAAGCGGGAGAAGGCAAGTGCACTGAAGAATAAGTTAAGCTAAATAGATGAGTAAACAACTGGGAACTCCAGTCACAATGCATGCACAAGATGAGGTAAACGGAAACTCGTAATACAGTCATGAATAACAGTGATAATCTCTATGCAAAGGTATCTAAAATAAATTCCCCTTCAGGTATCTGGCAAAAGGATAGATAACTTTGTCAACGTCAAAATAACTAAACAAGGTCTCAAAGATGGGGAGGTACAATTGTAGGATACACAGTCAGATGGGGGTTGTAGAGAAAAGTACATTACAGTAGCAAGACACTACCATTTAACATATGACTAAATAAAATGCACCTACGAAAGATGTACTGACATAAATGTCCCAGGGAGGAACAAGCCTACATCCATGCTGTACGGCAGATTACAACTCAAAGTATGATAACAGAGATGGATATGCTGAGTAGGTGGGATAATAAAAAGATTCCTCTGTCACACATTTAAAATACATATTCAGGAGACTGTACTTCTTGACTGCATACTATTTTTACTTGGTTCATCTCCCCTTCTTTGCACACTCTTGCGAAATGACCTTTTTTATTGCACTTGATGCAGGTAGAATTACGGGCGGTACAATGTACACTGTTAGCAAGGTGATTGCAGCTCCCACACCTGAAACACTTTAACCCTTCAGTAACACTAACAGGTTTTTCTCCTTTAATAACCTTCGATCTGATCTTAAGGACTTCAGTGTCCCCATTATCCTCAAAAGTGCCCTTAATTTTATTTACACCTCCAACTGGTTCAACTGGTTCTTTCGGTGAGTTCATCTCCAAAATACACTTAGCAGTGTGTTCTATGGATTGGGCCATGCATGCTAATGGCCTCTCTCAATGAGGAATTGTTAGAAAGAAGTTTCTCTTTTATGCGTGGGTTGTGAGTACATCTTACCAATTGATCCCTGATAAGGGAGTCATTCAACTCACCAAACTCACATAACCGAGTCAGGCTGTGGAGTGCAGCTATGTAATTAGTAACAGACTCATGTTTGCCCTGAACGCGGGTGAAAACCTTGTGCTGTTCTAGGACTACGTTCACTTTGTCGCCAAAGTGAGTTTCTAATTTCAACAGTGTGATTTTAAACACGTCTAAATCAAACTCGTCATCCTCTAATTCAGGATCAGGAAGGGTATCATATATTTTCCTCCCCTGAACACCTAGGTTATGAAGTAAGACATGTTGTTTTCGGACAGCAGAAAACTCCCCCCCCCCCCTATGGCGATAAGGTAAGAATCAAACAAATTTATCCAATCATTCCAATGAATATCAAGATCCCCAATTTCATTTCAGAATGAGGGCGGGTGGCTCATTTATGACGCAGCCATGGGGAGGTAAATGAGATGCAGGTGCTATACCAATATAATTGAAAAATTAACAGGGGGTTCCCTTGAGAATCACACTAAGAACTCTTATACACAGAACAGGGCAGTACTAAGAATGTACTGGATACCCACCAATGCATTAATATCCATACAGAGATAGCTGCAGGAATAACAAACTCCCTAAAACGGGTACACAATGATCAATACATTTCCCTTAATATGCACACGCTCACTATGGGAGTGTGAAAACTGCACAAAATGTAACAACGCACAGAAGGCACTGAGGATTAGAGGGACCTAGGGTTGAACACAAAGTCTTGACTAACCACAGTAAAGGTGTACAATACACATCTATTGACCATGCACTGATTGCACTGAGAGTAATATGATCTATGGTAGATACTGATTTGAAAGGGAAAATTATAGTGGGACCTTTATGAACACACGCAGCCTGTAATCTCCCTTAGAACGATTGGTGTACCTGTCACTTTAGGAAACCGGACATTGCACAGGAGAATTTCATTATAACAATTAACAAAATTAACAGGTGTGTGTATCACCGTGAAAAGTGTGGAGGCACACAGGAATAAGTGGTGCATAGGATTCACTTGAGCAAGTACAGAATATAACAGGTGTGTGTATCACCGTGAGGAGCGTCGTGACATACAGGTGGAGATGGAGCTCAGGGTGGCTGCAATATATAATATAGTAACACACAGCCAAGGTTCTCTAATTAGAGTCTCTCCAAACAGGAGAAGTACACAGGTTTTCGCAAGACAACTCGATGAAAACAGAGCCCCCACGGTTATGGGACAGTCTTACTTGTGGGGAGAATGTCGATACAGAAAATGTAGGTAGCTGCCAGTGATCCGCAGAGTCAGTCTTGATGAGGGTGCTCCTAGCGACCTTGCAGAAGATTAGCGCTCGGAGTGTTTCACCCAAAACCTCCGTAAATGCGGCTGGGGTGTAGGACACGCCTATGACAGGATAGCTACCGGGGCATGAGCAGCGGGAAACTGGAACCCCAATAACATCCGCAGATTGTCGACAGAACAACCCCTCATCTGACAGGAACTTTTCGTACGCGATGAAGCACTCTTACTCCCATAACTTCGGAAATATTCACCAGGCGCAGAAGAGGGGAACACTGCTGAGGGAAGGACACCAGCAGCGCACCTTCCGATGACACTAACATGGAAACTGAGTTCCAGTCAGCAGCGCACACTTCTTCACCCGACCTCGGCGTGGCTGTACAAAGCTGTCAATCTCCTCCCCAATAAGTCCTGGGACAACAGCAGTCAAGCACACAGGGCTTTTAACGAGAAAGCCGGCTCCCAGTCAGCAGCGCACACTTCCTCACCCTACCTCGGGGCGGCTGGTGGAAACAGACAATCTCCTCCTTAACGGGTTTTGTGAACACCAGCAGTGGAGCCACAGGGCTGTCCGGACAGTAGACAGTTCAAGTTGGTGAGGAGAAGCTGCCAGCCAAACTTATACACGGCTCCTGCTTCAAGAAATTTCCAAGAAAACTTCAAAAACCAGACCTTCACAAATCTCTAGGCTGTTTGTACGTCGAACAGAGATCACCAATTGAACTTTTCACTTCATCTGTGCACAGCCCGAACATCACCGCAGTACTCGAGCACAGGTCGGAGAGAGCACTGAAAGGGGAGGTGACAGTGTGGCCCTCTGCGCCGTTTCCCTCGTCGCCAGTTTTGTAAAAAAGTCACTCTGAGGCAAGCAAAGGTAAGACTTGACTTTATTATGTCACCAACTCTCTGAGGCTGCCAGAGGGATGCCAACATTCCATGGCAAGCTCTGGCAGAACATTCCAACAGGGGGGGGAGAAGGGGTGGCAGAACGTACCAAAAGGGGAGGTGACGAGAAAGAGGAAATTACAACACTCCCGCTATCTAAGATGGAGTGGGAGCATAACTATGTCTCACAAACCTCAGTGTTTGTTACATGATATGTGTATATACAGCAGAAAACATACTGTTCTATAAGTCAACTATTGCGACCCTGTACTGACATATAGTGCTCAGAAGATACATGTGGCTATAGTTCCAATCTTAGTCATTATAATAATTTTCCTTGACATCGGTACATCCCTAATGTTGTTAGAATCGATCCATCATTAGACCCAATGCTGGTTATAATTCACATATACTGGATTTCTCCATCCAATAAAATGCTTATGCTGAGTTTAAGTGAGAATCTAATCTGTCCAGAACTAAAACGTAATGTCTACAAAATTATGATGAAACTAACATCCACATTGTAAGATCTCCTCGAACTTCCTAACGAAACAAATGCAAGCCTAAATTTTAAATCTTTGACGCAATTCTACTACTAATATTCATCAGTAAATATGACAGTAATGGTAATCGACACCGCAACCCAGGTATATCATAAGTTCTAACCTTTAAAAATGCATACCACCCAAACAGACATTTTGTCTTCCCAGAAAGTAATGCAGCTCTTGATCCAGATTGAGCCCTGTTTCTGGGCTCCCTAGTCTGAGAATCCAAAAGGCTGCGTGTCTGCATAGTGTTAATTCCCTGTTGCCCCTTCTAGGGTGCCTCAAGGTTTGGTCAATTCCATGGAATACAAAGTCTCTATTTTTGGTCTGTAACGGGCATTGCACTAAATGTGCGGCAATGGGATATCTGATATCCCCCTGTTTGACAGCTACCATATGTTCCTCAATTCTTTCACGCAAGGTCCTTATGGTGCTGCCCACATACCTCTTACTGCATTTGCACTCAATGATATATACTACAAATTTCATGTAACAATTGTTATTAGACATATTCCTAAATGTTTTGTCACCAGGGCCATAGAAATGGGTCTTCTTATCGCATGCCCACTGACATACATTACAATGTCCACATCCATAAAATCCTATTGTGCGCTGAGTCAACCATCTCTCAGTCTTTCTCATCCTAGGGTAACTCGGGCTTAGTAAATTTCTAAGGGTACCCCTCTCCGATAGGTGATGTCAGGTCTGTCTGTAATAGGACCACGTAGGGATTTATCTGCCTTTAAGATATACTAATGCCTGTTCAAACTACGCACTAGTACTAGTAATTGGCCACCATGCATATTTTCTCATCTCTTTTGGCAGCCTTAGCATGCTCTCTCAATGTGTCTTGTCTCCTTATTTTGTGCATTTTCTGTTCAGCTCTAGCCAGTGTGTTTTTATCATAACCCCTTCCCTGGAAGCGGGCCATCATTCCTTTCATGCAGTCCTCAAATTGGGAATTATGACTACAATTGCGTCTTGCTCAAATTAGTTCTCAAAGGGGATGGCCCTAATCTGGTGTACAGGATGTGCACTAGATGCATGTAGCAATGCGTTGCAAGCAGTTATTTTTACAAAAAAGTCTACTGTGAATCTTATTCTCCCTGATATTTAGTTCCACATCCAGGAAAGTGATTTTACTCTTACTGAATTCAAAAGTAAATTTGAAGTTGTATTCATGAGCCCGAATTTGAGGATTGCACGAAAGGAATGAGGGCCCACTTCCAGTGAAGGGGTTACGATAAAAACACACTTGCTAGAGCTGAACAGAGAATACACAAAATAAAGAGACAAGAAAAATATAGAGAGCATTCTAAGCCTGCCAAAAGAGATGAGAAAAGAAAGGCAGATACATCTATATGTGGTTCTATTACAGACAGATCTAACATCACCTATCAAAGAGGGCTATCCTTAGAAATTTACTGAGCCCAAATTACCCTAGAATGAGAAAGACGGAGAGTTGGTTGACTCCGCACACAAAAAGATTTTATGGATGTGGACATTGTTAAGTATGTAAGTGGGCATGCAATTAGAAAACCCATTTCAATGGCCTTGGTGACAAAACATATAGGATTATAGCCAATATCAATTGTTACATGAAATTTGTTGTACGCATCATTGAGTGCAAATGCAGTAAGAGGTATGTGGGCAGCACCATAAGGACCTTGCGTGAAAGAATTGGGGAACATATGAGAGCTGTCAAACAGGGGGATATCAGATATCCCATTGCAGCTCATATAGCGCAATGCCCTTTACAGATCAAAAATAGAGACTTTGTATTCTATGAAATTGACCAAACCCTGAGGCATCTTAGAGGGGGGTACAAGGTATAGACTCTACGCAGACACGAATTGTTTTGGATTCTCAGACTAAGCAGCACAGAAACAGGGCTGAATATGGAACAGGAGCTTCATTACTTTCTGGGGAGATAAAATGTCTGTTTTAGTGGTATGTATTTTTACATTTTAAGACTTATGGTATACCTGGGACGCAGTGTCAATTACCATTACTGTCACATTTACTGATGAATATTATTACTAGTATTGCGTCAAAGATCTAAAATTTAGGTTTGTCTTTGTTTCGTTAAGAAGTTCGGGGAGCTCTTACAATATAGATGTTAGTTTCATCATACTTTTCTAGATATTACATTTTAGTTCTGGACAGATTAGATTCTCACATAATCTGGGCATAAGCATTTTAGGGGATGGAGAAATCCAGTATATGTGAATTATAACCAGCATTTGCTCTGTTGATGGATCGATGCTAACATATTAGTAATGTACCAATGTCAAGAAAAATTATTATAATGACCAAGATTGGAACTATAGCCACATATTTCTTCTGAACACTATGGGGTTGATTCCGATTCGGAAAAAAAAACGTCCGTACGATTTGTATCCGGTGCCCTCTCCGTACGAATCGTACCCGTCCGAGTCGCGAAGTACGATCCGTATTCCGTGAATCCATCCGAATCGTCGCGATCCGTACGTATTGCAAGGCTGAAACCGTGAACCGTACGACTCGTACACATACCGTACGACTCGTACACATGCCGTACGACCCGACGAGTACGATCCGGACCGGGGTATGAGGACGCGATTCGTACGGTCCATGTCAGGTAAGGGCGAGTCGTACGGAAAAGCACACAAACACATACACACCGTACGGTCCGTACCCCCCTAAATCACAGGGGTACGCACCGTACCCCTGCGATCATTGGGTGTACGAGCCGTGCCCCCATTGTACGATTGGTGTTACGAGCCGTACCCTATGTACGATCGGTGTACGAGCCGTACCCCATGTACGATCGGTGTACGAGCCGTACCCTATGTACGATCGATGTACGAGCCATACCCCATTTACGATCGGTGTACGAGCCGTACCCCATGCACGCTCGGTGTACAAGCCGTACACCGATCGTACAATGGGGATACGGCTCATACACCGATCGTACAATGGGGGTACGGCTCGTACACTGATCGTACAATGGGGGTACGGCTCGTCCACCGATCATACAATGGGGGTACGGCTCGTACACCGATCGTACAATGGGGGTACGGCTGGTGCACCGATCGTACAATGGGGGTACGGCTCGTACACCGATCGTACAATGGGGGTACGGCTCGTACACCGATCGTACAATGGGGGTATGGCTCGTACACCCCATGACCACAGGGGTACGGTGCGTACCCCTGTTATCATGGGGGGTACGCACCGTACCCGGGGGGGCGTTCCGTACCTGTTTCGGCGCAAACTCTGCTTTTACGGCTGTTTTCAGCTCCCGTAGAAAAAGGGTTTTACGGTGCGTACCCGACACGTATCGTACTTGCTGGGTCGTAAAAACCAGCCGCGAACCGTACAGATGTCGCTTACAGTGGGTTCTGAGGGAGAATCGTACGGAGATTAGAGTCGCACGGTGTCTTGTACGACTCGTACGGAGTACGGCTCCTGGTACGAATCGTACTTCGTCGTACGTACGGGACGTTTACAGGTACGATTCGTACGGGGAAAAAATGCCCGGTACGACGATTCAGAGTGCTTTTTACCGGATCGGAATCGACCCCTATATGTCAGTAAAGGGTTACAATAGCTGACTTATAGAACATTATCTTTTCTGCAGTATATACACATATCATGTAGCTAACACGGAGGTTTGTGAAACATAGTTATCCTCCCACTCCGTCTTAGATAGCAGGAGACTATTACTTTCTTTGACATATCCCAAGATGGCGCCTGCGAAGAGGCTGTTCGATCGTTTATATAGAAATGTGTGACATTGATGTATAAATAGCCCTGTCTTGCACAAATAGAATTTGTCATGTGTACTTATTACCCTGTTTATGAGAATATACAAAAGGAATTCCGATACATGTTATTTAAGTTATTGGCATATACTTAAAGATGGCACTCAAGGTGAAAGGATAAAGTGTGCTGTCCTCTTTCCATAACTATAGCTCCCAGGGCTTGGGAGGTTTTTAATTGCGGGAACGCTTATGTCCATGTCTCGTACTCGAGGACACAGCTCATTGCTTGACAGGCGAATCACTTGGCTTAGCAGTAAGACATTGAAGTTTGCGGATGCATGTTTCCATGCGCATTTGGGAAACCGCTCTTGTTCAAATGTGGCGTTTTGGAGACACAGGGCAGGTATTACAGGCCCATTAGAGAAAGCATGTTTGACCATGATAGTGTGTATTTAGTACACGCTAGAGATATGTTTTGTGACTCAGTGTACGTACTATAATTAGTAAGATTTAGTATGAGTTTCACTATTTTGGTGATATTGGGCTATATACGAACAGTGACCTATAATAAAAAGTCGGATACATTGATGAATCTCTTTTGAATTTCAGAGTTTGCCTAATTGGATCAAATTAAGATCCCATACAAGCTTTGAGAGGAAATATTTTACTCTTACAAGGGATATCGTCTATCGTTTACTGTGGGATGGAATTATCACCACATCAAAAGTAGGTGATAATGTGATTAGAATTGATGTTTAGGCTTTAACTGAGGAGAGTAGGCCTGCGTATGACGTGGTCATTCTGATTATACTTCTGTGTCTCTCATTGCACAGATTTCTTCTGGAGATATTGGAGCTTCTTGAGTAATTATTATTTATGCATGAGGTTTGATCTATAATTTGTTGCTGTTCATTTAACTTTTCTGTCCTCTCTTCGCTATTGTTGATGCATATTAAAGACGTTCAGGCTTTCCAACATTGGTCAATTGGTTTGGTTTTGATTGGGGGTTTTCTGTACTTTCCTTCATCTATTTTCTGCTTTGACACATATCAGAGAGATATATGAGTTTTTTGCATCAATGGGATTGTACTCACGTATATATGGTTTCTCCATTACCCAGATGCTGGGACTATAGTGTCCCCTTTTCACATTCTGATTATGAGACTTTCTCCTACTGAATAATTGGCAAACTCTTAGAAATAAGATTTTAGGGATCCCTTCTGTGCTTGCTTGTATATGTGTATATGTGTCTCCAATCTGTATGTGGAAAAACATCAAGTCACGGGGAAGACTTTAAAGATGTTTTCTGTACGCCAGTTTCTGTATGGTGTCACAATGGCCATTTTTCATTTTTTTCACTCAACCTTGAGAAATTTGCGGGACAAACATGTGACGAAACATGTGTTGGCTGACATAGAACTTTGTGAAATAACAGAAGAAAAAGAATGGAAAGAAGATAAAAGGATTACGAATACTGAGTTTCTAATTTGTACACACTTTTATTCATTACTATTTTTTCTACCTTGTAGAAGTGTGCTGAGGATTGCATTTAAAAAACAAGGAGAAATTAATAATTTCTCCTCGTATCTCTATTCTAATGTCTGGTAATCCATGACATTTGAATGGTGCTATTTTGGGACTGCCTCAGCTTTGTAAATCTGGGGCAGCTTCAAAAAAGCCATGGGTGTTGCGGTGGAAGGCCCACAGCAACACCTGCATGCACGCCCCTTTGTTGCAGAGGACTGCAGCAGAAAGGGGAACATTTACAAGGTGGAGTTAAGCCACTGGCTTAGCACCACCTTGTAAATATGGGAAGTGATGCCACACCACTAAAGAGTCAAAAAAGTGACGCTCCCATGTCAATAAGCAAAAAGAACTATTGATGGACAGAATACAGAACATTGTTATACATTCACACCAGTACAGAGATCTGGGCCTAAATCCATTGTTTTGTTGCTCTCCATGCCATTCCAGTTTGAACCCAGCTGTTAGAAAAGGGATCTCTGGTTGGCTAAGGCTTGCACCAAAGCCAGGCAGAGACCACCACTCTAGTTAGGGCAAGGGAGTTACACTCCAAAGAAAACCCCTGTTTACCCCCTTGGTAGCTTGGCACGAGCAGTCAGGCTTATCCCTGAGGCCATGTGTAAAGCATTTGCGCATGCACACCACAGCAACAACATCCCAGGCACACCGCCAATGGAACTCCACACAAGGTTATATCAAAAATAGCCTTTGTATTCTCAAAACACATTAGAATAGTAATCACATTATGTACACTGTGCCAACTGGCACGGGGCAATATTTACATGGGAATATGCACACCTGACAGGGCCACATGGGCCACTGTCAGAACCATCACAGAGCAAACTTGGTAAAAGTAACTAGATCATAAAACGTAAAAGTAAAATAGGTCATAAAACGTACAACCAGTAAACACTGGTAATCACTGTACTTTGAATCAGTCTGTGCCATAAACTACATTATGCACAGTATCACACAAGTCTAAATACATTAGACCCTAACCACCTAAGTATAACTCACACTAGGGGCATAAATCACACTGGGAAGTATAATCTCCCTAACACAAACCAAAATAGGTAAAACAACCTCATAATCATAAACCATTTTTAGAGGTATCAAATAGGTTGCGTAGAACATACTATACACAATACATTTCCCAGCATCCAAAATCATATTCGCACATAAATCACATCAGGGCCTGGTGCCCTATGAATGTAACAATCCCCCTGGCCAACTGGCTATCTCAAAAGGGGGCTCAAATCCCTTATGTCCTTAAAGTCTGCCCACTACTTGCTGGGCAGCTGAGAACAATAACATGGGGGCCTAAACGATGCAGCTGGTACTAAGTGCTGCGCAGCTGTAGAAGGCCTGGCTCCTCTGTGCCACTTCTGTCCCTCTCAGGGACTCTCACACAAATTGCACTTCACGTTGCAGCTGCTCGTGCTGGTGCGGCACAGCCGTGGAGAGAACAAAGGGGCCCTGGCACAACTGTGCCTTCTGGGCCTTGCTGGGGCTCTCACTGACCCTGGAAATAACTGTGCCCCCTGGAAACCACTCAGGCTATGGATCTAATGGGGCAGAAAATGTGGGAACCACTCATGCTCTAGAAATCAAATAAGCCCCCACAGTGGAGCAACGCACGGGCTCTAGGTGAACACGGGCCCCCGGGACCTCATGACCCCCACCCGGGCCTTTCAACAAAGGTGGCCATCGGTGGAGCCACACATGGGCTCTAGGGGGACACGGGCCCCCGGGACCCCAAGAACCCCACCCGGGCCCTTGCAACAAAGGTGGCCATCAGTGGAGCCATATAGGCTAGAACACAAAAGCTGGGAACCACCCAGGCCCCACTGGCCCGGTAACTAATGATGGCCACAAAGAGAAAGAACTTGTCTTTACTGTGGGAGCGGCCCGCTGCAAGACGAAATGCATTGAATGGTGCTGCGCCTGTAATCAGCAGCACCGATAGTCCCCATGTATGTATGAATGTATTTAATGCTTGTTAAGCGCAGCTGTCACCCAAAGGGTATCCATGGAGCCCCCCAGCCACTTCAACTCACCGGACTGCAGGCAGGACTTCATGTGATTGGCGCAGAGGGGCAGGCACCGACAATGTGCCTTGCGCCCCCTCCGCCAGAAACAGGCTGCACTCCTTCACCCAGGCCTCCTCTCCTGGGGACCCGGGACTCCTCAATGGTGACAGCATGCGCCACGCTCCACCCGGTCCCCCGTCTCGGGACCAGGACTTCAGGATCGAGCCAATAAGGCTCCAAGCTGCCGCCTACTTCTCTAGGGCTTCCTACTGCTCATGGAAGCCCTGCAACTCTCGTGCCCTCTTCCGGCCCAGCCGCCGGCTCTGTAAATGTCACAGGCAGACTTGCCGGACTTCCGGGCGGCCGCGGCTGGGCAGCGAGACACAGCAGCAACTTCCCTGGGGTAAAAATGAGGGGTAGGCTCCCTCTTTACATGACAAATAGTGAGCGGGGTGGGCACCCGCTCCATCCATTACCAAGGCAGACGCAGGGTGGGCACCTGCTCGAGTAAAGACACACAAGCAGACATAATGCAGGGTGGTCACATGCACAATCAAAGTGAAAAGGAGCGGGGTGGGTACCCGCAAGAGCCCATAAGGCGGGGGAATCCCTACGCTGTGGATTCCTTCTAAATGGGATGCAGCATCAGCGATGCGCCGCCCACACGCTTTCCTGGGTGAAAAATAAGAGAAAGGCAGCACAGCACTTGCAGGGTGCAAAAACGGACTGCCAAAGTTTTTCCAAGGTCCAGGAAATAAAAAGCAAGGTTGCAGGGTCCCAGAAAAAGAGTCCTCCAGGCATCCAGGGGCAGGGCGGGGCCCAGGGAGGCAAGCCTTCCCCTGAGCCCCAGCAGCAGCACGCCCCTGGTAGATTCAAGTAGAAGAACAAGAACATTTACTTGGGGTCACAGCCCCTTCTTTTATACAGTAATTTCCTTTGTCACCAAGCACAGGGTTTAGGGAAAACCAGATGCAACTGGTTTGGGAGCACCTGATCACTTTGTTTTGCTTAGCTCCTCTTCTTCTATTCACAGAATGGGCCAGGGACATCAGACGCTCCACAGGGGGTGGAGCCAGCATTGTGGAGGGAAGGCACAGCCCTATTCAGGTCCCAGGTGCAACTCCTCCCTCCCATCTACATGCAGATCTCCCTATTCACCACCGAGCAGACCCATCCTCGCTCCTGGAGCCAAGCACACCAGCCAGCCCCTGTCACTCAAAAGCCAGACAGCCAATTCACATTCACTGCACACTGAAATGCCAACTTCTAAAAGTGGCACTTCTACACTAGTCACATTAAATCTGCGCACACCATCACGCAGCAATTAATTTCACGAGTTCGCACATACCAAACTCGTCCCTGCACTCCTCTCACATCCGGAACTACCATGGAAACACATATCCCCCATGCATGCCTATGGGAGGGCAGGCCAATCTCACCACACGCACTCAGAGAGCGCACACACTTTACACTGGCCCACAGTGCCAAAGTGCGCAGAGACCAGAAATCACTACTATTATGTCATATTAAAAGGCAAAAAGTTCAGGTATGAACATGCAAAAAGGGCCAAGTCAAACACCAGGCATATGCAAATCTTCTTGACCCTGCACACAATGGGAACAGTCCAGTACGAATGGCCAGGTCCTACTTGGACTTAAAACAAGCATCCAGGACCAGTTTAGGATGCTTGTTTCCAGTCCAAAGTCCAAACTGGGGTGGTGTGATGAGCAAAAGAATGATGGATTAAACCCATATCCTTGTGATTGGGGGTGAATATTTGCATTGTCCAGCATTCTGCCCATCAATTGTTTCTTTTGCCCATGTCAATAAGGGCTTGTACATATGCCCCTTAATATCTCTGTGTCTACAAAAGATCTATGTGTCATTGTGTAATGTAACTGGTGCTCATGCGTAGTGCTTCAATCAATTCGGGTCAAGTTGGTGCTATATAAAAGTGCAAAATCATTGTAAGAAACTATATCACAGTCGCTGAAACACCAGCAGGTGTGTGAAAATAGTTCAAACGGCACAAAATATATTGATAAGCCAAATACATTGCAGTGCAAACTCAGCCTTGATGCAACATCAATAGGAGAGATCCCTTTGTTCAGGTGCAAAACTGCACTTTGGGGAACATCAACAAACATGAGAAGACAATTTTAGATGCAAAAATAAATGTAGGTATACAAGAACATATTTGTGCAAATGTACCCTTAAGGCAAAGTCATCTGAGATTAGCATAAAAAAGGTGAAAATCACTACAGAAATAAAATGGAGTTGTAAAGTATCATGTTAGCAGTAAATGTTTTGTATCATTATAACATCACATTTGGTTGAAAAAACATAGAGGGGTCAAATTGCCCATAGTTCACAGTCAGCCTAAGATTGGAAAACTTTTACAAGCAGAAGTCACGTTTAGGTGTAAAATCATATTCAGGTTCTAAGAATCTTTTAGATGCAACATCGCCATTAGGGAAGCATCAGCACTTTTGGGGAAACACTTTCCAGATGTTCCAGACCCCAATTGCAACTCAATTGCAATCCATGGATGCTTCACTTCCCTGTCCATGTACTACTATGTAAGACACTTTTTAAGTAGGACAACTAAGACACCTAATAGCTAATGGTGATAGCAGAATATTTTTCTGGCCTGATCTAAAATGTGAATACCACTTTCCTAAAGCAGTGGCTAATGAAACTTGGCTCAAAGCCCTTCTCTTTGTATGCTTTGGTGGTGATGCAAGGAGCCATGGCAGACAAACCTAAAACACATACCCCATCCCTGATTAGAACAATGGAATGTTGAGAGCTCCATTGAAGATAATGGAGTGGATCAGAGCTTATAATGGCTGGTATAAGCCTTCTGCTCCAACATTCCAAAGTTAGTCTGTTTCTCCCTTTTGAATTTAGAACATTCTACCCTCAGTGGGCGCAATGTAATAATAGCCTTATTGTCCTTCTGCCTCAGGCTATACGAGTTGTTAACAGCCATCTACCTCATTATCGGCCCTTGCCTGCGGCTCAGGATTATAATCCAGGTTAAGAGCCTTTAATAACCAGTATAGCCCTCAACAATGGGCAACAAAGCCATAGTGAAAGCCTGGACAAAATGTTCAAAATCCCTATGATCAGATGATGCAGAGATTGACTGCTTGGAATTAGATAATAATAACTTTCTAAGTGTTATGAATAGTGTTACTATTATCTCATTTAATTTTGCTCAATTTAAATCTTAGTGGGTGGTCAGAAAAAGTGTCTCGCAAAAGTTTGACGATATATCTCCTTGGGTCATCATCCTCCACTCCTTCAGGAATCCCCAATCAGCGTAGATTATTTTGACGTTGTCGATTTTCCTGTTCTTCCAGCTGCATCATCATGTCAGTCAAGCATGCAGCTTGGGAAGTGCCTTGTTCTTTTAGGGTAGTTACTTCAACCTCCAAATTTTCTGTGCGGCCTTCAACCATAATGACACGATGACCAATGTCAGTACATATCTTGCCCAGCTTCTGCATACCACCTTGTAATTTGTTAGCAGCCCCTTTAGCAAGGCGGGTGTCAGAGCGAACCTCTTCTTGAAATTGTGTTATTGAGGACAATATGGAGGTTGGAGTAGGTTCCGTTGTGTGTTCCGCTGCTGGGTCAACATTCTCCCAGTGTGCACTTTTAGCGATTTCATCCCCCAGAGGGAATGGTATTTAGGAATCCGAATAATCCCATCTAAGCTGGCTGCGTCCTTTAATCTTATTGTGAATTTTTTTCTGTCGCTGAACAGTTCCTTTATCAAGTGAAGGATCAGATTAATTATTATTTGATGAACTGTCACCGCTTGAACTGCTCACACCGTCCTCTGTTATAGACATAGAGCCATCAGAGACTGAATAAAAAAGTTCTCCGATAAGCTCAGGGGTCCAAAGGGCCCGGTGGCCGGAATTGTCAACCAAGTCTTGGATGTGGCTGGTGGCTCCATCGGGTTGAAAATCTGGACCCACCTCCACAGAGCTAACAGCAGCTACAGAAGCTAAGGCAGGAGAGCCAAGGGCGGGCGCAATCACCAGCCTGGGACCAACAGTAATGTATGTAATGTATGTATACTTGTAAAGCGCACTGTTACCTCGTTACGTGGTGTCCTGGCGCTGTATACCACTGGGGAACCCGTCCTGGCTTTCCCTGTGAGAGGGCACCCCAAGGTGAAGCCAGGCATCCCCGGCGTTGCTAGGGCCGTTGTGGAGATTAAGCAAGCTATTGCCCAGAGTTGCAGAGTGGGACCCATGGTTAGCGTAGGCACCTAAGCGAGAATTATCGAGTCCGCGGACATACACCCAAGACCCTGCCGCATCGGGAATTGAACCCTGGTCCCGGGCCGACCTCTGCTTCAGGGTCTGCCGCTTCTAACCAGTGAGCCACACTTGTCAACAGTGGAGCTATTATTTCCAGAGGAATGTCCTGGGGAAGAGTCTATAACATCAATGGACACTTTGTGGCAATCCTGACTGATGAGTTGGTCCCCTGATGTCATGGCCCCTCCGGGCTGAACAGAGGTAGAGATAGAGATAGTCTTTTGGATTTCACCCGATTGCACAGGGCTCCCATCTGCTAGACTCGCCGTTAATAAGCAACCAGGCTCATCCGCTATGGATAGTGTCAGGGCTGTGGATAGAGGTGATGCCGTAATTGCGGTAAAATGCTTTACTATGGAGGACTAAAGACCGCCACCTGCAACAGCTCCCTCCTTAAAGGCTCCTCCACCCGGGACTCCCCGTCATCTTTTTCGGGATGCAGGTTTCGCATTTACCTTTGAGGGGGATTGTCCATCCTCTCAGCTTCTCCTGGCGCCATACTCGCTAATGCAGCTTTCACTTTGGCATTCTTTGCTCCTCAGCTCGACCGCCACAGATGTTCGGCTCTACAATTGCTCCGAACAATATATACAGCCCAAGGCTGCCTGTCGTGTCTGGTGCAGCCCCAGCGATGCAGATGATGAAATGAATCGCCGTTTGCGTTCGGGCTCTTCACAGCCATCCAAACAACCTCCTGTGCAGCATTCCGCACTGAGCGGGGTCAGGCAAAACAGCCAACTCCCGATGTTTTTCCGGCACTGCGTGGTGGCGGAGAGGAGATGAGCTCACACTAGCGCCATCTTGCTCCGTACCACATAGTCCAGCAGGCACACTGCTTCCCCTTCAATCTAAAACAACAACAGGTCATTAGCAGCTTCAGCGGAGAAAAACCCAGGGCCTTTTTGGGTTTTTTGTGGGAATTTCCTTCTCAGACAACTGGTCTACGACCAGGCTCGCCCGAATTAGAAGGGGTCTAATGGGGTAATATTTTTTGCAAAGCCTGATTTTTGTCATGCCACAGTAAAGCAAAGGGCAGCTAATAGCCCCTTTTCAGCAGCAAGGTGCTCAGGTGTTCTTAATTACCACTGCTTGATTCAAAAAGTTATTTTTAATGGATCCTCCCAGATCTTTTTGTCTGAAATCAAAGCTGGGGAATTTTTGAAGGAAATCAGAGGGAAGAAAGGGTCCAGCTAAACTGTATTTCTATTGATTGTGTTTAACTCCTTAAGCTCTCCTGGTATTCTGTTATTCATTCCTTCTTATTGGTTTGTTATTGTCTGCTACATGGGAGCAGTGATATAAGCACTCCTGACAGGCTTGCTTAACCAGGGAAGGGTACCTTTTTTGCTGGCCGGGACAAATTTTTTCGAGTAGCGGAGGCATGGCACAGCCTGGCGGCAGGGGCTCACATGGGATGACCAGCATTCAGGGTTGTCCTGATTGCTCTATGTGGGGGGGTGGGGAGGGAAGGAGAGGGAGGGGAGAGGGGTCAACAGCACAGTGGTGGGATGAATGTCAGTGTTTCTTATTTCAAGGGTTTCAATAGGAAAAGGAAAAATAGGGTGAACTGGAGAATAAATATGTTGATGAAAAAAAGAAAACTCTTATTTACAAGAGAAAATGATTTGTATGCCTGGAAGGGTATAGCTGGTTACATTGATTTAATGGGGTGTTTTGCTTACTTTTTTAATGCTAGTCTTTTGTAATCTGCTTGATGTTTAGCCAAGGTCAATCGGCCCAGTCTCAAACTAGAACATGATGAACAACCTTAGAATAGTTTCTGTAAACATCTGCGGCTTGAATGATGCTCTAGAGAGACAAAAAGTAGCACAGGGGCTGCGTCTGTTGGGGGCCGACATTGTCTGTCTCCTAGAAATGCACATAGAGGGAGCACAGAAAAATCTGTTGAACTCACTGGGGTATAGAGTTATTGGGGTAACCTCTCAGGGTGCACGTGTGAAAGGAGTAGGGATCATGGTCCAGGAGAAGTACTCATTAAAAACTCTCAGAATAAAAGCTGATTCTCTAGGGAGATGGGCCATTGCTGAATGTTGCTTTTTACCTAATTCCGTTTTCACTATATGTTCCATCTATGGGAGAAACTTTGGCAATACCGGGGTTATTAACTGGATCACTGGAGAACTGGCTCACTGGCCTCTTCCAATTATTATCTGTGGTGATCTTAACATCAATTTATCCAGTGACTGGAGGGCGAGTGGCCAGTGTTACTATAGAGGTAGGAAACCCAAATTATACCAGGCTATACTAAATGTAATGCATACTCATGGTCTTTACGATGTATGGGCCAATTTAAAACCTAAGGAAAAGGGTTTCACCTTCTTCTCAGCCCCCCATTTCTCTTTTGCAAGGCTGGATTATTTTCTGGTCTCTTTCTCTCTGGTTCGGGACTGTTCTATTGACACTGCTCCGTGAGTTAAGTCAGACCATAACCCACTTATATTGAGCATTACGTGGTTGGATGTCAGAGGAGAGATCTCAAACTAAAGCTTTGAAAAAGAACTACTGTATGATGAAGGATATTGGTCGTACATGCAGGACTGGATTCAAGAATACCTTGAGTTACACATGAGGACTGCCTCAATCATGGTGGTGTGGGATACCCCAAAAGCAGGCATTTGCAGAGAGACGTTATGTTCTCCATTAGGAAAAACAAGAAAGAGTAAATGCAGGTTTTGGATCTGCAAGATAAAATGAAAAAAGCAGAAGAGAAATTAATGCAGGCAGTCCAGCTTGGGATTGAAACTGAAGCTGCACAGATTGAGGTGGAAGCGGCTAAGGCTGAAATTGGGTCTATGAACGGCCGCAAAATGGGCGTCGGCCTGTGAGAAAGTATATGAGAGAAGTGAACTCAGTTGGCCATTAGGACAAGACAACAGGTCTCTACCAGTCAAATACTCTCGATTCAAGTCACCACAGGAGAGATTACTGATGACGGTGTTAAGATTCAGAGGGCATTCCGAGAGTTTTATAAAAATCTCTATACTGAGGAGAACACTTGGTCCTTGTACTCGAGAGAGAGAGAGAGAGAGAGAGAGATCTCCAAGTATCTAAATGCAATATCACTGTCTCAACTGAGTATGGGAGAATACAATCAATTGGAAAATCCTCCGACCTGGGAAGAAATTATTTTTTTACAGCACTGGCAAGTTTGCCGGATGACAAAGCTGCTGGTGCTGACTGTATCCTGGTTGAGTTTTACAAAATCTTCTCCCCACAAATAAAAAACCTCTTTACAGATTTAGTGATTTCCATTTTCAACTGGACTTCCCCACCCACTTCATGGACCACAGCTAAAATCCTAATTTTTCCCAAAAAAGATAAATCACCATTAGAGATGGGTTCATACAGGCCAAACACTCTTATTAACTGTGACTCTAAGATATACTCTAATTCCTTTGCATCCAGATTATCGTTCAGAATTGAGCCAAGTGGCAACATGGGTTTATTCCCAAAAAGGGTACCGTAGAACATATCTGGCAAACCATCACTTTATTTGATGCGACCCAAGTTACTGGAGACCCGAGCTCATTAATTCTATTTGATGCATTTGATCTGGTCTCCTGGCAATTTCTTTGGGGCGTTATGAGACGGATGTGCTTTGGGCCCAAGGCAATTAAAGCCATTCAAGCTCTGTATTTAAATACCACAGTTTGCCATATATATTGACCCCTTTATTAAGAAAATTGAAATCAACCAAGAGATTCTGGCTGTATGCAGGTTTGGCATAGAAACTAAGATCATGGCCTATGCCGATGATCAGGCTGTGGTGACCCCTGACCTGGAGTTAGCCACTAAAGCCCCGGAACAGGAGGATCAAGAGTTCGGGAAAATATCCGGATACGCACTTAATAAGGAAAAAACACAGATTATCCTAAATGAAGAAATCGATTGGGTGGATATTAGGGTAGTACATAAAGCCATATATCTGGGAGTAACTAATGTCGCTGACATTGATTCTATAATAACAGAAAATCTGAATCCGTTAACAGTAGAAACAAAGAGGGTACTTAGCCGGATAAATAATCTACACCTGACCATAGTGGGAAGGTGTAATGTTTTAAAAATTATCTTCTTCCCCAAACTGCTCTATTTCTTTAGAGCTATCCCTTTCAAATTTAACAAGATTATGCCCCACAAGTTTAAACAAATCTTTTCTCAATTTGCCTGGGCCTATTTTCTTCCTCGGGACAGAGGGAGATGGACGCTCCCCAATTTAAAATTGTGTTACTGAGCTACGGTGGATCACTGACGGAATATCGAGGAGCAAAATATCGACTTGCCAAAATATTGACGAAAAATATAGAATGATTGAATATCGACTTCCTATCTACAAACAGGTAAGTACAATAATATCGAATCCAAAATATCATTGTAAATAATATAGTTTGTTAAAATATCAAATATTTTAAATGTCTTAAAAGTAATTAATATAATTAAGTAAAACATACTTAAAAATACTTACATAACTTTAAAATTCATAAATAATTAATGTAATTAAAAAAACATAAATTTTTATTTTTTAATACATATATATGTTAACCTAATAATATTAAAAAATGTTCAATATTTTTAGTGTTTTATAGCGGAAGGGTAAACTGTACTATTCCCACTCCAGTGAGTGCAACTGTTGGGAAAGCGTTGGATAGCAGGAGGGGAAAAATTACTATTTCCACTGCAGTGAGTGCAACAGTATGTAAAGAGTTGGATAGCGGGAGGGTAAACATTACTATTCGCACTCCAGTGAGTGGAACATTAGGGAAAGTGCTGGATAGCGGGTAGGTGAAAATTACTAGTCCCACTCCATTGAGTGCAACAGTAGGGAAAGTGTTGGATAGCATAGGGGTAAAAATTACTATTCCCACTCCAGTGAGTGAACCAGTAGGGAAAGTGTTTGATAGCATATGGGTGAAAATTACTATTCCCACTCCAGAGAGTGCAACAGTAGGGAAAGTGATGGATAGCATAGGTGTAAAAGTTACTATTCCCACTCCAGTGAGTGCAACAGTAGAGAAAGTGTTGGATAGCGTAGGGGTAAAAATTCCTATTCCCACTCCAGAGAGTGCAACAGTAGAGAAAGTGTTGGATAGCGTAGAGGAAAAATTACTATTCCCACTCCAGTGAATGCAACAGTAGGGAAAGTGTTGGTTAGCATAGGGGTAAAAATTACTATTCCCACTCCAGAGAGTGCAACAGTAGGGAAAGTGTTGGATAGTGGGTAGGTGAAAATTACTAGTCCCACTCCATATAGTGCAACAGTAGGGAAAGTGGTGCATAGCATGGGGGTAAAAATTACTATTCCCACTCCAGTGAGTGCAACACTAGAAAAAGTGTTGGATAGAGTGGGAGTAAAAATTACTATTCCCCCTCCAGTGAGTGCAACAGTAGGGAAAGTAAGGATTTAATAATAAAATATATATAAATTAATTATCAAGACCAATAAAAAATTAATACAAATTAATTACCGAATACAAATTATTTATTAATTAATTAATTATAAAAACAATAATTATTACACAATTAATTACCAATTAATATTTGATTAACAACAAATTAATGTTCAATATCAAAAATGTATAATTAATAAACAAATTACCAATTAATAATTAATTACCATAAATGAATTATCAATACACAAAAATAACCTCAAGAATTACTTAATTACAATTAAATTACTTCCCACCCTATTCCCCTATAAACCCACAAACTGCTCTGAATAATAAATGAATAAAATTAATATAATAAACAGTTAATCAATTAATAAAAATGAATTACCTATTAATAACAATTAATTACCAATTAATAATTAATTAACAATAAATTAATTATCAATACCAATAAAGAAAAATAAATATTTACTTAATTACAATTAAATTACTTAACACCCTATTCCCCTATAAACCCACATCCCACTAAGGAATTACATTACGCAAAAATTAAATACCATAAAATTCTTACTTTAAAAAAATTCAAACATACATCTGAAAATAATACATACTTTTAACACATATACTAACACTTAAAACACTATAACAAATTCGATATTTTATGACCATCGATATTACTAACTTCGATATTATGAAAATCGATATTTCTTACCTGAATTTCGATATTCTGCACCATTATATTTTTGTGACTTGATATTGTTTCCACTCGATATTTAAAACTCAAATTTTGCTATTTCAATATTAAAAATTCAATATTGTGACTGTTCACCGGCTACGGTATTACAATATTATAGAGAACTGTTACAAGAACAGCCAGGTATGGTCATCACAGGACTTCTGTCTCCTTTTACTTTATTACTTGGTGAGGAGGCATGGGCTGTTTTTGGCAGCAACTTGAATTTGGCTATTATAAATGGGTCAGAGTCAAGAACCTGTTGAGTGCCTATAGGGTTTTCTCCAATACACGTAGACTTTCTGGGTTTGGTAGATTACATTTCTAAAATCCTATTAAAAACAATATTAATTTACCAGTTATTTTTGGAAAAACATATTTCCAAAACTGGTATAGAGTAGGTATCTTAAAGCGTGGAGATTTTCTTTCTGCTGAAGGTACTCGATTGTTTAGTGACCTTAAACCTCAATTTGTCCTGAGTGAAAATCAGGCTTTTAAATATTTAGCTATACAGGATTTCTTGTCTCATAAGGTTGGAGGGCTCGCGTGGTTTGCAAAAATAGATCTTATTGACAAACTGCGGGACTTCGCTTTACCTCGCATAGGGTATATATACTGGGCACTGAACAGCCAAATGCCTGACAATTTGGCCAAAATAGATCATAAATAGCAGCAGAAATTGCATGTTCCCTTTAACACTTTCCTGCTCGCTCTGAGCTCTGCTCAGAGCGATCTGATGTCACCGAAATTACAGGCCCAAGTTTATAAGACTGGATTTTTTCTGTATATTACACCTACTAGGATTGCTAAATGGGGAACAGGCAAGGAACGTTCTGTCCTAGATGCTCAATGTTTAGTGCAGACTCAGTTCATATGTTTGCTACCTGTTTGCAATTAGAGCCACTACTTGATGAACTACAACATTTGTTAGACAGAATTTTATTGCAGGATCTCCAGTTAACCCCAGCTATTATTTTGCTAGGGGTAGGAAGAACGGGGGAGTGTTAATATTTGTGGCCATGACTATATATAGGATCTGTATAACTTCGTCCTGGACAGATCCAAATCCTCCACCGTTCTCTCAATGGTTTGCTCGCCTGGTAGCAACATGCAATCTTGAGAAGGCCATTTATGCTAAAAAAAGTATTCAGGCAAAAAGAAAAGGATTAAATATTTGGGAACCTTTAATCAGGTGACTTAACCAGAAGAATGGCCAGGGTTCATACAATTTGCATTATGTGTATATCTTTACATAGGATTTATACAAAGGCATAACATATTTATTGTCTCAAGATTATTCTGTTGAAACTTGTACTTTTATGCCTGTTGGATTTAAACCTATTTAATGCTATTGAGTAATGCACTAAGGAAATTTCTTCCACTGTCGGTCAACCTTATGGTTTCTGTGTTAGGGGTTTTGGGTGGGGGGGGTGGTTGCAATGAATTTCTGAATCTAAATCTTTGATCATTATACCGCATATTTAAAAAAAAAAATCTTAGAGGATGGCAAATGGAGATGGCACTTTCAGATTTAAAATGTTTGACCTACAGATTATCACTGTAGGAGGGTCACGGTGCACACCTTCTTTTCTTTACATTCCTGTTATATTTATCCTGTTGTTCTCTCTTTCGGTGAAAGAGTTTAATGCCACAACAATGTGGTAGCGGACGGAAGAACGAGAACGGAGGTTTCATGTAAACAGATAACCTCTGACGAAGGGCCAAACAAAAAGGCCCGAAATGCATTGGGTGTATATAAATTCTAATGGACATGAACAAATTTCACATGGGCTTTCGTGGCGCAGAATAAAGCTTGGATTAGCATTTCTGCCTCATTTAGAATACAGCCAAAGTGAGAGCGTTCCTCCTTGTGACAGAAGTAAATACATGTAAAAAGAAGAAGAATGAAACTAAATGTTGATTACTTTGAAGAAAAATAAAGAAGAAAAAACAAATGACTAATTTGGTGGCATATTTTGTGATGCCTAGTTAAGCAGTGCACCCGGCGAGGGGTGGAAACACTCCCCCTTACAGTGTGACCTACAGATTACCCACTAACAAAGGGGTCCATTAGGATGTCGGACGGTGGCACCACCGTGGTGCCAGCGGGGCGGAAAATCGCCTTTTCCCGCCCGCGAACAGTGGACCTCACGTCCGCCATATTAGTGTAGGAAAACATAGGTCATTTCCCATCCGCCGCGGAGCGACGCGCACCGCCATCAAAGTGCGCCCGCCACCGCGGCGGTGGGAGCCAATCGAGACTCACCGCCGTGCGGAATGACGTCCGCACCGCTCCACACATTAGGATGGCCCAAACAGGCAGACGCATCGCAGTGGAGACACCGCATAACCAGAGCCGGTGGAAAGTCGATAGCGGAGCGCGATTGCCTACACCCGGCCATGAACGCCATGGACCCAGCCCTCCATATGCATCCGGTCATGTACCTGCTACTGCACTACTATCAACAGGGCGGCCGTGGACGACGCCGCAGGTACGCAAATACACCAATACAACACATTACACACGGCCCGACACCAGGTCCAAGTCCACCACAGACACCCTGCTGGGGGTCACAACACATCCACAAGGGCACCTCTATATTACCCACCTGCCAACAAGTCACCCCTCTGCATCCGGGACACACAGCAAACACAAACTAGCAGCAACGTCCTGCTCCCGGTCACGTCACCGCCGCAGTCAACACACGCGCACAATGCAGAAGGCAGGGCCACTCCAAGGCATGGGCAGGGCACAAAGACCATAGGGACACACCAACCCCAACTACACATCAACACACACCATCAAGTCACAGGCCATGTGCCCATCCTGTACACCCCCATGCACATCAACAAGCACAGGTACAAACTAGCACAATACACACTATGCACCACACAACAGACAACCAGGGAGACAGCCACTGCAGGAGTAGCTGACAAGGAATACACTACAACAGTACCACACACACTCAAGGGTGACAATACTTCCCAGCACATACACACAACCTGGGTGTAACCACAAACAGAACACGCACACAGGGTAGCCTGAACAGATGCCTGCACAAAAGTGCACACAAACACCACAGAACATCAGGGGATGCACATCAGGCAATGCCAAGCACACAGACACACAACACCGTATGCACAACAGGCAGTGTGTGGACAACAAGCCCAACAGATACACACAGACATTACTGGCACAACCACAACACACACCACAAAGCAGCACAGCACAATAACAACAGCACACCCAGGAAGTGAACCTATACCACAGCCAACACACAGACACCCAACACAACAACAACAGGATGCACCACTCTGGGATACAACAGCACACCCAACAATACCAGAGCACTGGGCAGCACACACAGCTCAAGTGCCCAAGGGCAAGCAACACTGATGAATACCACAAGAACATCACACATAAAACAATAGACCCATGTCCAGAGTGGAACAGCACACTTGGCCCAAAAACTCCACCACAAGGCACAGTCTTACAAATGAAGGGATGGGGAGGCACGTCCACATGGAAACAACGGGGGCAGCTGACATCAAAATCAACTGATTTGCCTGTCAGTATCAGACATGTGAGGTGTGTCCAATACACAAATAGAGGGAATGCAGACCCACAATGTCTACTCACAAGTGGCACACATATGGGATGGCATCACATCACACACCATGCCTTACAGGAGGAGAAAAGGCACCATGTGCCTGCAGATATAGAGAAAGTCACACACAATGCCAGTGATGACCAGCAGGGTCACACAGTCCACACAAACACACACAACACACATTGATGATCAAACAAACAAAACACTGATGTGCAAGTCACACACTTTGCAAACACATAAGGGACAAATACAACAAGCAGGAGTCACACAGAACTGCATGGACACACCAACACACTGCACAGTGCACAACAAACAACTCACACAAAAGCATCAAATCATGTACACAGGGCAGGACAATCAATACACCAGGCACACAACTCCTGTCTGACACGTGTGTCTATCACAATCCAGGGGCACATACACACCAACTACAAAATCACACCCTTCACACTGCACACATCCTCACCACCCAAGAGCACACATCTTGTGTATGCCAGGGGACCAGGACTAAGGGCCAACACAGGATGACCATACACATACACAGCTGGTCATATATACAGGAATAACACACATACATCATGACAGTGCCCAGCCAGCATGCAAGCCTGTATACAGCATCACACCCTGTGCTGGCAGTGTAGCCCAAACTGACATGGCAACAACGTAGCCAACAACAGAAAACCACTCAAAAGAAAACTGCATGACAGCTAAAAGAGGTAACACAGATAACACAAGTATCAGTGTCTGAATGGACTGAAGACCCTGTCACCCCTGTTAATCAATGTGATGCGGACAAAGAGCTTTGCAATGTGGAAGTGATACATAGAGCATGGGGCCTAGTCAACTAAATGCACACACAAAAAAAACAAAAAATCAGCAAGGACACCGACAAAAGACACAACAGGAGTAACTGTATTTATTCACATATTGCTCAGATGTGAAAATATAACAACTGTACACAACATCAAGGTACAAAAGGCAGATCAAAAGCAAGATATCCTGCACAGGCAAAGTACAAAGAGGAAGGCCAGTGTCCATGGCACAGGTGAGACTCCAACACAGCAGAGCAACTCGGCCAGTGTCCAGGGCAGGTGGCCCAGCAAGTACATGAGAGGCTGCACAGGTGAGAGCATCAGGGTCAGTGTCCATAGCACAGGTGAGAGTACAACACAGCAGAGCAACAGGGCCCGTGTCCATGGCACACGGGAGAGTACAACACAGCAGAGCAACAAGGTCAGTGTCCAGGGCAGGTGGCCCAGCAAGTACATGAGAGGCTGCACAGGGGAGACTCCAACACAGCAGAGCAACATGGCCAGTGTCCATGGCACACGGGAGAGTACAACACATCAGAGCAACAGGGTCAGTGTCCACGGCTGGTGGCCCAGCAAGTACATGAGAGGCTGCACAGGGGAGACTCCAACACAGCAGAGCAACAGGGCCAGTGCCCATGGCACAGGTGAGAGTACAACACAGCACAACAACAGGGTCAGTATCCATGGCACAGGTGAGAGTACAACACAGCACAGCAACAGGGCCCGTGTCCTTGGCACAGGGGAGACTCCAACACAGCAGAGCAACAGGGCCAGTGTCCATGGCACAGGGGAGACTCCAACACAGCAGAGCAACAGGGCCAGTGTCCATGGCACAGGGGAGACTCTAACACAGCAGAGCAACAGGGTGATTGTCCAGGGCAGGTGGCCCAGCAAGTACATGAGAGGCTGCACAGGTGAGAGTACAACACAGCAGAGCAACAGGGTCAGTGTCCATGGCACAGGTGAGAGTACAACACAGCAGAGCAACAGGGTCAGTGTCCAGGGCAGGTGGCCCAGCAAGGACATGAGAGGCTGCACAGGGGAGACTCCAACACAGCAGAGCAACAGGGCCAGTGTCCATGGCACAGGTGAGAGTAAAACACAGCAGAGCAACAGGGTCAGTGTCCTTGGCACAGGGGAGACCACAGCAGATCAACAGGGGCAGTGTCCATGGCATAGGTGAGAGTACAACACAGCAGAGCAACAGGGTCAGTGTCCTTGGCACAGGGGAGACTCCAACACAGCAGAGCAACAGGGTCAGTGTCCATGGCACAGGTGAGAGTACAACACAGCAGAGCAACAGGGCCAGTGTCCGTGGCACACGGGAGACTCCAACACAGCAGAGCAACAGGGTCAGTGTCCAGGGCAGGTGGCCCAGCAAGTACATGAGAGGCTGCACAGGGGAGACTCCAACACAGCAGAGCAACAGGGCCAGTGTCCAGGGCAGGTGGCCCAGCAAGTACATGAGAGGCTGCACAGGTGAGAGTACAAAACAGCAGAGCAACAGGGGCCGAGTCCATGGTACAGGGGAGACTCCAACACAGCAGAGCAACAAGGCCAGTGTCCATGGCACAGGTGAGAGTACAACACAGCAGAGCAACAGGGTCAGTGTCCTTGGCACAGGGGAGACTCCAACACAGCAGAGCAACAGGGCCAGTGTCCATGGCACAGGTGAGAGTACAACACAGCAGAGCAAGAGGGTTGGTGTCCATGGCACAAGTGAGAGTACAACACAGCAGAGCAACAGGGCCAGTGTCCAGGGCAGGTGGCCCAGCAAGTAAATGAGAGGCTGCACAGTGAGTGTATGACTGTACCCTTTCATGGCCAACAACACAACCAGGTGGCAAACGATGGTCAGGACTAGCACACCTCTATGAGAGACAGGTGTATGAGGGGCACTAACACTCACATCTGGCTGTCAGGTTGAGTTGGAGCTGGCTGGGTTTCGGGCTCAGCAGGAATACCTGACTGGGGAGACAGAGAAACAGTTGATGTAGGGCTATCAGTCAACTGGCAAGCTGGAGGGCTGTTTGGACCAGGTGGTATAGTGGCACATGGAGGTGGAGTCATGCAGACCTGGGGCACAGTGTGGGTGGGAGAGGTTGGAGGGGTGCCCTTCCACTTTTTGGGAATACAAAATGGCTTCCCTGTCTTGGGGTTAATGAGAACAGGTGATGACACAACAGGTACACTCAGCGACTGGCCCGCATCTGGTTGAGACACTGGCACTCCCTCTGGTGATGTGCTGGATCCTGCAGGACGCTTTGTCTGGCTACGCCTCCTGACCACCTTAACCTGCTTGCCAGGTGTTACACTTACAGTGTCCTCCTTTGCGTGTCTGCTAGGTGGCCCACTAACAGTGCCCTCCATTGCTTTTCTGCTAGGTGTCCCACTAACAGTGCCTTCCTTTGCGTGTCTGCTCGGTGTCCCACTAACAGTGCCCTCCTTTGCGTATCTGCTAGATGTTCCACTAACAGTGTCCTCCTTTGCGTATCTGCTAGGTGTCCCACTTCCAGTGCCCCCCTTTGCGTGCCTGCTATGTGTCCCACTAACAGTGCCCTCCTTTGTGTGTCTGCTGGGTGTCCCACTAATAGTGCCCTCCATTGCGTATCTACTAGGTGTCCCACTAACAGTTAACACTGGGCATAGTATGCATAGTGGGGCTACGCGAAGCTACGGGAAGCGGGCATGATGCTACGCCCGCTCACGTGCTTCACGTAGCCCCACTACGCGCCACCCGCCTCCCTCCCGCCCTCTTCTACATACATAATTTTAAGTAACAAGTACAATAAAAGTACGTAAAAGCACTTACCTGGTCCGCGGCGTCCCGGGGCTCCCTCTTCTATTTTGTGCCGACTTCTCCCATCGAAATGCGCATGCGCGGCCGCCCGCGCATGCGCATTTCATGCGAGAAATGCACGGGCGGCAATGCGCATGTAGGCAACCACCTGCCCCAATTTTTCGTCATGGTCGCTGAAGGCATTGAGCAGGGTGGTCTGGCCCACCCAAAACTGGCGTAGGAGCTCTAAACACTCAGCATTGATGGCAGCAGGGGGGACAGGTGCAGGCCCATTATTTACGGGCTGCCTAAGGTTCACAAAAACAGGAACGACCCCCATGCGGCCCATTGTGTCCACCATTGGGGCTGCCACAGAACCCTTGTCAAAATACATTGACAAATTTCTGAAACCTTTGGTCAGTGAACGTCGATCTTTTGTGAGAGACACAGGCCATTTCATCTCAAAAGTGGAAAAGCTTTCTTTTAATTCCACTACTGAATTATTGGTGACCATGGACCTTGAGTCCCTATACTCAAACATACCACAGGAGGGAGCCTTGGCCGTGTTGGAAGAGATCGTCACGGGTGAGGCCAATCTCACCAATGCAGCCACCATATTGAGTTTTCTCAGAATTGTCCACACTGAAAATTATTTTGAGTTTAATGGACAATACTTCCATCAAGTGAAGGGAGTAAGCATGGGGGCCTCCTGTGCCCCGAGTGTGGCATGCCTATATATGGGCCACTTCGAAGCTATCAATATCTACAACGAGGTGGCACCATTTTTTGAGAACATCCGAGCCTGGTCGCGCTTCATTGATGATATTTTTTCATCTGCAGTGGCGACCAGGCTCTGTTGGAAGAATTCGTGAGATGGATTAATGCGGCAGACCCTAATCTTCACTTTACAGCGAATGTCAGCTGTACCCAAATCGAATTCCTTGACGTCTGGGTGAGGCATACGGAGGGATCTCTTTATGTCTCCCTTTACACTAAACCCACTGCGAAAAACACACTCTTGGAGTATGGAAGTTTTCATCCGCGTAGTCAACGCAACTCCATACCCTTTAGTCAATTCCTCAGACTGAGAAGGAATTGTTCTCTTCTAAGTGACTTTATGACTCAGTCAGATATCTTAAAAGAAAAATTGTCGCAAAGAGGATATCCTCGCCGTCTGATTAAAGAATCTTTCAAGAGAGCAAGATATTTTAACAGGGACAGCATGTTCATGGAACGGGATCGCACTGAGAAGGACCAAATGGTGTGTATCATGAAACATTCTGGAATGAACAACAAGATCAGACAAGTGATTAACTCGCTGTGGCATATTCTTAATGCTAACGATTCAGAAGAACAGATCCCTAAACCCATCTTTGCGTTTCGACGCAATAAAAATCTGCGCAACTACCTAGTAAAAGGAACTGTGAGAAGTACTAGGGAGCCTAAACAAGTTGGATTATTGGGTCTCCCTCCAGTGACCGGGAATCACCGCTGCGGAAATTGCCATGCCTGTCCGCAAGCGTTAACAGGCAGTTCATTATTGATAGGCAATCGGACCATTCAACTCAATGGCATGAGTAACTGTCGCAGTTCAAATGTAATTTATGTCATCATCTGCCCTTGTGGGCTCCCCTATGTGGGAGAGACGGGACGCGAGTGCAGAACCAGAATTGGTGAGCGCAAATCCTGTATTCGGAACTGTAAAAGTGGGGCTCCACTTGTAGCCCATTGGGGTGCTGCTAACCACAGTGACGATGATCTGAGATGGTCTATACTCGAGAAAATACGCTCCGTTCCAAGGAAAGATCAAACTGCAATAAGGAAGAAGAGGGAAGTTTTTTGGATTTTCCTTCTGGACTCGGCGAAAACTGGCCTGAACGATTGCTGTCCCTGGGAGAATGCTTTATTATGAAATATATGTGTCTCTCCTCTATTCTCTCCTGTGATCCTTTCACTATCTGAAACTGATGGCGTGGTTGTTTACAAACATTACCCTGCCGGTTATATGCTATGTCATCAGCATACTAAAATCATTTATGGATTATATGCACTGGTATTGATTGTCTGACTTAGGGCTATTTAGACCTCGTTATTGCCTATTCTGCGGACTGGTTTGAAGTGAACTGCTATTTTGATCGGTTCATACGTTTTTTATAATTCAGGATGGGTAGAATTCTTTGATCCACGTCAGGTCTTATCTACGACCCGCAGTTACCGGAGTAGGGCGGGCAGGTGTTTGAGATTAAAGAAGAAGGGGGCGTGTCCTTAATACCCTTCTTTAATGGCGTGAACTCGCGTCCTACAGTCGCTTGATCTCGGCTAGCACCAGAACCGCTAAGAGGAGTTGTATCTGCTTCAACCCAGCCTTTTTTATTAGGTAAGAGGGGCCCGTATTGTATGTGCATCCGTTCGTGTTGGTGGAGGGGCTTTATACTTTAAATAGAAACCCTAGCGCTAATGTTCCATACGTAAGTCTCCGTGCTCTCTTGATTATTTCATAGAACACGTGTGAAAACAAAGTGCTCACTGAAATTCCAGCTGAGCCGCCGTCCGGGAAAGCTGGAAGGAGTGAAGCATGCCGTGCCGATTATTATTTGGTACGTCTGTATTTGTTTGATTGAGCCGCTTTCTACAACCCCATGTTCCCTAGCTCGGATAAGAATGCCTAGATATTTCCTCTCCTTTATCCTTCTTGCATTGGGAGGAAGAACAAGGGAATGTTCTATCCGCTCTGATGTAGCCTTTTGCGATAGTCTGGAACCTTTAACTAATTCCATGTTTAACAAAAAGGTTGAATTAAGGACGTAGTGGCGATGTTAATGAACGTGTATATATATATAATCCTTTAGGTGAAACCGGGAAACGGACGGTTAATTGAATCCAAACCATCTACGAGAGGTTTGAAAGACGTGTTCCTAAAGACTCTATTACAGCGGGTAAGTCGTGTTTAATAATGAAAAAGATGGTTTATGGTTGCCTTCGTGAGGGATGGGTAAATCTGTTCGATCCTCTGAACCTGTTTGAAATGTTCCCTTGGGGTGTCTTCCTGTCTTATTCCAACTAGGTGCTATTTGACCAGTTTGTTGAAACCCTGTTATCTATACCGAGCCTGTCATCGCTAATTAACTTATCCTGTTGAAATATACAGATTTGGGAGACTCGGATCAGAGGTAAATATACCTCCCCTACATAATGAGCTTAACTTTTTGTCTTTATTTCCGAACTTTGCCTTCCGTGACCACTTAATTATTGTTTGAGTGATGAAATGCGAGGATGTTTGTTGATATAGGAAATATATGAGATATTTTGGATTCCAGGATTTCCTTTTTGTGTATTTATTACACGGCCTTTACAAGTACTTTATGATTATTTATCCTATCAACATTGGAACTCACCAAAGCTGGGGTTGTTTCTAAACAAAGTATATTATAGGACCTAATTCTTATTTTATGAAATCAGTTATGTATATTATCTTGTGGAATCAGTCATGTATATTCAACTGAATGAAAATCAGGTTTAATTTAACTGATGTGAAGAATAAATTGAAAAATTATGTAACGGTGCATGAGGGTATATATTCTAAAATATAAATTCTCTGTTGATAACAGATTGGTCACGGAGTAATTTCCTATGTGTTGTGTTCCCCACTACCTCGGCGTGAGAGCCCTGATGAAGGTGTGCCTGTTCATCTAGGCATAGCACCGAAACGCGCGTTGGCTTTACGTGTGTCCTGGATCCTTTTCATCAACTTGGACCCTCTGGCAAATTGCTATGAGGATCCCGCAGGATCTAACCATTATTTTTGTCTCTCTGGGGATTACGTTGAGGAATGTGTAATTTATGTTTAATATACTGGTGAATGATTGAGTGTGACTGAAAGATTAGGAAGTGTGTGTCTGTTGAGAGGTGTTGTGGGGTGACTGTAGTATGTATTTATTGAAGTATGCCTTATGAATTAATTAATCTATGTATTAAAACATGAAATATTATGGACGAAGTTTGCACTGATAAAATATGACAAAAAGAAAATAAAGATTTCATATTTTTTATATAACATTGTGTGCACTGTGTGACCTTCCTGCTACCCCTTGGTGAGTTCCTTGTTGTATGTGTATTTTTGTTGGACTCTTTATGGGCCACCTTCAAATCCGCCAGGGTGGACTTTTCTCCCTTGCAGTAGTGTAATCTTTCCCTGACGTCTGCCCGTATCCTTTCAGGGGGCCCCCTTTCTTAGTATTAGCAGGTTCAGCGGTGCCAGGTGTGAATGTAACACGTCCCCTCTTACGGACACGGGCAGCACCAGAGGAAGTGGATGGGAGGCTGGGCACTGGCCGTTGAGTGGCAGATGATGTAGCAGACTCCCCATCCCCTGTGCCTGACAACATGGATGCATCACCACTCGCATCAGATGATGAAGTACTCTGTGTCTCTGCCATGGATTCCTGCTGCATACTCCTGTCCCCTTCAGATGCGCTGGTTAACTCTGTGTCACTGGCCTCCGTTGCAGCTGTAGTGCTACTCTCCCCTCCACTGGTTTCCGGGTCCGGTTCTTCCATGCACACTAGCGATTCTGCATGTGAGACAGATGCAGGGTTGTATAAATGACATCATCAGGACCAAGCTAATTAAACCATGCATACAGGGGATGCACAAATCAACATGCTGACCACCACACCCTGCATAAACATTGCAGCAACACTCTACATACACTACAACATTGCTTGTAACACTGACTACCTGCCATGACTGAGCCATGTTCAGGCCACACAGCACAACACCTTGCCGGTGGATGAAGTGTACCACACACAACTTCACATGCCCACAACTATCATGCCACAAAACTCAGTGACATTGTCATGCCTCCAGGGAACCTGATGGGAGAACACACACACCTATTAGGACATGGCAGTCCACAATGCCAAGTAGACAATACTAAGCAACATGTGCTACTCAGGGGCACCTTGTAGTCAGACGTTTGACCCTCAACAATCATGGTGCATGAAAAGTAGGTTTTCATGAACTCACACTCAGATAGTGGACCCTTCTGTTCACCCCCTAATACATTTCCCACACCATCACAATGCAGAATGACCATGTGTATCCCAACACACCTGGCTATGATAAAGCACAGCATGGATGAACAACCTTTTCATGAGCTGTTAGGCACAATGCCTGACACTAGCACACATCCCTGCAGTCACTCACACGACACATCACAGCACCACATCGCAAACATTAAATGGCTCACTGCTGAAACTGGCTCTGTACACATGCATTGGCACCCAGGCAAAGTCACCCTCACCAAATACTCACCCCTGCCTTGCTGCCCATGCTCCTTCAGATGTACATCCAACTCCGTATTAGTCACTGCCAATATTCCGTACATCAGTGGTGTTAAGTTTCGCCGTGCCAGAAGCCCAGTGCGGTGCGAGCAGTCCCAAGGTCATCTCGGCCACGTTTTTGGCCAGCCGGCTGATGTCGTCCCACCTCTTGTGGCAGTGGGTGCGTCGTCTGTTGGATAACCCCAGGGCCCATACCTTGGCAGCAATGGCCCTCCACACGGCCTTACGCTGATTTACCTTGAGCTGCAGGTATGGGAGAAAAGTAGGGTAACTTTCCAGTTGCACAGTGTCATGTTCCCACATCTATCACTACAGTAGCATCATGCAGAGTCTCAACCTATCGGAATCCCACAAATACCCAAACTGGGGGACACCGCACAAGGGCACCCTGCTTGGGTCAAATAGTCATCATAGTATGCAAACATGAGGGCGTACAGGCTACAAGCCAAACACACACACATGCAGGATGACTGAAATAAAAGCCCTCTGTGTGTCGCACACATCACCAGTCCCATGCATGTATGACCCCCACTGCCCAACTGCACACTCAATGATAACTTACCACTACATTGGGGCCACCATTCAGCCTAGGGTATTGTGCCAGCACCTCGTCCACTAGCACCTCCAGCTCCTCACTTGTGAATGGGCTGGCACAGATCTTCTCTGTTCTTGCCATCCCTGTGGACAAGTGACACCTGTGGCTCATGTGTGACGGGTACCCCACAAGACTCACCTGGGCTTGTAAGGCTATCCCGCAGAGACGACAGGAACCACCGCCCTTGATCCCAACAAACCCCCGCGGGGAATAACGCCCGACAAGGATGAGGTGGAACCAGGGATGGGGGCCAAAAGGAGCCAAGGAAGTGGCTTTAGTGGTAGGGACGATGGGAAGGGTCTTGGCACAGCTGAGGGAACAGGAAACACCAGATTAGGGCTAGGTACTATGCTCGTGCTGTCAAACACCCCACAAGACACATGCAGACAGGAGCCCTTGTTTCTGACACTCACCACAAGGTCGTTCGGGTTCTCTTAATGAAAAAAGGCCAGTGCAGTGTCGTCCAGGACCCCCACGTCCGTTGCAAATGAAACAAAGAAAGAGGCACTTCTGCGCCAGGACCACCAAGGAACCAAAAAAGAACTCAAAGAAAAGCGCTTCTGCGCTTCACAGCAGGCAAGGACAGGAACTCCAGGGTAAGCGCTATAGCGCGGCCCAAATGCACAATGCTCCCACGCTTCCTGCGTGTAGGAGCCAAGCTGTAGCACTCCTGTGCCACTGCCAAAGCAAAGTCCAAAGTATAATGTAAGCGCTCCTGCGCCTCGGGCAAAATAACAGAGGAATCAGAGTTAAGTGCATCTGCACTAGGAAGACAAACAAACAGTAACGCTCCTGCGCTACTGCCAACAAAAGAACTGAGGCTAGAAAGTAGCAGCATGCCTTTGCAGCTGCTTCAGGACAGAGTTATCAGCAGCGCTCCTGCGTGGCTGACATCAACAGGTACAAGCAGTCACGTAACGTGTGAGAAATGGCAGCGTTACCGTGACCTGAAGAACCCTCGGCGTCTGCTGGGCTCATGCGCATCTGACGGGTGGAATTAGAAGCACCGATCCGGCGGCTACACGCACTTTAAACGTGTTGGCCCGGAAGTGCTTGTTGCGGAGGAGGACTAGAACGGGACACTACTTACGGCCGGATGTGAGTATCCTAATGTCTGTGGTGAGGACTAGAACGGGACATCACTTCCGGCCGGAAGTGAGTATCTCGTTCTCTGTATGTATCCTGCGGCGCCCGGGATCGCGGAAAGCCGCCACACGACAATGTGAGTGTTGATGAGTCTTAGCCGGCAGGCACTTCAGGCAGCAGCAGGAGAGGGTCCCAGGCAGCAGGCACTTCAGGCAGCAGCAGGAGAGGGTCTCAGGCAGCAGCAGGAGAGGGTCCCAGGCAGCAGCGGGAGAGGGTCCCAGACAGCAGCAGGAGAGGGTCCCAGGCAGCAGGCACTTCAGGCAGCAGCAGGAGAGGGTCTCAGGCAGCAGCAGGAGAGGGTCCCAGGCAACAGCAGGAGAGGGTCCCAGGCAGCAGGCACCTCAGGCAGCAGCAGGAGAGGGTCTCAGGCAGCATCAGGAGAGGGTCCCAGGCAGCAGCAGGAGAGGGTCCCATGCAGCAGGCTCTGTGAGCAGTGGAAATGTTCGGCTCACTCCCACAGATTTATAGCCCCATGGGCTCGTTTGTGAGGTGCCAAGCTGCAATTATTGGTTGTCCAGGTCTGCCTCATTCAAAATGGTGTGGTGTTGTTCCATACTTGTGCAACCATATCAGGCCATGCACACAAGTTTTACATCTACTGTGATCATTGTGCTCTTGATGTGCGCCAGCTTCACATGATGCATTGAGGTGTGACAGGTATTCATGGTCATCTCACACACTTTTGTCGATGTTACTGGATGAGTCGTGCACATGTGGAATGTCCAGTTCAGGAACTGTGGTATTTACATTGATATGTCTGTGGAACATGTATTAGGTAAATGGATTGGTGTGTCCCCAATGTATACACAGGTAACCTTCTGTGTCACGCATCTCACATGGAACTTATAATGTTTAGCGTAACATGATCCATGGTATGTGCTGGGTCAACTTCTTGATGGTTGTCATTGACATGTGTCCATGTACATCACACCTAGGAGGAGGCCAAATCTCATACGCCACCTGACAGTGCTGGGGGACATGGAGGATGTTCCGATAATCCGAAAATTTCACCTCGACAGGGCGAGCCTCAAGACCCTTTGTGACCAGTTGGAGCCCCACCAGCAGCCTCCTCGCCACTACCTGACTGCCTTCACACCCACATACAAGGTGATGGCAGCCCTCTACTTTTTCGCTACTGGTTCCTTCCAGGAGGCTGTGGCCGCCGCTGCAGAGATGTCGCAACCCATGTTCAGCATGGTGCTGAGGGATGTTCTTGCACCCATGATGTTATATCAAGATCAATACATACATTTCCCCAGGGGAGCTGAACTGCCAGGAGAGATGGGTGACTTCTATGCCCTTGGGCACATACTACATGTTGTAGGTGCCATCGATTGCACCCATGTAGGTCTTCTGGCACCACAGGCCACTGAGCATATTTTTAGGAATCAGGAACATTATCATTCTATTAATGTGCAGGTGGTGTGCCTTGCGGACATGACGATTTTGCATGTTTGTGCAAAATTCCCCGGCTCTGCACATGATTCCTACATCATGAGGAACAGCATGGTGCCCCGTATGATGGGTAACCTGCAACCCGATTGTGCTTGCATTGTGGGTAAGTATGCCCTGTGATATGGCGTGAGGTGTGTTTGTGACCTGCTGCACTCAGCCTGTGTGACAATGCAATGTGTGTTTTTATTTCCTAGGTGACTCAGCATATCCCAGTCGACCCTGGCTGCTGGTCCAGTGCGAAATCCCAGGACCCCGGCTGACGTCAGGTACAATGAGGCACATGGCAGGACCTGACGTGTCATTGAGCGGACTTTTGGGCTACTCAAGTCAAGATTCCGCTGCCTTGACCGGACTGGAGGAGCACTGGCATACTCGCCTGGGAAAGTCTGCAAGATCGTTGTGGCATGCTGTATGCTGCACAATTTGGCTATTCACAAGAGGATTCCCCTGCTCCTGGATGATGGAGAGCAACCAAGGCCCGCACCTGCCAAAGGACCTGAGTCCAGTGATGAGGAGAGTGGAGAGGAGGAAGGAGTTGACATTGTCAGCAGCTCATCAACCGCTACTTCACTTGAAGGTGTGTGCAGAGGTTCAACTTGTACATTATCTGTTGTGGTGGTTGTTGTTGTGCAGGGCTATCTGCGGATGGTAGAGACAGGCACACGTTCAGTCACCTGTGTGTGGTACATGTGACATTGACGTTTCATATGGGGATGTATGCTGGTCTCTATTTGTTCACACCTGCAGCCCATTGTCTTGTATGCCAGTAGCCTCTTGTGTATGTTTTGTGTAGTGTTCTGTCTGTGATGCCACAATGACACCAGTGACTGTTGTTCTGTTGTGTCTCCCTAGATGCTTCAGAATAATCCTGCCCGACATACTGTACATCATTTGGACACATCTTGGACATTGTCAACACTGTAAATAATGTGCTAAAAACGTAACTGCACAAAATCTGGTGCATCAGGTATTTTATTTGGAAAGTGGACATGTGATTTGTGCGGGAATATTTACATGAAGGGGGGAATGAGCAGTGAGTTGACAGTCATGGCCGATGAGATGCAAGAGTAGACAACACATTGATGTGGTGACCCAGTCCAACAGACAAATGACATTGCCAAGGAAATGTGGGGAAAGACAGTCCAAACAGTCAATGCAGTGAGGAAGTAGGTTCCAGTCAGGGCTGGCTCCGTGACTGGCGTGTGTCAGGTGCTTTGACTCCAGGGACTCCCAGGCTCTTCCTTGGACGCCCCCTTGATCTTTTTGGCGGTGGGGGGCCAGCTGATTGGCCAGCGGCGTCAGAGGACTCACCCCTCTCTGTTGGCGCAGGGGAGGATGGTGCACTGTCATCCTGCAGCACAACAGGAGGGGGCAGAGGTGTTGGTTGGGACACAGGCCTGTCCCTCTGCAACGCCACATGCTCGGCCATGAGGTCCACCATTTGACCTAGACGTCTGTCGATGGACCTCTTCAGCAGGATGAGCTCACTTAAAACTTTGTCCGACCGGCCACTTTGTCCCTGGACCTGTTCATATGCACCGATGACTCGGGTGAAGTGGTCCAGGGATGGTGTGCCAACCTCCTGATGTCTGGGGGGGACCCTGGCCCTCCCACCTGCCCTGCTGCCATGGACCTGTCACCTCGCCATGGTGGGTCCTCGCACACTCTCCCTGCCCTCCACAGTTGGTGTTGTGTCCTGGTCATCCCCTTGGACAGGGAGGGTGCTGGTGGTGGTGGCCGAGGTGGTAGCGATGGAGGCACAGGCCGTAACTGCAGGTGTCTGCTGTGCAGTTGTTGTTGCAGCAGACGTGGTGGTGGGGAGGATAGGGTCCTGGTCCCGGTTGGGCCTTGGCACACCAGATGGGCCAGTCTCGAGCACATCGTCCAAACTGTCCTGGGAGTCTACATCCGTGAATCCATGTACCGGTGGAGACTGGCTCTGCTCGTTGATGTTGTCCGCAGCAGCAAGATCTTCATCACCTATGGATTATATGGAAAATGGACAGTGTTGGGCGATGTGCAGGGATTCTGTTAGCTGCATGTCATCTGCTGTCTGTACACTACATAATTGAGACAACTTTTGTATTCTTATTACAGGCAATACTGGCTATTATTACATGGTGCATGCCAACATCATGAACTCATACATGTCCTGTGTCAATGCATTGCAAGCAATTGGTGCCTGTGTAGTGTTGCAGGTCTCCCAGACAGAAACAGCTAGAGCTGTGAGGATGGCTACCTACCTGTGAGTCTGTTTGATGAACAGTGCAATGGCTGACACATGCTCCTGGGTGGGGGGGGCTCCATGCTGCTGGGGTGTGTGACAGGGGGCATGCTGGAAGTAGTAGTAATAGAGTCCTACCACCCCCAAACAGTCCTCCAATACAAGATGGCTACCTACCTGGTAGGTGATGGTGAACAGTGCAATGGCTGACACATGCTCCAGGGTAGGGAGGCCTCCATGCTGCTAGAGTGTGGACAGGGGGCATGCTGGCAGTGGTAGTGCAGGCCTCCCTCCCCCAAACAGGACTCACAGTGAAGATGGCCGGCTACCTGTTAAGTGAGGCTGAACAGTGCAATGGTGTTTGGGTTGTGAAAGGAAGTAGTTATCAGTGTATTGTTTGGCTTTTGTTTGTACTTACCAGCCTCCGTTTCCCCGGCTACTCCTGTGAGACTCTCAGGATGCAGTATGGCAAGCACCTTCTCCTCCCATGGTGTGAATGTTTTCTGTGGGATGGGAGGGCCACTGCCAGTCACGTTCGCCAGCTCCCAGTTCTTGCTCCTCTTCTCCTTGACAACCCTCATCAGATCATGCCACCACTTCATGATCTCCTTCTTGGATCGCGGAGTGGTCCCTACTGCATTGGCCCTTTGGACTATCCTTTCCCACATTTGTGTCCTTGTGGCTAATGGTGTCTGTTGGACCAGGCTACCAAACAGTTGTGGTTCCACTCTCATTATCTCATTGACCATGACTGTAAACTCACCCTCTGTGAATTTTTGCATTTTCGGTGCTGCCATGGTGGTTGGCGTTTGCAGTGTTTGTGGGTGCAGGGGTGTGTGTGGTGGGCGTGGTGTTGAGGTGTTAGATGTGTTGTGTGCTTGGGAGCTTTTGGTGCTGGTGTGATGGTGGTGGTGGTGGTGATGAAGTGTGTGTGCTGGGTTATTTTGCCTCTCCTCTCAGATGTGGTGAATGCCCTTCTCTTCTGGAGTGTTGCAAAGAATTGTGGTCAGTGAAGGGCCTGTATTTATACTCAGCTGTGTGGGTGTGTCCAATTGGGCTTTTGCTGTGAGGTGTATTGTGGGTGTTGTCCTGGGAGATTTTTTATTTTTTAAGTTTTTGTTACATTGGTATGTGTTTTGTGTATTTGCGGGGCATGGCTACTTTGATTTGTGCTCAGTTAGGCATCGTTGCGGTGTTTTGGCTTTGTCCGCCATGTTTTTCGTGTACCGTCCGCGGCGGTGGCTATGCTGCAGCTCATCTGCTGTCTCTCCCATTCACTGCAGTCTGCGACCGTGGCGGTCGGAAACAGCGGTTCATACCGCGGGACCATGGGGGAAGTCCTAATTTCCCGTACGGTGTCTCTGCTGTGCTTGCGGTGGGGTGTAGCTTTTCCGCTGCTTTTCCGACTGCAGCGGTCAGTTTTTGATCGTCACCGCCTGCATCAGGCGGTTTTTGTTAGCCCGCTACCGCAGCGGTCGGTCTTTTTGGCGGACGATCCTAATTTGACCGCCGGTTTATCCGCGGTTCTGGTGGGCGGTTGTTTTCCGCCTCCATGGCGGTCGGGGTGAATTTCCGCCCGCTATCCTAATGACCCCCAAAGTGTTCAATACGAAGCCAGACGAGGCACATTCCCAGTGGGATAGGGGTTATGGTGTTGCTTCCTGAGCTAGATAAGCTGCCATGCACCAAACATGCCCCTTGACCACATAGCCCATTCTGCATTTGAAGCTCTGTGGTGGAGACCCATTCGATCTCCATCAGTAGCAAATCTTTGATAGAAAGTTCAAAGGAAAGAAATGGAAATTATATGAACAAACGTCTTGGGTGCATACAAAGATTTTCCCATTCCGTTTTTATAACTTGCTAGCTCTGGAATCATTTGCATGATTGATTTGTTTTCAAGTGCCATGTGAAATGTGTAAAGTGCATGAAAAATGTCCCTTTTACAAGGGGGAATGCTAACATGATGGAGATAATTAGTAAAACATATTTCTATGGTAGGGCAAAAGGATTTTTAAAGAATCCACATTTTTTTTAACTCTAAACATGCACCGGAGCTGCACATTTAGTGGTCTACATCGTTTCAAGGGAGCATTTTGTAGATGGATTTGAACATGCTTCTGCCTGCATTGTCATTGGTTCATTCCCAGTTTGCATTCTAGTTGTTTACAGTGATGTTTCATCAATCTGAGTTCCTTTGTGTACAGACTGATTCTGGTCTCTGGATCTTGTTGTATTGCTGTGTTTGAGAAGGCCAAGGAGTCGGTGCAGGAAGAGATCCAATTATTAAATTCTTGATGGCTTTGGGAAGGATGTTGCTGTGTTCAGGTCGATGGGTGTTGAGAGTCGTTGTGCTGCCCTACACCAATTTGTAAGAACAGAACAGAACAGAAGAGAAATTCACTGTATTTACAAAATACAGTGCAATTTTGTCCTTTCAGCCAGCACCGGCTCAAAAATTGCACCCTGCACCAAGGCATGCACACTTTCACCATGGTGCAAGGGTGTCTGTGTTGTTGGCATAATTGTTTTTTTTTTTGTAGAAATGGGCTCCTTCCTGCACAAGAACAATCACAGAAAGCGTTTTCCTCATTCTGTGTGGAAAGAGGCAAAAGTGAGGAGAAATGTAAAAATGACTCCTCCTTATGCCTGCTCTGGGGAGGCGTATGTTTGTGGCACTGCCCCAGATTTCAGCCATGTTGTAAATCTGGGGTAGTGTCAAAATCCATGGGTGTTGCGTGGGAACACCCACAGTTACACCCATGCACGCTCCCCTGCCGCAATGTAAGGCAACGCAGCGACTTATGCTGCACAGCCTTACCGCTTATCTAAAAGGCCATGAAAAGCCAGAGAGGGTGGCTTTGCGTGGCCTTGTAGATATGCATCTGCACTGTACGCCACCAAAAAAAAGTGACGCTCAGGTGGTGCAAAGAGATTGTAAATATGCCCTTATGGACCTAATTAATGTTCTGCACTGTTATTTGTGATTACAGGACTCTGGTTTTCCAGGTCGACATGTTTGCCTGATAAAGACATCAAAAACATTGTTCTATTTTCACCGTTGATGGCGCTAATGTTCGCCTGAATAAGACATCAATAACCTCCCATTGTTCTTAAAGACTTAGGCTAAAAATCAAAGCAGGCTTTTCCGGAAGTAGCAGTAGCAGTGTTTCTAGCGAGGCTTTATCTTTATGACACTAACGATAATCCCTTGTGTAATTAGCTGTGGAGTGGTTATGCATGCTGTACGCTGTCCATGACAAGCCTCATAGAAAATACATCAGTATTAGCCACAGGTGAATTCATTTAGAAAGATTAATGACTGCACCTGAATTTTAATGCCTGAAAAGGGATGGAACACTGAATCCTTAATTAAAAAGTTGAATGGCTGCTATGGTTTGTTTAACATAGCAAATTTCATAGGGAGGGTTTCGTATTCAAATGAAATCTGTAGAGAGAACTTTGCTTAGAGGAAGGCAGAGAAAGGGGGAAAAGCAAAATGTCCGAGGCGGTTTACTGTATGTAAACGCATGCGTGGACCAGTTACTTTGATATGGATGGAGTACATTATAATAATCAATTGCCCATGTTTATGCTGAATAAAAAGCGAGGAAGGAGCGAAGAATGCATGAAAGTATTGCAAGGCGCTGCACTCCCACTACGAGCCGAGTCAGATTGAAGGGGACAGCAGCGCTGGCAATTACATTTATTCCTTTTCTTAATGAGATGCAGTTGCGTTTTCATGATTATTTTACTGCGTTTTAATGATGAGGCTATAACCTTGAAATACAGTGGCAGCCTCAGAAGACGCTGAATTTATAAAGTTTTTGAAATAACAGAGAAGAGTTTTATCCAGTTTTTCTACAAAATACCCAAAAGCACAATTTGCACAAGGTTAAATTCACATATAAACAGATGTGTACAATATTGTTTCCAAGGGGGAGTGGGACACACAGGTTACAGTTTATCCCTCACTCCCAATGCGCTAAAATCTGGGATGCCCTGACAACTCTGGTGCAGCATTAACTCCATGTCCCTTGTGCTCATACCACTCCTTACTCTTGAGGTGAACCCCGGTTTCTCGAGACCGGAAATCGCCGAGATGCATAGAATGAAAGCATAGTTCACCCAGTACTGGATGCCATAAAAAGGTTTTCATTCTCTGTATGGTGCCTTTTTTCGTGTCTCGGACCGAGCTGAAGACTTCAGGATGTGTGGAAGGTCCCCATAGTCCTTTAACCTATTGATGGCCACAGTTGATCTCCCATAGGCGGGCTCAGGGAGAGACGGTGTGCATAATGTGAAATGTATTGTGTGGAAGTATGAGGACCATCTCCCGAAGCATTATTTGACGAATGTGCAAATAAACGATATTCTTTGAGAGCTGCATACCTTCGAGTTCAGATTGTAATACTCCGTTTAAGCAACAGTTCCTGTCGCTGTGTGGGGAAAGTGGTTAGCAAGCACAACTGATTTGAAGATTTTGCACATACACATATTTTCATTTCATTTTAAAGAAGTGGCATCACCAACGTGTCTCTCCATTCCCCAGGTCTAAGGAGCTTGGTACATCGTCAGGGATTTTATTGTGACATTTCCAAGATTCTCTTCAAATGGGTTTCCCATTAATCCCCATGTTTTGAATGTTGTTCGCAGTGAGTGAAAGGATCCAGACAAGATAAATATGCCTGGATTTGTGAAACATACATTTCCCCTCTTTGGGATAAAGTTTAAATTGGCTAATGAAATTCCTGTGTAGTCTTTGACTGGAACTCAAGTTGGTAGAACATCAATTGTGGCAGGTCAATCATTAAGGCTCCTACAGATATGAAAATAGATTCTGCTGCCGGAGTTTGGTTGTGCCTCGTTGTTCCCTTGTTGCAGAGGAGGCTATTGCTGAGGGTTCTGACATTCCCTCTCCAATGACAGTAAAGCGAGTCCACATCGGGGTAGAGTCGCAGCTTTCACAGCCGCTGGGGGGACTTATATCTCCCAGAACCCCTGCTGCATCCCACACCTGCAGGCATGGGACGCATGCAGACGTGCCCAGGCCAAGGCGGGCGCATCTGAGCCTGTCTGCGGCTGACCATGGCTGGGTGGGCCACCCATATGACCTGGACATTGTGGAACCATCAACACTTAATTACTTCAGGTGAATATTTTTTTTCTCCATCCTTTCAAAATTTCAACATAACGGGGAAGAGGAAAATTAGATTACAAAGCTACACACATTGATAATATGCTAGAGAGAGCCATAGGGGTGGTAAGCACTGGAATAGCTCTGATGGAGCAGACGCTTGTTCTTGGACATGGGCTGGTTTGGGAGAAATAATGCAGGCCATCGGCCCCTTCTGAGGTTGATGAGGCCAATACTTTTGTAGAGATCACTGGTGAAGTAGAGAGGAAAACATCGACCCAGTACTGTGTGGCAGAGACTCATGCAGTTGCTTCCAATCATGATGACTCTGTAATCAGCTACCAGCATTCACACTGTGTCCTCAGGACCAGTGGTTAAGCAGAAAAAAATGACCAATCATGAACCCCAACCAGCCCAAAGATTGATTGAAAAAGCATCAGAGGCACCATCGTTGAGTGATTCTGTCTGGGATAAGGTGACCCTCCTACTAGTTGAGATTTTGGAAAAAACAAATTAGACCAATAAAGGACCACTTATTGAAAAGCATCTGGCATTACTTGCTGATCCACTGGTTGGGGCCACATCTCTGATCCAACCCACAATTATCCATGTAGTGTAGGCTCTTGTTGGTAACATGAACAACAACAGGGGGAGTGGGGTCCTAGGGACAGTTTAATGACCCAATAATGCTACAATCCCTACAGTGACAGTCAAACCAACAATAAGTAGTAGGAAGAGTCAGGAACAAAAAATCTTACAAAGTATGAGTCAAAGAGGGGACAAGATGTATTTTACTAATATTTTGTGCTGATACTGTCACAAATGGGGTATCCATTCACTGTAAACAGATTCCCATCAGTCGCCACACCGAATCCGCCCTACATCATCTGGGGTCTTATTATACCAATGAGGTAGAGTGGAATACCCACAAATGACTGACAGATCACTACAAGTTGACCTATCATGGGGGAACCAGAATAATTGTCATATGGGGTGTCTGACTGATGAAGCAGTGCCAAAAAGAGTGAAAAAAGTGAGTGAACTAGTGAGTTTTACAAAAGATGATAAAATTGGATAGTCAAGAAGATAAAACTTTATTATGTCCTCTTGTGCTCCCAAGATAATAAAAAGTGCGAAGCGGATCTAACAAATAACCACTATAAAGAATGGAAGGTCGACATGTTTCTGCAGATTTACAAGGATCCCAATGTATCCTACTGCTTCTTCAGGACCATTACGCTACTGCTATTAAGATTTAAAAAGGTAAAAGGGTACCTGGTATGGTAATTATTTCATCCTCCTCCTAAGAATACAGAGACAAATACATAGAAAGAAAAACACACAACAAATAGTCATGGTTAGATTGCTACATTCAATACATGTTGAAGCAATCATCATCAGGAGAACCCATTATACGTTTATCTTCATGTCTATGATAGATATCCATATAGGACTCAGATACATTTAATGTGTATACTCACTTACCTAAGTGGTAGGAGGGAAAAACTCCACCTCACCTGGCTACAGCGCAGGTAAATGGAGCACCGCTCTAAAGGACAAATATAAACAAAAGGGGACACAGTGACACACGGACATATAGCTACTAACATCACACAGCTATCAGAAGTAGAACCAGTTCATTGCCTTATCTCAGAATGTCTTAATTCCGTTGACAACAAAAATCATAAAGCAATCTTGTCCCATTCAGGATAGAGAAACCATTTAATTGATGGTCTGCAAAAATGACTTAATCAGATCAGTACTTGACAGAAGGAATAGTCTGTCCCTATTCTCAGTGAAGAGGAACAGAGTTAAGTAACACCAGGTGAGGTTCCACCAGCGATGTTAAAACATGTGGATCTCAGAAACAGAAAAGGTGCATAAATGTAATCGCCTGATACATTCCAATTGTTAACACCATTTTGTTCCTTCTATCGATTTTATAAATGCAATGGTCTTATTACTTGTAGAAGTTTTTAAGTTAGGGCTACCATTTTCTGTTTGTAAAATCGAATTACATCAGCTATCAGTATGTGTAATCAGCTGATTTTGCCTTGCTCTGCTCCGTGAGGTATCGACCGAACTTTTTATGGCCAGAGCAGTGTTTGAACATATCGTGCACACAAGACAAACAGGTCTTCAGAAACCTTCGCTCGCTCACACGGCCGACACAAAGTACAGCTGAAATCGTCATTCTCTGTGCCACTGACCTGTCCGTCGATTCTCCGGACTTCCCTCTGGGCTGTTCGGGGAGGTGTCCGAGCAGCACTCTGCTCGATGTTTTAATGCCGTTTCCTGGCGCAGCTCGTCCTTTCTTCACGTCATACATCCGCGACGGCAAAGGCTGCTGAGAAATATAGTTCCCGCGGAATGCGCGATTAAAATACATCTTGTTGGTAACACCCAGGGTCGCATAACTGTGGCTCCTACTCAGAACATGTTTTTATACCAGAACGGGAAGAATTTATCATCTGGCAAGCACTGTGAGTCACTAAAAGGAACTGTGGCCTGCTCTACTGCAATTCCTGGTACAGGGGGAATAGTCTCAGTGTTAGCATATGCACTCCAATGACCTGCGACTCTTCCACAGTTCCTACGTATAGTTCTAACACAAGCTATTCGGACACTAAACCCAGTTCAATTATCCATAATCTCCCTCTAGAGTTAGCTCCATGTGTCTTGGTCATGGCAGGAGTGCTCCCACTGAGAAATGGCCAAACTGAATCTTGGGAGCAAGCGCTTAATAAGGCAATGTACTGGCTAGGGCCAATAGAAACATTCAAGGGCATAGTCACAAGGAGCTATCACCGAATTAACAGCACTTTATGGCAGCCAAAGTTGTGATAAATTTACCCCACCATTCACAAGCAGGTGCTAACAGCCCACAGCACCAATTTTCCCACGATAGCAGCCACACAACTATTGCTAATGAGATGCAGAGTAGGCGTTCCCGTGCACATAGCCGCGACAAGACCACACCTCAACATTCACAACGACCAGACAGATAAGAACACAAAACACGCGTTACAGTGCGTTAGCAGTAGGAAATTTACACCTGCTCTGACCTGGTGTAAAGTCAGATGGCAGCCTGCACCACAGTAGGGAGCCCAGCCCAGGGTGTCATCAGAAAGGGCAAGAGATTCCATGGAGCAACTGAACATGCAGCCCGGACACCCAAGAGGGCCACAACACCCACCCGGCACCCCTCCTCCCCCGGACCACCACATAGGCAGTGCAGACAAAGACAGCGCCCCCCCCAGGAAACGCACCTGCCTCACAGGCACAGCATCTGACAATGTCACTGTCCACTACAGGCTGAAAGGGACAACCATCCTACGCATCCTGGCCATCCTCGCCCAACAGGCCAACGGCACCAACACAGCGGACAACCAACATCCCACCCCACACCAAGCTGCTGGCTGTGCTGCACCTGTTGGCCCTTGGCATACCCCAACCAACACCCGCCAGAGTCAGCAGAGTCAGCAGAGTCAGCAGAGTCTCATAATCAGCCACATCCAAGTCCCCCACACCTTTCCTGGACATCACCATCACCCTGGCACCCCAGGCCCAGGCCCCTACGGCCTACACAATGCGCAGGAACCGATGGAGACCAAGCAAGGACCATATGCCAGAGCTGAATGAATGCATGTATTGGGGACAATCCACTGCACACATGTCCCACCTGTGCCCCTTGTTGACACAGCACACAATCAGCGCAACAGGAAGCACACGTCACACATCAATGTGCAGGCAACATCAGAACATCGTGGGACCTACACCAATGTTGCCTCCAAGTACATAGCCAGTGTGCATGTTCCCTACACCCTCCGACAGTCCATCAGCAACCAGTCTTCCCAGGATGGGACCAAGGGAAATGCACAGCCCCTTGGCAAGTTCCCAATTAATACCCCACTCACCTCAACTCCACAACCATGCAATCCACAACTCTGGCAATGCACATGTCACAAGTTCACAACCAACATGCGCAACAACATGCCCACCCAACAGACACAATAGAACAACTTATGCATGTGCCCGTAGCAAGTTCAACATGATGTCTGCGTATGTCCTTGTAGTTCTTGTAGTATGCATGTAGCTTCGTCGTCACCCACTCAATTCATAAGGGGAGTGGCCAGGGCTGTCGTACGCACAGCCACATCGGTGTGTGACTGCTATTTGCATGCCCCTGGGCATGGTTCTGTGCTGTGAATGTGCATCCACATGTATCTCTATGGCAGTGTGGGTCTTCTTAGTGGGGTGTGGGTTGGCCCTGAAGGGTGATTGACCCCTAGGTATGTGTCCTGGTTCACATTCCATGGGTTTGGCTCCCACCCACCCCTGTCGGGCCACCTCCTTTTGGCATTCTGACACATGGCATTGGGGTGCCATGTGTGGGGGGGGTGGATTGCCGTGAGCCAGCTGTGCTTGCGGCTGCTTCCTGCTGTGTGGTCTGTTGCAGGCTCGGTGTTCACCCCAGAGTTGCTTGGCTGACCGGGTCCTGGTGAGGGGTTGCGTGAGATATCCATGGGCTGTTGTGGTGGTCCTTTCTGGCATCACTGATGTGTTGTGTTCTGTGCTCTGCTGGAGGTGTTGTATGCCCCTCTGCAATGTGAAGGGGAGGTGTGTGTGGCATTTGTGTTGACATATGTGTTGCCGCATTGTGCTGGTTTGCATGCAGACTGTATGGCAATGTACGTTGTGACTGTTTGGGGGTGCTGGATTCTTCTGCAGGACAGTTAACATTTGGACTACATGGCGGATGTGAGGTTGTATGCTTACATTTCCATTTCACTGTTTCCGGCACTGTCAGATGAAGTGGGCATGTTTCAGTACATGTGAGGAGCCAGATGTGTCCTCTGTTCTGCAGTGTAGGCTATGTGCTTTGTTCCATGTTATCGTCAATGTGGGTGTACTGTTTGTACTATGTGTATGCGCTGCAGTGTGCCTCGTTATGAATGTATACCATTGTGCCCATCTCCCCCCGTCCACCCAGTCTCTGGTCGTGGCACTCCCTGTTGATGTTATGTTAGGTCCTCTCAATCTGTGTCCGTATTCCCTACACCTTACACCGTCTCCACAATGATGACTGTGGCCTGGGATTCCTCTGACTCCTCCGGGAGCGCTGGACTGCCACCTCCTGTCGCCGTTGCTGCTTACCTGTTGGCAGCGGGTTGATGCCTGGTTTAGGTAGTCATGTCATTGGCCTCCTGGATCGGCCTCCTCGGCACTCCGATTGCAATCCGGGTGCTCTGCTAGTGGGTCAGTTGCTGGAAGTGTTCTGTCACCTCTGTAACCCTTGTCGTGTTTTCCTCCGGTCTGCACCCCATCTTCCACTCCCTCGTCTCCTTGGCCTTCCACGACCCCGTTGAGCCTTGCTGGTAGTCTGTGGGGATTGTGGGGTTCGAGTTGGCCTCTGTGCTGGGTCAGGATGCATCCATGTTGCTACGTGCTTTGGCTTGTTCCTGGTGTATTTTTTCTGTGTTTTTTATGGTGCATTGTCCCGCCAGATGCGTGGGGTTTGGAGGCCTGTGGCTGATATCACATTTTAGCGGTGTGCCGTTGATTTTCACACGGACATTTGCTGCGTTATCTTGTGTCTATCGCATGCTACCGCCTTGTTGTGGATTCTAGTTGACACAGGGTTATTTTACCGCGATAGGCTGCAATGTTGAAAGTTGCGTTACGTTACTCTTGCAGTAGTTATTACACGTTCTTGTGAATATACCCCTAAGTTGCTAGATGGAAATCCTATTTTAATGGTGCGGCGAATAAGGTGGATCAATTTCAGAAAGGAATCTCAGGCAAGTTATTATAAAATAGAGTAAAGGGCACAATCAAGGACACCACAGAAAAATCATGTTAGTACAAAAATAGAAAATCATTTTAATTTTAACAATGTCATGTATCAATGAAAATAACTATAACTAAAGAAGATATGTACATTGTATAAATAATATGTGTAACCAATAACAGACATACTAATTGTTATTCATACCCATACATGCATCCATTTCTCATCTAGTATATTAGTGATATATATATAAAAAAATCTGTGCATTTGTGCACTCAATGTATTCATAAATCATAATAAGGCAGGATGTTGGAATAATTAATGCAACAAAAAGATGTTTGTGGCCAAAGAACATAATTATGTTTATGATTTTCTACGCGTGTTTTTTGGCAAATTGTCTTCATCAGGAAGCCACAGGATGGATGTATCAGAGAAATGTCTATAAGTAACTTAATTATATAATGTGCAGTCTGAAACCGAGATTTTTTTTATGTATCAAAATTAAGCAAGATTTAAAAAGATGTTTTTATTGAAACAATTAAAGACTGTTTGTGTACTAAATCTACTGTTGGGTTAATGAGTTAGTATACTCTATCATGTGCTGCCGTGCCAATAAACACATAAAGTGTGTGACCAAAGTGAGTGACATACCTGGGTGGCCAGGCACCAAAAAGACATAGCTGGCACCTGTATTATCGGGGATGCTCGATTTGAACACAGCAAGGGCACAATGAAAATCGAACATTGCCACACTACAACTGGGCTATTTTCATAAACCTCAACATCTGCAAGCCAGTACATTGTCATTTGACCACCATTCGAGTCACTGTGGGACATACCATGCAGAAATAGATATTCACCTCTCACTAATTGTAATGAAATTAACACAATATGCACCCAGGCCATTATTGACCACTTCCCTTCTTTAGACTTGTGTTATTTTATCTAATTGTATTGCCCAGGCAGAGCAGGATTGTTTAGTTTCTACCCGTAAATTCCCGTATTCCCATGATGCAGCTACAATCAATCTTGTGCCAGACCACTCTCACCCACTAAGGATTCTGAGTTGGAATGTCCCTAATATTCACCTCCAAGACTTTACTTCCTGATCGATAGTCCCTTATAAGTGCTTTTGACATTTTGTTATTCCGGGAAACTTGGAACACTAATCTTATAACATACGAAGGTTTTGTGTGTTTCTCACAGCCCACAGTCCCCTTTCAATCTGTGCATTCCTCTGGTGGTGGTTATATCGTGTTAATTATTATAATATTGATTTTTATAATGTCCCCAACTAAAGATTTCCTGCTGTGTTTGATCACATTTCCTCTAGTGTGGAACAAAAACCATATATCGGTCACCAATTGTATGTAAACCTGGCGGGTGATTTCAATGCTAAATTAATAGCTAGAAGCAAATGTTACACCGCGATTGGTGATAACGGAGGGGGTGTAAGGGGTTGGGAGTTGGAGGCACATCTTGATCAATTTCATTTCTTTAATGTAATGGAGACATTTGGTATAGACAAATTAGGGGTGCCTACTTTTGGGGGAGAAATCGTTCCTCGGTATTCGATTACATATTTGTTTCTCGTAACTTGACTAATTGTTTGTTATATGGTAATATTGTGGCCCTGTTGTAACAGCATTAGCCATACCAGCTAGAAAGACTACTAAGTTGGCAACTGGTCTCAGCAGACTACAGCCATTCACAGACAATTTAAGATTATGTTGGAGATTGTCTGATCCCTTGTAATTTTTGAAGAAGGTAGTAGCACAGAATAGCAAACTAATTATGAGGTTTCTAACAGAATCTGAATATCAAGGCGCAATAGTTAGCTGTAGGTCTATGTGGTCTATGTAGGTCAATGTGATGAGATCAAAAAGTCCCCCTTGCCTAAGAGTGCAGGAGGTTACGCTGTGGTAGCTTTACTCCAGAAGCAGTATAAGTCTAGGACATCTCACTGATGAAAAAGTCATTCACCAACAGTAGGATATCTTAAAACATACAGCTCAATCAAACAATAGTAAATCTTTCTGGGAAGCTGTAACTAGTATGTGTTCACAGTATCAGACGACTATTATCTGTTGTCACATAGATAGTGAGACATGGATGAAGCATTTCTCACAAATTTACTCAGATACTGACCCCAATCCGCTACCTTCATTAGATCAGGCCCCTTTTAAAACTATAAAAGTTTCTCTCGAGGACGTTGTTTCAGCCATGTGTGAGGGGTAAATCACTGAGCCCCAATGGAGTACTTATTGACTTAATAAAATCCAATTTAGACTTATGGGCTCCTTTGTTAACCTCTGGCTTAAACAGTTCTGGCCACTTTACTATAACAAATTCATGGGCAAATTCCACCATAGTCCTATTTTTTTTAAAAAGGTTATTGTTCAAAGCTTCATGGTTATCTCTTTGATCAATATTACGGCAAAGATATTCGGACGAGTTCTTTATAATAGGAATTCAGAGTGAATTAAAGATAATAACATTTTGAACCTGTGTCAATACCTTTTTCTGGCTGCTATTGGAACTGTGGAACAGTGCCTAAATTGACTTTGGTGATTAGCAAGTACATTGTGGTTAAGCCTTCGCCACTATACTTAGGGTTCTTGGACTTCGACTGTGTTAACCGACATATGTTATGGCCAAAGCTTCGAGAGGTGGGATTTGATGAGGCTCTCATAAATACTGGTCACGCTCCATACAGACACCAATGCCAGGGTACGGTACGGTCAAAGTGGTAAAGTGTCTGAAGTTATTAAGGTTAGGCGTGAAGTACGCCAAGGGTGTATACTTGCCCCACTATTTTTAATTATATACATTAATAATCTTACTAATAATTTTAGTAAGTACCCAGTTGTCAACCAGTACCCCTGACATTCCAAAGATAAATGGTACTCCTTTGCCAGCATTGTTGTACGCGGATGCCGCGGTTCTAATGGCCCGACACCTTAGGCTCAGTGTATTTTAGTCCATACCTTTGTGAATTTCATAGCTAGTGTTGCTTTGTTGACCAATTTTTCAAAGTTATTTATAATGATATGCAGCCCAAAGACATCCTAAGGGACATATTAAGAAGGACAAGCGATAATTATCGCTAAAAGAGCTTAGTGCGTTTTTATTATCGCCGTCTATCGCTGGAATACATTGCTGTGTTAGCGGCGTATCAGCAACTCGTTGCTCACAGGCGATGTAAAATCCTGCGATAGACGGCGATAACCGGCAATAACGTTGGAAATGCAGCGATAATTGTACATCGCTACTGAACAGCTTGCTAATAGGTAAGTGTGCACTTAACCATTCAATCCACCCCCATGCAAATGATGGTTAAGTCAAGAATAAAGCAGGTGTTAAAATCCTGCGATAACCCGGCTTAGTGCGACTTTTTTTATCGGGCCGCATTGTAAATAGTGAGTAGTTGTGTCTGCAACTGTTTCCATGTAGGTTTAGGGAGGAACGCCCACTTTGCATGTCATTAGCCATATATATCGCTGACATGCAATGGGGAGAAAAGGCAGCTGCTAACTCAAGGAAACACGCGTTAGCGTCTCCTTGATATTAGAGCAATTTTTAAATCCCCGCTAATTGGCCGAAAACAGACGCTAAAGGGGCATATTTGGGCTTGATAATATGCTCCCTGGTGCCTAAAATTGAAGTTGGTTCAGACACCTTATTCAGTGCAAAAATATTTTCATATATAGGTGTCACTTTTAGATGGTTCTAGGGCACCACACATTTCCCAAAAATCGGGAAAATCTGTTCAGGGCAACGGGGTTTGCTTCTTAGCCTCCAGCGTCCCTCTAGTGGCTGGACATTGGCCCCATTGCTACAAATCTATGCTGCAGAATGTACCCCGACAGCTTCTTATGGGGCAGGAATTTGGGGTATTGTTGATTGCTCGCCTGCCTATGCAGAGGAAAGAAAATTATTTCTGCACCAGAATTGTGGCTGTTCCTGTATCCTCTCCACATTTTATCTGTCATAGTAATTTGGGCTTAATTTATTTAAGGGATTTTATCTGGATTAGACCCACTTTACTGTGGCTGACTGACTGGCGGACTAAGGAAGCATCAAGGGCTATATTTACTGATTGTATGCTATGCCACAAGGGTTTATCCATTCCTTGTTTGTCATTTGTTAAGGAATTGTTTGATGGGTTTGGTTTTTCTGACGCATTTTCTGACAGCCTCCTGTGATGTAATTGAACAAAAACACGTGTCTGCACTGTGGTTAACCCAGTTGCACGAAAAGAGGGTAAGGGATGAATCACATAAATGAACTACAAAAAAGTACCTGTCTATAACTAAAGTTGCTAGCTTAGACAGTTATTTACGAAAAAGAGTAAGCAACAGGGAGCTTTTTCTTTTATTTTGGTTTTGAGCGGATACAGTAAAGTATTTTTTTTTTTTTCCTATGTGGTACCAGTCAAGTCTAGCTATGAGAGCTTGCCCGTGTAATAACAAACCTAAACAACCAATGAATGGTTCGCTTTCTATTTTCTTGCAGTTTTTACGAACTATACACTAGACATTTTCTGGTCCCTCTCATGAGATCAACAATTTGAGGCAATGTGTATCAATTGATCACTTTCTTCAGCATCTCTTAGATGAAGAGACACGTATTGCTGTACAACGATTTCTTCATGTGGCTGTACATTCACGGAGCACTATGCACTTTATTTAAATGTGATCAAATTGGCTTTTAAGGGTTTTGACTCGAGAACGCATTATAGTATGTATGTATTTTCATATATTTTATCAGATTTTATCGAGTATGTATGTAAACTTTGATGTCGTTATTTTCATCCGAATAAAGTTCATTCATTCATTCATTCAGATTCTGCTTTCAAAAAGGTGTATCCTGGTTTTCATCTGGCTTTAAAAGAAGTAATATACCTCCCAACTGTTGATCACAGACTTCAAGGTAGTGGAACAGGTGTCAAGCACGCTAAACAGATTGAGCACATTTCCAACATCTCTTTTAATGTTGTTAAGGCATCTGATCTGGCAGGGGAGCATCAACGACAGCCAGAAGAAATCTATGTTTAAAAGGACTGGCGCATGGATACAGCACGAAAATAAATGTCCCTTCGTATGCAATTTGAATATACACAACTATTTTGGAATGCTTTGGAAGAGATAACGAGTCATTTGCTTAAAGAGATAAAATATTCTTCATCATTCATATCGCCAGAGCAGTCTCAATCATCTTCTCTTCTTCTAGCAGATAAACCCTCCATGCAGCAATTTTGATGATGAAAGAAAACATTTTCTTTCAATGGATCAAAGTGAAAAGGTCTATCAAGGAACCATTCCTAGAAGCAGAAACAGAGTCCTTAAGAGAAGCAACAGAAGTTCTGATTATGCCAGAAGAGACCTCTTTAAGATGGTTATGGACGGTGCTTATAGGTCAACGGTTATCCAGGGCCAAAAGATACATTTCTATCTGGCATGTGTTTGAAACTTAAAATCTTGCCAGACCCAGCAACAACATTTGGAATGTCAAAGCCCAGAAACTGAGCCCGGGGACAAAACTATGAGCAAGCAGCTCTCTACACAAGGAATTATCCATGGGTATAGGTGTTAGCAGGCACTTATTGAAACAAAAGCTGCTGATGGATGTCAGAACCCCTTTCAGAGGGCCACAGGCATACAGGGGCTAGTGGGCCCAACTGTGGTGGTTGAGGCTGTTTACTCCTGAAGTCCCCGGGCCTGACTTACTATGGACCCGGAACTACTGAGCCAAGTACCCCTTTTACACTTAACTCTCTGTGATAGTAGTGGCTGAGCAGTCAAAGGCTCCATCGGGGGAAGTGTAGATTCAGGTAAGTGAGCATGACTCGCATCTCAAAGTGCAAACAGTTTGAACAGTCAAATACTTGCTTTTATAAATAAAAAAAGTATTTTATTTATAACTCTAAACATGCTAAGAATAATGACATTCAGAAACAACAACACAATACCCTTGAGGCTGGGGCTCTAGAGGTTGTACCAGTCCCACCCTCTTCCTTGTAATCCACTTGGCCTTAATCAAACGTTCCCCTTTGACTCTTCATCAATTAATCAAATGTGTCCATGACAGCACCATTAGCAGCAAGTCCCCTGGGGTCCAACACGTCCAGTTCATGTCTTACCCCCTCCTCCATCATGAAGCATTCAGCATTATAGCAAGTATCCTAAGTGCAAGCACCCGTGAGTTCTGATACTTCTTGCAGAAATCGGGCTGCTAGCAGCCCCGGCAGAGGCACACAGCAGTGCAAGCTCCCTCTCCTGAGTAGCGCAGCCGGAGTTCTCCACTTATCGGAGCAGCTACCAGCTCACAAAGATGCAGTAAGTTGATCTTTCCCCCAGAAGGGGGGATTTCCTTCTTTTGCTACCGACTGGAGCACAGTGAGTGTGTGGCATTGTCCTTAGCCTCCTCTGAATCAATCAAAGGCAGTTTTCTCGCTGTGTTGGTTTGACCTGTCAAACACAGCATCAGTATTTTCCTCTGGCAATGGCCCAAAACATCTTGGGGATGTTGGCACCGACAGCCCCTCCTAGCATATGGCATTGCCACAATACTTTACAGGATTGGCGCAGACTTCTTGGGTGCAAACAACACCACCACAGAAATTTTAAGTCTCAAAACTCTCACAGTAGCAACATTACCGGTGACCCCTTCTGTTACATAGGGTCACTACAGCACAGCAGTACACTTTTGGCAAGTCCAACACAGCACTATGTCTCAGGCCAGTCCGCAGTGGCCTTCTCATTGGCATACTGAGGTCGCTGAAACTACATTCCATATGAGCAAAGACTCGATAAGTGCTCAGCTGTTCACTCATCCCTCACTCAGAGAGTCCTCTCGGCTGACTCCCTACAGGACCTCACTCCCTCCAACACTCTCCTCTTCCTCACAGGTTACACTAGTCCTGGAAAACATGCAAGCAATGGTGCACCAGGCTCCAAGGCAGGTGGTGTTGGTTGTCCTGGGTGATGTCCCCAGCAGGGAGGCTAGCAGGGTATTGCACCAAGTCCTGGTCACAGACAGACATCTTCCAGTTTCCCCTCCTCCCATAGCCTGTCTGGCTGCTTGGCAGATGATAAAGTTCTTGGTCTCAAACTCTCCTTCTTATAGTCCATTTCCAGACACAAAAATGTAATTTAGGGTATGAGCCTTTGAAATGTTATGTTGGGGTTATGATTCTTTCAAAGTGGATACCACTCTCTTTCTTCTTTACACTTTAAAGCAAATCTGTCACTGCAGGCAAAACTCTAAGCTAATTGACCTACAATGTAATGCAAGGAAGTGACCAGAGATCACACCTGGATGTCAGCCATAGTGATATGTGCATCAAAAGTTTAATCCCAGGCTCCTAGCCCTACACATTATGATTCTCTCATCAGCTTCACCTCCTTCTCGAGATGTGTCAAATCCCTTTCCTCATGATCTATCACCGGTGCCAAGTACAACCTTTTGAATTGCAAGGGAGAGTCTCTATTCCTCTCCCTTCCTCCAGTGGGGTCACCCAGCTCACAGGATTGCAAAGATACACAAATCTGTCTGGGGTGATTCCTCTACTCCTCATGTCTTCACCAAGCAGGCCTGGGCTTCCCAAAATGGACCCCTGGGTCCTCCATGCAATGCACCATAACAGGCACATTTTCTCTCAATGTACATTCACAAACCACTTACTAGCCAGCACTGCTATCTCCAGGCACACCTACAGTCAGCACACACATTGTCTGTGCGCACCGTTCAGTACTGTAGCTTTTCTGTATTATACAAGGGTGTGCTATTAACAAATACAAACACTGCAAGGACACACACACACACTAACCATGTGCGCACTGCACAACACTTCACCCTTCATGTATTATACTTCATGCAAGCACATCTACATGATGTACACCGAGGATGAGTCAAGCACACAGAAGTGGAAGCTTTAAAAAAAAAAAGTGAGTCTGTAGGCCTCACTCCAGTGAAAAAGACCTGTTCACTAGTACTGACCACTACACAGTATGATGCCACCACTGTGCTTGTGCTGCTTAACTCACTGCCAGGGAAGCACTTTAGGTGGCCCTCCTGGTCCAACAACACTGCAATCCATGAGACAGGCCTATGTCATGGCACACATGCATGATCCATGTTTGACTATATCAAAAAATCAGCATTAGGGATCCAGGCAACAGTACAGTTGGACACTCAGGACTGGGGTGTATGTCTTCCACCATACAGAGAAGTTTTCAGTTCCATCAATTGAAATAAGCACATAAACATTATATTGCAAGCGGAAAGTAAGGAAAATGATAAAGAAGAAAAATCCATGATATACTTTGCAGTTTCGTCTTCATACTGTGTGCCAAGATTCACTCAGTGGACAGTCCAGATTGACTCCGAGACCCACCCCAGGAGGGGCAGATATGTGATGCAGCTCTGTGGTCAAAGTCTTTGCAGAATCTCCTCAAAAAAGTGTGATGTGCAGTATCATATCTTGGTAAAATGGTGTCATCTGTTCATTTAGGAACTTTCTCGCTTGAGAATCCCTTAGACCCTGTTGTACTTCTCCACTACACACATGTCCATACATTTGCTGTTGCATGTTGCACAATTTCCTCTTCTCATTTCTTCTGGAAGGTTGGATAGGCTGGCTCCCAAAACGGAGTCTAGCCATAATACAAGGATATTGCCCTGTGTGCTTTTGAATCTATGAAACATCAACGTAACACAAAGGATATATATTTAGGAACTAAGAACAATTTACACCATTCCCATGGCTGCTGCATCTCCCATGATCAATTGTATCTAAAGCATGGAAGATCATTCTACCCATATAAACAATGACAATTTCAACCTTGCAGTGTAACTAAGGTCAGACTCTCAATAGGGGTCTGGCAGTAGTCACTGGGAGTGTTTGCTCTTATGAGCAAGTGCCCTCACCCACTCAAATGTGGCATGCTTCATTATTGGGCTTGCTCCTTGTTGGGCTGGTGCTGCAATGCCCAATGGAGCATGCAAAAGGGCACTTTACTGGAGATCTTTCTATAATCACCAATGGAGGACTGGAGAAATGAGTGTGTTCCAGTTGGTCATTAAGAAGAATAGAAAAAATGTGAGTTCAAATCAACTATAGACCTGGTGGAACTAGCGATGTAATAGAGATCCAAGAATATGATGAATTGAAAACAGTGTCAGAAACTTACTGGACAAAATGGTCCAAGGTTCTCAGATACAGAGGTATAATAGATGGTACAAGATCAAGTAAATGTACAATGATCTTTACTATTGGTCGACATGTCTCATGCTTAAATATGTCATGGTACGATAAAGTGGCATTTCTTCAGGACCTCTGTGGTTGCGTACCTAAAATTCTTACAGGAAGGGGAGCCTAAAATGTCTTAAAGTGTCCTCACTCCTATGGATGGTGTGCTAATCCAACCAAAACAGAGAGAAAGTAAACACTCATGAGCATATGTGTATATTCACATAAAAAAAAGTGAAATTTCATTTAGTGGACAGGGTCCCCTCGGTCAATCAGGATGTAATTCACTCAATGCAGGCTTTGTGTTGAGTTATTCATTGGTACACTGACCTACCCCTGTCCTCGAATTCGAATGTCATTTCAACCTTGCTTCATCACAGAATCATGCCTTATGCTCTGAAAAGCACAGTTAAGTATTCACTGTTCCTTGCTCACACCGAGGTGCATGACTGTTCTGGGAAGCTGACTGATCTTGTTCTACTACTAAGCTATCCTTAAAAATCTTAGATGATATCTCTTCATCTAAATTATGTACTAAGTGTACACAAAAAACAGTCCATGACAGGACCTCTGGTTACAGGCAGGAGGTTGAATCTAACACTTTAAGGAAACCTGGGAAAAATCTGCTTCTGACCTTTTGGTGTTGCAGATAGTCAAAGAGAGCTATCTATCAGATTCAGTCATCCTTTCCCCCAGGGATTAAAGGATAACAAAAATCCCTTGGTTTCCAAATAAAGGAATGAAGGAAGCATATATCAATTAATTTATGAACTTTTGGATTGGTTATTCCATCTTAGAGAGGAAGGAGTGCATTGTTTACTACCAAAAGACAATTGTATAGTGATAATAGAATGAATAGGCCCATTTTTGCACATACCAATATCAAGGAAGAATCAGCCATTTCTGAGCATCCACTTCTAGTTTCAGGTGCCAGCGTCAATCTGCCTTTGAATCTTTGAGAAGCTGGTGGCCACACTCGGAGCCCAGCTCCATCTTTAAGGATGTCCAGTTTTTTCATATGTACGCGAGTGGATGATTCATGCTCCATCAGGTATTCAGGCACTCCATGTTTTAAAGTCAGTATGTGACTCTCTCAAGAGACTGGGGTTTCTAATCATTGTCCCCAAGTGCCAGATTAATCCTGCTAAGGTCTTGACTTTTCTAGGAAGACGAATCAGTATAGATGCTGACAAGATCTTCCTTCCAGAAAGCAGATATATAAAGTTTTTAACATCACGTGAGTCGCGTCTGTCATTACGACCCGCATTATCAATAAAGTTTTAACTAGAAAGAGTTGAAGTACAGCCAATAATAGAGAATTAACTTCTACATTCTAAATGAAGCAAAGCACAAACATCTGATTTTTAAATGTAATATACGTACAAATTAATTGTTTTAAATTTGGATCATCGTTCACTTATGAATAAAGCTTTTTATCTCACATTACTCGTGTCTACTATTGTAACCCACAATGTCAATAAGCTTTCAACTCGTATGCATTAATAGACATTCAATGATTGAAAAGTTGCTTATACACTCCCAGTGGTGTAAATGCACAGACATGTGACTTGTAAATTCACTGCACAAACGAATGATAAACAATTATCATATATTGATAAATATTCATAAATTTGTCGGATTCACAATTCTTTATAATTCTTTATAAATTCAGTTCATTTCATCATTCGGATTGCCATTTGATTCCAGGTAATGTGCCTTATAAATTGTCACTATTCGGCAATGCCTCACTACCCTCAATTCCATCATTATTACTGGGTATTATTTTACTTCCTTTCAAGGATTTGGCATATACTAGTGCTTATGTTCAATAATAAGAGTGAATAGTTAGTATGTGAAAATACAAATACATTGTGTAATAAAGAACAAATAAATGTGTATTAGGGAACTCGACGCAACGTGCCATGGTGCAGCCGGTGAATGTACTTCACAAGAGTTGTCAACTAATCCCACAACTTCCTAAATGACTGTCAACAGAGCCCTGTTGTGTCTTCTATTGTGCACCCTATGGTCACATGTGTACGAGTTTGCCACTTTAAAATCTGTGATGGTGAATTTAAAATACTCCACTGAGCAGCAACCTCGGTTTTATCCTCTATTCATAGTCCTATATGGGTGGCTAACTCCTCCCCACTTTTAAAATCTTCAAATGTGTTCATTACCAACTGTTGTTTTTTGATTAACTTCTATTAGTTATAAGCATGCAAATCATGTACTAATATAGTATATTTGTGAATCCTTTGTAAAAAAAAAAAAGCCCTATTAAAGGGTAAGATTTCTGTATGTAAGCAGGAGTCCATTTCCCACTCTCTGAAGGTAGATTTTGACTAAAACTCTATTGAGTTTTGCTATGTTTTTAAAGGTGCCAAAGAATATTTGAGTGAACTTTGATAGCCCAGTTTACACACTTATGTATTTCAATTCTTAAGTAAATATTCAAATTGGGATCCTTTTCTTTCATTTTTTACCACAAATGCTTTATTCTGCCGTCTGTAGTTCTCTCACCCGACTTACTAAAGAAAGACGGGTTCAACTGGGTGTACCAAAGTCCGGTAGGTACTACACTGCTCCCGGTCTGGTGGCCGAGCTAAAAGAAGGAAATTAATGTATAGGATATGCATCAGTTTTATGTCACTTATATGACAGAGTACATGTTGCCAAACTCAGAATTAGGCCCTTTGTCTCTATTGGAGACGAGTGTCTTAATGTAGTTATGGCCTAAATCCCTCAAACTAACTCCAGAACTCAAAGTCCACTCCATGCCCAACTTACACCTGTCATCCCCCAGCTTCCACCCTGCTGGCTTCAATACGGCCCTTGGTCATACCACAGACCAGACTTTTTGGCCCCCCTGCAAATATTTGCAAGGGCCCATGTTCTAGAACATACATTTAATTGCTGTGCTTTGTGTGAACAATCTGTGCTATTTTAAACTTATTTTTGAATGAGACCACGTGCTGAGTTCTTCATTAGAACGAGAATTTTCCTTCCAAATTGTATGGGAAGACGTAAGCGATATTTGACGAACTAGTCTGAACAAAAAAAAGAAACATGTCTAAAGTGAAAAGTGAAACCATATACACTAGTGTGGTACTGCATATTTATGGGAGATTTTATGGCTTAGTTTAACTAACTCGGCCTGCCCAAAACTGTCTATTCTATTTAAAAAAAAATGTTTAAAAAATCAAATACCTAAACCATGCAGCTTGTTTATTGGTTTCATTTTAAGGCGAGGATTCTAGTGCAAGTTACACGACATGACTGTTGTGTCTTGGGCCTCTAGGCCCTCATACTGCAGCAAGGACCACACGGAGTCAGTAGTGGGTTACTGTAACTGGCCTCGAGCACGTGCACACGTGCACCCGGGCCCTTTTATTAACAGGCTCACGTCACTCGTGACGCCTTTGATGGATGCGTGTGGGGTGCATGTGTACCCACTCCCCCAGGGGAGTGGTTAACAACTCGGTGTCTGCTGAGACACTAGAACGTGTCTCGCAGGACACAACAGTGACCATAAGCCAGTGGTTCCCAAACTGTGCGCCGCGGCACCCCGTGCGCCGTCGTGAGAAGCCAGGGGCGCCGCGGACACGATGTGGGAAACTGAAGCTCATTGCAGTAATGCTTTGATGTGCCAATGGCCCTGCCTTGACCTGTAACCTTCCCTTTTGTAGTGCTGAAAAGCTCCAGGAACGATTTCACACCTCGTTCTCGCTGCCACCACAGCCTGCGCTTCCAGGACAAAGGGAGAGAGGTTTGTTGATTGTTGCCTGAATCCTGCCCTTCCCCAGCCCCTATCAGGTCTGCCTAATCGCCTGAGCAGCTTTTCAAGAGGTAGTAGGGCCTCTGTTCTTATCTCCCTTTTACTACTCAGGCGGAGGTGTTATGTTTCTCGCTGGACAGGGGGTCACACAGGCATGAGCGTAGGAAGTGTGGGGATGTGGGGGATTTATCCCCTCAGATTTTACAGTGGAAGGGACACGGGGAGGGAGGGGGGCAAAAAAATACTGCACACTTCCACTGTTTTCAGGGACATTGGGGGCGTTAAAACGCTACCTATGCCGGCCCTGCTTTGACCTGCTAACCTGCCTTCAGACACTGTTAACGGTAAGAAATCTAATGTGCACATTAATGGTAGATTTCTGAAAAACGCATTTGCACAATGTACGTTAAGATGCTGCAGACCTGTCACATATTGGGCAGAGTGTGCTGATTTGAACCTCGCATTCCAACTTGCTAAGTTTGGGCAGACGCTTGAGGTGATATCATGAAAGCAGATGGGGAATAATGAGCAGTGTTCTGTTTCGAGCTGGTGTGAAAACTAAACATTAATCAATCCCACTTCTTTTGGGGAGTAAAATATGAAGTAAACTCCTTTGGCAGGTTAAGGGACATTTTCTGCAGCTCGGTGGATAGAAGATCATGCCTTTGTTTTTTAACCTGTTTATTTATACTTATGTATAATAACATATAAGGATAGCAAACATATAAACTTCCTTCACTGATTATAAAACTAACACAAGTTTCCCTGTCCATCAGTATAACGTTAAAAATAGTATTTTAAACCTCAAAAGTGCAAGTAATAAAATGTAAACATGGACCAGCTTATTGTGTTGGTGTGAAACTTTCCGTTTTGTAAGGGCAGTGTCAGTGGAGCCTGACAAATATATAGCTAAATGTTTTTCATTTAGGTTTGCGAGTTGTTCTTTTTAGGGCTTTGTTAACTAAGAAAATTATAGGCACAGCATGATCCCAGCCCTCTCTGGGTATCCCCACTCCCCACTATTACCTCTCGTGTAGTCTCTTTTTATCTTTCCTTTGTACTCCTTTCCAGAATAGTCTCCCTTTCTAAGTCCGTGGACGTACCTTTGAAGACCATGCCTTTATTAAAGAGATGCATGCTATTCTAAATCATTTCTTTTATTGCTGAAATGTAATTCTTTCATTTCTCTTACTACAGTGAAAACAATAACAACCTTGCTGACATCTTTAAGATTCTAAAACACCCCAACTCACTTTACTCTTACTTGACTTTCGGAAGACGACAGGAAGTACTCCCGAGGTCGGGCTCACCCCCTCCCCCCCCCTCCCCCATCCCTCACTGGTAAAAAAAAAAATGGTGGGGAGCCCTGGCCAGCTGCCAATTAGTCCAAGGGAGCCATAGGTGAAAAAAGTTTGGGAACCACTGCCATAAGCCAATTCACCATTCAGGTCCATCACATTTTGATGGTGGGATTATGCTGTACAAACCCTGCAGCCTCTTAGATAAGCCGCCTGTCAACTGAGCAAGTAACAAGGACAGCATGTATCAAACAAATTCAACATGTCGGTTATCACAGGGTGCGGGACCAACTTCCTGGAACTTTGAGAAGCTGCAAAGTCCATAACTGTTCAGGGGGTCATCTGATTGATTTACTCAGACACAGCCGTGGATTAATTTACAGTGCCTAGAAATAAAGGCTGTTATATTGTTAAATAATATGTGTGGTAACCACACACTAAAAAAATAATAATTTTCTTCTTGCATGCTGTCCCTGTCAATATATTTTAAATGTGTTGGATAGAGGATATTCAGACAGATTATTTTATATGCCTTACTACATATACTCTATAAACCTCTTACAAAAAAAGTACTCTCTAAGTGGTCACTCGAAGTAATTGCAGGCCACACAACCAAATCTCTCGTAAATGTGCTGCAAAAGGCGTTTTATTGTTCCCAAGAAGACCGCAACATAAAACCAAGCGCGGTGGCTTGCAGAGTGCATTAGACTTTCCTATTCAGCAAAGGAAGTGGTTCGGATCTGAGCCATTAATGCACTGCATGTGTCTTGCTTCCGGATAAACAGGCTAAGATTACTGCAAATGTGAGGATTTAGAAGGCGCCTTGGGATTTGCAGGCCGCTGTTAAAAGGTTAGCGCCGATTGTCACTTTAACCACTTGGCTGCTAAGGGTGGTCGATGAGCTTCATTGACTTTCCATTGAAATCAATGGAAAGTCCATGACGAGTTACCCTTGTCATTAGCGCTGAAGGGGTTAAGGACAACGACCCATCCCGCAAGGTTTATTTTCGTTATTTAAAGATCCGGTACAAATGGTGTGAAAAGCAGAGACGTAACGCATATTGTGCAGAGGGGCCCCTGAGACTCGCATATCTCACATATATTCACAGCCCTTTCGTTGGCAGGGGCACCCCACAGGAGTGACAGGATCATGTGTTACATACACCCAGAGCTTTAAGTGAGCCGGTCCATCCAGGTCTCAGGTCTGGTGGTAAACGGACATTGAAATGGATCCCTTTCGGGCCCTATATTTGCGACCTTCACTTTACAGGCAAAAACACTGAGTTCTGAAATATTAGTGTAAAAAAAATAGGGTGATCCATATCGTTCCTGTTTATATTTCACATGCTTTATTATCTTGCAAACCCTAATAGTGTATTCTGTTTCCATGATGTTATGTTACAGTATGTTTTTAGCAGGCATAATATTACTCTTGTCTAGTGCTTACTTTGAATTGAGTCGCATCGCATAATGGTGTATGAAAGACCTTTGGCTGAAGGCTTTGTTGAATTCTCTATGTGGCTGCCAGGGGGTCAAAAAGGAGTTCAGAATACTTGGCTATCCAATCCTTGGTCTCTCTGCAAAGCACAAAGCACAAATGTCATTTATGCCAGTTGCAATTGTGATTCTATGCAAACTTTCGGGTAATTTCAGCAACCCACACCCTCACTTTTTTTATCCAACACAAAGCCCTGGTTACAACCCTGGTGAAAAGGGCTGTTGCAGTAAAGGCTCTAGTATTTAATTGACTACATACTTTAAAAAAGTGATGTGTTAAATAGTAAATTGTATAGGGATATGTAATTTTCCAAGGCTTCTCACTTCACTTTGTTTCTTCCTTATACAAGTATTTAAGTGATAGTGATGTTATATTTTTTATTGAAGATTTTTTGCATCATTTTACTATGTCAATGAGTTCTTTCCACCACTGATGGAGTACCAAATAGGTCAGTCAGTCAGTCTCTGGATTGTCTGTTGGCACCATCTGTTGCTATTTGCCATTAGGTTCGGTATATCTGGTGTCGGTATAGTTGTTGAGGCAAAATCAATCCTACAGCTAAGTGTTTGAGCTATTTATCTGCATAGGGGCACTCTTGCTGGCTTTGTAGTTTAGACAGTTGGTATATGAGCAACCAGATCTATAAAACGCTGATGAATTCATGTGGGCTCTCCTGTAAATATGTTCAGCCTTCATATAATCAAAGCTCCCAGAGAACATGCTCATATAGTCAAAGAAGTGTGAACCACACCAGTTTTAATGCTAGAGTCTCATGGTTGTTATCCTGGAAACCCTAAACCCTTAAATGCCACCAGCGGTGTATATCATCTCCATTGGGTTTGCTTTAGTGGGTGGCGTCATCTTCTCCCTTCTCCAGGTGAGTAACCGGTGAATGATACTGGTGGGATCTGTGCAATCATAAAATTATCTCCTGTACCTGAAAGGGAAAGTTTAACCCGTTCCGTGCTTATGACAGAACTACGCCGTCATGAGCCATGGTCGGTGTGTGCTCATGATGGCGTGGTTCCATCATGCGGCTGCCGCTCCACCCACGCGGCATTAATTCCCCGCCTGTGCGGGTAAATTAATGAGCGAGTGGGGCCGTGACGGAACCACGCTATCATGAGCACACGCCTCCCGTGACTCATGATGGCATGGTACCGTCTGCCATGAGCATCGCAGCGCCGTGCTCATCCCCAAGCCCTCCTGCGCCGCGGCGAAATTTGCACCGCGGCAAAATTCGCGTCGCGGCAAAGGGGTTAATGTGGACTAAAGGGTTAGGGGTATTGTTAAAAACAAAGTGTGATGTTGTTTGAAAGTATTATGAATCCTTAGCATCAACATAAGTGGTCAACATGTTTTGGCCATATGTGCTTCTACAGGTCTCTAGCCCTCATCATTACTCACCTGGAAAAGCGAGTACCCAGGTGCGAAACAAGATGATGACACCATCCACCACCCCGGTGGAGTTGATATACACTGCTGGAGGCATTTAACAGCAGTGGTCAGTAGTGGGTGTACCTGCAGGGCTGTAATGTGGGGAGGGGAAGGGGCAGAGTGGGGGGTAGTAATCTATAGATTACAAAGCTTTACAGGTAAGTAAACATATAAATAAATGAAACAAATTTAGTTGCGCGCACTGCATCGCATTTGGAGATGCAGTGCGTGCAACGAAATTTGTTTTATTTATTTATATGTTTACTTACCTGTAAAGCTACGTAATCCATAGATTACTACCCCCCCCCTGCCCCTGCCCCTCTCCACGTCACCGCCCTGCAGGTACACCCACTACCGACCGCGGCTGGCATTTAAGGGTTGAAGGTTTCTGGGATAACAACCGCGAGACTCTGACATTGAAACCAGTGATGTGGTCCCTATCATGCTTCAACCTCCCCTCTTTTGATTGATGATATGTTCAGGCTTTATCAGAATACCATTATAAGATGCAGAAATGACCAAGGGTTAAAGCCTCAAACAATTTAATATCTTCCCTGCTTTCAAGTTTAAATTATAGAAATGTGTGACTGGTTCCCTCTGCTGAAAATCAAACCAGCACTGCTAGGATAAGAACTGTGGAATTATAAATTATATAAATGGACAGGGCCTGATGTACATATAGGAGGGTCAATTAGCCAGTGTAAATTATGCACTGTACTTTTGTATCCTGCTTGATATTTTGAAAAGCAAATTAATGAGATTTATTACAGAAATGTTCATTCTGAGGCAGCCAAAAAAGTACCTTCACCATAAAAATGGTTACAATTGGAAGGATGGCAGCCAGTAAAGGACAGAGGACCACCATCCTTGCATTTGCTTTTCTAAATGGGAAACAATTTTTTTGTCTTTTTTAAAGCAGGCCGGGTCCATGACAGGAACATGTGTGTCTTAAAAATGAATAAATGTTTCCTGTGTTGAAACACATCACAGCGACCACTATCTTTGCCCCACCGAGCCTTCACAACAATGTTATCGTTTGCAAATTGAGATGCCACTCCCTTTGAGCAATAGGTATCTGATCAGTGGTTTCTGGCTTCATTTGCAGTCAAAAATCATTGACATATTCTATTGTGATATATTCCAACCAATTGCACAAAGTTCCCCTGGGGGTGGTATACACGTAATGAAGAGTGGACTATCTTCCTCTCTCTGGAAAATGGTTGTATGTGGAAGACAGGGGCGGGTGTCCCTTGTCGGAATTAAGGAAACCTCACACAACAGGTTGGTTCTATGGCTGCTGTCACATTACCAACCGATTGCTTCGTGTCATCATCGGCTTCCTGCTCCTGCGTCAAGCCGGCGCTGCAATGCCTGACGGGTAGCACTCAGTGCTACACTTTGTTGGAGATCTTTTATTCCAAAGCCGATGTTTAAGTGAGTGTGAGGGGCCCTAGTAGTGAAGTAGTGAGCGTGGCGTGTGGTGATTCTAAAAAAAGTTAGTGTAGTCTACTCTGGGTATTTTATTCCTGTAGCTACCTACTTTGTTAAAATTAAGAGGGGTATGGGATTTCAACCAAACTATGTGTGGGAGGCCCGTTCAACCCTCATAAGTGGTCTGGTCGACATGTTTCATGCCATCACGGCAATTCATCAGGACCAAAAAAGTGCTCATAAACTTAAAAAGGAGCCCATAGTGGGCTACAGGGTTAAGTGAATACAACCTGAGGGGTCAGGATCTTAGCAAATCATAGACTTTACGATCATAACAGAGTTTTATACAGCCCTTGTAACAAAATTCAGAGAGAACAGAACATTTTGATCACTGACACAACATGGAATTTCTTGTGCTTTTCCAATCTAACAAAGTTGACAAAAATTGAAGCATTTCTTTTTCAAGCTGTTGAAAAAGACCCTAAACATGTCTGGGGGAAGACTTTGATTTGAAGAAAGATATTCAGCTAGAGCACTGGAATTTTGCTATTTCAGGAAAGGAAAGATTCTGAAATGTGGCAAGAAAATGAACAATTATGTCTAATAAATGGATAGACGATCAATGTTTACATCACTACAGCATTGCCTAATTTCTTTTAATTTCTACATATCAGAGACACCAATCAATGACAAAGCATATGTTATAACATTGACATTGTTTAAACAAGCATCACTTTGTGTTCTTCTAATATTTTATATATATATTTCCTTTCTCTCTGTTGAAGTGTAAACCTTTTTTTAATTATACAATATCAATTACTACATACATATGAAAATGGAAGCTTTTGGAAAAAAAAAACGATCAATATGAATACGCTGATTGCTGATTGAGATGAAATGACCAATGTTCATTAAAAAAACTAAAACTAAATTCACAATTAAAGAATATCAGTATGTGGAATCAAATTAGGAAGAAGCAAGGTTTTTTTGTTCTATCTCTACGCTTTGTTTTTGCATCATTAGTTTGGAATAGATATCTTCTTATTGCAGGAATATTAATTCCACTTGCAGGTAGTTAGGGAGCACTTGATTTAGGGATAACATTGAGAACAAGATTGATTTTTAATGTTGATAATTACCCCCTAATATTGTCTTCTTCGCCACATGAGTTACGTAGTGAGGTTTAGCTCGACACCAGAACCCTCCAAAGCAAATTAGCATCCCATGCCTCCCATGCCTCCCATCCCTCCCCAACATGACGGACCTCCGTCACACTTGACCCAGTATAAGGGGAGGGTCGACCAACCCAACTTCCTGTTTCTTTTGTTCTGCGCTGCAGACCTCGTGGCTGCCGACTTGTGGCAAGGAGGTCTCACCCTGCTCTGTTCTCTGGTGGTGTGGACCTCTTCTATTCCAATTAGTCCTGCACTGGCGGGCTCTGGCGGGTTTTTGCTCTCCTGATTTATTTAGCCCTGCACTAACGGACTCTGACGGGATTGTGCTCTCCTATTTTATTTTGCCCTGCACTAGCGGGCTCTGGCAAGATTGTGCTCTCCTGTTTTAATTAACCCTGCACTCGCGGGCTCTGTTGGCTTGGGGCCCTGTACTTACAGGCTCACCTCTGTGTGCTCGCACCTCTGCGGATGTTTCTGGCCAGCGCGCCTGTACCGGTCTGTTTGTTCTGAGTTCTGCCTAAACACTGTCTATCTGTGGGGTTTTGGGGCGTGGGACGCTCTCTTGCATGCCTCTTCTCCCTTCCCTGCAGTTGGGTGACTGGGGGTTCTTTATGTCCTACGGTTTTCCTTCCTAATGAAGATTACCGGTAAGTAACCAGGGCATTAGTTTAGACATCTTTTTCTTTGTTGAGATCTCACCTAGATGTAAACTAGAAACAAATGAGACAGCATTAAAATTACTTTGAGTGATCATCACCGAAGAGCTAAATACAAAAGACATTGGACCTCATTTGGAGTGTGGCAGCAAGAAGGCATCCTGTTGGAGCTGTGGAAGCCCTACCTTCTTTTTACAAAGGCAATTTGCCCAAAATTCTCTTAGTTCTCACACGGATGGATGAGACTGTTAATTGAAATTGGTTTGTTTAAAGTAATTGGAGTACTTTTGGTGTAACAGCACTGTGCTGGCCAGCCTGCCACACCATTGTAGCATATGACTGATGGCAGGCATTTGTTATTTATTTGTTTCAAAGATAGGTACCCCACCAGTGGCTTGTTTTAAAAAAAAATCAGCAAACCTGGTGTGTTAAGAGTTTTATCCCATTAAATTTGCAATACTGATAGCTTTTCCTGTCTTCCTGCAGTGCATGGTATTTAGTCAAATAAAAAGGCACATCAGACATTGGGCCAAGTGCATCTCCTTGCAGCTCTACTCACAGATAACAGCATCAAGTTTTTCCAATATACACAAGATGTGCAACACAACCTACATTTCACAGCTACTCCATAGATCCAAAACCTCAATCAGACACTACTGTAACTCAACCAAACCTGATTGTCCAGCACCTTCCTGAAGCTTAACCCAACCAAGACAGAATTCCTGCTATTTGCCAAGAACAACATTAAAGATATAATCCAAACCTGTCTCAAGGATGTCATACCCCGACTTTCACTGAATGTCAAGTCGCTTGGATTCACTTTGGATACTACCTGCACTCTCAAGGAACTCATTGCCAAAAACAAGGATGATCTGGTACCATCTCTCTCTACTAAAGAAAGTGAAATTGGTTTATCTTGGGGTCAAGTATTAATCTCTGGTGGCTGTCAGCACACGAACAGCGAGGTCACCATCAGAGTGGAGACTAAGATGTCAATTAAAAAAGCAGCAGGTCTGTTCCATTCATGCAGACATGATCTGAAACAATATCCCCCTATGCATCAGGACCTCCTCAATGCTGCTACAATTTAGGAGACAGTTGAAAATACACCTTTTAAAAGACCACTGCATTGAAATGCCATAACAATTGAATAACCAGCTACCTCTCCTAATACTTGTTGACTGCATACTTGTCTTTGATCCTGTGCTCAGCTGCCTTCTGCACTAGGTTTTCAGTGCACAGCTACTGGAGACATACATTACCTACTGTCGGTCGTCAGTAGGTAGTTATAGTTAGGACCTATTTTCCATAGGAAATACGCAACATTCTATTCCCAATAACTTTGGCGAAGGTTGATGAATCTTGCCCTGTGGTGCGTTTTAAGTTGAGGAATTAATTCCTCTTCAATCCTGAGGGTCCCTGGGGAACAACTAGCCCACCAGGTACCTCCAGTGTGCGCGAGGGAGCTGCGTTGCAGAGAGGTGTTCAGAGGCCATGCCCCTTTTTACACCTCTCTGCAACACAGCTCTGTGGTACCTAGTGGGCTAGTTTGAGCCTAGGGACCCTCAGGATTCAAGGGGACTTAATCTCCCAACTTAAAATGGACACAGGGTGTGTTTACACAGGAGCGAAGGGAGAGGACGGGGCCTGAGGTAACGTTTGCAAACACGCCCTGTGGCGTGTTTTAAGTTGGGGAAATAATTCACCTTCAATCCAAAGGACCTCTGGGGGCCAACTAGCCCACAAGGTGCTTCCAGTAAGCGCACTGCGCTGCATTGTAGAGAGGTGGTCCAGGTCATGCCCCTTTTTACACCTCTCTCCAATGCAGCCCTGTGACGCTAACTGGAGATACCTGGTGGGCTACTTGTAGCCATGGGACACTCAGGATTCAAGGGGACTTTATCCACCAAATTAAAATGGCCACGGGGCTTGTTTGCACATGTAAGCTCAGCCCCCCTCCCTTCACCAGTGTGCAAACGCGCCCTTTGGCGCGTTTTAAGAGGTAGTTTTAATCCCCCTGCCCTATTATATACTAGGGGCTTACAGAGGAGGCCATGGTAATCACAGGGGTACCCCGACGCATAGTGTTCCCTAGTGTATGTAGGTGTTATAACTGTATTCTAAGTGTCTTTTAGCATAGCACTGGCTCTAGGACTGGTTAGTCAGAGTCACTTACCACCAGGGCCGGACTGACTACCGGGCAGGTTAGAATGCTTCCAAGCTGCTGGCTGATTTTACTGCCGTGGGGGCTGATTTCATTCATGGAGACCTACGTGTGCTTTGAAATAATTAAAGCAAAACAAATTTTGTTTAGTACACGCAGGTCCCCATCAACGAAATCAGCCCTCAGCTCTGCAGCATTCCAAACTGCCCGGTAGCCAGTCCGGCCCTTCTTACCACCAGTACCCATCTGAAAAAGTTGAGGGTACAGGATGATTTTGCAACAAGGCCTCTTTCTGCTCCCCTGTTTGTTCTTTCTGCATGTCTTCTTTCTTCGTGCACTTTTCTTCGTCTTTGAGGACTTCTGTTTCTTCTTTCTGCATTTCTTTTTCTTCTTTCTGTGTGTTTTTTCTGCTTTCTTTACATGTCCTACCTCTGTAGGCATAGTTAGAAACTAGCATTTAAATAACCTTTGAAATAAACTGAAAAAAATATAGGTTTCAGGCACGTTATAGTTACAAATTAGCATTTAAAAAGCCTTTAAAATTCACTGAAAAAACATAGGTTTCAGGCACGTTATAGTTAGGAATTAGCATTTAAAAAACCTTAGAAATTCACTGAAAAAACCATAGGTTTCAGGGGTGTTATAGTTAGCTGGACATTTCACACACCCATAATACATTGCTGATGACATCACATATTACATCACTCATGACATGGTCAGTGACATCACTCATGACATCACTGATGACATCTCAAATTACATCACTATTGACATCATCCTTGTGATACAGTGAAGGACCTCCTCTCACCCTAATATAACCTTTGATATACACACTCAAAAATGGAGATACCAATACCAGTTACAACACACCTATTCAGTAATTCCAAGATCTTCATACACATCCACTGAATCACCAATAGTTCTATACCGTCACTCATACACGTACTCACTCATCATATGTACTCATACATCTATACATCCTTTTACACACTGACACTCATCTAGTTACTCACACATGCAAACAAAGTATCAAACATCCATTTAGTTATATATACAGTTATACACACACCACCACACTTACTTCTACAGAAACTTACATATACTTACTCTCTTAAAAAATCACTTATAGAAACACATACTTATTTATCCAGGAACTCTTCCAATCTCTTAGTGTCACATACACCAATACTCACATATACTAGATTAAAACATATGTAGTCACTCATAAAGACAATATTGAGGCAGTCATTCACTGACTAACACACCCATACACACACTCATTCACCCATACAGTCCTGCATACATGCTGTTTTCAACACATACAAACAGTTAGTCACTCATTCATGCATCTATGCACTAAGTAACACCCCCAACGAACCATACAGACACTCAGACACTCATACTGATACTCAAAAAACAAACTAATAACACATATAGACACTCATGTAGCTACTCGCTATCCCATGCAGCCAGTTATACACAAAGTGAGAGACTGATACAGATATTTACATATTTAAACATTACTCACTAACCCATGCAATAACTAAGATACCACTTAATCAGTCAGTTATACAAGCAATTTTACAAAAAAAACATCCATTTAGACACTTATATACCCATCTACTCTTCCATCGACCTTGAAATGTACATATATAAAACATATTTAATTTTCAGAAAAACACACATCCACTGGATGATGTCATCAGTGATGTCATTTGAGATGTCATCAGTGATGTCATGAGTGATGTCATGAGTGATGTCACTGACCATGTCATGAGTGATGTAATATGTGACATCATCAGCAGTGCATTGCGTGCGCGCGAGTTATAATTACTTGAACTAACTATAATTCGGGAATTTCAATGGTTTTGTACCAGTGAAATGTCCAGCTAAGTATAATGCCCCTGAAACCTATGGTTTTTTCAGTGAATACATATATACATACATACATACAGACAAACAGGCAGACAGACATACATATATGCATTCAAATATTACGTGCTGGATTTGCACACAAACGTGATGCAAACTGGTGAAAAGTGTTGAATTTGCGATTTACTTTTCAGAACAAAACAGGTTTTGTTTTACAAAAAAGACCTAAAGTATTTTAAGGTAGCGTGTTGCACTACTTTGTGCTACTGTGCTTCAAGGGGGCATACTATGGGTGGTACATGGATTTCCTCATGTTACAACCCAGTTTTGACTCAGATTCCTAAATACTAACATTGATAGACAGGGATTGGCACCAAAATGTACACCCTGTTGCACAAGGTACAGTGTTAGAAAAAGTTTTTTTTCCAAAGGTTTTTCAACTTTTTATGTGTGCTGTACAGCACAATACTGAGGGGCATATGTGCAAGGGGCTAATGCTGCCTTAGTGGCACTTTTCTGATGGTTTTGCTGCGATATTTTTATCGCCATATGTACTAGCTGCTGCTAACCGCTGTTAGCAGCAGTTTTCTGGTGAAAGCGCCCATTATAAAGATCGCCATTTCTGTTAGCGATAATGACATTCAAGGGAGGCGTCCAGTGCAAAAATGGCCGCTAACCCCATTTTGCGATATTTACAAGGGGATTCCTTAAATTTCGAGTGCCAAAAAAACTGCCTCTTACTGCAGTTAGAGTCAGTTTTTTAAGACAAGAGAATAGCTGATCTTAAAAATGGAGATAACCCTTGGGGCCTCATTTCAGCAGGTTTTGTCGCAGTGCCATTCTTGAGGGGTGCCCGGGTGTCGGCGCAGTTGGAGATCCATCTGTGGCAGAGGCGCGCTGAGGTGTCATCATCTGTAAGTGTTGGCAGAGTGGTGGTGCTGAGGGAATTGACAAGACGACAGTGGTGGCCTTAATCCAACTGCGGGGGGGCGATGATGGTGGTTGTGTGCGGTGGGCATGGTGAAGACGTGATGTATACAATTATGGTCGGTCCAAGAGAGTCCAGTGGTGTGGCTGTAGTTGAAGGTCCCACTGGCGGAGGAGATATGCTTGATTGTGTGTCCTGCTATGTGGCTTGCTGTGGTGACTAGCTGCTTGAGTCTGATGTTGGGGAGCTACCCCAGGAGGAGGTGGTGTTCTGGCACTGAGATTGTCCAGGTGGAACTTGAGTTCGCTGAGTAGGATGTCGTCGGTGGATGGGAGAGCCTGGTGTGCAATGAGGTCTACAATGATATCAGAGAATGGGTGTCCATGGCCAGGGGGTCCTGCAGATGAGAGTGCCACAGGGGATGGGGATGGGGCTGGTTAGGTCTGAAAGTTGGGCTGTTCCCTAATCACCGTTGGGTCATTAGAGTGCGTGGTTAGTCGGAGTGTGCTTCTGTAGGTGATGCAATGCCTCCTACAGAACAGTCGGGTGGTACCTGCGGGTGATTCAGTAGCCATCAGTGATGGTTATGGCGATGTCCGGTCCTGACAGGTGATGTGGCATCCAGGGTTGATGATGAGGAGGTTGCTGGCACCATAGGGGTGGAGTGCCTGAGAAGAAGGGCCCTTGGTGATGAGCACCGCCCATGGGCAGATGGACGCAGATGGGCTTGCCTTTGGCACAGGAGACATCTATTACAACGCAGGCATTACATCGTAATGCCTTCACCACGCAAATAGAACAATGCAGGTGCCCTTACATGGCATTCTATTACAAAGCATTCTGAGGTCAGTAATGGGGTATTTTTAATTTTTAGGGTGGGTATGTTCTTCGGGTGTCGGAGATAAAATGTGGGGTGTATTATGGGGTATAATTTTAAATTTGGGTTGTGTATTGGGGTCAAATATTTAAATTGGGGTGTGCATTTGAGTCAAACATGATTTTTAGGGTGAATTTTAGGCTTTGGGGTGCAAGGGTTAGTTTTAGGGTTGCACTCACTGAAGTGGGAATAGTAATGTTTACATCTCCGCAATCCAACACCTTCCCTACTGTTGCAATATGCCTAGTATTAGTATGCATTGTAATGGAATGCGATATAATGGTATGCTTCGTAACTGCATATATACCTTCGGCACACCAGTGGTACGCTCAATGCGCATGGCCATGCAGCAACCACCATTGAGAAAAGCTACAGAGGGGACTGGACAGCTGGGAGGAGGGAAACACCAGAAAAAACACTGGATGGGGCGTGGACCTGCGGGTGTGTGTGTGAGCGAGTGTTGTAAATATTTAAATGTGAGAAATCGGACCTCGAAGCCGGGTCCCTTGTCTTCGTTGCTCCTGCTCTTCTGGGTCTGCTTCCAGGAACAGGAAGTAGGCAGCCAGGCTCTCTCCTCTAAGCCAATCACAATGCTGGAATGCGACATTGGGATTGGTCATGACGCCCGCTGCATTGCATTTGGCGATGCAGCACACGCAACAAAATTCATTTTGTTTTGTTGGTTGTGTACCCCCCACACTGCCCCTCCCCCTCCCCATGTCAGCGCCCGGCAGCACTCCCACCAAGGGCCGCTACTGCCTTCCTGCACAAAAACAATCCTGCATGCAAGGGAGGCACCCTTGCACCATGGTGCCCATGGTGTCTACATTAGCAATAGGCTGCCGAAACAGTGCCAGCGCAGGCAATAAGGACAGGAATGTACCGTATTGCCTACATATGGTGCATTCCTGCCCAATCCCTTTGACCCAGGGCAGCGCAAGAAGGCACTTTGCTGTAATGACCTACACCAAAATGCCATTCTGGAGGTCCCTATTTTCCCTTTTTGTGTTTTACCCTCTCAAGCCTATCCTAACTTTTCCTATAAATCTCTACTTCCCCGTTGCTCAAAACCAATTATCATAACAATCACACATAGCTCAATTGAGATTGAATGAATCCAGTGTATAGCAAGTTTCTTTTGCCCTCCTTTGATCATTCAAAAACATCACTTCCTTTGTCACTGTCTGAGTAGATGTACTCCTCATATGCATGTTTATGGAACTAGCACTTAAGACTGCCAGCTTACTATGCCATCACATTGCCTGCAGACATCCTGAGGTTAAACACACATAATTCTGTTACTTGCCCTCTAAAGTACATCTTTTATGAGGTCCAGAACATCCACAAGCCTAGTTTGTAAAAGTTTGGGTTGGGACTTTGCATGTACTTATTCATCATTCATCAGAGCAGTCTCACTGGCACCCCAGGAGCAGGACAGACTGTTTATGGCCTAGGCTCTGCTACCCTGAGACTGACGACTACTAGTTGGCCTTCCAAATTCAACAAAGCCCTACCTCTGGTTTCTTGATAAGCCCATCCTCCGACAAACACAAACTCTTCAGGTAAATGAGTGAGCATCATCCTCCTGGCTCTTGCTCCCATCTCTCTTACTCTTGGCTCAACAAAAAATGTATTTATTAGTGAGAGGGTGCAGAAAGGCCTTCCTAGACAAGCATGAAAATTGATGTGCTAGCAGGAAAGAAAAGTAGCTGCACTTTTACTGTGGACCCCTTGGACAGATGTCTCAAAAACACCAGTACTGGAGCAGGGAATAGGCTGTCTTTTGGTCCGAGAGGGCAGGAATATGACAAACACTCACTTGCCACAGGCAATAGAGTCATCACTTACTTGTCACAGACAGCAACGTTTTCTATCACTTTCCAGAGAAAGCACAGCTATCCTTCTCACCTGACAGAAGACTGTCATGCACATCTGACTGAACTGTTCCTCAGTACAGAAAGCAGAACTATCTTTTACATATGGCACAAGTTAGACCCCCTTATCACAAACTGCAGAGCTTTTGTATATTTACTTAAACGTAAAGATATGTATTCTGACATTTGTCTGGCTAGATATGTGCTCGTCAATCCTGTTATCCTTCCATCTACACACGTTTGTTGTGACTGTCTGCGTCATTACTGCATGTCTCTCAGGGAGGGAGCCGTAGGACAGAGAGCCCCGAGGACAAGGAATCTCAAGCGACGGGGCAGTGAACAAGGAGCATTGGGCTGTGAAACACCAGACAAAAAAACAGATTGGATTTAAAAATACAAAAAGCCGGACAAAATATGATGTTTCTGCTCCAACTATTGAAAGATACGTGAACCCCCAAGTGACGGTTACATTGGCAGTAACTTGTGAAACCATACATCCTAGTTGAAAAACAAAGATTTGTAAACCCTGCACTACTAAATCTCTGACATTAAACCACTTAGATTATTTGCAAGGATACATGATCCATTGACTGTAAAATGTACACAGTGTGAGAAATCGCATGCCATTTTGCTGGTATTTGTAGAGTGCAATTAAATCAATTTGCTCAAGTACTGCTGTGACCTATCTATCATTTCCTCAGAACATTATTCACAGGTTTTCACCACAGATCAGAGTCTGATGACATACTCACAACTCAAAAATATAAGTCTACATGGCTCCTCACATGATCATAAATGAAGAACATTAAAGGATACTAGGTAGAAAATGATTACCAATATCTATCATTGGACTCCATTTTTCCACACACTTAAAGCACCCATGGCTCAATATTTGACACCCAAAACACGGAAGTCTGACTAGACACATTGGTATAGTCACAGGACAAGAAGAAAATACATTACAAATACCATTCTTCAGCATGTAATCACTAATTCCCACAGAAAGTATTAATCTCATTAAAATATGTGCCAATGGGAGGCTTTTAGGAAAAGTGGGGCTTTTTCCTAATATGCAAGCAGAAACATCAACAACCCCTAATTCCAAAGGAAGGCATGCAAGGGGTAATGAGGCTAATGTAGATGTAGTGCACTCATGCCCAATCCGACCAACATGTTGCCTTGGTGGAACACCGTATCATGACTGGGTCTGGCTGTGCCATGATTTCACTGAGTCATAGCATTCAAAAAGGTTTATGTTCAAGTGCTTGTTGTAGGCCACAACTACAAGCAAAACTTGAAAAACTGACTAGATGAACCATAAATTGAAGCATATTGCACACCATGACTGAAGCAGACAGAGTGAGTTAACAAAACATGCTAATTTGCATAGCACCCATTTCATTGGCATTAACTTCAGTGACTTAATTATTTGCAGTGAATGCAACCATGGCAGCTTGCACTTGGTTTTCAAATGTATTTAGTAGATGGTAGATAGCTCGTTTCTTTAGGAAGAAAACTCTGACCATCTCATGGAACATCAACCTTGGGAACTACGGCATCCCACAGGTGCTACAAGTGCTTCTAGTTTCAGTACAATTCATTGACTATGGCCATTGCTCCACTGCCTTTGGCTAGTTTCGGCCCATAGAAATACTGTATACATACATAAATATATCATTGTGTGTGAGCGCTAGGCCGATAATATCATAAGATCTAAATATGATGGAACCAGTCTAGGTGCCAGAAATGTAGAAATGTGATCTGGCACACAAATAACAAGTTCGAATTGGATGGAGCTGTGAACCTGCATTGACAACAGGGAATGAACTCATGGCACCAGGTGGAATGATTAAGGTGGAATCCTTAGTTTCTGATGCAATTCATTTTTGTTGTATTTATATGTTTGTCTGGAATTCTGTGGCACATTTTGGTTTCCTCAAAATGCTGTTGTGTCCGCAAAATGCAACAAGAGGGGAAATCCATGTAAATAGGCAGATCTGGAACCCTTCAAATCATCAGTTGGGTGTGCTTGTCCTTCTCTGGGAATGTCATGAGAATGCATTGTTAAAGGTTTAATATGAGGGTAGTAAGCAACATTAACTTTATTATTACTATCTAGTAGGTACAGGGAGAACATAGTCATTTTAGATATTTTACCAAACATTTGTGTGAAGAATATGGCATCATTCTCATAAGCTTGAACTCTCCGACAACCTTCACTCTGCCTGAAGAGTAAACCGGTTTGAGGACAATAAACGTTCTACATTCTAATATTAACTTACATAGAAAGTACTACAAGTTGAGGTAGGTGGTGTTGTGTCTCTGTTCTCAGGAATACACTGGAGTCAGGTAGGAGCTTTCTAGGTTCTTTATTTGCTCTATTCTTTGTCACTGCTTCCGACCACACATCTGGTTGCTTCCCTTTCCCGCTCTGGTCTGCTTCCACCCCACTCCCCTGACCGGAAGTGGTGTCCGGTTCTCACCCCCTTCCCACCGGTGGGGTACAGGGTCCTAGTTCCCTTGTGCCCAGGTCACAACATCTCCCCTTTTGTTGCAGAAGAAAATGACAGAAGAAGGTGGTGATGGACATAGAGGTATAGAGAGAGATATAGAGAAAGAGAGAAGAGAGAGAAAAAGAGAGAAATAGAGAGAAAGAGAGATATATAGACAAAGACGTGTCATTGTCTCCATCATTACATTTCTTCAATCAGTCTTTTTGGCCTTTTGCATTCTCTCTATTTCAGAGGTCTTCAAACTTTTTGATGCCGAGACCCCCTTGTAAAACCTTTTTAGGCGTAAGGACCCCCTTCCGTCAAAAGTTTCTAGAAACTGGTACTCCTCATCATCAACAACTATCGACAACCATAAATGCGCCTGTTAAACCTCATCACATCCATCCATCCATTATTCATCCACCCACACTTTCACACATCCATCCATCCTTTATCCATCCACCCTTTTATCCTTCCATACATCCCTCCATCCATCCTTTACCCATCCACCCTTCCATCCATCCATCCACCCATCATTCATCCACCCACCTTTTTACACATCCATCCATCATTCATCCATGCAGCCTTTTATCCATCCATACATCCATCCTTCGTCCATCCACCCTTTCATCCTTACATCCATACATCCATCCTTCATCCACCCACCCTTTCATACATCCATCCATCCACCCATCATTCATCCCCCACCTTTTCACACATCCATCCATGCATCATTCATCCATGCAACCTTTTATCCATCCATACATCCATCCTTCATCCATCCACCATTTCATCCTTCCATCCATCCATACATCCTTCATCCATCCACCCTTTCATCCATCCATCCTTCATCCATCCACCCTTTCATCCATCCATCCATCTACCCATCCACTTATCATTCATCCACCCACCTTTTCACACATCTATCCTTCATCCATCCACCCTTTCATCCTTACACCCATCTGCCCTTTTATCCTCACATCCATCCACCCTTTCATCCTTCCATCCATACATACATCCTTCATCCATCCACCCTTTCATCCATCCATCCATCCATCATTCACCCACCCACCATTTCACACATCCATCCTTCATCCATCCACCCTTAAAACAAATACCAAATTTCATGTTAATGACTAATAGCAGCAGACATAGGCAAGTATTGCGCTCAAACCATAAAGTAGGAAGCAACTGCACACCGTTTGCATTTTAATCCATGGTTAGTCTTTCCAAAATCGCTCTAACCCACAGGTTTTATACAGCTCTTAGCAGCAGGCACATTAACGTACTCAAATATTTTCCCATAATGTATGTAACTTGGAGAACACGGCTATTAGCCATGAGTTTTTACCTTCCCACTTGTGCCAGCAGCACTGAGCTGGAGGTGGCTCCCAGGCGCTATAAATCATTATCAAGGGCAGTTGTGTGTAAAATCAGGCTGCTTACTTTTACTTTATTCGCTGCAGGATGTTTGTTTTCCTTATTCAGTATCACTTCCGAGTCTCATTCCAGGCACACTGACCTACATCCCAGCAGTCCCTTGCTTATCTTGTATTTCCCCCGTAGGCCCCATCCTCTTCCCCAGAAAGGCTCTGCTTGAACTGCTAATAAATGTGCTACACGCTTGCACTTTTCCAGCCTCTGGAACTCCAGCTTTTAAACTGCAAGAATAAAGCTGCCTCTGATTAGAAATCCCTGTCTGCAGCATGATGCCCTCCACCCCCTGGTATTGCCATTATTATTGTGCAACAGTCCATATTAGTTTCCAAACTGTGTGCTTGTGCACATCTTTTCGCGGCGCCCCTGGCTACTTTCAATGGCGCACTGGGGTGCCCTACAGCCTCCTCCCCGAGCCACCCCACCCCGCTCCCCCCTTGTGTATGTGAGCCGAATGAAACAGCTTGGACACACACAAAGCCACGCCACAGTACTTCAATCAATCAATCAAGTCATTTGTAGAGCGCACTACTCACCCGTAGGGTCTCAAGGCGCTGGGAGGGGGGGGGGGGGGTGCCGCTACTGCTCGAACAGCCAGGTCTTGAGCTTCTTCACAGGTCTTTAAACGACCTTTTACTTGTTAATGAGGCTTTGATGTTTTTCACACCTTGGTGTGAATTAGGCCTCTGCCGCGAGCACCCTCAATCAGCCCGGCGCCACTAAGGCAAACCACATGTTTCAAGGAACTGCTCTGACAGAATCTGCGACCCCCTTCCTCGGACTCCACGACCCCCCTGGGGGTCGCGCCCCACAGATTGAAGACCTCTGCTCTATTTATATGTTACTCCCTTGTCTTTCTGCCATTCCTCTTCCGGTCTCTCATATATGCCTGTGTCTCCTGCGGTTCTGTCTCCTCCGTCTTCCTCCATGCTCTTTAGTTCCTTAAAGTGAGAGCTGTTCCGTGTTTTTCTGTAGGGGCCTGCTGTCGCTGTAATCATGGGCCCTTTCCCCTGTGTCACTGTTAATGGTTCCTTTGAGAATAGACTGTCCGATTTTCTCAGTTTCCGCTGGCATACCACCACTGCGTCCCCTTGCTGGAGGCGCAATGGAGTGGCATGTCTCCTGGCGTCGGCATACGCCTTCATTTTCTCCTTGGCCTCCTGGTCTCTGACGGCAATGCTGCTGTGCTCTGGTGGTGCTGTTGCTTCTAGCTGTGGTAGCCTTGTCCTGCTTGTTCTGCCCAGCACCAACTCAGCGGGGCACTGTCCCGTGGAGCTGTGAGGGGTGTTTCAATAGTCTCTTAGCTCTTGACAAAGGGCCTGTCCTATTGATATCTGTGGAAACAATAAACTTAGCAGGGAGACCTGCTAGTACAATGCACTGTTCACTGTTGTTTCTTCCTTAATCCTATTTGTTAATAAAGATAAATAAGACTAAACGATTATACAAGCTGTCATTGTATTCAATTTGCTCAAGAGTTAATCAATACATGTCAAATAATAACATTTACAGTGCAGAAACAATATTCTGTACATAGTAATGCATAACATTAATCAGTCTTAATGATGCAAATAACCAAAAAACAATTTTGATAGTTCGAGAACACAGTTATAAAGCTCTTCATCTGTATTTAGCGTGAGGCCCGAAGCCTTTCAGGACAAAAGAGTCCCTTCTTCAGGGGAAGCCTGTAACAAATACCCTGAAAATACTCATAATGTTGAACTATTGTGGGTTGAATATATTATCTCAAAAACAAATAACAGTACAACCATGGTCAAAAATGAGTGTGTAAAACACTAAATATTTGCACCAATGTGTCTAGGAGAATGTGAATCAAGAGGTCACCAAAATTATTGATCCAAGGATTCAATTCACTTATATTATTCAGGAGCACAGTATTCACTTTCTTGATGTACTCATTACCAAGTCTACTGATAAACAGAAATTTGAAACAGCAGTATATCAAAAACCGTCAGACCGTAACATTACACTTGCTTATACCAGTTTCCATCCAAAGAGCCTACTCAAGAACTTTCCATTCTCACAGTTTATTTGAGTGCGGAGAATATGTACAGATCCTAACACTACAACAGAGAAGGAACAGGAATATAAACAATGATTCAAAGTACAAGGTTATCCAGACAATATTCTTGAAGATTGTCTCACACGAGCGCAAAAGAAAGACCAACATGATTTACTACTACCACAAAGAAGACAGATGGAGGACAGAATGGTCTTTGTATCAAAGTACTCTACATCTTCACATTCTGTGAAAAAAACTATTAACTCAAGATGGGAAATGCTAGAAAATGAAACTGATTTCAATGGCATCTTTGCAAAGAAACCCCTCTATGCATATACGAGGGCCAACAACCTACGGTCATTACTGTCATCTCCTTCACAATCAAAAGCTACAGTTCATCACAAAGGCACTACCAAATTTAACAACGGCATCCACTGCAATAACGTGATTGTAGGAAATGTTCTTACTCATCCATCAACTGGGAAAAAGATTCAACTTAAACACACTAGTGACTGCAGTTCCAAAAATGTCATATATTGCATCAAATGCCCGTGTGGCAAAGCCTAAGTGGGCAAAACAGAAAGAAAATTGAAAATTATGATAACAGAGCATAAAAGCAAAATCAGAAATCATAGCTCCACGTCATCTCTAGAGACACATTGGGATGAATGCAGACATGTCATTTCCCAACTGAGGTTTCAAGTTGTTGAATCCCTGACAATATACCCTGGGGTAGACATTACTAAAAAACTTCTCCAAAGAGTAAATATACTGGATTCAAAATCTTACTACTATAATGCCTTATGGGTTAAATGATCGACTAGATATGAGTTATTTCTTTTAAAGCACATTTATCATGACAACACATCATAATGGTGGTAAACAGTCAAAATATCGAGTAAAAAACATCGAATTGACATAATATCGAGTTCAAAATATAGAATGGACAAAATATCGAATGGACAGAATATAGTCATCAAAAATATTGTTTTTAAGGTAAGTAATGTAATATCGAAGTATATAATATAGGTTATTAAAATTATCGAATTTTTAATAATATCTCATTTTTATAGTGTTTTTTATGTTATTATATGTGTTAAAAGTGTGTATTTATGTTATAATTTATTTTAATTAATGAATTTTATGGTTTTTAATTTTTGCGTAATTTAATTCTGTAGCAGGTTGTGGGTTTATAGGGGAATAGGGTGGGAAGTAATTTAATTATAATTAATTAAATATGTAAATTTATTTATTGGTATTAATTTTTAATTAATTGTTAATTAATTTCTATTTGGTAATTAATCAAATTTTAATTGGCAATTAATTTTGATTAATTGATTAATTGATAATTATGTTAATTTTACTAATTTATTTTCTGTACCGGGTTGTGGGTTTATTGGGGAATTGGGTGGGAAGTAATTCATTCATAATTAAATTTGTAAATTTATTTATTGGTATTTATTTTGATTAATTGTTAATTAATTTTTTTCGGGTAAATAATTAAATTTTAATTGCCAATTAATTTTATTTAATTGATTAATTGCTATTCATGTTAATTCTACTAATTTATTTTCTGTAGCGGGTTGTGGGTTTATAGGGAAATAGGGTGGGAAGTAATTTAATTATAATTAATTAAATATTTTAATTGATTTATTTGTATTTAGTTGTCATTATTTGTTAATTAATTAATTGTAAATTTGCAATTAATTTGTATTAATAGGTAACTAATTGTAATAATTAATTTTAATTTGTAATTTTAATTTATTAATTATATTATATTAAATTGGTAATTACTTTTAATTAATGTTTTATGGATATTAATATATATATATTTTTAAATAATATATGAAGTACTTACTTTCCCTACTGTTGCACTCTCTGGAGTGGGAATAGTAAGTTTTACCCCTACGCTATCCAACGCTTTCCCTACTGTTGCACTCACTGGAGTGGGAATAGTAATTTTTACCCCTACGCTATCCAGCGCTTTCCCTACTGTTGCACTCTCTGGAGTGGGGATAGTAATTTTTACCCCTACTCTATCCAGCGCTTTCCCTACTGTTGCACTCACTGGAGTGGGAATAGTAATTTTTACCCCTACGCTATCCAACGCTTAACCTTCTGTTGCACTCTCTGGAGTGGGAATAGTAATTTTTACCCCTACGCTATCCAGCGCTTTCCCTACAGTTGCACTCACTGGAGTGGGAATAGTAATTGTTACCCCTACGCTATCCAGCGCTTTCCCTACTGTTGTACTCACTGGAGTGGGAATAGTAATTTTACGCTATCCAACGCTTTCCCTACTGTTACACTCACTGGAGTGGGAATAGTAATTTTCACCCCTACGCTATCCAACGCTTTCCCTACTGTTGCACTCACTGGAGTGGGAATAGTAATTTTTATCCCTACGCTCGCTATCCAATGCTTTCACTACTGTTGCACCCACTGGAGTGGGAATAGTAATTTTTACCCCTACGCTATCCAACGCTTTCCCTACTGTTGCACTCTTTGGAGTGGGAATAGTAATTTTCACCCGTACGCTATCCAACGCTTTCCCTACTGTTGCACTCTTTGGAGTGGGAATAGTAATTTTTACCCCTACACTATCCAACTCTTTCCCTACTGTTGCACTCCCTGGAGTGGGAATAGTAATTTTTACCGCTACGCTATTCAACGTTTTCCCTACTGGTGCACTCATTGGAGTGGGAATAGTAATTTTAACACTCACGCTATCCTACGGTAAAAATATTGTATATATTTTTCTTAATAATATTATGTTTATATATATATATATATATATGTTTTAACAAATAAAATTGTGTCATTTTTTTTATAACTTAAATTAATTATTTAATAATTTTAAGGTTATTTAAGTATTTTTAAGTATATTTTAGTCATTTATTTTTAATATTGTTTTAATTTTACATCAATTTTAATACATTCGATATTTTTACAAAGAGCATATTTTTAAACAATATTTTGGAGTTGATATTTTTGTACTTACCTGTCTGTAGATAGGACTTCGATATTTTGTCTGTCGATATTTTGGAATCGATATTTTGAGTACTCTATATTTTGTTCCTCGATATTACGTCAGTGATTCCATAATGGTGTTAATGGTCATTGTTATGTCACTTACACCTAATATTTCAATGGTGATAGTCTATTGTATTCTTTTCTGCACTCTTTATTTCCTTATTAATGGTTACTTTAAGCATCTTCATTTCTCATTACACACTTTTCTCAGTTTTCCACGTCGTGTTAACCCCCCGTTATGTGATAATTCTGATTTTTCATCATGTTTTTTCATGGTTTTTCGTCATACATTTATTATTTATTATTTACTTATTATTTCTTATTTTTTATGTTTCACATTGTTATGACATTCCACTTGCTTTACTGTTTGCTCCACATCTATTCCCAATCTATAACTATCGGATTAGTATCTCATTCTATCACCGGCATTCATTGGCCAGTTTTATCGTCTCATGTTGGAACTACTGTTAGTCCTTTGTTCATTTTTACTCCGATCACGTGGCACGTGCACGTAATGTTGGGGTACAGTTCGTTTGCGTATGGCACGATTACAATAGTGAGACAATGCGCACACACGCACTTGTGAATGCTGGGGTACGATGCATTTCACACGGTGCATTTCACACACATTTGTGAATGCAGGGGTACGGTGCGTTTCACACGGTGCATTTCACACGCATTTGTGAATGCAGGGGTACGGTGCATTTCACACGGTGCGTTTCTCACTGCCCATATGGCCGAAAATAACATCTTGGACCCTTCCCAACACGGGTTTAGGCCTGGACACAGTACGGAGTCCGCCCTCCTCTCCACCACTGAACAACTTCGGATAATCATGGACACTGGTCGGAGTGCTGCGCTGATATTGCTGGATCTCAGCGCGGCCTTTGACACGGTGTCCCATGATATCCTGTTGAGACGTCTGGAGGGCATAGGGATCAGGGACCGGGCACTAGAATGGTTTCGATCATTCCTTACGAACAGATCCTTTCGTGTGTCAGCTCCGCCATTCACCTCCCACTCCCATGCCATTTGCCAAGGAGTCCCACAGGGTTCTGCCCTCAGCCCGTCCCACTTTAATTTATACATGCAGCCCCTGGCGACAGTGGCCAAAGAATGGGACCTCACGCTGGTGTCGTATGCCGACGACACACAGCTAGTTATCACCCTCACTGAAACGCCCTCTACCTTGGCTACAAAATTTAGAGATGGGCTGGCCGCTGTTGCCGCCTGGATGACTGAAAACTGCCTTCAGCTAAATGCAGGAAAAACCGAGGTTCTACTCTTGGGTAAGAACCCCAGCCACTGGAGCAACCAATGGTGGCCCCCCCTGCTGGGGCCCACCCCCCCTCCTAAATTCCTGGTCAAAAACGTAGGCGTTTGGCTGGATTCTGCACTGAACTACCAAACTCACACCAAAAAGGTAGCAGCCAATTGCATTGGGTTGCTGAGAAGCCTTAATCCCATTCTAGGCTTCTTTGATTCCAAAACACGAGGAATTACAGTCCATGGTACAAGACCAAAGGGCGGATGTTGACGAACTGAATATTAATATAAATGCCCAATCACAGATAGATAAAAATAAAACAAAGGAGAAAAAATGCGGCGATGGCCTATCTCAAGAATCTACGGTCATATCAGATGAAGATTCTAATTTAGAATACGACGAATTAACAGAAGAAGAGGGAGTAGACGAAACACCTAAAGCTTTAACTAATAAAAAAACTGTAATAAGGAAAAAAAAGACGAAGGGCAAAACTAAGCAAAAAAATCTGTTACTAAAGATAGCTACTAAAGGATTGCCAGGAAACAAGAAAAATCGCCTAATCGATGATAGCCCTCTGAGAAGATGGATAGAGGCAAAGGGAGGAGTCAAGAGTATGGCTTTAAGACTTTCTGGCGCCAGCCCTGATGACATGAACTGCATTCAAGGGGCTAATTTAATTAACCCTATAGATTCCTCAATAGATTCTAGTCTAAGTGCAGTATCTATAAACCAAGAGGCATCAAGGCATACGACCTTAACTAACACGGAAAGGACTGGTGAGCCCAGAGCAGGGGTTTCCCCAATAACCCCAGTAATCTCTCCTACTCCCACTTCCAATATTTCCTCTACTCCTCCTGTGTACAATGTAGAGGCCAACGAATCTGAAGACCAAGATCTCGAAATAATAGCCTATAACCCGGATCAGCCAAGTGAAGATACGGAACCAATAATATCAAATCTGAGGAAAACTCAATCACTCTTGGCTGAGATTCCTGCTAACATCCCAGGATTAAATCTTGAACAAGAACTTGTAGAGAAGGTGATGGATGACTCAAATATTAAATCTCAAAAAGCACTAGCAGGTCCCATAACCTTATCCGTACAAAAACCCCCTCAAATGGTTTCACAAGATTCCTTTAACTCCTCAGACTCAACAAATATATCAATGGTAACAATTATGCAGACTCTCTTAGAGCAAAGAGCGGAGATACAACAACAATATCTGCAGTTAAGAGAAGATAATACTAAGCTGCAAGAAACTATGAGAGATATTGGTTTAGGTTTGGGAGGAGTGACAAAGGATATAGAAGACATAAAACAACGAATTGTGGAGGTGGAAGAAGATGTGAATAAGACTACGTCAACTGCTAAACAAAACACATTAAGAGTTTCTAAACTCGAAGCTAAAGTGGAGGATTTGGAAAATCGGGCACACAGACAAAACCTCAGATTATTTGGCATACCAGAAGGGATGGAGGGGTCCGACCCGCGGGCATTCATGGTGAAACTTTTTCAAAGAGCCTTCATGGATCTCGCCGATTGGGACTGGGATTCCCAGTTACAGAGAGTACACAGACTACCCTTGATTCAAAGAAGCACAAGCAGTAAATTTCCTAGACCATTCTTGATTTACTTTGGCAATTTTCTTTTGCGGCAAGCTGTATCATTTAAGGCCAGGCCCAATAATCCTGTCACCGTTGATAATCTCACTTTCTTTGTGAAATCTGACCTAAGTAAGGGCACAATGGACAAACGTTGGGAGCTTCGTAAGATGATAGATGCCTTCAAAAATTTAGGATGTATGGCCTATCTCCAAGAACCTGCTCGCCTCAAGGTCATTCGCAATGGTCAAATGGTTTTTTTCACTGATCTTTCAGCCGCTGAACAAACTCTGGAAAAATTCTCTTGGGAGAATGCAAAAGAAAAACAAAAAGAAAAAGAGAACTAAGGAGATGAAAAAACTGGAGCTCATACACTTATGATACTATCTCACCTTTCGTTTCTTTAGTGTTCATTACACTGAACCCATATGTATTAAGCACATGGTTCATTTCTTTTTGTTTTTATGCACAACCATACTTTTGGTTTTTATTATTAACTTTTTTTTCGTAGGTGGGTTCAATCTTTTCTTTTATCTATTTTCACTCTTTAGGTGTGAGTTTATATATTGAGCAATTTAAGATATGGCATGAGCGGTCTCTCATGTATGCACCTTCACTACGCTGCCCCTTCACCGGCAGCAAAAGATAGAGGGGTGCTCCCCCCTAAGGGACGGGAGGTTGCGAGGGTGGGGGCGGGGTTGTTGCAGGGGAGGGTGCGACAACAAGTGTCGAGGGTGGGGGGGGGCAAAAAATGTGGAAAAAATTGATTGCAGGATTCGACCTTCTCTTAAATATTAGTAGGGTGGAAAATTTAACTATCATGAAAAGAGTAAAGATAGAGGGGAATTATAAGTACAAGAAAAACACCTCAATAGTTAAATGCTCAAACTAAGAATATTATGTTGGAATGTAGATGGCCTAAATAGTAAAAACAAAAGGAACTTAGTAAAGGAAGAGATTAAAATGTACAACCCTAATATAGTTTTGGTTTCAGAGACTCACATCAAATATCAAGATCGAAAATTACTATCACAGCTGAGATACGAATTGGTTGTATGTTCTACTCTAAACGAGACCATTAGGGGGGTAGCTATTTTAAAACAAAAAGGAGTTCCATTAGAAACAATTAAAACCGCCTCAGATGCTCGGAGAAGGTGGGCAATCGCACAGATGCAAGGCGATAATGTGAAACTGGTATTATGTGTAGTATACGGACCAAATATTGATGATCCCAAAGTCTTCCAAGAACTAAGTATAGAATTACTCGAATGGGAGGGAGAAACTATCATTGCCGGGGATTTCAACTGTGCTATTGACTACAAAGTAGACTCCACTGGGCAAAGTAACTATAAAAGAATGCACAAAGTAAGAGCAGCAATTTTAGAATTAGCAAGATTGAACAATGTTAGAGATGTTTGGCGGTTTAAACATCCTAAGTTGGCAGGCTTCACTCACTATTCTGCACCACATAAATCCTGCTCTAGAATTGATATGATATGGGCCTCTGATCAAACTTTAGACAACTGCGAGATTGAAATTTGCCCCAAAGTTACCTCTGACCACAATCCCTTGTTAATTGAAGTTACAATTAAAGATCAAAACAAAAAAGAAACACGAAAATTCACTTTCCCAAGACACTTACTTGTTGATATAAGATTTACTACATTAATTAAAAAACATATGCAGGAGTTTATCTCATTAAATATTAATTCGGCTAATATAAACACCGTATGGGATACATGTAAATGTAGCATTAGGGGGTTTGCTCAACAATATATATTTAGGCAAAATGCGGAGAGTCGTAAAAACAATAAAAAACTAACATCTAAGATACTAGATATGGAAGTACAACTCGCTGAGGCAACACGGCACTCAAAAAACAATATAGAGAGGATTAGACTTAATTTGGCGGAACTGCAAGCAGGACTAAAAAAAACGTTGAGAGAAAGATATATTTCAAAATTACAAAAGTATAAACTAGATCAGTACGAAGGCGGCGATCGTATTGGGAAAATATTAGCTTTTAAAACTGCGGATAGGAAAGCCAAAACTAAAATCAAAGAAATAATAGGATCAGACTGAATCACTTATGAACGAGAGGATCAAATATTGAAACAATTTGTTAAATTCTACCAACAACTTTATACACCCGAGGCTATACCAACTAAAGCAGATATCTCACAATATCTTGACAAATATTTAACCCCACCTCGGGCGTTAAATATTGAAATACTTCAACAACTAAATTCAAAAATAACATTAGATGAAATAAAACGCGCAATTGATAATTTACCTTTAGGGAAGGCGGTTGGAGAAGATAGCTTACCCGTGGAACTTTACAAACTTTGCGCACAAGAACTGTTGCCGCTATTAGAAAAGGTGATAAATTCAATTATTGTTTCCAAGCAAGCTTCACTATCATGGAAAATCGCTAAAATAATCTTTTTCTTGAAAAAAGGAAAACCTGAAAAAGAATGTGGATCATACCGGCCGATTTCTTTACTTAATTCTGACGTAAAAATTTTGCTAAAATCCTCGCCAATCGCTTAGCCCCTATCATGCCAGATATTGTTAACCTTCAACAACATGGTTTTGTAATGGGCAGAGACACCACTACGCATGTCAATACATCAATTACAGCTTTTGATGTAGCAGAAACTACCCACACCCCACTCGGTATGATTATGTTAGATGCAGAAAAAGCATTTGACCGAGTGGGGTGGGAATATCTGTGGGCAGTATTAAATAAAATGGGAATATCTGGGTCTTATTTACATTGGGTAAGGTCACTTTACGATGAACCACAGGCTATGATAAGCTATGGAGGTAAAGATTCTGTTAACTTCAAGATCGGAAGAGGCACAAGACAAGGTTGTCCCCTTTCCCCATTACTTTTTGCTCTTTCTTTAGAACCCTTTTTAAATGCACTCAACGATCAAATCAACATTACCCCAGTGAATCATGGGGGTATAACTCTTAAAATAACTGCCTTGGCTGACGACATAGCAATTTACACAACAGATATTAATAACGCTATGCCAGAAATTATTAATGAAGCGCAAAACTACGGTAGAATCTCCGGGTACAAATTGAATGTGAGCAAAACTCAAATTATAGCCAACTATACCCCGGATGTACATATCTTTGATACCTGTAAAGAGGCAGTTTATTTAGGTATTAAACTAACTGCCAAAGTGGGGGAAATTTTGGAAATAAACTATGAGACATTCCTAAAAGAAACTATTGTAAGTCTCAAGAAATGGCACAAAATCCCTCTCAGCTTATTAGGTCGACTCAATCTGATAAAGATGAAAGTATTACCTAAACTACTTTATTTGTTTAGAGCTATACCGCTGCAACCGAATAAACTTTTTTTCAAAAGGCTTGATGGTATATGTAGTAACTTTATATGGGGATACAAAAAAGCACGAAGGGCTATAAAATTTTTGGCATTGCCCATTTCTAAAGGGGGACTTGCTTTTCCGGACTTTAATTTGTATTTCTTAGCTTCTTTTTTTTTTCGTGTAAGGAGTTTATTAAAAAATGAGACATCTTTATTTTTTCATCAATTTATGCTAGGCGCTGATTCCAATCAATTCCTACTGCGTGTTCATGATCCAAACTACTTCAAGCGGGTCAAATTTAAGACTGCAAAACATGCTATAAAAATTTGGGACAAAATCTTGCATATTAGTAAAAGTTCATTTTACAATGCTGAACTTAGATTATGGAACAACCCTGGTCTCCCGGATATCTTTTCGGATGGGACGGGGAATCGCTGGATTAGACATGAAATAAACACATTAGGAGATCTATATGGAACTAATGGTTTGATTGACTTTGAAAATTTGAAAATCACAAACGGTGTCACGAACGATATGCACTTTAAATATCAACAACTGAGAGACTTTTTTTATAATAAAATGAGAATAACGGAAGTTATACAATCAGATATTTGTGAGTGTATCTATTCTGATAAAACTAAATCACTAATAAAACTGGGATACCAATTGTTAATCAAAGACAAATGTGAAAACACTACCAAAATTGCAGCTAAATGGTCCCGTAGACTAAATCTAGATGTAAACTCAACACAGATTGGAAATGCTTTAACACACCTAAGTGATATAGTACACTCCTCTAACCTCAGAATGCAATTATATAGGACAATTACTGAGCTGTACTATACACCACAAAGAATATCCATATGGACGCAAGGGAATTCGTTTTCAGATAAATCTAAATGCGCAAAATGCAATATGCATGCTGCTGGAATAGATCATATGCTATTTTCCTGTCCTGCATTTTCTACCTATTGGAATGGAATAACGGACTATTTAAAAATTAATCAGATAAAGATACCAGAACTTACTGCACATCTGGTCTTACTAGATATGCAAGAGATCAATTGTTTTCATGTGCAAGATTAACTATAGCTAGGGCATGGATCTCTAAGGAACCTCCAAATGTAGCTGAGTGGCTTGCTTTGGTTAGCGAAATCAGAATCATGGAACTCACACTAGCTAAATATAGAGGTCCAAAAGCCCTTGCTAGAAAAGAAAGGATCTGGAAGCATTTCTTTGAAGTACAAGGAGTGGGGACTACCTGTTAAAGCTTCTTCATGATTGAAACTATTCTTTTGCTTAAATGTATCTCTTTTGTTAAGCATTAAATTGTCACTACATTTCTCCTCTATTTCTGTACTCTAACCTGTACTTTTTACTCTTAAAAATGTATTAATGCTAATCCTATGCTTATCAGATCTATGGATAATGTATAACCGTAATACTATGGTACATGTCGAATCCTGTAATAAAAAACAGACAAATAAAAAAAAAAAAAAAAAAAAGATTCCAAAACACGGCAGCTCATAGTCCAAGCCACCATCCTGTCCCGACTGGACTATGCGAGCGTACTACTATTAGGCGCTAACAAAGCCGAAACAACTAGGCTCCAGCGTATACAGAACTCTGCGGCCAGGGCTATTGTAGGCCTTCCCAGAAGGTGCTCCGTGAGAGGCACCATCCAGAGACTCCACTGGCTCCCGGTGGAAGCTTGTATCCAATTTAAGGCCCTCACTACTGCTTTTAAAATTTTGAATACAGAGGGCCCAGAACTCCTCCGATCGCTGCTTACTCCATACACCCCCCAGCGCAATCTGCGCTCTACCGGTCAACACTTAGTAGTGGTCCCTCGCACCAAATTCAGTCGCATCGGAGGTCGCTCTTTCAGACGTCGGGCGGCTAAACTATGGAACGCCCTTCCCTTCCATATCCGCTGTATCGACAACCTACTCACTTTCCGCAAAGCAGTTAAAACTCACCTCTTTTTAGGTCGGTAGGTCCCTTCCCTCCCTCCCCCCACCCCGGTAAGTTGTGCTTTGGTTTCTTAGCGCCGGGACGCCCCGTTGCTGGGGCAGCTGTCGCGCTCAATAAACCCCTTAACATAACATAACATTTGTGAATGCAGGGGTACCGTGTGCTTCACACGGTGCGTTTCACACGCTCACGCATGGCACCATTACAATAGTGATATGAGGCGCACACATGGCAGGAATGTAGGGGTACGGTTCAAACAAGGATGTGTATCAAGTTCTTTTCATTTCATACTTACACGTGCAGGCCCTAGGTGTGGCAGGCAGTGATTTAGCACAGGGCATATGATCTTGTTGCACAATTGAGGTGTGCTGACCTGTTGACATATGTCATGTGTGATGGGTCACTATGTGGTAGACATAACCTTTACACTTGTCACATGTGTACCATTATGCAGATGTAGCCATGCACATCTACACTGGGATGGCACAGTCATCACTATGGGCACCTGTTTCATGATGCCAGGGACCGGGGCACTTAGTCACTTGACATTTCATGCTCAGCATGACCCTATGTGACTATGTCCGGTGTGTGTCATGTCAAACCTTGAGCTCGTTGTTTGTGTTACGTAAACTGCATCTGCTGTTGGTGCATCTAACATGGGTCTGTGTTGAGATGGTGAAGGGTTTCACATGTACCCTCACCATGCCACATGTGCATTTCTACAGCTTTTGGGTCTGATGGCATCAGACATCAATTGTGGGCCCCCAATTTGTTGGGGGGGTGTGGGTGCACTGGGGGGTACCCATGTTACCCCCCTACATGTCCCTGTAACAGGTGATAGGCACTGTGCAGTCCCTGCCACACAATGCAGGGATATGCTGTACATGCCCCTTTTGATATCGTGGCGGTGCTGCTAGCAGCAGCAATAGCCGCAGTGTTAAAGGCCGTGATCGTACCACCGCGTTAGGATTTCAACTGCAGAGCATACTAAATGGACCGACGGTTATGCTGCGGTCCTTGCAGGCGGTCTTTTCCCACTACCATGGCGGTCAGGGTGATTTCCCGACCGCCATCCTAATAGAGCCCTAAGTAAGTAAAACTGCTTTTAGAATCTAACACTACTTATAGGCTTCACCAAAAAATATATATAAAACAAAATTCACTAATATGTCTCTCTTAAACTTATATCTCCTCTACAGATATCTTTTAAAGCAGCCAGAAATACTACAGCAGCGTCAACAATAAAGTTACTAAGAAAGTAAGTATATTCATTATTTATTTTAAACAACTCCCTGAAATATCCACAAACAATGTCCGCACCTCCTACAACACAATCCAACAAAAATATTTAAATTATTTGTTTTCTTCCCAACAGAAATATCTTCAACAAAATGAAAATACAAGCTTGAAAAAATTGCAACAGGATTTTTATTGACATAAACAGCAACAATTTAAGTATATCCAAAGCAATGTATATTTATTTACCTAAAAACTATACTGTATTATTTTAATTAATTTTTATATATATTTTCCTTAGCACTAAAAAGACCAACATGACTGAAGGCGCACAATTTATTATGTCTCAAAGAGGGAACATTTTATTATGTTACATGGGTTATGTATATACACAAGAAAAAAGGTCTGGTTTAAGAGTTTTTGGGAAATGCAGCAAATATTTTTCAAACATATGTTATGGAAGAGCTATAACACAAGAAACCACTGTTGTATCTGTAAAATAACATAACCACCCCAAATGTAACTGAGATTGAAGTGAGAGAGGCTCTTGAATCAATAAAAGAAGTTAGCACTTGTACAGATAGACCTACCACAGAAATACTAAAGCAACAGCTACCAAAAGTACCCCAACATGCATATAGCCAATAACCCTCTATTGATTCATTAAAAAGAACAATAGCTAGTTAAGAGAAAGCCCCTACAAGTACAACACGTGCCCCTAAAACATTTCAAGAGGTAGAGATTCCCCCTGAACTAAGTATAACACACAATAATGAACCATTTATACTATTTTATAATAAATGCAAAGATGAAAGAATCATTGTGTTTGCTACTACAAACAATGTACACATATTACAACAATGCAAAACATGGATGATGTGTCCCAAACCATTTATTCAGTTGTACACAGCCCATGGTCTGTTTCAAAATACTAATATTCCATTTATGAATACCGTACTCCCCAATAAACAACAACCTACCTATCTAGAAATTATAAACCAAATAAAACAAGAAACAAATAATTATTTTCCTCAGAAAATATCTATTTTGAACAAACCATGATTTATTCTATACTTAAATGCTACCCACATACAGCAATCCAGGGTTGCTATTACCACTTTAACCAATGTCTATGGAGAAACCTGTAAAAGTCAACCCTAAGTATTCAATATGCATCTGACAGTACTTTTGCATGGCAAGTAAACAAACTGATAGCACTGCCTTATGTCCCAGTGACTGGTGTAGCAGAAGACTATAACATCCTAATAGAAAACCCCTACTACAAAAGAAATGAAGAAAAACTAAGCCCACTTTTAGATTACTTCAAAGATGCTTGGGTGGGTAGAATCCACAGATCAGGGCACAGAAGACTACCCAAATTCCACATTTCCATGGTGGAATGTGTACCTGAGCACATTAAACAAACAAGCCAAAACTAACAATGCTGTTGAAGGATTGCATGTTGCCTTCCAACCAACAACAGGCAGAGGGACACCTACCCTACACAAACTAATCCAAGCTCTCCAAAAAGAACAAAGCTATCAGCAACTTAGAATGGAACAATCTGTGACCCAAATAGGCCCAAAAATCACCAAACTAATAAAAAAAATGTGAATTAGTACAAAGTCAGTTAACACTATACCCAAGCACAAGAGGCCTAGAATACCTATCACTAATAACTAAAACCATACTTTAAATTATAAATATACAGTAATTAAAAAGAGTTTTCAGCAAAACACAAACTTTATCTATACATGTATTTTTCAAAATATTGTAAAATATAAATAATTTGTCATATATATTTAATTTAATATTTTAAATATATATTGACATCTTTATTTTACAAAATACAACACATATGTAAAATATTATTCTCAATATTGCTCTCCCACATTTATTAATTAAATTACTTACCGTTTCTGTTGCTGAAGAAAAGATATTCCAAACATCGGTAATCCATCCACATATCTTTCAATCCAAACAAATGTAAAAATTAACCCAAACAAAAATGCAAAAATCCAACTGTTGCAAAAAGAATCCAGGTTCGATAAATTCTATTCGAGTAACCATAAAAAAATATATATATATTTATTTAAAAGAAACGCTCCAGGAAACCCGATAAATTAATAAAGTGGTAAATAAATATTAGTATAAAATACTAATACACACTTCTTAATTAAAAAAACGCTATCTTCTCCAAAAAGCGACTTCGATAAATCCAACTTCATTAAACCAGAAACAACCCGAAAATATATATTTTTTAAAAGTAACTCTCCAGGAAAACCTGAAAAAATTAAGAAAGTGTTAAATAAATATTAGTATAAAATACTAATACACACTTCTTCGTTAAAAAAACGCTATCTTCTCCAAAACACGACTTCGATGAAAGAAAACCTGTAAAAAAGTAAATAAACATACCCCCGACACATACACATACACTATAATTAAATACATTTAAAAAAAAATGTATCACCATATACACACATTTCTGTACATATTCTAACTGCTTTACACTAGGCCTCAAACAGTAACTATCGATGTCTCGCAAAAATTTCACTAACAACTAAAACACCCCAAAAAAACAACCACCTAACACTAAACACACTACCTACCACCTAACTACATTCAAATACAAGTAAAAACTTAGGGGTCTATAATGATGGCGTGCGGATCATCACCGCACAACCGGCAGTGGTGATCCGCATTCCATTACTTCCTTCCTGTCTGCCATTTGCCTCCACCATATTACCATGGCGGGGATTACCGCGGCTGACGGAAAGACAGTCTGCCGCTTTTCCGCCGACAGGCAATCGTCACAATTGCCTGCAGTGCGGAAAAGGCCCACAATATGGAGGCAGCGCCTTACGGGCACCGCCGTCCATATTATATTGTGTGTGGTGCGGGTGCATGCCTTTTCATGGCGGAGATTCTGCCATGGAAAGGCATGCAGTGAATGACATTTGGGGCCCCCGGGGGTGTGAGTGGCTGCACTGGTGGGTACCTATGGTACCCCCCTTCATTGCCATACACATTGTAGCAGGCACTACGCGGTTGCATTGCAATGCACAACATGCTCCATTAACATTGCCGCAGGAGCTGTTTACAGCACCACCCGATGCAATGTTAATGACAAGAATGGGCCCGCCAGTGGGGCGGCGCATCCTAATTGGCCTTGCGGGACTGTCGCACCTCTGGCAGTCGGTCCGGTTTTCCGTTACGGTGGTGGGCGGACAGAGTGTGCCCGTCATCGTAATGGGGCCGTTAGTTTAATTAAAGAAAAATACACTTACCTTCCTCGACGCGATGCAGCTTCTAACCATGAGCGTGTCCGCTCTGAAATAAACCAAAACAACAGCAAGATAGTCCCTGGAAACAAAAATGGCTGGTTAAATAGTAAAACACATAGCAATTAATTTCAAAACATGTAATACAGTAATACATGAATTATTAATGTTTTCTGGAAAATGAATAATATTGATCTTATATGTTAACATTAATGTAACATTTTTTCTACATTACAAAATTATAACAAAAATTAATATAACACATATATATATGATTATTATAATTACTTATTCATTTGTATAATTTACAATGCTTTCCTTGTCAAAAACATGCTTATATAAAATGTAACAATGTAATAATTAATATTATTAATATTTCATACATTAATAATATTAATTACAATTATATATTGCATGCACAAAAACTGTTAACCACTTAAAATGTGAACCTATTTTTACTAAATCTTTATAATGCTATATTGTTTAATATAAACAAAATATGCATATAATTACTAAATGTTCAACATGCAAAAATAAATTGTAAAATGATATTGCAAAGTTAATGTATGTTACAAAAATGTTCTAAACTAAAATAACAAAAAACAATTCTGCTACAAAAGATAAATACCTGTATCCTAAGATATAACAATGTAAAAAACATGTATGTACAAAAATATAATATATGTCAATAAACATATATCCAAATTATGTTACTAAAATAAAAAAGTGTACTTATTCTGTATGTTTCCTCATGTGTATATTATTGCCTTAATAAAATATGTTTTTTTACTCTAAGCATCTTTTTCTTAAAAAATAAAGATCATTTAAAAATTATTAAGCCTGATTCTTTTTCTCTTAATTTATTGTTCTTAAATATTTTCCTAAAATGTATATTTTAAAACGTGCATATTTTTTTAACTAATATGTATTATCAAAATACATTGGTATAAGTATTGTAAATGTAAATAAAAAATAAAATAAAATATTATACATACACATTACTACAAAAGATTATAAAAATATTTTAAAGTCACACACCTATAAACATACGTAATATAATATTTCTACATCAATTAGTACAAACTAAAGTAAAATGCTCTACACTACACATATATAATTTACTATTCCCACTCCACTTAATATATTCTCAGGAAAGGTTCTGAACATTAAAGATATAGATATAAAGATATATAACTTACTATTTTCACTCCAGTTAGTTTTAAGGGGTCCATAAGGATGGCGGACGTACTTAGTCCGCCCACCATCCTATCGGTCATTGGGACCGCCCGTCATAAGGGCGGTGGCCCCGTGGGGGTTTTTAGGATGCGCCCGCCACTGTGGTGGGCGCATCCTGCATTTTTAGAATTTTGGCGGGTGGTGCTCTCAGCACCGCCCGCCACAATGCTAAAAATGCACAAATACATTTGCATTAAGAAAGCGGCAGGCACCACGCGGTGCCTGCCGCTTTGTTAATGCAAAGGTAGGGGGGTACCACAGGTACCCCCCGTGTGCACCCCCCACCTTTCCTTCACTCCGGGGGCCCGCAGCATCTGTTCTGGACCATCCTAATATGGCTAGCGGTGTCTAAAAGACACTGCCACCATGTTAGACATTTTCTGCCATGGTCGCAGAAAAGCGGCGGACAGTCTTTCCTTCTGCTGCGGTTCCCCCCCACATTCTAATATGGCATGGGGGCATTTAGGTGAGGATGGCGGGTGGATTTCCCCCGCCAGGCCGGCGGTGGCTCCCACCATCCTGGCGGGGGCAATCCGCCTGCCATCCTAATGGGCCCTAAGTCAGAGAAGGTGCTAGACACTGAACCTATATAATTTACTATTCCCACTCCGGTTAGAATTTAGCCAGGGAAGGTGTTAGACACGAAACCTATTTATTTACTATTCTCACTCCAGATAGTATTAACACAAAGAAGGTGCTGGACACTAAAGAAATATCATTTACTATTCCCACTCCAGTTAGTATTAAGTCGGGGAAGGTGCTCAACACTAAACATATACAATTTACTATTCCCACTCCCCTTAATATATTCTATGGGAACGTCTGGACATTAAAGATATATACTTTACTATTTCCGTTCCAGTTAGTATTAAGTCAGGGAAGGTGCTGGACACTAAACATATATAATGTACTGTTCCCACTCCACTTAATATATACTCAGGGAAGGTGCTGGACATTAAAGATATATAATTTACCATTCCCACTCCAGTTAGTATTAAGTCATAAAAGGTGCTGGACACTAAACCTATATAATTTACTATTCCCACTCCAGTTAATATTATGACTGGGAAGGTGCTAGAGACTAAACCAATACAATTTACTATTCCCACTCTGGTTAATATTAAGGGGTCCATTAGGATGTCGGGAGGATTTCCTCCGCCAGGCTGGCGGTGGCTACTGTGGTGGGCGCATCCTGCATTTTTAGAATTTTGGCGGGTGGTGCTCTCAGCACCGCCCGCCACAATGCTAAAAATGCACAAATACATTTGCATTAAGAAAGCGGCAGGCACCACGCGGTGCCTGCCGCTTTGTTAATGCAAAGGTAGGGGGGTACCACAGGTACCCCCCGTGTGCACCCCCCACCTCTCCTTCACTCCGGGGGCCCGCAGCATCTGTTCTGGACCATCCTAATATGGCTAGCGGTGTCTAAAAGACACTGCCACCATGTTAGACATTTTCTGCCATGGTCGCAAGGCGACCGGAGCGGAAAAGCGGCGGACAGTCTTTCCTTCTGCTGCGGTTCCCCCCCACATTCTAATATGGCATGGGGGCATTTAGGTGAGGATGGCGGGTGGATTTCCCCCGCCAGGCCGGCGGTGGCTCCCACCATCCTGGCGGGGGCAATCCGCCTGCCATCCTAATGGGCCCTAAGTCAGAGAAGGTGCTAGACACTGAACCTATATAATTTACTATTCCCACTCCGGTTAGAATTTAGCCAGGGAAGGTGTTAGACACGAAACCTATTTATTTACTATTCTCACTCCAGTTAGTATTAACACAAAGAAGGTGCTGGACACTAAAGAAATATCATTTACTATTCCCACTCCAGTTAGTATTAAGTCGGGGAAGGTGCTCAACACTAAACATATACAATTTACTATTCCCACTCCCCTTAATATATTCTATGGGAACGTCTGGACATTAAAGATATATACTTTACTATTTCCGTTCCAGTTAGTATTAAGTCAGGGAAGGTGCTGGACACTAAACATATATAATGTACTGTTCCCACTCCACTTAATATATACTCAGGGAAGGTGCTGGACATTAAAGATATATAATTTACCATTCCCACTCCAGTTAGTATTAAGTCATAAAAGGTGCTGGACACTAAACCTATATAATTTACTATTCCCACTCCAGTTAATATTATGACTGGGAAGGTGCTAGAGACTAAACCAATACAATTTACTATTCCCACTCTGGTTAATATTAAGGGGTCCATTAGGATGTCGGGAGGATTTCCTCCGCCAGGCTGGCGGTGGCTACCGCCAGCCTGGCGGAGGAAATCCGCCCGACATCCACAGCCCAAATCCCCCCGCCATATCCTAATGGCCCCCTAAGTCAGGGAAGGTGCTGGGCACTAAACATATACATTTACTATTCCCACTCTAGTTAATAGATACTCAGGGAAGGTGCTGGACATTAAAGATATATGAATTACTATTCCCACTTCAGGTAGTATTAAGTAAGGAAGGTGCAGGACATTAAAGAGATATATTTTACTATTCCCACTCAAGTTAGTATTAAGTCAGGGAAGATGCTGGACACTAAACCTATACAATTTAGTTTTCCCACTCCAGTTAATTCATACTCAGGGAAGACGCTGGACATTAAAGATAAATAAATTACTATTCCCACTCCAGTTAGTATTAAGTCAGGGAAGGTGATGGACATTACATTTATATATAATTTACTATTTCAACTCCAGTTAGTATTAAATCAGGGAGGTGCTGGACACTAAACCTATATAATTTACTAATCCCACTCCAGTTAACACATACTCAGGGAAGGTGCTGGACATTAAAGATATATAAATTACTATTCCCACTCCAGTTAGTATTAAGTCAGGGAAGGTACAGGACATTAAAGAGATATAATTTACTATTCCCCCTCAAGTTAGTATTAAGTCAGGGAAGGTGCTGGACACTAAACCTATACAATTTAGTATTCCCACTCCAGTTAATACATACTCAGGGAAGATGCTGGACATTAAAGATAAATTAATTACTATTCCCACTCCAGTTAGTATTAAGTCAGGGAAGGTGCTGGACACTAAACCTATACAATTTACTATTCCCACTCCAGTTAATACATACTCAGGGAAGGTACTGGACATTAAAAGAGATATAATTTACTATTCCCACCCCAGTTAGTATTACGTCAGGGAAGGTGCTGGACACTAAGGGGCCCATTAGGATGGCGGGCGGATTGCCCCCACCAGGCTGGAGGTAGCCACCGCCAGCCTGGCGGGGGCAATCCGCCCGCCATCCGCAACTAAATTCCCCCCCCGCCATATTAGGATGGCGGGGGGACCGCGGCGGATGGAAAGACCGTCCGCCGCTTTTCCGCCCCGGTCGCCTTGCGACCGGGGTGGAAAAGGTTTAATATGTTGGCGGTGTCTAATAGACACCGCCAGCCATATTATGATGGGCTTGTGTAGATGCCTTTCCGCGGCGGCGATGCCGCCACGGAAAGGCATGCGGTCTTCACTCTGGGAGCCCCCAGAATGAAGGAGAGGTGGGGGCTGCACACGGGGGTGTACCTGTGGTAATCCCCTTCATTTGCAAAAACAAAGCGGCAGGCACCGCGCGGTGCCTGCCACTTTGTTTATGCAAATGCATTAATGCATTTATAGCATTGTGGCGGGCGGTGCAGAGAGCACCGCCCGCCACAATGCTATAAATGCAGGATGTGCCCGCCACTGTGGCGGGCACATCCTAATACCCCCCACTGGACCCCTGCCCTAATGGCGGGTGGTCCCGAATTCCGACAGGATGGCGGGCGGACAAAGTCCGCCCAACATCCTAATGAGCCCTAAAATATATATATATAATTTACTATTCCCACTCCAATTAATATATACTCAGAGAAGGTGCTGGACATTAAAGATATATAATTTACTATTACCCCTCCAGTTACTACAACATAATGGAAGATGCAGGACACTACACATTATTTAATTAACTTATACCATATTGTACATATTTAATATTTGATAAAACCACTACTCTCAAATTGTATTTATTTCAACTGTTTCAAAATTAAATATTACTAATAATATATAATAAATAAATATTATGAAAAAATAACTTATTATTTTGTCTTTTCATCATATTAATTACATAAAATTCAATATTTTAATCTAATAATAAACTCAAATAGATGGACTACATATATTTAATAAATCCACATTTAAATTAATTCTATTCAACAATATTTTTTCCATTCTTATTATTTAAAAATAAAAAATTACTTAAGATTTTATATTCCAAATACCATAAATTCATCAAATTTACACACATGAATTATAACATTTTCAATGAATTAATTATTTTGACATTTTTCTAATATTTTTTAATCTAAATTTTCAAAACATTACATTATATTTTAGAACACTCCCCAGCCCTCTTCCCTATAAACACAGATTTACACTCATAAGTTAAATGTTACAAATTTAACTTTAAAAATGTTAAATTCTCCCCAACATCATCTCCTACAAACCCAACATCCCATTGCTAATAACTATTTGTTTTAAATGTACAATTTAAATTTAAAATTAATTTATAAAAATGTTATTTTTTTTTAAAATACTCCCCAACCTTATCCCCTAAAAAACCCAACATCGGAATTCTAAAAAACAATGTTGAATTTCAATTAATTCATATTAAAAATTCCAAAATTGATCTTGAAATATTTTAAAACACACTCCCCACCCTAATCCCCTAAAAACCAACATCCCACTCCTAAAATTTCTATTACAAATTAGTTTTTTTACAAGATTCAACAACTATTATTGCATAAATAACAACATTTTCATGCTAAATAATACTTGAACGATATTTTTTTTAAACAATATTTTATACGTTCTATATTTTTTCAATATTTTACACAACACTAACAAACAATGATTTTATTACGGAATATTTGATTCTATATTTTCTACTTCGATATTTCAACAACAAAAAAATATATCTTTTTAACATCGATATATATAACATCGATATTTTAGTAATGTTGCTATACTAAACTCAATATTATTTTATATCGAGATTAAAAATGTGATATTATGGCTAATTACCGTTATGATGCTTGAAAGTGAGAATCCTTTAATTTGATAACAAACTCATTCTACAATAACATTGGTAAACTTGTATTTCTGATATCCTAAAACTCCCAGAAGAGGGGCTAGCACCTTGGTGGATTTTCCCTGAACAGGCTGGTGTCAAACTGTTGAAATCATGAATAATATCCAATACAACAAGCAAATGGGCACACATAAGCACCTACCTTGAAGATCTGAGGCCCTGCATAAATTACCAATACTGGTATTTTGCACTGTACCATCTTCATTTCTATAGGACAACACATAACAAAGCCTTACACCTGCATTATATTCATAACCAGTGACGCACCAAGAACAATTCTAAACCATCAAAAAGATGAATTTTACATCTATGGACACAAACATCATGGGCCTTATGCATAGTAAGTGTTTTTTAAAACCACTTCCCAACCCGCCCTGCTGACTCCGCCCACCCCCCTCGTCATCAGCCTACTTAGGCTCCACTCCCCTTCCATTTCAGTGTCTGCAAGCAACCCGGTGGCAGAGGGCTTGCGCGCGGCTAGCACTGCAATTATTTTTTAAATACCTTGTCTTCTCTGCTGATTACGAGCAGCACAGCCTCCCTGTCCCGCTGACCACGAGCGGCCGACTTGACTTTTTTAAAACCACTTCCCAACCCGCCCTGCTGACTCCGCCCACCCCCCTCGTCATCAGCCTACTTAGGCTCCACTCCCCTTCCATTTCAGTGTCTGGAAGCAACCCGGTGGCAGAGGGCTTGCGCGTGGCTAGCACTGCAATTATTTTTTAAATACCTTGTCTTCTCTGCTGATTACGAGCAGCACAGCCTCCCTGTCCCGCTGACCACGAGCGGCCGACTTGACTTTTTTAAAACCACTTCCCAACCCGCCCTGCTGACTCCGCCCACCCCCCTCGTCATCAGCCTACTTAGGCTCCACTCCCCTTCCATTTCAGTGTCTGCAAGCAACCCGGTGGCAGAGGGCTTGCGCGCGGCTAGCACTGCAATTATTTTTTAAATACCTTGTCTTCTCTGCTGATTACGAGCAGCACAGCCTCCCTGTCCCGCTGACCACGAGCGGCCGACTTGACTTTTTTAAAACCACTTCCCAACCCGCCCTGCTGACTCCGCCCACCCCCCTCGTCATCAGCCTACTTAAACGTCCCTCATGCGTCAGCGCAGCGGACGAGCGCAGCGGGCGCGACGTAGGCGCGCCGGAGTCACGCCAGAGTCCTGCCCGTCTGCGCCCGTCCACGGATGGACGGGCCCAGGGGCCAGGGATGCCGCCACTGCTATTTCTTACTCCCCCTCTGCTCTTATGAAACTACAAGCCTCTGCTTGCCCCCTATCTCCCGAAACCTGGGCCAGGATCACCTCACTGGGGATTGCAGGGTACTCCCCCCCTCATCTGGGGCCGGCGTTACCTCTCATTGCTCCTGCTCTTGTTGAGTCGCAGCTCCGGGTACTATACCTAAACACTCGTTCTTTGGTCAGGCATCAAGCCGATATTTTCCATCTTCTCATGACGGAGAGGCCAGACGTTCTCTTACTATCTGAGACCTGGCTCACCGACGACTCCCTCCCTGACATCCTCGCTGCGTTACCCCCAGATTACTTTCTGTTGAACACCAACCGTCCTGGGGGCCGCTCCGGAGGAGGGGTGGCAGCGGTAATACGCAAGAATCTTAAGATTATCGCCTCCGCCACTATGACCCTCCCTGAAGTGGATAACCTGGTCCTCCGTCTTGGGACCGAGGTAGGTGCAGTTACCCTAATGGTACTTTATCGCCCCCCCACCCCATGCCTTCCTTCCCCTCCTCTTTTATTGAACAGTTGACTAACCTTGCTACCTCCTCCCCCCGCACTGTCATTGTTGGTGACTTCAACTACTGGTTTCAGAATGAGGACGCTGGCCCCCATGCCATCGAACTGTTCGAGGCCCTCTCGAGCCTGAACTTCACTCAATTAGTCAGGTCCGCCACTCACAATGGCGGCCACATCCTTGACCACATTTGGGTCCACGGGGTAAAGTCCTCCTGTCCGCTTATAACACCTTGTGTGTGGTCCGATCACTTTTTGATTGACACCACTCTCTCGGCTGTCGGCCAGATCAGGATCCCACTGCAGGAGGGCGGCACCGCCCGCAAGTGGAGAGCCGCCGACTCCTCTAAACTTCTATCTCACCTCTCTCTAACCCGTCCCCTGCTCCCCAACGATTTAAGCACCAACGAGCTTTAGGGGCATATTTCTGACTGGCTCACGACAGCCAGCGATATTTTTGCCCCTCTAACTAAGTTCCCCCTATCCCGACATTGCCACTCCCACAAATGGTTCACCCCCCACCTCAAGACCCTGCAATTGGAACTCCGCCGATCTGAGCGCAGGTGGAGGAGAGACTACTGCTCGTCCAGTAGAGGCGTATATGTGGCCGCGCGCAATAAGTACAAAACAGCCATCTCCGCAGCCAAAAAAGCTTACGCCTCAGAAAAAATCTTATCCGCCCCTTGCAAGTCCAAAGAGATTTTTAAAGTCCTTAACGAATTCACTTCCGACCCCAGGACACTTCCGACTCAGGCCCCCACACAGGAATCTTGTAACGCGCTAAGTACTTTCTTTATTCAGAAAATTGCTTTGATTAAAGACACCATCCCGGCTACCCCCCCTGGCGCGGGCTCCGTCTCTCCCCCCCACAATGCCCTCTCTTTCACTCAGTTTTCTCCCTTAGACCCCACTTCCTTGGCCACATTGGCTACCCGTATCAAGTCTGGATCTCCAGACGACTGTTGTCCCCCCACCATACTACGAGACATCTGCCATTCTCTACCCGACTGCATCCTTCCCCTGCTGAATTCCTCTCTCTCGTCCGGTACGGTACCCTGCTCCTTCAAGGAGGCCGTTCTGGTGCCTCTACTGAAGAAGCCTGGGGTTGATCCCGCCGTTCCGGCGAACTACCGCCCCATCTCTCTCTTGCCTTTCTTCTCTAAAATCCTGGAAGCCCACGCCACCGCCTGTCTCTCACAGTTCATCGAGAGCTCCAACTTTCTCGAGGCCAATCAGGCCGGCTTCAGACCCGGCCACTCCACGGAGACTGTGATCTTGGCCGTGCTGGATGCCTTGAGAGACGGCGCTGACAAGGGTACCCCCCAGGCCCTGGTTTTATTAGATCTGTCAGCCGCTTTCGACACGGTGGACCACAACATCCTCCTCCACCGTGTCGAGCAGGCTGGCATCCAGGGCCTGGCGCTGGCATGGGTCAAATCCTTCCTGACCGGGAGGTTTCAGACCCTCAGCCTGGGCACTCTTAGAGCTCCTAGGGAACACTTGCCCTGCGGGGTCCCCCAGGGCTCCTCCTTATCCCCTCTTCTCTTCAACCTCTATCTTCGACCCCTCCTTTTTTCTCTGAGGCAGTGGGACGTCACCGTTTTTAACTACGCGGACGACCTGCAACTCATCTTTCCTCTCGATTCCCCCTCTGCTATTCCTAACTTCCAGGCAGCTATGTCCCACATCCTACAGTGGATGTGTCAAAACCAACTCAAATTGAATCCCGGAAAGACGGAGCTTCTTCTTCCTGGCAGGAGCTCTACCCACTGGGGTCTGCACTTTTGGCCGGCAGAACTTGGCCCCCCCCCACCCCTGTGGCCTCGGTAAAAAGTCTCGGGGTCACTATTGACTCCGGCCTCTCCCTCGGGCCCCAAGTGGGGACGGTTGTCTCCTCCTGTATGTTCCAGCTGCGCGGGATCAGGAAGGTGGCCTATCTCCTCACTCCTGAAGCTCTTCTGCAAGTAATTATGGCCCTTGTCCTCTCCCGCTTAGATTTTTCGAACTCTATTTACCACGGTCTGCCTAAAACATCTCTCTCCAGACTACAATCTGTACAAAATCAAGCGGCGAGACTGGCCCTTGGGATTCCGAAATGGCAATCCGCCAAACTCCTTCTTTCTAAACTGCACTGGCTCCCTGTCATCTCGAGGGCAGCCTTTAAGATCGGCTGCCTCACTTTTAAATCTTTATCTGGCTCCTGTCCCGTCTTTCTGAAATCCCTTATCAGGCCCTATTGTCCTTCACGGAACCTGAGATCTTCCCACCTTCACTTCCTACTCATCCCCCCCATCAAACTCTGCAGATCTGGAGGCCGGAGATTCGCATTCCTGGCCCCTAAACTCTGGAACTCCTTTCCCCTCTCTCTCAAAACCTCTAATTCTCTCATTCTTTTCCGTAAATCCCTAAAAACATGGCTCTTCCCTCAATCTGGCTAAATCCCTCTGGTCCTTCAGCATTCAACCAGCGCCAGGAAACCCACGGTGTCAGTGCGCTTTACAAGCTCCCCTTACAATACAATACAATACAATACAATAGTATACACATTTAATACAATAATGCTTGGTACTTTCTGTGCAATCAAATAAGTGTTTAGAGAATCAAAATTTGCAAGAAATTCAAATTGTACAACATTTCAACTACTCTCTGTTACACTATGACAGTCTCCTCCCTAAAAACCTTTGTTTTAATCTCCAGTATGAGCAATATTTGAGAATTCACCAAAATCCATCCTGTATGCCTCTGCCATTTGCTAATTCACCGGCTGGGTACAGAGTGACAGGAGTAGGGCTGTGCATTCACACTAAACAGGCACAAGGAGGGGTTGAGGCAGAATAGACCTCGATGTAATTAGAGTAGTGGGAAGAGTTGTCATTTGCACCTGAATGGGCTGTGGCTGCCTTCTAAAATGATGTCCCCACCTCCTGTAGTGACCCTGACCTGAGCAGGCCAGAACTGGAGTATGTGTGCCAGGAGAACAATGTTTATGCCAACACCACAGAACTCTTTTGGATCAAGGAACCTGCCTTGAAGAAGATATGTAGAAGCGGTGAGGAGAGACTACCACTTTGCTGATTGTTTTGCTGTGTTGGCCTGCAGAAGCTGCTTTTGCCTTGGGCAGAGAAAGGACTGGATTGAGCTTTCTGCAACTTCTTTCTGAGTGTCTCCAAGGCCTTGAGGTAGAGCTTGCCCCCAGTTCAAGAAGTCTCAGGAACAGCAAGGGCATCAAGATCCTCTGGGTACCAGCTTTTGGAACTGGGTGCTTCAGTTGTTATAGGGGAAGCACCAGGAACAATGCTATCCATGACACCACTGCCGGCTATGTGACATGAAGGCACCACAGCAGGCACCACCACACATCGCATCGCAACCCTGGTCTCATGGTTCTAAGCCACCACCGAGCTGCTGCTTTGACCTATGGGCACTGCACTCTGCACCGTCTCGCTTCACACCGCCACCCTCATATCCCTGATGACGCCGTGATGCTGTCACTGATGCCACTGCCTGCACTGTGACCTGTGAACACCTCTGGTGGAGAACATGGACCAGCTTCCTGCATCGCTCCGCAACCCTAGTCTCACCGCCACTCCAAGCTGACATTGATGCCAATGGCAGCACAGTGGTTTGGGGGCACCGCTCTTAAGTTACAGAATGCACAACCCTGTCCCACCTTGCATTCTGGGCCCACTGGCGCATGAGCCACTGACTCTAGTTCGTAAGCCGAAAACACGGCCTGTACCATGACCTGCCAGCACCGCAATGATCACCATCTCGCTTCGCACCGCAGCTCTGGTATTACCGACGGCACAGGATGACCATCACTGAGCCTGCACTGTGACCTGATGACACTGCAAGCTGCTCCGCCACACTTCACACTGTAGCCTTGACACACGCCAGTACCCCCGCCTTCAACTGCACGAAGTTCGATTTGCAATGTTTGTGACTTCAAGGGTCTAAAGAGTCCTGTAATGACCTCCAGAACTTTCATCGCTCTTTAGTTTAGAGCTCACCACAAGGTCCTGGACACCCTACATTTCTAAAGATACTGTTTGTGGGTCTTCCTGACTTTGAAGCTGGCCCATGACACCACTTTCAACCAGACTGTTGGATTTGTTTGTTCACTGCATTGTGATAGCCGTGGATGGAGCTATCACCTTCAACAAACTGTTTTTAAAGTCTATTTTTGCTTTATGAGTATTTGGAATAACTGTATGCTGGATCCTTATCGGTTTGGTCTTGTTTTACACCGATACATATTGGCTATTTTTTTTAAAACTGGTGTGGCCTCCATATGTAGTGTTTTCGCTGTATTAGTATTCTTATGTGGAAATGCTTTACATACTGCCTATAAGATAAGCCTGACTGCTCATGCCAAGCTACCAAGGGGGTGAGCAAGGGTGATTTCAGAAGTGTAACTCATTATCCTGACTAGAAAGAAGGGTCCCTGCTTGGACAGGGTAACAACCTGTCAACTAGAGAGCCGCATTTCTCACACCCCACAACAACAATACTTATCATACACATCCCCTAGCAACATCCTGTGTGTAGCAAGTCTCCAAGACATCAAATTTGCAAATTATTTGTTACCTGAATGGCACATCCAGAACAATCTACACTCATACAGCATCCTACAACAACATTAAGTGCATGCCATCTCATTGGTACATCAATTTAGCTTATAATAACACCTCTCTGTTCTATGAACTGTCTATATAACAACCATCCTGAAGAGGTTAACTTAAACCCAACATGCCCACAAAGCCACACAATGTGTAATGGTAACTCAAAACATTACAAACTCCTGAAGACAAGCAATGGGTAACTGTAGACCTTAGCAGAATGAAACAAACAGCAGTTCTTTGGGCATGCAGTTCATGAACATATTGCTCTACACCAGGGCCATTGATATAATCAGTGCAGCAATTTAAACCCTGACCCAGGGATTGAGCGAGTTGTTCCACTATTTTGGATGGTCTTTACTATCCAAAGGTGTGCCAGACAGGCCCATTTTCTTTGCTTGTATTAGTGTCACTGCCACACAGTGATCCTCTACTGCTCATAAGAGTTCCTTATTAGTATCTAACCAACCACTAATAAATAGAATCAATCTCCAACAATTTTAATACTCATTAGTCATGAAATAAACATGAAGTGGGGGGACTAACAAAGTTGGGCAGTATGCAAGTGAGATCATGGTGCATGACATCACAGCATATGACATAACACGTGGCATCACAAGAAGTGATATTAGATCTTAACACCTTAGACATATGTTTAGCAGTTCTGAGTATATCTGAGCGCATTACGAGATTTAACAGGTGAGATTGTGCATTGGGTTTTAACAAAAAAGTGACAGAAAATTGACACAAACTCTGGACCTTAACTTACACATTTATTTTTAAAACCCCTGCCACTAAAGAAATTGGCAGCAAGAAGAAATGTGGCAGTAAATCTGTTCTGCTGACTTGGTTGCTAAGTTTGCATTCTTAAGTTTCTTATGGGGTTAAGGCACCTGCTACAAAGATCTTTATGTGCCCAGTACACCTTAGGGAATAATAATAATGGTAAGATAACTCTATAGGTTAACACATTTGCTGTAGAGATATGTTTTGTCTAGTCCCAAGTTTTGAAACAAAGTAGCACAGAGGGTTAATATGTTGCCTCCAAAGCGCATCATTTAACATGCAGATGTCAGATTGGTATTTTATGTTACTACATAAGTGTGTTACTGCTTTTAACACAAAGAGGCTTTTGTTACTTGCAATGCATAAATTGTAATCCTTCTAATATAGCACAGTGAGATATGAATGACGTGTGACTCCTAAACTTCGTTACCCTCACTGTCTTATGTAACAAATCCTATACATTGATTTGCACACAAATGATTTATTGTCACGTATGATGTTTAAGTGTGATGCAAAGCACTCTGACACCCTGCACTGGGCTGAGTAGCACTATAAAAGAAATAAAACAAAATAGTGGTATTTAAATTGTTATTTGTGTAAATATTGGGACAGACCAACACATTTGAAAATCTTACAGTGCATGCATATCTCTTATGCACAGGGACTAAAAACAGTCAACAGCATGCTACTCTTTCAAATACCTGTGAAGTGACAAAATGCGTGCCTCTGTTTCCCCTCCAGGGCATTTGGTATGAGGCTCAAGATAGCTCCAAGTCAGGATTGACCGGTTACTCACCGGTAATATTCATTACTCCGAGTCGTAGCCCTCCCCGTCCCAGTCCTAACTACATGAGCATAGCTCCTCCCACCAGAAACTCCCAAGCAACTTGAAACCCATCCCTTCCCTCCAGGCCACACCCATACCCTGAGGCATATAACCCAGTGACCTGCCAATCAACAACCTGTACCTAACAAGCACAAGAAGCTGAAACAGGGAGGGAGGGATGGGAACCTGGACTGGGACGGGGTGGGCTACGACTCGGAGTAATGAATATTACCGGTGAGTAACCGGTCATTACCTCCTCGTCAGCCCTCCCCGTCCCAGTCCTAACTACATGAGCAGATACCAAAGCAATAATCGGCTTCACTCAGTAGCAAAAAGCAGACTTTATTAAATTACTTAAAAGTCACACCACCGGAGTAGAACGCAACACAGCGTCCCCAAACCCAGCATAATCAGTCCCCCCAACCAACAAACGATAATGGGACATAAAGGTGTGTGGAGAACTCCACGTAGCAGCCCTGCAGATTTCAGCCATGGAAGCCCCCTGAAAACAAGTCCAGGAAGTCGCCACCCCCCGAGTCGACCTTCCCTGAACAGACCCCGGAGCCAACACACCACAGGCCTCATACGCAGCACCCACAGCCCATCGCAGCCAACGACTGAGGGTAGCCCCAGAAGGCTTAAGACCCTGACCAGCCAGGCCAAAGGTCACAAAAAGGGAATCCACCTTACGAAATGGCTCAGTACGCAACAAATAGATCTCTAGAGCCCTACGAACGTCCAAACAGTGCAGCCGCACCTCAACCTCTGAAAGAGGATCAGGACATAAAACAGGCAAAACCAGATCGCAGAGCAGTGAAAAGAGGAAGGGACCTTGGGAACAAAGGAAGGATCAGGCCGCAGTACCACCCGATCAGGGAAAAAACGTAAAAAAGGGGCCGAACAAAGCAAGGAGCCCAACTCCCCAATCCGTCTAGCCGACGTAATAGCCACAAGGAACAGCACCTTGATCGTCAGAAACCTCAAAGACACCTCCAGCAGAGGCTCAAAGGGAACCCCCTGCAAAGCCCCCAAAACCAGAGGCAGATACCAACTAGGAGCAAAGGACCGAATAACAGGCTTCCGAAGGAAGCAACTCCGCAACAAACGGGACACCAGGGGAACCACCGGGTCACAGACCGAACCCCGAAAGGCCCGAACAGCAGCCCACTGAGCCCTCAGGGAGGACACAGCCAGACCCAAGTCAAAGCTGTCCTTCAAAAAGTCCAAGACCAGAACCGGATCCACCTCCAACGCAGACCACCCACGCGCCGTACACCAAGACTGAAAGAAACCCAATGCCGGGCATAGGATTTGAGAGTCGAAGGGCGCCTGGACCTCTGAATAAATTCCGCCACAGAAGGAGAAAACCCCAACGCCACCAGGTTCATCCTCTTAACAGCCAACCCGCCAGCCTCAGGTGGACCAGACAATCCCGAGACATAGGGGGAAATGACAAGGGACAAGGGACAACCAGCAACCTCCAGCAAGGCCCCACTGCCAACTTCAATAACAGAGGGAACCAAGGCCGCCTGGACCAATCCGGAGCCACCAGGATCACCGAAGCCCGATCCAGTTTGACCTTCAGCAGAACACGCGGCAGTAGGGCAATAGGGGGAAAGGCATACATCAGGCCCCCCTCCCACCGGAAGGACAGGGCATCCACCCTCCAAACCGCGGCAGAGCGAACCAGAGAACAAAACATCTCCCTCAAGGCGTTCCCCGGGGCTGCAAAAAGGTCCACCACCGGGACCCCGAACCGGGCCATCAGGCAACGAAAGACCTCCTGAGTGAGGCACATGTCCGACAGGGAGGGAAACACCCTGCTCAGGCGATCCGCCTCCGAGTTCAAAATCCCAGGCAGATGTAAAGCCCTCAGAGACAACAAGTGAGACTCCGCCCACAGGCCTATACTTTGAGCCAACAAATTGAGGGAAGCCACCCTCGCACTCCCCTGGCGGTTGATATAACACACCACCACCGTGTTGTCCGACCGCACCATCACATCCCTCTGGAGGACCCAAGGCAGAAAATGAGACAACGCCAACTGAACCGCCTTCAATTCCCGCCAAGTCGAGGACATTTCCGCCTCCGGCACAGACCAAAGACCCTGCACAGACTCCTGACCCAAGACCGCACCCCAACCCAGTTCGCTGGCGTCGGTCGTCAGGACCAACCTCACTTGGGACACAAAGGGCGAGCCCTGTAAGAGGTTCCGATCCACCAGCCACCAGGACAACTCCCGGGCGATGGACACACTCCCCGGAACCAACAGCTCGTAATTCAGAGAGGCCGGATCCCAATGCTCCAGAAGATGATTCACAAGGGGGTATAAGTGTAAACGGGCCCAAGGAACAATCATCACAGTTGCTGACATCAGCCCCTGAACACGCAACCACTGGCGAGCCGTGGAAGACCGAGCCCCCAACACCTTCTTCAGTTCGTGCACAAGAGTCAGTCTGCGGGGCTCCGACAGGAAGACCTTCCCCAACCTGGTGTTGAACACCCCCCCAATGAACAACAGTTCCTGAGTGGGGTGAAGATGGGATTTCTCCAAGTTCAGAATCCACCCGAACCGTCGAAGGAGACTGCAAACCTCCCGGGAATGTGACTGAGCCTGAAGGAAAGAAGAGGAAGAAATCAACCAATCGTCCAAGTAAGGGAAAACCTGTATACCCTTAGCATGCAACAAACCCACCAAGGGTGCCACCACTTTAGTAAACACCCTCGGAGAGGCAGACAGGCCAAACGGTAATACCTGGAACTGGTAGTGATCCACCCCTACACAGAAATGCAGGAACCTCTGTGAATCCGCGTGCACTGGCACATGAAAATAGGCGTCCCGTAGATCGAGAGAAGCCAGGAAATCCCCCACCGACAGGAAGGGAAGAATCTACTGCAGAGTCACCATTTTGAAGGACCGATGAGGGATACACAAGTTCACCGCCTTCAGATCCAGGACCCGACGGAAGTCCCCATTTGGTTTTTGGATCAAAAACAGGATTGAGTAAACCCCCTGACCCTGTTGACTCACAGGCACCCTCACCACAGCTCCCTTTGATACCAAGTCCCAAACTCCGTCCAATAGAGCATGACATCTTGCCAGAGACCTGGGAACAGGGGTAGCTTTGAACACATCCACCGGAGGAGACCAAAATTCTATTCTGTAGCCCAGCCGTACCACCTTTAGGACCCACTGATCCCGAACGACCTCCTCCCAGACAGGCAAAAAAGAGGTGAGGCGACCCCCAACCGGGACCTTCAAGGAATCCATCACATAGTCACGACTTGGAGGGACCTGCAGAAGAGGAAGCACCCTGGTGACCCCGGGACTTGTGAAAGGAAGGGACACCCCGGCCACGTCCCCTACCACGAAAGGGCTGAGCAGCCATCTTAGAATGAAACGCCTGCCCAAAAGCCCGCTTATAACCCGCAAACTTCCCTTTCTGAGAAGAGCGGACCGGAGCCAACAACTTCTTGTCCTCAGCTGTCTTTTTAATCAAAGCTTCCAACGGCTCCCCAAACAGCATAGAGCCCGTGAAGGGAATCTTCATCACAGCCGCCTTCTGAGCAGCTTCCGCCTTCCAAGACTTAAGCCACAACTGCCGCCTAGCAGCAACCGAGGCACCAGCAGCCACCGCCGCAGCACTAAGGGAGTCGAAGGACAAGTCAGCCATGAAACGCAACTGTTGTTCCAACATGGACAATGACTCAGAGGGATCCTCGTCCTGCATGAGCTGCGCAGAAATACCCTGACAGTCCTTTAGAAGCGACTGAACAAGATAGCTGGTGTAAGCTGCAGACCGAACTGCCAGATTAGAGGCTGCAAAGGACCGCTTCAAGGCCCCCTCAACACGCTTGTCTCCAGGATCAGAAGGCACCGCATCCTCAGACACCACCAGGCTCTGAGACGCCATACCAGCCAGCAGAGAATCCACTTTCACCACAGCCGGAAACTCCTCTGTGAATCCCTGCAAGGGATACCTCTTAGCCAGAAACCGGGGAAAGGCATGCCTGTCAACATCCTTCCATTCCCCCTCCAGCACCTTCCTCACAGACGTATGAATGGGGAGGCTTTCCGGATCTTCCTTTAGGTAATTGGCGAAGAAGTCTTCAGACTCTCCTCCCTCCACCGGATCAGGGAATCCCAGATTGTCTCGAACATGCTGCATAACACAGCGAAGGTCAGCCCCTTGGAGAAAACGACCCTTCACCTCCTCATCAGAGTCAATGTCCGGATCTACCTCAGCCGAGGCATCCAATTTCTGTCTCTTAGGCCCCTTGGGATCATGAGCCACAAAGGCCGCCGCCACAGCAGCCTCAATCATTTTTTGAATATCCGCCATGGAAGGAGCAGTGGAAGAACCAGCGACCACCTCCCCATCCTCACAGCCGAGCTCACGCACGTCTGCACCTCTACCCTCCATGTTGTAAACAGGAGAACAGAAACCCAGACCCCAAGATATACCCAGACCAATCAAAGCAAAAATCCCCAAGGGCCAACCAGGGAATTCCACCTAGACCGGGAGCCAATCCCTACACAGGACCAAAGGCCGGCCTTCAAAACGCCCTATCAGAGAAGACTACCAACCTACAAAAGGAAAAGACTGAACAGGGCCCAACTGTAAGGACACGAAGAAACCCAGAAGACCGCGCCCCCGGAACCAGTGAACCCAGAGGTAAGAACTCCCCAACGCCCAAGCAGAACTGCAGGAGAGCAGAGTTTCCAAACCCCTCAGGACCCCCATAGACAGCAGAGACAGGCCAAGGACAGGGAAAAACACCCCAGGGCCCCTCCACAGCAGAGCAGCAAGAGGCCAAGACTCGAAATCAAGCCCCATGTAAATCCCTCCAGGAACAAAAAAACTGCAACAAAGTAAATTGGACCGCCAGTAGAGGGAGCTCCAACAACAGAAACGCGGGGAAGAGAACACCAACCCTGGAAATAACCGCCAAAGCTGGACTGAACCTTAAACATCGGGCCCCCACGGACCAAAAAAAGGCAGCCCCCCCCCCCTCCCCGCAACCCCAGACTCCACCAAGGATTGCAGGAAGCAAAAAAAAAGGGGAAAAACACGGGCTCGAAAGAAACGAGCACCGAGAGTATTTAAAGAGACAGAGGATTTAAACCGGCACGCCCTCGGCGCGCCGAAAAAGCCAGCCACACACCCCCCTCCCTCCCCGGGTGTACCCGCTAGAGCAGGGAACGAACCCAGAAGAGGGGAGGCCGCAGCAGGGAGTCACCACCCCACACAGGCAGTCCGGACCCCCAACCCCACGGTCCCGCTACAGCAGGGACTCAAAGCATATGCCCACAAGGTATAAACAGGCACAACAGGGGTTAAAAACGGGCGCTTAGCATCCCGTTTCACACTTACCAGATAGGAGGCCAATTCCAGTGCCCCCCTCGACGAAGTCAGCTCGGAAGTGATTCCGCAGAAAAAACAAACAGGTTGTTGATTGGCAGGTCACTGGGTTATATGCCTCAGGGTATGGGTGTGGCCTGGAGGGAAGGGATGGGTTTCAAGTTGCTTGGGAGTTTCTGGTGGGAGGAGCTATGCTCATGTAGTTAGGACTGGGACGGGGAGGGCTGACGAGGAGGTAATGTAGAAGAAAAGGAGGCGTGAAGGACTCTTAACTTCGGCCTTTGTTTCGGGCCAGCCGGAATTTAAAATAAGAAAGCTCCCTCCCCACCTGCACATTTCAGCTGGGAACTAAAACAGAAAACCTGCAAGCACGAACGCATGTGTCCTGGCGTCTGATAACTGCACCAGATTCATTCAGCATTACTTTAGTGGGGCTCAACTTCTTGGCTGGGTGGACGGCGACCACCCTGTGTAAATAATGGGTGGACACAGTCTGCCCATGTGTACCCCTGACGTGGCCTCATATCAAACAGTGTTTAACTACTGCGACCGGAGCCAGCCTTTGCTAAGATAGTACCCTGTGTGTGGATGGAGAGTAATTTGGCACCTTTGCGGATGGTAGTGAATTAAATGAGGCAGCACTTTTGTGGTCACTGCTCAGTACCTGGATGAGGAGGGACTGGTCCCTGAACACAAACATTCCCGGACCACCACCACCGCACCTAAAATACCAATAGCTTAGTGGTGAAGGGGGGGCAAAGGAGGGGGATAAAGGGGTATTAAAAATATGGCCTGTCGTATGATAAGGACAGACTAAAACCGCTTTAAACTGGCAAATCAGCCAGGAACGAACGGGCAGACAAGTACAAGGCTGCAGCAAGAAGAGAAGGGTGCTGCTGTTGGCATAACCTTAATGCACACAGTTCCATGAGCCCCTTAGAAAATTGGCTCCTGGGTCTGGGCCCAGCTCGTCCATGCTAAAGGACGGCCCTGAGTCTACGGCCCATATGCCCCTTTAACTGTGACATAATGACAATATTTCACTTGCGAAAGCTCATTAGCCGAATTGCCGGAGCGAAACACAGGTCAGCTGCGGCTGCACATATATCACTAATTGAATAAAAATGAATTCTGTGGGACAACCGAATTGAAAGAATGCCAGCATACGTTTCCTCTCAAATATTGGATTAAACTGGAAGAAAGGTCACACCCAGAGGGTATCCTTGGCCATATCACAAAAAAAAAAAGTGATTTTGTTTCCATATCACGAAGGGTTGTGCTGGGTCCACGCAGATTCGAGTCCCTGTTCTATGCATGTGCTCTGCCAAAAGCAAATACATATAACTCGGAACACCAAATTAATACATGAATTACATGCAGCACAAGTCGTAAACAGCAGTGCCTGTCTCTGTTTCCGACTGTTTAAAACTGACCCATTAACTCAGATAAATTGTAACATACATACTGGGGCTTTAGACACTGCCAACGCTTAAACAAGGGCTCTCAGGTCTGTTCTGTGCCAGGGAAAATGTTCAAGAAATGACCAAAAGCAAAGGAAATGTCACTAGTGCAGACAGTCACCTGTAACGTTTCTTTTAAAACAAAACAATGCATTACCAAGTGAGGAGCAAAGTTGAAGAGAGGCATGTTCGTTCTTTTACACGTAGATAATGGAAAATATGAACGCTTTTGAAGATGTTTAAAGAAAAGCAAAGCTACATCCACCATTGCTAAGCAAATAAAACATCATTTCAGGGGCATAGCTATCAAAAGTGCAGCCAGTGCAATGGCACGTGTCCAAGAGGGTTCATGGTGCCCGACTTATGGTTGTACTTTACTATCCAACCAACAGTGGATGGTGAGGAAGTGAACCAAATACTTTCTGAAAGAGAACAAATGGTGAAAGTATGGCCCAAAGCCCTTAACAATGTCTGCATTAACTTGGAAATACAGGGTGGAGGCCTGAATTATAATCCTGTCTGAAATTATTTTCTACAATACTCTATTTCATCAGCAGTTATTAGTACATTTCCAAATTTTATTTCTGAAATTCATTAAAATAATGGACTATGTACTAGTATGAGCACAAAGAAAAGCCATCGAGCGTCTTTACTGATTTACAAATGTCCAGCCCTAAACGTTTTTAAATCGTGACACTCATTTGAACTCCAAGAACTAGTTACTTCTTGATACATTTAGACTCAATGGCAATACCAATCCATTGTATTTTGGGCTTTTTAGATTGGAAACAGTTTAGCCCTGATCAAGCGACCACTTTTTAAAAGTGTTGCGAAACACGGAAACCTTTTGGCTTTTCTTACTGATCAGTGCTCATACTAGGTCGAAGTCCATCATTCAGACCTCCACCCTTTTAAAGACATCTTCCTTGCACCAGAGCCCGCTATATATTATATTTCGTCACTGCTATTTTTGTAAATGTGCTCAAATGTGCTTTCATTCAATCGCATTGGTTTCGATGTTCATTATTCAATGTAAATAAATTCTAAAAGTATTTTTTTGCAAGGAGAAGTTTACACTTGCCTTGTACACTGAGGTAAAACTGAAATTATAAAGTACATTCAGTTAAACGCGGGTCACGCCCTCTGTGTGTACAACACGTTTTCTCCTTCATTATTTGCGTGTTATGTCAGCACATTTCTCGGATCCCCGGCTCCTGCCTTGTCTGAAAGGTGCAGAGGTGAAAGCCTGCTAAGATAACTGTACTGCGCCTGTCCTCCTTGGCTGTCCGCGCGCCTGCAGTGTATTTAACGTCCTGTCAGGCACGTCATGTGCTCTTTGTATTCTCACTTTGCGTGACTCTATTTAGTTGTAAATGAGAGCGTCTCTCTGGAACCGCCGCCTTTGTTGTGAAGAACATTTCAGGGTTGCAGAGTAACACGCACATGCATAATCAGGTCCATCATTCACACCCCGTGGAATGCTCGGTATTTGTGTAAAAATACGAAGTATTAAACATTGCTGTCAGTGACACGTTGGTGAAAGACCTCGGCGGAATGTCCCCAGCAATTCGGGCTTTTTTTCTCACTATGGGGCTTATTAGCAAGGAACATCGTTAAAATTATCGCCGTTTTATAGGCAGGAAACTGCCAATAAAACGTGCTAATATGCGTTATAGAATTCCTATATTCTATAGGAATTCTATAACCCATATTAGCAAGCCCATTATCGCCGTTTTATCGGCAGTTTCCTGCCGACAAAACGTGGATAATTTTAACGAGGTTCCTTGCTAATATGCCCCTAGATTCCTTTCCCAGACCTACATTTAATAATTAAGTGCAAGACACATCACTTCATTCTTCTAATCACTGTACCTTCTAGTTACGCATTTTCTGAAACAAATCCTCAGTGCCCTCAGGCTTCTCACCAGTGTTTTAGCCCCACCTGCCTCATTCACTCTTTCCCTTCACTCCCAAAGCCATCAGCAAACCGTCAACCTTTTCTTTTCATCCTACTTCCCTGTTTTGCCCCATCCTGTAGTACCTTTACTTCGTCCTTTCATGTTGACCTTGGAAATCACCCCCTCTTTTTTCTTTTTTCAGCGCCCTGTTGCTTCACAGCTAGTTGTGCACTTTGCCGTGACATGGTTTGAAAATGCTGTTTAAAAATAGCGGGGATATTCTCAAGAACGTGCGATAATCATTGCCAAAATCGGTTAGGACAATCTTTCATATCACCGTCTATCGCATGAAAATCACTCCATGTCAATGTCATATTCTCAACACGGCGGTAACATGCAATAATATCCTGACAACGCGTCAAATGTCTATGATAAAACTCCCTGGACGGCGATAAAAATCTAAACCCCAACGTGAAAAAACCTGCGATGGGCACAACTGCAATCAAAAATCCAGCGAGAAGCAGCGCCGGCCTGCAAGTCCCACGTCAGGCGGCCAAAATCACTATAAAAGTGGCAACTAAAAACACAAACAAGACCCAAACAACTGCGTAGCACCATGGAGGTAGCCGGAGCAAGTACAGAGGACAACCAGAACCCCACAAGCCCCACGGAGGACCAGCCTGGGACCTTCACTGTGGAGACAGTGGCAGGAGTTGAAGGACCAGACGCTGCACAACATTACCTGAGTCAACAGCAACAGGGTGAGTAACGACCAGGGACTGGGGCACACATGCACAAGTAAGTATAGCACATCTGCAGACAAACCATGCCCAAGATCACAACTCTGACCAAGAGCCCAATTTACGCAAGTCTGCAACATCTCAGCTCTGTATAAGCACAGAAGTGAAAGGCACACCGTCTGAAAGGGATAAGGGCCAGCCAAATCTGAGCCGAAGGGGCAACTCACACACAATGCAGCACACACATATAAGATGCAGAGCACCCCAACATTGACAACAATGTCCTACAAACTGCAACAATTTCACAATAGAACAGAGGACACAACTGCTGCCGCTTGAGTGTAGAAAATGGCCATTCATATTTGGCATAGCAGGAAACTGTGAGATGACAATGTACAAGTACAACCTCACATCTCTGATGGTGTAGAAATGCCAAGTGTCCTGTTTCAAACAGTCACAATGTACATTGCTATGCAGTCTGACAGTAAACTTGTACAATGTGTGAACATACATGTGAACATAATGTCAATCTGCAATTCCCCTTCACATTGCAGAGGGAGAATCAACACCTCCTGCAGAGCAGACCCAACAACACAGTTGAATCGTGAAGAGGACCTCCCCAACATCTAAACTGACGCACTCGAACAGCCCAGGGACAACTCTGGCATCCCAACTCCAGGAGCAGGGCAGCCCAGTTGCATCCATGAGAACCCACCCCTGCACAGATCACACAGCAGGATGCACCAACCACCATGGCTGTCGTCGAGGACCCCCACGACCAACACATGGTCTTCCAACGTCGTGTGTTAGGGTGCCAGGAGGAGATGTCTGACCAGCTGCGGGTGGGGTTCAACTTCATGGCAGCCAAACTAGATGCCATATGTGGGTGTCTAAGCCCCATCAGGGACCACTCAAAGTCCCTAATGGACACCAACTGTCCACTCCTTGCTCTACAAGAAGCCATGGCTGACATCGCTGGAGTCATGACTCTAAGGCAAGAACAACTGTTTAGTCAGAGTGGCTCCATCGATGCCACCCGGGAGTTGGGACACATGCTGAGGATCATTGAGAACATGAAGCGAATGCAGGTGGAAAGAATGTTTACCATGGCTGCACACCAGCGAGATGTAGCTGCGAACTTCCGTGCCCTGCAGATCCTCATCATGGCATTGCCACCACAAGGTCTGGTGCGGATGGATGCTGGTGCTACTACTACAAAGCCACATCTCCTCCCCCTGAAGTGTCAGTGCCACACAGTGTGGCAGATTTTACACCTCCATCCCCTGATGTGTCACTGCCACACAGTGATGCAGACAAAACACCACCACCTGCATGTGAGGCACCTGACACATCAGATGATGAAGGTGATGATGAATCTGGCTTTGTGGCTAGAATGAAGTGGTAGCATTCATCTCCGCCATATGGCCTGTTTCAGCTTGGTTCTGCCCTCTGCATCATGCCCTGGAATAACACCTCCCACTGTCCCCCTATACACTGAGCGACCCTCACCTTAGACCTCGACATGGACTGCCATATTTGGTTTGGTTACCAATGACAGAGCAATCACATTGCGGACTGTAGTCTTCCACTCCCTATGAACTTTTCAATCCAAAAAGGACTGTGGCTGGCCCTCCATGGGCCAACAATGTAAAGAGGGGTGTGCATGGCCCTGTACTGGTCCAGCTTTAACACTCTACTGAATGTGAATAACACTTACAATTAACACAGATGTGTCATGGCCATGATCAATCAAGAATGAAAGTATGTATGTATATATGTATGTATTTAGCATTTATAAAGTGGACTGTAGCCCTACAGGCATCCTGGCGCTGAGACACAGTAAAAGATAAAACAAGCTGCGAGGGTCGAAGACTACCAGTTACACTCTGGGGAAAAGCTAGGTCTTAACTTTCTTCTGAATCATCAGTAGATCCTGTATGTGCCTCATTTCCAAGGGGAGGCTGTTCCATAACCCGGCGGCTGCTACTCCAAACGCTTTTCACCCTAGTGTAGTTCTCTTAAACCTAGGGACAATTGCCAGGCTGGCTGCCGAAGAGCGCAGACTTCGTGCAGGGGCATACCAACCAAACCTACCCGGAAGTGGTTTGAGTCCAGATCCATGAAGCACTTTAAAAGCGATACACAAGGAGTTGAACAGTATCCTTTGACTCACAGGGAGCCAATGCAGCTCAGCCAGTGTCTAGGATGTTGATGAGCCAAACGTTTTCATTAGGACAAGCTTTGCTGCTGCCGCCTGGATACTCTGGAGCAGTGAGATCAGATACTTCGGGGACTCCAGAAGCAAAGCATTGCAATAATCCAGGCGGTTAAGGCCAACACTCCTGACCACCGTGCCTCTAGCCTGAAGAGGTAACAAAGGTAGTGCCTTCCGGAGTCCTTTGATGAGCACATAGCAGTTTCTGACTACTTTGTTGACATGCGACTCCAGGTTAAGCTTGTCATTGAAGCTGACCCCCAGGTTACGTACCGTGCTCACAAGAACCGAAGGGGCATCTGTAGGGATAGGCCAGAAGTCAGAGGATAAAATAGTCGACACTCTGCCGACCCCACAGTGCAAAATCTCAGTGTTGTCATTATTAAATTGCAATGCATTGTTTCTCAGCCACCATACCATATCCTGCATACACTTATGAAATGCTTCTTGAGAATCCGCATGATCACCTTCCAGGGATACTATCAGATGGGTGTCATCAGCGTAATTAACCACACTAATATTGTGGGCTTTAATGACATCCATAAGCAGGCGCATATAAACATTGAATAAAACCGGGCTGATTGAGGACCCCTGAGGGACCCCGTGCTCATTGTTGGTAAAATCTGATTGAAAGGGGGGTAAGGCAACAGCCTGCCATCTACCCACCAGATTGGACTGGAACCAACGCAGAGTAATATTTTCCAGCCCTGCTTCTCCAAGTCTTGACAGCAGGGTGGCATGGTTAACCGTATCGAAAGCGGCGGACAGGTCCAACAAAATCAATGTTGCAGATTGTCTCCCGTCCGCCCGCATCCGAAGGTTGTCCATTACGGTGACCAGTGCTGTCTCAGTCCCATGACCTGGGCAGAAGCCAAACTGTTCTTCCCCCAGCTTATTGTTACCTTCCAGAAAGCCTGAAAGTGCTCGGCTAACCAGGCGCTCCACTATCTTTACTAGGTATGGTAGCAGGGAAATTGGTCTATAATTCTTAAGACCGTTAGGGTCCAGAGAGGATTTTTTAAGGAGGGGCGAGACCACTACCACCTTCCTGCAGGGTGGAACCACTCCACTACTGAGAGATTGATTACACAGTTGGTGAAGCAGTGGGAAAACCTCTGAGCCCAGCTCTTACCAAAGTTTTCGGGGGAATGGATCCAGCGGTGAGCCAGAGGAGACCCCCACCGCCACCCTGACAAACTCTTCTTCCGACGGCAGTTCCCAGTGGTCAAGGGATGTAGGGAGAATGCTTCCACAACAAGGTACTCCCTGGGTAATGCTATCAATACACAGGTATGGCCGTGACCCAGATAGGCATTGAGACACACATTGTCATTCAAATCAACACTCATCACTGTTGAATACAAGTGAAGGTGCGTAGACTTTATTAGCATATGCATGTCAGTACAGGCAAGATAGGTGCCACAACATGCAGACCAATGCAGCATCATGTCAGAATGAGGAACGTTGACAAGCGCCCCTGTCCACTCTGGGGGAGTGCCTTACCTTTCACAGGTATATGATAAACTGAGTTGTTGTCCGCTCAAGTAGTCAGAGTCCAAGCGAATGCGGCCATGTCCACTGTTGCCATGGGATATGTGACCAGATCTCCACGATGCAACAAGGTGTCGGGACATGTGCAATGTGTTCCAATCTGTTGTGGCTGCAGGTACATAGTTACTCGTCCATGAAAGCGATTGCAGCTTCGTAGGCTAACATTTCCAACATGAAGTCATTTTCGACTTCATCAAACAGGATGGAGAGGTGATCCATTAGCAGGTTCGGACAGATCTGCTGCTTCCACCCCCAAACTCCAATTTGCACTATAGCCCAATAGGGACGCGGTTCAATGTGGTCACTGCACACAAGGATTTGTGCAATCTCCCGGGTCCAGCTGCCAACATGTACGCAAATTATCAAGGCATCCCATAAACGGGTATCACAGTGACACTCCTGGTTGTGGGCCAACAGGGGGTGCAACCACATGTCAAAATCCAGTTCAGCTACTGTCCTGTTGGATAGGCAGACATCCATGGACCACTCGAATATGCATGATCGACAATGCAACACAGGCTGAATGCAAGGCAAGGCGGAAGCTTAACCGGTAACTGATCCGCAGCACTGCCAATGGCAGTGCCCCAGTAAATGCAGCATTCATGCACGGTACAGTTCCACTTGATGGGTTGTGCATGTGTCTGGGATGTTCGGCCATTGCGTTAGTGGCGCTGATTGAAGCAGCACTGTTCTGACCTTGTTCTAGTTCTGTGGATGAAATGCCACATCTCGGATCAATGAGTTGGTTTAGTGTGCACCAGTTGTATGCCTGGGATGTTGTGGGAGTAAGTGTGAAGGCCATTCCATGAAAGATAACTTCGAGCAAGGACTCCTTTGTGTGAGGTGTGTGTAATTTCGTCTCTCGTCGGGCTGTGCATAGTGTGGGAGTCGGCATCAGCTGCTGTAGTATCTGTCAGGGGTTGCCAGGCACATGCAATACTGAGGTCGGAGGTGCAGATGTGCTCCCACCTAATAGTTCAGACAAAGGAGATTTCATCCCTAGTGTAAGTTTGTAATCTTGTTGCATTCCTGAAATGTGAAGAGGCTTTTTGGGGGTGGGGTGGAATGATTGTGACTTTGGGACTCATTTTTTACATGTCTTGCATGTGGCATATGAGCGGCATCACTGTGTGTTACGTTTCCTCACAGCTGCTCCTCCCTCCCCTGAACCCATTTACTTATGTGCGCTGCGCAATTGCATCGCTTGCACTCTTACAGCACAGTTTTGTCATATCTGTATGCGCATGTCCACAAGCCTGAAAATGACACTGTGATGTTTGCCATTGAAGGTGGTGGGCCATGTGAGTAGAAGCCTATGGTAAGGATAGGGCGGACACAGATATAGAGTATATGCCTGGCTGAACTGGTGCTGCTGATGTGCTTTCCGCAACGAGGACCTGAGAAGGAAGACTCCGACATAGGAGATAGGACATTGTGCCTAAATTGGCACATGATAGCGACACAGCTCTTATCAAAGTTACCTTTTCATTCCAAGAAGCAAGGACTCCCCCGACATAGGAGGGATAACGAGTTCTATAAAAAGATCCACCTTTTTAACAAATGGGTGACTTTGTGATTCGGGATATACTCGCCCTTGCTGGAGTGGAAAATCATTGAAGACTCCCTAATTGGAGAAATTATTTTTCAGTGCCAAGATACAAAGATAAGCCCTGAAGAAGCCCGTGTTGGGTGAAACGCATAGGCTGTGGATTTTATGAATTACAATAAAAGCATTTGAAAACTACATCATCTGTTGGAAGATTCATCACTCCTGTCATCTATTTATGTCTAAGGTATGGCATCTGAAGCCAATAATATATATGATACACGTTGCCTCTCCACATTTGTGTAAAAATGCTGCTAATATGGCCAGGCATTTTGCTTATGCTACGGCAATACAGATACACACAACACTTGGCATGTATGATCCTGGACCCGAGCAGTCTTGCGTTCCTTTATTACTTGTTCGTGCGAGCCCGCCCTCCGGGCGCATGCTACATTGCAACATTGTTGCACAAAGGGGGGACGACTTAGCTACATGTCCAGGCTCTTACCCACTGCCTGAGGTGACATTATTGCGTCCGCTCTCCACAGTATAATATAATGTGGTCGGGCCCGGGGCCATGATTCATACATAATGACCACACTGACACACTTGAATAGTTAGTGGAACTGGCTACAGGCATGTGCGCCCGGCCCCTTTTTATTACCAGGATCACATATCCAGTGACGCCTGTGCTGGATGGGTGTGGGGGTGTAAGCCAGCCCTTAGGCAGAGGTTGGTGCTGGCAACAAATTGAACAGTGATCACTATTAAAGCGGAAACAGAAAACACCAACATAACACAAACAACTGCGAAGCATCATGGAGGTTACTGGAGCAAGTACAGAGGTCACCAAATATTCAATCAGACGGGCCATGTCTTGTGGTGCACTGAGGTAGGGCCACGAGAGCTGAGCGTGCTCATGTGAAGAAATGATCAATGATTGTGTCCCTTCGGGGTATTCCTGCTGCAGCTGCAGTGGGGTGTGTTATACCTGTTTCATCTTCATCATTATCGTCCCAGCTCTTCCACACTGCCTGAGTTGACATTGTTGCATCCACAGTACGTTACTCAATCATAAAGGGTCCATGGGTTGTGGTGAACAGAGTTAATGGCACCTGTGGCGCTTAGTGGGTGCGCAGCCTGCGATGATGCGTCGTCCGTGAAGGTCAGGAATGGATTGGATGTGTGTAAGGACTGCTGGCCACAGTTTAGGCCGGAGGCAGAGGTCAGCAGGGGCTCACAGCCACATTTTGTTGACTTGTGCTGCACAGAGTTAGTGGCACCTGAACTCAATATGAATTGTGAGCCCTGCTGACTGCAGTGTAGGTCGAAGGCAGTAGTCAGCACATACATATCTCGACAGTGCTGTGCCACTGGGATCTCTAGGGGTCTGTGTCCAGGAGGCCAGCGGTCAGGGCAGTGGCCTCGTGGCAAGGTGAAGGGCGATGCCCTGAAAGACAAGTTGGCCATCCCGGAAATGAACCACGCCCAGAGCGCCAGCCTATTTATTCACACTCCTAAGCTGGACTGGCGTACGATGGACCAGCATACTCCGCTTACGCTTAAAGGGGGGAACAACACAGCTACATGACCAAGGTCTTCCCCACTGCCTGAGGTGACATGGTTGCGTCCACTGTCCACAACACTGCAAACACCAGCAGTATATGTTTACATGGACAGGTCTGTGCTCTGCATACTGAGGTCTGGCCAGCACATCACCCTCACACTTGGCATTGTGTGCAATCTTATTCATGGGTGACTTGCCTCCTTCACACATACTTGTTTCCCACCTCTCCCCACATTCTGCTAGTGTGTGGCTGAGGGGCCATGCTGTTTTCAGAACGTCCGCTGTCCTGTTCTGTGCTGCCAAAGTGGTAGTCCAGGGGGTGGTTCGGGGGGGACATGGGAGTGGTGGCCGTGGGTGTTGTGGACCTCTTGGGTCTCCGAGCTGCATGATCAGTAGCTCCATGATATGTGTTGGTCTTCAGATGTGGCTCTGGGCTGGGCTCCCTTTCATACTGCAGGTAGTCATCCTGCTTTACACCAGTAAAAGGCAGGTGTTAAATCCCTGCTGCTAATGCGCCTTATCGATTGTTTTTGGATCAAATCGCAGATCTGGCTGGTCGTTGAGAATATCGCGAAGTGGTGTTTTTGTGTGTTTTTGCACAGGAATGCCTATTCTTTCACCACTTTTGCTGCGCTAAAGTGCCAATAACTTGGTGATAGGTCCTTGAGAGTATATCCCAGCATTCTCCGAAAGAGTTCGCTGCAGATGGATTGTCATTCCCTTGCCTAAATGCACGCAAAGTGTTTCCTCACAATGATATTTTAAAATGTATTATTTTTTCTCCAACGGTGCCATTTAAGTATTTCTAATGCTCCCTGGACTTTATATAGTGCTAGTGCACTCAAGTATCAAAGCACTAGCAAGAGGTATCACTATTGGTCCATCCAGTGGCACTAGTGTGATCAAAATTAAAAGGATGAAATAGTGGTCAGCAGTGGCCCGATGAAAGTCTGTGACCAAAAGGTTCCAAATAGGTTGATGAAATTGGCACATTACCTTGCTGAGCTATTTTGCCAAAGTTTTACAAGCATCTATGTAATTATTTCAAAACACAGCATTTGAAAATATTGAATCTGTTTTTTTGTCTGTCCCGCATGCAAACAGTGGCGTTCAGTGACAGAGTGAAGGATTGGAAGGAGGCAGCTGTGGGAGCCGTGAGAACTGCGGAGGTGCAGGGTAGCTGCAGGAGCAGTAGCGATGGAGAGTAGCTGCGGGAGCCACGAGCGGGGGTGAGGAGCTGCGGGAACCGCATGTAACGAGCGCGCCCTTACAATTTCTCCCCCCTCAGCGCATGGCCGGAGCCGCAAGCACCTCCACGCCTGTTGAGATCGCCGGCCCTTGAGTCAGAGCCAAGTTTTATCTCCCTGTTGTGAGGCACTTGAAAGGAGCTGCAAATACAGCACTTGCCTCATGAAATCAACGGCGCGGTTTACTTATTAATACTGTAATCATTGTAGTAGCATCCTCTAGCTGGCTTCATGGCTAATTTTGCTGTTGGTGGTGCGTAGCATATCTTGCAGGCTCTACTCTAAAACTCGACAGCTTGCAGCAGTTGAGCCTGCGTTATTGTCTTCCTGTTTGTGCACGGGGGCAGCCAGGAGCACTACAAAGACTTTCTCACCATATGAGGAGTTTATTATCTTGTTCACCGCACAGCTTGGTGCTCTGCTGGAACCGGGAGCACCTTTAAGATTTGCATACCATAGTTGCACTCGTTTGCTAGTGGTTTGCTGCTCTTAGACTTAATTAAATTCTAAACCCTAAGGAGCCAGTTCAAGTCTAATACATCGATGATATCGTACAGTCACTGAGAACTGAGCACCCTCATCGAAGAATGACAAAAAAAAAAGAAGGAAAAATCACTCAGCATCGGGAAAATGTCCTCCCAAAGTCAGATCCCCTGACTAAAGTATCACCCAGAATACTAAGGAGTGCACGGAACAAAGTCCCTGACAAAAAGTATTTTTTAAAATCTCCATCGGCTGGTCTTATAACACAATTTTTCTATAAACATCCTTCCGATGAAGAGAGCGTCCCTGCCCAGACAGACCAACTAGGAAGAGCCAAGTCCAGTAATGGAATGAACCACATTACAGGGAACCTTTCCAGCAACAAGCTCTCAGTAACAAAAGTACAAAGTACAAACTTGGGAAGTATAAACATCGAAAGACGTCGGTCTCAATCTTACTCGGGCGGTGTAGTCCCCCAGGAAAGAAACATAGACACGCAAGTGACCCACAGAGTGATATCACTCTACTAACTCGAAGAATCCATAAGCAGGTAGTGACCGATAAGTACACTGTCAGCAGCAACCTAACCAGCAGTCCCCTGTTCAGTCACCACTGTTTATACCCACAGGATTTGGTCCATCTAAGACAGGAGAGTCTGAGCGGTTGCAAAACTTGGGATACTTATCACCATTATTTCTCCAAAATCTGGGATCAAAGATATAAAGTACATTGGAGCTTACTCCAAAACTCTTTAGAATTGTCAATGGATCCCGGAGTTCCCTTCCCCCACACAAAGTAATCAAATACACAATTCTTATGATGGCAGTTTTATTAACGACCCAGAAGCAACTTCTTCTGGTCAAACAGTTCTTACTATGGCCAGGGCATTGCTCTGGCAATCAAACAAAATGGAGTTGCAGATCGACCTTCTATCCACCTTCGCTCAACGACTAGTGGAAATGAGCAATAAGGTGGCCTTCATAGAGAACATGCTCAGTGATAACCAGAATAACTGGACGTGCACCTGCTCGTGTGCAGCTCTCATGGATACATGGGCAACACTTCCAGAAATGTTAAAAGGTTTGGTTGATTCATTAAAAGTTCAAAAAGGATGTATGAAGGGCCCAGTGAACAAGAGTAATATCTCTCCTACCTCAAACACGGTCAGTCCGCTGGGTAATGCAGCTGGAATCAACACGGGTAACCTACTAACAAAGCCTGAGACACAAGGACTTTTAGTATCTACTAAACTTTTCACCGATTCACCCAGTTGTAATTCCAGCCCTCGAATCTTCAATCCAGGGAGGCACCTGGAGGATAATACCTCCATCCAGAAAAGGAAGGAAGAGCCTCTCTCAAGGAGGGCAAAGAGAAAATTAAAGAAACACGAGAAAAAGGCCAAGGCATCAAAAAAACTTGCCCCTCTATTACCAACTTATGTTCAAAATTCACAAATTAACAATGACAAAATACAACTCTATCCGATCTTCACAAAAAAACACGTCCCAAGCAACTCAATATCTACAGCAGCAACTAAGAAGGAGGCCGATAGCCCTGCACAGCCAATTCCGTGCACAGAGTTTTGCATAGCCCATCAGGCTCTGCCATAAGAACGCAATTATCTAATATACCTAACATCAAGAAGGTAGAGAAAAGAAGTCTATTATGTTCAAACAAGAAACAAGGACCCGATACTGGAGACAATATATCTCAGGGACTTATATCAATAGGCTCTCAGAGACTAGGTCAACAAGTTGATCAGTCAAACACAATCCCGACCCACCGACCAGAACCACGCCAACAGGACCCTGGCCCAATTGCAACTTAAGTATTCTACAGATGGATTTAAGTACCAAGCCAAAAGTAAACCAAGTCAGTAAAACTACGCACAATGTGATTCTTACCCCTAGATATGTCATTAAAGGCCAACCTGATATTCTTAATTGGGGCAACATACTCAGACTATTTAAGCATATTCCGACTCTCACTGAAATACACTGAAATACACTCAAGTGACTTAGAGTGGGATAAATTCCTGAGCCTTTCTAGTGACTCTCATGGGGAATCAACATCAATAGGGCTGTGCTGCCATGCCCAGGTGGGGCTCACAGTAGAAGAAATAGCACAAATGGCCGATTGGGGCATTGACATAGCTTTCCCCATACCCGAGAAATACCCACACGTATTAGTAGTATCGTCGCCAACGAAGGAGGTATACTCAGTGTGAAGGGGGACAGCAAGCAAACTACCAGGGAAAAGCTCAGCCGCGAATTCAAGATCTTATAATGCCTATAGGATAACAAGTTCAATTGATCAAAGGTCAGTCCACTACGGTGGGCAAAAGCAGAGTGTCATGCAAGGCAGTGGAGGCCAGCCCCCATGATGGAACTTCTAATATTATAAATGCTGCTGATCACTTGAATAAGAATAGAACACCGGGAAACAACACATATCTGTTCATCCTATCCTGGAACGTCTCAGGGCAAAAAAGATTGCTTACCTGTAATGCAGCACGTATGTATCTTCAAGCAAATTACATTCTGTGCCTACAAGAGACGTGGGCCCCCTAATTATGCCAGGTTTTTATGAATTTCATGCTGCAGCTATAAAACGTAACATCTATGTTAGAACATCTGGTGGGCTCTCAATTTTCATTAATCATGCATGTAAAATAGAGGTAACATCAGTAATAACACACATTTCCAACTTGCAAGCAGTACTGATCAGAGGTTTCAAAAACAATAACATCTCAATCCGCCTTTTGTTAATCAATTGCTACGTCAACCCCGCCACTCAGCAAAAAAGCAAGTACTAAAAACATTGACAAGAGACATGGACCACCTCTTAAATAAATATGCTTCACATTTTCCAATTATCGTTGGGGACATGAACACCAGGGAGTTGGGGCACACAACATGGGAAGCTCCAAACAATTTAGAATTTGCTCCTCTGCAGTGGCTAATTTTCACGCAAAATATGGTTTCCGCCCACAGCATCAATAAAGCTGTGGATCCTCTCTGGCATACTCTTCCCACCTTCGGGGACAAGTCAACTATTGAATACATCTTTATTTCAGATAACCTGCTAACCTACTTCAACAACTTTGAAGTGGGAAACAGGGACGAGAGTGACCATTGACCTCTGAGGGTATCTCTTGAAGCCTGCAAATAAATTGGAAATATTGGGAGCCTTAACTGGAGAAGAGCACCACGAAGTCTTGAGTAGAATAAAATGGACCACAAATATAGGCACTAAGCTCTTGGAGTGGATCTTATATAAAGAGTCAAGCCTAACAGACAGAAATATTGCATCCCCATTGGAGCTCTTGAAAGGACTCCTTGATGAGCTAAAAAACGTTCTCGGACGTGTTACTGGGAGCCCTAAAGCACAGGACTCCTATTCACAATGCCGGTCATCACATTTAAAACCATGGGCACTAGTGCAAACCAAGCGGAACCTCTCAAAGGCCTTGAAGGCAAGAAGAATAGGAGCCACAAATTCCCATATATCGGAAATAAAAGTGCTTTGCAGGGAACACAGGAAGAACATATGGGAATTACGATCAAAGAAAATCGAGGCCGAGTGACTGAAAATGTATAATCTTCTCAGAGAAAAGGGTCACATCCAACTCTGGGGATACATCAAACAACAGAGCCACACCGGCCAAAGCCAGGAAAACGGGGTGGCAGCCGCCGAGTGGGTCAATCATGCAAAGCAACTGTATACGACACAGCAGAATACAACTGATATCCAAATACAACAAAGTACCCCAGTACCTTATAATAAGGACAAAATACCTGTTATTACCAAGGTCGAGATCACCAATCTGATTTAAAAAAAATGAGGTCAGATGGGGCCCCTGGTCCCAATGGAGTCCCAGCAGCAGTGCTTAAAGCCTCCTACGGATTTTGGGCGGATCAGTTAACACCACTTTTTAAGTATGAGTTTGCCACTTCTACAGTTCCATCTTCATGGAAAGGCTCAATACTTGTTCAGATTCACAAAAAAGGGGACCGCACAAAACCCGAAATCTATTGGCTGGTCGCTCTATTAGATATAGAAGCAAAAGCATATACCAGATTACTGTTGAAGGAACTAGAAGCCTGAGCAAAAGATCATAACATCCTTCCTTTTTTCCAATCTGGTTTTAGACCCCAAAGCTCCACCATAGACAACATTCTAGCACTGGGACACTTGTCATTACGTGCAACCCAGACATCACAACTATCGTTGTTTTGCTGTTTTGTGGATTACAGCGCAGCTTTCGACCGAGTTGACCGCGGCAAGCTATGGTAAAACTTCGCAACTGGGGCATACCACAAAAGCTTTTACAGGCAATAATTGCCCTGCATGAGGGGACTTGGGTACCCATCAAAACCAGCCAAACGTCTGTAACAACTAAGGTTCCAACCAACAATGGCCTTAACCAAGGGTGCGTTCTGGCCCCTTTACTCTTTAACATCTATACAGCGATCTGGGGAAAGCCCTGGAGGGGGCAAATCTACTAACACCAAGGATGGGGAGTGTGCGGCTCCAAACCCTCCAATATGCTGATGACATTGTTATTATGGATCACACTACGGTAGGCCTACAGAAAGCCTTAAAAAGCGCTGCACAGATTTAATAAAAAGAACAATCTCCTGGTGAATCAGGAGAAGACCAGGATAATAATCTTTGGGAAGTACCATCGAAAGAAGACAGCTCTATGGCGCCTAGGAGATTTGCAAATCAGAACCTACAAAAGCTATAATTATTTGGGTCTCATGATATCGAAAGGGGACAAATTCTCAGCCCATTTGAAATATTTGGGAAGTAAGGGGTCCAGAATTATCTGTAGCCTGAGAAAGCTCAATCAAAGACTACACAGCCCAACTGTAGAACCTATCTTGAAAGTCTTAAAAGCAAAAGTAGTGCCCTCCCTCAAGTACGGCCACCTAGTCTATCCTGGTGCCGTCACTAAATTGCTTACGAGCCAAAAAATCTCTGTATACAAGAAGGTACTAGGCATCCTGCGACAGGCCAGGAAAGCTAGAGTAAGGTTGGAGTTGGGTCTTACCCGTCCGAACATTACCTGCTTACGGGACACAGTAAAATATTACATTAGCACCATGCTAGCTCCAGCAACATCCTTAAAAACGCAAATCAGAACAATTTTTGAAGAAGGTGGATCCCCTTGGCCGGTGCAGTTGACAGCAGTCACAAAATTGTTGGAAATTGATGTGCAAAATTTGCACATCCAAACATCCCAGTTGCCACATGGAAAAGATCAATGAATAGACAAGCCAAGAAAATATCATATGAAAGAGATCTGGACAGCTTACACCATTAATCTCCTAGCACTGGACACCTCCTATATAGTGGGTAAACCACAGCCTTACTTCGAGCAAGCACTGTCAGTCCCGGCCCGGAAAAAAAATCACTTACATGAGACTTCTTGCACTGCCCATTGTGGACTTTAACCAAGCCTGGGCCAGGCAGGACAATTTAGTCACATGTCGACTTTGTAATTACCATTGTGAATTCTGGCTCCATCTGCTGTGCTGTTGCCCTAAGTTAGCCAGTGAGAGGCACCGACTAGTTCATCCAATCTGCGTAGCCAATGGCCTAGTACGATGCAGTGAAGTCTCAGACTTGTGTTTCTCTGCTAAAGTAATCCGAGCCGCCTTGATGCAGAATAAAGAGATACAGAAAGAAACCATGCAGCTAACAAGCAAGAGAGACTTTGACAAAATGTCCCTTTAAGTCTACTGCATTTTCACTTTACAGCCAGTTTTGATACAAATTTGAAGGTTTTATGTTCTAGCAGTTTGTAATAACATATATAGGATTTTAACTTGGTTCTTTTTAATGATGACAGTATATTGTAACGATTTTAAGTAATTGAACAATAAAATGTAATACACGATACACAAATCTATATAGCAGCCAGTAGTGACCAAATTAATCCTATTAAATGAATTATTGTGAAATACATAAGTTGGAGTATGGGAATATTACAAGGTAGTTCCCTTATAGATATAGAAGTAAGCAAAATGGCCTCACTCCATCCCAGGGGCAAAGAGGGTAGTATGTCTACTGCCCCTTCTTATTTGAACTTACTTTAAGACCCTTATCGGTTCCGACATGACTATCTTTTTTACATATGTTCACATGAAAGTATTAGGGATTCTTTTTAAGGATTGCCAACTGTATACCTTCTACCACTGCAAGAAGCAAAGCAGTGGGTGAGCTCATAAGCTTTCAGAAACCTCCACTCCCTAATTCGTATGCACTACCTGGGTCAAGAAGAGAGTAGCAAGTTGTGCATTTTAAAGTTTACATTTCAAATTGTTTTAGACTGTTTTCTCTAAATGTCTTCAACAATGACCAGCGTTACCTCTCACGCTGCCATAAGCATATCCCAAGTAACCTCTCTGTTCCTTCACAGATTGCGTTGTCGGTTATGGTGTAAGTAGTGTGGGTACCTTAAGAATTTTAGTGTTTTTACTGCACTTGTGCCAAAAATATAACTGTTTTTTTTCCAGTGGATTTACATTTTTTATATCACACTTGTATTCCAACCCCAGCTGCTCACAGCCTTTAGCAGCTATGGGTTGTCTTTGGGCTAGACCCAGTGCCAAATACGCTGCTTGCAGCCTTGTATTTCCATTCCTATAGGTTCCTACCACCTATGACCAGTAGTCAGACCCTCCTATGGTCTCACTCCTTGCCAGATTTTGTTTACACTGCACAGAAGGCCCAGGTCATAACCGATTCAAAAATGGTTTGCAAAATGTCAGTCAGATCTGGCGTCTAAAATGGTTGCTCAGGGATAGTGACCATGATCGCTTTTTGATTTGGCAATTCTGTAGCAGCTTTAAACATGTTTCTGGTGTGAGACTTATGTTTACCATGCATCTTGGTACAACTCACCACTCATCTAAAGTGAGGTATCTCTATAGGTAGCCTGCCCTCACTGTGGAAAATTGTTTTCGACAGTGCAAAAATCACAAATCAGCAATGAGAAATCTTACTTTGATTTAATAAAAATGTGTTCACGTGGTTGCCTACCAACAAATAAGACTGCACTTTCTAAAGCTGTATTTTCCTGTGTTTGCAAAAATAGGCCTGAACAATGCCGTACCTCCATTTTGTTTTCTATCTCAGCCACAATGTTTGTTTTCATTTTATATTCTGACACAACACATAATCAAAATGTGCACTATTGAAATGCTCTGTATTAACATGGTTTACTTGATGAACCAAGGAGAAAGCCTTTTGCTACGTTCAAGGCTCTTCCTGCTTATGACACTGTACGCTTATTTGTAGCATATTGGGTTCTGACCATTCATTCTGTCCAGAGATGTGGCTTTTTGATCACCCAGTTATTGACATTTTACTTTGGGTGAGTCTCAATACTCGAGTCTCACCCACTATAAACGCATGGTAAATTCGACAGAGCTGTGGTGACCAGCTGGTCACCGTCTAGTGTTCAGAAGTGATGTGCTTCCACCAGCCACTCCCTGGGGCTGGCTTCCAGCCTCAGTCCATCTCCATCCATCACAGGTGTCACAGGAAATGTGACCCTGTCAATAAAAGTGTGCGGGCGCATGTGCTGGGGCAGTTCCAGATACCTTAACACTGTGTGCGTGTCCTTGCTTTATGTGTTTAGGGGCCTAGGGCCCCAGCCCTTGACAGGTGGCAATACCATGGACAGCTGGAAAGAAAATCCCTGTGATGCTGTAATGGACTAAGAACTCTGTTTGCAGCAGACCCTAGTGGGTCTCTCGAGGACCAGTGAGGCTGGTTCCCCTTACAACCCTATAGGACCAGTTGGGAGAAGATCTGGACTTTTGTATCCCAGCATGACGGGAGGAGCACTAGAGACAAAGCAAAGGAGAAAAGCTGGTGCAGGGAACCACATCCCTTAAAAAAGTGCCACTTTAGAAGATAGCAGGCTTGCTGCAAAGGCTCCAGGTGGCTAGGGTTGGCCACCAGGAGCAAGATGAGAGCAAAGACCACGGACGATGGGTCAATGGTCCAGGGTTATGCCCCCTTGAAGTTCTGCCTATTTGAACATGCCAAAAACATGGATACAGGTGTATGGGTTCCCACCGCTATTTCCTTTAATACCCATGGGATGGGCCATACATTTGCACAAACTTCCTAAATTATTGATGCTCCTGCAGGGGCTGTGAATTACACCCCCTCCTCAGAGGTCAGCAATGAACACCAACCCCATTCCCTGAGCTGGTGTACCCAAAAGAAGGGGGGGCAGGCCACCATCCGCAGCCCCCAACCTGGAAAGACAACGGGAGTGCAGTAGCGCCCCCACAATGCAAGTAAGGGCCCTGGGACTCCATCACTTGCCCCCTGCAAGGAAAGCTAAATGGGGGGGGGCACCACTACATTGGCAGGGGGGCTCACCTCTGCACCCTGTTCCTATGTCTGGGGGAGGTTGGCCACTATGAAGCAAACACCTTTCCAGCATGGAGAGGGGAGGGAGAATTCAAGTGCCGGCTACGGCGCTGGCAAGAAAACAGAGCTGGCTGGACAGAGCGGGAGTGGACTTCTAAGACTGCCACATAAAAGGGAGAATCAGGGTGTTACGGGTGGGACCTGGTACCCCGAATGAAAAAGAAACAAAAGGAAAAGAAGCCACAGGATGTGAAACCCCCTCAAACAAGAAGTTGTGGCCGAGGCTGCTTTTTTAATGTGCACACTACACTCCCTGGCGAGATTGTCCCATAATTCCCTGCAGGGCTTTGATTGACCAAAGCTTCATTCCCGTGGGGGTGCCAGGAGGGTAAGGAAACCACCATAAGTTTACATGAAAGTTGTGGGGGTCTGGTGGAGCATCAGCAGACCCTCCCCAAAGGAGTATAAGAACTGCCCCTAAGTTTGCAAGGGCAAGAAATCTATGACACCGGAGGATTTTCCTCAAATGTTGAAACACTTCTAAGACTGGAACTCTTGTTTTAAAGGTTGGAAGTGCATGGACACCTAGTGGTTGGTTTTATGGCTGCATGTCATTTGATCTAAAGTGTTTTAATTAAGATACACATTATACTGTTTAACAATGCTTTATTTAAAAATAAATTGTATGCAGTGCTTTGTAAAGCACATCGCAATGTTTTGATAATTTTGCGTAAAACATGGTTACTGATTCCAGTGATGAAGGAGATGACTTTCTGGTATGTGATATTTGGTCATTTAATTTGGTAATCGTGACGAAGCCAATAGGTCTGCTTTATTTAAGTGGCACCATCTTATATAATAATGTGCTATGTGGTAAGCTGGATCTTTATATAGTGGACCAAAATGAGGTACACTGTTTAAAGAGTCCAGGCAACCCTTATTGGTTTACAGAGACAGAAATTATTACACTAAATGCTCTCTTCTGTGGTAGTGTGGGCGAGCAGTTCAGGCTTCTTAGAGGTTAGTGCTAAGCATTTGATATACTCATAGAGGAAATAAATGAGACACACATTCAAGAATAAATCTGAGACCATTTTAGGAAAATAAGTTGTATTTTGAAATATGAATTTTTATGGGTAAGTAAATAGTTCACTTAAATGCGTCTTTATGCAGCAATGCTTCCCTTTGGGAGAAAAGAAACATGTTGCATACAGTTATTTGCAATCGGTTTGTGGTGGTCTCCTTCAGGACTTAGGGTCGTAGGGCATCAAGATCCATATACCACCAGCAATTACTCATTACCTGCCCTGGGACGTCCGGGTGTAGAGGTGCTGGCCGTGTTGGTAGCTGTGTGTTCTACGCTGGTGGAAAAAAGGGGGCACTGAGAAACAGGCTGCAGAGGGAAACTTGGGGACAAGTCCGGGAGCTTTCAATGTGGGGCTCTTATCACAAGGGCCCTGGAGACTAGGGGGTACAGCTGGTTTGTCGGTACCCAGACTGGGGCACCTGGGTGCAGAGTGGAAACTTTGGCTGGGCTCTATGTGTCCTTGGGCCTTGCGTTTGACAGTCTTTGCTCATTACAGGTTCAAAATTAGGACAGCTGGGCCACTCAGGAAGTGCGTCTCGGCACTGCTGATAACCCTCAATGGATGCTTGATCTTGGTACAGTGGGGGTGTGGACTTAACTCTCACAATCTCTTGTTACCGTAAGGTGCCCAGTACCCAGGGTATTGGTTTGCATCAACCGTCACTTGTGTGCCAGAAAATGAAAGGAGCTGACAATTGTAATTTTTTGACAACACTGATTATAATGAGAATTCTATCTTAAGAGATTCGATTCACCAGAAGTTGAATGTAGGACAGTAGGATGTAGTTGTATGTCATTGAGGTGGCATGCTAACTTAAGGCCTAATTTAGAGATTGGGGGCTAGGGCACTCTGTTAAAACATGGCAGAATAATTCATGCACTGTATTACCAGTGCCATTGTAATTGTATCTAATATCATTGTAATATGGTGCAGAGTATCCCTTCTGCCATACTCTAGAGTATGTGTCTAAATATACTGTAGAACAGCAACCACAATTAATCCTCAAAAAACTAACATAAAAGACCTCCTCCTTATCATTTACCGATGAATTGGCTTATAATTGTGGATAGTCATATAATGGAGCACAATTAGCACAATTCATTTACCTTGAATTAACAGTCACTTATATTGGTAAACAAAATCCTCATTAAAATATTGTTTCATAAGCATATCTACCTGTCACTTTATTGTTTCTTCAGATCCTGAATTAATGATCAAATTGCCTTACATTTTTGTTTGTTTTCACTTTTCCTTTCTTGATCCTCACCAGGCATCTTATACTGTGTGGACTCATTGTTCCAGTCTCTAGTGTATATCTACATGTTGAGGGTTATGCTGATGTCTTTTAAGTTCCACATGTGATGTCTTGAGTGTTCCATGTGCCTATAGTTTTAAATGTGTTTGTTTAAGTCTGATCACTGAGGGCTGAGCATCCCTGTTATTCTTGGGCTGTGTTCAAACTGGACACTAAAGACAAGATTTAACCTAACCTGCGAAGTAGCCATCTTATGTTCTCTCTTGCAGGCTACTATTGCCTACTAAGTGTTACATGCCTATGTACGAGTTGGTTTGCATTGAGAGACGCAAACCTTAAGTCCGATTTGTGAATTTACGCAAGGCCACTTTGCATGCTCCTGAGTGGCTCCATAGATATGAGGTAAGGCAATGGAGCGCAAATTGCTCTGTTGCCTTACTCTACCCTGGAAAGGCGTTCCATGAGTGTTCCCATGCAACTACCATTTTTTTGGCACATTTCCAGATTTACCGGAACTGGTAAACCTGTGAATGCACTAAAAAGATAAGCTTTACTAGGAGAGGTGGAACAAGGAGAAATGTCTTTATTTTTCCTTGTTACTTCCTCTTTCTATGTGCTGCATTCTGCAACACACATAGATAGAGGAATATTGTTGCTACAATGTGAATTTACCATCAAAAAAGAAACAGGTATTTGGCAAAACAGGAACAATTGGTTTATTTGAACGCAGTGGCCAGAAGAGCAAGCAACAGAGTCAGTGACTGAACACTGTCTCAAAGCACATTGATTTCAGATGTCACTTTATACAATGAATCAAGCTTCATAAAGTAATTTGTACATTCCTTTGGAGAAAGAAATCTGGGCCTGGTCACATGCCATAAATCTAGTAATTTGATATGAAGTGCAGGTGGGTCTTTACCTTGCGTGGACACAATGTGGGGCCAGTGGGTACGTGTCCAGATGCCCGGCATGGGGGGGCGCATGATCACTGCGTGTAGTGTGAATGTTGTGTTCTGGTTGGCTGGGGGAGTGTGTGTAGTTCTGCTCTCCCTTTGCACCACACAGGTGAGAGCTCTTGTCTCTCTATTCTCAACCTTTGCCTCTTCACTAACTCCTACCTAGGCTGCCTCCTTTGCTCTGTTCCCTGAATGGTTCTCCCTGGTAAGATCTTGCCCTTAAACTCACTTTCAGTCATCTCTTCTACTGCCTCGGCATACCCTGGGGGAGTATACACTACGGCACCTCCCTCAATGTCTGACCCCGGAGGGCTGGGACCTCTTCCCCCAAGCCCCCCCACTTGTGGTATCACTATCCAGTGTTGCTATGAACCTCCCAGTTACCTGAGAGCACTCAACCAGACAGGTTGGATTGCAGGCTTCCCTTGCCGCTGGGGCTTGGAGTGTTGCATATGACGGTTGGGGAGTCAAACTTCAGGGAATCCGGGCACAAAATTGGGTTAAAGCCAAAATTGTCTGGGTTTGCCGATCTGGCAACCTCTTTGCACTAGATTTAGTGGTGTGCTGCCCAATGAGGGGCCCTTCTCGACTTGCAGATTGGTGTTTATTTATTTATTTTATGGATTTGAAAGGTTCTATATAGCGCTGGCTGGACCCGTGGGTATCAGTGCACTTTACATGAGCGTTGATTGTTACTGTAAAAACACGTGTTCAATAGGATAAAAACATAGACGTCAGGATAAAAAACATTATTAAATGGACAAAAATGGAAAAGGAGCATTGATTATTACAGCAAAAACAGTTGTTCAATAGGGTAAAAACATGGTTTTCAGGGTAAAAGACATTATTAAATTTACAAATAGGTAAAAGAAGCCATTTACATTAGGGGGTTAGTAAGAAAGAATATTATACATAGAAACAATATTAAACTGACAAAAAGATAATTTACATGAGTAAAGGCTATCCAGTGAAATGCAGGGAGGAAACCAAAGTTCGAGGCTGGTTGACGGGAAGAAGAAAAAAAATTGATAAATATTGAAGGGGGAGTGAAGATTGGGGAGAAAGGAAGTAATGTCAGAGGGAGTTACAAGGAGAGGCTGAGGGTAGTGGTCATAGAGGGGGGAGGGGATTGGAGGGTGCATAACGCCAAGGAAAGGAGGGGAAAGGGGCTTGAATGAGGGGTGCGAGGCGAGGTTAAGAACCCCAATATTTGTTGAGAAGGTGCAATTTGAGGTCTTTTTTAAGCTGAGGTAGGAGGGGTTACCGCACAAGTCCCTTGGGAGAGCATTCCAGATCAACAGTGCATTCCCAGAGACGGAACGAGATTGTGTGATTTTTATTTTTTAACAGAGGGGGACAAGGAGTAGGGCATTAGTGCTTCTCATTGTTCAGGAGCAGCCTGATTTTTTTAGTTTGCTAGTAAGGTACAAGGGGGGTTGTTGGTGAAGGGCTTTGTGTGTTATGCATGCAGTCTTATATAAGGAATTTCCTTCAACCGGTAGCCAATTGAGGAGTTTGAGGGCTGGAGAGATGTGTTGAAAACATTTACAGTCAGTTATTAGCCTGGCAGCTAGGCTGAGCACAGATCTAAGGGCAGCAAGGTGTACTTTGGATGTTCCGGAGAGGATAGCGTTACTGTAGTCAATTTTGGAGAGAACTGGTGATTGGACAACCCCTTTAAAGTTATCAGCTGGAGTGAAGTATTGAATTTTTTTAGGATGTCGGAGAGTGAAGAGAGCTCCTTTAGCCCAGTATTTTATGTGGTCATTAAGAGTAAGTTTGTTGTCAATAGTGAAACCAAGAGATTTTGCTGAGTTTGATAAGGAGAGCGAGCAGTTCAGAGCATTAAGGTCAGAGAGCCAGCTTTGGATGGGGAGCTGGATGTAGTTAGGAGAGTAGAGAATGATTTCTGTTTTTTAGGGTTAAGTTTGAGGTGGTGTTAGAAACGGGACCCCCGGCCGGCCACGGCTCACGCCATGTCAGTCAGGGATCGCCATTTCTAAGTTCAGGGCAAGGGAGTTACACACCAAGATAACCCCTGCTCACCCTCTAGGCAACGTGACGCGAGCAGCAAGGCTAATCTCGGAGGCGATGTGTAAAGCGTTTGCGCGCGCACCCCAGCGACAACACCCTAGGCCCACCACAAAGGAAACTCCACACAAGGTTATATCAAAAATAGCCTTTGTATTATAATAATAAAAACACATTAGATAACACACACACTTTACAATGTGCCAACAGGCACGGGCAAGATTTACAAGGGATTATGTACAGGACAGGGCCACCTGGACCACTGTCAGGGGTATGCACTTTTTAGAAATAACACTTGTAGGTATAACACTTAGCACATAAACATATAATGAATGTAACACAGAAAATAGTTAATGTAGCATACAGCCAGTAACTACTGGTAAAGGGAAAATACCTCCTACGCCACCCTAAACACTGTAGGGAAATCACGCAGGGAACTAGGACCTTATCATCAGGACCTATGGAAGGAAAACCATCACCTAAGCAAGTTACATTTAGCAAAGGTAAGGAAACCTAAAATAATCACCTAAGCAGGTCACATTTAGCAAAGGCAATAAAACATCAACATTCCTCTAAGCAGGTCACTTTTAGCAAAGGTAATATCAAACAATCCTCTAAGCAGGTCACTTTTAGCAAAGGGGATAAAACAAACAATTACCTAAGCAGGTCACTTTTAGCAAAGGTAACAACAAACATTCCTCTGAGCAGGTCACTTTTAGCAAAGGGGAATAACACATAAACAATTACCTAAGCAGGTCACTTTTAGCAAAGGTAAAAACAAACATTCCTCTAAGCAGGTCACTTTTAGCAAAGGGGAATAAAAACATAAAGAATCGCCTAAGCAGGTCACTTTTAGCAAAGGTAATAACAAACAATTGCACATGAAACATTAAAACACATTCAGAGGTGCAGGTAGAACATTTGCGCAGGAATCACATAAATCAGTAAATGACAATGCGCAGGGTGCATATAGCACAACACTAGGACTGTCCCTCAGGCCAACTGGCCTCGCAAGGGGCTGAATGCCCTGAGTCTCAATGTCAGGGAAGCTGCGCAGGCAGCACAGCACACAAAGCCTAAATGTAGCAACTGTCCACTAAGTGCTGGACAGTTGTAAATACAGCTGGGCAACGTTGGAGCCGCGTGGGCTCAAGAACACAGGGGCAAAAACACAGAGTGGGAGCCACGGGGCTCTGACCACCAACTGCCCCTCAAGAGCCTCTCTCAGGGCTTACACAGCTAATAGGCAATTTAGAGCTTCAGCGCTCTAAACAATGAAAATGGCCCCCAGGGCCTCTCGGGGGCTCTAAATCAATATGGCACTTGAGAGCTTCAGAGCTCTTAAAACAATGGTAGGCTGGAGCCTCGCTGGGCTCTGAACAACTGTGGGGCCCGGGAGCCTCTCGGGGCTCGTAAATCAAATGGGGGCTTCGTTGGAGTCCCTCACGGGGGACTCAGACTCCGATAATGCCCCCAAGAGCCTCGGGGCTCCAATCACGGATGTAGACGGTGGGGCCCCTCACGGGGGACCCTCGAACACGTGGGTGCTTCTGCGGGGAGTCCCCCCTCTGGGGGACTCGCGAAGCAAAGGTTCGCCCTGATGGAACGGCCCGCTGTCAAGTGGGGCCGCTCGAGTAGAGGCAGGGGGGGGAGAACAACGGAGGCACCCCCTCCTCCCTTTCCCGCCCGTCAGCACTCACCGGGAACAGCGCGTCTCTTCTTCCGGCGGCTCCCCTTCTTGGTGTGGGGCTCTCTCCCCGCACTTTGGGACCTCCTCAGGATTCGTGCGCAAGCAGCGCGGGGCTCTCCTTCAGGCGCCGGAGCCCCGCCTGCCCCAGCAGCCACTCTGTTTCTTGCTTCCGGGTGTCCCCAGGTCCCGCCCTCGGCCTGCCTGACTTCCGGTACGGCCGGGCGGCGACGGGGAAACTTCGCAGGGAAATGCCGGGTGGGCACCGGCCTTACAGATCAATAAAGCGCTCCCAAAGCTAATGGCCGAGTAAAGCACAAGGTCCTTGGCAGGGTGGGCACCTGCCCGGGGACCGTAAAATCGGCAAACAGCGGCGTGGGCAGCCGCGAAAGAGAAAGTAAGGCGCTCCTAGCGCTCAAGAGACAATTCGCAGCGCACTCAGCGCTAGGGGTGAAGGCACAGCGCTCCCAAGCGCTAAGGGCAAGAATAAAGCGCTCACAGCACTAAGGAGAGAAATAAAGCGCTTCTAGGCGCTCTGGCCAAAAGCAAAGCTCCAGGAGGGTCTGGAGGCAGGCAGGGGGCAAGGCTGGGCCAGAGCCAGCACACTGGGTCTCCAGGCAGGGAGACAAGCCAAGTGGCGGTCCTCCTGGCCCCAGCAGCAGCAACAGCCCCCTCTGGCAAGGATCCAAAAGCAGAACAATTTCTGTGGGGACACAGCCCCATTTTTATACTGTAAATTCCTTTGTTTCAGGGTGCAGGGTGGGGGGAAACCAGTTGCAGCTGGCTTGGGAGTACCCTTGATGGCCCAACCACCCCTTTCATTCACTGGGGAGGCTTGGGTCGTTAGACCAACCACAGGGGGGCGGAGCCAGCATTGTGTGGGGAAAAACCCAGCCCATCCAGGACCCAGGTGCACTCCTCCCACACATCACTCATGCTGATCTCACACTCACCACCGGGCAGACCCATCCAGACTTCCTGGAGCCTGGCATGCCAGCCAGCTCCAGCCTATCACGCACCAGCACCCTCACTGCACACATACATCAATGTCCAGAAGTAGCACTTCCCTTCTAGACACATACAAGCCGCACATACCATTGCGCAGCATTCATTCTCACGAGTTCATACATACCAAACTCGAGCCTGCACTCCCCACGCATCAGGAACTAACATGGACACACACATTCCCCATGCATTCCTATGGGAGAGCAGGCCAGGCATACTACACGCACGCACTTTACTCTGGGGCACAGGGAAAAAGTGCGCAGAGACCCAAAAATCACTACACAGGGTCACAAATAAAAGCAAAAAGATTAGGGGTGAACCTGCCCTAGGGCCCAAGTCCAACAGGTGGTTAGAGAAAAAACTGAATTGGATCTTGTTCAAGGAATTGTTAAGATGGAGAACATCCGAGTGGGATCTAATCTTGTGGTTAAGTTGGGTGTCATCAGCATAGAGGTGGCAGTTGATTCTTTCTTGTTTCAGAATAAGGGTAAGGGGTTCCATAAAGAGGTTAAAGAGAGAAGGGGAGAGAATAGAGCCTTGAGGGATGCCTAGGAAGACAGTGTAGGGTTCGAGAGGTGGTCATGTATTTTGATTTGTTGTGTTCTGTGTAGGAAATAAAAGGAGAACCATTTGAGGACAAGACCATTAAGGCCAAATCGAGCTTTAAGTGAGTACGGAGGAATGGTTAACTGTATCAAATGCAGAAGAGAGGTCAAGGAGAATAAGTAGGCAGGACTCACCTATGTCGAGTGACCAGTGGAGGTCATCGACAATATTAAGCATGGCAGTTTCTGTGCTGCACCCTTTTCGGAAGCCACCTTGCAAGAAGTCAAGTAGGTTGAAATTGCAGATGTGATCGTCCAATTGTCGGAGAACACATTTTTCAAGGACTTTGGATAGAAGTGGGAGGTTTGAGATAGGGCAGAGATTATTGAGGTCATTTGGGTCAGCAGAGGGGTTTTAAAGAATGGGAGTGATTTGCCCTGCGTGCCCCCAGAGTGAAGGAGAGGTGGGAGGTGCACACGGGGGGTACCTGTTGTACCACCTTGCATTTGCATAAACAAAGCGGCAGGCACTGCACGGTGCCTGCCGCTTTGTTTATGCAAATGTAAAAGTGCATTTTTAGCATTGTGGCGGGCGGTGCTGAGAGCACCGCCTGCCACAATGCTAAAAATACAGGATGCGCCCGCCACAGTGGTGGACGCATCCTAATACCCCCCGTGGGACACCCGCCCTTATGGCGGGCGGTCCCGATTACCGATGGGATGGCGGGCGGACTAAGTCCGCCCGCCATCCTAATGGACCCCTTAGTCTTTGGGGTGTTTCCTGCTGTTATTCGCAAGTTCAAAGAGGGCATCGGCATGGCCAGGCATCATCGGTGTAGGAGGTGTGATTTCGAGGCGGCACCAAGTGAATTTAGGTTTGGTTAAACAAAATAGTACGGGCAAATGGAGGTGCCTCAGACAGCCGGTTTTGGCCGCAGAAATTAGTTACTGGTGTAACCCAGTGAAGCAACAGCAGGATTGGCAGGCATTGGCAGGCATTAGAGAGAGCTCCTCTGTGCCTGTGTATGGTGAGGGAGGTAAGGACGCCGTGCTTGCGGGTTCTGGAACGGGATTGTAGTTCATGGCCACTTCAAAGAAGGTCCAAAGTTCTAACAGTGCCTATCTTCTAGCCTTCTTCTGCCTTACATACTTGGTCCAAATGTGTGTCCGAATGAGTGCTATTATGCTGGTGTTGAATGTTCCCCCTCCGGCCTCTGCATCTTCATGTGTGCATGCCATTCAGGGCAACATTTATCTAGATTTTCAACCTGCGTGGGGAACATAGTTTGCATTTGATTTAACAGCAACTCCATGGTGGGTTGGAATATAGCACCATCGCCGCGGGGCTAATTCCCCCACAGTGCGGGGGGAGGGGGCCGCGCGCGGCACCACGGTGCTGATGACGAGCTCAGCTCGTCATGCAGAACGGTGGCCATGTGCTGATGACGAGCTGAGCTCCTCATGACCACGCCCGCTCAATGGAACGCCCAGCACAGTGGGGTAATTATCCCCGCGTGGGCGTTCTGCGGAGGCCATGATGAGCTCAGCTCGTCACCAGCACACAGCCACTGTGCTGCATGATGAGCTGAGTTCGTCATCAGCATGCTAGGTGTTAAAGGTTTTTAGTGCACTTTTAGACTTCTCAGGATTTTATTAAATTAACTTAAATCCTACTCTGTTCGTGGGGAAAGACTACGTGCAGAGCGTTATGCCAGAAATAATTACTTTTACTATGAGCTCAGCTTAGGACACAGATGCATCAATAAACTTACCACATAAAACAACACATATGAAAAAATATCGGCGTGTAAGAAAGTACAATAGTGAATTAAAAATGTATGAGTTGTTTTTTAGCAGCGGAACAGCAAAATGTGAACAAATGAAGACATTTTCATCTGGACAAAGAATCGTTAACTGGACATAACCTTTAACATAAAACACAGTAATAAATTATCAGCACCACAACATCAAGAAAAAATGCATCAATTGAAAATCACAATTGAAGTAGAAGCGAAAAAACGACAGAGAAGAAAAATTATGACTTTGTCAAAAAAATCTTAGCCTGCTCGTAGCGCATGCTGCCTAATGACGAGGGGAGGCTCTGCACGGTACACAGGACTAAGGGAGCCCAATAGTCTCTCAATATTGGCTGTGGGACATAGATAGCAGCAATTAACTGAAGAAGAAGGAGCGACTCAAAAACTACAGGTCCTCCTTAGCCAAGCACATGCTGCACCTTACTCTCCAATGTCCAAATGTTTCCCATACCATCTGAATTGCATCCTATGTCATGCATACCAGCTGTGTCACACCAGGGGTCCAAACGAATAATACCTCTCATTTCTTTAAAATACTACCAAGGTTAAGAAACCGATGGCACTAAAAAAAAAACTCCTTTAGACAAAAAGAATTAAGATTGAGATGTTGGCTCTATATCACACCCACAGCGTATTCGTATCATATGTGTCATGCCCAGCTTTCCAAGCGGTGAGGTCCTATCTCTGTATCACACTCAGTAATCAAGCGTACTATCTGTGTCATGCCCAGTGGTCCAAGTGGTCCCAGTATCACAACCAGACACCAGCGCACATGCCCAGGGGTCTAAGCGACTAAACAAACATCACCTTTCCTAGCATGCTGACTATCAAAAAAAGGTGACCTTTGTGGGATCGCCTCCCGGGCCGCTCTGCAACTACTCAGCTTGGAAATGTCAAATAGGCAATATGTCAGATTTCTGTTAGTGTCAGGGCACTGAGGTTAGGTTTTTGCACTTCTACCTAGATTTCCGTATGCTAAGGATTAAATGTAGTCTCTAACCCACTGACGGTGGCTTCAGGATGGACCTCGAACCTGCGGATTCAGCATAACTTTCATCTGCTCACCATTCTCGTTGCACAGACGTGATTCTGGAAAGGTGGGGTTTTGTTCCTTCGGCTGCAGTCGGGCTCGAAGAACCAATCTCTCCAGGCTGGCCTGCCAAGATGTTGCTCGAATGTGAATTTACCTTGAAAAAATAAAAGACAAGAGGTGTTTGACAAAACAGGAACTGTTGGTTTAATTTAACGCAGCGGCCGGGAGAGTAGGCAACAGATTCGAGGTCTGAAGACTGTCTCAAAGCACATTGGTTTCGGCTGTCATTTTATACATTACATGAAGTGTTATAAATTAATTTGTACATTCCTTCATAGACAGAAATCGGGTCCTAGTCATGGGGACATAAATCTGGACATTTGGTAAGAAGTGCAGGTGGGTCTCGACCTTGGATGGACACAATGTAGGGCCTGTTCGGCATGGGGAGGGCGTGATCGCTGTGTGTGGTGTCCATGCTGTGCTCTGATTGGCTGAGTATTCCTAACTTAGGGTGGCATCTGACTTTATGGTGCTTTGGGAACAGGTGCTCCTCTGGCCAAACGTGTTTTATTGGGGCCAATCTTCTACGGCCATTGTGGTGTCACTGCCTATCTGTGGCATCGAGCTGGGTGTTTCTGTTAGCGCATTTGCCTAAGGGTTTCATGTCACTCCACCTGTGTTCTGTCAATCAAGTCTAAGGGCCAGCCTGACCACATATTTCTTGCAGAGGGTTGATGGGAAGCTCAAATTGGGTGAATTGAACAACATTGATGCAAGTTTGTTGATATATTACCTACTGGCGGTCGCCAGTAGGTATATATAGTTAGGATTTTTTCTCTATGGGTTTTTTGAAAATTCTATGTCTAATAACTTTGGCGTTTGTGGACGGAATCGGCTGAAATTTTCAGGAAAATGGCACATTTTGTTTCTGAGCAGCCCTTGAAAATTTGGGGGGGGTTCGTCCAGTGGGGGCCGAGAAAAAAGGGGGGTCCCAAAACGTGTTTTTAACATTGAGTTTTCCATAGGGCGGTTGGCCTCACTTTTAGCCCGAACGGCTGAATGGATTTGCACGAAACTTGGCAAAATTGTAGGGACTGGTAGCCCGATGTGCCTTTTGTAGGTCTCAATATATGTGCTCCAGTGGATTTTGAGAAATTAACGTTTAAAAAAAGATATATATCTGTAACAGCGGACCGGTTAGCGCTCTGGTTTGCGGACTTTTCGCGCAACGGAGCTTTGTGAAGCGAAGCTGATTGGTTCTCCGGCGTCTGTCAACATTCCAAACAGTCCGTAGCGGCCGCCATCTTGTCTCTCGGTAGGATCGAGAGACAAGAGGAGGTCAAAACAAAGGGGGAAATAACTATAAGGGGGCATAGTAGATCCTCGCTGACCCCCTAGGTTTGATGTGGAGGTTTTAAAAGGGCCCCGCGGGGCAAAAAAAAATAATAAAAATAATAATTGAACGGCTGAATGGATTTGCACGAAACTTGGCAAAATATTAGGGACTGGTAGCCCGATGTGCCTTTGCTAGGTCTCAATATATGTGCTCCAGTGGATTTTGAGAAATTAACGTTCAAAAAAAGATATATATCTGTAACAGCGCTCCGCTTCGCGTAACGGAGGTTTGCGAAGCTGATTGGTCATTCTGTCACTGGGCTATAGTTGGGCTACATCTGGCTGATATTTGGGCTACATTTGTTTTTTTGTGTGTCTGGCGGCCATCTTTGGGCTACATTGGGCTACATTGGGCTTCATTGGGCTACATTCGGCTAATTAGCAAATAGCTCATCGCAAACTAGGAATGGTAAAGAATCGCTATTTATTCCTTAAAGTTCGCTATTTAGGAAATGCAAATAACTTTTATGATACATATGGCGGTTCATCTCTAACAAGATAAGAAGCATAGGGATAGATTTATGATGACTGGCGCATCACCAGGGATGTGTTAGTCATTCTGTGCCGCTGTTCCGTCACCTATGGTGTGCTGCATTTACAATGCGGCGCATCATGGGGCAAAAACAGCACAGATGCGTGATGTATCTGTGCCGTAAAGGTGGCGCATTGCTGGAGTTGTATCGCAAGTGTGATGAAGCTCCAGCAAGGGTCGGGGGTGCCCTTGTCGCAGGGTTTCTGTTCTCACACAGAACTGTGGACAGAGGATTGGAACCTCGGCGAATTAGGGTGTCCCAAAACTCACGTTAGTAATCAAAAACTATTTAGCAAGCTAGGTACAGTGTCACATTGGATATAACAAACTCTCAATGTTTAGACAATCCAGAATATGAACTTATAGTACCTCAGGATACGTGGAACTCATGAACAGTCGGTCGTTATATATTTCTTAGAAACCAGAACATGGAGTTAAGAAGAACACATGTGTATTTGAAATGTTTATTTACTAATGCCGTCTTCTCAGGCGTAGTACCTTAGATAATAAAAGTACACATATTATCAGTAGCAAAATTACCAGCATAGTTACTAGTACATAAAAAGTGAATGGTGATAGTATGTTAACATGCTGTAAATGAATAAGAGTTAGCAACACTTATAAGCAGCCGCGGGCCGTGGAGGGAGTTACGGTGAGGCAGGGAGGCGGGGAGGGGGAGAAGCAGGGTGGAGAATACAAGTACACATATTATCAGTAGCAAAATTACCAGCATAGTTACTAGTACATAAAAAGCGAATGGTGACAGTATGTTAACATGCTGTAAATGAATAAGAGTTAGCAACACTTATAAGCAGCCGCGGGCCGTGGAGGGAGTTACGGTGGGGCAGGGAGGCGGGGAGGGGGAGGGGCAAGGTAGAGAGGGCTCCACCCTGCTTCTCCCCCTCCCCGCCTCCCTGCCCCATCGTAACTCCCTCCACGGCCCGCGGCTGCTTATATCTCACCCTCCCTAATACACATATTATATTATTTGCTAAGAAGGTCTCTTTGTGTTGGTTTAGGGCGTGTCCATACTTTAGTGTCTTACATTTGAAGGAATCACATCAGCATACACCAGCTCTCTCTTCATGTGAACCGCATCAACTGTTGTGTATGTGTGTTCGGCAAAGCAATATAAAACCCGCCTCATGCCCAGAATTGGCAGAAGTTGCACTTATGTTATGAGTATGAAGTCGTGGAGATCAGACCTCATAACAATTCTGTATCGTGTTGTTCTTGAAACTTTAGCACTCGCTGTACAGATATAGTTTAACAAGTAAAGCAGATAGTAGACCAATAACATATTATTCTCATGTAAACCACGATGAACTACTAGGTGGAAAGCTAAAGCAACAACTAAGTGTCGTGTGCAGAAGTTGCAAAAAAGGAAAAATGGCGTTTAAACCGGTAATGAGCCCATGCTAACTTAACACGGTGTAAAGATATCCAGGACCTAGATGACACCTCCTCATGATCCGGAAACGAACTGAATAAGATAATAGAAGTGCCATCTCATGAGAGCAGATTGCAAGTTTATATGTGGACGGTCCGCAAGGTAAAGCATTAAAAACTAGGAAAATTCAATGCTAAAGAAAAATAAAACAGCCAAGTACTTTATCGAGTCTTAAGCCAATAGGCAAGGTAAATAATACAAACTTGACAAATAAGTCAATGAATTGTCAATGAAATGCTAGTACTCAGCATATGAAACATGAAAAAGGTCTATGACATAACTGTGTATGCAAAATAAGCTGCAACAGCCTCCAATAGGAAGTCACCGTCTTCATCCGAAAACAGTTCAGCCATCCAATTTAAAAGCGGAAAAGAACATACGTGCTCTCCCAGCACCGGATCCTCTATCACCATCACAGGACAGCTCGGTGGGTTTTCAAGAAAGCTGTGTTCCAAGAAAGACTGTGCTGCCGCCAGTAAATTCCAGGGACCAAGTAGTCCATGCATCAATGCCACAGCCATAATCCTTTCGCCAGGACAAATCAACTCGTGAGTAATGATAGGAGTCATCAGCTGATTAAAGTCGACGTCAGGAGAAACCGGTCCGCAGAGACACAAATCAATGGCCCAATCGAAATCACAGGTCAGGCAGTGAAATACAGGCTGGACACAGGTGAAGTAGGAGAACCGAAAAGATAATCCATATGCCGTGCTTAATATCGCCAACGGCATTGTGCCATAATATTCTAGCATGCGATTGCGGAACAGTGTCAGCAGCTGCAGGGTCGGAGGTTGCATAGGAGGGACATCCATATTTAAAAATGTAAAAAAGCACAAGAGCGTCCGCTGGTAATGCAAGTAAAAATGCAATCCACGAAGCAGAGTGGAGAAAATGGAATGAAAGGGAGCAGGGATGACTCCAAAGATTTTCTCAAATGAAGTCACGAGACCACTGGTAACAACTTTAAAAAAGTGTGCCAGGGATTTTGTGGAGGATGCGTTAAAGATAGTCGGAAACATGTTGCTGAAATTGAGCAAACCTGTGTACGGGTGTTCGCTATGTGAAGTACGAAAGTTTCACGGGCCGAACTCAAGGCCACCTCTCTCTGAGACAAAAGAGCTCTTATTCTTGTCATGCCGTTGAAACGTGTCCCAAGGTTGGTATTTGTGGCCAGATTGAAAACTCCCTATGTTCATGTGTGGGAGGAAATAGAACATTTCTGCAGCAAATAACCCGTTCACTTACTGTTACGATAAAAGGAATACTTTTTAATTAACTCAGAACAATCTTCATTATTGAGCATCAAATAACTACCATTTTCCAACAACTTGAACGTGGGGATGATAGCAGGAACTGGCGTGCCTTGCAACACGCAAGCCATATTTGGTCGGTGTTTGTTGCATGAATCGTGTAACTGTATGTGCCTACACATTAGTGAATGATCTGGCGTCTCAGTGCATTCCTCTCCATTCAGATAAACTTCTTGATCATCTTTGAAACATCTGTATGTGTATGGAAGCGACCAGACCTCATGAACAAAAGCACTACCTAAAGGTTCATAAAGACCTATTGGTATATATTTCATACAATTTGAAAACTTATATAAAGCAAAAGGCAGCGTTATTAAACCGTGGATAAGGCATGTTGCCAAAAAACCCGCAATCCTCTGCTGATGATGTCACTGAGCATGTCATGAATGATGTAATATGTGACATCATCAGTAGTGGATTATGGGTAATAGTATCTCTAGTTTACTCCCCTATAGCTGTCTTTCTTTTAACATAAGTGTGTGTTTCCTTCCCTTATACTTACTGTTTTTGGTTCGCTTCCAGTTCGCGTACCAGCGAGCGAACTAGGAAGCGAACTAAGAGAAATAGAGGTTGGCACAGTTCCAAATATTGTACCAATTTTTTAATAACGGGGAGGTAGTTCTGAAAAGAACTTTTTTTTTTATTTTTCTGAACATTTTTTTACTGTTTTTGAATTTTTCGGAACAGTTTTATATTTTTTTGGGTTTTTCTTGGAGGGGGCAATGAAAACGATTCATTGTAAAGGGCTCAACAGGAGCAACAAAACAAAAAAAAGAAGTATTTATTATTTTGGGCGTTTCGGACAAACTTGCATATGATAGTCAATAGCTCTGTTGATCAGAGTGATGCTTCTTTCTCCGTAGGAAATGAATCCATCGCAAAATACGCAGGTGTGTTTTACTTCACCAAATCTCATTTGTATATTTGGCACCATCTCCCTGCCCTCTGGTCCCGTTACTTCCGGTACAACAGATCTTCTGGCCATAATAGGGAGATTATCTAGGTCGTTCCGAAACTGTGCAGCACTGTAGTTGTTAGGATGCCACCTAGTCATATGGCGATGCATTGTGTAGTTTCCGAAACTGTATTTTTTGTCGGTCCCTCTGGACAGTCTATCTTGACATATAAGGCAAGTTACGTATCTTGCATTTACTTTTTTCTGACCTTTGGGAATTTTAAAAAATTGCCAAATGAAGTTTTCTTTCCGGTGAGACGTCTTGGGCTGCTCAGGCAAAAACTGCCTCTCTTCGTGCTCGTCCTCCTGTTCCTCTTCTTCTTCTTCTTGTTGAATTACAACTTGAGCAGGTGGTCCACTCTTCCTTGGATGTGGTGGAGGTGGTGGGGAAGCACCAGCTGAAGCTACTAAAGAAGCCATTGCTCAGTGATCACAAAGGGTCTTTCTCTCACAATGATGAAAGTCAGAGTGAGGAAAGAAGGAGGGATTTTCATCATTTGGGAAAAACAAGAGTTCTCAACCAATCAAAAGTGTTCATTTTAGATTATATGACCTAGTCTTACATCATTAGGAAACCAAAAGTGAAATGAACCAATGAAAAGTGTTATTACCAAGTCACATGACTTGCTGTGTTTACGTTAAGCGCTTTGCAGGGCCTCCCGGTTTGCTTCCAGAAACCTGCGCTTTGGCACTCGCTTCGCGTACCAGTTTGCTAACGTAGCACGTCATATGACGTATCAAGCGACAACGTGGAACGTCATGCGGACGGGAGGCGTCACGATGTTGTTTTCTAACGCGGCACTTGCGGTAAAGAAACGTTTACCGGCTCGCGGTCTATTTCGCGGCATCAAGGTCAGCTAACGGGAAGCTTCCCGATTCGCGAAGCGGGAACGAAGAAAAAAAAATATTTTAAAAAAAAATTATTCATAAACATATAAAATATATTTTTGGATTTAAAGAAGAATACATTTTACAGCTACAGATATTAGCTGTTAAAAAACCAATGAAATTCACAGAAAAAACCATAGGTTATAGACCATATATAGTTAGGAATTAGCATTTACAAAACCTTGAAAATTCACTGAAAAAACCATAGGTTATAGACCATATATAGTTAGGAAATAGCATTTAGAAAACCTTATTTTACTCACACAAAACCATTGAAATTCCATATATAGTTAGTTGCACTAACTATATATCGCGCACCTGCAATCCACTGCTGATGATGTCACATATTACATCATTCATGACATGGTCAGTGACATCACTGATGACATCACTGATGACATCTCAAATGACATCACTGATGACATCACTGATGACAACATCCAGTGACTGTATGCTTCTGTAAAGTTAAAATATGTCTTACATATTGAAGAATGAGTGGATGTATAAGTGTCTGGATGAAGGATTTAGTAGGTGCATGACTGACTGTATAAGTGAGTGATTAAATGTGTCTCACTGAGTGCATGGGTTAGTGACTAAACTGTTTTAAATTGTGCATCATTGTGTCTGTTGTTTTGTAATCTGATGCATGTGTTGATCATTAGCTATATGACTAACTATATGGGTTATTGATTAGTTGCCCAAGTATTTGTATGGGAGACTGAGTGTGTGTGTGGGTGTCTGGGAGGTGTATGACTCTGTGCATAGATGTGTGAGCAGTTGATTCACTAGATGTATGGGTTCAAAAGTGCATGTGGAAACATCTGTATGGGCGGTTGACTGTGTGCATGAGTGTATTGGTGAGTGAATGGATATCTCAGTGCTACATGTCAAAGTAAGTACATATGTAAAACACAGTACATGTGATAGTTGACATATATAAATAACTGTGCATAAGAGCCAGTGAATGTGTGAGTGGCTGTATGGATTATTGTGAACTTGTATCAGGGATTGTATAACAGAGTAAATATGTGTTATTATATGTTCCAATAAGTAAGGTGTGTATAACTATATAGTTGAGGAAATCGAGGTGTGATTGATTCTTTGCAAGACTGACTAGGTGTGTGAGTAACTCCATGGATGAGTGACAGTCTGTGAGTGTCTGTTTACACTGAGTGTATCTAAGGTTATATTAGAGTCTGAAGAGGTTCATTGTATCATCACATGAATGATGTCATCAGTGATGTGATCAGTAATGTCAAATGAGATGTCATCAGTGATGTCATCAGTGATGTCATTTGAGATGTCATCAGTGATGTCATCAGTGATGTCACTGACCATGTCATGAATGATGTAATATGTGACATCATCAGCAGTGGATTGCAGGTGCGCGATATATAGTTAGTGCAACTAACTATATATGGAATTTCAATGGTTTTGTGTGAGTAAAATAAGGTTTTCTAAATGCTATTTCCTAACTATATATGGTCTATAACCTATGGTTTTTTCAGTGAATATATATATATATATATTTATATATATCATGGCGAACATCAACATCGTATTTTTCAATATTAACATTATGCCTCTCAGGATTGTTTTTGTGCAGTATGGTGTACCTTCCTGCACAAAAACAATACTGCATTCAATGCAGGCACCCTTGCACTGTAGTGCAAGTGTGTATTGGCGCCAGCACAGAGGAAAAAGCAGGAGTAAGCTGTATTGCCTTAAATACGGCACGTGTCTGCCCGTTCCCTGTCATGCAGTGCAGCCTAGCAAGGTGACATGCAGCATAGCAAGGTGATTCACAACACAACTTCTTCATAAATAGGCCCCTAAGCCTATAGTCTGCAATTCTGACTTCTTTACTGTTTATATTGTTTTTTTGTATTCAGTTTTGAAGAGCAACTATAAAATCTTTAGAGGCATGGTGCATTTTACGGTTGAGAAAAACTAGAAGTCATACCAACATCTAAACGCAGTTGATAATCCTCAACTTGGTTTTATATTTTTGATTCGTTTTACTTTGCCTATTTAATCAGATCATATACTGTTCTACTGATGTAGTAGTACTGATAGCATGTTATCAAAAACGTTTTGTGTCTTGCATATTAACATGGAGGGGCACATTTGGATATAGTAACCTAGTTTTTTTCTAGTCCACCAAGTATGCAGTACTCCTGTCCAGAGCTTTAATTTTTGTAATATAGTTGAATTTAGTAGTTCAGTGTAATTGGTTTCTTTGATCGAAGACAAGACTACACCAACCAGAATGTCTATGGTTGTTAAGGCAATGTCCAGAATTAAAGCATTGAGTCATCTTCTAACCTCTCTGAACATGCTATATGCACATAAGGTAAATGTCTGTGAGGTTATGTACGACTTAATGGAAGCTCTACTTTTTAAATATAATATTCTGTCAAACGTTTTTGGAAGTCAAACAATATGCAAACGCAGATACTGGACTATAAAATGGAAGGTAGACAATGAATCATTTTCTTTTAATAGTAACCATTTTCTTATGGCGTCCCAGCTGTCAGGTGTGGTTGTAATCCCATGCAAGAGGCGTTCCCTGCTGTTGTCAAGATTTTTGCACATCCTCATGATTATCAGTTTAAATGAAAATGTATTGGTCACCAATCAAAGCTTCTGAGGGGGCGCTGGCTAGCAAGATGAAGAGAAAAAAATTGCAAACAAGCAGTCTGAACTTCGGACTGGAGAACATGTTCTTTCAAGCGAGCAGCATTTGAATATATTCAAGGTCATTAGGTAACACTAACAAAACTGCATGTACTTTCCAATGTCAAGATTTAAAGAGATGCTAAAAAAAAACAAAGAAAATGAGGTATTGTAATGCATAAGCGGACTGTGAAATACAAACACCTAGGCATGTTCTTGCATATTCTGGATGCAGAAACTTGTCGAAATGGGAATGCCAAAAGTGAAAGGCGCAGCAACTGAAAAATATAGTGTGTTGCAGATGTAGACACATACGTTTCCCAAGAGTGTAGTACAGTTGATGACGAATAAATCTAACTAGGAGTTCATTCCAAACTCTGATTCCCAGCTTTGCTACTGGCAGGCACCCCAGTCTGAGACTGGTGAATACTCCAGATGTTGCAATTCAAACCTCAAGTGTGTGCACTCTTTCCAACTTAAAATAGAATGTGAACTGACTGGGAAAAGGGTTCCTGCAACAGCAGAGAACAGCATCAAGAGCATATATTTTTCTGAAATACATCGGTATAAATATAAAGAACAGTTACGTGTTATTTACTGTGTTGGATAAAACATTCAAGCTGCATTTGTTTAGCCCTTCAGAACCCATTGTAGGATACTGAGGCACGTGTACAAATAACAGAGGTCTTTCGATTCTTCTTTGATACATAATACATCCAACTAAACGTAAAAATACCTGTACGTGTAACTATATATCCCAAGATAATTTCTAAATAGAAGAAGAGCACCCTTATTTTTTACTATTATTTGAAGAGGCAAAACTGCAGCAATTTATATTTACCTGTGGTGTTGTTATTTAATCATCAAAAGTGCAGTTGTACACTTGCTCAACTGAAGAGAGACGATTCTTGAATTATATGTGTTGTACATTGTTAGAGATTTGTTAAAAACAAAGCGTGATCAGAAGTTCTTTTCAAAAGGGTTCCATTGAAATTTGATGAGTCTACAAACAACAAAACTTCCAGGGGTAAATTTACAACAAACTAACGCAGTGCAGTGCAGTGCAGTGCAGTGCCCCAAGTAATTTTGCTGCACAGCGCTGCGTTAGTTTCGAGGCAAAGAGATGCAACATATTTACAACAATATGTTGCAGCTCTGTGCTTTCACCTGCACTGGCGCACAAACTGCTGCCATGCGCCGGGGCTGGCACCCTTGCACCCTGGTGCAACCTGTGTTGCGGGGAGATTTATTTTGTGCAGGAAGGAGCACCTTCCTGCACAAAAACAATAAATTGAGGTGATTTCCCTCCTCCAATGGGTGCTGTAGAATGCAGCATGCACTGAAAGAGGAAAACACAAGGAGAAATGAAAACATTTCTCCTTGTTGCACCTCGCTACACCATCCCTAGGGTGGCGTAGCATTCAGACGCATTTACAGAATTGTGGGGCATATTATCAAGACAGGCGATAAAATTATCGCCGTTTTAGCGGCAGAAAACTGCTGCTAAAACGGCGATAATGGGCTTGATAATATGCTCTATGGAATTCCAATTGAAGCCAATGTTAGATGTCCTTCACATTTAACATGGGATTCAATTGAAATTTCCATAGAGCATATTTTCAAGCCCATTATCGCCATTTTAGTGGCAGTTTTCTGCCGCTAAAACGGCGATAATTTTATCACCTGTCTTGATAATATGCACCTATGTTTCCTTGTAAATCTGGAAATGCATTAGTGGAAATGGGTGTTGCATGGAAACACCCACGGCAAAACCTATTTCACGCCCCTAACACACAAAGTTTAAATGTAAGCTATGAGAAAAACAGCTCGCTGTTGGAATGCTCTGCAAAAACTCCCATGATGTCAGAAAAATATTCTTTTGGTTTTAGTGCTAGACATTCTCCAGGGACAGATCTACAAAGCAAATTTCTTGTCAGTGGAAAAATGCTTTTTCTAATTTACAAAATGTAAAATGCGATTCTGTAACTTTTTTGTGAATCGCAATTTGCATTTGCAATTCAGTATTTTGAAGGGGTTTGTTCTTGGCATCCCTTTCATAAAACCGAATCAGTATGGTATGTATTAGTGTTTTTGAGACCGAATTCCGGCCTCAAAACCAGTAATACTTTAACACCATTTTAAAAGTGGTGGTATTTTTTTTTTTTACAGAGTTTTATATAGTGCGAACTTGACCCGAATCGGCTATCAGAGCGCTTTACAAAGCACCAGTTGCGTTACATGAGGACACAGTCATTTTTTTAGGCACGGGGAGATTAAGTAATTTGCCCAAAATCACAGAATGTTCAGCTTCAATACATTCATAAATATGCGGATGCCTTTCCCTTTGAGAATATTGAAAAAATATTTGTTTAAATCATGCTGTGATTCAACGTACCATTACCTACTCTTAAAAAATGTAACTTCTAAGTTTTATCCTTTTAAATGCATCCCATTTTCCTTTAAGGAAAATAGGCTGAATTAAAAAAAAAAGAAAGAAAGAAAGATTGCTTTATTTAAAATCAATCACAGATATGGTGGTCCGCTAACCTCAGCAGGCCACAATACATGTAATGGCTGCAATTCCTAATGGGTCATAAATCATGGCCTACCTCACTAATATACATGAAGTAGGTCGAATTGCAATCCACTAGGAATCGCTAATTAGAAGTTGCAAGTTTTCTTACATACTGAATTGAGATTTCCGCATTGAGATTCAGTAAGAATTGCCATTTGTAAATCACAATTCCTAATTTTTGTACATCTGGCCCACAATTATTACCCAAAGCCTCTAGAGCAATGTTTTAGCTGTACACTTTGGGAGAAAATTTCCATGATAAAGCTAAATTGCCATAGTAAAGCAGTTACTTTGTGTTCTCAAGAAATAATTAAGATGGGGAAATTACTTGAAGTCAAGCCAAGATGATCATATTTTAGTACAGCTCTGAGTTCTCTATGCTGATCTGTTTAATAATATTGATTAATGGCGAACTAATAATCGCATTCCATGGATCAGTAAGCGCTGAAGGCCTGCGGCGAATCCACATGGCATTGTAAGCCATTATCATGCGTATGAGCAGAATTGAGGAGTACCAATGAGACGCAAGACTCAGGTGGCACAGCATTTATAGGGGCTGCTGGTGAGCCTGGGGATTCACATACACCTAGAGTGCCATCATGCAAGTCAGGACCGGGATTTCCCGTTTGTCAAACACTGACTTTATGACAGTATGAACCCCCTCAATGTATTTATATACTAGAGAAAATGCTTTCAGTTTTACAGAATTGGATCCATCAAGATAGTGTCATGGCAATGCATTTGCAGGTTAAAATTACAGCATTGAATTATTGACTAACCTCAGTCTGACCCAGCGGAAGAGATACACTTTGCCTCATCACAAGCTCAGCTCCTACTTCCATCTGAAGATCAAGGCCTCCACGACAACTTCAGCAAAGAGACGCCGTACACCACCTCCCCGCGCCGCCGATAAGCCTACCATCATGACCTGGGATCCTGCCACCGCAGAACACATCTCAGCTACCCACTCAGGAGCCCCCAACAGACCCCTGTCCACCACACATATTCCACAGGGCAGCCGCCGCCATCGCACCCGAACTACAAGGAACCATCAACACCTCCTTCAGGTTGGGCATCTTCCCAGACGTCTGGAAGTGGGCAGAGGTTAAACCCCTCCTCAAGAAGCCCACGGCCGACCCAACAGACCTGAAAAACTACCGGCCCATTTCTTTCCTCCCCTTCGCAGCCAAAGTCACTGAGAGACTCCCTAATGCCCAACTGACCAACTTCATAGAAGAGAACTTCATCCTGGATGCCTCCCAGTCTGTATTTTGCAGTAATCACAGCACAGACACCACCCTCCTTGCCGCCACCGACGACATCCACATGCTACTCGACCTGGGACACACCGCGGCCCACATCCTTCTTGACCTCTCGCAGTCTTCTACACCATTTCACATTGCACGCTCTCAGCCAGACTCCACAACGCGGGAATACAAGGAGCTGCCTTTGATTCGATCCAATCCTTTCTCTCCAGCCGAACCCAGAGGTTCAGACGTCCTCCCTTCCTCTCTGAACCCACCAATATCTACTGTGGAGTACCCCAAGGATCATTGCTCAGCCCCAGGCTCTTCAACATCTACATGGCCCCACTCGCCGCCATCGTCAGACACCATGGGCTGAGGATCATATCCTATGCCAACAACACCCAGCTCATCCTCTCACTCACTAGAAATCCCGAAGATATCAGACTCAGCTTCCAGGAAGGAATGAAGAACGTGGCAGCCTGGATGAAAGACAGCTGCTTGAAACTCAACTCAGAGAAGACCGAGGTCCTCATCCTCGGACCCTGCACCTCCACCTGGGACAGCACCTGGTGGCCCACCACCCTCGGGAATCCACCCAAACCTACAGACTACACACGAAACCTCAGTATCATCCTCAACTCCTCCCTCTCCATGAACCGCCAGATCAACGTCGTTGCTTCCACCAGTTTCAACTGCCTGCGCATCCTCCATAAGACATCCAAATGGATTCCCCCCGACTGCAGAAAGGCCGTTACCCCAGCAGACTGGATTATGGCAACGCCCTATACGTCGGAATCAACAGAACCCTTCTACACAAACTACAAACCATCCAGAATTCCGCAGCCAGACTCATCCTCGGGACACCACACCATGAACACATGACCCAACACCAATGAGACCTCCATGGCTCCCCGTCGAGAAGAGGATCGCCTTCAAACTCCTCACCCACGCCTACAAATCTCTCAACAACTCCGGACCCAAATACCTCAACGAGAGATTATCCTTCCACGCACCCAAGAGGATCCTCCACTCAGCCGACCTCGCCCTGGCAGATGTCCCCAGCATCCGCAGAAACTGAGCAGGCAGGAGATCCTTCTTCTACATTGCGGCCAAGACCTGGAACAAACTCCCTGTGAACCTAGGACACTCCCCGACCCTGCACACGTTCAGGAAGGACCTCAAGACCTGATTCTTCGACAGATCCAGAGCTGCTCCCTGCCCCCAGCTCCTTGAGACCCTCACAGGTGAGTAGCGTGCTCTACAAACCCTATATTAATTAATTGTTCCCTGATGCTCTCCTGCGTTTCACTGAGAAAATGAATGTAACTACTCTCTGAACTGGAATGCTGAAGGGAAGGGGGAAGCTGGGAAGAGAGACAAGAAGAACAAAACTTGCTCAAGGTATTTCTTCACACTGACCGAGTGCCTCTTTCTAGATACAATTAGAGAACCTTCTAAATGCTGAAGTTTGTCCCTCTTTCTCTTTCAAGATCTGTATTGCAGGAAGCACTCAAAGATTTCTCATAATGGATTAGCTTGGATGAAGTCTTCGGTAGTCAGATTCAAATGTCGGTTACAGATATGTGTGCAATTCCACACTAACTCTTTCCTTGATGGTTGCACCATTGCCTAGAGGAGGTGTGGTGGTCAAGGCACGATATTTATAGGCCAGTAATCCAAGATGGTAATTAAAATTTCGAAACCTTGCACAACCATTTCTAGAAACTTCCGTATTCAAAAGGCTTGTGTCCTGCAGTCAGAGTGTTTTTGTAAATTACACGCTGGAATATTCACTGTACTTGAGGGATATTGTTGGCTTTAGATTACTTACTTTAAATTCTCTTCTAGTGGCCAACTCTCTAGTAGCATCATGCAGACCTTTGTTTAGGGAACCGTCAACCTATTTCTACTAGCTCTCACTTTTGATGTCCATTTATGGTTCATCCAGGAAGGAACTTTCTGCACGTGAGACCCATATGGCCGTTTACAAGTGGGTTTGGTAAAATTACGCACCACTGTTGTGACAGGTGGCTTTGAGCGTGCCACACTTCTATCATAAATATAGCATGTTACATCATATGTGTTCATTAGACCACTGTGGAAGGCTTCAGTAGAGCACTGAGAAATCAACTGACTTTACTCTTGCATGACTGAGAAAGATAATGTGAATCTTTAATAAATGTGCTCAGATTTTACCTTCTGGATCACCTTTCATGACCTCTATGAGAGAATCATGTGAGAAAACAATTTTCCCTCAAATATGGTTCATCAAATCCCAGCAAAGGATCACAATTTATATACTGTCTAAAATCACCTTACAACAAAACACAATTCCTAAAGTTACCATGGTTCCACCAACAAAGGCTTTATTTTCTGACTAAAATCTGTTCTGCACATTTTTTAGTGACCCTCAAATCTTGACATTCATTGCAAAACATTTCAATGGGAATCATGACTCAGAATCCTGAAATGGCTACTACAATATGTTGTCAATGTTGTGGTCAGCCAATCTGGACTCGTTAGTCCCCTGTAATGTGACCTATCAGGGAATATCTGGACACCAAGAGCCCAAATGTATCTTTTTTAGCCCTGTTGGCTCTTTAAATGTGAATTGCTCAAAAAAGAGATGTGGATTTACCTCAAATAACAAAAAGCATGCTTTCTGGATAAAGTACACATTTTCTGGCAGATTTAATGCAATTCCATTCAGCCTTTTTTTCCTGTATAGTGGAGAGTTTTAGAGTGATCCATCAAGCGGGGACTGCAAAAAACAGGTTCCAAAAAAGCATTTTCGCTAAACATTTTTTCCATAGGAAGTTTAGAAAATACTACTGCCCAAACTGCTGAATTGATTTACAGAAAGCTACACCTTGGTTCAGAAAGAGTGTTTGTTTGTATTTTGGTGTAAATTCATTCAGTAGTTGCTGAGAAATCAAGCTAAAAATAATTATTTATTTCATGAAGTGTACTGATGCGGGTAGGGAAACAGATAAAAATATTGCTCCTGCCAGAGGGAGTGGCATAATAAGCAGCTCCCTGTGGACAGCAGCAATGTCGGCTCCGGCAGCATGCGAGGAGCAAGCTGAGGCCTTGGGGCTCACCTTGTGGCCTCCAGCGTGTATATGGTGGGCACCCTGTATGGGCACCAGGGCACCCATCTTCAAGTAAAGCTGGCCCCTATGGCCAGTAACTGCTCGGGGAAGGGGCCATGTGCCCCCCCCTCTATTTCATGTAGTGGCCCTGAGGGGTAGGATCCCTGGGCCTAATAATACTTAGGGAAGGGGCCATGCTACCCCCCTTCTCTTTAAACAATAAAAATATATATGGCACTGGAGTTGGGGTTCCTTTGTCAATAATAGGCTTGGAGAAGAGGGCCATCCAGCCCACTCTACCTACTTAGCCCCAGGGACCACCTCCCCAGGACAGCCTCCCCACGCAGCCCTGGGGATCACCACCTTCCCGGGCTCTGCAGAAGATAAGAGAGGTGCTGTGCACCTCCCTCCAGGAGCCCTGCATGGCCCTGGGGACCGCTACTCCACAGGGCCGGCTCGAGTAATGTCCCTGGGTGCCCACCTCCGGGACATTGCAGTTTGATATGGGAGAACAGGAGCACCGCTCCTGCCATCCAATAGTAAACAAGTGTGCTCGGCTTTGAACCAGCAAGAGCATTTTGCTCTTACTTTTGCAAAGCGGAGCACACTTTTCTTTTTGCACTCTAGGTGCTGCATGTTAGTAGCTCCCTGGGTATAAAAAAAAAGGCCTCCTTCTGCAGGCCAGATGGCTATGCCCCGGGGATGGTTTCCCCAGAACCAAAAGTGGCCCAGGGAAGGGGGCCACACGGACCCCCTTCCTTACATTAAGAAAAATAAAATAAAAGGACGGGGGAAGGTGTCCCGGGGGGGGCCGCGTGACCCCACCCCATTTTTACCCCCCAAAAAGTCAGACCCCGGAGGATGGGGTCCCCTGGGTACAAAACGGTTCAGCAAAGAGGGGGCCACACAGCCCCCTGCCTAAAAAATAGGAATAATGAAAAAAAAGCCAAAAGAATTGCCAAGGCCCCAACCCCTTTTTCCACTACTCTGAAAACGCACCTCCTGGCCCGTTCCTGGTTGGTAGATGAAGTCTCCTTGGCTACTGAGGGTCCTTAGGAGGCAACAAGGCAACCTGTTGCCTCCAGTAAGCCCCACACAGTGGTATTACAGAGAGGTGGTGGAGGCCAAGTCCCCTTTCTCCACCACTCTGCAAATGTGCTTCTCCGTGCACAGCTGGTAGGGGGATGAGGGCCTCAGAACTAAAGTGTGTGGGTCTTACTGGTGGTAACACGAGGACCAGTTGGCCCCCAAGGACCCTTACGAGGCTAGGGGACGTCATCCCCCTACTAGTAGTGTGCAATGAGATGCTTTAGGAGATTGTTAGAGAAAGGGCGTGTGTGGCCACCTAAAACCTCTCAGCAAACCCACATTGTGATACTTGCTGGAAGTAACAGGAGGGTAGTTACCCCCCCAGTACCTTCAAAAGCCAAGAAGACTTCATCCCCCTACTAGTAGTGCATAAGGAGGTGCGTTTGCAGAGGGGTGTAGAAAGGGGGCGTGGCCTGCTATCAGATGTCAGCAATCCTGCTCTATGGAACTTACTGGAGGTAATAGGAGGAATAGTTGCCCCCCAAGGACGTCCTTGGGGGCCAACTACCCCTCCTGTTACCTCCATTAAGTCCCACACAGCAGGATGTCTGAGAAGTTGTCAAAGGCAACACACCCTTTCTCCACCACTCTGCAAACGTGCCTTCCAGCGCACTACTAGTTAGTGGTTAAAATCCCCTTGGCTCCAGCAGGACCTTGGGGGCCAAGATGCCCTCTGGGTACGTCCTGTAAGTCCTACACAGCGGAATTCCTGAGAGCTGGTCGGAGGCTCAGCCATATTTCTCCACCACTTTGCAAACTTGACTGCTAGTTAAAAAACTTTAGAAAATCACAAGCAAAACTAAAGGTTACTGGGATGTTAAAGTTAGGAATTTGCATTTAAAAAAACCTTAGAAATTCACAGAACAAACTACAGGTTACAAACACATTTAGTTAGCAAATAGAATTTTTTTAAAACATAGAAATTCACACACAAAAAAAACAAAGTTTACAGGGTCGTAGTTAGGATCAAATTTAACTCATAGAAAACCAGAGAAATTCAGCCATTATTGTTGCCTGAGTTAACTATACCTGACGAACCCCGTAATGTACTGCTTATGACCTCACATATTACATCACTTGTTTATATATATATATTACCTACAGGCGGTCGCCAGTAGGTAGTTATAGTAAGGACCTAGTTTCCATAGGAAATCCGCAACATTCTATTGGGAATAACTCTGGCGCCGGTTGCGGAATTTGTGTGTAATTTTCCAAAATTTTGGCCAGCTCCGCTCCGCTCCTTCCCTGAAAGTCTCGGGTAGATTTGTCTAGCGGGGGCCGAGAAAAAGGGGGGTCCCAAAACGTGTTTTCCCCATGCTAATTTCCATAGGACCTTTAGACACGGCTACAGCCCGAACCGCTGAACGGAATTACACCAAACTTGGCAAAATGGTAGAGTCTGGTACGCAGATCACGCTTTTGGTTAAATAGTGTAAATCCCTCCAGTAGTGCCTGCGAAAATTAAAGTTGAAATCTATTATATATCTATGAGCTCGCACCGTGCGCGCACGGTGCGCGTACCTTGCCGTGCACGAGCTTCATGCTGATTGGCTGCCAACCGTCTGTCAACACTCCAAAACAGAAATGGATGACAGCCATCTTGTGCCTCAGTAGACTGAGGCACAAGAAAGCAGAAATAAAAAGTGTACAACTTAAAAAGGGGGCAGGGTAGAAGCACCCTGACCCCCTTAGCCTGCTCAGGGGGTCGCACAGGAACCCCCAAGGCGAAAAAAAAACGAAAAATCGCGGGGTGCGCGCACGGTGCCCGCACCCCATGATTCCCCCCCAAAAAAAATATTTTATTTTTGCCTTGGGGGTCCTTGTGGGAACCCCTAGGCAGGCCTAGGGGGTCAGGGTGCTTCTACCCTGCCCCCTTTTTGAGTTCTAAAACTTCTCGAGCACAAGCTGCATGCTAATTGGCTTTCAACACTTCAAACCAGGAAGTGTTGGCAGCCATCTTGTGCTCGGTAGACCGAGGCAATAGAAAGCATAAAAACAAACGTGTAGAACACAAAAAGGGGGCAGGGTAGAAGCACCCTGACCCCCTAGGCGTGCTCATAGGGTCCCACAAGGACCTCCAAGGCCAAAATGTTTTTTTTTTAAAACCCGGTATGTTTATTTAAAAATTACCCCCCAGGGGGACCAAATTGTGGGGGCATAGTGATAAAGAAGTGTGGGGGGTGCCCAATCCCCCCCACACTGCCCCGGGGACCGCCGCCCTCCGGGGCAAAGCAACGCAGCCCCCTGGCGCATACTGGAGGCTCCAGGTGGGCTAATTGCCTCCCAGGGACTCCCAGTATGCAAGGGGAATTAGTTCTCCCTCTGCAAAGGCGCCTGTCAGCTGCGCTGCAGAGAGGTGTAAAAAAGGGTGTGGACTCATTACACCTCTCTGCAATGCAGCCCCCTGGGGAATACTGGAGGTTCCTGGTGGGCTAGTTGGCCCCCAGGGACCCCCAGTATGCAAGGGGAATTAGTTCCCCCTCTGCAAACGCATCAGGGAGCTGCGTTGCAGAGAGGTGTACAAACATTTGTTATCAATTTGTATTAAAAATATGTAATGTAATTTAAAAAATAATATATCTAAAAATAAAAAATGTATAACAATATAGTAAATCAGTATAAAAAATATAACAATTATTACATTAAAAAATTTTCATTTACAAAACCATTGAAATTCACTGAAAAAACCATAGGTTACAGCCACGTTATAGTTAGGAATTAGCATTTAAAAAACCTTTGAAATTCACAGAAAAAAACGTAGGTTTTACACACGTTATAGTTAGGAATTAGCATTTAAAAAACCTTTTAAATTCACTGAAAAAACCGTAGGTTGGACACATGTTATAGTTAGCTGGACATTTCACTCATATAAAACCATTGAAATTCCCCCGTTATAGTTAGTTCTGCTAACTATAACTCGCGCGCCCGCCATGCACTGCTGATGACGTCACATATTACATCACTCATGACATGGTCAGTGACATCACTCATGACATCACTGATGACATCTCAAATGACATCACTGATGACATCATCCTTGTGGAAGAGTGGCAGATCTTCTCTCACCCTAATATAACTTTTATTACACACATTCAAAAATAGAAAATAACATTTTCAATACAATAGACATACCAATGCCACTTACAACACACCTATTTAGTAATTCCAAGATCTATACACTCATCCACACATTCATCAACAGACATATACAGTCACTCATACATGTACTCACTCATCATATGTACTCATACACTGATACATCCTGATCATCCTGTTACACACCGACACTCATCCATAAAGTTACTCACACATAACTCATATGTATTAGTTTAAAACATATGTACTGACTCACAAATACACTATTAAAACAGTCATGCATTCACTAACACACCCATATATACACTCATCCACCCATACAGAAAAAAAATTACCTATATAGCTACTCACCACACACACTCATCCACCCATACAGTCCTGCACTTATGCTGCCTTCAACACATACAAGCAGTAAGTCACTCATTCATGCATCTATGCACTACATAAGACCTCCCAACGAAGCATACAGACACTCAAACACTCAGACACTCCTACTGATAATAAAACAAACAATAACCTATATAGACACTCATGTATCACTCATATAGTTACTCACCAACACATGCAGCCACTTATACAGAAAGTGAGAGACTGATACAGAAATGTATATATTTAAACATTACTCACTAACCCATGTATTCATTAAGATACACTGAATCAGTCAGTTATACAATCTATTTTTCACCAAAAAAGCAGCCATTTATACACTTATATACCCATTTCTTCCTTCATCAACCTTCAGATATACATATATAAAACATATTTAATTTTCAGAAAAACACCCATTCACTGGATGATTTAATCAGTGATGTCATCAGTGATGTCATTTGAGATGTCATCAGTGATGTCATGAGTGATGTCACTGACCATGTCATGAGTGATGTAATATGTGACGTCATCAGCAGTGCATTGCGGGCACGTGAGTTATAGTTAGCTGAACTAACTATAACGGGGGAATTTCAATGGGTTTATATGAGTGAAATGTCCAGCTACCTATAACATGTGTCCAACCTACTGTTTTTTCAGTGAATTTAAAAGGTTTTTTAAATGCTAATTCCTAACTATAACGTGTGTAAAACCTACATTTTGTTCAGTGAATATATATATATATATATATATATATTACCTACTGGCGGTCGCCAGTAGGTATATATAGTTAGGATTTTTTCTCTATGGGATTTTTGAAAATTCTATGTCTAATAACTTTGGCGTTTGTGGACGGAATTGGCTGAAATTTTCAGGAAAATGGCACATTTTATTTCTGAGCAGCCCTTGAAAATTTGGGGGGGGTTCGTCAAGGGGGGGCCGAGAAAAAAGGGGGGTCCCAAAACGTGTTTTTAACATTGAGTTTTCCATAGGGCGGTTGGCCTCACTTTTAGCCCGAACGGCTGAATGGATTTGCACGAAACTTGGCAAAATTGTAGGGACTGGTAGCCCGATGTGCCTTTGCTAGGTCTCAATATATGTGCTCCAGTGGATTTTGAGAAATTAACGTTCAAAAAAAGATATATATCTGTAACAGCGGACCGGGCAGCGCTCCGGTTCGCGGACTTTTCGCGGTACGGAGCTTTGTGAAGCGAAGCTGATTGGTTCTCCGGCGTCTGTGAACATTCCAAACAGTCCGTAGCGGCCGCCATCTTGTCTCTTGGTAGGATCGAGAGACAAGAGGAGGCCAAAGCGAAGGGGCAAATGACCATAAGGGGGCATAGTAGATCCTCGCTGACCCCCTAGGTTTGATGTGGAGGTTTTAAAAGGGCCCCGCGGGGCAAAAAAAAAAAATAATAATAATAATCGAACGGCTGAATGGATTTGCACGAAACTTGGTAAAATATTAGGGACTGGTAGCCCGATGTGCCTTTGCTAGGTCTCAATATATGTGCTCCAGTGGATTTTGAGAAATTAACGTTCAAAAAAAGATATATATCTGTAACAGCGCTCCGCTTCGCGTAACGGAGGTTTGCGAAGCTGATTGGTTCTCCGGCGTCTGTAAACATTGCAAACAGTCCGTAGTGGCCGCCATCTTGTCTCTCGGTAGGATCGAGAGACAAGAGGAGGCCAAAGCGAAGGGGCAAATGACCATAAGGGGGCATAGTAGATCCTCCTTGACCTCTTAGGTTTGATGTGGAGGTTTTAAAAGGGCCCTGCGGGGCAAAAAAAAAAATAATAATAATAATCGAACGGCTGAATGGATTTGCACGAAACTTGGCAAAATTGTAGGGACTGGTAGCTCAATGTGCCTTTGCTAGGTCTCAATATATGTGCTTCAGTGGATTTTGAGAAATTAACGTTCAAAAACAAGATATATATCTGTAACAGCGCTCCGCTTCGCGGAGATAAAATTATATCTGTATTACCTAGCTGTTGCTAACACCAGTTAGCGACGGCTAGTAGGAGATAGCGACCATCTTGGGCCCCACTTTGCATGTGAGTGATATTTATCACTAATGACATGCAAAGTGGGCATGCCAAGATGTTAGCGACTGGAAACAGTCGCTAACATCTCTATCTCCTATTATCAACTTTTGGAAATATTCGCGATAAGCGCGAATATCTCCAAAAGCTAGCACCTGCCCTGAGCAGTTCTTAGCCATGTTATCCAATGGGAGGTGGATAACATGGCTAAGAGCATTAGCTCGGTAATGCATGAATATCGCTGAGTTTTCAGCGATATTAATGCATTGCGGTCGTTTTTTATCGTATTTGCGATAAACCTTGATAATAGCAAGGTTTATCTGCGATAATTTCTGACGATGCTTAGCGGTAAAAAAATCGTTGCTAAGCATCGTTAGGGATAAATATCGCTTAACTTTGGTAATATGCCCCAACGTCTGTTAACGTTCGATTCGAAGGAAATCAGGAAGTGTTGAAAAACATTGTCTGCGCCATCTTGCCTTTTTTCAAATGCCACACTTTTGTCGTGCAGGCAGTCATTTTAGATGCCTTGACCAGACCCACTCTGTGCACGCTGTCGATCCTTAGCATGGCTCCCCACCCTCGCAAGCATCTCCCCTAGGCAGTGGTCACCCCCGCTCTCTGTCTTATGCATGGGTAATAAACCACCCCCCATCTGCGCTGCTCTTCCCTGAGAATCACACCCTGTGCCCGCCCGACACCTCCCTTTCGCCCTATTCACTACCGCACCCTCTGACACTCCTTTTCCTCTGTGTCCGATTGTCCAGGCCGGTCCTAGGGTATCAGCTAGCCCTGCAGATGTAGTTTATGGCCCCAGCTGTAAAGAATCACCCCTCTTCAAAGGAGTTATAGTAGATCAAGGCCCACACTCGATGAGATCCGTCACAGCAGACGCGTTCCTATTATCTGAAAACCATCCTGTATTGTGATTGGGGAGGGGACCGAGCCTGAAGCGGAAGATTCCAGGGATGACTCTTTGTACATCAAAGTTTTTACAATTATGTGTCACATTAAAAATATATAGCACTCCAACAAAGTAGTAAGATTATAAAACTTTAATAACTTATAAATATATACAAGAAAACAAAAACAGTAATAACATATAAACATTTTTAGGGAAAAACAACGAAGTAGCGGTCGGCTGTGCGAATAGTCCCAACGCAGCACAACGTCCAGATTTCTGGCGTGGGGCGTCGCGGGGGGTGGGTCATCAGTAGCAAACTGTTGTGCGAATAGTTCCAAGGCAGCAGAACGATGGCACCAAGGTGATGTCCAGTAAGTTGCCGCACTGGTTTTGGTATCCTACAATGCTGCTCCGAATAACGGCGTGGGGCGCCCCGGGGGAGGCGGCGTGAACGGGCCTCTCCAGGTGGAGTCTCGTCTGTTGTAGTGGGGCGCCCCTTTACCGTTTCAGTTGCCATTCCGTCCGCTTTTGGTCCACTGTGTCAAAAGCCGCAATTCAGCTGAGTTGCGCCCACTCTTGCGGTGCAGCGATAGGCGGCTGTCACAGGACTCTCAAAATGGCAGCAGGCTGTTTCCTTTTTGGGCCTGGTCCACTGAAATGGCCCTGGGACACCTTGGAAATCGGACGCTTGTCTGCTAGGTCTTGGACCCCATTCTCGAAAGCGTCCCCTCCGCCTTGAGGATTCATCAAAAGTTTTGGGGGCCCCCGACTCCTGTAGGCTTCTGGTGGGGAGCGGCTGCCATGATTGCTCGCGGAATGACCACGACGGAGCTACGAGATGGTGGTGCTCTCATGCTGACGCCAGCTTCAGTCTGAAACATCCAGAAACAAGGTGGGGCTTTCATCGTTTGGGAAAAAAAAAGTTTTCATCCAATGAAAAGTGTTGTTTTTAGGTCATATGATCAAGCCTTCCATCATTAGGAAACCAAAAGTAAAATGAACCAATGAAAAGTTTTATAAACAAGTCACATGACCTGTTATGCGGCATAGGGTATAAAATGCGGAGAAAATACGTTGGCACGTGAGGCGGCGTCAGTAGCGGACCGATGTGCGAATAGGCCGAAGGCAACACAACGCGCCAAGATCCGGATGGCACCGAGGTGGTGTCCAGCAAGTTGCAGCACTGGTGTGGCCATCCTACAATGCTGAAAGTCGGCGTGGGGCGCCCCATTGGCCTGTGAGTTTGCATCAGTAGCGGACCGATGTGCGAATAGGCCGAAGGCAGCACAATGCGCCAAGATCCGGATGGCACCGAGGTGGTGTCTAGTAAGTTGTCGCACTGGTGTGGCCATCCTACAATGTTGAAAGTCGGCGTGGGGCGCCCCGTTGGCCTGTGAGATGGCGTCAGTAGCGGACCGATGTGCGAATGGGGCCAAAGGCAGCGCAACAATATTTTCTGACTAGAAGACACCACAAGGCGCTGAGATGCCAAGATTCGGATGGCACCGAGGTGGTGTCTAGCAAGTTGTGGTACTGGTGTGGCCATCCTACAATGGTAAAAGTCGGCGTGGGGCGCCCTGTTGGCCTGTGAGATGGTGTCAGTTGTGGACCGATGTGCGAATGGGGCCAAAGGCAGCGCAACAATATTTTCTGTATGGAAGATACCACTAGGCGTTGAGATGCCAAGATCCGGATGGCACCAAGGTGATGTCTAGCAAGTTGCTGTACTGGTGTGGTCATCCTACAATGCTGAAACTCGGCGTGGGGCGCCCCATTAGCCTGTGAGATGGCGTCAGTAGCGGACCGATGTGTGAATAGGCCGGAACCAGCACAAGGCGCCAAGATCCGGATGTCACCGTGGTGGTTTCATAGTTGAGAGGCACTTCATCTGCAGTGGGGCGCCGAGATCCGGATGGCACCGAGGTGATGTCTAGCAAGTTGCTGTACTGGTGTGGTCATCCTACAATGCTGAAACTCGGCGTGGGGCACCCCATTAGCCTGTGAGATGGCGTCAGTAGCGGACCGATGTGCGAATAGGCCGAAGGCAGCACAACGCGCCAAGATCCGGATGGCACCGAGGTGTTGTCTAGTAAGGTGCACTGGTGTGGCCATCCTACAATGTTGAAAGTCGGCGTGGGGCGCCCCGTTGGCCTGTGAGATGGCGTCAGTAGCGGACCGATGTGCGAATGGGGCCAAAGGCAGCGCAACAATGTTTTCTGAATAGAAGACACCACAAGGCGCTGAGATGCCAAGATCCGGATGGCACCGAGGTGGTGTCTAGCAAGTTGTGGCACTGGTGTGGCCATCCTACAATGGTAAAAGTCGGCGTGGGGCGCCCTGTTGGCCTGTGAGATGGTGTCAGTAGCGGACCGATGTGCGAATGGGGCCAAAGGCAGCGCAACAATATTTTCTGTATGGAAGATACCACTAGGCGTTGAGATGCGAAGATCCGGATGGCACCGAGGTGATGTCTAGCAAGTTGCTGTACTGGTGTGGTCATCCTACAATGCTGAAACTCGGCGTGGGGCGCCCCATTAGCCTGTGAGATGGCGTCAGTAGCGGACCGATGTGCGAATGGGGCCAAAGGCAGCGCAACAATATTTTCTGAAGAGAAGACACCAAAAGGCGCTGAGATTCGGTTACCACCGAGGTGATGTCTAGCAAGTTGCCGCACTGGTGTGGCCATCCTACAATACTGCTCCGAATAACGGCGTGGGGTGCCCGAAGGGGGGGGGGGAGGCGGCGTGAACGGGCCTTCCTAGGTGGAGGCTCGTCTGCTGTAGTGGGGCGCCCCTTTACCGTTTCAGTTGCCATTCAGCTGAGTTTCGGCTGCTCTTGATGCTACAGCGACAGGCGGCTGCAACAGGACTCTCAAAATGGCGGCCTGTTCTTTGGATTTGGGCCTGGTCCACTAAAATGGCCCTGGGACACCTTAGAACTCGGACGCTCGATTTTTTTTCCTTTCCTGTACATGCAAAAAAAGGTAAATGCCCGGTACGTTACACGCTTCATCTGCCACGATGAACTCTCCAGAGGAACCGAAAAAAAAATATAGTTATGGTAACTATACCATGCATCGTCATATGGAGAGGTGGCACCAATTAATTATAGTGCTGCATAAAAGAGAGATTTGGAGGAGAACCCCTGACCTGCTAGTACATTCATCAAAGAAGTGGCACTGACAGCATCAGAGGCAAGGGAAACGGTCCCAAATATTTAGAAGAACTTTGGAAAGATTAAAATGACATGTTTAGATTGTGGCAAATTAATTTCATGTGGACAGATGAGTGTTACTCTAATAAATACAGCATATGAACATCATCATAGTCGATGGTTGGTAGAGACATTTTGACTATATCCTGGACCAGCCCGTCCTCGCCCAAAATGGCGCCGGAATAAATGCGATTCGTAACTCCTTGTTGTGTACTGGTTGCAGAACCTTGAAATCACGAGATACGTATGCAGTTTTGAAGCACATGGCGGGCGGGGACGAGAATTGATTGAATATTTGGACATCCCTATTGATATTAAGTTCTGATGTGTTATTGATTACTGTACTATTGAAAGTTCGAATTAACGTCACCCATGGTACTTGCCCGCAAATGTATATCTAGATAATTTTATTGTAACTGGCCCTGTCGTATTTTACTTATAAAATGTACGTCCACCGATTCCGTAACTGTTAGACACCTTAGTTCTTGCAACCTAATGGCCCGCCCGTTACGTTCCTCTACAGTGTAAATGTCTACTCATCATATACGATTACAGTTTGCTCCGTGGCCGGCCCACGTGGTTATAGGCTCGTATTTGTATAATGAAATTTTCACAATAAAGGTTTTTAAAAGAAAACATGGTAGTAGTATATACATTGGTAAAGTTTTTAATAATAGTCACTGTTTTAGAATCATTAAAAGGCAAGTGAAATAAAGCAGACCAATTACATGAAGGGTAAAAGGTATAATACGAAGGAACGCAGTAAAGATAAATGGTCAAGGGCTGTTGTGTTTTCTACTCCTGCAACATAAAGTGATCGATAAGAATCTCATATTCAGGCGTATCCGCGACTAAGACAGCAGGTCGACCCTCTTTTGCTCAACGGCTCTGTCATGGGACGAAGAAACGCTCTTTTTCTCGAAAAAAGAATATATTTTACTTGCAGGACAGTTGTAAATTTTCCGGGAAAGTACATTAGCCTGGAACATTATAATATATATTTAAGAAAAAATAATGTTCGGAAGTAATAAAAAGCGTAATTTTTAGGTCATATAACCAAGCCTTTCATCATTAGAATAAGAAAAGTAAAATGAACCAATGAAAAGTTTTATTAACAAGTCACATGACTTGTTATGCTTACGTTACGCGCTGCGCGCCCCGGATGACTTCCGGATGCGCTAACGCGGCGCGTCATATGACGCATTACGCGACAACGCAGGTCCAGAATATAGTCAAAATGTCTCCACCAACCAGCGGTCGGAACACAACCCCTTTCAGCAGGCTAAATAGTTCTGTTAAATGACAACAGAAGGGACAGGCAACAAGAACCATTAGTCAAAGAGGGGAGGGCTAGTTCTTCTCTACCGGGTTACATTGGGGCGCTACCGGAACTGATCGAATTGGTAGTCTACAGTGTTTCTGGATGTTTCAGACTGAAGCTGGGGTTAGCATGAGAGCACCACCATTTCGTAGCTCCGTCGTGGCCATTCCGCAACCAATCATGGCAGCCGCTCTTTATCGTTATTTTGGGCGGGGTGGGTGGCGGAGCCGAGCTGTTTTGCAGCCATCATTGTGTGGAGTTCAGTTCATCTCACTAGTTTTGTATTTGTCATGAGGGGTTGTTCCTAATGTTTCTATTTTAGCGAGGTCAAAAAGAGATCCCATTAGTGGCCTACTGATTTTGCTCGATTCCTTTTCTTTTTTTTTTACACGATTTTTCGTTATCTGCAAAGACTAAACAGAGTATTGCGACTCTGTGTTTGTTTGTAAATAGAGAATGAACCAAAGAGAACCAATTCTAAAACAGTAAATACTTGGATAACAATCAATCAAATGGAGAGAGAAGCAGGCACGACGTATTACAATGGGGGCAAAGGCCTGCGTTAACTACCCTTCACTATGTGCAAAGAGAGAGTACTCCTAATAGAAATGAGGGGGGGGGGCACCATTCAAAGCAGATCAGTGTGCATAAACACGAAAATGTTTTCACTTACCACGTACTTGACATTCGACAGCTTATGATATTTGCTATTAAAAAACCATTGAAATTCACTGAAAAAACCATAGGTTATAGACCATATATAGTTAGGAATTAGCATTTACAAAACCTTGAAAATTCACTGAAAAAACTATAGGTTATAGACCATATATAGTTAGGAATTAGCATTTAAAAAACCTTATTTTACTCACATAAAACCATTGAAATTCCATATATAGTTAGTTGCACTAACTATATATCGCGCACCCGCAATCCACTGCTGATGATGTCACATATTACATCATTCATGACATGGTCAGTGACATCACTGATGACATCACTGATGACATCTCAAATGACATAACATATATGGTCTATAACCTATGGTTTTTTCAGTGAATTTCAATGGTTTTTTAATAGCAAATATCATAAGCTGTCGAATGTCAAGTACGTGGTAAGTGAAAACATTTTCGTGTTTATGCACACTGATCTGCTTTGAATGGTGCCCCCCCCCCTCATTTCTATTAGGAGTACTCTCTCTTTGCAGATAGTGAAAGGTAGTTAACGCAGGCCTTTGCCCCCGTTGTAATCCGTCGTGCCTGTTTCTCTCTCCATTTGATTGATTGTTATCCAAGTATTTACTGTTTTAGAATTAGTTCTCTTTGGTTCATTCTCTATTTACAAACAAACACAGAGTCGCAATACTCTGTTTAGTCTTTGCAGATAACGAAAAATCGTGTAAAAATAAAAAGAAAAGGAATCGAGCAAAATCAGTAGGCCACTAATGGGATCTCTTTTTGACCTCGCTAAAATAGAAACATTAGGAACAACCCCTCATGACAAATACAAAACTAGTGAGATGAACTGAACTCCACACAATGATGGCTGCAAAACAGCTCGGCTCCGCCACCCACCCCGCCCAAAATAACGATAAAGAACGGCTGCCATGATTGGTTGCGGAATGACCACGACGGAGCTACGAAATGGTGCTGCTCTCATGCTAACCCCAGCTTCAGTCTGAAACATCCAGAAACACTGTAGACTACCAATTCGATCAGTTCCGGTAGCGCCCCAATGTAACCCGGTAGAGAAGAACTAGCCCTCCCCTCTTTGACTGATGGTTCTTGTTGCCTTCTGTTGTCATTTAACAGAACTATTTAGCCTGCTGAAAGAGGTTGTGTTCCGACCGCTGGTTGGTGGAGACATTTTGACTATATTCTGTACCTGCGTTGTCGCGTAATGCGTCATATGACGCGCCGCGTTAGCGCATCCGGAAGTCATCCGGGGCGCGCAGCGCGAAACGTAAGCATAATAAGTCATGTGACTTGTTAATAAAACTTTTCATTGGTTCATTTTACTTTTCTTATTGCAATGATGAAAGGCTTGGTCATATGACCTAAAAATTACGGTTTTCATTACTTCCGAACATTATTTTTTCTTAAATATATGTTATAATGTTCCAGGCTAATGTACTTTCCCGGAAATTTTACAACTGTCCTGCAAGTAAAATATATTCTTTTTTCGAGAAAAAGAGCGTTTCTTCGTCCCATGACGGAGCCGTTGAGCAAAAGAGGGTCGACCTGCTGTCTTAGTCGCCGATACGCCTGAATATGAGATTCTTATCGATCACTTTATGTTGCAGGAATAGAAAACACAACAGCCCTTGACCATTTATCTTTACTGCGTTCCTTCGTATTATACCTTTTACCCTTCATGTAATTGGTCTGCTTTATTTCACTTGCCTTTTAATGATTCTAAAACAGTCACTATTATTAAAAACTTTACCAATGTATATACTACTACCATGTTTTCTTTTAAAAACCTTTATTGTGAAAATTTCATTATACAAATACGAGCCTATAACCACGTGGGCCTGCCACAGAGCAAACTGTAATCGTATATGATGAATAGACATTTACACTGTAGAGGAACGTAACGGGCGGGCCATTAGGTTGCAAGAACTAAGGTGTCTAACAGTTACGGAATCGGTGGACGTACATTTTATAATTAAAATACGACAGGGCCAGTTACAATAAAATTATCTAGATATACATTTGCGGGCAAGTACCATGGGTGACGTTAATTCGAACTTTCAACAGTACAGTAATCAATAACACATCAGAACTTAATATCAATAGGGATGTCGAAATATTCAATCAATTCTCGTCCCCGCCCGCCATGTGCTTCAAAACTGCATACGTATCTCGTGATTTCAAGGTTCTGCAACCAGTACACAACAAGGAGTTACGAGTCCCATTTATTCCGGCGCCATTTTGGGCGAGGACGGGCAGCTCCAGGATATAGTCAAAATGTCTCTACCAACCATCGACTATGATGATGTTCATATGCTGTATTTATTAGAGTAACACTCATCTGTCCACATGAAATTAATTTGCCACAATCTAAACATGTCATTTTAATCTTTCCAAAGTTCTTCTAAATATTTGGGACCGTTTCCCTTGCCTCTGAAGCTCTCAGTGCCACTTCTTTGATGAATGTACTAGCAGGTCAGGGGTTCTCCTCCAAATCTCTCTTTTATGCAGAACTATAATTAATTGGTGCCACCTCTCCATATGACGATGCATGGTATAGTTACCACAACTATATTTTTTTTCGGTTCCTCTGGAGAGTTCATCGTGGCAGATGAAGCGTGTAACGTACCGGGCATTTACCTTTTTTTGCATGTACAGGAAAGGAAAAAAAAATCGAGCGTCCGAGTTCTAAGGTGTCCCAGGGCCATTTTAGTGGACCAGGCCCAAATCCAAAGAACAGGCCGCCATTTTGAGAGTCCTCTTGCAGCCGCCTGTCGCTGTAGCATCAAGAGCAGCCGAAACTCAGCTGAATGGCAACTGAAACGGTAAAGGGGCGCCCCACTACAGCAGACGAGCCTCCACCTAGGAAGACCCATTCACGCCGGCTCCCCCCCCCCTTCGGGCACCCCACGCCGTTATTCGGAGCAGTATTGTAGGATGGCCACACCAGTGCGGCAACTTGCTAGACATCACCTCGGTGGTAACCGAATCTCAACGCCTTGTGGTGTCTTCTATTCAAAAAACATTGTTATGCTGCCTTCGACCTATTCGCCGCAAGTGCGCACACAACTCAACTGCATAGCTTGCTAGACACCACCTCGGTGCCATCCGGATCTTGGAATGTCAGCACCTTTTGGTGTCTTCTCTTCAGAAAATATTGTTGCGCTGCCTTTGGCCCCATTCGCACATCAGTCCGCTACTGACGCCATCTCACAGGCTAATGGGGCACCCCACGCCGACTTTCAGCATTGTAGAATGACCACACCAGTACAGCAACTTGCTAGACATCACCTCGGTGCCATCCGGATCTCGGCGCCCCACTGCAGATGAAGTGCCTCTCAACTATGAAACCACCACGGTGACATCCGGATCTTGGCGCGTTGTGCTGCCTTCGGCCTATTCGCACATCGGTCCGCTACTGACGCCATCTCACAGGCTAATGGGGCGACCCACGCCGAGTTTCAGCATTGTAGGATGACCACACCAGTACAGCAACTTGCTAGACATCACCTCGGTGCCATCCGAATCTTGGCATCACAACGCCTAGTGGTATCTTCCATACAAAAAATATTGTTACGCTGCCTTTGGCCCCATTCGCACATCAGTCCGCAACTTAGACATCACCTCGGTGCCATCCGGATCTTGGCATCTCAGCGCCTTGTGGTGTCAGTCAGAAAATATTGTTGCCCTGCCTTTGGCCCCATTCGCACATCGGTCCGCTACTGACGCCATCTCACAGGCCAACGGGGCGCCCCACGCCGACTTTCAACATTGTAGGATGGCCACAGAAGTGCGACAACTTGCTAGACACCACCTCGGTGCCATCCGGATCTTGGCGCGTTGTGCTTCCTTCGGCCTATTCGCACATTGGTCCGCTACTGACGCAAACTCATAGGCCAACGGGGCGCCCACGCCGACTTTCAGCATTGTTGGATGGCCACACCAGTGCGGCAACTTACTAGACACCACCTCGGTGCCATCCGGATCTTGGCGGGTTGTGCTGCCTTCGGCCTATTCGCACATCGGTCCGCTACTGACGCCATCTCACAGGCCAACGGGGCGCCCCACGCCGACTTTCAGCATTGTTGGATGGCCACACCAGTGCGGCAACTTACTAGACACCACCTCGGTGCCATCCGGATCTTGGCGCGTTGTATTGCCTTCGGCCTATTCGCACATCGGTCCGCTACTGACGCCGTCTCACGTGCCAACGTATTTTCTCCGCATTTTATACCCTATGCCGCATAACAGGTCATGTGACTTGTTTATAAAACTTTTCATTGGTTCATTTTACTTTTGGTTTCCTAATGATGGAAGGCTTGATCATATGACCTAAAAACAACACTTTTCATTGGATGAAAACTTTTTTTTTTTCCCAAACGATGAAAGCCCCACCTTGTTTCTGGATGTTTCAGACTAAACTGGCGTCAGCATGAGAGCACCACCATCTCGTAGCTCCGTCGTGGTCATTCCGCGAGCAATCATGGCAGCCGCTCCCCACCAGAAGCCTGCAGGAGTCGGGGCCCCCAAAACTTTTGATGAATTCTCAAGGCGGAGGGGACGCTTTCGAGAATGGGGTCCAAGACCTAGCAGACAAGCGTCCGATTTCCAAGGTGTCCCAGGGCCATTTCAGTGGACCAGGCCCAAAAAGGAAAGAGCCTGCCGCCATTTTGAGAGTCCTGTGACAGCCGCCTATCGCTGCACCGCAAGAGTGGGCGCAACTCAGCTGAATTGCGGCTTTTGACACAGTGGACCAAAAACGGACGGAATGGCAACTGAAACGGCGTTATTCGGAGCAGCATTGTAGGATACCAAAACCAGTGCGGCAACTTACTGGACATCACCTTGGTGCCATCGTTCTGCTGCCTTGGAACTATTCGCACAACAGTTTGCTACTGATGACCCACCCCCCGCGACGCCCCACGCCGTTATTTGCTGGGTGGCAACTTACTAGACATCACTTTCGTGTTATCTAGATTTCGGCGCATTCTGCTGCCTTGGAACTATTCGCACAACAGTTTGCTACTGATGACCCACCCCCCGCGACGCCCCACGCCGGAAATCTGGACGTTGTGCTGCGTTGGGACTATTCGCACAGCCGACCGCTACTTCGTTGTTTTTCCCTAAAAATGTTTATATGTTATTACTATTTTTGTTTTCTTGTATATATTTATAAATTATTAAAGTTTTATAATCTTACTACTTTGTCGGAGTGCTATATATTTTTAATGTGACACATAATTGTAAAAACTTTGATGTACAAAGAGTCATCCCTGGAATCTTCCGCTTCACGCTCGGTCCCCTCCCCAATCACAATACAGGATGGTTTTCAGATAATAGCAACACTTCTCCTGTGACGGATCTCATCGAGTGTGGGCCTTGATCTACTATAACTCCTTTGAAGAGGGGTGATTCTTTACAGCTGTGGCCATAAACTACATCTGCAGGGCTAGCTGATAGCCTAGGACCGGCCTGGACAATCGGACACAGAGGAAAAGGAGTGTCAGAGGGTGCGGTAGTGAATAGGGCGAAAGTGAGGTGTCGGGCGGGCACAGGGTGTGATTCTCAGGGAAGAGCAGCGCACATGGGGGGAGGTTTATTACCCATGCATAAGACAGAGAGCGGGGGTGACCACTGCCTGGGTGAGATGCTTGCGAGGGTGGGGAGCCATGCTAAGGATCGACAGCGTGCACAGAGTGGGTCTGGTCAAGGCATCTAAAATGGCTGCCGTGCACAACAAAAGTGTGGCATTTGAAAAAAGACAAGATGGCGCAGACAATGTTTTTCAACACTTCCTGATTTCCTTCGAATCGAACGTTAACAGACGTTGGGGCATATTACCAAAGTTAAGCGATATTTATCCCTAACGATGCCTAGCAACGATTTTTTTACCGCTAACCATCGTCAGAAATTATCGCAGATAAACCTTGCTATTATCAAGGTTTATCGCAAATACGATAAAAAACGACCGCAATGCATTAATATCGCTGAAAACTCAGCGATATTCATGCATTACCGAGCTAATGCTCTTAGCCATGTTATCCACCTCCCATTGGATAACATGGCTAAGAACTGCTCAGGGCAGCTGTTACTTTTTGGAGATATTCGCGCTTATCTCGAATATTTCCAAAAGTTGATAATAGGAGATAGCGATGTTAGCAACTGTTTCCAGTCGCTAACATCTTGGCATGCCCACTTTGCATGTCATTAGTGATAAATATCACTCACATGCAAAGTGGGGCCCAAGATGGTCGCTATCTCCTACTAGCCGTCGCTAACTGGTGTTAGCAACAGCTAGGTAATACAGATATAATTTTATCTCCGCGAAGCGCTGTTACAGATATATATCTTGTTTTTGAACGTTAATTTCTCAAAATGCACTGAAGCACATATATTGAGACCTAGCAAAGGCACATCGGGCTACCAGTCCCTAATATTTTACCAAGTTTCGTGCAAATCCATTCAGCCGTTCGATTATTATTATTATTTTTTTTGCCCCGCGGGGCCCTTTTAAAACCTCCACATCAAACCTACGGGGTCAGCGAGGATCTACTATGCCCCCTTATGGTCATTTGCCCCTTTGCTTTGGCCTCCTCTTGTCTCTCGATCCTACCGAGAGACAAGATGGCGGCCGCTACGTACTGTTTGGAATGTTTACAGACACCGGAGAGCCAATCAGCTTCGCTTCGCAAAGCTCCGTAACGCGAAAAGTACGCGAAGCGGTGCGCTGTTACAGATATATATCTTTTTTTGAACGTTAATTTCTCAAAATCCACTGAACCACATATATTGAGACCTAGCAAAGACACATCGGGCTACCAGTCCCTACAATTTTGCCAAGTTTCGTGCAAATCCATTCAGCCGTTCGATTATTATTATTATTTTTTTTTTTGCCCCGCGGGGCCCTTTTAAAACCTCCACATCAAACCTAGGGGGTCAGCGAGGATCTACTATTCCCCCTTATGGTCATTTGCCCCTTCGCTTTCGCCTCCTCTTGTCTCTCGATCCTACCGAGAGACAAGATGGCGGCCGCTACGGACTGTTTGGAATGTTGACAGACGCCGGAGAACCAATCAGCTTCGCTTCACAAAGCTCCGTTGCGCGAAAAGTACGCGTCCTGGAGCGCTGCCCAGAGCGCGCTTACAGATATATATCTTTTTTTAAACGTTAATTTCTCAAAATCCACTGTAGCACATATATTGAGACCTACAAAAGGCACATCGGGCTACCAGTCCCTACAATTTTGCCAAGTTTCGTGCAAATCCATTCAGCCGTTCGGGCTAAAAGTGAGGCCGACCGCCCTATGGAAAACTCAATGTTAAAAACACGTTTTGGGACCCCCCTTTTTTCTCGACCCCCCCTGGACGAACCCCCCCCAAATTTTCAGGGGCTGCTCAGAAACAAAATGTGCCATTTTCCTGAAAATTTCAGCCAATTCCGTCCACAAACGCCAAAGTTATTAGACATAGAATTTTCAAAAAACCCATAGAGAAAAAATCCTAACTATATATACCTACTGGCGACCGCCAGTAGGTAATATATATATGCACAGACAACCATTATTTTTTAGTGTCATCTTAGTAAACAGAGTTTGTGTTCTGGTAAAAGATTTTTATTCACAATCCAGGCTCTCCTCATAATGTGTGAGGCTTTTAACGTTTCAATAAGAGATTTACACAGCAGTCAAGACTAGCTTCCAAAATGTTCAGGGCAGAGTAGGGATAACAGAAAAGTAGTTACTAAGCATACAACATAGATTGCCAATTCTGGTGTTAGGCTCAGAACATTATGCCCTAGAGATAGTAAAGATTGATAGACAGCAGTTATATTTAAGTTGCAGATTAGATTGATGAGATAAACAGGAAGAAATGGGAGTTGAGTACACCACATCATTTTAAGTATTGTGAAACCTGTAGCTATCTACTAACATGGAAAAGCAAGGAGGGTGCCGGAATAAAGTATATAACAGCTGTCTTTCAGTCAGCAATATAGTAATTGAGAACTGAGAACAGACTGAAGCTGTGAGTCTTATCAGTTTTAACAATATTTCTGTTATTTTATGTTATATCATCTCTGTTTTTTGCAACATGCTAGGGTATCCAGGCACTCTGTAGAAGATGTGTTGAGTCAGCCCTGGGTCTTAATCGAAAAGTCAGGTTTTCAACATGTTGCAGAGCAGAGGTGTCGGGAAAGTTGGTGTAAGTACAGCTGTTTAGGTAGGCAGGGGCACGGTTGTGGAGAGCTTTGCAGATGTAGGCAAGGAGTTTAAAGATGTGTGATTCTGTGTATCAGGAGTTCTCTAAGGTGTGATGTGATGCGAGCTCAGTGCTTGATGACTAGTCTGGTACTGCGTTTTGGAAGGTCTGCAGATTTCTTGTGAGCTGGTGGAAGTCGCTGGATACAGGGCGACAGATTTACTAACAAGTCTGCAAAGCAGCAACACAACTTGATGTTGTGCAATACCTGACAAGGAAAAAGCAGGAATGAGCCACATCTACTAAGATTTGATGCGTTCCTGCTCTCTCACAACAGTTGCACACTGAGTGCAGCCTAACACTAACATGGACATTCTTGCACCATGGTGCAAGGGTGCCTGTGTCATGGGCAGGATTATTTTGTGCAGAAAGGGACACCTTCCTGCACAAAAGCAATCCTCTGAGACTTTTTCCTCTTTCTATGTTGGCTGAAGAATGCAGCACTTGTAGAAAGAGAATGAAACTAGGATTCAAGCAGAAATGAACATATTTCTCCTAATTTTAGCTCACTAGGGAAGGCTAGGCATTTTGATGTATTCTCAGGTTTGCTAGTGCTAGTAAATCTGGAAATACGCCAAATATCATGGTTGGATGCATGGGAACACTGATGCTCCTCCCACGTAATGCCTTCCAGAGTACATAAAAGGCAGCAACTTGACCTGCTTTGTGTTACTTCAGATTAACTTAGCCATGCAGAGCTAAGCACATGGCTGTGTGAGGCTTAGTAAATCTCACTAAAGCCCTTGCATTGCGTTGCACCACCTTGCATGACGCAATGGTAACACAAGGACTTTGTAAATCTATGCTGGGGTCTTTCCATAGTCTAGTCCACTGGTGATGAGGGCTTAGGTGATTGTTTTCCTGGTGATGACTGGTAGCCACTTGAAGATTTTCTTCAGCATCCTTAGTGTGTTGAAGCAGGCCGACACCACTGTGTTGACTTGGGCAGTCATGTCCAGTTTGTTAAAGATCCGCAACTGGACAATAAAGAAGCAGCAAATGTACTTTGTAGCCTAAATCTGCTGCAGCTAAGCACTGAACAACACGAATAGTTATAATATTTTATCACTGAAGAGGAGGTTAAGGAAAACATAACAAACTTGAAAAATGGGAAGCCTTTTTGATCCTCATTGAGCATTTGGTAGATTAAATTATAGAAACAATGTACAACGTTTTAAACAACTTTTTATTGAAAGTGGCGCTCCTAGGCTCATAGTGTCAGGTCTCTATTACTCTCATTCCAAAACTTCAAAGGACCCAAGTAAATACACTAAAAGTGTGTGATGTTAGCCCCAAAATAATATAGGGAATGCACACTAAATATAGCTCATCATATGCAAACATGTTTACAACTAAACATCTCACTTCCATATCCAAAATTGCCAGATAAGCAAAATAAGGATCCTCCTTTCCCCCTGCTCATTTAATTGTTATATTGGTTCTTTGACTCAAAATATTAAACAATATGCACAAATAACTCTATTTAGATGCCTGTGCTATGCAAATAAACACCATGTTTGCTATTGATCTGCTGATCTATACCTCTAACCCAGAAAAGACCATCCCACAAGTGTTTGAGATGGCAGATGAATTGGTACGTTTTAAGTGTATCAAACTAATAAAGACAAATTGCAAGTTGGAGGTCTGAAACTGGAACATGGACCATTCTTTCAGCAATACAGTAGAACATATTAGATCATTGGGTATACAAATTAGAACTTTCCTACCTGTCAATGAATAGAAGCTTGGTTGGTCTGAAAAATACTCTTCTGGATCTGACAAATGGAAAGTGACCTCTTCTAGTAGCTACAGGGCCACCGTGCACAGGATTATATATATGAAAGTTGTCTCCTAATGAGGGGCACAGTTAGGAGGAAAATCACACAAAGTGATAAAAATCCTTCTTCGCAATCTTTTACCAGATTGACTGAAGATAAAGATCAATACGGAAGACATTAAACTCATCGTGACATCAGGGTGTAGACAGAGCTTGCAGAATACAGAGGTAGAAGACAACAGCAGACAAAACACAAGGTACAAAAATCAGGGGCAGTACTTAAATCAAGGGGCAGGATCACAATGAAAATAAGGGATCAAAAGCATTCCGGAACACTCTTCTCTTATTCATGGTTCAAAGCAGAAGTGACATCACAAGAAAAAATATCCTATTTCTTGGATATTGGATTTGAAACATCAGTAATCATCCTTTAATATGATCCCTACATTGTGACAGGCAAATTATAGGGGTCCTTTGCATCCCCCTTCTGGCATTCATGGTATTTACCTGTAAGTTCAAGTTCGACCCAGCACCATTCTCTGTGATACTGCTACGCAATTCCGGCTCTACTCCACAAACGGCTTGCTGACCTCCCAACCAGGTGCAGAGACCTTACATCGGAACATACAACATGAATGTTGCGCAATGTGCTGAACGTTATGTCTCTGAATTCGTTGCCTGCAAAGATGAAGTGCTCTCCCTCATCTTCAGTCCACAAAAACCTCAGGTAAGCTCCTGACTTTCTAACTACGGCAGATGTAACTCTGAGTAATACTTTTTCCATTAATCTAAGGTTAACAAAAAGAAATAGAACAACATTCTGAAATGCAGGTATATTTTCCACTTTCTATTTATGGTACAATAAATCTAATTCTTCCCAGATATATGTTTTTTATGAATGCATTCTGCTTCATTGTGATGAGCTGAAGTTGCCAAAGTACAGGTAATTTTAAATGTTGAATGAGAGAGAATAGCACAATCATCCCCCTACATGCCACTTTTATAAACACTTTAGATGAGGACTTTTTCCTTTAAATTCTTTACCACAAAATATTTATAGAAAGTTAAACTGAAGTAGTCATATGAAGCTATCTGTCTACAAGATAATTTTAGCATCCAGATGCGAGAATCTGTTTTTACAACTTGGAAAGTGTTCCTGTATGATGGGGTTGTACATTCATCTAAACAAAATGTACATACTGAATATAAACTTAAAAATTAGATGGTTCTCTGACACATCGATGTAAAAAAAATATTGATGTTAAAAATATTGAGTAAAAAATATAGACAACAAAAATATCAACTCCTATAATTAAACAGGTAAGTACAAAAATATTGACTAAAAAATATCGATGTAAAAAATATAGATGTATAAAATATTGACTTTTATATAAATATATAATCAAACTTATATATTAAATATATTAAGTATTAAATACAATTGTGGGGGGATGCTAGAGGGCACCAAGCAAGATGGCCGCCCATACGTGAGGCTCTTGCAGCTGGGGGCACAATCCGCTCAACATCCTCCTCATTACCTGCCCCTAATCGCTAGCCACATCGCTGTTGGGGCAGCGGAAACTACATGCCATTCACCTGTGTCGAGATATTTGCTGAAATTAAATCACAGACCTCAAAAAACACCTTAGCAGACTCTGGCCTAGATGACCTAGGATGGCGGCTGCCATCGCCGCCTAGCTCGTAGATCATCGCTACAGCACCGTAGACTTGGCCCACGATAGACCTGCTTCTATACCGCCACTCGTGGCATCTGGTGACCCCATGTGCTTCCTGAGCCGGGCGGGACGTTTGCATCTGGACTGCCACATGACGCTTTGATACGGTGGCCTGGGACGGCACCAGTCTGCTGCACCCCTGGGGACTTGTGAATTTTCCCACCGCCTGCCATCCTGTGAAGCCCCCTCCAGTGGCCACGAGATCCTGCACTGACTTGTCCGGTGGGAGCGCCTGAAGACCACACTCCACCTTAACCCATCTCCGGCCTGAACCACCTGGGATGATGGCTGCTATCATAGCCTAGCGCTGTGGGGGTTGCTGCGGGGGTCGCTGCGGGTCCGGAGGCTAGGCCCGGGACAGATCAGCCGTTGCGGCGCTGCTCACGATGACCGGTACCTACGTGGGCGGATAGGACCGCCCTGGACTGCCGAGGCCCACACCAGCCTGCTGCACACCAGAAGGCCTTTGCCTCTCCCTACCATACACCTTCCCTGCCTGGTCTGCCCTCACTGGTGGCTGTGGGACCCTGCACCCACTTGCACAGTGAGTCTGCCTGCCGTGAAGACCACGTTCCAGAGCCGTCCAATGCTCGCTTCTCCATGGCCTCACCCGGCCTGCACTGCTTCCTTATACGGACTCCCGCAGCAGCGTCACTGGCCTCCTGGTGATCCGTGCTGCTGCCACCTTGCCTACTGGGGCCTCCTGTAGTAACTCGTATCACAAACAAGGCCACGGGTCCAGAAGAAAGAGGAGGTCAAACACTTGACTAGGTGTACTCATCTAAGAAGACAGGAGGGGTTTCCCTTTTCAGGACGGTTCCCCTCACACACCATAGGTGTAATGCTTCATCAATGGGGTGCCTCCTCGCATAATAGACCTAGTCTCCAAGCGGGCTACAACCTCCTCACTATGAGGAAGGAGCTCATTGATGTTTTTTTTGGTAAGGGCAGGTATACTAAAACTCTATGTGAGCCTGGTGTGTTCAACAACAATGCAGTGCTATAGTGTGGAAGGTTAAAACTCGCTATGAGGTTAGCTATGCGGCAACTTTAATCAGCTATCCGTTGTCAAGATTTAAAACAGTAAATAGCTGGTAAAGCAGGTGCCGTCATTAGAGGCATCTGTTAGAAATGGCAGCTCTTCCAGCTCTTCTTCTTGGCAGGTTCCTTGGTTCCAGCGAGATATAAAGTCTTGGGGTCTGGGCCCCAATATTTATACCAGTAATTCCTTTGTCCTCTAAAGGCAGAGGGGCCTTGGCCTAGTTCAAACCAGTTTGGGGTGCATTCTTTCAGGGTGCACCTTCTTCCTTTGTCAGTGTGGGCCAGGGTCTCAGACGCACCACAGGAGGTGGATCTAGCATTGTGGAAGACGAGCCCAGCCCTATTCAGACCCAGGTGCTACTCCTCCCACCTATCTATGTGTAGATGTGCCTATTCAGCCTGGCTGACTTACCCCGTCTACTGGAGTCTCCCTCAGCCCCTGTCACTCACAAACCAGACAGCTAATACACAAGCTAACAGAGGCAGGCTGAATGGTTAGGTCAGAAAATACCTACTTTCTAAAAGTGGTATTTTCAAACACAGAATGTTAAAACAAACTTTACTAAAAGATTGCTACCATGTTCCCTGAGTCAGTTAGGATCATAGGATGTAATGATCAAACTGCCCATTCTGGCCTATGGAGACTAGGTAGCCTTGCAATAATGAAAAACAAAGTTGGCTGTAATTCACTATCAGGACATGCCACACACACCAGGGCATGTCCTACCATTTACATACAATGCACCCTACCCATGGGGGTACCTTTGGCCTACCTTAGGGGCGACTCACATGTAGAAAAGGGAAAGTTTAGTGACTTGCAAGTGTGTGCACTTGCCAAGTCGACATGGCTGCCCCAGGTTGCACCCAGGCTCCGCAATGGCAGACCAGAGTTACACTTTACGGGCTATTTGCGTGGGGGGCACAATCCAGTGCTGCAGCCCATCAACAGCATTTGATTTATAGGCCTCGGCCCTCATAGTGTACTTTACGAGGGACTGACACATAAATCAAATATGCCAATCATGGAAATACCAATTCATAACACATTCTAAAAAAGGAGCACTTGCACTTTACCACTGGACAGCAGTGAGGAAAGTGTGCAGAATAATTAAACCAGCAAAAACAGAGTCAAACCCAGGAGGTCAGAAAGCAAAAAGTCCGGGGAAACATGCCAAAAGATGCCAAGTCTAACAGCATCTGTGTAAATACTAGAATAACATGTTTCAGCCAATAGACCTAGAGTAGTTTTGCGGCCTACTTCAGGGTCAGTAGTTCAGCTACTGCAATCAATAAGTGCAAGAACTTGAAAAACATCATGAAAAAACATGTGCGAGAAATAATGGTATAATACTGAACCAGTAGATTGGCTGTTCGGTATGTTCAAAGGAAAACCACTGTTTGTTGTAGAGTTCACTGCATCTGTCCCGGCATATTAGCCATATGGTACGTGCCCCCAAACCACAAATGTGGAGTCAGAGGGCAAGTAGTGCACTTATTGATTGTACTTATTGATTGCGGTAGCTGAACTATTGACCCTGAAGAAGGCTGTGACACTACTCTGCAATCAATTAGTGTGCTACTTGCCCTCTGACTCCACCCCGTGCTTCCCACAGTAGCCCCCACTACAAACCCTTATGGAGAAAACTACCTCCACACATGTTGTTTCACTGCTGTAGCGGACTACCCAAAGAGACTGCACACACAACCCCCCTTCGGCTAGGTCCCGCTGGGAGGAAGAACTTGGCCTCCCCTCACTGATGACCAGTGGTCCTTCTGCTGCCAACAGATCGGCAAGATATCTGCCAGCAGCAGGCTGCACATCCACATCATTCACTCCAAATACATACACTGTCTCTATTATACCCCCACATGCCTGATGCGCCTTCGCCACTGCGACACCGACCGTTGTGACCTATGTGGGAGTGAGGGAGCCGATTTCAGACACCTAGCTTGGGATTGCCCTTCTATCCGACGCTATTGGTTGGAGGTGTTGGTTGCGCTTGATCAGATGATGGGACTGCACATTCTCGATGACCCCCGTGTCACGCTCCTAGGCTACACCGAAGAATTAACTGCTTCAGTTTCGGAGACACATCTCTCTAGCACTCTTGCTAGCTGAGAGACAAGTCGCCTTCAGATGGGGTAGAGGAGGGTGCCCAAATTCAAAGACTGGTTGAATGACCTTATATATTGGCAAGAACAATTGCACACTTATGCCAAGCTCCTACCGCCTTCCTCCCACCCACGTGACATATGGTCTCCCCTTCAGTCAGACCTCCTGGAGCAAGCTGCCACCACTGAGGCAGATATAGAGCCTCGACCGGATGGTTGAGGGGGATCATGCATGGAATGAGCTTTGACTCATAAGGAACCTAATTGTGTCTAGAAGGCAAAAAGTAAGATGGTCGTGTAAGTGGAGCATTGGTCAGTTCATACACAATGCTCAGGATACTTTGATACTGCATGAATGATCAACCTGCATTGTCGACATTGTTAAGTGGTAATGTTTGTTTCTTAAGTATCGTGCCCCATGCATAAACCTGAATAAAGAAATACAAATTAAAAAGTATTAAATATAATTTATACAAAATAAAATATATTTAATATACATTTTAATAAAATATAACAAATACACTTTATACAAATAATAAACACGCAAACATAATAGTTTATACATATATATTTACTTTAAAACAATTCATAAACTATTATTTTAAATTTAGGTTAAAAGTTTAAAATATTATAAAAAATAAAAATATATAATAATGATGTAAAATTTGAAAAAACAACAATCTATAATAAATTAAAACATTAAACTATTAAAAAAATATTTAAACTTAAATTTCACAATACAATCAGTGCAACAATAGGGAACGTTTTGGATAGCAAAGGGGTAAAAATAACTATTCCAACTCCAGTGAGTGCAACAGTAGGGAAAGTATTGGATAGCGCAGGGGGAAAAAATTACTATTCCCACTCCAGTGAGACCAACAGTAGGGAAAGTGTTGCATAACAGAGGAGTAAAATTCACTATATCCACTCCAGTGAGAGCAACAGTAGGGAACGTTTTGGATAGCAGAGGGGCAAAAATTACTATTCCAGCTCCAAAGAGTGCAACAGTAGAGAAAGTGTTGGAAAGCGGAAGGATAAAAATTACTATTCCCACTCCACTGAATGCAACAATAGGGTAAGGGTTGGAAAGCGGAGAGGTCAAATTTGTTATTCCCATTCCGGTGAGTGCAACAGTAGGGAAAGTGTTGGATAGCAAAGGGGTTAAAATTACTATTCCCACTCCAATGAGTGCAACAGTAGGGAAAGTGTTGGATGGCGGAGAGAAAAAAATTACTATTCACACTCACTAAACAAATTATATATATATTAATAATTTAAAAAACATCATAAAAATATTTAAAAAATGAAAAATCTAATATATTAAATATATAAGAAGAAAACATATTATAAGTGTAATTAAATATAATAAAAACCTACTAATATTATATTAAATAAAAGAATAAATACATAAAAAATAAAAATATAAACTAGAAAATATTTACAAACGGAAAGATTAATTAATACGTCAATGTATTTCTTTTATTTCATACCCTATAAAACCACACCAAAAACAAAACACTTCACAATTTTTTAATTACATTTACTTCCATATTTAACATAATTGATAACCAATTAAGAAAATATGATTAATGAAAAAACTAACAGACATTAATTGACTACACACACTTCAACACTATAATATCCACAACACACACCTAAATTAAATTATAATATCATAAAACACAATTAAAACGTATTTTTAAATTAAACACTTTTACTATTAACAACTAATAATAAGGTAATTAACATGTATTTAATACCCAACCTTTATCCCTTTAAAAGTAAAAACAACACATACTAAAATAAAGAATTACACAAAATAAATATCAAATAAACAAATGAATTAATTAATTACACAAAAATTACTTCCCATCCTTTACTCCAATAAACACCACAACACAAACCTAACATTCATTACACAGTCACCATAATATATTTGTAATTAATTTAAATGCTATCAATTAGCACAACATTTATAATACAATATATAATTAACACCCTTTACTCCTATAAACCTCAATTACCAATTAATTAATTAAAATTAATTAACAGCCAATTCTTAATTTATAGATTAAAATTAACAACCAATTATTAATAAATTACTTTAAAATCTCAATTAAACAAATATTAACAAGCCAAAAATCATCACTTAATTTAATATAATTAAATTACTTCCCACCCTATTCCCCTATAAACCCACAACCCACTACAGAACTAAAAGAGCAAAATTCAAATAAAATAAAGTTAATAACTACAAAAAATTTAACACTTTAAAAATACATACAATTCTTATGAAAAAAACATACTTCACATACATATAAAATATATACTAAAATACGTAATGTTAATACCAAAAACAATATTTTAGGCAACTATATTTTGGCAAACGATATTAAAGACTTTGATATTTTTAAAATCAACATTAATTACCCTAAGTCGATATTCTTGACCACGATATTCTTGCTGTCAATATTTTTTAATCACAATATTTATTACTCGATATTTGTGCAACTCCATATATTTTATTCAAAATTCTGTTTGCACACCAAATTAGATACATCCAACTATCAGTGTGTGCTGCACCATTTAAGCAAAAAAAAGAGAGATAAAGCAATTGTTTGTTGGAAAGCCCTGCCATCTCTTCCAGCAAAGACACTATTAGCCAAATTGTACAATGTATTATGAGAGATTATTGGACCTTCTATGACATCACCATAGTAAGTCTTAAATTGATCCTTACCATCACTTGAGATAGAAAATAACTTACAAGTATCAATAGAACTTCCATACAGTGCAGTGAAAACTACATTTTTAACCTTAAACAATTTCTTCCCCCTACAGTCTGTATATGGCTGCAGAAAACATGGCTATTTTTAGAATGAAATAATGGGAATGTATGTGTTAGAAATTAAGTTATTAGTTGTGCACGATGTGATGCCTGCACAAGCAATAGGTACACAATTACCCCCTCCCTGGAAACCAAGGACTCCATTGTAGCTCTTGACTCCTTCAGGATAGTAAAGCAGAGCAATCCAAGGCCTGCTCAGTGAAGTTGGTGTGGGCTAGTAATCACCATTCGCTGGTACACAATAATGACACTCAATAAATGATTGTCCAGTCTGTGCTTTCTAATAGGTACATGAAAAGTGCATGTATTACATAAATACTACTAAAAAATATGCAGTAATTTTAAATATATACCTCAGGTAGAGGAAAATACCTTGGTAACAGACTGAAATCCCTTTTGACTCATAAAGGGTCCTGATCCCCAAACATTACAGTAGTTTGAGCATTTTTACATAGTAGAGTGTAACTTAAAGTAACACAAGGCTATTGGTTTTATCAGGCTTACCACATTAAAAGACCAATAATCACATGCTGTATACTAGCTCCATATCACTGACATAAATATACTTGTTTTCAATTAAACATGGTTAAACAACATAACATGTGTCTGTGTCTTTCTTAAACCACTGTAGGCCACAATAAACTAGTGGTACCTGTGCTCCGGGGCTGTAGAACAAATGTTCCTGCTTTAGCAATGCTTAAACTTGCTTAGTAAAACTAACCCTGGGCACTGAACACCGCCCCGCTGGTGGAGTTTGTGGAATTTTGCATAATCCGCGTCCCGCAGAGATTGCGAAGTTCCTGCAAAATTTCTGACTCCGCAGCGGACCGGAGTTCGACCCCGGACCCTCCCGACTCCCACCCCTGCAATAAATATATTTGAAATAAAACGTACAATTACATTAAAATAAAAGTGCACTTATCTTATTGTGGCATCCCGGGCTGCCCTCCTAATCTACTCTGTAATCCCCTATGTCAGACCTACGTCATTGTAGGACTGCGCATGGGTGCGCATGCGCAGTCCTACCATAACCTATGGGATTACGGTGAGGATACGGAGGTCAGTCCTGGACGCCGCAATAAGGTAAGTGCACTTTTCATTTAATTTTTAAAATATGTATTGGGAGGGTGGGAGGTGCTGAGCAGAGCGGAGCTCCACTGAGTTTTTGGCCAACTCCGCAGAGCTCTGCAAAGAGCAACTCCACCTGCCTTCGCCCCGGCTTAAGTAAAACCTGAGGGTCATGAACTTCTTAACCTTGTAAAATTAGGGTAATTTTTCACATTTTCTTTAGTGTGCTGCTGAAATTTTTTTGTAACTGTTGGTAGTGCCCCTGCCTTCCTGGGGCCACCGAAAGGAAAAAAATTAATGCAATATTAAGCATTGCTGGGTGTTAAAAGGCCCTCCTTCACCAGGGCTTGCATTTTAAATTAGCAACTTCAAAAGCAGCTTATGTTTGGTGCCTAGAGCTCCAACTGTGTCTTTTTTGGGGGGCTTCTTACCTTTCTTCAGGGGTGCCAGGCCCCAGCAGGACACTCCAAAATGTAGTGTTCTTAGTGCAGTGCGGGGAGTCCACTTGTGCACTACTCAGTCGGCTCCCAGCTGGGCAGGCTCTGTTCACTGCGGGCGTGAGAGCCAGCAACTGCATTTTCCCTGTCCACTTAGAGTGAGCAGTGTGTTGACTTCACAGTGGCTTTCCGTCTGACATGGGATGCAGGGGTGAACCCACTGCCATCATGAGATGGGCCAATGGCACTCCCTCACCTCCTCTCTGTGTCCTTTCTTCATTGGGGTAGCTTGGGGTGGGGTCCCAGGTCCGTTCTATCCATAGTGGTGGGAAGTAATGGTGATCCCCTCTTCTTGTCTTGTAGGGACCCAGAGCTAGGGTCCTGGGCCTGTCTTTCCACATGCTGGCCTGGGCACAGGGGTCCCCAGGCCTACTAGGGTTATTTATTTATTTATTCATTTTATGGCCTTATAAAGCTCTACAGCTAACCATAAAAGGTTTCTTGATGTTAATCAAGAGGGTAAGGTGGCCTAGCCGCTGTTTAAAATAACCAAATCTTCATACCTTTACAAGACTAAAGACGCAAGGTATAGTTTATCAAAAAGTCTAGAAGAATGTTCCACAATCTAGGACCCAGAACCGTGAAAATGTAACCACCCATGCCTGCCAGTCTGAACCTAGGCACAGTACAAAGGGTCTGGTTAGTTGATCTTAGCATACATGTGGACTGATAGAGCACTACCAGCTCCTGGATAAATCACAGACCCAAACCAACTTTAGCTTTGTGCATATATCACAAGACGTTGAATTGGATATGCTTTGTGATTGTAAGCCAGTGGAGTTTGTGGAAAAAATACAAAACCAAGCCATATTCTGGGAGCGGAAACAGAAGTCTGGCAGCTTAATTTTGGACAAGCTGTAGTTGACGAATTGAAGTCTTATCAATACCTAAATACAACACATTGCTGTAATCAGAGTCCTTTGAGCTAGTAGAGGAAGTATCCAGATAATATTTCTCACCCACATGGGCTCCGCAAAATAGGTTGAAGTACATTTGGCTACTTGAGGCTTGAAGGATAAATTATCATCCAGCAAAAATCCCAGATTTTTTCCTTTGTATTATGTATTGGGGAAAGTCCCCAAGGGTGTCGGCCAATGCTGAGTACTCCAAAGAGGGATTTTTACCCAGGACCATGACCTGCGTATTATCACCATTGAGCTTGAGCAGGTTATTATTCATCCATAGTGAGATTTGGCTCAAGCCCTTGTTGAGAGCCGAGGAACCAGGGTCCTGTGTAGATGACAAAGAAAAGATAACCTTTGTGCCATTTGTATAGAAAAATAAAGTTAGACTACAGTTCTCCACTACATCGGCTAGAAGGCGGACGTAGATGTTCAACAACATAAGGCTTAAAACAAAAGCCTGAGTTCACCCAAAGTGAGAACCAACCTCTCATTAGCTGAGAAATCTTTGAAACATCCGATCCTTCAGTAGTGATGTAAATATTCAGTGCTCTCTTGTCAAGGCACAATGTTCTCAGTCTTTTAGCTAAAATAGAGCAGTATTGAAGGCCGCGCCAAGATCAAGTAAAATAAGTGCAACCATTTCCCACTCATCTAGACGTTGTCTAAAATGTTCAGTCATGACCAAAAGGGCAGGTCCAGTGTTGTGGCCCACCATACACCCAGACTGTGGGATGTGTAAAAAAATTGGGCCTCCACAACTGATGCAAGCCAGGTATTAACACGTTTCTCCAAAAGTTTGGAGATAATGGGCAGTAAAAAAATCGGATGGAAGTTTGAACAGTTGGTTGGGTCACAATTTCTTTTTTTTAAAGTTAGAGGACCATATCATGCTTCCAGTTTTGGAGCACCCTTCCCCCCAACAGAGAGGAATTAAGAAGGTCCATCACCACCTGCAAATGTTTCAGGACTTGGAGGCCAAACTTGTTTGCTGTAGGAGGATTCAGTGGCAAGCCCGATTTAATTGAGCGTAATATAGCTACGAAGCACGGAAATTCCAATAGCTACCATGACTCCATTTTGGATGTTGGACCAGAAGTAAACAAGATATGATCATCCGCTTCTCAAACAACATACGAGATGTCATTACATGCAGTAGAATCAGTGGATTAAGTGTCATCCTCATTATCCTTAAAAAAATAAAGATGAATAGCTTCCACTTTTTTAATGAAAAAAAGGCAAGCTCTACGCATTGAGGATGTGATAGCAAAAGGAGGGGTCACAATTTACTCAGGTTTAAGAGATCTCTAACCATTTTGAAAAACACCTTGGGACAATTGTAGGCATTGCTAATTTTGTCTGAGTAAAACCACGTTCGAGCAGTTCTACAGAGTCCATGGGAGTTTTTTATTGCTAATTTATAATTAGCTTTAGACTCCTCATTGTATGACTTCCTCCAGCATCTTTTTAGGGCCCTACAACATTTCTTTTCAAGAGCAAGTCTTTCACTAAACCAAGGCACCGAGGAGTGAAGCCTTCCTGAACGTTTTGCTGTAGGCAGTAGAACTGTCGCTACAGCATTAATAATCCACCTATCAACTAGACCCTGGTCATCTTCTACTGTATATTTTAGAGCAAGCCTAGTGCTCCGAAGTAATGCATCACAGCCGGAATGTCCAGTTTGGACTGTTCTTTCACTTATTTACAGGGTACAACTGTCCCACGCCAGAAGAGACCAGAATTCTAATATGAAAATGTAATACTAGATGGCCCGATCAGATCAATGGTATACGTGAATCTATCTATAACCAGATCCTTCATATTAGAAAGGAATTGGTCTAAAAGGTGACATGCTTCATGTGTGGGTACGGAATTGCACACGGTCAGATTCAGAAAATTGATATCCTCAAAAAAAGTAGTGGCATAACTACATTTGGAATCATCCAAGTGGATATTAATATTACAGAGCAGCATGAAATACACCGATTTGAAAATACAGAGGGTTACTGAGTCAGGGATGAAGGCACACCAATTCCCAGCATACCCTGGACGTCAGTAGATCAGGGCTCCCGACAGTGTAAAAATATGTGTAAGAGATAGCAAGCAGAGCAAAGCCTCACATGCAGGAAGTGGCAGATCTTCAGTTTTACATTTATATTCTTTTTTAAACACTATTGCGACCCCTGTGCCGTTCTTAACCAGTCTTTCTTTATTTACTATGATGTAGTTGGGGGTGGAGTGCTGCAATCACAACTGATGATGATCCATCATGGAGCCATGTCTCAGTTAAAAATAGGGTATCCTATTTTTTTTTTCATAGAAAAGAAAAAAATTGCTTTTGGTGGCTAGGGAGGAACGACAATTTATTTTAAAAAATGGAAGGCATTTGCACCATCTGCCTTCAGTCGTGACATTCTAACACCACTCTTCTGGGGAGTGCACCCCACACACAACCTCTCCAAGAGCAAAAAGTTGTAATAACCTTGCACCGATGCCTAAGGGACTGGCCCGCTCCATTGTTCTCTTTAAAAGTTGCAGCCGAGCTCCACAATCTGCAATGGCCAGAGGTCAAATCTTTGAAACTTGGATGTATCCAACTCTGTTGGGCAGATTTCCACGATCTTGGGCTCATTGTGCTCCTTTGTAGCAGACCTCCTAGCCTCGAAAGTCCCACACTATGAAGGGAGATTCTTCCACTGGGTCCCTCCCCAAGCTTTCTCCTTTTTTGTCTCTGATGCTTCTATCTTCCTACTCGGGTACAGAAGTCCAGAAGGTTCCCCAACAGTTCCTTAGGGGGTGTAAGGGAACCAATCTCACGGACCCTAGAGAGACCCCCTGGTACTGGGGTTTCTAGGCCATTGCAGCATCAAGGGGATTGCCCTTTCAACGCTCCATGGTGTTGCTGCTGTCACAGTCCGGGTCCAGTGCCTTGCTCTCCTACATGTTATGGAGTGTCACTTTTATGCTGAAAACAGCCTGTGGGTGGGGCATTCCCTGTTGTCTAAGCTTTCGCTTTCCTGGGTTTGGCTCCAACCCAGTTAGTGACAGAAAGGCTGGTGTCAGGTCTCTTTGTGTGTGTTGGGGAAAGGGGAAAGACACTTTGAAGGGTAATCAGGTCAGAGCCCGACCCCTCCTCCAGCTGTGCTGTCTGAAAGACGCATCCTGACCACACTTTGTGCACTGTCTGGCTCTAATACACATTTACGAGTGGAAAAGCCATCACCAGCTCAGTCAACTGGAAACTTGCAGAATCTTTAGGCTGAAAAATGCCAACTTTTTAAAATTGACATTTCTAAAATAATAATTTTAAATCCATCCTTACCCTTAAAGAGGGCTTTCAATTACAATTGAGAAAAGTGTAAGAAGTTTATTTCGAGCTCCTACCAATCCAAATTTAGCATTTCATCAATGTACCAAGTTTGCCCCAAGGTTCCCTATAGCAGCAGCCAGCCTTGCTATGATAAAAATTGTTTTTGGGGATATTTCACTGTAAGCACAAGCTCAACATTAATTTATTGCTTACTCTACTTTTAAATGTATGCAATATGTTTTTATGGGCAATAAGGCCTAAATAGGGGTGCCTTATTGATATTAAAAATGAAGTTTAATGCATTTCAATAAGGGATGCTCACAAATATAGATTCTTGCTTGCAGCCTGTGAGCACACGTGTGCACACAGGTTCACATGTTACCAGCACAGTGCCCCTTACCCTATCTGCACCACAGCGGTCTTATCTTAAAATGCAGACACTGGGGGTAAACATTTGCAGTCCATTTTAACATGAAAATAATGTGAGTGAGGCTCAGGTTATGAGACTCACCCACCATAAAGGTCCCAAACCGGTGTTCAAAACTCAAAAAATCCTGGTCTATTAAATGGGCAGAACCCATTTGCAACAAAGTGCCTCAAGGGCAAGAAATAACATATCAATGATGTACAAAGCTTCAGACAGTGCCTGGCTCATCAGTCCTATTGACCTTTATGAAGTCAGACATAAGTAGCAGAATGACTTAAATTTTAAATTAAGAATTTGAGGTGAGTGGCTATAGAAATATTTTTTTGTATACCTGCTTGAAGGTTTAATCAACACACAGGTAGTTGCCTACCCAGAAGCCAATCATATCCTGTGTCCCTTGCAATCTGGCTTTCAATCCGGCCATAGCACAGAAACAGCGCGCCTAGGAGTGACCGATTCTCTGCGATTCGCTCTGGATGCAGGAAGCCCAGCCATGCTTGTGCTACTGGATCTCGCAGTGGCTTTCAATACTGCATCTCATGTCAGGGTGCTGGAAAGACTCCAAGAGATCGGTATTCAAGGCCCTGCGTTTAAATGGCTTTATCATTTTTTGAAAGTTAGACAACAAACCGGCTTCTTGGGCCCATATTCTTCTCGTAAAATGCAACTAGATAACGGTGTCCCACAGGGCTCTTGTTTGATCCCTACTCTGTTTAATATCTATATGGCCCCCCTTGCAAAGATCGCTGAGCCTTATGACTTTGAAATAATTTCAAATAACGACGACAACCAGTTGGTGTTCACATTGGAGTCCGACCAGGTGGCCACTAAAAAGCTCTTTGCACTGGGTATGTTAGCTATCTGCGACTGGATGAAGGACAATTGTCTCCAATTGAATATAGACATTATGCTGCTGGAAAGGCCTCTACTATCTGGATTGATAAATGGTGGCCCCACCTATTGGGCTCAGGATCTATGCCCCAAAAAATCTATTAAGAATCTTGGTATGAAAATCGATCAAACTCTAACGATGAAAGAGCACATCTTGACCACCTTTGGAATATGCTATCAGAACTTGCGCCTACTGCGTAGAATATTTCCCTATCTCTCCACTTTTGCCAGAAGAACCCTAGTACAAGCCTTAGTAATTAGTAGGCTGGACTATGGAAACTATCTCCCCGGGTGGCAGCAAATGAGACACTGATAGCCAAACTACATGTATTCTAAAACACTGCAGCCAGGCTTGTTCTCAATTTCCCCTCTGGCACCTCTTCGGCTGTGGAGCTGCACTGGCTGCAACTGAAAAAAGGTGCACTTTCAAGTTTTGCTGCCTTACCCACAATTAATTAAAAGGCAGAGGGCCGGTATATCTGGGGAAAAGCTTTCAACCATATATACCGAGTCGTAGGCAAAGATTGCGTGATAAAGCCTAATTGTGTGTTCTCCGCATTCGGCTGACGCATTGTGGGGGAAAGGCCTTCACTTACCTTGCTCCCCACTACTGGAACAAATTGCCTCTGCACGTTCGCACCTGTTCTAACTATTGTAAATTTAGGAAATTACTTAACGCCCATCTATTTTAATTCCCTCCTCACTCTCTGATACTTATGATCTGCTACAGTGCCAAGATGCCCCCGGTTGAGTTGTGCACTCTATTATATTTAAATAACATAACATAACAGAACATATAGCAAGTCAATATCTAAACCTGTCTATAATTAAGAAATAACTGTTGTTTTACCTGATGTTGCTTGTTAAACAGCAGATATTTAGGTTTTGGATAAAGACCCCCTCCCCCCCCAACACAAACACAAAGCATATTTGCATAATGGTTAAAAATGTAACACAACAAAAAACTGTATTGGTCACTGTTGGACTTGTCCCTTTTTGCAGGGTCATCCCTGAACTTTTTGCCTTCTTCCTGGTATATTTCTGACCTGGTGATGGTGGTTTTAGGACTCTGTGCACTTTATCACTGCAGTCCAGTGTAGAGTGCATGTGCCCTCTATGGTAAAACATGGTAAGATTGGTCTACACCTGTTTGGCGTATTTAATTTACCTATCAGTCCCTTGTAAAGTGGTATCTCATATACCCAGGCCAGTAAATAAAATGCTACTGGTGGGCTTGCAGTGCTGCTTGCGCCACCCACCAAAGTAGCCTTTCAAACCAGTCTCAGGCCTCTGCCATTACAGGGCCTACACGCACAGTTTACTGCCACTGTGACAGGGCACATAAAGTTGGTGGCAGGTCTGTGACCCTTTTACTACAAATCACTCACCCCGAAGGTAGGCCCTAGCTAGCCCTATAGGAAGGGTGTGCTGTAGGTAAAAGGTAGGACATGTGCCTTAATTGTGTGGCATGTCCTGGGGATGTATGACGTTACAACGCATACTTTTACCACACCTACCATTACCACGCAATTTTTACAATGCAGGATCCATTACAACGAAGTACCATTACCACGCATGTATTTACAACGCATATACCTTTACAACGCATACAAATACAACGTAAGTATTGGTAAGTATATAATATTTTTTTAAATTTAATTTAATTAAAATTAATATAATTTAATTTAATTAATTTAATTTAATTTAATTTAATTTAATTTAATTTAATTTAATTTAATTTAATTAATTTAATTTAATTTAATCAATTTAATTTAATTTAATTTAAATTTAATTATATTTAATTTTTACCCTGTACCCTTTTACCCAAAAACCCAAAACTGACCCTGAACCCTAAAAATACCCCTTTACCCAAAAACCCAAAACTGACCCTGAACCCTAAAAATACCCCTTACCCCTTTACCCAAAAACTCAAATCTGACCCTAAACTCTAAAAATACCCCTTTACCCAAAAACCCAAAACTAATCCTGAACCCTAAAAATACCCCTTTACCCAAAAACCCAAAACTGACCCTGAACCCTAAAAATACCCCTTTATCCAAAAACCCAAAACTAATCCTGAACCCTAAAAATACCCCTTTACCCAAAAACCCAAAACTTACCCTGAACCCTAAAAATACCCCTTTACCCAAAAACTGAAAACTGACCCTGAACCCTAAAAATACCCCTTTACCCAAAAACTGAAAACTGACCCTAAACCCTAAAAATACCCCTTTACCCAAAAACTGAAAACTGACCCTGAACCCTAAAAATACCCCTTTACCCAAAAACTGAAAACTGACCCTAAACCCTTAAAATACCCCTTTACCCAAAAACTGAAAACTGACCCTGAACCCTAAAAATACCCCTTTACCCAAAAACTGAAAACTGACCCTGAACCCTAAAAATACCCCTTTACCCAAAAACTGAAAACTGACCCTAAACCCTAAAAATACCCCTTTACCCAAAAACTGAAAACTGACCCTGAACCCTAAAAATAGCCCTTTACCCAAAAACTGAAAACTGACCCTAAACCCTAAAAATACCCCTTTACCCAAAAACTGAAAACTGACCCTAAACCCTAAAAATACCCCTTCACCCAAAAACTGAAAACTGACCCTGAACCCTAAAAATACCCCTTTACCCAAAAACCCAAAACTGCCCCTGAACCCTAAAAATACCCCTTTACCAAAAAACCCAAATAATATTTTTTATAAAATAATATACTTACCAATACTTACGTTGTAATGGTATGCGTTGTAAAAGTACCTGCGTTTTAAATACATGCGTGGTAATGGTATGCGTTGTAATGGATCCTGCGTTGTAAAAAATGCGTGGTAATGGTAGGTCGTGGTAAAAGTTGCGTTGTAAAGGTTGTATACCATGTCCTGGTAGTGACAAACAGCCATTTTGGTTTCTCACTACTGTGAGGTTGCCCTCCCATAGGAATGTATTGGGGATTCCCTGATATGTGCTTCAGTAGTAATTCCTGGTATGAGAGGAGTAGCATGATCAAGTTTGGTATGTTTGGAATTGTGGTATTTAACGCTGTATAATGGGTGTGCAGATTTATTATCACTATGTTAGAAATGCCACTTTTAGAAGTTGGCATTTCTATGTGCAATGTGTCTTTGTGCCTGCCTGTTGTGTATTGCATGTCTGGCTCTGGAGTGACAGAGACTGGGGAGGTGCAGTTTCTCCAGAGGGGATGGGTGAGTTAGCGCTAGGCTGAATGGGCCTGATCTGCATTTGGAGTAGTGGAAGGAGTAGTCCCTGACCCTGAATAGGTGTGTGCATGCCTTGAACAATGCTGGTTCCGCCCCCCTGTGCCAGAGCCTACACTGACAATGGGGACTGTTGTGCACTTGTTAAGTGCCGCCCAGAACTGGTTTGGACCGGGCCCCAAGCCCTGTGCCAGTGCAGAACAAAGACTGACATGGGTATAAGTGTTGGGGCTGTGATCCCATGAAAAGTGGTGTGCAGCTCGGTGCTTACTGGGGAACCTGCGGCCGGCACACTACTGGAAGGAAGAACCGCCGGCGGGACCACTTCACGGGGCAGAGGGCCCCTCGTGCTAGCTTGCCTGCAACAGCCATCTACATACAATGCATGGTGGGCATTATTCCCTTGTTGTGGCCCCTGGGTGATTGCAGTGGGTGATCCTGCTGCCTAAGAGTGGCCCGAGAGGAGTGCTTTCCCCCGCCCTGCAGTTCGGCTTTCTCGCACTCTCACTGCTTGGATAGGACGAGTGTAGCTGTGGGACGAAATGCTCCCTTGAAGGAGGCCAGTGAATGGTGATGCGCTCTACTACGGGTAGAGCAGTGCTGGGCTTTAGAGCCCCCCTGACATAGACTCTGCCGATCCCCAAGGCGATGCAGGAGCCTACCCTGCACTCAGTCTCCAGAAGGAGTTACCACTCATGGCCTTAGCTGCCGAATGTCAGGTGTGTTTGTGCCTGGTTGTGGGTGGGAGGCCGTAGCAGTGGAAGTGAGCACCAAGGGCCGAAGTGCCTGCAAGCGGATGTCAGGCGACAGTCGCCTGGTTGTGGGCGGGGCCAGCCAGAGAGCTGGTGCCTCACGGGCTGTTGTAGCCTCAGCAGAGAGAGAGCCGGCAGCATTGAGGACCCGTGAGCCGCTGAGCAGAGGAGGGTCAAGCACCAATAGGAGATGACCGCCCAGTAGGAGTACGCAGCACACGTCCCTTTGTTGCCCTGGTAACTGGGAAACCACAGCTGCAGTTGCACTCGGAAGTCAGGCAGATGCAGCAGGCCACAGGCCTGAGCCTGGTGGAAAAGAGCAAGGAAGCACCAACGGAGGTGAGAGGGCTCCTGGCAATAGTGGGAGGCCTGACAAGGTCACAGCACGTGAGGAGGACAAAGCGAGGCCTCCCCGCCAACTTAGCAAATCTTTGTTGGGGGCAGCTGCTTGGAATCCTGGCTCGCGAGGAAGACTGGTCTACCTGCATTTGCCCACTGTTTGGTGTTCTCCCCTTCAGCCGCTGGAAGCGCCCAGGGGGAGGCAACCACTTAGGTGTCTGGAGGGCACCAGACACACAGTAATTAAGGGCCCTAAAGCACAGCGGGAGTACAGAGGCTCAGTGGCCCACATATGGTGCACTGTGGGTGATATTGACATCATGTTTTATGCCCTGACAGTAATTAATTTTCGGCATAATGCTTGTGCTCACATGTATGTGGGGTTGCATTCCCCAGGAAGGCACCCAGATGTGCGGTATTGGTGATCTGCATAGGTCTAATATGGGCGCAAGGGGCTCATTATATGTGTACAGGAGCAAGTGTTTACTATGGTACACTGCTTATTATGCTTCACATAAGGTGTTGATGCCATGGGTACCTATACAAGTAGTTGCTGGTTGTTTTCACTTCCTGTGAGTTGTGATATGAGGAGGGTGGCCCTATTGGCCTTGTAATGTACATAATTCCCTGTAAAGTCATATCTAGCGCCAGGTGGCACAGTATATATATGAAATTACGTCCTTTTGTGTATTATGGATACTATAAAGGCTATTTTTACATAACCTTGTGTGGCGTTTCTTTTGTGGTGTGAATAGTGTGTCGCTGCTGTGTGAGTGTGTTGCGCAAATGCTTTACACATTGCCTCTGGGATAAGCCTGGCTGCTCTGCCAAGCTACCAAGGGGGTGAGCAGGGCTTATCTTCAGGGTGTAACTCCCTTGCCCTGACTAGAGTGGTGATTTCTGCCTGGCTTAGGCGCTTGCCCTAGCCAAACAGAAACCCCAGTTCTAACAATCACCTTATAAGGAGTGTCTGTCTTTAACCTAATTGTTGTGTGCTATATAGTATCCTCTGAATATGTCCTCATTTGCACCTCTGGAGTTAATACTCCAACGGGACCTCTGTAGACAGACAGGGCCTCAACAATTCTTGAATTCAAGGTGCTTGGTTCCACAACCCACTAGAATGGTAAAAAATATATGACGACATATACAATAACAAATATCTATACAGGTGCACCCTGAATCCTGGCAACTGAGGGAGGTCCTTGGCAGCCAACAAAAGTAAAGAAGCAGCATTTGGCTCCACTCAGTTTTATGGGAACCTGCAGGCTCATCATAGTTGGAGGGGTATTAACACATAATCATAGAACAATAGGTGACCTTAATATGTGCTTACTGCAACACAAACCATAACTCACCGGTTTAGCACATGCACTGCAACAAGCACATTGTTTTTGTTATAGGACACACACCCCTTATCTGGATCATTTATTTCCAGTGAGAGTGTGTATTGGCACAAAGCAGTACCTCCCATCGAAAAAAAGTAATTCAATTTAGATCGGTTTATAGTACTGATGTAGTCCAAAACCAGCGTATTCATTCCCATATCTCGAACAGCTAAGTTTTATTCTCATGCCTTATGTGTAAAGTATGTCTTTCTAGGTTGCACACACTTTGTGGGCTCCCTTTTGACGTTCAGTCAGTCATTTTTCAAACCCTGTCCGAAACCCCTATAATTTTCCATATATGTGACACATTTGATGTTCTTCAACTCATCCATTAGCAATCACAAAACTCAAACATCCTGCCATCTTGACCACCTTTGGAATATGCTATCAGAACTTGCGCCTACTGCGTAGAATAATTCCCTATCTCTCCACTTTTGCCAGAAGAACCCTAGTACAAGCCTTAGTAATTAGTAGGCTGGACTATGGAAACTATCTCCCCGGGTGGCAGCAAATGAGACACTGATAGCCAAACTACATGTATTCTAAAACACTGCAGCCAGGCTTGTTCTCAATTTCCCCTCTGGCACCTCTTCGGCTGTGGAGCTGCACTGGCTGCAACTGAAAAAAGGTGCACTTTCAAGTTTTGCTGCCTTACCCACAATTAATTAAAAGGCAGAGGGCCGGTATATCTGGGGAAAAGCTTTCAACCATATATACCGAGTCGTAGGCAAAGATTGCGTGATAAAGCCTAATTGTGTGTTCTCCGCATTCGGCTGACGCATTGTGGGGGAAAGGCCTTCACTTACCTTGCTCCCCACTACTGGAACAAATTGCCTCTGCACGTTCGCACCTGTTCTAACTATTGTAAATTTAGGAAATTACTTAACGCCCATCTATTTTAATTCCCTCCTCACTCTCTGATACTTATGATCTGCTACAGTGCCAAGATGCCCCCGGTTGAGTTGTGCACTCTATTATATTTAAATAACATAACATAACAGAACATATAGCAAGTCAATATCTAAACCTGTCTATAATTAAGAAATAACTGTTGTTTTACCTGATGTTGCTTGTTAAACAGCAGATATTTAGGTTTTGGATAAAGACCCCCTCCCCCCAACACAAACACAAAGCATATTTGCATAATGGTTAAAAATGTAACACAACAAAAAACTGTATTGGTCACTGTTGGACTTGTCCCTTTTTGCAGGGTCATCCCTGAACTTTTTGCCTTCTTCCTGGTATATTTCTGACCTGGTGATGGTGGTTTTAGGACTCTGTGCACTTTATCACTGCAGTCCAGTGTAGAGTGCATGTGCCCTCTATGGTAAAACATGGTAAGATTGGTCTACACCTGTTTGGCGTATTTAATTTACCTATCAGTCCCTTGTAAAGTGGTATCTCATATACCCAGGCCAGTAAATAAAATGCTACTGGTGGGCTTGCAGTGCTGCTTGCGCCACCCACCAAAGTAGCCTTTCAAACCAGTCTCAGGCCTCTGCCATTACAGGGCCTACACGCACAGTTTACTGCCACTGTGACAGGGCACATAAAGTTGGTGGCAGGTCTGTGACCCTTTTACTACAAATCACTCACCCCGAAGGTAGGCCCTAGCTAGCCCTATAGGAAGGGTGTGCTGTAGGTAAAAGGTAGGACATGTGCCTTAATTGTGTGGCATGTCCTGGGGATGTATGACGTTACAACGCATACTTTTACCACACCTACCATTACCACGCAATTTTTACAACGCAGGATCCATTACAACGAAGTACCATTACCACGCATGTATTTACAACGCATATACCTTTACAACGCATACAAATACAATATAAGTATTGGTAAGTATATAATATTTTTTAAAATTTAATTTAATTAAAATTAATATAATGTAATTTAATTTAATTTAATTAATTTAATTTAATTTAATTTAATTTAATGTAATTTAATTAATTTAATTTAATTTAATCAATTTAATTTAATTTAATTTAAATTTAATTATATTTAATTTTTACCCTGTACCCTTTTACCCAAAAACCCCAAACTGACCCTGAACCCTAAAAATACCCCTTTACCCAAAAACCCAAAACTGACCCTGAACCCTAAAAATACCCCTTACCCCTTTACCCAAAAACTCAAATCTGACCCTAAACCCTAAAAATACCCCTTTACCCAAAAACCCAAAACTAATCCTGAACCCTAAAAATACCCCTTTACCCAAAAACCCAAAACTGACCCTGAACCCTAAAAATACCCCTTTATCCAAAAACCCAAAACTAATCCTGAACCCTAAAAATACCCCTTTACCCAAAAACCCAAAACTGACCCTGAACCCTAAAAATACCCCTTTACCCAAAAACTGAAAACTGACCCTGAACCCTAAAAATACCCCTTTACCCAAAAACTGAAAACTGACCCTAAACCCTAAAAATACCCCTTTACCCAAAAACTGAAAACTGACCCTGAACCCTAAAAATACCCCTTTACCCAAAAACTGAAAACTGACCCTAAACCCTTAAAATACCCCTTTACCCAAAAACTGAAAACTGACCCTGAACCCTAAAAATACCCCTTTACCCAAAAACTGAAAACTGACCCTGAACCCTAAAAATACCCCTTTACCCAAAAACTGAAAACTGACCCTAAACCCTAAAAATACCCCTTTACCCAAAAACTGAAAACTGACCCTGAACCCTAAAAATAGCCCTTTACCCAAAAACTGAAAACTGACCCTAAACCCTAAAAATACCCCTTTACCCAAAAACTGAAAACTGACCCTAAACCCTAAAAATACCCCTTCACCCAAAAACTGAAAACTGACCCTGAACCCTAAAAATACCCCTTTACCCAAAAACCCAAAACTGACCCTGAACCCTAAAAATACCCCTTTACCAAAAAACCCAAATAATATTTTTAATAAAATAATATACTTACCAATACTTACGTTGTAATGGTATGCGTTGTAAAAGTACCTGCGTTTTAAATACATGCGTGGTAATGGTATGCGTTGTAATGGATCCTGCGTTGTAAAAAATGCGTGGTAATGGTAGGTCGTGGTAAAAGTTGCGTTGTAAAGGTTGTATACCATGTCCTGGTAGTGACAAACAGCCATTTTGGTTTCTCACTACTGTGAGGTTGCCCTCCCATAGGAATGTATTGGGGATTCCCTGATATGTGCTTCAGTAGTAATTCCTGGTATGAGAGGAGTAGCATGATCAAGTTTGGTATGTTTGGAATTGTGGTATTTAACGCTGTATAATGGGTGTGCAGATTTATTATCACTATGTTAGAAATGCCACTTTTAGAAGTTGGCATTTCTATGTGCAATGTGTCTTTGTGCCTGCCTGTTGTGTATTGCATGTCTGGCACTGGAGTGACAGAGACTGGGGAGGTGCAGTTTCTCCAGAGGGGATGGGTGAGTTAGCGCTAGGCTGAATGGGCCTGATCTGCATTTGGAGTAGTGGAAGGAGTAGTCCCTGACCCTGAATAGGTGTGTGCATGCCTTGAACAATGCTGGTTCCGCCCCCCTGTGCCAGAGCCTACACTGACAATGGGGACTGTTGTGCACTTGTTAAGTGCCGCCCAGAACTGGTTTGGACCGGGCCCCAAGCCCTGTGCCAGTGCAGAACAAAGACTGACATGGGTATAAGTGTTGGGGCTGTGATCCCATGAAAAGTGGTGTGCAGCTCGGTGCTTACTGGGGAACCTGCGGCCGGCACACTACTGGAAGGAAGAACCGCCGGCGGGACCACTTCACGGGGCAGAGGGCCCCTCGTGCTAGCTTGCCTGCAACAGCCATCTACATACAATGCATGGTGGGCATTATTCCCTTGTTGTGGCCCCTGGGTGATTGCAGTGGGTGATCCTGCTGCCTAAGAGTGGCCCGAGAGGAGTGCTTTCCCCCGCCCTGCAGTTCGGCTTTCTCGCACTCTCACTGCTTGGATAGGACGAGTGTAGCTGTGGGACGAAATGCTCCCTTGAAGGAGGCCAGTGAATGGTGATGCGCTCTACTACGGGTAGAGCAGTGCTGGGCTTTAGAGCCCCCCTGACATAGACTCTGCCGATCCCCAAGGCGATGCAGGAGCCTACCCTGCACTCAGTCTCCAGAAGGAGTTACCACTCATGGCCTTAGCTGCCGAATGTCAGGTGTGTTTGTGCCTGGTTGTGGGTGGGAGGCCGTAGCAGTGGAAGTGAGCACCAAGGGCCGAAGTGCCTGCAAGCGGATGTCAGGCGACAGTCGCCTGGTTGTGGGCGGGGCCAGCCAGAGAGCTGGTGCCTCACGGGCTGTTGTAGCCTCAGCAGAGAGAGAGCCGGCAGCATTGAGGACCCGTGAGCCGCTGAGCAGAGGAGGGCCAAGCACCAATAGGAGATGACCGCCCAGTAGGAGTACGCAGCACGCGTCCCTTTGTTGCCCTGGTAACTGGGAAACCACAGCTGCAGTTGCACTCGGAAGTCAGGCAGATGCAGCAGGCCACAGGCCTGAGCCTGGTGGAAAAGAGCAAGGAAGCACCAACGGAGGTGAGAGGGCTCCTGGCAATAGTGGGAGGCCTGACAAGGTCACAGCACGTGAGGAGGACAAAGCGAGGCCTCCCCGCCAACTTAGCAAATCTTTGTTGGGGGCAGCTGCTTGGAATCCTGGCTCGCGAGGAAGACTGGTCTACCTGCATTTGCCCACTGTTTGTGTTCTCCCCTTCAGCCGCTGGAAGCGCCCAGGGGGAGGCAACCACTTAGGTGTCTGGAGGGCACCAGACACACAGTAATTAAGGGCCCTAAAGCACAGCGGGAGTACAGAGGCTCAGTGGCCCACATATGGTGCACTGTGGGTGATATTGACATCATGTTTTATGCCCTGACAGTAGTTAATGTTCGGCATAATGCTTGTGCTCACATGTATGTGGGGTTGCATTCCCCAGGAAGGCACCCAGATGTGCGGTATTGGTGATCTGCATAGGTCTAATATGGGCGCAAGGGGCTCATTATATGTGTACAGGAGCAAGTGTTTACTATGGTACACTGCTTATTATGCTTCACATAAGGTGTTGATGCCATGGGTACCTATACAAGTAGTTGCTGGTTGTTTTCACTTCCTGTGAGTTGTGATATGAGGAGGGTGGCCCAATTGGCCTTGTAATGTACATAATTCCCTGTAAAGTCATATCTAGCGCCAGGTGGCACAGTATATATATGAAATTACGTCCTTTTGTGTATTATGGATACTATAAAGGCTATTTTTACATAACCTTGTGTGGCGTTTCTTTTGTGGTGTGAATAGTGTGTCGCTGCTGTGTGAGTGTGTTGCGCAAATGCTTTACACATTGCCTCTGGGATAAGCCTGGCTGCTCTGCCAAGCTACCAAGGGGGTGAGCAGGGCTTATCTTCAGGGTGTAACTCCCTTGCCCTGACTAGAGTGGTGATTTCTGCCTGGCTTAGGCGCTTGCCCTAGCCAAACAGAAACCCCAGTTCTAACAATCACCTTATAAGGAGTGTCTGTCTTTAACCTAATTGTTGTGTGCTATATAGTATCCTCTGAATATGTCCTCATTTGCACCTCTGGAGTTAATACTCCAACGGGACCTCTGTAGACAGACAGGGCCTCAACAATTCTTGAATTCAAGGTGCTTGGTTCCACAACCCACTAGAATGGTAAAAAACATATGACGACATATACAATAACAAATATCTATACAGGTGCACCCTGAATCCTGGCAACTGAGGGAGGTCCTTGGCAGCCAACAAAAGCAAAGAAGCAGCATTTGGCTCCACTCAGTTTTATGGGAACCTGCAGGCTCATCATAGTTGGAGGGGTATTAACACATAATCAGAGAACAATAGGTGACCTTAATATGTGCTTACTGCAACACAAACCATAACTCACCGGTTTAGCACATGCACTGCAACAAGCACATTGTTTTTGTTATAGGACACACACCCCTTATCTGGATCATTTATTTCCAGTGAGAGTGTGTATTGGCACAAAGCAGTACCTCCCATCGAAAAAAAGTAATTCAATTTAGATCGGTTTATAGTACCGATGTAGTCCAAAACCAGCGTATTCATTCCCATATCTCGAACAGCTAAGTTTTATTCTCATGCCTTATGTGTAAAGTATGTCTTTCTAGGTTGCACACACTTTGTGGGCCCCCTTGTGACGTTCAGTCAGTCATTTTTCAAACCCTGTCCGAAACCCCTATAATTTTCCATATATGTGACACATTTGATGTTCTTCAACTCATCCATTAGCAATCACAAAACTCAAACATCCTGCCAAGTTGGTACATTTCACCAAGTTCAATAAGCGAATCCCTATCTAAACCATATCCCAAATTAATAGCACAGCAGGACATTAGTAATGTTAACACCAGAGGTTACTGATGTATCTGCACTTGTGGAATGATATAGCCAGTAAAAGCAGGGGGAACATGTTTAATTAAATGCTCTATTGCTAGCAATTCACTACGGCATATTAAAAACTTCCAATTTGCGGGGCATCCTCAACAAGAGAAGCATTCTGAAGAAAAGGGTGCTTTGAAAGGACATCCTCAAATCATGTAGTGGCAACTCATCCCATACTCCATGCAGTATAGGAAAATGGCAATTCTCCATTTTTAGCAAATACCGTCACTTGTCACGTCTTCTGTGGATATTATGCTCTTCCTAGTTACATGCACCTTCAGTGCTTTTTCTTTTTTAGATACTCCGGTTATTTTGAAAAAACACAAATGGAATGCAGTCCAGAATTCCCATATTGTTCCCTCTGTGGCACATTTTGTTATCAAGAACCGACATTGCATTAGCAACCACAAACTGCAGGTCTGTGAGGATATTTCTAAATACACTGAGAAAACATTAATTGCACTCGTTGCAATGTTCAGCCCACACACTAGTGGTGTTATCTACACTTCTAGATGGATATTAACAAATACATGCACACCCCAGGCAATGCATGAGATAATGTATTGCTTCCAAAGTTCATACGTGTCTAGGCCATATTCAACATTTTTTAAGCGAGTTTGATGGGTATGTGTATCTAGAAAACATTTTGCAAGAAAAGTGCCTTTATAAAAATATCTTCAAATTGAGGGGCAACTCACCCAAGAGGGTGTTTTGGAAGAAGCCCACAATTTATTTCACTTCAAGAGTCTGAGGCTCAACAGCACCCCCAAAGAGTTGGTGCCACGAAGGTGTAGACGTTAAAAGTGACAGGGAAACGTAACAAACTGTACATGAATGATTGGCCTGCGATATACAATTGGCCGTAAAAAATGCACATGTTGTGATATTTAGAGAGCTGATTATCTTGTCTTGTGTTGGGGCGTGGGGAGGAGGGGCAACATGGAAGCATTCATCTCTCCAGGAGAGTGTTCTATGTAAGCTTCTACTAACAATGTCAGGCCCCGAGTAAGTCAGTCCCCGAGTAAGTCAGGCCCCGTTAGTGTGAGTAGAATGCAAGGCCTGCCTAAGCTACATCAAGCTATACTGTACAGCGGGATGTGTTGCATTTTAGTGTGTGTGCATTGTTTGTGTCCGTGTACGTGTCATTGTGTGACGTGTTCTCTGTTTAATTACATTGGAATGCCAGAAATCGAGGGGCAATTAAATGGAAAACCAATCGCTCTGAGTAAAACTTGAAGGTTTAAGGATGAGGTTAACACTATTGAACAGGTTAATTGTAAGATAATTATGTACTTAGAAAATGAGAAGGACATAGTTTTAGGGAAACAGATAAAATAAACAAAGTCAGCAAACATACACATAACTATTGAGGGCAATGGATGAGAGCGACAAAATGAAAACATACACTTTAAGGGAAAGAGGGGGGGTATGGTGTCTCACCTCATCAATGTAAGGGAAAAAGAAATTTCCATATTTAACTCACAATTTCTTCATAAAACCCCAAGACTGAGCTTCCAAAAATTACAAAATGTACTAACACAAATGTAATCACCGCAAGAAAGACACATAAAAGTGTGAGTGTATTTGTGTGCGTGTGTGTATGCACGTAATTTAGTGCTTACATGTCAGTGCTCATGCAAATGTGTATCAATGCTTAATTTGAGCTGGTGATTTCCGGTGCTGTGCACTCCCACTTTATTGTCAACAGCGGCGCTTGTGACGGTTTGCTACAAGGTGGCACCGTGTGAGATGACCACAAAAACAGTCAAGTATTAAATCAATATGAATTAGAAATGATTATTAACTGCCTCCCAAGCCAACCATGTAGGTTTGGGGGCCTGGAATAGTTCGAATTGTCACACTTGTGGGAGTGTGATTGTTAGTAGTTGTGTTGTTACTATCATTGACAGCATGGCAGAGGCAAGCTGCAGTGGCATCCGGACGAGAGCCCTGGCACTTATTTATTAACAAATTGAGCACTGATGTATAATCACTCCTGGTATGATGATGGTCAAACTTATTATAACCTTTGTCCAGGCATAATGGTGAACGTTGTTTATATGTTTTATTCATATGTGGAATCATGGTGACGCCTCTGGGAGAACGCTGGCCCTGACTTAATTGTGCTAATTCTTGAAATGATGAGGGATTCATCATTTCAAGATGACGTCTTGCCATAATCAATGGCACACTTTGAGCATCCACGGCAAGGTTGTGCCCACCCGTGTTATTTTACTGGGCCTGAAAAGATTTGTGGCAATTCTAGGTACATATTGACATTCATGGCACAGTAAGTGTCCACACACCTGGAACACAAATGGTAATTCTTGTCACGAGATGACAATATAAGGCAGGCTGTGCAAACCCTACATATAAAAGGCAATTTAGATTTGAAATATGTATGAAATAAATGAACTTATGTGTGGAAATTATAAAGGTATTTCAGAACAAAAGTAGTGATTTCTCTAATGCAAATGTAAAACTTGATGTTGGGTAAATTAGTGAAATTTTCCAAGAGTAAGACCACATGCACGCTAGTGAAAGTGAAAGGGGTACATGAGAGGTGATACACAAATGATTCCAGGATATAGAGGAAAGTAAACATCATCACTAATTGCAACGAACAGTTCCCACCATCTGTACAGGACCATCAACTTACATTAATAGGAGCAAGAAAAGTGCAACTGACATCAGAAAAATGCTCGGGGCAAGGCTACTCTAGTGGCCATACCCCAAATTCTTCTAGTATATAATGATTGCAAATTCCTACCTGATGAAAACGTTAGACAAATGTTCTTAATATGTGCTGAAACATATCAGCAACCAACTTGTGTGCGAGTATTCGTGTTATTATTTTTCAGTGTGTGTGGATATAGCCTTTTGTACACAATGCAATTATACCATTCTTCATCTTTCTAGGAGATACTTACATTTGACTAATTAAGAGAGCTCGAGAGGTTCTTTACATTAAGTAGGCAAAACAAGCAATATGGTAGTGGGCATATAGAATCAAGATGGACAAGCGTAAGTACACTGTAGGTGTGGGGGAATATTCACAAAGGTAACTTACATTTGTGAGTAAGTTACACAAGCAATTTACTCCTACACTTTTGAGTAACTTAACTACTTTAGGGTATTTACAAAATCCAAGTGTAAAGTTACTCAAAAGTGTGGAATTCTACTTCCCTGCCCCCGGAATTAGGGTGGGGAGACAAACGTGAGTGTAAAAAACAATTGTACTGAGTCTAGACCTATACATTGCCAACCACTGGTACTGCAATACCCTCATATAGAAAATAATAGGAGCCTGGGCCTTAATTTGAAGCCCGTAGGAAATAATGTTAAATTAAATCGAATTATATAAAATAGTTATAATATAAACAAGTATACTTAAATATAAAAACACTAAGTACATAAAAATAGTACATTCGTATTATTTAACTATTAAACATTTTAGTAAGATTTTTTCAGCATTTTAACATTAGTGCAACACATTTTATTAAAATATAATTACATTTTTTAGAATAATTTTATAAATCACTGCATATTAAAAAATTTACAATTTTTTTTACTTTGAGTAGGGATTTATTTTTAATTTAAACTTCAGAAAATGCATTCAGTTAAATGTATCATATTTACCGAATTGACACTAATTAACTATTTAATTCAAAATAAGTTAATAGTGCTGTATAATGTTTTCTTTAATTCTACATTCAAATAAACAAACAATTATTTTATATTCACATTTATCATAAATGTATTCCTCATTTTAAAGCAATTCCCCCATCTTTCCCACATTCACTACTAAAACGTATACTTACATGGGAGAGACGTCTTAATCCTGGCAGATACTCACAAAAAAGAAAGCAGTGATGGTCTGTGAATAGCATTTTTAGAGCGTTTGTAGTACTACTGTCGAACTACAATGTCTATTAAAAAATGCAGGTTATGAAGAGGCCCCTGAATCTAAAGATGGATCAAAGTAAATTGTTCCCAGATTTTAATTTAGCACAGATGATAATGATGATAGCTTGGTACGAACGTTTACCGTAGTGCATTTGAGTTTCTTTAATTTGATTGGAGCTGGCAAGGCACTTACGGGACCATTAGCATGGCGGGCAGATCGTGGCGGTCCGCCTGCCAAACCCCCCTGCCTGACGGTCATTTACCCCCGCCAAATAAGCATTTCGGGGGGTACTGCGCAAGACGGAAAGACCGTCCACTGTTTTTCCGCCAGGCGGAAAAGGCCCATAATATGGTGGCGGTGCCTTGCAGGCACCGCCATCCATATTAGTATGTGGCATTTTCACTGCCTTTCCATGGTGGATACTCCGCCATGGAAAGGCATGTGGATTTCACTTCGGGGTCCCGTTACGGGCCCCCACGGAGGTCGGGAGTGGGGAGCTGCACTTGGGGGATACACATTGGAATCCACAAGGTGGCAGGCGCCGCGCGGTGCCTGTCACGTTGTGCATGCCAATACACAGCATGCATTTCCAACATTGTGGTGAGTGCTGTTTACAGCACCGCCCGCTACAATGTTGAATAAGTATGATGCGACCGCCAAGGTGGCCGTCGCATCCTAATCTGTGGTGCGGGACCGCTGCACCCCTGGCGGCCGGTCCCAGAACCGCTAGTGTGGCGGGCGGAATGGGTGCCATAGTCTTTAAATTATGGGTACAGAAATTATATTCAAACCTTATTAGATTTGAATGGATACATCCACAAACAGGAAATTATACCCCTGCTCCACGGGTACTGCCAGAGGTTCTACTTTTGTGAAGTAGTTATTATGTGAGTATAGTCCCACTCTCTGGAAATGCTCACATTCCATCTTTTTGGATGAGAGCAAATCTCTTGGTGCACGTCATAAACTGAAGCACACTGCTCTCAATATCCCTACCTCCAAAGCTTACCCTACTTCTCTTTTGTCTGAGCCCAGTGCATTTTTGGTTTAAAGGCAATATTTCACTCAGATTCTGGCTAGAACAACTATACAAGCTAATGGAATTTACATGACACTTTTCTGTTCATTCATATAGTGTCTTTGCTTCTAAATGCTATTAAAAGTGTCTGGGTCGTATAACAGCCACACCATGTGCTAAAACCTTGTAATATTTACAGAGTCAAACATGCAAATAAAGTGTTCACCCTCTATTTGCAGAGCAACAGTACTAAATGATGAAGGGCAATACTGGTAACAAAAATTATACACGGCATACTGGTTGTTACCACTAGTTCCTACTTGACCCGGTAAAAAGGACTGGCACACTAACATGCACAAAGCATGTTATCTGTTGTGCCTTGTATGCATTGGGCTTGTGCTAGGATACGTTTAATGTATACGAGGAACTCTTTTCCCAACCAGAGATATCAGGTGCCATGAAAAAATATCTTAAAAGAATGAAATGTGTGGTGGGGTAAAGTTCAAAAGCAGCACATCACACCCGGAAGCGTTATGAACGTGTTTAAAGAGGCAGCTCAGCGGTTAACCTGGAAGAACATAGTTGTTTAATTATTCAGGCTCGAGTCTAGCTGTTGGCAAGCTTCCAGGTCTGTGAGAGCATGCCTAATTGTTTTAGTGTAGTGGCATGCTGGGAAGTAAGAGCGGCAGCTCCCAGTGGAACTTTCCCAGAATAACAGCCAGTGGTAGTTGTCAAATTTGATCAAATCGTTTCACTTAGTCGTAGGGCTTGACTAAGAACACCCCTCTTGGAAAGGGAGGGTGCAGTTCCAATCAAACAAGGGCTTAAACCCAAATCCTTTTAAATCAATTCGTTGCATTTTAGGCGAGGTTAGAAATTCCAAGGGCAACCTGTTTTTTCTGCATACATGACTAGAACAGCTTAAAAGATTGCACCTGCTTAGGTTGAGTATCTATGGGCTACTGCCACTTTTATGCAGGGTTTTAACTTTCATTTCCGATTCGAAAGCCATTATTTGCCTTGGCAGGATCTGTAAGCACAGTTTTGACATTCATTGGTTCGATAGGAATGACCTTCTGGATTATGTTGAAGATGAATTGTTATGCTTCACCATAGAACAATTTAATGTAGCACTTAGCATTTAATTACTCACCAAAGAGTATTTTTCAATGCGATTTCGCCTAATTAAGTTTTTTTTCAGGTGCATTTTTATCATATCATGGTAGGGTATTTGTGCACTTCCGGATTAGAAAAGATTAGATTTGGTAATACGTTTTAATATTATTTCTTGGGAAGAATAATTTCTGATAGGTGCAAAGCTGGATGCACCTGAATCAATACAATAGAACATTAGCAATACTAGTCACTTCAAAAAAGTTTAAGACCTGTCCCTTTCTTATTTTCTAGGGCTAAACTTTAACCATCTGAAAAGAGCGCGAGACACTCTACTTGTTTCTTTGGTTTGATCAGATTTTGTATTACTTGTGCAACAAGCTTCTGTTTCTGTATTCATTGAGGAAATTGACACAAACGTAATTTTCACACGTGCTCAGTTGCTTTGTGATATTGCTACTTTTATATATTTCTGTTTCTTCCAAATTAGTTATTGGTCATATTGAAATAATCAATTTCATAATTCTTATGAATAAAAGAAAATGAGTGTCGAAATGTTAGGCTATTTTAAGAAAGAAACAATCACTGATACAGAAGCTGGACACAAAGGGGCTCATTACGATAGAGTTGAATCCACCACCGGCATGGTGAATCCGCCCCGGCAGCCTGCCGGTGGTGGATTCACTGACAACTTGCGGCCATTCTCCGCCTGACAAATTATGATGTATTACAGCAATCAAATGATGGACGAAATGCTGACAATGCAAACATTCTCCCCCAGTCTGAAGATCTCTGTTAAATCCATTATTCTTTTGCCCATTACGCCATCCCAGTTTGGACCCAGCCATATGCAAATCAGTCTTGACCCTGTGCCCCATGGGAACAGTCCAGACTGAACTGCTAGGCCAGGTCCTCCCTAGACCGGAAACAAGCATCCTGGGACCGGTTTTAGAGTATGTCACCCTTCTTCAGCCTGGCTAGCTTGAATCCAGTGGCACAGTGAGCAAGTGACCCACGTCTGGGCATTCCCATCCCACTTAGGGCGAAAAGTGTTACAGGAAACAAATGATGGATGGAATCCTGACAATGCAATCATTCTCCCCAGTCAAAAGATCTGGATTAAATCCATAATTCGTTTGCCCACTACACCACCCCAGTTTGGACCCAGCCATATGCAAATCATTTTTTACCCTGTGCACCATGGGAACAGTCCAGACCGAACTGCCAGGCCAGGTCCTTCCTGAACCGGAAACAAGCATCCTGGGACCGGTTTCAGGGTATGTCACCCTTCATCAGCCAGGCTAGCTTGAATCCAGTGGCACAGTGAGTAAGGGACCCACGTCTGGGCATACTAATCCCACTTACGCCAAAACGTGTTACAGTAAACAAATGATGGACGGAATGCAGAGAATGCAAACATTCTCCCCCAGTCAAAAGTTCTAGGTTAAATCCATCGTTCTTTTGCCCACTACGCCACCCCGGTTTGGACCCAGCCATATGCAAATCAGTCTTGACCCTGTGCCCCATGGGAACAGTCCAGACCGAACTGCCAGGCCAGGTCCTCCCTGGAACGGAAAAAAACATCCTGGGACCAGTTTCAGGGTATGTCACCCTTCTGCAGTCAGGCTAGCTTGACTCCAAATATCTGAACTCGGGTGAATGTATGACATTGTTCTGCATTCTGTCCATCAACTATTGTTTTTGCATTTATCACCCTTAGTGGGACAGGTATGCCCAGACGTGGATCCCGTGCTCTCCATGTCACTGGAATCAAGCTATCCTGGCTGAAAAGGGGTGAAACCCTGAAACCGGTCCTAGGGTGCTTGTTTCCAGTTCACGGAGGACCTGACTTGGCAGTTCGGGCTGGACTGTTCCCATGAGGCATAGGGTCAAGACTGATTCGCATATGGCTGGTTTCGAACTGGAATAGCATGGTGAGCAGAAACACGATAGATTTAGGCCTAGATCTCTGTACTGGGGTGAATGTATGATATTGTACTGCATTCTGTTCATCAACTATTGTTTTTGCATTTGTCACCCCAAGTGGGATGGGTATTCCTAGACGTGGGTCCCGTGCTCTCCATGCCACTGGAATCAGGCTATCCTGGCTGAAAAGGGGTGAAACCCCAAAACTGGTCCTAGGATGCTTGTTTCCAGTCCAGGGCTTAAAGACTTGCTTGGCAGTTCGGGCTGGACTCTTCCCATGAGGTACAGGGTCAAAACTGATTTGCCTATGGCTGGGTTCAAACTGGAATGGCATAGTGAGCAACAAAACAATGGATTTAGCCACAGTTCTCTGCACTGGGGTAAATGTATGACATTGTTCTGCATTCTGTCCATCAACTATTGTTTTTGCATTTGTCGAGTGGGACGGGTATGCCCAGACGTGGGTCCCATCCTATCAATGCCACTGGAATGAAGCTATCCTGGCTGAAGAGGGGTGAAACCCCGGAACCAGTCCTAGGTTGCTTTTTTCCAGTCCAGGGTAGACCTGGTTTGGCAGTTCCTGCTGGAATGTTACCATGAGGCACAGGGTCAAGACTGATTTGCATATAGCTGTGTTCAAACTGGAATGGCATGGTGAGCAAAAAAACGATGGATTTAGGCCTAGATCTCTGTACTGGGGTGAATGTATGATATTGTTCTTCATTCTGTCCATCAATTTTTGTTTTTGCATTTGTCACCCTGAGTGAGACTGGTATGCCCAGACCTGGGTCCCGAGAACTCCATGCCACTGGACTCTAGCTATCCTGGATGAAGAGGGGTGAAACCCCGCAACGTGTCCTAGGATGCTCGTTTCCATTCCAGGGAGGACCTGGCGTAGCAGTTTGGGCTGGGCTGTTCCCATGAGGCACAGAGTCAAGACTGAATTGCATATGGCTGGGTTCAAACTGGAATGGCATGGTGAGCAAAAAAACAATGGATTTAGGCCCAGATCTCTGTACCTGGATAAATGTATGACATTATTCTGCATTCTGTCCATCAACTATTGTTTTTGCATTTGTCAAATTATGATGGCAGGCGGTTTGCTTCCAATAAACCAAGGGGACCCCTGAAATTAATTGAGGTGGAGATGCAGGGGAAGGAAAACAATACAAATAAAACAAAATAGCTCCACCTGTACTAAATCAAAGAGTGCTTAAAAAGTCACTTGATATATAGGTATCGCTCCCAGGAGAATGAAGGTCAACACTGAAGCAAAGAGTTATAGATACGTGGATTTGTTTTAATCAAAATTAATGGAGAAACAATTCATGCATTTGCAAGACTTTTGATAACAAAACACAATATAAAAACGGTTAATGATCCCCCACACAGGAATAGAACATTCACATAAACGCTTACACTCTCACTCATTCATTCACATGCGTCCAAGAACTACAAAGATCCATTCATTCAAGGGAACTAAAATTCTAAAACTAATCAAAGAGGGGCGAGAACCTATGAGTTAAGGTACAATGAACAAAATATAAATTGAAATACTCCTACTGAGTATAATGTTGTATCCTTTCATTAATGGATCAAAATCCAGGCTGAACAAAATAAATAAATAGAATAAATATTGTCACAAAGAAAAAATAAAGGTAAACAATAGGTAATATCTTTCTCCACACGTGATGACAATGAAAATGTAGGGAGAAGCTGCGGTTCACATAGGTTTCACCAGATATAGTTCGTAGTGCCAACGTACTTTTCGGTGTGCGACCTCAGCGAGGTCTCACTTTCATCAGGGCACGTGTCAGTGAAGAGACACCGGTGGGGGTATCTGTATATGGATAAACAGATCCAGTTGCAGTCATAAACATAGACATAATAATGTTCTTTTAAATCTATTGATACTAGAGAGTAGCCATAAGTGTGACAAAGATGGGAGGGACAACCAAAAAAGTGTATACCATGGATAAAAAACAAGAGACTAAGGTAGCCGGGAGGAATGAAAAGTGTGGGATACACTAAATTCTAGAGGAAATGGGGAAATTACAAAAAAGCAGATACAAAGATGAAAAAGGGGAAGTAGAGAAATGAATATTTAGTAAGAGCAGTGATAATAAAAGATTAAGCGGAGTGCACTAACACTCGTGAAGGTAGGTATATAGCCAGATTCTTTAGGGATACACCCGTGAAAAAGGAGGAACAGTCTATAAAGTGTAGTGAGGTACCCAAATGCAAGAAACCCCAAATAAGAGTGAGGCTAGTTAGAAATTCCAATCTGGAAGTGCATACCTGGAGAATGAATAGAAAAACGCGCAAGTCTACAGGCGACAGAAAAGCAAATCAGTGCACCTCTGGAAAAAGGATAATGAACAAAATTTACCGAATAAATAACACGGCTAAGAGGAGAGGGAGGGTGGGTACAATGAGAACATAGTCTTCTACCCACCGGGTAAAAGGAGAGGGTGGCTAGCTCGGGAAACACACTGGCGATTAACTTGGCGGCACGTAAGGTGGAGAAGGGAGATTCCCGGGTAGGAAGGTCCTTGAAAGCGGTCCCGGGCTCAAGGCTGGAACAATAAGCTAGTAGGGAAGAAACCATACAGGGGTATGGGTTACCCGGGTCATAAATAACAATAATAGGCTAAGCAACAGGGAAACAGACTCATGGGGTAAAAGTTTTTTTATTTTTTACCTGAAATGAAGAACAATGAAGGATAAGGGCTGGCCGTGGGGCGGAAGATTCAAAGGACAAAGTAGCCCTTCAGAGCCCCAAATGGGGTCCTCATGAGATAGCGAAATATGGGTATTCGATCTAAAAGGTAAATGAAAAGCAAACTAAGTAACAGTACTCGCTCGGGGGGTGGGAAGCGGGTGCTGGGGAAAAAGGGGTAACGCAAACTCACCTGAATAGGAAGTAGTGTTGGCAGAGTACGAGAATCGTCGGGTCCGCAAAATGGATGGTTCCGGAGATGGCGGGAGACACCAATTAGTGATTTAAAAGGCCGCGAGTCGGAGGGCTGTGAGCCAATCAAGTCCAGCGTCAGAGGGGGGGGGAGGCGGGGTAGACGCTCAGAGTTAAAGCAGAAGGCGGGCCGAGGTATCAAGAAGAGGCTTCAAGTGCATGGACAATGATGAAGGACTAGATAGTCGTCCGGAGGGTTCCGAAATGAAAAGAAAAATAGGACATCTCAAAAAAACAAGCAATGGGGGAAAAGATCAAAGATATAGGGATGAACGATTTACAGCAAGGTAAGGGGGATTTAAACCTCAAGAGAATAAGAACAGTATATAAAAAAAAGAGGGGCCAGATTTGAACAAAATAGTTCACAGGGGAATGATCAGGGCAGTGAAGACATATATAGAACGGGGAAGCAAGCCCAATGGAGCCCCATTGGGGAACAGCTAATTCTCAGAAGATGAGGGATAAGGAGTCTCAAGTGATGGCATTTTCCCAAGGGATATGTTCGTTGAGGCCCTTGTGTTTCGTGTTACAGGTAAATATCCAAAATACCTCCCTTTTTCTGCGGATGATTTGGGGATCAGTGCCTTTCTGGTTGTGGACTTTCTCAAGGATGATCCACTGTAGGTCAGCTTCAGTGTGATTATTCTCAGGCCAGTGTGGAACTAAGGGGGCTGAGAGTTTACTTGTTCTAATATTAGATTTATGTTCACATAGTCTGTGTCTGACTTCGCGGCCAGTTTCCCCAATATAGGTGAGGCCGCATGGGCAGGTGACAGCGTAAATGACATTAGATGTTCTACAATTTGAAATACATTTAAGGGTGATAGTTCTGTCGTTGATAGATATTTGTTCGCCGGTGATGGCATTGGGACAGGCCTGACACGTGCCGCATTTGTGGTTCCCCAAAACAGGGTTGGAACCGGAGATGGATTTTTGAGTGAAGCCTTCCTTGGGAGTGTTCTTAGCTCTGACCAAGAAGTTTTTAAGATTTTTGTTTCTTCTAAAGGTGAAGATAGGTCTGCCAATGTTGTTATTCAGTGTTTCAAGGTTAAGTAGGTGCCATTGGGAATTGATGATTTGCCTAATCTTCTGGTCAAAGGTAGAGTGTTTTAAAACGCAAACCAATTGGTCAGGATGTTCCCTAGCTCGAGGTTGGAACATACTTTGGCGGTCATAGTATTTCGCTCTCTTGAAGGATTGTTTAACAATCCTGGCAAGATAACCTCTCAATAAGAGTTTTTGTTTCAAGGTCTCAGAATGTGATATGAAGTCCCTCATGGATGTACAATTCCTGCGCAGTCTTAAAAATTGACCAAAAGGAATTCCATCCTTCTGATGTTTAGGGTGGAAACTACTATAGTGTAGTAACGTGTTTCTTGACGTAGGTTTTGTGCATAAAGAAACCGAGAGTTGGTGGTCATGATGTTCGATACACACGTCTAGAAACTCCAGTTTGTCATTGCTGATATGGGCCGTGAACTGCAGGGTCAGCCTGGTTGATCCATGCAATGAAATCATTGAGTTTTTCTGGGTCTCCACTCCAAATGAGAAAAATGTTGTCTATGAACCTAGTCCATAGGGACACATACTCACTGAACGGTGCTAGTTCATTGTAGATGTTGAGTGACTCAAAATGGCCCATATAGAGGCATGCTACACTGGGGGCGCAAGCCGCCCCCATACTTACTTCATTGATTTGATGGTAGTAGTCCCCCCAAATTCAAAAAAGTTGTCATACAGAATGATTTGGAGGCATTGGAGGATGAATCAAGAGTTAGGGAGCTCAGTGTCTGTCTCTAAGATGTTCTCAATGACAGTGAGGGCCCCTGCTTGGGGTATGATAGTGTAAAGGGACTCCAAGTCCATTGTGACTAGGAGTTCAGTTTGCTACCGGACAGGAAGTCTGTCCACCATGGGTCCTCCATAGACAATTGTTCCGATTGCCTGATGGATTCAGAAAGCATACCTAGAATGGTGGCGTGCCTAACATGCACCGTCTACCACATTAGGATGCTACATCTCCACCAGCCTTGAATGGAGGTTGTCTCATCATTCGAAGGCTGGCGGAGATTTACTGCGGGGGCCCGTTGGGGGCACTCTTCAGCAGGGGCACATTCCTTCGGCACTTGGGGGGGCACCTATGTTGCCTGTCACATAGTGCAGGTAAATGCATACCCTGCATTTTTAGCATTGTGGCGGGTGCTGCAGCCTACAGCACCCGCCGCAATGGTAACCATGCCCGATGCGACCGCCACCGTGGTGGTCGCATTGTAATTCCGTGGGAGGGACCGTCTCCATATAGGCGGAGGGTCCCAATCGCAGTGACGATGGTGAATGGACTCAGGTCTCTCCGCCATCGTAATCAGCCTCAAAGAATCTCCTTGAGATGAAAAAAATTCTTTTGAAGAGCAAGGTTCCTGTTAGCAAAATATAGAAAGTCAATATTGATGTGCTATTACTGCAATGGTTGTGAGTCAACTTGTATTTGATTTTTGTAATGGTTGGAAAAAAAAGTAATTCGGTTACCTCACCAAGCCAACTGGGTTGGTAATTAAATTTCGTTTCACCTGAAGTAGTGAACAAAAAAACAATTAGTCATGTGGGAATAATTTTTTTGTCACCGGCCTATTCAATAACTTACATGTGGAGGAAGTGAAGCAAGGGATGCAAGTACCGATCGTTGTAGTTTTTTCTGCCTAATTATTGAAAATATGGAATTAAGTATTCAAAGTTTTTTAATAAAAATGTGGGTTAAGTCGGTGAGGTGGGCACAGTCATTGCAACATATGAAATTATTAATTCAACGTGAGGTCAGTGAAACAAAAATGTGATAAATCTACTAAAAAAAATAAGAAAACCTGTGTCAATTTTGTAGTGTTGTGTGACTATGTAATGTGAGAACCTTGTGGCTCCTGATGGACTATGTAGAATTGTGATGTAAGCATTAGAGCGTAGTGAATTGAATGCAGGCTCAGAATGTTGAGTTCGCGGTTACATGCAGAAGAATAAAGACATGTTATACTAAGCATGTGTGGCATAATCATTGGCAAGTACCCCGGCTGGGGAGGACGCTACAACTGGCAATGGGGATGGGATAAGTAACCAGAAGACTGACAGAGCTCTTCCAGAGAGTTTGCCATGATCCAGCAAACTGCTAGTGTTTGCCATGTATGCATCCATTGAAATTCAGAATTGACGCTTTGCGTATGTGGAGTCAAAGCAGTCACAGTACCATGTAAAGCATTTGAAGATAATGAAAGCATCACTGAAAGGTCTACGCATCAATCGCGAGAACCATCAGGAAAGGCAGCAAAGAGAGGTACTACACCACTATGCAACTAAGCACAAAGCACAAAAAGACACTTACAAACAAAGTAATTCAAATACCAGAAACATTCCTCTGCTTTCCAAAACCAAGTAAAGAGAGCCAGATGGAGTGGCCCCGGAAGAGTGCTCATGGAGCTGTTCATACCCGGAGCGGCATGCCTTTAAAGCTACCCGGTGGTGGCTCAGAACAACTTCACAGGTCTAAAAGAAACAGAATCCCATGGAGACCAAGGGGAAGGCCAAGGTTCCATCATGCCTTAGAGTTGGTCTGGATGAAGCAGGTTCTAGCAGACAGGAGATAGTGTTGGAAGAAATTCCACCCTCAGTGTCAGACAATCTCCGAAATGGTTACAATGCTTCCGCCTTCGTGAAACCACCAACGCCATTTGATACCACCCAGAAATTGAATATCGATGACAGATGGACTGCCTGGATAGAGAACTTTGACGATTTCATTGATGTGATTGAAAATTATCAAGCACCTTAAGAGTTTTGCTGCTGAAGGTGTTAAAAAATGTCACAAGTTGATGAAATTACATACAGTCAAATCAAAGCAGCCTTAAATCGCGAATCCAATCCGAAGCCAAATGTAGATTATGAAAGATACATCTTCAGACATGAAAGACAGAAAGCTGGTGAGACCATTGATGAATTTGTTGAGAGACTGGATACCCTCAACAAACACTGTAAGTTCAATTCATTTAATGATAAGAAAGCTATATGCCGCAGAGTGATTGAGGGATGCATGTCAGATTTGTTCAGACAACAAATGATGAGAGAAACTCCTAGTCTAGAGTGAGTTCTCATGGCTGCCAGAGCTTAAGAGCATGCTGATCAACAAGCTGCTGACATGGAGACTGGAGGTGAATGTGAGAAATAAGTCGAAGCACAAAGCCAGTGGACACAGAGGAAATTCTCCACAGAAACAAAAGTTGTGTACCTGGTGTGGAGTTCGTTCCACATGAAGGTAAATGTACCGCCATTTTGCAGATCTGAAAAGGCTGTGGAAAGGAGAACCATTTTGTGACAGTGTGCAAGGTGAAAGAAAAAGTAGATGCTTTATGGCGCAAAGTAATAAAGACCGCCCAAACATTCCAGAAACAATGTTCAACGCTTGCTAATAAGACCAAGTGACGGCCTCAGCTGAGGCAAATTGACACCAAACAAAGTCGTCAACATCTACATCTTCTTTAAACCATTCTTCTGTGTCAATATCAAGTAAAAGTGAAGAAGATGGATATGCCAAGTTTCAGTCAGAGAAACATGCGCATGTTGGACTGGCCGCCTGTGAGGAAATTCAAAAGAAATCAACATATAAAAGAACCAATTCAAAGATTGTCCGAAGATCATACAGAAAGTCAATGGTTGTTTAATACTTTAAATATCGATGGTGGTTCATCAATAAATATTACACCAGAGGAGAAATATAGTGAAGTGTTTCCAGTGTCCCGACTCATGCCATCAAAAACTAAAGTGTATACGTGGGTTGCATTGATGCCACTAAAAAGTCAATGCTCATTTGTCGCAACGATGAAGCATGAGAAACAAAAGTATAAGCACCCAGTCATGTACTTCAAGGTACAGCATCATGTGCCTGTTTAATCAGCTTCTGCACAGCGGCTGATATGGGACTGATACCCATGAACTGTAACATGAATGCTCATCAGAAAATAGTAAGTCAATTTCCTTTGTTGTTTTATAGGTTGGGAAATTTCAAGGCTATGAAAGTCCAATTACTCATTAATGAGGATGTCCATCCTATTTTTAAAGGACACAGACAAATTCCCTTTCACTTACAGGAAGCTCAATCAGGATATCATAGAGCGTTCTTCTAGTCTAACTCCATGGGTTTCTCCAATAATGGTAGTATCCAAAAAGGATAGTGAAGAAGCTATAAGCATTTCATGGATATGTGTCAAGTGCACAAGGCCATTGAAAGAGAACGACATTCAGGTCTGCACATTGCTGACATAATAACACAATTGGATGTGGAAAAGGTATTCTCTCGCCAGGATCTAAATAAAGGTTGTCATCAGTTGGAACACAAGGAGAAGTGCAGGTACATTACAACCTTTTCTGCACAAGTTAGTCTGTTCCATTATAAAAGAATATGTTGTGATGTATTCCTATAGGTACTGTATCGATTCCCCTATTCCTGACCCTGGTCTGGTTAATAATTAACTAGCAGCCATCTAACGGTGCATAAACCGTTATCTGATTAAGCCACACCACGGCACAGAAGCGCGTTATCTGATTAGGTCATAACGCATGCCATCTAATTAGACAAGCAATATTCCTCCAGCCCCTGATAAGGCATACGGAGTTCTCAAAACAAATCAAACCTACAGCGACCTGGGAAATTCCCATAACCATTGTTTTGATTTCACCGAGAACTTCAGCAAAAGAATGTGCGAACGAGCCCGTTCATATGACATCCTTATTGACGTATATATGTCCATCCTTACGTCAATCTCGGCACCTTTCAGGTATAAATATTACCGACATTGCCTTAAGCAAACACATGCGGTGGTGATGTCAGGCGACGTCTTCCTCAGGGTCTGTCGTGAAGTTATAAGGGCCCACCTCTCGATACCTCCAATTCCGAATGTAATTACTACACAGAATCTTGGAGTGATCAAGCGAGGGGAAAAAGGAATTGGGAAGGGAACTGCGGGGAAGGAGATCTGAAAAGGAAAAGTTAGTAACAAAATATTCTGCAAATTCTAAGTTAGCTATAACCTTTGTGGAGATTCTAAAACACAAGCCTATAAACAAGCTCTCTCTAATAATCCAGAAAGCTTCTTACACAGTAGTATTCAACATATAACACTTTATTAATTATGCTGTTTAATTTTCAATCACTTGTGAATAGCGAATTCAATCTCTTGTGAATTGCGACAGATTCTTCATCAAAGAAATAACAACACACTTCAGCAAATAAACTCCTTTACCAAAGTTTGAAGGACAAGCTAAATGATTACCTCATAAACATCATTAACAAGAAATAACCCATTTGACCTATTAGCCAGTCATCACAAAAAGGGAATGCGCCTAGACAATATTGCAATAGAAACAGCTTTTACGCACATTCAAATATGCTTTGCGTTCCCCCCGAAACACTATCAACAACCCTTGCCAGCAATGGATTGCGATTATCTACTTGAGGAATAAAACATTAAAGGATGCGAACTTTCTTAGTTTTAGAAATCACTTAAAATGCATTTGGCAGCTTTAAATATCACCTTTAAAAAAGAAGCAATTTTTCAACATAATTAGCCAAGAACTGGGAACCAGGAATTCCTATTCCCTACCTGTAGAGTACGACCTACTCTACTACTCAGATGGATGAGAAATCGCCTTAAAACGCTCCAACTTGGGTCTTGAAGGCTGGAAAGCTGAAAACGGAGCAAGCTGGAAACTGCCACGCCCCCTGCAATGAACACCGAAAGCCTCCGGTGAAATCCCACTCCAAAACGCTGGGCAGTAGGAAACAGGAAAGGGAGCAGGAAGAAACCACAGCCACTCCCTAGGAACTATCCAGAATAGTGAGCACAGGAGGCAGGGCGCGGTCGCGTAAGTTAGCGTGCCTTCGGCGCTTACGCACGCGACCCGACAACCAAACCTCACGCATTACGCGTGAGCATGCCAAACCTCACGCATTACGCGTGAGCATGCGAAACCTCACGCATTAGGCGGAAACACAGCAAAACAACAGCTAAAGCACAGGGAAACCTGCGCAAACCTACAAACATGGATGCAACTTAACAGCACAAGCAGGTTTGAAGCACATCAGCCACCAACGCCCTCTCAAAGAGGACTGATGCATTTTGCCACAAGGGCAACTCCGAAAGCAGAGTGGGGCGGGCCCTAGACCACCAGCCACCCTAGCCCTGACAGTACACCCCCCTCCCAAGAGTGGTCTAGGGCCCGGCTTTAGAGGGTGGAGGAGGTGGAAACGGCGTATCAAGCGTGGGGCATGAACATTGTCAGCCGGTTCCCAGGAATCATTCTCAGCACCGTATCCCTTCCAGGAGACAAGGTACCACAACTTGGAACCCCGACGTCTAGAATCCAAAATGTCTCGTACCTCATATTCCCAACTACCATGAACTAAAATCGGAGCTGGACGGGGAGCCAGATTCTGATTAGCAGGTTTAAGGAGGGAAGTATGAAACACTGGATGAATTCGTAGAGACCTAGGCAACAACAACTTGAATGTCACAGGGTTCACCTGTCGAAGAACTGGGTAAGGACCAATGTACTTAGGTTGAAACATACTTTTGTGTTTGAAGTTCAAGTTCTTTGTGGACAACCAAACTTTGTCTCCAGGGGCATACGTAGGACCTGAACGATGTTTTTTGTCATACTGCTCTTTGTATTTCTTCTTGCTTTGCAACAAGCGATCCTGAACCTGACGGTGGATAGTTTGCATAAGTTGTACAGAGTCCTTAACTGCTGGCACAACACTACCATCATTGATCATAGCTAACGGTATGGTGTTAGGTTCATAGCCATAGAGTGCCTTGAACGGTGAGAAACCGGTTGATGAATGAGGCGAAGTGTTATACGCAAATTCCGCAATCCAAAGTAAATCTAACCAAGATTTCTTAGAGTCCGTAACATAACACCTCAAGTATTGTTTCAAAGTTTGGTTCAGTCTTTCAGTTTGCCCATCAGTTTGAGGGTGATAACTAGTGGACATATTGGAAGTGATGTGCAGCTCTTTACACCATTGTTGCCAGAACTTGGAAGAGAACTGAGACCCTCGATCTGAAAGCAATACTGAAGGCAATCCATGTAAGCGCACCACATGTTGTAGAAATATTTGCGCTAACTGTCCTGCAGTAGGTAGCTGCTTACAAGGAATGAAATGTGCATATTTGGTTAAACTGTCTACAACTACTAGAATCACAGTATGGTGTTGGGTAGATGGTAGATCAGTAATGAAATCCAACGAAATATGTTTCCATGGTTCAGTTGGTGTAGGCAAGACCTGTAGAAAACCTTTAGGTTTAGTGTGATCGGATTTAAATCTTGCACAGACCTCACAATCATTAGCCATTTTTAACACATCTTTTTGCAGCGTTGGCCACCAAAACATCTTTTGTATTTTCTCCACAGTCTTTCGAGGGCCTGGGTGACCGGCCATAGGATGTGAATGTAACCAATTGAATACAGTTTCTTGTAATTGCAAAGAGGGCAGATAAACTTGCTTTCCATGGAAAGGTATCCCTTCTTTGATGGTTTGGTTAACGTTGGAGTTCAACCATGATTTCCACTGGGAAGAAGGAAAATTTTCATGAATATTCTCCAAAAATTGATCTGCCGAGAGAACATTAATTACTTTGCCTGGATCTATTATTGGTTGAGGAGTTCCTTCAAAGCGATGCAAAGAAGAGTCTTTTCTGGACAGGGCATCAGCTTTCTTATTGTCTTGGCCTGGACGGAAGGTAATTATGAAGTCATATTCGGCAAAGAACATCATCCACCTGAGTTGTCTCGGGGTCAAAAGTCTGGCTGAGCTCATAAACTGTAAATTTCTATGATCAGTGTACACGGTTACAGTAAATTTTGCTCCCATTATGTAATGTCTCCATTCTTTGAAGGCTTCTAGAATCGCTAGTAGCTCCTTTTCAGCTATTACATAATTTTGCTCTGCGGGATTTAGTTTTCGAGACATGTAGGCAACCGGATGCATTTGACCAGTAGTATGATGTCTTTGAGAGAGAATGGCTGCTATAGCTACATCAGAGGCGTCAGCTTCAATGATAAAGGGTTTCTCTACATTGGGATGCATGAGAACGGGAGCTTCAGTAAAGGCTCTTTTTAACTTCTGAAATGCATGTTCAGCTTCAATGGACCATTCGAAGTTCACCTTCTTTCTTAACAAACGTGTGATGGGAGCTACCACAGCAGAAAAATGATCAATGAAGCGGCGGTAAAAATTTGTAAATCCCAAAAAGCACTGTATGTCTCGAACAGAGGTCGGAGTGGGCCAATCGGCAACAGCTTTGATCTTTCTGTCAGTCATTTTCATTCCAGTGGGAGTGAGGAGAACTCCCAAAAATTCAACTTCCCGAACATGGAAATCACATTTGGATAATTTGCAGTACAAATTATGTGATTGCAGAGTTTTCAGAACCTTTCTGACATGGCCTTCATGTTCGGCTTCAGAATCAGAATAAATCAAAATATCGTCTATATAGACAATAACAAAAAGATCCAAAAATTCTTTCAAGGCTTCATTCAAAAAAAACTGAAAAGCTGCTGGTGCATTGCACAGCCCAAATGGCATCACCAAGTACTCGAACAAACCATATCGGGTTTTGAAAGCAGTCTTCCATTCATCACCTTGCCCGATACGAACCAAATGGTAGGCTCCTCTGAGGTCCAATTTAGTGTAGATTTCTGCCCTTTTAACTTGGTCCAAAAGAACAGGGATGAGAGGCAATGGGTATTTATTTTTGACAGTGATTTTGTTCAACGCCCTATAATCGATGCAGGTCCTCAATTCCCCATTTGCTTTCGGAATGAAAAATAAAGGAGACGCTGCCGGAGACTTGGAGGGGCGGATGAATCCATTCTCTAGATATTGGTCGAGATATTGTCTTAAGTGTTGGTTCTCTTTTTCAGACAAAGCATAAATGCGACAATTTGGGACACTAGATCCAGGTACAAGATCGATTTGACAATCATAGCTTCGATGAGGAGGAAGGAGGGCTGCCTTAGTTTCACTAAAAACTTCTGCGAAGTCCTTGTAAACTTTAGGTAACAATGTTTCTTTTTCCTCAGCTGTGGCCAATCGACTAAGAGTTAGTTTTGAGGCCTTAAGACAAGTCGAATGACAAAAATCAGACAGAAAAAACAGTTCTCTTTTTCGCCAATCTATAGTTGGATTGTGCAAGCAAAGCCAAGGCATTCCCAGAATAAAACCATACTGAGGTGCTTGGATAACATCAAATTGAAGCTCCTCCTTATGTATTTGTTGCTTAGCATCTTCACAGATCATAATAACCTTGGATATTTGCATGGTCACTGGCCCTCCAGCTAGAATTTTTCCATCCACCGCTTGCACTATTTCTGGAGTCTCTTTTTGTTCACAGATGATTCCTAAGCGTTGAGCGGTTTCTAAGTCTACAAAATTTCCTGTAGCTCCAGAATCAACTAAAACTTCCATTTGGCATGTTTCTTGAATTAACCTGATTTGTACGACTAATCTAAAATGAGCTTTGTAGTTAGAGACACATGAGTTCACAGAAGGGAAGGCAATAGTACCCAAGAGATCTCCCTTCAAACATCTTGGGCCAGTTAGTTTTCCGATTTCGGATCTGTTTTTTTCCAGAACTGCTGACTTACTAGAGTTAGGAAATTTTCCCTTTGGCTTAGTTAAACAGTCCTTCACGAAGTGACCTTTTCGACCACAATAAAGGCATTGTCCATTCTTTCGACGGTTGTCTTTCTCATCTTTAGACAATGGTTGTCTTAAAGTTCCTATTTCCATAGGCTCCGAACCGGTTTCAGAATTTGAAAATTGAGGCCTAGATTTAGCTTCTGATCTCCAGTTTGGTTTGTCTGTTCTTTTTTTATCTGATCTTCGTTCAGAGAGTCTGTGGTCTAAACGCAACGTTAGATTAATCAATTCAGAGCAAATTACTGGTTGAGGATCAATTTGAGCCAGAACATCTTTTAGCTCGTCTTTTAGACCTTGATAAAAAAGGGCGGCCCTTTTTTCCTCTGGCCAAGAAGTTTCAGCGATTAATCTGTTGAAGTGAGACAAATAAGAAACAAGGTCCCTATTACCTTGTTTCAACTGAAGTAGTTCTCGATCTGCGGATAAAGTAACTGTTCTACGATCAAAAACCTTTTCAAATTCTTCCACAAAACGTTTCCAGTTGTAAAGCAAAGTGTCATCTTGTCTGACCAAAGGAACTGCCCAGTTTGCGGCATCTCCGGTCAAATAGGAAATTAAAAACGCAATCTTAGACTGTGGGGTTGGAAATGCAGTTGGTCTACAAGCAAAATGCAACTCTATCTGGGTCAAAAAGATTTGCACCTTAGAGGGGTCCCCAGAAAAACGTTCAGGAGCTGCCAAAGGAATCTGGGGGGGCACAGTAACAGCTATGTTTGTATGTCCCCTGCTAGCACCAGTTTCGTGAACCTCATCCGGAAGAGGAGTACTCTGTAATTGAATATTTTCCACCTTAGCTGCTAACAAAGCAGTTACATCCATGGTTTCTTTTAAGTCTGCTTGTATTCGCATGATTGCAGACATTAAATCATTGATGGTGGTCATTATGACTCCACGTACAGACCAGGAGGAAAATAATTCGTGGGCTCACTATTCTGTCAGGCGACGTCTTCCTCAGGGTCTGTCGTGAAGTTATAAGGGCCCACCTCTCGATACCTCCAATTCCGAATGTAATTACTACACAGAATCTTGGAGTGATCAAGCGAGGGGAAAAAGGAATTGGGAAGGGAACTGCGGGGAAGGAGATCTGAAAAGGAAAAGTTAGTAACAAAATATTCTGCAAATTCTAAGTTAGCTATAACCTTTGTGGAGATTCTAAAACACAAGCCTATAAACAAGCTCTCTCTAATAATCCAGAAAGCTTCTTACACAGTAGTATTCAACATATAACACTTTATTAATTATGCTGTTTAATTTTCAATCACTTGTGAATAGCGAATTCAATCTCTTGTGAATTGCGACAGATTCTTCATCAAAGAAATAACAACACACTTCAGCAAATAAACTCCTTTACCAAAGTTTGAAGGACAAGCTAAATGATTACCTCATAAACATCATTAACAAGAAATAACCCATTTGACCTATTAGCCAGTCATCACAAAAAGGGAATGCGCCTAGACAATATTGCAATAGAAACAGCTTTTACGCACATTCAAATATGCTTTGCGTTCCCCCCGAAACACTATCAACAACCCTTGCCAGCAATGGATTGCGATTATCTACTTGAGGAATAAAACATTAAAGGATGCGAACTTTCTTAGTTTTAGAAATCACTTAAAATGCATTTGGCAGCTTTAAATATCACCTTTAAAAAAGAAGCAATTTTTCAACATAATTAGCCAAGAACTGGGAACCAGGAATTCCTATTCCCTACCTGTAGAGTACGACCTACTCTACTACTCAGATGGATGAGAAATCGCCTTAAAACGCTCCAACTTGGGTCTTGAAGGCTGGAAAGCTGAAAACGGAGCAAGCTGGAAACTGCCACGCCCCCTGCAATGAACACCGAAAGCCTCCGGTGAAATCCCACTCCAAAACGCTGGGCAGTAGGAAACAGGAAAGGGAGCAGGAAGAAACCACAGCCACTCCCTAGGAACTATCCAGAATAGTGAGCACAGGAGGCAGGGCGCGGTCGCGTAAGTTAGCGTGCCTTCGGCGCTTACGCACGCGACCCGACAACCAAACCTCACGCATTACGCGTGAGCATGCCAAACCTCACGCATTACGCGTGAGCATGCGAAACCTCACGCATTAGGCGGAAACACAGCAAAACAACAGCTAAAGGACAGGGAAACCTGCGCAAACCTACAAACATGGATGCAACTTAACAGCACAAGCAGGTTTGAAGCACATCAGCCACCAACGCCCTCTCAAAGAGGACTGATGCATTTTGCCACAAGGGCAACTCCGAAAGCAGAGTGGGGCGGGCCCTAGACCACCAGCCACCCTAGCCCTGACAGGTGACGAGATCGGAGCAGCGAGACGTGCTGAGGAGCCCAGCAGAGAGCGAAGCCCACAGGCGCTGCCCCGCCTTCCTGACGCGCTGAGAACGAGACGCTGCCTTTCTCCTGCTGAGAAATCCAGCTCCGGCGCTTCCAAGCAGCCCTCGCAGGCAGCTGGAATATCAAGACCCGGGATAAGAGATCCCTAATCACAAATTGACCCAGTCCTAAAGGCAAATAATCAATGTGGAACTGTGAACAACTATGGATTGTCGAGTGATCATTCCAATCATAACTCTAATTATAGAGATTATTACCCTGTTCCAGTCTATTGCCATAAATAAAAGATAGCCAGTCTCTGATAAACATGTAACCAGACAACACAGTACAAACATCCACTAGAAGGACAACATTTGAAAATAGGGTGAATAGCTAGATGACACCTCACGGGCGCACCACCAATGGGACCCCTGGTTGGTACTCACCAGGATGGCCCTGTTCTCATCATCGGTGTCAAATAGCTTAACGTAAACGTGTCCAAAACCCAAAGGGAAAAGGAAGACAGTGAATGGTGCAGTGTACGCAAAAAACTTATATGTGACAAGGACTAACAACGTTCAACATATAACACACAAACTACTGTGCAACAAGATACAAAAACATTTTTACTCATATTTTCTTGTTGCCAACAGTAAACATATATATATAAAAAGGAGAGGTACGAATACTACCTATCGATTCGTACTCAGCTCACAGCCGACATGTTTCATTGCCTTAGGTATTTTATCAGGCAATTTCTTCAGGGCAAGCGAAATTTAGGGTGCCACTGCCAGCGGTACTGTGTTTTAAATGCTGGGAGGCACCTTTAGCTTTCATACCGTTACCAATATGGCTATGTAAAAATCCTGGACCCACTTCCAAGCGGTAAGTATGGTCTTTCCTCCCTTCTATTTTTATCAGTGGAGGGAATTCGTTCGGCGTCTTCTCGGCAGCCGGGATAAGAGATACCAGCCCTCCATCATTCTAGATCTCAGGTACAGAACTGAATAACCCCTTGCAGAGAATTCTCGAATCAGTCCCTTGGCAAACAAACTTAACTTAAACTGCTACTTATCTACTCCCGCCCACGTATTAGGCTTAGGTCAGGTACACTGGGGTAGACGTGGTTAGAAGCACCAGTTGAGTACGATTAGTCAAATGTATATATGTATGTATATATTTTATCCATTTTAAAGTATCATATGGCTCAGAAACCATATCAATGCTTTTACAGTATTATTTTATAATTCTGTCTTTACTGTATGCACTTTACTTAACTACAAGTATTGCAATAATAGCGATTCATTTCTCTTGTATGAGAAAAGAGACTGATCAATAAATAACATCTTTTATTGAACACGCCCGTCTCTTCCTTTTCTCTACAATCTGGTGAAACTAAGAATGCACTGAACTGACTGAGTAAAATAAGTTGTCTTTTGTTTTCACACGACTCTAGAGATACACTCTTGATTAGGGGAGAGCAAAGTTGTCATGTTCTATGGTTGTCAGAAACTAAATCCCTTCTTGTCTATCCAGGGAGGTTAAAATCCTCCTTGCCTATTCGAGAAAGTTTCTAGTGAACTCTGAGCTAGCTGGCACAAACACAAAACTTTAAGTCTAATATCGTCGGTAGAAGACCTAGTTAACCTCTGCCCTAGGTCTATACTATTGAAGATATTATTCCAATGCGCAGAGCCTATTGGGATAATAGGAACTACACTACATGGCGCCCAACCGTTTGGATAGGCGATAAAACGTGCTTTTTCACAAAGACCCCTTTTTTCCCATAATACTCCAAAGACGTCTGGAGTGGGTGAAAGGTCATATCCGCCAAACCTCGCAGGAGGAGACTCCTATGTATGGTTCTTGGTTAATTCAACGTTGAAGGATACACTGTTCCAAAATATTGTGCATCTAATCTTTGTTTCCATAGAAACCTGATCTGCAAATAATAAAATAATCTTCTTGACAATAGTATGTCAGAAACTGAAGAAGAAAGGGAGACAGCTAGAATAGCAGCTGAACTCCTAGTAGCAGACAATACTCTGCTGGAAAATGACCCAGATGCAATACTCATCCCGGTCAACATAAGGAAATCTATAACCCTAAAACTTATAGAAAATGGACTGACACCAAGATGTGGTACAGTCATATTCGTAATTGAGGCACATGAATATCGGCAGACAGAGGTATTCTATTCATGGATAAACTTTCCAGCAGCAAACGCTGTAACAAAGGATTTTCACTATTACAAAATAGAGGAACCTCCTAGTGAGTACACTCCTTTCGAGGAGGTGGAAATACCACTCAAATTCCAAGAGCACCTGCTCTTGTTTAATGGCGCCCTAAAACATAATAATCACATCACCAGGCTCGGTCCACTAGGTAGACCAGGAGCAACGTGGCCGGTCCTAGCCGGATATACACCACATCCAGACATTAAAGAAATGCCTGCACCAGAGCTTTTAGCACAGCTAAAACAATTAATAAAAATACATAGACAATTAGTCCAATATGTAATGCGGACTTCAACAATCCAACCAGCTATTAAAATTCCACAGCTGACCAATCATCAGGGGAACACAAATAAAATTACACCTCAGAACATACAGTCCTGTCTTGGTAAAGTACCCGCAAAACGGGAACAAATTCCTTTCTGGCTAGCACAAAAAATCACTCAAATAGAGGCGGTGTTTCCAGATACCACCCCTGTTGAGAAACATAGGATTCTGACTATCTGTCTCCCAATGGGAATCGCACCACATGTGGAGGACTGTGACACTTGGGGAACAGTCTTTGCCTCCATTTACACAAAAACACATGGTGTACCATCCATGTCAGTAATACCAGATGTGCTAAAACAGATTCAAGATGAATACGGTCCAGAACCCGCTTTAACTCTCGGTATGAAACTACTGAAAGATTTCAAGCAGGTCTCTGCAATATTATTAGCCAACATAAAGGGAGAAGCAGCAAATGTGGCGATTCGCCAGAGGTTAAAAGAGACAAATATAGCAGACCAACCATTTGAAATTGCCAGAATCATAGAAAAATCCTATGAAGAACTAGGAAGAGATAGTTTGGGTGGAATACCAGTGAAACCCCAACTAGTTGAAAGTCCTGAAAAGGTATTTTATTAAAAATAATTTAAACACTCAAAAAAAGAGCTGGGATGGAAATAAACAATCCAATCCTAAAGAAAAAAAAGATTCCAGTCCAGAGGAAGGTCTCCTCGGCGGAGAGAAAGATCTCCTGATCAAGGATGCAAGTCTCCCCAAAGGGAGCCCTCTGTGAAAAAATACAACCTTAGAAATAGGGAAAATATAAAAAAAAACTCATAGATATCAAGATATTGATACACGTCCCTCTCAATCTTTTCAGACTTCCTCGCAGAAATCGGAAAGAAGAGGACGATCAGAACACAGGGAAGAGCACGTCAAGTCCAAAGACAAAGAACCTGCTCATCAGAATAAAAAATTACAATTTCCAAAAAAGAAGGTAGCCAGTATTAAAGTAATCAACAATGCCGAGAATACTGAGGACACAGCTGAAAAACGGAGAATGGGCTCAGACAATGCTAGACAGCGCAGCAGAAGTGAGCATAGCTCGCAAAGTCCTTATGAATCATCTGGAGACAGTGGACACGAATGAATACATTCAGGTGGAAACTGCAGATACCAGAGTTAGCAAACCTCATAAAATATATAAAATAACATTGCGTATAGAAGGGGATAAGACTAGAAAAATAAGGGGTCTATTTTGGGATAATCTCTCCAAGGGCTATGACATCCTTCTAGCTGAACGAGACTGGCCTCCAGAGTTTGTCAGGGAGTGCCCACATGGCGAAGAAATAATTATGCCTGCCTTCTCAAACCATATTCCAATTCATAAAAAATATACACTTGCAAGAAAGTGGGCAGCAGCTTAAGCCCCTGCCTTATATAAAAATCATGTGGGATGGGATGAGGACTCTCCTCCTCACAAAATCCAGTTAAAATCACAACCTACTGCACAGAGGCAGTACCCGATTAAGCAAGAAGCTAAAAAACAGGTAAAAGAGATCCTAGATCAACTTGAATACCAGGGGGTGATTGAAACTTGCACCTCTCAAATGAACAACCCTTTGTTTCCTGTCTCCAAGCCAGACAATTCATATCGTCTTGTTTTGGACTACAGACACCTTAACTCATGTTGCAAAACATTTGCGGTACAAAACTCGCATAGTGCTGCAATAATGAATAACATAGTGCGCAAAAAATACAAAACAACCTTAGACATTTCTAATGGATTCTTTTGTCAAAATATAGCACCAGAGAGTAGATATTTGACGGCGTTCTCAATAAATGGCACGCCAAAAAATTCTGTTGTTTGCCCCAGGGGTTCAAAAACAGCCCAGGATTATTCTCTGTGAGAGTAACAGAATTACTACAAACATATGATGACGAGGCATTATCTTATGCCGACGACATCTATCTAACAGACGATGACTTGGATACTCACTTGAAGAGAGTGAACACCATAATACTTGGGTTCGCAGCAGAGGGTTACAAATTCAACTTTAAAAAGTCAAGAATTGCCCATCTAACAGTCCTGTTTTTAGGATATGAACTATCAAGTGAAGGCAAAAGCCTGGCCGACAATTTCCTAGAGAAATGTGCTGTAATCCAAGCACCTAGAACACTGAAAAACTTACAATCAATTCTAGGCTTCCTAAACTTCGGAAGAACTTACATTATAAATTATGCAGAGAGAATTAAACCTCTCTATGATCTAATAAAACCAGATTTTAAAAGAATCAATTGGACTCAAAAACACACAGAAATTTTGAGATCTTTACAAACAGATATGTTAGTTAAAACAAAACTACAAACACGTGACAACACACGCAACCTTGTGATTCGATTCATCCCAGGAAGATGCGGATTCACATACCTGACCTCTAATGAGGGAGAGAAGGTACCAATAGCATACAAATCACATTTGTACACAAAAGCTGAAATGAAATTTAGCCCAACGGAAAAAATTCTGACCGCGGTACAGACTGCTGTAGCAAAGGAGCGGGCCCTAGCACAGGGTAAACGAATAATAATCGTGACACCTATACTAGCCCTAGAGGCGGTAACAAAGGCAAGCATTCCGAATGCTAAAGCACTCCATCCAAGGTGGATACAGTGGGCTAACTCTCTTGCTGCAACAGACGTGGTATACGAATTTGATCCCAATTTAAAAACACAAGAATTTCTCCAATATGAATTCGAATGTCCTCCGCCGACCGAAATTCTGCCTCTAGAACACTACGGCTGTATAATATATACAGACGGATCAGCACAACCCGCAGTGGGGGGTAAGCAAGCCTACAGTGCTGCGTGCGCGATTGTTAAAGGTCGCTGGCACGAAGGAAAAGTTAAACCTGTGGTCACTAAAACGCAATCTCTAGGAGACTGTACAGCTCAAAGAGCAGAACTACTGGCATTCAAGATGGCGCTTGAAAATACCGATCGAGAATTCCCCACACTTATTGTGTGCGATTCGTATTACTGCGTCCAATCTTACAATGAATACTTGCAGATCTGGGTTCAGAATGGTTTTAAAGATGCAAAAGGTGGCACAATCAAACATAAAATGCTTTGGGAACAAGTAGTTCTTTTGCAAAAGGAACTACAAAAGACTCACGTGATACATACACTGAGTCATCAACGTGATGGCGTTCACGTTGCAGGGAATTCATTGGCTGACGAAGCAGCGAAGGCAGCAGTGCAAACGGCTTCCGTAGCTGCCATCACTCGGTCAAAAACAAAAATAGACAGCGAAATATTACAGGCTGTCAGCGCTACGGTAAAAGATGCGATAGAAACACTCCCGAAAGGCTTTCCAGTAAAGTACTCATACATAACTGATGCAAATAATGTTCCGTTTGCTCGAATCCCTGGAGTGGGGGATAGGGCAATTCCAAACATGGAACATAGGTTAGGACTCATCATAGCGGCACACGAAGGGCTTGCTTCTGTACATGCTGGCGTTTCAGCCACAGTATCATTATTAAAACAGAGATACTGGTGGCCACAAATGAGAAGACAAACAAGGAACTATGTTCTAGAATGTGAAACATGTCAAAGAATGAAAGTATCAACAGTGAAACGACCAGCACAGACGCCCCTTCTAATCTCAGATAAACCATTAGCCTGTGTTTACCTGGACCACTGTGGTCCCTTACAAAGGGATGGTAACTATAAATATATCTTGGTCGCAGTGGATTCATGCACGAGATTCATATGGATGTGGCCCCAGCGATCGGCTGACGCCCGAACTGTTATAAAAGATTTGCGAGTCTTTATCGGCAAATACGCAATTGGCATGCTACATTCTGACCAGGGTCCTGCTTTTAGCTCCCGGGCTTATAAGGAGGCCATGACCAGCATGGGCATTGCATTGCGGTACTCTTGTCCATTTCATCCCGAGGGAAACGGAATCGTAGAAAGAAAAAACCGTGACATAAAGCAATCTATAACAGCAAAGGTATTAGGTTCGGGTGCTGGGTGGGTCAAACATTTAATAAGTGTCCAACGTTGTCTAAATAACCTGCCAAGGAATTCTCTGAAAGGGTTCAGTCCGTACGAACTATTGTTCGGGACTAGAATGATGATCCAAGATCTTGATAGTCAGACTTCAGTGGTTAAAGACAAAAGCTTTGATATCAAAGATCGTTTGGCTATTTTACAGGACTTAAATGAATCAAGAAAAGACCTGAGCAACATAAAGTTGAAACAACAGCCTACAACCACTGAAGAGAAACCACCTGTCCCAGCAAGGCCTGTCTGGATTCCAAAAGTCGGGGATCTAGTCAGAGAGAAGATCGCGGTAAAGAAGGAATTTGGGCCTTCTTACAGAAAAGCAGTTCCTGTCTTGTCTGTCAACGGGACAAGATCAGTAGTACTACCACCCCTTGCTGGTAAAAAGGAGAACCGAGTTGTATCGATCGACCTGGTTAAACCACAATCATGTGGCCGATAACAAACAGTAGGCAAAGTGGACTCCCAAGAAGTAGCAGAACACCAATGTTTGCTACGAATACAGAGGCTCAAACTGGAAGACTGATCACATTTGGAAAATCTACAGTGAATCAACAAGGACTTTGCAACAAAGCAATGGAACTTGAACCTCTTAAAACCCAAATTAAAACTTTTCATCAAGAAACAACAACCTATGATGATGTAACTGCAGACTTTGCTAATGAAACAAAGCAAAATCCAAAAACAATTGGAACAATTGACAGAACAGCATCCGGCTACTTCATCAACTTCGATGATTCATCTGAAGACCTGAGTGAAGCAAAGAAACAGCCATCAACAAAAACTTTTAAAGACAAAGCTAAGGAACTTTTTCAACAGCTGAAAGAAACCTATCTGATTTCTCCATGGATTGAATTTTGGGTGGCCTTCGGTGCATTTATCCTCATTCTTTGGCTCATCATGGTACTATGCTTGGGACATTTCATTGAAGGAAAATATGCTAAAATGGACACAGCAAGCCAGAAAATCAACTTGGTCCTTAAACCACACACATCTTCACACATCGAGAAAAGAGAACTTTCTTCAGTGAACTTCACAGCCAATCCCATACCAGGCGGTGTAGCATGGGACAAAACTGATTATGAAATCTATGGTCCGGTTGAAATCCTGAAGTATCCACATCAATTCAAGATCTCATTGAGTGACTTTGTAAAACCAAGCACATTTGCTGATGATTGGGACTTTGAAAGTATTAATGATATGATGTCTGATCTTGTGATGTCTGCTAAATTTACAGAACATGATTATTTGCAGGGTTCGTCTAATTATGATCAGATGTTCTGCTATAACCACTATGGTAACCATTATCTACATAAATCTGCTCAACCTAGAAATGTTTTAAATTATAACCAATGGGAACATTGTGCTACTCCTCCAAAAGACAGCTCAAAAACATTTTATGATAAATATTCATACTTTTCAGGGTTTAACACAAGTAATCCAGAAACATTTTATTTCAAATTGACAAATAAGACAGGTATGAAGACCATGCTTACAAACACAAAATTGATATATTCCGATTCATTCTTTGAACAAATGAATACATTTGGGTTTGATTTCTGGAACAATAATATTGAAGCAAAAACTGTTTGGGGTACAAGAGATTGGCAAGTACAAGGTATAGAATAATTGTTTAGAGCCTGCATGATCCCAGAACAAATTATATTCTTGAATGACACTATTCAAACAAACTACCTGTCTTGGCTTAGCAAAAATCAAAGATTTGAACAAACCGTCTATTCCAAAGCCAACAGTGAACAGTAATAGCTCTATAGATGATGAGATAGACGTAAACCATATATTAAACCAAAACAGAACACATCCTGAATGGAAAAAATGGTTGATCTGGCCCACAGATACAAATAACTGTCAAGACAGATTCCTGAACAAAAAACAGGGGTTCACATTGACTAGGCCAGACCCTAGATATTCCCAAAGACAACATCCAGGGATAATAAGCACCTACAGCGTGGGCAAGCTCTGCCTTCAATGGCTACAAACGTCCACACTGGCTGAAATTAAGCAACACCTAACTTTACTTACAGAAGGTGCTGACTTGCGTGATTTCATATTGGGACCACGCAAACAGCGTCAAAAACGTTTCATAGCGGCCTCTATATATGCAGCTTATAACGAAGTTTGGAAAGTAACTCAAATTGAGACAGCAGAAAAAATACGGGAAATTGACCGTATTAATTTGGAAAAATCACTTTCTGTGGTGGACAATGGGTTAATGACTCTGTCCTCCAGAATATATTCTCTGGACAGCATTGTGTCTTCAGCAATCGATATAATATCGCAAGACTTACTGATGTTACAACACGGTCAGTCCCAATTGCGTTCTATTGTACAGCTTGGCTGGACGTTACAAAATCTGCGTTCTGGCTATGTGCCTTGGCGTTTAATCAACACAACGTCATTATTTAATATCTTTAACCTTACTGATAAACAAATCAGTTTGGCACAGAAGGGTGCTGACTATACAATTCTGAGCATTGAAAAACTTGAGAGATTACCATTGACAATGTCAGAACGACCTGTCATTGAATGGATAATACATGGAATAATAAATATTCCGAACCCTACTTTCCAGTTTCAATTCTGCCAAAAATATATACAGGCAGGCCAGTATGAAAGGTTGGGTAAAGGATACATTAAGTCAATATGGAACTTGCCCTATACACACGAATGTGTAAGTAATAAAGGCCAGAAAGTGTTTCTCAGTGGCGATAATTGTGCAAGATCACTAAGTGGTACACTTCTGTGTCAGGGTATTAGTTTGCACGGAGCCTGTGAAGGGACTTCAAATAACCTTTCATGTTACCAGCTAGGCACCCTGCAACACGAATAGAACCATTCTTTAGGAGACTCTCGAACGGGAGTTACATTCTAATAGTAGATCGCAGATGTTGTAGTTTGCTGCCCGGAAAACCTTATCTAATAACCGTGACTAGGAAGGTCATGTGCTGTGAACGAGTTTTGTTCCCGAACGATTCTCCAGATAGGGAGGCAAGGTTATGGCCCGATTTGAAAATTGCTTCTATTCGAATAGATACTTTAAGCAGAATGAAGACTGTGCTCCTACAGACGCCGACCAGGCTCACGTCATCAAAAGAAACGTATGATCTCCAAGTTGCAAGGACAACAGAAGAGATTCATTCATTATTATCAACTAATTCCCCCATACATTTCGCAGAAATACTGAACGAAATCTTAAATATTTCTGATACCACTGGTGTCTCCAGTGTATTTAAAGCAGTGTTTTCGGGTTCTTTAACTCCATTCAAAGCCATCCTGGGTATTTTTCCAGACTTTGTCCATTCCATTTTTGGCGGACTTCCACTCCTTTTGGGACTAGTAGCGGGTATTCTATTTTTGATCCTGTTATTTCGCTATGGCAAACCATGTCACAGACAAAACACCTGCGACAAGGGAAGAAATGATCCTAGCCATTGGCTACCGGAACCGGGTAACTAAAATCCTTGGATTATCCCGGCTTAGAGACCTGAACATGACTTGGTCTCTTTCATTTAGACCAATGTGGCAAAGTTGTGTTATGCCTGTATTAAGGTGCTTGCTATGCGGCGAAGAATGCGTGTTGGACACCTGTCTGGCACTACAATCGGATGTGCCAATGGACGCAGATACCTTGTTGGGTCCGGTAACGGCTCATGCATTGTGCTGTCCCCAGCGGCTACCAATCCTGATGACGGCATTCGTGGAGACTTCACCACTACCATTGAGGGGTAGTGAAGTACAAGATGAAAGCAGCATCGATCAGGTACGACCTTCAGTCAGCTATGCTGATCAAAACATCAATGGAGGCAATCATGCTCAGGCTCATGAATGCATGGTAACAACCTTTTCCGAATTAGTGGAACTTACGCAAGAAGCTGTTGACAGTTTTTTCAACAGTCTAAATGATATGATGTTTTCACCAGAGCAGCAGGAATAACTTTGAGCAAACTAGAACTCGGAGTTCCCTACATCCTGAATTTGGCCTTCGACATTTAAAAAGCGATATGAAAAATGTTCTCATCATTTGTTCAGACTGCAAGAACTTTTTCCCCAATTCCAAAATATTTATGATTTTTGGGACACTTATCTTCTGCTTAAAGTAGACATTATTCTTAGAGAACTAAATTTCTATTTTAGGTAGTCACGAGACATTCGCTATCCTCTAGCACTATTATACATAACTTTATGATTGTGATGAAATGGTCTCGCATTCTGTTTTCTGTATTAAGAGCCATTTCATGTGTGGTTTTCGCATTTATTCATGCTGAATTTAGAAATATGCGTTATATATTTAGCATTATTAGACTGCTTGTGCATATAGTATATGTGATAGTACATGCGATTGTGTTTCGTATATTTTATATTTAATATTTTTGGGTGGTACGGTATACACAAACGCTACTGGTTTCACTATGCCTAGATTTGTAAATATGGACATAGTCTACGTGGAGTGGGTCTGATGTATTCCTATAGGTACTGTATCGATTCCCCTATTCCTGACCCTGGTCTGGTTAATAATTAACTAGCAGCCATCTAACGGTGCATAAACTGTTATCTGTTTAAGCCACACCACGGCACAGAAGCGCGTTATCTGATTAGGTCATAACGCATGCCATCTAATTAGACAAGCGATATTCCTCCAGCCCCTGATAAGGCATACGGAGTTCTCAAAACAAATCAAACCTACAGCGACCTGGGAAATTCCCATAACCATTGTTTTGATTTCACCGAGAACTTCAGCAAAAGAATGTGCGAACGAGCCCGTTCATATGACATCCTTATTGACGTATATATGTCCATCCTTACGTCAATCTCGGCACCTTTCAGGTATAAATATTACCGACATTGCCTTAAGCAAACACATGCGGTGGTGACGAGATCAGAGCAGCGAGACGTGCTGAGGAGCCCAGCAGAGAGCGAAGCCCACAGGCGCTGCCCCGCCTTCCTGACGCGCTGAGAACGAGACGCTGCCTTTCTCCTGCTGAGAAATCCAGCTCCGGCGCTTCCAAGCAGCCCTCGCAGGCAGCTGGAATATCAAGACCTGGGATAAGAGATACCAGCCCTCCATCATTCTAGATCTCAGGTACAGAACTGAATAACCCCTTGCAGAGAATTCTCGAATCAGTCCCTTGGCAAACAAGCTTAACTTAAACTGCTACTTATCTACTCCCGCCCACGTATTAGGCTTAGGTCAGGTACACTGGGGTAGGCGTGGTTAGAAGCACCAGTTGAGTACGATTAGTCAAATGTATATATGTATGTATATATTTTATCCATTTTAAAGTATCATATGGCTCTGAAACCATATCAATGCTTTTACAGTATTATTTTATAATTCTGTCTTTACTGTATGCACTTTACTTAACTACAAGTATTGCAATAATAGCGATTCATTTCTCTTGTATGAGAAAAGAGACTGATCAATAAATAACATCTTTTATTGAACACGCCCGTCTCTTCCTTCTCTATACATTCTGGTGAAACTAAGAATGCACTGAACTGACTGAGTAAAATAAGTTGTCTTTTGTTTTCACACGACTCTAGAGATACACTCTTGATTAGGGGAGAGCAAAGTTGTCATGTTCTATGGTTGTCAGAAACTAAATCCCTTCTTGTCTATCCAGGGAGGTTAAAATCCTCCTTGCCTATTCGAGAAAGTTTCTAGTGAACTCTGAGCTAGCTGGCACAAACACAAAACTTTAAGTCTAATATCGTCGGTAGAAGACCTAGTTAACCTCTGCCCTAGGTCTATACTATTGAAGATATTATTCCAATGCGCAGAGCCTATTGGGATAATAGGAACTACACTACAATGTTTTGGTATGTCAGCAGTTGCAGAGCTATTCCAAGATGTCATTTGACATCTCATACAGCCTGTCATAAATGCTTTCAATTACAGTGATGATATTGGTTTTTGTAACTTTGTATGCCGAGAAATAAACATTCCATAAGACACAATTCTTAGGTCATATCTTTTCTGATGGGGGCATGACGCCCAATCATGCTAAAGTGTAAGTGCTGTCAACTTCTTATATCAATCAATCAATTAGGGAATTGTAAGGGTGATACTCACAATGAGGGTCTCAAGGCACTGGGGAGGAGAGGGATGGGGGGGGGGTCGGCAGCACTGTTCAGCCGAAGAGCAATATCTTGAGAGTCTTCCTGAAGGTGTTCAGTGAGGGAGTGCATCTGGGGTCTATCAGGAGCTTGTTTCAGGTATTGGCTGCAATGCAAGAGAAGGATCTTCCTCCTGCTTTGGCTCTGTGGATGAATGGGGTTTTGGTGAGGACGAGGCTGGCTGATCGGAGGTTTCTTTTAGGTACGTGGAAGGTGACTCTGTTGTTGAGGTATTGGGGTCTGGTGTTGGGTAGGCATTTGTAGGTGTGGGTGAAAATCTTGAAAGTGACTCTTTTTTCAATGGGGAGCCAGTGGAGCTTCCGTAGATGTTGACTGATGTGCTTGTGTCGAGGGATGCTGAAGACAAGTCTGGCGGCGGTGTTCTGTATCGTTTGAAGTTTGCGGAGTAGAGACTTGTTTATGCTGGTATAAAGGGCATTTCCGCAGTCCAGTCTGCTGATGATGAATGCATGGGTCACTGTCTTCCTTGACTCGGGGGATCCACTTGAAACTCTTACGGAGGATGCGGTGTGATGTATTCCTATAGGTTCTGTATCGATCCCCCTATTCCTGACCCTGTTCTGGTTAACAAGTTAACTAGCAGCAATCCCATGATGCAGAAACCGTTATCTGATTAAGCCACACCACGGCACAGGAACGCGTTATCTGATTAGGTCATAACGCTTGCCATCTAATTAGACAAGCAATATTCCTCCAGCCCCTGATAAGGCATACGGAGTTCTCAAAACAAATCAAACCTATGACAACCTGGGAAAAACCCTGCGGCCATTGTTTTGATTTCACCGAGAACTTCAGAAAAAGAATGTGCTAACGACCAGTTCGTATGACATCCTTATTGACGTATCTATGTCCATCCTTACGTCAATCTCGGCACCTTACAGGTATAAATATTACCGATATTGCCTTAAGCAAACACACGCGGTGGTGACGCGATCGGAGCAGCGAGACTTGCCGAAGCCCAGCAGAGAGCGAAGCCCGCCGGCGCTGCCCCGCCTTCCTGACGCGCTGAGAACGAGACGCTGCCTTTCTCCTGCCGAGATATCCAGCTCCGGCGCTTCCGAGCAGCCCTTGCAGGCAGCCTGGAATATCGAGACCAAAGATGAGAGATACCATCCCTCAACCATCCTAGATTCAAGGTACAGAACTGAATAACCCCTTGCAGAGAATTCTTGAATCAGTCACTTGGCAAAACAAACTTAACTTAAACTGCTACTTTCTATATCCGCCCACGTATTAGGCTTAGGTCAGGTACACTGGGGTAGGTGTAGTTAGAAGCACCAGTTGAGTACGATTAGTCAAATGTTTATATGTATGTATCTATTTTATCCATTTTAAACCACCATATGGCTTAGAAACCATATAAATGTTTTTAGAGTATTATTTTATACTTCTGCTTTTATTGTATGCACTTTACTTAACCATAAGTATTGCAATAATATCGATTCATTTCTCTTGTACGAGAAAAGAGACTGATCAATAAATAACATCTTTTATTGAACACGCCCGTCTCTTCCTTTTCTCTACAAACTGGTGAAACTAAGAATGCACGTACTGACTGAGTAAAATAAGTTGTCTTTTGTTTTCACACGACTCTAGAGATACACTCTTGATTAGGGGAGAGCAAAGTTGTCATGTTCTATGGTTGTCAGAAACTAAATCCCTTCTTGTCTATCCAGGGAGGTTCAACTCATCCTTGCCTATTCGAGAAAGTTTCTAGTGAACTCTGAGCTAGCTGGCAAACCCAAAACTTTAAGTCTAATATCGACAATAGAAGACCTAGTTAACATCTGGTCTAGGCCTGTACTATTGAAGGTATTATTCCAATGCGCAGAGCCTATTGGGATAATAGGAACTACACTACATGGCGCCCAACGTTTGGAAAGGCGATAAAACTAACGCAAGACATTAGAGTAACTCAGTCGTGCTCTTTCACTCAGACCCTTTTTTCCCATAATACTCCAAAGACGTCTGGAGTGGGTGAAAGGTAATATCCGCCAAACCTCGCAGGAGGAAACTCCTATGTATGGTTCTTGGTTTAGTCAACGTTGAAGGATACACTGTTCCAAAATATTGTGCATCTAATCTTTGTTTCCATAAGGAACCTGATCTGCAAACAAACAGAAAAACCTTCCTGTCGGTAAAATGGTAGACAGTGATGATGAAAGAGAGAGAGTTAGATTAGCAGCTGAACTAATAGAAGCTGATAATACTATGCAAGAAGCGGACCCGGATATAAAACTCATCCCGGTCAACATAAGAAGATCTATAACGTTAAAACTTATAGACAATGGACTGACACCAAGAGGTGGTACAGTCATATTCGTAATTGAGGCACACGAATATCGGCAGACAGAGGTATTCTATTCATGGATAAACTTTCCAGCAGCAAATGCTGTAACGAAGGAGTTCCACTATTATGAAATAGAGGAACCTCCTAATGAGTACACTCCTTTCGAGGAAGTAGAAGTACCACTTAAATTCCAAGAGCACCTGCTCTTGTTTAATGGCGCCCTAAAACATAATAATCACATCACCAGGCTCGGTCCACTAGGTAGACCAGGAGCAACGTGGACGGTCCTAGCCGGATACACACCACATCCAGACATCGAAAGAATGTCTGCAGCAGATGTTTTAGTACAACTAAAACAATTAATTAAAATATATAGACAAATAGTCCAATATGGAATGCGGACTTCAACAATCCAACCAGCAATTAAAAATTCACAGCTGACCCCTCATCAGGGGAACACAAATAAAATTACACCACAGAACGTACAGTCCTGCCTAGGTAAAGTACCAGCTAAACGGGAACAAATACCATTCTGGTTAGCACAAAAAATCACCCAAATAGAGGCGGTATTTCCAGATACCACCCCGGTAGAAAAACACAGGATTCTGACTATCTGTCTTCCAATGGGAATCGCACCACACGTGGAGGACTGTGACACTTGGGGTACAGTCTTTGCTTCCATTTACACAAAAACACATGGAGTTCCATCCATGTCAGTAATACCAGATGTGCTAAAACAAATTCAAGACGAATACGGTCCAGAACCCGCTTTAACTCTTGGTATGAAATTACTAAAAGACTTCAAGCAGGTCTCGGCAATATTACTAGCCAACATAAAAGGAGAAGCAGCGAATGTGGCGATCCGCCAGAGGTTAAAAGAGACAGATATAGCAGACAAACCAGCTGAAATTGCCAGAATTATAGAAAAATCCTATGAAGAACTAGGTAGAGATAGTTTGGGTGGAATACCAGTGAAGCCCCAACTAATTGAAAGTCCTGAAAAAATATTTATTAAAAATAATCTAAACAGTCAAAAGAAGAACTGGGATGGAAACAAACAATCCAATCCAAAAGAAAAAAGATTCCAGTCCAGAGGAAGGTCTCCTCGGTGGAGAGAAAGATCTCCGGACTAAGGACCCAAGTCTCCCCAAAGGGAGCCCTCTGTGAAAAGATACAACTTTAGAAATAGGGATAACATAAAGAAACCGGATAGATATCAAGATTTTGATACACGTCCCTCTCAATCTTTTCAGACTTCCTCGCAGAAATCGGAAAGAAGAGGACGATCGGAACCCAGGGAAGGGCACGTCAAGTCCAAAGACAAGGAACCTGCTCATCCAAATAAAAAATTACAGTTTCCCAAGAAGAAGGTAGCCAGCATTAAAGTATTCAACAATGCCGAGAATACTGAGGACACAGCTGAAAAACGGAGAGTGGGCTCAGACAATGCTAGACAGGGCAGCAGAAGTGAGCATAGCACGCAAAGTCCTTATGAATCATCTGGAGAAAGTGGACGCGAATGAATACATTCAAGTGGAAACTGCAGACACCAGAGTTAGCAAACCTCACAAAATATATGAAATAACTTTACGTATAGAAGGGGATAAGACTAGAAAAATAAGGGGCCTTTTTTGGGATAATCTCTCCAAGGGCTATGACATCCTTCTAGCTGAAAAAGATTGGCCACCAGAGTTTGTCAGGGAGTGCCCACATGGCGAAGAAATAATTATGCCTGCCTTCTCAAACCATATTCCAATTCATAAAAAATATACACTTGCAAGAAAGTGGGCAGTAGCTCAAGCTCCTGCTTTATATAAAAATCATGTGGGATGGGATGAGGAATCTCCTCCACACAAAATCCAGTTAAAATCACAACCTACTGCACAAAGGCAGTATCCAATCAAGCAAGAAGCTAAAAAACAGGTAAAAGAAATTCTAGATCAACTAGAATACCAGGGGGTGATTGAAACTTGCACCTCACAAATGAACAACCCTTTGTTTCCTGTCTCCAAACCAGACAACTCATATCGTCTAGTTTTGGATTACAGACACCTTAACTCATGTTGCAAAACTTTTGCAGTACAAAACTCGCATAGTGCTGCACTAATGAATAACATAGTGCGCAAAAAATATAAAACAACATTAGACATCTCTAATGGATTCTTTTGTCAAAATATAGCACCAGAGAGCAGATACTTGTCTGCGTTCTCAATAAATGGTGCTCAAAACAATTCTGTCGGTTACCCCAGGGGTACAAGAACAGCCCAGGATTATTCTCAGCGAGGGTAACAGAGTTACTACAAACCTATGATGACGAAGCATTATCTTATGTCGACGACATATACCTAACAGATGATGACTTGGATACTCACTTGAAGAGAGTGAACACCATAATACTTGGGTTCGCAGCAGAGGGTTACAAATTCAACTTTAAAAAATCTAGAATTGCCCATCTAACAGTCCTGTTCTTAGGATATGAGTTATCAAGTGAAGGCAAAAGCCTGGCTGACAATTTCCTAGAGAAATGTGCCGTACTCCAAGCACCTAGAACACTAAAAAACCTACAGTCAATTCTAGGTTTCCTAAATTTCGGAAGAACATACATTGCAAATTACGCAGAAAGGGTCAAACCCCTTTATGATCTAATAAAACCAGATTTAAAAAAAACCAATTGGACTCAAAAACACACAGATATTCTGAGATCCTTACAAACAGATATGTTAATTAAAACAAAATTAGAAACACGTGATAACACACGCAACCTTGTGATTCGAGTCATCCCAGGAAGATGCGGATTCACATACCTGACCTCTAATGAGGAAGAAAAGGTACCAATTGCATTCAAATCACACTTGTACACAGAATCTGAAAAGAAATTCAACATTAAAGAAAACATTGTTCATGCAGTTCAAACCGCAATAGCTAGAGAAAAAGATAAAGCTGACGGTAGACACATCACAGTCAGAACAGCAGAATCAGCCTTTGAGGCATTAACAACCCCGTGTAATTTACCAACAACAGCATTGAATCCGGAATGGATACAATGGGTGAATTCCATTACAATGGACAAAGTAAAATACTACTTTGATCCGGAACTAAAGGAACTAAAATATCTAGAATATGAAAGAACATTCCCTCTGCCAATCGACATTCTGCCAGTGCGACAGTACGCTTGTGTAATCTATACAGACGGACATGCTCAACCCTCCGTTTGGGGAGAACAAGCATACAACCCCACATGTGAGATTACAAAAGAAGTGTGGCGCGGAGGTATACTAAGACCTCTATTAACAAAAACACACTCAGTAGAAACTAATTCAGAACAAAAGATTGAAATAATAGCATTGAAAATGGCGCTAGATAATGCAGATCGCGAATTCCCGACACTCATAGTGTCCGATTCATATTACTGCGTCAAATCATATAACAACGATTTACAGAAATGGATTCAAAACGGTTACAAAGATGACACAGGTGCAACAATAAAGCAAAAAATGCTCTGGGAACAAATAGTTCTGTTACAGAAAGAACTACCAAAGACTCACATGATACACTCACTGAGTCATCAGCGTGATGGCGTTCACGTTGCAGGGAATTCATTGGCTGAGAAAGCCACAGCGGTAGCAACTGAATCGGCTTCCGTAGCTAGGAAAAAGCGTACAGTGAAATACATTGACGGTGAAACAATGCTGGCGGTGAAAACGTCATCAAAAGGCGACTGCTCAGCGTTACCGATCAGTTACCCACTCAAATATACATACATAATCGATGCGAACTCCGTTCCTTTTGCTCGAATCCCTGGAGTGGGGGATAGAGTGATTCTAAACATGGACAGGAGAGACTTGTTAATAGCAGATGCACATATGGGCGAGGGTCTCAGACACCTCAAACTAAAAGATTCTCTGGAAGAATTACAATCAGTATACTGGTGGCCAGGCATGAGCCTGCAGCATCACATTTTTGTAAAAAAATGCCCGGGCTGCAACAGAGATCGCAGCGGCGAGAGGAACGGGGTAATACCATGGCGTTTCACTCAATAAGGGCTAAACAATAATCAGTAAAACCGGTGTAAATAATGCGTCCCATTAACAAACAAAGACTAGTTTCCACTTATAATGTAGACCCCAGCACTCGGCTGACGTCGGGACTGTTATACAAAGATTTGCGAGTCTAAATGGCATATACGCTAGGAGCATGCTACGTTTGACCAATGTTTTCACTTTAGCCCTCAAGCTTGTGGGGAAGCACGGTCAAATGAGCATAGCGAAGCGGGATTCTTCTCACTTCCTTCCTGAGGGATACGGGATGGTGTAAAGAAAAAACCAAGGCATAAAGCTGTCTATAACAGAAAGGATATTCGGTTCGGGAGCTGGGTGGGTCAAACATCTAATAAGTGTCCAACGTAGTCTAAACAACTTGCCAAGAAATTCTCTGAAGGGATTCAGTCCGTACCAATTGTTGTTTGGAACTAGGATGTTAGTCTTAGATCTTGACAGTCAGACTTCAGTGGTGAAAGAAAAAGGCTTTGATATCAAAGACCGTTTGGCTATTTTGCAGGACTTAAACGAAACAAGAAAAGACCTGAGCAACATAAAGTTGAAACAGCAGCCAACAACCACTGAAGAACCACCACCTGTCCCAGCAAGACCTGTCTGGATTCCAAAAGTCGGGGATCTAGTCAGAGAAAAGATCGCGGTAAAGAAGGAATTTGGGCCTTCTTACAGAAAAGCAGTTCCTGTCTTGTCCATCAACGGGACAAGATCAGTTGTACTACCGCCGCTTGCTGGTAAAAAGGAGAACCGAGTTGTATCCATCGACCTGGTAAAACCACAATCATGTGGCCGATAACAAACAGTAGGCCAAGTGGACTCCCGATAAGTAGTAGAACACCAAGGTTTGCTACAAGTACAGAGGTGCTAACTAAAAGGCTAATCACATTCGAAACGCCTACAGAACAACAACAAGGACTATGCAACAATGCAATGGACCTCACACCTCTGAAAACCCAAATAAAAACATTTAGTAGAGACACACCAACCTACAATGAAGTAACAAATGAATATGCTGAAGCTGCAAGAAACAGTAATCCTGAAGCAATTGGAACAATAGACAGAACGGCATCCGGCTACTTCATAAACTTCAATGATTCCTCTGAAGACCTCAGTGAATCAAAGACACAGCCATCAACAAAAACCCTTAAAGACAAAGCTAAGGAACTTTTGAAACAACTGAAAGAAACCTATCTGATTTCTCCATGGATTGAATTGTGGGTGTCCTTTGGTGTATTTATCCTCATACTTTGGCTCATCATGGTACTATGTTTGGGACGCTTCATTGAGGGAAAATATGCAAAAATGGACACAGCAAGCCAGAAAATCAACTTGATCCTCAAGCCACACACGTCTTCACACGTCGAGAAAAGAGAACTTCTTCAGTCAACTTCACAGCCAATCCTATACTGGGTGGGGTAGCATGGGACAATACTGACTATGAAATTTATGGTCCGGTTGAAATCCTCAAATATCTACACCAAATCAAGATCTCGTTGAGTGACTTTGTAAAACCAAACTCATTTGCTGATGATTGGGACTTTGAAAGTATTAATAACATGATGTCTGACCTAGTGATGTCTGCTAAATTGACCAAACATGATTATTTGCAGGGTTCGTCTAATTATGATAGTATGTACTGCTACAACCACTATGGTAACCATTTTCTACATAAATCTGCACAACCTAGAAATGTTTTAAATTATAATCAATGGGAACATTGTGCAACCCCTCCAAAAGGAAGCTCAAGAACCGTTTATGACAAATATTCATATTTTTCAGGGTTCAATACAAGTAAAGCTGAAACATTTTATTTTAAATCGTCAAATAAGACAGGAACAAAAACCATGCTTACAAACACAAAATTGATATATTCAGACTCATTTTTGGAACAGATGAATACATTTGGTTTTGATTATTGGGACAAAAATGTGGAAGTAAAAAGTGTTTGGGGTACAAGAGAATGGCAAGTTCAGGGTATAGAATCATTGTTTAGAGCCTGCATGATCCCAGAACAAATTATATTCTTGAATGACACTATTCAACAAAATACCTGTCTTGGATTAGCCAAAATCAAAGACTTAAATAAACCGTCTATTCCAAAGCCAACTATGAACAGCAATAACTCTACAGATGAAGAGATAGACGTAAACTATGTATTAAACCAAAACAGAACAGAATGGTTAATCTGGCCCACAGATACTAATAACTGTCAAGACAGATTCCTGAACAAAACACAGGGGTTCACATTGACCAGGCCAGACCCTAGATATTCCCAAAGACAACACCCAGGGATAATCACCACCTACAGTGTGGGCAAACTCTGCCTTCAATGGCTACAAACTTCCACACTGACAGAAATAAAGCAACACCTAACTTTACTTACTGATGGTGCTGACTTGCGTGATTTCATTATGGGACCGCGCAAACAGCGTCAAAAACGCTTCATAGCAGCCTCTATATATGCAGCTTACAACGAGGCCTGGAAGATAACTCAAATTGAGACAGCAGAAAGTATACGGGAAATTGACCGTATTAATTTGGAAAAATCGCTTTTTGTAGTGGACAATGGGTTAATGACTCTGTCCTCCAGAATTTTTTCATTGGACAGTATTGTGTCTTCAGCAATCGTCATAATATCGCAAGACTTACTGTTGTTACAACACGGTCAGTCGCAATTGCGTTCTATTGTACAGCTTGGCTGGACGTTACAAAATCTGCGTTCAGGCTATGTGCCTTGGCGTTTAATCAACACAACGTCACTATTCAATATCTTTAACCTTACTGATAAACAAATCAGTATGGCACAGAAGGGTGCTGATTATACAATCCTGAGCATTGAGAAACTCGAGAGATTACCATTGACAATGTCAGAACGACCTGTCATTGAATGGATAGTACATGGGATAATTAATATTCCAATATCGACTTTCAGGTTTCAATACTGCCAAAAATATATACAGGCTGGCATGTACGAAAAATTGGGAAAAGGGTACATTAAGTCAACATGGAACTTGCCCTATTCACATGCATGTGTCAGTAATAAAGGACAGAAAGTGTTTCTTAGTGGCAATAATTGTGCGATGTCACTAAGCGGTACACTTCTGTGTAATGGAATTAGTTTGCATGGAGCCTGTGAAGGGAACTCAAATAACCTTTCATGTCACCAGCTAGGCGCACCTGCAACAGAGATAGAACCATTCTTTAAAAGACTCTATAACGGGAGTTACGTTCTAATTGTGGATCGCAGATGTTGTAGTCTACTGCCCGGGGTTCCTTATCTCATAAGTACGACTGCGAAGGTCATGTGCTGTGGACGCTTATTGTTCCCCAGCTCCTTTCCAGACAGGGAGGCAAGGGCATGGCCTAACTTGAAAATTACTTCTATTCGAGTTGATACTTTAAGCAGAATGAAAACAGTGCTTCTTCAGACGCCGACCAGGCTCACGTCATCAAAAGAAACGTATGATCTCCTAGTCGCAAGGACGACTGCAGAGATTCACTCATTGCTATCATCTAATTCCCCCATACATTTCGCAGAAATCCTGAATGAAATCTTAAATATTTCTGATACCAGTGGAGTCTCAAATGTATTTAAGACAGTATTTTCGATGGCATTAACACCATTCAAAGCCATACTGGGTATTTTTCCAGACTTCGTCCATTCGATTTTTGGCGGACTTCCCCTCATTTTGGCACTAATTGCAGGAATCCTATTCTTAGTCCTTATATTTCGTTATGGCAAACCATGTCACAGACAAAACACCTGCGACAAGGGAAGAAACAATCCGAGCCATTGGATACCGGGACCGGATATCAAAAATCCTGGGACTAACCCGGCTTAGAGACCTGAACATGACTTGGTTTCTTTCATTTCGACCGATATGGCAAAGATGTGTTTTACCTGTATTAAGGTGCATGCTGTGCGGAGAAGAATGCGTGTTGGACACCTGTCTGACGCTACAATCGGATGCGCCAATGGATGCAGAAACATTTTTGGGTCCGGTAACGGCTCATGCATTGTGCTGCCCTCAACGGCTGCCAATCCTGATGACGGCATTCGTGGAAACTTCACCACTACGATTAAGGGGTAGTGAAGATCAAGATGAAAGCAGCATCGATCAGGTACAACCTTCTGTCAGCAATACTAATCAAAACGTCAATGGAGACAATCATGCACACGAATGCATGGTTACATCTTTTTCCGAGTTAGTGGAACTCTCACAGGAAGCTGTTGACAGCTTTTTCCGCAGTCTCAATGATATGATGTTCTCACCAGAGCAGAAATAATGACTCTTGAACAGGCTAGCACACGGCGTTCCCGACACCTTGAATTTGGCCTTCAACTTTAATAATAAAGTAAGCAAGATCAACATTTCCTCCAGTCCACGGACAGCAATTTTTTTAGCAGCCCCAAAATATTATTTTTTTACGATTTTTCGGGACACTTATCTTCTGCTTAAAGTAAGAACTATTCTTAAAGAACTAATTTCTGTTTTTAGAAACTTCATAGACATTAGCTGCCCGCTGGTATGTTCGTAAATGTTTTTTGAACTGTGATGAAGTGGTCTCGAACCTTTCTTCTGTATTAAGAGCCATTTCATGTGTAATTCTCATATACAAATTAGTAATAATGTATACATATGCGTGATTACTTTGGCATTATTCTACAGCTTGAGTGCATATAGTACATGTGACTAATTTTTTTCTCCCGTATATTACATAATTTCGAAATGCATTATGTGTATTTTGGGGTGGTAAGGTATACACGATACTCTACAGTGTGTTTTACTATGCCTAGATTCGTAAATATGGCCATAGTTAGCGTGGAGTGGGTGTGATGTATTCCTATAGGTTCTGTGTCGATCCCCCTATTCCTGACCCTGTTCTGGTTAACAAGTTAACTAGCAGCAATCCCATGATGCAGAAACCGTTATCTGATTAAGCCACACCACGGCACAGGAACGCGTTATCTGATTAGGTCATAACGCTTGCCATCTAATTAGACAAGCAATATTCCTCCAGCCCCTGATAAGGCATACGGAGTTCTCAAAACAAATCAAACCTATGACAACCTGGGAAAAACCCTGCGGCCATTGTTTTGATTTCACTGAGAACTTCAGCAAAAGAATGTGCTAACGACCAGTTCGTATGACATCCTTATTGACGTATCTATGTCCATCCTTACGTCAATCTCGGCACCTTACAGGTATAAATATTACCGATATTGCCTTAAGCAAACACACGCGGTGGTGACGAGATCGGAGCAGCGAGACTTGCCGAAGCCCAGCAGAGAGCGAAGCCCGCCGGCGCTGCCCCGCCTTCCTGACGCGCTGAGAACGAGACGCTGCCTTTCTCCTGCCGAGAAATCCAGCTCCGGCGCTTCCGAGCAGCCCTTGCAGGCAGCCTGGAATATCGAGACCAAAGATGAGAGATACCATCCCTCAACCATCCTAGATTCAAGGTACAGAACTGAATAACCCCTTGCAGAGAATTCTTGAATCAGTCACTTGGCAAAACAAACTTAACTTAAACTGCTACTTTCTATCCCCGCCCACGTATTAGGCTTAGGTCAGGTACACTGGGGTAGGCGTAGTTAGAAGCACCAGTTGAGTACGATTAGTCAAATGTTTATATGTATGTATCTATTTTATCCATTTTAAACCACCATATGGCTTAGAAACCATATAAATGTTTTTAGAGTATTATTTTATACTTCTGCTTTTATTGTATGCACATTACTTAACCATAAGTATTGCAATAATATCGATTCATTTCTCTTGTACGAGAAAAGAAACTGATCAATAAATAACATCTTTTATTGAACACGCCCGTCTCTTCCTTTTCTTTACAAACTGGTGAAACTAAGAATGCACGTACTGACTGAGTAAAATAAGTTGTCTTTTGTTTTCACACGACTCTAGAGATACACTCTTGATTAGGGGAGAGCAAAGTTGTCATGTTCTATGGTTGTCAGAAACTAAATCCCTTCTTGTCTATCCAGGGAGGTTCAACTCCTCCTTGCCTATTCGAGAAAGTTTCTAGTGAACTCTGAGCTAGCTGGCAAACCCAAAACTTTAAGTCTAATATCGACAATAGAAGACCTAGTTAACGTCTGGTCTAGGCCTATACTATTGAAGGTATTATTCCAATGCGCAGAGCCTATTGGGATAATAGGAACTACACTACAGCGGAGGGTGTTGAAGCAGCTGGAGGCGACGGCATTAACCTGTTGGTTCAAAGACAGGGATGAGTTGAGTATGATGTTGAGGTTTCTGACATGGTCTGTGGGCTGCTGAGGGCGGTGGGCCACCAGGTGTTGTTCCATGCTGATGGGGTGATTCTGAGGATGAGGACTTCTGTCTTCTCAGTGTTGAGCTTTAGGCAGCTGTTGGTCATCCAGGCTGCAACGTCCTGCATTCCTACCTGGAAGTTTTGCCTGGTGGTGGCAGGGTCCTTGGTGAGGGAGAGGATGAGCTGGGTGTCGTCAGCGTAGGATACAATGCTGAGCCCATGTTGTCAGACGATGGCGGTGAGGGGGCCATGTAGATGTTGAAGAGGTTTGGGCTGATTGATATGAGAAACCCTTCACGCTTTTGACCAATCATCAAGCATTATTGACTATATTTGGCAATCCAAAATCAAAAATGTCTCCTTGTATTAAACTTTGTGGTCTACGATTGCTAGACTACAACTACACCATATTGCATAGTTCAGGGAAAGATTAGAACACTGTCACCTACTTCTCACGAGTGCCTCTACAATACTCTGGCTCCCATTCTAAGATGGCTGAAATTAACATACATTTCATAGTGAAATAAAGTGCTCCTGCTGCTATTCTGATAGAGCAAATTGTCACTGCCACAAGTCAAGACAGTGACTTGCTGAAATTGAAAAACATTTTTACACATCAGTTTTGGTACCAGCACCCTCGACCGCCTACCATTGACAGTGAATATCAAAAGTTTAAAAAATGTCAAAGATAAACTGTCTGTTACTCAAGGTGGTATTATTCTACAAGGGGGAAGATATCAGTAGAGTCTGCAACAACAGATAATTGAAGTGGTCCATGAATGAAAAAGTGGGATTGTTGCTGCCAAGTCTGGTTTCCACATCTCAAGGAGAGGGTTAAAAAAGAATTAAAGCCTGTCATCTATGCAACCGTCTGTCGTTGAAAACCCCTCAACACCTTTACACATGTCAGAGTTGCCAAGGCAATGATGGGAATGAATTTTTGTGGTCTTCTTCGGTCCTCTTGACAATGGACATCACCTGATGGTGATCGTTGATGAATATTCCCATTTTCCATTGGTCGAAGATCTCTCATCTATCCTCAAAAACATGTCATTGAGAGATTAATCAACATCTTGACAATCTAGGGTGTTCCGATGATTTTAAAGTCTGACAACAGCCCACCTTTCAACAGTCGAGAATTCAAAAACTTACCTGGTCATCTTAATGTGAAGCATCAGAAGAGCACACATGTGTGGCCACAAGGCAATGGCCTTGTTGAACGTTTGATGAATAGTCTAAAGAAAACTGTCCTGCATGCTGTACTAGAAAAGCTCAACTGTAATGCTGTTATAAATTGCACTCTTGGAGCTCACCATTAAAGCCCTCACTTGACCACAGGTGAAACCCCTGCAACCTTGATGTTTGAGAGAGTCATGGCGACCAAGTTACCTTTATGGACCAACAGAAGAACATATAACAAGGAAGAAACATGCATGAAAGAGAATAAAGATTTGGGTCATAGTAGAAAAATGAAAGCCTACACAAACAAGCATCGACATGCACAAGATGTCACCTTCATGAGAGATCGAGTTCTTGTTCATCAGCATAGAAAATGAAAGTCTGATGCTCCTTTTGATGCTGAACAATTTCATGTTTTGCCACATGGTGACTGCCCAGCATCCTGAGAAGTCCATTATGGAAAATTACTCGCATTTCACACATGTGTCTCCTCCCTTGTCAAACACTGATGTCATTTTAGAGACTGGGTCTGAAAAGGCAAGTGAAGAACCAGACTCTTGCTATCTCTCTATCACCAGTGCCAGTCATGAACATTTCTACTGTAGATCCCCAGTTTCGGCCGACATGGTCAGGACATGTGATCCATGCACCTACAAGTCTCATTGAAGAGCTCTAATTTTTATTTAACAAAGGGGAGATGTAGTGTTGTGTGAGAATGTAATGATGGAACCTTTGTGGCTCCCGATGAACTCCATAGAACTGTGACGTAAGCATTAGGATGTAGTAAATTGAATGAAGGTTTAGAATGTTGAGTTTGAGGTTACACACAGAATAATAAAGATGTGCTATACTAACTTCCATGTGTGGCATAGTCATTGGTAAGTACCCAGGTTGGTGAGCAGCCACGGCCCGTGGAGGGAGTTGCGGTGAGGCAGATAGGCTGGGCGGTGGAGGGCGCAGGGTGGGGGTTGCTAAAAACTGGATATGCTGGAATAATAAATAAAAAGAATTTCGAAGCGCCCTGCATCCCAAAATGCGAAGGAGCGCGGGCTACCAAATTCATTTTATTAATTAAATTGTTTACTTACCTCCAATTATCCATATTCCGGTTTTTAGCACCCCTGCCCTGCCTTTCTGCCCTACCGCAACTCACTCCACGGGCCACAGTTGTTGGTGAATAGGCTACAAATGGTATTGGCTGTTTAGGACTCACAACAGGCCGTTGAGCTGTCTGAGAAACCTCATGTTACCAATAGCTTTAAAATGCATATAAGAAGTAGTACAAGAACAGGGGTCACCACTGGGTAGTTATAATTAGGACCATGTTTCCATAGGAAATAGATTGTTTGGGTTGCTAATACCTGGGGCGCCATTTCAAGAATCTCTACAAAACTTTCCACAAAAACATCATCCACCTCAGCTCCTTTGTGGAAAGCTGCTGCTAAGAGAGCATGGTTTACCTAAATATATTTGCTTTTTACACATAATGATATAGTTATGCATACAGTAACAGATCAAATGGTATGGCGATGCGTACATTAGATGGTCAGAAGGAAGTTGATTTGTGCATCCTTTCCCATACTAATTAAGACCTCCTTTAGTCTCATTCACATACTTATATAAACACTGTTATAACCATTTACATACTGATACAGAGACTCTGACATCCTCTCATATACCCATAGAGAGACTCTCACACCCTCCCACATGTCCACACATACACTGTTCTACCCTGCTACACACCCATTCAGATTTCCTTTATTCCCATTTACATACCCATACAGACAGCCTGATACCCATTGACATACCCAAACAGAGAGTCACACCCTCTCACATACCCATAGAGAGGTTCACAGATCTTATCACATACCCATGTAGACAGCCTTATACCCAGTCACATATCCATACAGAGACTCTTACACCTTCTCACATATCCATACAGAGACCCTTATGTCCATTCACATTCCCATACACAGACTGTCACAGCCTCTAAAAAACCCATATAAAGGCTTTACATCCTCTTACATACTCATGTAGACACCCTGCATACCCACTGACATATCCATACAGAGGTTCACACACCCTGTTACATACACATGCATAGACTGTCACATCCTCCCACATATCCATATAGATAGTATCATAACCATCCATACCCATACAGAGACTCTCACACTCTCAACTTTCCAAATGTATACACTGTTATATTCATTCGCACACACATGTGCAGACTCTCATACCCACTCACATACCCATACTCAGACTGTCAGTCCATCTCATGTACCCTTACAGACAGTGTCACAACCATTCACCTACCTGTACAGATACTCTCACACCCTCTGGCATATCCATATAGACAACCTTATATCCATTCACATACCCATAGATAGTCTCTCACACTCTGTTACATACTCATTCAGACCTCCTTTATTCCCATTCACCTACTTATTTAGAGAGTGTGGCATCCATTCAGATACCCATACAGAGGCTCTCACACCCTTTATACCCATTCACAGAGCCATACAGAGAGTTTCACACTCTCTGACATACATACCCATGTAGATGTCTTTATACCCATTCACATTCCTAAACAGAAAGATTGTTGCACTCTGTTACATACTCATATATAGACTATCACAGCTTGTCACATACATATTGATACCTTCTTTTTTTCTATCCACGTATGCATACAGTTTCAGACCTTTTAACATATATTTGCAGAAACTCTCACATCCTCTCACATACTCATGTAGACATGCTTATACCCATTCAGATATCCATACAGAGATTTACTCACCCTGCTACCCACTCTCATATACCCATGTAGAGATTCAAATCCATTTACATACCGATACACAGGTTTTCAAACCCTTAGACTGTCAGACCCTCTCGTTTACCTATACAGACACTGTCACAAATAATTGACATGCCTATAGAAATACTCTCTCACCCTCTCACATATCTATGCAGATACTTTTATAACAAGCATTGGCATAGCCAATAGGTCTCGCCTTTGGGACCTTATAAGTGTTTAGCCAGAGATATTGACTTTACCTATGTCTTTTTAGCTGTGCTGTACAGAAGTTTGCAGCATGCTGAAAAGTTATAATAAAGAATTGTCAGAAGCATTTTTGTTACCTTAGATATGACCAAAAAAGCATTATGTACAACTAAACGACCATATTAAAAAAGTGTTACAAATATTGTCTTGAGTTTTTTTGTCCTTTTAATGCTGGCAGCTTGTATCTGCCTATCCCAATGGCTGCTTGTTGTGTTTTGTTTGTTATATGGGGCATACATAGCAGGAGGGTGAAGGTCAGTCAGTCAGTGAGAGTGAGTGAGAGAGTCAGTCAGTCAGTGAGAGTGAGAGAGTTAGTTAGCCAGTCAGTGAGAGAGTGAGTCAGTGAGAGAGTGAGATAGTCAGTCAGTGAGAGTGAGTCAATCTTTATGCGAGAGTCAGTGTTTTAGCGAGACTCAGTGTTTTTGCGGGAGTCAGTGTTTTAGTGAGAGTCAGTCAGTCGGAGAGAGAGTGTCAGTCAGTGAAAAGAGTCACTCAGTGAGAGAGAGTCAGTCTGTGAGAGAGAGTCAGTCAGTGACAGTAAGTCAGTGAGAGAGAGAGAGTCAGTCAGTAAGAGGGAGTCAGTGAGAGAGAGTCAGTGAGAGAGTCTGTGAGAGAGAGTTTGTGAGAGAGTCCGTGAGAGAGTCAGTCATTGAGAGAGAGTCAGTCAGTGAGAGAGAGTCAGTAGCAATACTCTGTTGTTTTTTCGTATTTGTTTTACTTTCTGGCACTTTCAGGCGTGCGTCATGATGGGACTTTGCAAACTACAAATACCAGACTGCAAGAGGTGATAAGGAGCTTCTTTGCACTGCCGGGGTTACTCTTCAATCTATTTAGGGGAGCTTTGCTTTGCCTCCCTAGTGACAAGTCTGTCCGCACCACCCATGTCGGAACACGATATTCTTTATTTTAATTGACACAACCGCACCTCTTACGTTGTGCGGAACAAGAGTTGCGTCCTATTGGGGTTATTGCTCATATATTCTTTCCGTTGGACCTGTTATCAGCCCAGAGATGCCATTCCCTTGCGAGACTATCTAGCTCTGCTCAGTAGGTGCATTAGGGTCCGGACCTGCGCTGCTCAATAAAACATAGTAAACACTTCCAGTTGAACAGTGCTTGCTACTCCCCCTCAAGCACTCAGGGTGCGAGCCCGTGAGTATGGCTGTCAACACCGCCCGCACGTTACACCGTAAGAGCCTGAGGTAGGACATGTCCCAGGGGCGGCAGCGAGCACACACAGAGTACAGTAGTGAGAGCTGGGACAGGCAAAGTGCCGGGATGATGTTGCCAACCCTGCGCTAAAAGTAATTACAAAATAGATAGGAGTGACATACCCCACTACAGCCCAAAGAGTGGCTGCAGCTCCTCTGTTCCCAGCTCCATCCGAATACAAGCGGCACTTGTAAAAAAAAACAAGCACTGGTGGTCTCGAAATGAACATTTAAAAAAGCACGGCAGGTCTGCCAGCAGCAGGAGGAGGTGCACGCGCGCCTTGCACGGCAGACATTGGCCGCGCTGCAGTGAAAGTGGAAGGCTGGCAGCAGGGGGAGGGGGCATGGGTGATTTCCTTTTGGGAGCGTGTGACCATATGGCGCCACCATATGGTGCTGCGTGCTCCTGAACAGAAATCGCCAAGATATGCGCGCGTTGCATTGCAAGCAATGCAACGTGTTCACTTCTATCCTGCAAAAGCTCTGCCGATGGCATTAGGTCCCCTCCTATACAACGCATGCTTGTTGCATAATACGAAACCTAAAAATAAGTCTACATACCCATACAGAGACTCTCACACTCTCTGTGAATATGTTGTATTGTTTCGTGAATAAACTAGTTATTTAATGAATAATAATTACATGATTGAATCTTGACCTTAATGTATTGTTTATTACTTTTCCAGATGTACAGTTTTGAAAAAAGAAGAAGGTCTACCATGCCTGGAAAAAAGTAAAAAAGTAAGAAACAGAAGCACCATTATTATAAACTCCAAAGTGAGATGGATAAACAAAATACGTTGGAGAATGTGCAGAGGAAGAAAAGAGAAGCTGGTAAGAGTACTAAGCAGTTTCTTAGAAAAATATGTTGTAAAATGCAGAATGAGAGTACAGTCTTATCTGAAAATGGAATTTGCACATCAAGCGGATAAAATAAACGAGTATGTGTTTCATAAAGTACTAAATGTTCTGAGAAATCTCAGAGTTTGTCATGTAGCCGGAAACAGTTTAAGGAGTTAAGAGCTAAAATGTGTCACACTAGGGTAATACAAAATTGGTTGGAAAAAAGAAAAAATATAAGAGAAGATGTGATGCATTTAAGCAAGAGAAACATATTGACAGTGTTGTATAGAAAGCATTTGCTATGAAGAAGACAGTGTTTATATTAATATCGAGTAGAACTAGGATACTAGAGAAAACAATGTTGTGTATGATGAAAAGAAGTGCTAGAAAAAGGCTTATTAATAGAACACATTTTTGCTAATTTTTCAAAAGGTGAATGGAAGCATACTTATAGTACAGAACCCTATTTCAATGAGGATAGTAGTTTCCAAGAGAATACACTAGTGCATGCAGCTGATTTAAGTGGCCGTTCCTAGGAATGTAGAGGAAGTAATAGCTGAAGAGGTGCAAGGAAGGCGTAGACAGTCAACAGTATACACATGGAAGTGTAATACTATATGTAGTATTCTTCAGGAATACATTGATTTATTACAACATTTCATACGTGGCTTTCCGTGCAGAAGTCTCCTAAAGAAAATTTCATTTTTGCAAGGATTAGATCCATTCAAAGTTAGGAAATATAGTAATTCACAGGGGTATTCCTTGGCATGTCTTCATCATTTCAGGATGTTAGCTGTTCACACTCCAAAATATGAACTTTGGTTAAAAGACTTTACTCCTGTTTTATGTTTAGGAGGGATGAATAGAAGTGTATTATATGGGACATTAGCAGAGGTACAGAAAGTTTGTGAAGATATTCAGTTTTAGTTCTTTGGTCCAGACAAATAGTTTAGGCAAAATGAAGAGTTGGTAACTGGAGGTGTAGAATAAGAAGAAACTGACATTACAACTGAAAACTTTGCACAAAACATTGCAAAGTTTAGCACAGTTTCCTCAGAAGAACCAAACTGTGTTTGGTGTTTGTATTTGTGGCCGACACACTCACTACAGAATGCAAACTCGAAATGTAGTTGTGTAGTCTAAAATTGAAAAAGAGAACAATGATAAACTGCAAGAATTTTTTAACACATTTATTTGCATAACTTAATTACCTTGGTGGCATGCTAACAGGGAACAAATGAGTATTGGTATCATTGTCATTGAGAACTCAAATGCATGTTTTGAAACCTAGGAGCACCTACATAGTTTGTTAAACTTAGTTGTGCTGAGTACGCATGGGATGATCTCCTTGCATTTTAGAGAGCGGAGATACATGTAAAGACTGCATGAGAACTTTGCTTTTCGAATCCTGCTAATGTTTGTGTATATTTTAATCACAGATTACAAGTCATGCTGTCTTTCATCTGTAACAAACATAATCATCCAGTGGGTGAAATGACTGATTTTTTTTGGCATAAAGAGTATCAAGCCAGAAGTGCTCCTCATATTCACATGCTGTTATGGATGAAGGATGCTCCAAAATTTGGAACTCTTTTTCATAGAACAGTATGTGATGGGTGCCATCCTGCACCACTATACTGACAAAAGCCTGAGACAACAAGTTCTGAATTTTCAAACACCTAGATGTGGGTGTTCTAACCAATGAAGGTAAGAGTACCTTCCAAAGTTGACTTATTAAAAAACTATTCTCCTGTAACAAAAAACCAGCAGAGCTCATGTTCAATTTCATTGAAGATGGAAAATCAATACTGTGTTTAATGCCTACACTTCAAGGGTACAACCATTTTAATGAAGAATTACTGAAACTGGAGAAAAGGAAATCTAAGAGCTAACAGCTGTTGACAAAATGGAGCACCAGGAAGTAACAATACTACCGACTGAAAAACAGCAAGCAAAATGTATTTCTTTAGAAAAATCTGTTTCTAGGACTGCTGGATTAGAAAAGTGTTTATGTGTTTGTAGAAATTGTAGAGAAGTTTTGCAGCAAAATGTAAATGTTGAGTAAAGCATGGTATATGGAGCAATGGGTAAAGTAATTGATTTTAATAGTTTTCCAAATAGAAATGAAGTTGAATATGTAGATGTAAAATTTGATCAGATTGATTGCGGGAAACAGATTGGTCGGTGCTTTATATGGTTTTTGCTTGGTAAAGACTTATATGTGAGGCAGGGCCATTTCCCATTCTCTCTAGCGTTTGCTGTAACTATTCACAAATCTCAGGGAATTTAAGTATAGTTGCAGCTTTTAATAACATTGGCAGTAGTGTAGTCAGAGAAGGTATGTAATATGTTGCATTGTCATGGGTTAAAAAATTGTCCCTTTGTTTTTAGTTGATTTTGATGAAAACAAAGTTTGTGCTAATAAACTTTGTGTTGGAGAGTATAATCAGTTGAGAAGTGTATATGCTCTTCACTTACAACTAAGCAATCGATAGATGTTGTGCAAAAAAAGCAAAAGAAAGATAAAGATGAGGCTGAGAAGAAAAAACAGCACAATTAAAGAGAAATCGTAGGCTTTTAGTTGGAAAATATAAGTGGTATCAACTTCTATGCCAATCTAATTCTGAATGTAGCCTTTCATTTGCTACATCTAGTAAATGCAATTGAGTATAACAGAGACAGCAGGTTCTCCACAGTACTGTGGGCCAGATGTACGACGGATTCACTTGTAAAAAATCAGTGAAATTCTGCAGTTATAGTTGGTTGAGTGAACTATAATTTGTGCCCCCGTAATGCACTGCTTATGACCTCACATATTACATCACTTATGACATGGTCAGAGACATCACTAATGACATCTCAAATTACAACACTCATGATATAACTGATGACATCATCTAGTGGCTTTAAGTGTTTTAAAAAAAGTTTGTCTGTTAAATATTTATATATAGATATAGGGGGCGGCAGGATTAACCATGATGCAACCCTGGAAGCTGCTGTGAACATTTTTGGGCGCTGAAGAAGGCATTTAAAGCCGAAATACATTCGCCAAACTAAAATGTCATTAAAGTTGCTTCCCTGCTGTTCCCCGATGTGGTCTCTGCTCATTTTCGAAAGGAAAGGAGGTCAAGGTGATATATTTATATATGCACAAAGATACTCCCCATGCAACCTCCAATCCTTTCGATCGGCGAGGCATAGAGAAGAGACGGACCACAGGATCTGGCCTCAGTTGTTTTTAATGGCACAGGTGAACAGCAGCAGCAATGACGCATTTCGGGCTCGTGGGCCCTTGATCACATGCAAAGTTGTTACTTGTTTTACAATTTTTTATGTGGTGTGAGTACAAAAACACCCCCCCGGAGTGATGTGGCTACTAGGATCACATGACCATAGACATAGTCAAGACACTCTAGGTTCTTTATACATTGCCTCATACGTTCTCTTAAACAAAAGAAAATATACAGTGCATGAATGCAAATTGAATGAGGAGGAAGGGGTGGAAAGATAAACAATTATTATTGCTAAAAATGAATACTGTTGCATATAGCGGCATAAATGCTCGTAGCTGAATATGTGTAAACAGCAGACTAGGTAAAACAATCTCTTCCAGGATAAATCCCTACTTGCTAACCCCTCAATGGTTAGCATTAATATATAACTATCCTCACTACTTCAAAAAGGCTAAAACTGATGAATCAGGGGGAATATAGTAAATAATTTAAAGTGCAAAACATTTTTTTGTGTGAATATGCAGTCTATTGTAAACATCGCGTTCATTTTATATCGATATAATTAGAAATAACTCCTTTACTAATTGTGGAAAAATAGCTGTGCAAATTGGAAAGTGCAAAAAGGCTTAAGAATAAAGTGCCACGTGTAAGATGCTAGAATATAGAAACTGTGTTAAAAATGTTGATAACAATATAAAATCTAGGATATAGCCTAAATTCATTGTTAAAATCACTTTAAAAATCACAATTCTAAAAACACCCTATTACATCCAATATGTACAAAATGTGAACACCCTATAAAATCAGAAATAGAGAGCAGAATTTCATTAAATTTACAAAGAAATGAAGCTATTCTATAAGGCAACAGGGAACCTGACTACCGCAAGAAATGTAACAAGCTACTGGAATATCAAGTGCCCCAAGGCCGGAATTTCTGTTAATATCATACTTGGTGGCAGGGAGCCTCACCACCAGGATATATTCCGCCTGGGCATGACTCAAAGTGCAAAGCCAAAAAATGTCAAGGCCAAAAATGCAGCAACGAAAACAGACTAGCGAGCACAACCACAGATAAAATCCTAGAGGAAAGTATACATGTCCTCAGAATTATTCAGACCATTCGGACATTTACTATCAAATTCTAAAATCATGGTTGTCTCCAACTGCCTCAACTTATATATATATATATACCAAGTGAGTAAGTAAGTGTCTAAGTGAAAGTATGGGTGAGTGACTAGTTGTGGGAATATCTGTATCAGTCTGTCAGTTGGGGTCTAAGTGGCCGTATGGGTGTGTGAGTGGTAACCCCTGGTGAAGCAGGCGTAGTGCCTCTACGCAGAGTTCCACAGCGTTGGAAGGAAACTCCATGGAACTCTGCTCCTCTCCACTCCCTTACCCCTCCCAATTAAATATAAAGTAAGAAAAAAAGGCACTTACCTGCGGTGGCTGCCTCCCCCGTGCCATGGCCGCTCTCCTTCCTCGTCCTCACTGTCCTTCTTCTCTGATAACCCCCACCCTGTACGTCTTGTGCATGTGCATGCACACACGCAAGACGTACAACGTAGGGGTTAACTGAGAACAAAGATGGTGAGCAGGAGGAAGGAGAGTGGCCATGGTGAAGAGGAGGTGTAGTTTTGCCTAAACTCCGTATTTGCAATGGAACGCGGAGTATGCAAAACTACATAAACTACGCTGGCGGAGCTTAGTTACCCACCCTGGCTTAGTGTGTGGGTATGTGAGTGGCTGTATGGGTGAGTGATTGATTGTCTGAGTACCTGTATAGTTGTATGAGTGTCTGTGTGGTTGGGTGAGGGTAGTGTGACTGCCTTTATAGATAAGTGAGTAGGTGAGTCAGCAGCTGTATGTGTAAGTGAGTGCATGTGTGAGGGACTGTATGGACAAGTGAGTGTGTGTATGGCTCTGTGGGTGAGTAAGTAGATATTGAAGTAGTGTGTGGGTGAGTAACTGGGTATGTGAAGGGCAGTATAGGGCAGCGATTGGGTATATGAGTGACTGTATGGGTATGTGATAGAGAGAATGTGAGAATATCTGTATTGGTGAGTATGTGCTTGTGTCAGTGACTGCATAAGTGAGTGAGTATGTGTTAGTATCTATATGAGTAAGTGAGGGGTGTGTGTATATATCTGTATGGGTGAGTAAGTGGGTATGTGATTGACTGAATGGGTGAGTGACCAGGTGTGTGAGTAACTCTAGTGGTGACAGACTCAGTGTGTGAGTGGCTGTACGGGTATTTGAGTGCATATGCCAGTGGCTGTATTAGTGAGTGAGTGGGTGTATGAGTGGTTGTATTGGTGAATGAGTGGATGTGCAAGTAGATCTATGACTCAGTGCGTGAGTATGTAAGTACTGGTATGGGTCTGTGAATGGGTTTGTGAGGGTTGTGTGGTAGTGGAGTGGGTGTATCAAAGGTTCTATATGGGGTGTGAATGTGTACGTCAGAAATTCTTTGGATGATGTCATCAGTGATTTCATTTAAGATTTCATCAGTGATGTCACTGACCACGTCATGAGTGCTGTAATCTGTGAGGTCATAAGCAGTGCATTGGAAGGGGCGTGTGTTATAGTTAGCTCAGCTAGCCACAACTGCTGAATTTCAATGGTTTTGAATGAGTAAAACATGAGCCTTACTATAACATCCTAGTACCTTTTGTTTTTTTAGTGAATTTCTAAAGTTTATTTATTCCATTTCCTAACTATAACATCCCTGGCCCCTTTGTTTTTTTACAGTGAAATTCTAAGGAATTTTAAATGTTAATTCCTAACTATAACATTCCTGTAACCTTTGGTTTTTATCAGTGAATTTCGTCATTTTTTTAAAGTAGTAGTCGCGTTTTCAGTGTGGTGGAGAAAGGGGGTGTGGCCTAAAAACATGACTTAGCAATCCTGCTGTGTGGGACTTACTGGAGGTAACAGGAGGGGTAGTTGGCCCCAAAGATGTCCTTGGGGCCAACTACCCCTCCTGTTACCTCCAGTAAGTCCCACACAATGGGATTCCTGAAAGTATTTGAGTGGCCACACCCCCTTTCAACACCAATACTTTTTTGGCCATGGATTAGGGGTCAGGGTATTCCTACCCTGCCCCCTTTTCTGTATTTTCACTTTGTTTTGAGTCCTAAGATGGCTGCCAGCACTTCCTGCTGAAGTATTTACAGCCAATCAGAGCTGTGCATTTTCCTGCTCACGCTTGTCTTTTTTCTTGTAGCCTACATAGCCAGAGATATTACTACAACTTTCTTCTTAAATTTAAAAAAAATTACTGAATGGATTTGCACCAAATATATAAAAAGATCAATCTGCGTAACAGCATCTACCTTTATGTCAAACTTGGTGTAATTCTGTCCAGCAGTGCGGGCTGTAGGATTGACTATGTGTCCTATGGGATTTAAAATGGGAAAACACACTTTTTTTAGCCCCCTTTTTTCATGCTCTCCAGCCATCGCCCTGTCCGCCCCAGGGACCCTCAGACTTCAAGGGGCCTTAATCCCTCAAATTAAAATGTACCTGGGGCACATTTGCACACTTGTCACTTAAGGCCCCACCCCCTCCCTTCACCACTGTCAAACGGGCCCTTTGGCGTATTGTAAATTGGGGGATTAAGTCTCCTTGAATCTTTAGGGTCCCTAGGGTTGAACTAGCCCATCAGGTACCTCATGTAGGTGCCACAGAGCTGCGTTGCAGAGAGGTGTAAAAAGGGACGCGGCTTCAGACCACCTCTCTGCAAGGCAGCCCCGTGGAGCATACTGGAGGCACCTGGTGGGCTAGTTGGCCCCCAGGGAAACCCAGAATTGAAGGGGAATTAATCCCCCAACTTAAAACGCGCCACAGGGTGCGTTTGCAGAGTGTTGCTGGGAGGGGTGGGGCCTCCGGCACGATGCCGGTCTTTTTATTTGTTTGTTTTTCCTTGTTTTGTGCGCTGGGAACCCCTTCCCCCAGGGCCTGAACTCTTTTTAAAAAAAAATCTGAATGGGAAGGGGTCCATGTGGGCCCCCCTCCTGTGGCCAAATCCAGCCCGGGGACCCCATCCCCCGGGGCATGACAACATATGATTTTTTTAAGGAGGGGAGCTGCGTGGCCTCCATTCTGAGGCCTCTATTGGCCCCAGGACCCCATCCTCCCAGGGCTGGCCTTTATTTATTCATTTTTGGGGGGAAGGGGGCCACTTGGCCCCCTTCCCGGGCCACTTCTAACCCCGGGGACCCCATCCACTTGGGCCGGCCCTATCCATTGGGGACCGTGGGGGACCCCCAATGCCCCCATGGTCCCTCCGGGTCACCGCATTGCTTTTCCACACGAGGGACTGCTGACATGCAGCTCCCTGTGTGGAAAAGCAATCTGCTTTGGAATTCGGAAGCGAGATTTGCTTCCAAAATCCAAAGCTGTGTTTGCAATGACAAGGCGGGAGCCGCGCGGCTCCCACCCTGCCATAGCAAACAGCAGTGCCCCAGGATGCCCAGGACACTGCAGGAGCTGGCCCGGGGGGTGGGTATCCCCAGGGCCATTAAGGGCTCCTGGAGGGCGGCCGCATGCCCCCTCTCCCTTCAAGAAAATAGCCCCCGGGAGGTGGTGGTCCCCGGGGCTCGGGGTCCAAAAAGGGCCACCATTTTACATTTTTAGTGCCCCAGGGACGTGGTGGTCACCGGGGCGTGTGGGGGGGCTTCAGCCCTCCCACAGGTTTCATAATTCTTAAAAATTGAAGCCCCGGAGGGTGGCGGATCCCAGGGCTGCGGGGGGGCTGTGTGCCCCATGAATATTTCAAAAAAGCTCTGTGGGTGGAGGCCCCCCAGCGGTCCCTGGGGCTGTGGGAGGGCTGCATGCCCTCCTGCATATTACAAAGACAGCCCTGGAGAGTTGGCAGTCCTCGGGGCTGCGGGGCCCCTGTGGGTCCCCAGTAATATTTTATGGCAATGCCCCTGGGTCAAGGCCCACCCGGGGGCCTCAATTAAATGAAATGTGGAAGCCCACGCTGCACTTTTTAAAAAAAAATTCGCCAAGATTTGCGACCCCAACGAGAATTTCACAGATTTATTTTCTAAAATAATATTTTTGGGGCCCTGGTGTTCCTTCTGGGACCCCCTGAGCAGGCCTAGGGGGTCTGGGTGTTTCTACCCTGCCCCTTTGTCTTGTTTTTAAACATTTTTTTCACTGTTTTTTTGTGACTCGGTTCTAGGGCAAGTCACAAGATGGCTGCCAACTTTGGAGTGTTGGCAGCCAATCACAGTGAATCTGGATTTACACCATTTGATAAAAAGGTCTCTTTCTGAACCAAGGGCTACCTTTTGCCAAAATTGGTGTAATTCCGTTCAGTAGTGCTGGCTGTAGCTGTGTCTAAAGTTTCCTATGGAAAATTACATGGGGAAAACATGTTTTGGGACCCCCTTTTTTCTCAGGCCCTGCTTGTCGAATCACCTCGAAACTTTCAAGAAAGGAGCTGACCTGAGCGGGCCACTAGTTTTGAATATTTTGCGACGATTGGTCAACCGGCGCCAAAGATATTAAGAAAAAAAAACGCTTTTCCTATGGAAACTAGGTCCTAACTATGACTACCTACTGGTGACAGCCAGTAGGTATATATATATATATATATATATATATATATATATATATATATATATATTACCTACTGGCGGTCGCCAGTAGGTATATATAGTTAGGATTTTTTCTCTATGGGATTTTTGAAAATTCTATGTCTAATACCTTTGGCGTTTGTGGACGGAATTGGCTGAAATTTTCAGGAAAATGGAACATTTTGTTTCTGAGCAGCCCCTAAAAATTTGGGGGGGGGTTCGTCAAGGGGGGGCGTCGAATGACCACGACGGAGCCACGAGATGGTAGTGCTCTCATGCTGACGCCAGCTTCAGTCTGAAACATCCAGAAACAAGGTGGGGCTTTCATCGTTTGGAAAAAAAAAAAGTTTTCATCCAATGAAAAGTGTTATTTTTAGGTCATATGATCAAGCCTTCCATCATTAGGAAACCAAAAGTAAAATGAACCAATGAAAAGTTTTATAAACAAGTCACATGACCTGTTATGCGGCATAGGGTATAAAAAGCGTAGAAAATCAGTTGGCACGTGAGGCGGCGTCAGTAGCGGACCGATGTGCGAATAGGCCGAAGGCAGCACAACGCGCCAAGATACGGATGGCACCGAGGTGGTGTCTAGCAAGTTGCCGCACTGGTGTGGCCATCCTACAATGCTGAAAGTCGGCGTGGGGCGCCCCGTTGGCCTGTGAGTTCGCGTCAGTAGCGGACCGATGTGCGAATAGGCCGAAGGCAGCACAACGCGCCAAGATCCGGATGGCACCGAGGTGGTGTCTAGCAAGTTGCCGCACTGGTGTGGCCATCCTACAATGCTGAAAGTCGGCGTGGGGCGCCCCGTTGGCCTGTGAGTTCGCGTCAGTAGCGGACCGATGTGCGAATAGGCCAAAGGCAGCACAACGCGCCAAGATCCCGATGGCACCGAGGTGGTGCCTAGCAAGTTGCCGCACTGGTGTGGCCATCCTACAATGCTGAAAGTCGGCGTGGGGCGCCCCGTTGGCCTGTGAGATGGCGTCAGTAGCGGACCGATGTGCGAATAGGCCGAAGGCAGCACAACGCGCCAAGATCCGGATGGCAACGAGGTGGTGTCTAGCAAGTTGCCGCACTGGTGTGGCCATCCTACAATGCTGCGCCGAAAGTCGGCGTGGGGCGCTCCGTTGGCCTGTGAGTTCGCTTCAGTCAGTGGGGGTTGTTTGAGGATCTGACTGCATTGGAAAGCAATGTGATGCTGTGCGTCGCCCCCAAGATGAAGGGGTGCCACACTGGTTTTGGGTATCCTACAATGCTGCTCCGAATAACGGCATGGGGCGTCCCGGGGGGTGGCTCGTCAGTAGCGGTCTGTTGTGCGAATAGTCCCAAGGCAGCAGAACGCGCTGAGATGTGGATGGCACCCAGGTGATGTCAAGTAAGTTGCCGCACTGGTTTTGGTATCCTACAATGCTGCTCCGAATAACGGCGTGGGGCGCCCCGGGGGGGGGGGGTGAGGCGGCGTGAACGGGCCTCCCCAGGTGGAGGCTCGTCTGCTGTAGTGGGGCGCCCCTTTACCGTTTCAGTTGCCTTTCCGCCCGCTTTTGGTACACTATGTCAAAATCCGCCATTCAGCTGAGTTGCGCCCACTCTTGCGGTGCAGCGATAGGCGGCTGCCACAGGACTCTCAAAATGGCGGCAGGCTCTTTCCTTTTTGGGCCTGGTCCACTGAAATGGCCCTGGGACACCTTGGAAATCGGACGCTTGTCTGCTAGGTCTTGGACCCCATTCTCGAAAGCGTCCCCTCAGCCTTGAGGATTCTACAAAAGTCTTGGGGGCCCCCGACTCCTGCAGGCTTCCGGTGAGGAGCGGCTGCCATGATTGCTCGCGGAATGACCACGACGGAGCCACGAGATGGTAGTGCTCTCATGCTGACGCCAGCTTCAGTCTGAAACATCCAGAAACAAGGTGGGGCTTTCATCGTTTTGGAAAAAAAAAGTTTTCATCCAATGAAAAGTGTTATTTTTAGGTCATATGATCAAGCCTTCCATCATTAGGAAACCAAAAGTAAAATGAACCAATGAAAAGTTTTATAAACAAGTCACATGACCTGTTATGCGGCATAGGGTATAAAAAGCGTAGAAAATCAGTTGGCACGTGAGGCGGCGTCAGTAGCGGACCGATGTGCGAATAGGCCGAAGGCAGCACAACGCGCCAAGATCCGGATGGCACCGAGGTGGTGTCTAGCAAGTTGCCGCACTGGTGTGGCCATCCTACAATGCTGAAAGTCGGCGTGGGGCGCCCCGTTGGCCTGTGAGTTCGCGTCAGTAGCGGACCGATGTGCGAATAGGCCGAAGGCAGCACAACGCGCCAAGATCCGGATGGCACCGAGGTGGTGTCTAGCAAGTTGCCGCACTGGTGTGGCCATCCTACAATGCTGAAAGTCGGCGTGGGGCGCCCCGTTGGCCTGTGAGTTCGCGTCAGTAGCGGACCGATGTGCGAATAGGCCAAAGGCAGCACAACGCGCCAAGATCCCGATGGCACCGAGGTGGTGCCTAGCAAGTTGCCGCACTGGTGTGGCCATCCTACAATGCTGAAAGTCGGCGTGGGGCGCCCCGTTGGCCTGTGAGATGGCGTCAGTAGCGGACCGATGTGCGAATAGGCCGAAGGCAGCACAACGCGCCAAGATCCGGATGGCACCGAGGTGGTGTCTAGCAAGTTGCCGCACTGGTGTGGCCATCCTACAAAGCTGAAAGTCGACGTGGGGCGCCCCGTTGGCCTGTGAGATGGCGTCAGTAGCGGACTGATGTGCGAATAGGGCCAAAGGCAGCGCAACGCGCCAAGATCCGGATGGCAACGAGGTGGTGTCTAGCAAGTTGCCGCACTGGTGTGGCCATCCTACAATGCTGCGCCGAAAGTCGGCGTGGGGCGCTCCGTTGGCCTGTGAGTTCGCGTGAGTCAGTGGGGGTTGTTTGAGGATCTGACTGCATTGGAAAGCAATGTGATGCTGTGCGTCGCCCCCAAGATGAAGGTTCCTCGGCTGCAGTGGGGCGCCCCTTGGTGTTTCACTCGCTATGCAGCTGAGTTGCGTGCGCACTTGCGGCGAATAGGCCGAAGGCAGCACAACAATATTTTCTGAATAGAAGACACCACAAGGCGCTGAGATTCGGTTGGCACCGAGGTGGTGTCTAGCAAGTTGCCGCACTGGTGTGGCCATCCTACAATCCTGCTCCGAATAACGCCGTGGGGTGCCCGAAGGGGTGGGGGGAGGCGGCGTGAACGGGCCTTCCCAGGTGGAGGCTCGTCTGCTGTAGTGGGGCGCCCCTTTACCGTTTCAGTTGCCATTCAGCTGAGTTTCAGGCGCTCTTGATGCTACAGCGACAGGCGGCTGCAACAGGACTCTCAAAATGGCGGCCTGTTCTTTGGATTTGGGCCTGGTCCACTAAAATGGCCCTGGGACACCTTAGAACTCGGACGCTCGAATTTTTTTTCCTTTCCTCTACATGCAAAAAAGGTAAATGCCCGGTACGTTACCTGCCTCATCTGCCACGATGTACTCTCCAGAGGAACCGAAAAAAAAAATAGTTATGGTAACTATACCATGCATCGTCATATGGGGAGGTGGCACCGATTAATTATAGTGCTGCACAAAAGAGAGATTTGGAGGAGAACCCCCGACCTGCCAGTACATTCACCAAAGAAGTGGCACTGACAGCATCAGAGGCAAGGGAAACGGTCCCAAATATTTAGAAGAACTTTGGAAAGATTAAAATGACATGTTTAGATTGTGGCAAATTAATTTCATGTGGACAGATGAGTGTTACTCTAATAAATACAGCATATGAACATCATCATAGTCGATGGTTGGTAGAGACATTTTGACTATATCCTGGACCTGCCCGTCCTCGCCCAAAATGGCGCCGGAATAAATGGGACTCGTAACTCCTTGTTGTGTACTGGTTGCTGAACCTTGAAATCACGAGATACGTATGCAGTTTTGAAGCACATGGCGGGCGGGGACGAGAATTGATTGAATATTTCGACATCCCTATTGATATTAAGTTCTGATGTGTTATTGATTACTGTACTATTGAAAGTTCGAATTAATGTCACCCATGGTACTTGCCCGCAAAAGTATATCTAGATAATTTTATTGTAACTGGCTCTGTCGTATTTTAATTATAAAATGTACGTCCACCGATTCCGCAACTGTTAGACACCTTAGTTCTTGCAACCTAATGGCCCGCCCGTTACGTTCCTCTACAGTGTAAATGTCTACTCATCATATATGATTACAGTTTGCTCCGTGGCCAGCCCACGTGGTTATAGGCCCGTATTTGTATACTGACATTTTCACAATAAAGGTTTTTAAAAGAAAACATGGTAGTAGTATTTACATTGGTAAAGTTTTTAATAATAGTCACTGTTTTAGAATCAGTAAAAGGCAAGTGAAATAAAGCAGTCCAATTACATGAAGGGTAAAAGGTATAATACGCAGGAATGCAGTAAAGATAAATGGTCAAGGGCTGTTGTGTTTCTACTTCTGCAACATAAAGTGATCGATAAGAATCTGATATTCAGGCGTATCGGCGACTAAGACAGCAGGCCGAGCCTCTTTTGCTCAACGGCTCCGTCATGGGACGAAGAAACGCCCTTTTTCTCGAAAAAGGAATATATTTTACTTGCAGAACAGTTGTAAATTTTCCGGGAAAGTACATTAGCCTGGAACATTATAACATATGTTTAAGAAAAAATAATGTTCAAAAGTAATAAAAAGCGTACTTTTTGGGTCATATGACCAAGCCTTTCATCATTAGAATAAGAAAAGTAAAATGAACCAATGAAAAGTTTTATTAACAAGTCACATGACCTGTTATGCTTACGTTACGCGCTGCGCGCCGCGCCCCAGATCGCTTCCGGGAAGCTGCGCTTCGCGCACCGGAGCACTTCCGGATGCGCTAACGCGGCGCGTCATATGACGCATTACGCGACAACGCAGGTCCAGAATATAGTCAAAATGTCTCCACCAACCAGCGGTCGGAACACAACCCCTTTCAGCAGGCTAAATAGTTCTGTTAAATGACAACAGAAGGGACGGGCAACAAGAACCATCAGTCAAAGAGGGGAGGGCAAGTTCTTCTCTACCGGGTCACGTTGGGGCGCTACCGGAACTGATCGAATTGGTAGTCTACAGTGTTTCTGGATGTTTCAGACTGAAGCTGGCGTTAGCATGAGAGCACCACCATTTCGTAGCTCCGTCGTGGCCATTCCACGAGCAATCATGCTAGCCGCTCCCCACCAGAAGCCTGCGGGAGTCGGGGGCCCCCAAGACTTTTGTAGAATCTTCAAGGCTGAGGGGACGCTTTCGAGAATGGAGCCCAAGCTCTAGCAGACAAGCGTCCGAGTTCCAAGGTGTTGCAGGCCCATTTTAGTGGACCACGCCCAAACCAGAAGAGCCGGCCGCCATTTTGAGAGTCCTGTGGCAGCCGCCTATCGCTGCACCGCAAGAGCGGGAGCAACTCAAGTACATGGTGAGCGAGACGCTGTAGTCAAAAGAGCAGGCGGTAAACAGCTGAATAGCGGAAGAGGCACAGTGTAGCAAAAGCGGGCGGAATGGCAACTGAAACGGTAAAGGGGCGCCCCACTACAGCGTGTCTTTAGGTGAAACGGATTGTGGGACAAGGTCAAGAATGGAAGAGTCACCAAAAGGCAAAAAGTTCCGCTTGACCCCGGGAGCCAGCCACCTATGTCGGGGGCGATCTCAGGCCACACCAGGGCAACACGACTTGCGGAGGGGGCCGGAGCCAAGCGCCCCCTCCGAGTCCGCGCCATGACACCGTCCCTCGGGGGCCTCCGTCAAGCGGTTCAGGGTGGCACCGCATCACATTGTTTTCAAATGCAGTCACGTCCTCAAACAGCCCCCACTTACATTGAGAATAGTGAAGCTGTAGCAAGTGCAAATAGGCTTCAGACAGTGTTACAAGCACTCCTCAAAACTTTGAATTATCAGAGTGCATGAGTTTCATGCTCGATCGATTGAGCTAGCCGGATCGGGCAAAAAAAGTATAAAATAGTTATGTAAATAGTTATTTAACAAAATGTTTTACCCTGTTACTTTGCTGGTGTGTTGTATATATTTGTAATATTTGCATAGAGTTTATCGTTATTTTGGGCGGGGTGGGTGGCGGAGCCGAGCTGTCTTGCAGCCATCATGGTGTGGAGCTCAGTTCATCTCACTAGTTTCGTATTTCTCATGAGGGGTTGTTCCTAATGTTTCTATTTTAGCGAGGTCAAAAAGAGATCCCATTAGTGGCCTACTGATTTTGCTCGATTCCTTTTGTTTTTTAACACGATTTTTCACTATCTGCAAAGACTAAACAGAGTATTGCGACTCTGTGCTTGTTTGTAAATAGAGAATGAACCAAAGAGAAACAATTCTAAAACAGTAAATGCTTGGATAACAATCAATCCAATGGAGAGAGAAGCAGGCACGACGGATTACAACGGGGGCAAAGGCCTGCGTTAACTACCCTTCACTATCTGCAAAGAGAGAGTACTCCTAATAGAAATGAGGGGGAGGGGGGGCAGCATTCAAAGCAGATCAGTGTGCATAAACACGAAAATGTTTTTACTTACCACGTACTTGACATTCAACAGCTTATGATATTTGCTATTAAAAAACCATTGAAATTCACTGAAAAAACCATAGGTTATAGACCATATATAGTTAGGAATTAGCATTTACAAAACCTTGAAAATTCACTGAAAAAACCATAGGTTATAGACCATATATAGTTAGGGATTAGCATTTAAAAAACTTTATTTTACTCACACAAAACCATTGAAATTCCATATATAGTTAGTTGCACTAACTATATATCGTGCACCCGCAATCCACTGCTGATGATGTCACATATTACATCATTCATGACATGGTCAGTGACATCACTGATGACATCACTGATGACATCTCAAATGACATCACTGATAACATCTCAAATGACATCACTGATGACATCTCAAATGACATCACTGATGACATCACTGATGACATCTCATTTGACATCAATGACCACATCACTGATGATATCATTCATGTGACAATACAATGCATCTCCTCACACTTTAATATAACCTCTGTTACACCCAGTGTTAAATACAGAGTATAATTTTTGAAACCATTGACACACCAATACTAGTTACTACATACGCACTCAGTGATTCCTATGTTTACACACACATTCACTCATTTACCCATACACTCATTCATACATACAATCACTCATCTTTACAACACTATCATATGCACTCATACACCTATACAGACTCTCACACTCTGTCACTCATCCATGGAGTTACTCACACACCTAGTCAGTCCTGTAAAGAATCAATCACACTTCCATTTTCTAATCTATACAGTTAAACATAAAGCACCTTACATTTTGAAACATATACTAACACATACTTACTCTCTTATACAATCATTGATACAAGTACACATTGATCTGCACAGAGTCACACACCTCCCAGCCAGCCACACACACACTCAATCTCCCATACAAATACTTGGGCAATCAATCAATAACCCATATAGTTACTCATATAGCTACTGATCAACACATGCAGCAGTTTACAGAACAACAGACATAATGATGCACAAATTAAGACAGTTTAGTCACTAACCCATGCACTCAGTGAGACACATTTAATCACTCACTCATACAGTCAGTCACGCACCTACTAAATCCTTCATCCAGACACTTCTACATCTACTCATTCTTCAATATGTAAAACATATTTAAACTTTACAGAAACACACAGTCACTGGATGATGTCATCAGTGATCTCATTTGAGATGTCATCAGTGATGTCATCAGTGATGTCACTGACCATGTCATGAATGATGTAATATGTGACATCATCAGCAGTGGATTGCGGGTGCGCGATATATAGTTAGTGCAACTAACTATATATGGAATTTCAATGGTTTTGTGTGAGTAAAATAAGGTTTTTTAAATGCTAATCCCTAACTATATATGGTCTATAACCTATGTTTTTTTCAGTGAATTTTCAAGGTTTTGTAAATGCTAATTCCTAACTATATATGGTCTATAACCTATGGTTTTTTCAGTGAATATATATATATATATATATTCACTGAAAAAACCATAGGTTATAGACCATATATAGTTAGGAATTAGCATTTACAAAACCTTGAAAATTCACTGAAAAAACCATAGGTTATAGACCATATATAGTTAGGAATTAGCATTTACAAAACCTTGAAAATTCACTGAAAAAACCATAGGTTATAGACCATATATAGTTAGGAATTAGCATTTAAAAAAACTTTTTTTACTGACACAAAACCATTGAAATTCCATATATAGTTAGTTGTACTAACTATATATCGCGCACCCGCAATCCACTGCTGATCATGTCACATATTACATCATTCATGACATGGTCAGTGACATCACTGATGACATCACTGATGACATCTCAAATGACATCACTGATGACATCATCCATTGACTGTGTGTTTCTGTAAAGTTTAAATATGTTTTACATATTGAAAAATGAGTAGATGTAGAAGTGCCTAAATAAAAGATTTAGTAGGTGCGTGACTGACTTTATGAATGAGTAAGTGATTAAATGTGTCTCACTGAGTGCATGGGTTAGTGACTAAACTGTCTTAATTTGTGCATCATTATGTCTGTTGTTCTGTAAAGTGCTGCATGTGTTGATCAGTAGCTATATGAGTAACTATATGGGTTATTGATTGATTGTCCAAGTATTTGTATGGGAGACTGAGTGTGTGTGTGGCTGGCTGGGAGATGTCTGACTCTGTGCAGATCAATGTGTTCTTGTATCAATGATTGTATAAGAGAGTAAGTATGTGTTAGTATATGTTTGAAAATGTAAGGTACTCTATGTTTAACTGTATAGATTAGAAAATGGAAGTGTGATTGATTCTTTACAGGACTGACTAGGTGTGTGAGTAACTCCATGGATCAGTGGCAGAGTGTGAGTGTCTGTATAGGTGTATGAGTGCATATGATAGTGTTGTAAAGATGAGTGATTGTATGTATGAATGATTGTATGGGTGAATGAGTGAATGTGTGTGTAGACGTAGGAATCAGTGAGTGCGTATGTAGTAACTAGTATTGGTGTGTCAATGGTTTAAAAAATTATATTCTGTATTTAACACTGGGTGTAACAGAGGTTATAGTAAAGTGTGAGGAGATGCATTGTATTGTCACATGAATGATATCATCAGTGATGTGACCATTGATGTCAAATGAGATGTCATCAGTGATGTCATTAGAGATGTCATCAGTGATGTCATCAGGGATGTCATTTGAGATGTTATCAGTGATGTCATTTGAGATGTCATCAGTGATGTCATCAGTGATGTCATTTGAGATGTCATCAGTGATGTCATCAGTGATGTCACTGACCATGTCATGAATGATGTAATATGTGACATCATCAGCAGTGGATTGCGGGTGCGCGATATATAGTTAGTGCAACTAACTATATATGGAATTTCAATGGTTTTGTGTGAGTAAAAAAAAGGTTTCTTAAATGCTAATTCCTAACTATATATGGTCTATAACCTATGGTTTTTTCAGTGAATTTTCAAGGTTTTGTAAATGCTAATTCCTAACTATATATGGTCTATAACCTATGGTTTTTTCAGTGAATTTCATTGTTTTTTTAAAAGCTAATATCTATAGCTGTAAAATGTATTCTTCTTTAAATCAAAAAATATATTTTATATGTTTATTAATAATTTTTTTTATTATCATTTTTTTTTGTTCGCTCCCGGTTCGCGAACCGGGAAGCTTCCCGTTAGCTCAATGTGGTGCCGCGACCCGGTCCGCGAACCAGTAAACGTTCCGTTTGCGCAACTGCCGCGTTAGAAATCAACATCGTGACGCGTCGCGGAAGCGCGACGTATCGCGTTGTCGCGTAATGCGTCTTATGACGCGCCGCGTTAGCGCACCCGGAAGTGCTCCGGTACGCGAACCGCGGCGCGAAGCGCAGCTCCCCGGAAGTGATCCGGGGCGCGTCGCGAAAGCGCGACGTATCGCGTTGCCGCGTAATGCGTCTTATGACGCGCCGCGTTAGCGCACCCGGAAGTGCTCCGGAGCGCGAACCGAGGCGCGAAGCGCAGCTCCCCGGAAGCGATCCGGGGCGCGTTCCGCAGCGCGTAACTTAAGCGTAACAGGTCATGTGACTTGTTAATAAAACTTTTCATTGGTTCATTTCACTTTTGGTTTCCTAATGATGTAAGGCTAGGTCATGTGACCTAAAAATAACACTTTTCATTGGTTTAGACCTATTTTTTTTCCAAAATGATGAAAACCCCTCCTTCTTTCTTCACTCTGACTTTCATCTTTGTGAGAGGAAGACCCTTTGTGATCACTGAGCAATGGCTTCATTAGTAGCTTCAGCTGGTGCACCCCCACCACCACCACCACCTCCTCATAGGAAGAGAGGACCACCTCCACAGTTCATTACCAACACAGAGGAGGAAGAGGATGAAGAAGAGGAACAGGAGATACAGGAAACACCGTTTTTACAAGAGGAGCCCCGGGTATCTCATCATAAAACTAGTTTCATTTGGCAGTTTTTTTCATTTCCTGAAGGACAGAAAAAAGTTAATGCTCGATATGTGACGTGCCTGATATGTAAAGAGGACTTATCTAGAGGCACAGAAAAGAAGTATAGTTACGGCAACTATACTATGCACCGTCACATGCTGAGGTGGCATCCACTAAACTACAGCCGGGCAGAGATGCGTCACCTTCAGGACAATCCACCAACTCCTGTGGCCAGGACATCGTCACAGGTATCTCTGTCGGGGCCAGAGGCACGGGAAACCGTGCCAAACATTCAGGACAACTTTGTCCATATGAAGATTACCTGTTTATATTGTGGTACATTGCCCTCATGTGCCAATATGAGCATTAACTTAATAAACAGAGCATTTGAAAACCACAAGTGCTCTAAACGCCCCAAAAAGTAAAAAATTTTTTTTGCTCCTGTTGAGCCCTTTCCAATGCCTGTTTTTTGTTGTTTCCCCCCCAAAAAAAACAAAAAAAACATAAAACTGTTAAAAAAAAAAAATATTCAGAAAAAAAAACAAAAATATACAAAACAACAAAAACATAAAAAAAAGTTCTTTTCAGAACTACCTCCCCTTTATAAAAAAATTGCTAGAATGTTTAGCACTCTGGCAAGCTCTATTTCTTTTGGTTCGCTTCCTGGTTCGCTCGCCGGTACGCGAACCGGAAGCGAACCAAAAAAAAAAAAAAAAAAAAAAAGAAGAGTAAGTATAAGGGAAGTAAACAGAGAGTAATGTTAAAACAAAGACAGCTATAGGGACTAAACCAGAGATACTGTTTAATAGATTTATTTACCGAAGAAAAGATGGAAGAGGGTATAATTGTGAAAAAGAAAATAGATAAGGAAGTGAAAGAAAAAAAGGAGAGTAGAAGAATAACAAAGAAGAGTTTCTTAGAGAATGTGAGTGAATGTTCAAAATACGATTAAAACATGTGGAATAACAGAGAGAAAAAACAGAAAGCAGAAAAGAAGAAGTAACAGAAAAGGAATAATTGAAACAGCAAAGAAATGTAAATAACATAGGGGCATATTATCAACATAGGCAATAAAAGTTTCGCAGCTTTTATTGGCAGAAATGTGTCGCTAAAGCCGCTTTTGCAGCAGAAAACTGCCGCTACAGCTGCTTTTGCAGCATTTTTCTGCCGATAAAAGCAGCAATAATTTTATTGGCTGTGTTCATAATATGCCCCTTAGTGTGCTTCAACTACACAGAGAAAGCATAATGAACAAGTAGTGAAAGAGTGATCAGTCAGAGACACTAAGAGTAATAGAGACGGAGTGAGTGAACAAGAGTGAGGAACTATGAGGAGAGGGACTGAGAAAAGGAGTGGAAGGAGTAGAGTAAGTAAGTAAGTAATAGAGAAAGGAATGAGGGAAGTAGCAAAGGCAGGAAAGTTAGGGTTAAAGAAATGAAGCAGTGGAACTAATAGTAGTTAAATGTGATAGAAATGTAACGAAAAGAGTACAAAACATTGACCTTATAATTGTCGTTAACTTAGTCACTTGTTATTTTTATACTTTCAATCTGTGAAAGAGAGAACAAACATTTGAAAAATATTAAAACATGTATTTAAAAATTAGAAAAGACAAGGGAAAAGATTGAAGGACAAACAGTTTTTCAACAACTTTGACACTTACAGAAGCTTCTGCTTCTCCAGGCCCCCTACACAGTCCTAAAGATATACATTTTAAACTAACAGTATCTTGATGCAGATGAACTGAGGCCTATCTTGGAACATGGTGCATCTTTTGCACTGCTATTGTCTCACAAAAGTGACGCAATCGCAGCGCAAAAGAGGTGCACAATCATCATAAAACTGTTCCTAACATTTTAAATGATTGTTTCAGGATGGCAATAAGGTGTGTCCTATCCAGACGTTTGTTTCAGGTGAGGCCTACTCAGGGTTGCAGATCAAATTTAGTAGCCTTGTTGAAGAGTACAGAGGAGATAATACATGTGCAGGGCAACCAATAAAGTTCAAACTTCCTCTGTTTCCCTGGAGAGGCCTAAACTTCATCTGCACAATTTGATTCGTAATGTTACGAAACACAGGTAATGTATTTGAAAAATATGCAATTTCTTTTGCTCATTTCACAATCACATCACTTGTGTTTCCTTTGGTTAGGTATCTCATTATGCAGATGTAGTCCAGCATATGAAAGAGTACGCACTGAATGCAACAACTTTGACACTTACAGAAGCCTCACCTTCTCCATGCCTCCTACACAGTTCTAAATGTACATCATAAATACAAACAGTGCAGAATTAACTATACATGTTAAATGGTTTATTTTTGCTGTTCTCAGAATGTATCAAATTTCACTAAAAACAGTGACTTGAAGGTATTCATCATATAACAGCGGGGGAAAAAAAAACACAATCAAAATGATTGTGTTTAAAAAATCCATATAACATAACCAATCAGAAATCAAAACTCCTCAAAAGTAACTTACTTTCCATGACGTCGAAGGATATCCTATGAACAGCTTACACTCTGTTGTGCTGTTATTATTTTCAGCCGGCCACTTTCTGAAAGAAAAGCTCCATCGTTTTGAAAAATATGTTACATACAATAAATGACTTCTCGCTCTCTACCACACGTTTCCTCAAGGCCAAATCGTGTAAGAGCCATTTATAACTCTTGGAATTCTTGTAAGCAAATCCCGTCATTTTGTATTTCCGCAACTTTCAGAAAGAAATCGTTCAAGATCACTTTCACAATCCTAGACTAGTAATATCTTACCTTTTTTGCTCACTCATGTTCTACATTTCCTATGACACTGATACTGCTTACTATGAAGCAGACTTACACTACCTCTATGACTACTACAATTATTTAATTCTCTACATCACTTTTAATCACAAAGCAATATAAAACAGTAGATAAAATTATATCAACCCCTAGAATCATTATACGCCAGTTACCTACCCTAAATTCTCTTTTCTGAAAACAGAAAGTACGAATATTTTTAGTAAAAAGGCAACATTGTATCGTAGTCAAATGGCAATAATTTCCGAAACAGCAATTTTTTTTACATTTTCAATAACCTGTGTAATAAGCGGATCTTGTCAAATAACCATCATGCAATATAATAGCTGCAGTTACAAATCTTCTTCCTAAAATCAACGACTGTGTAGCCACAACATTTGTAATTAAAGTTGAAGACTTACTTTCATCAGGTTTATATAATTGGATTTTTAAAATGACATTATAATCAAAAGTTTGGACCAATAATCTAGACAGCATTGCAGACTTACATTCCCTCTACTCCATGTTTTGATTGGCTGCTTGAATTAGCTTATAAAAAGAAACAGTTTTTCTGAACTCATTCAAAGTGCAGTTATTTTTCCATGACGTCAAGTGTTATGGTAAGAAGACCGTTTGCTTTGGGAAATACTCTGTTGTCCTTCAACTAATCTGTGCCCACCACTTTCTGTAAGAAAATCTTTTTTTCCAGGAACTATTGTCTCTGTACTACACTTATCCTCAAGGCCAAATCGTGTAGGAGCCATTAGAACCTCTTGAAATTCCTCAGAGCACATCCCGAGATTCTTTCCCTAAAATTTTGGTTTTAAAAACACCAGGTAAAAATTTTTAAGGTCATACGGCATTTTTTTTTTTAAAGTTAAAACAGAATCGTTGCAGAATGACCAGCCGTTTCTAGACTTTAAATAAGCTGTGTAATGTCCTGATGTTATTGAAGGACCGTCATGATATATAATTGCTGCAGTTACAAAAGTCCTTCCTGATATTGACAACTGCGAAGCTACAACATTTTTAATTAAAGTTGTCAATTTTGTTCCATCAGCCCTACATCGTTGGAACATTAAAATGACATACTGGCCATATGTTCGTATAAATAATGTTGACATCATTTCAGATTTACATTGGCTACACTCCATGTTGTGATCAGCTGCTTTTACTAGCTTATTAAAGGACACTGATTTACTGTCTGGCAAAGTTAAATATATAAATCTTTCTGAGTCTACACTAGTAGTACTTGATACCCTACAGTTCTCGCAGTCATGCTGCCATTGATAAGAAAGCCCAAACAGGTGATCTACATCTACACCTTCAGCATGCAATACATCAAGCATATACATTAAAAACTCCTGACAATCTTGCTGAATATTTTGAGAGAATTGTGTTTGACCTGAACATCTGTCTAACAGATTTCGAATTTCAGACACACTTTCTATTTTTGTTCTATCAGTGCTACATTTCTCTAACACAGAATTTAACAAACTGCAAAATCTGTGATCCGAATTGACCACAATCTCTTCTTTTACATTTTGTAGAGAAAACAAAACATTAACCACTACATTAGCATAGCAGTTGACACCAGAACTGTTTTCAAATTGAAAACCAACAACATCTTCAACAGAATCCTTTTTCTTTCTGCTTATAATTTCAGGTTCATCAACTTTTCGTCTTTTTGGTACAACCTCCCTAGTATTGGTCACATTTCTTCGTTTCCGGCCTACCACACGTTTCTCAAACAAAGGATATTGAGGCAAATGTGGCGCATACTCTCTTCTTAACCTATTGTATTCCTTAACACAATCTAGATCCGCACAAATGTTTGTGACATCACACTCAATCAAGTACAATCCCGATAAAGTTCTAACTCGTGACAATGCCACATATGCCATACCCTCCTTGAACACAGAACTGCCAATATTCACCAATGCACTGTCTACACTTAAACCTTGTGATTTATGGATTGTCACCGCATATGCCAAGCAAACAGGAAACTGCTTACGGCGAACATATAAGTCTTTTACAAGCAAAAATCTAGCAGAACAACGACCAATTAGCTGTACTTCCTCAATGCCATCAAATTCAATTTTTAAAAATTCAATTCCATCTCTATTTCTGTATTTCACAAAATCAACAACATTACCCATTGATCCATTTACCAGACCTCTTTCAACATGTAAATTCCTTCTTAAAATTATACGGCAATTTAAGCAAACATTCAGAGTCTTTTCAAAACCTGCAGTTTTAGATATAGTCTTCTCTAATGAATCCAATTTTGTTTTCAAATTCTCAGACAAAATAATTGTTGATCCCATATGCTCTACTCTGTCAATAGCTTCCAGTTTCACAATCTCTTGGTTTTCTAAATACAACATTTTGTTGTTGAAGATGGCACATTCTACAAGAGTTGGCATCAAACATATTCCAGATTTCTTCTCAGTAATTTTCTGAAAAATATTCTCAGGCACAACGTCTTGTTCTGGATATAAATTTGACAGTAATCGTGCATGTAAAGCTTGTTTCCCATGCTCGGTCACTTTTCCAATTCTAACATCTTGTAGAATATTCTTGTAAACTTCATCCTTCGCCTGACGCATATTTTCATGCAGTTCAGCATAATTGAAGTTTAACCATATATTGACGTTGCCAATGCTCCCTAGGCACTTCCTGGTATCTTCAAGCGTGAGCATTTTGAACACAGGTTGTCCTTTCACTGGTGTCAGCTGCAGAAGATCTCCGAAAACAATGATGTGTTTGCCACCAAATAACACATCATACTCTGTTTTAAGAACTTCTTGCATTCTCAAATGCACAAAGGCAATCATGACATTGCAAACCATGCTTACTTCGTCAATGATAAGAAGTTTCATTTTCCTCAAGACTCTTGAAACTTCACAACAAGCATCTCCAGATAACTTGTGGTATTGTAATTTGTTATCATGCTCCACTGGCAGCATCAGTAGACGATGCAAAGTAATACCTTTAATGTTATGTGCTGCCAGTCCAGTTGGAGCGGTGACAACACAAGACAGCGATGACTCAGTCCTTTCCTTCAAATAACATGAAATTGCTTTAATGAGGAAACTCTTTCCAGTTCCCGCTTCTCCACTCACGTACAGTCGGACAGGCTTCAACGATGTACATGAGCACTCTTTCTTCTCATGACTTAATCCATGATCAATTTGCTTGGTAACTTCGTCATATATTTTCCTCTGCTCAACGTTGAGTTGTCTTTCCAAGTCTTCTAAGTTAACCGCATCCTCCTGAGCATGTGCCATGGCTCTTTCCACTTCATTCATGGCAGTGGCAGCTTCATTTTCGATAACAGGTCCTCCTAGTGGATCCTGACTCAATGAAACAGAACTCTGACTGTCCTGAGAACTGTCTCTGGCAATCTCAGCTGCAATCGTTGCTTCCTGCTCGATTTCCGCATTCAACATTTGTACATATTTGGGAAAAGCAGGACATTCTATGGTCTCCTTGGTGGCAGTGAAAGAGTCTTCATAACAGAGGAAATCTCCAAGCAGTTCCTCTTCTGCACGCCAAGGCTTGAAAAGTTGCAAAAGTGCTAAATAGAAAAACTCCTTTTTTTCAGGAGATTCGCCACTCAATTTTCGATGGTTTACCAAGTGGCATTTTCTTTGCTTGACCAGACATCCCTCACTTCCAATTACAGCATACACTCCTTGATCAATATCTTCTTTGATGTTCCTCTTGAATATGTAATTTTGTAGAACCTCATACAGACAAACATTCTCGAGGTGACTGCTTCGATTTGGATAATATGTATCCAACATGTTGGTCTTCAAAATGTCGGTACTGTTTGGCTCCTTTTCCGCCAAATACTCAATTTCCCGCACAGGTTTCAGAACTCGATTACGCGTTGCAGCAAGACCAAGACTCGCCCAAACAATACTCCTAGATTTGGCATAGAGACTTGCTGAAGACAACCGGTCAGAACATTCGTAAGCTCCGATTTCTCGATGCGACAACATCTTCAGACTGAAACTGTACAACTTCTTACTGAGGCTCTTTTCATGGGAAATGTCCTCCCACATATCCTTCAATTCTGTCTTTTCTTTTTTGGTGATGTAAGATGTCACATACCGAGCCACAGCCATACAGTTATCAGCCACAAACTGTATATCCATGTTAGCATTCCACATGGACAAAATCACTGGGTTGTAGTCGTTGATGTACTTGGACTCTTCGTTCCTCTTCAAATTGTACGTGTTTTTAGGTGATTTCTTCATCACATTATGTCGCAGCGAAGACATCAAACTGTTCACTCTTCCTTTAGAAATCACCGGTCGTGGAAAGGCGAAACGACATTTGGTGTAGAACTTGTCCTTGTTTCTGAATTTACGACGACAGTACTTTTCGCAACGATGGCTTTGGAAGCGTAGAACTTGTTCTCTTAGACTTTTGTCCTCCTTTGCGTTTGGAACAGCACATGTAGAATACTGTTCTATGAAACTCATCATTAAGTCTTCTGGATCTGTTCCAAATTTAGGTGCATCCTTGATCCACAGCAGCATATGTATATGAGGAGCACCTCTTGCTTGGTACTCCTTTCTCCAGAAGAAATCCAACACCTCTCCAAGAGGTGGATTCTTCTTATTCATGATGAAATACATCATAGCTTCAAATATATGATTGAAGTACCTGCATACATTCACTGGATCCAAAGAGCACAGTTCTCCGGGTGTCTTGAATTCGATGTTTTCGATGTTTCCATTTGCCTCTCGTAGAAATTCAAGTAAGTCTTCCCAGCCATACTCGGCACAGCTCAGAGTGAGGAACCATGTGGGAGTTCCTAAGTTCCTCAGCATACATTTTAAATCACCATGACGACGGTACCAGTACTCATTAGTACCACGCTGACACGCCATGAGATTAATCAGGTGACAATCCAAAATACTGTCTTGGACATTGACTTTATCCATAAAGTCACTTGCCGAGATGTTTTGCATCTGTATACCACTTTTCAAGATGTGGTTCACTGCATATGACAGTCCAGACAGATCGCTTTCAAACAGGAGATGAAACAAATAGGGAATGCATTGTCGAAACCTAGCATCTTCTGCATACAATCGTAAAGTCCGGTATTCAGAAGCAGGAATTTGATGAGGTCGCTCATCATATCTTCCTCCTTGACCTGTTGGAAATAGCTGTGGAAAACACCGAGCTTCCAAACTTTCCTCCCAGACACTAATGGGACTCCCTTTGGCTTGTTTCATTTGAAACAACTCAATAGCATTCCCCATGACTTCCTTGGAATGCAAAGGATGAACACTATAATGTTCATATATTTCTTCACTTTTAGAGGGTTCTACTTTCTCAATTTGACCAGCACACAAATCGCTATCCTCTTCCTCACTTACTTCCTCTTCTGCAACATATACATTCTTGTAGTACTTATTATTTTTTTTCAAATACAATGTTGCCTTTTTTACTTTCCTAACATCCACTAAATCTTGCCTTTTTTTTATTCTTTGTCGGAACCCCATTAACTAAGATAACCAGAGGTTCCTCTTCCACTTTTTCTACTCCAATTGTGTTAATGTTTTTCTTCAAATCTAGAGGCAAATAAACAACTCTTCCCTTTAATCCTCTCTGTAAATCTGATGGAGGCAATTTCCCTGTCTTTGGCTCCATTCTTACAATAGCCTGAAAGGGATGGATACTTTGAATCAAAATAGATTCATAAGTATTTAAATCCTTCAATTCAGAAGGAATCTCAACCAATTCCAGATTATTATGAACCGCTCTAGCAGGCATCTGGTTTTGATTTAATTTGTTACAACAATAAGTACACACACGTTGATCCGATCCCAAATCAAAACAATTTTCTACCATCAAGTATGTAGCGAAATCCTTCCATTCACTATTATTTTCCCTTTCACTTCTTGCATATAAATCCACTAACTTAGTCTGATTCTTATAATAAGTGCGTCGACAACACACACAAGTGAAATTAGGCCTCTCACTTGATTTCACCTGAAACGTGGCAATTTCCTTCTGAAAATTATCTGTACTGGAAACCTGTACACTATCTTCCACATTACCCTCTTCTTCTGGGTCAATTTCAACATTCTCCTCTTTACTTCCAAAGTAACAAAACTCAATTTCTTCACACATATTCTCCACATCTATTTCAGAACCATGCAAAAGAGCAGCGCATAATTGTTTAAGCATAACTGCTGGACTCTTAGCATAATACAACATTCTAACTAATTTCCTCACTTTATTATGATGCACTGCTAGCATCCTGAAATGATGAAAAACACTCTGGCATACTCTCCTGGAAAGACAAGCCAGTGAATGACCATGCAAACCTGTCACTTCTCTCACTCTGCAAGGATCTAATTCTTGCAACAACTTCATTTTCTGCTTCAAACTTTTCTTATTAAATGTCCGTACAAAATCACAAAGCAAATTGATGGAATCCTATCGCACACTGCAAATACTACTACACTTCCAGGTGTACACAGGTCCCTTAGGACGTCTTCCTAAAACCTCATTACCTAACATCTCTTCTGCCTCTGTTGTCACAAGTTTTTCTTTTTCAACTGGACAACCATCTTTCACCTCATAAGCTCGACCGCTGGTGTCAACTGCATGCACCAAATCATTATCCTGGAAATAACTCTCCTCATTGAAAAATGCCTCACAACTTGAACTATGCATCCATTCTCGGGAAAAAACTTCACAAAAATTACTACGATTAACTATTCTCTTCCATCTACTATTTCTTTTGAAATCATAAATTGCCTTGTTTAGCTTCCTAATTCTATTGATTATCAAAATAAATAACTTTCGTTTAATTTCAAATGCCTGATCAATAACTTTCTCAACTTTTTTTTTTCTCTTATAAAAAACCACTTTCTGTTGACCTTTCTTAATATTTTTTAACAAATTGCCAATTATCCTGTTGCGGAACATTCGTTTACGAATGTCCCTAAACTGTTGTTTCCTTCTACTATCATGCACAGAGTTATCTCTTGCTCTAGCAGTAACATTTTTGATTGGCCTTTCCTTTCCCTTTAAATTGCTTCTCTTTTTCTGGACAAAAACATTTTCTGTAGTACTACTTTTTTTTCTAGAAATGTTTCTTATGAATGTTTTCGTGGTCTTACCCGGTGCTTTCTTGGTGACTTGACGATTTTTTATTGTAGAGGACTGCTGCTGTAAATGATGGACCTGCTGTCTTTGACGTTTTGTAGCCTTTCTCATTCTCTCCTTAGTTGGCATTCTCAAAATTTGAAATGATCTGCAGTTGAATCTGTGGTAAAATATAATAAAAAATGTTATTAACCACTATTACCAAACAGTAAATCAATAACAGTCATCAAAAACTTAACACACTACTTAACATTTTTACATATAATATTTTTTAGTGCTTTGGCAAATTTAGAATACAGAAATAGCAGAAAAGAAATGGAATTCTTCTTCATTTTACCTGTCCTGTTTTATATGTGAATCTGATCTAATTTTATGAGCATATTTTAATATTTTATTGAAGACACTACACATAACCTGTTTTTGAAGGTGTGTTTAATTTAAAATTAAACAGTTTACATTTTTACTTTTCATTTATTGTAAATTTTAAAAATAAATGTTTATAGTTCCATAGGCTCAAGCACGTCAGCTTCCCACCCTATGTCATACAATTCTGACAAATCGGCATCCTCATCATATTCTTCATCATCCTCAGGATTTAAATCATCCAAGGGATCTACTTCCACTGACGTTTCAATTACAAGTTCAATGATGAGGTCGAGATCAACTGATTGCTGATTGTCACTCATGTTGATGTTGTCGTTATCTTTAAAGAAAGAGAACAACAATGAGATGTTTCAGAGTAAGAGACAAATCTCAGAGATTATAATAGTAAATTTGTTTAACAAGAGTAACATTTTGCAGCTATCATTTAGCCATGTCCAGCGATGCTGAGGAGGTGAGGCCTATGTCCAAGTTTTCAGTGAACAGGACTCATCTCTTCTTAACCTTGGATAAGCCTCACCGACTCTGTGTCCCCTGCTCTTACTTAAATGTACGGGGCAGATTTATGCTAAGTGGCGCATCCCCACGGATGCACCAGTTAATGTGCACCGCTGCTCTGCCACCCATAGTGTGCCGCATTTACAATGTGGAGCACCATTGAGCAAAAACAGCACAGATGCGTCACGCATCTGTGCCGCAAAAGCAGCACATTGCAGGAATCACGTCATAAGCGCGACATGTCTACTGCAATGCACAGGAGGAAGCCTCACATTGCATGGTGCATCACTTCTTAGGCCTGTTTCAAACAGGTGTAAGGATTTGATTCAACAATGCTATAAAGCTGACTCAGTGAAATCTTCTAAAGTTCACTGTGTTAGTTTTACAGGGCTTTCATGCAAATTAATGCATACCTTGCAACAAAACACTTATATGAAAACTGACGCAGGTTTCATTTGGCACAGGACTTTACAGCATGACACATCTGCCTTGATGCATCAAGTTGTAAATATGTCGCCACATAGCAAATGATTTGCACCACCGCTGCGTCACAAAAGTGACGCACAGTGACGCAAAAGAGACATACACCTATCATAAATCTGTCCCTAACATTTTAAATGATTGATTCAAGATTACGATAAAGTGTGGCCTATCCAGAGGTTTGTTTGAGGTGAGGCCTATTCAGAGTTGCAGATGAAATTTACGCTTGTTGAAGAGTACAGAGGAGATAATACATGTGAAGGCCTACCAATGAAGTAAGTCATATCCACTTCACTCTTGAACAAAGGCCAGACCTTTTCTGTGTCCATGGACAGACCTAAACTTCATCTGCACAATGTCATTCGTAAACTTAGGAAACACAGGTGATGTAATTGAAAAATGTGGAGTTTCTTTTCCTCATTTCACAATCACATCACCTGTGTTTCCTTTTCTTAGGTATCTCATAGTGCAGATGGACTCTAGCATATCAAAGAGTACACATAAGTTGAGCATTGTATTCAACAAATTTGACATTTACAGAAGATTCAGCTTCTTATCTTGTTGGAGATGAAATGAGGCCTGTCTTGCAACATGGTGCATCTTTTGCATCACTCCTGCATCGGTTTCATGTGGCACGGGACTTTACAGCATGACACATCTGCCTAGATGCATCAAGTTGTAAATATGTCACCACATAGCAAATCTTTTGCACCGCCGCTGCATCACAAAAGTGACGCACAGTGACGCAAAAGAGGCATACACCTATCATAAATCTGTCCCTAACATTTTAAATGATTGATTCAGGATGACGATAAGGTGTGACCTATCCAGAGGTTTGTTTAAGGTGAGGCCTACTCAGGGTTGCAGATGAAATTTACGCTTGTTGAAGAGTACAGAGGAGATAATACATGTGAAAGCCTACCAATGAAGTAAGTCATGTGCACTTCACTCTTGAACAAAGGCCAGACCTCTTCTGTGTCCGTGGACAGACCTAAACCTCATCTGCACAATGTCATTCGTAAACTTAGGAAACACAGGTGATGTAATTGAAAAATGTGGAGTTTCTTTTCCTCATTTCACAATCACATCACCTGTGTTTCCTTTGCTTAGGTATCTCATAGTGCAGATGGAGTCTAGCATACCAAAGAGTACACATAAGTTGAGCAGTGAATACAACAATTTTGACATTTAGAGAAGATTCAGCTTCTTATCTTGTTGGAGATGAAATGAGGCCTGTCTTGCAACATGGTGCATCTTTTGCATCACTGCTGCATCGGTTTCATGTGGCACGGGACTTTACAGCATGACACATCTGCCTAGATGCATCAATTTTTAAATATGTCGCCACATAGCAAATCTTTTGCACCGCCGCTGCGTCACAAAAGTGACGCACAGTGACGCAAAAGAGTCATACACCTATCATAAATCTGTCCCTAACATGTTAAATGATTGATTCAGGATGACATTAAGGTGTGGCCTATCCAGAGGTTTGTTTAAGGTAAGGCCTACTCAGGGTTGCAGATGAAATTTACGCTTGTTGAAGAGTATAGAGGATATAATACATGTGAAGACCTACCAATGAAGTAAGTCATGTCCACTTCACTCTTGAACAAAGGCCAGACCTCTTCTGTGTCCGTGCACAGACCTAAACCTCATCTGCACAATGTCATTCATAAACTTAGGAAACACAGGTGATGTAATTGAAAAATGTGGAGTTTCTTTTCCTCATTTCACAATCACATCACCTGTGTTTCCTTTGCTTAGGTATCTCATAGTGCAGATGGACTCTAGCATATCAAAGAGTACACATAAGTTGAGCAGTGAATACAACAATTTTGACATTTAGAGAAGATTCAGCTTCTTATCTTGTTGGAGATGAAATGAGGCCTGTCTTGCAACATGGTGCATCTTTTGCATCACTGCTGCATCAGTTTCATGTGGCACGGGACTTTACAGCATGACACATCTGCCTAGATGCATCAAGTTGTAAATATGTCACCACATAGCAAATCTTTTGCACCGTCGCTGCGTCACAAAAGTGACGCACAGTGACGCAAAAGAGGCATACACCTATCATAAATCTGTCTCTAATATTTTAAATGATTGATTCAGGATGACGATAAGGTGTGCCCTACCCAGAGGTTTGTTTGAGGTGAGGCCTACTCAGGGTTTCAGATGAAATGTACGCTTGTTGAAGACTACAGAGGAGATAATACATGTGAAGGCCTACCAATGAAGTAAGTCATGTCCACTTCACTCTTGAACAAAGGCCAGACCTCTTCTGTGTCTGTGGACAGACCTAAACCTCATCTGCACAATGTCATTCGTAAACTTAGGAAACACAGGTGATGTAATTGAAAAATGTGGAGTTTCTTTTCCTCATTTCACAATCACATCACCTATGTTTCCTTTGCTTAGGTATCTCACAGTGCAGATGGAGTCTAGCCTATCAAAGACTACGCAGAAGGTTAGAACTGTATGGAACATGGCTATGTAAGTCAAATAATCAAAATCTAAATTTGCCAAGCACACATGGGGGCGTATTTACAAGGACCTTGCACCACAGGGAAAGGTCTTAAATTAAAATGGGAAAAATAACATCAGAGAGACTCAAAGGCCTTATAAATATGCCCCAAGCAACCTATGAACCTCTAGCATTACATATCAAGAAACCTAATTGATTTCAAAAAACGTTTTTAAACACAACTTGTAAAGCAATTATATTCATACATTCATGGGGAAGTTACTTAAAATACCCTAAGACACATGAAAGCGTTTTTTTTAAGCCCTTGCTCCATTTTTAGATCACTTTTAACATGGCTATGTAAGTCAAATAATCAAGATCTAAATTTGCCAAGCACACATGGGGGCATATTTACAAGGACCTTGCACCACAGGGAAAGGTCTTAAATTAAAATGGGAAAAATAACATCAGAGAGACACAAAGGCCTTATAAATATGCCCCAAGCAACCTATGAAGCTCTAGCAGTACATATCAAGAAACCTAATTGATTTCAAAAATCGTTTTTAAACACATCAACTAAATCAATTAGATACCTACATTCAAGGGGAAATGACTTAAAATGGCCTAAGACACATGAAAGCGTTTTTTTTAAGGCCCTTGCAACATTTTTGGGTCACTTTTAACATGGCTATGTTAGTCAAAGAATTAAAATCTAAATTTGCCAAGCACAGATGGGGGCATATTTACAAGGACCTTGCACCACAAGGAAAGGTCTTAAATTAAAATGGGAAAAATTACATCAAAGGAAGTCAAAAGCCTTGAAAATATGCCCCAAGCAACCTATGAAACTCTAGCAGTACATATCAAGAAACCTAATTGATTTTTAAAAACGTTTTTAAACACATCTTGTAAAACAATTATATTTATACATTCATGGGGAAGTGAGTTAAAATACCCTAAGACACATGAAAGCATTTTTGTAAGACCCTTGCACTTTTTTTGCATCACTTTTAACATGGCTATGTAACACAAAGAAACAAAATCTATTTGTAAAACACTTGACACAAAGCAACATTTTAAATACACAACTTTCTTCATAATTTTCTCCCTAAACCATACTATTCTCTACCTAAATTAAATGAATCTTTTCTCACCTTAGCAAATACTTTATGAGTTTCAAAACAGTCTCAGAAACACACCAAATTGTCTTTAGCAGAGCAAAAGGTATGCACTCCAGAGTCTGCAGCTATGAAAAGCACAGAAATGCTGTAACTCATCACACATATCTCTCATGTCACCCAATCAAAACTCTTCCCTCACTTTTTTCAAATCAACACCCTTCCCCCCTCTGGCCTTTCTACCTTTTTTGCATAGCAACCACCTCCTGAAAGACCTCTCATGTTTGCAAGTTCACACAACAATGTTTCAATTGAACTCTGAACTCTCAGTGCACCTGCGTATCCAGTGCAATCTTTCATTAAATGATTTTTTCTTGGCCATTCAAATTACACCTTTCAAACAACACATCCATGCACCCTAACTTTCTGTTTTCAGCAATCAAAATCCACCAATCACTGCTACTGCTTCCTTAACACAGAAACTCCACAGTTTTTTTCATTTTAAACTCTTATTTTTTCAACTCCCATTTCATTGCCACACTTCATCTGACTGCAGCAGAACCTCCTCTAACCATGTTTTCTGTCTGGATTGTTGGACATAGTTACATCTACTGGGCTCAAAGGTATGCTGAGAACAGAAATTTACCTAACCTCAATTTACAAGATGTGGAAATTAAGTGGTTTGGCCTAAATGTACCATAAACCCAAAAGCTCTTATCAGAGCTACCCTACATCTGATCACTCACAATTATTATTTTACTCTAACTTTTTTCAAAAATTTTCAACAAAGTACGCTCCCCGGAGCGCTACCCGGTACGCGAACCGGAAGCTAACCACGCGAAATAAAAAAATAAAAAATAAATTCCACACATATGGGCCTCCTCAGCCACCCTCAGAAAACCTAGGGGGTCAAGATACGTCTACCGTGCCCCCTTCTACCCATTCTGAACATTATTTGCCCTCCATCTTGTATCTTAATTCGACCGAAACACAAAATGGTGGACTCCCGTAACGCTGCCGGTTCGGGTACCGGGGCGCTCACCGGGAAACGCTCCATCAAAAAAGGTGGGAAAGTAATTTACAGAAGAAACCCTGGAGACACTTTCACCAAATATAGATTAGCTCATACTACATACCAATCCCTACCATTTTCACAAATTTGGTTGGAATTCCATTTAGCCATTTAGCCTGTAGACCTCTCTAAATACCCTGAGGTAAATTACTTCACAAAACACATCTGAAGTGTTGGAATTGACAACCAATTAAAATGTTACTTTCATTTTCAATTTTTTTTTTACCTGACATTTGATTGGTTATGTACCTGAATATATATAAAGGAAGAGAAGGAAACACAGCCATTTTGACTACTACTTCCTGGTGTACATTTCAATAGGATTTTCACTAATAACTTCAACTTCTTTTTAAAGGTAAGTTGTTATTTTAAAAACTGAAGTATATTGTGCACTTTAAGTTAATATGGTAAACTTTTTCTGATAGTTATATACTATCCCTCTGTAGTAGTTATAGATTTAGATAGACTTCTCTGTTATAGTTATGGATGGACTTAGGCTTCTCTTGTATAATTATGAATTTACTTACGTTAAATCACATACACTTTTTATATTCCTACTTCCACTCTGATACTATACACTGCCCAAAGATAAATTCACTGTTAAAAACTGCCTATCTAAAATTAATCCCAACAGTGCCCTATCTCTACTAATATATATTTTTTTATGCAAATTTCAGACAAAATGGAAGGCGAACAGAAAGTTTCATTTGAAATTGTCCTTGCAGAGACCAACCAAGAAATCATTGATCCAAATTACATTGAATTCATGGATGAAACTTGGGACCAAGAACTACTGCAATGTGTGCAATCAGTAGATGTCCTCCTTGAAAATGAGGACATTTTACACACTCAAACATTACAAGCTATGTTCAATGAAAATAACGACATTTCAGACAGTGAAATATTAGACATTTTATTAAATTTTGAAACACAATCACAATAATAAATAATTGCTTAAAAAATAAAGAAATAAAAAAAATCAACAAAACAAACAATCAATTAACATACAATATTTGAAAAGTCTATCATTCTTTTTTCCATATAGTACGCTCCCCAGAGCGCTTCCCGGTGCGCGTACCGGGCGCTCCCCACGCAAAAAAAACAACATTTTTTTTTTTTTTTGCCCCGCGGGGCCCTTTTAAAGCCTCCACATAAAACCTAGGGGGTCAGGGAGGATCTACTATGCCCCCTTATGGTCATTTCCCCCTTTGTTTTTGCCTCCTCTTGTCTCTCGATCCTACCGAGAGACAAGATGGCGGCCGCTCCGGACTGTTTAGAATGTTGACAGACACCGGAGAGCCAATCAGCTTCGCTACGCAAAGTTCCGTTACGCGTCAGGTACGCGAACCGGAGCGCTGCCCGGAGCGCGCTTACAGATATATATCTTTTTTTGAACGTTAATTTCTCAAAATCCACTGGATCACATATATTGAGACCTAGCAAAGGCACATCGGGCTACCAGTCCCTACAATTTTGCCAAGTTTCGTGCAAATCCATTCAGCCGTTCGGGCTAAATGTGAGGCCAACCGCCCTATGGAAATTAACATGGGAAAAACACGTTTTGGGACCTCCCTTTTTTCTCAGCCCCCCCTTGACAAACCCCCCCCAAATTTTCAGTATCTGCTCAGAAACAAAATGTTCAATTTTCCTGAAAATTTCAGCCAATTCCGTCCACAAACGCCAAAGTTATTAGACATAGAATTTTCAAAAATCCCATAGAGAAAAAATCCTAACTATATATACCTACTGGCGACCGCCAGTAGGTAATTTGAAGATGAAGGATCACAAGAAAACAACAGCCAGCCAGGGCAAAAATCTGGATCCCAAAGGATACAATGAGTCACAAAGAAATGAAATATCCAAGAAAGAAGTGACTCAAACAGATATATTCACCAAAGAACAAAAATATATTTCCACTACAACGTTTCAGCTTCCGCCTTCCTCAGGTAGTTTCAAAATGGTAAGCTCAGTGGCTGCACAGATGACACAGCTGAATTTTCAAAAAGCATCATGAGTGAAGATTCCATTTGGAATGTGGAATCAATGCAGTCCTGAGAGTTCTTGAGATATGCAGTAATCAGGATGTATTGTCAGTAATGTTCAGTCCTTTAAATGTATATATATATATATATAAATATAAATATATATATATAGAAGCAGGAAAGTCAACACCTTAAGTATTTCGAAGGACGACAGCGGACCCAAATTTCAAAGGTGCAATTTTTATTTGTGCATGAAACCCCGCACCTATATATATATTCACAACCTGCCTACTCACCTGAGGAAACCGAGTATATGCCGCCGCTGTGTGGTCCAACACTGTGTGGAGAGGCGCTCATATTCAACGGTGTCTCCAGCCTTGGTGCTGATGCATGAGGAGGCTAGGAAGTAGGGGACATAAGGACATTTGTTCCCAGTAATTCCGCTGGATTTTTCCTACTGCGGCTCGAGGTATTCCAGCGCAGTGCATGCTGGTATCAGTAGTTCATGACATGGAACTACTGACGCATCAGCACTTCTACGTGTTCCAGCTGGGCCCTTCACTATTATGGTGGGAGGAGCTTTATAAACATTTTTGTAGGCTACTCTGGGACGGACTGAGGCATTTGAGGAAGGCTGACTGCTGAAACCGGTCATGCTTAGTTCTCTAATAAACGTTTATTGAAGCCCCGCAGTGTCCCTTTCTTCTGTTCGGAGCGGAATGAAGGTGTTTGTCATATATATATATATATATAGGAATGAATGGGGAGTTATTCCTTATTTGCGATTAGCAATTTGCTAATGGCAAATAAGGAATGTGCAATTCTTTTTGCGATTCCTACATGAATCCCGTTTTGCGAGTCTGTAATAGCGATTCCTTATGAATCGCTATTATAGTCTCGCAAAACGGGTCTTTGATGAATCAGGCTGTTAGTCTACTTCTTAAAAATCAGTAAAAAAGTATCAAATAATTTTGTTAAAATCCGCAATACTATAATGTTATATATAGATATAAATATATACAAACGGCCATGTGGAAAAATGTATAAAAAGTGTAAGAAATACTCAAGAAAATGTATGTAGTCAAAGAAATTTCAGAATTTCATTAAGCACATATAGTGCTTTAAATCAGTACCAAAGATTAACAAAAGTAATTAAAAACGGTCATGTATGCATAGCTAAGAGACATAGTTTAGGATGTATATACAAGTTTTAGCAAGGACAACATCTGATAATCCTATCAGTGATGTTTTATCAATCCATAGACAATATGATAGTGTAAGTGGCAAACTTCATACAGGGAACTTAACTACTAGGGCAATACTAAGCCTAAAGAGTAGAAAATGACGTAGTTGTAATGTCACATTCGTAAATAAATAAAAAAGATTCCCAGAATTAAAACAGTAATTGAAAAGATACAAAAAGACAAATTGTTTACAAAAAGTGATGCATCTCTTCTATAATATTTAAACCATTGGGCCACTTACTGTCGAGCTCAAGAATCATCTTGGTTTCAAGCTGTCTAAGAAAAAGTTCTCGGTCTCCCCCTCTCCTGAGAATTGGAATGGCACCAATCACAAAATATGTTAAGCAAGACAAGTCGTTATTATGGGTTGTCTTGAAGTGGCGGGCAACCGGATACGCCGGATCATTGTGTAAGATGGCTCGTAAGTGCTGCAATATCCTGACGTGCACCTGCAGCTTGGTACTGCCAACGTATTGCAAGCCACAGGTGCACGTCAGGACATAAACAGCATGGTCAGTTTTACAATTGAAACTGCCATTGATCGGCCTATGATCGGCGCAAAAGGGGGTGGAATAATGGGTGGTATTTATTCCAAATTTGCACGCTCGGCAGCTAGAGCATTTCCGAAACCCTTTTGGGGGTTGAAACCCAGAGATATTATGTTTGAGCTCCGGAGCTGTCTTGTCCAGAACAGTACCCATGCTTCTAGCTCACCTGAAAGTAATAGCTGGGCTTTCAGGAAGTCTGGAGCCTAGTACAAAATCACTCTGTATGATCGGCCAATTCTTCTTGAATATGGCCTTTAGTTTTCGATCTTCACTACTGAAGGTAGTTATCATACGAGGACACTCTTTAATTAGAGTCTGGGCTACTTGTATTGTTTGTACCTCAGACTGTAGGTTAGATTGAGTGCTCGAAAAAAGACTATCTCTAGTTCTGGACTTGGCTTTGTCTATGGCATGATTCAGTATGGTTTCAAAATAACCTCGTGCTTTGAATCGTATAATCATGTCTTTGAGACAGGATTCAAAGTCGAGGAAGGAGCTACATATCCTTTTTAGTCTCAAGATCTCTCCATACGGTATGCTAGATATTAAATGTCTGGGGTGCATACTGGTTGCATGGATAGTGGCATTACCTGCCGTGGATTTTCTGGACAAAGTGGTGTTAATGCACCCGTTAGAAATATAGACTTCCACATCCAAAAACTGTATCTTATTTTCGTGAATGTGGGTAGTGAAATTGAGATTTAGAGAATTATTGTTGATGTCATGCACAAATTGCAGTGCCTCATTCTTGCTTCCTTTCCAGACTATGAAGACATCGTCTATGTATCTTAAATAACATTTGACGTTATCATTCATCCATTTTTTGTGTTGAGATATGAGGACATGTTCCTCCCACCAGCCGACGTGTAAACATGCATAGCTGGGGGAGAAACATGCCCCCATAGCCACTCCTCTCAACTGTCTGAAGATTTCTTTACCAAAAAGGAAATAATTGTTTTGCAGGCACCACTCTATAAGACAGATGATGACCTTATTGTGCTCATTAAGGGCAATTGGTTGTTTGGCCCAAAAATATTTGATTGCAGAGAGACCTTGCTGATGATTAATGCTAGTATATAGCTATTCTAGGTCTAGTGTATTTAACAACATATCATGATCCCATTTCACATGTTGTATTTTAGTCAGAAAATCGCTGGTGTCCCGTACGAAGCTAGTTAGATTTTTCACTATGTCTTGGAGAAAATAGTCAATGTACTCTCCTGCCTTTTCTCCCATACTTTTGATCGCGGATATAATAGGCCTGCCTGGTACGGGGCGTGTTCCCTTGTGTATTTTGGGAATTAAATAGAGGGATGGAAGAACGAGGAATTCAACATGCATAAATGTGTACCCTTCAAAAGAGATTAACCCCTCCCTTTTCCATTGTCCCATGCATTGTAAACACATCTGCATCTGCATGGTTTAGGATAGTATAGGTAACTTCGTGTTAAAGGTATTCGTCGTAAAGGTATGTGTAAAACAATATTTTACCGACTTCTAAAATAGAATTGCAACTCCATGGCAATTCTGTATTTAAAAGTGCCACATCACTGTAATCTGCTTACAAAACACTTAAAACCACAGATGTCTGAGTTAATGTGGTAATGCATTCTCAAAAGAGTAAGGTTAGCCCTTCCTCTTTGTGAAAGTAAAATAAAATCCAGGGGAACACTGTTCAAAAAGAGTTGACTTTTCTTTTATAGCTGTAGACCTATTTCCTTTTGGGAAATGGGCGGCATATGAATAAAAAAGGTCACTTTATTGGAAGGCTATCACAGATATGGTGGTCTGTTGACCTTGCAAGCCACTATAAGTCTGATAGCAACCAATTGGAGTAAGTCACAATTTGAAACATATCTCAATAATATTCAAGAAATCGGTCATATTGCAATCCAATGCAAATTGAAATTTAGTGAACTGACCTATTAGTCAATAGGGGGAAACATACTTTACAACGCAACCATTATATCGCACTACACTTACAATGCAGACATTACAACGCAACATCATTTACAACGCATGTCACTACAACGTAGGCATTACAATGCATGACACTAAATCGCATGACACTACAACGCATGTCACTACAACGTAGGCATTACAACGCATACCATTACAACGCATACCATTGCAACGCAAAGTACAACTACACCATCCAAAACGTACCCTACTGTTGCCCCCCCTGGAGTTAGACTAGTAATTTTTGCCCCTACACTATCCAACACTTACCCTACTGTTGCACCCACCGGAGTTATGATAATAGTAATTTTTACCCCTATTCTATCCAATACTTACCTTAAATGCAATGTAATGGTATGCGTTGTAATAGTATACGTTGTAAAGGTATTATGCGATGTAATGGAATGCATTGTGAAGGTAGTTTCTAAAAATGTAATGTAGTGTCATGCGATGTAATGGAGTGCAGTTGTAAAGGAAGTCACGATGTATAAACTGCGTGTTAAAGGAATGCATTGTAAATGTATGCGTTGTAATGTCATACATTCGTCAAAAGCTCAGTTCATTAAGGGACACATATATTTAAAAAAGTGTTCACTTTATTCAGAAGGCTATTACAGACATAGTGGTCTTCTGACCTAGAAAGCCCCTATAAGTCTGATAGTAACCAATTGGAGTAAGTCACAATTTCACAATATTCATGAGGTAGGTCAGATAACAACCCACTCCAAATGGAAATTAGTGAACTGAACTATTAGTCCATAGGAAATTTCATTAAGAGCCAAGTGATCTTTGGGAATAGTGACTTCCAGATTTCTTTTATTCTCGATGACAATTAGGAAATCACCATTCCTAATGGATGATACCTTTTTAAAACAAATTAGTGATTCCTAGAGGGTCGCAATTTAACCTACCTCATGAACATTAATGAGGTAGGTTGCAAATTGTGACCCACTATGACTGTCTACAATCTCAGGCATGGTGGCCTGCTGGGTCAGCAGACCATCATATCTGTGATTGCTTTTAGATAAAGCAAAATATTATTTTAAATACAACCCATTCTCCTTAATGTAAACTGGGATATGTTCAAACAACAGGAGCACTGTCTACCCTTCAACATTCACAAGGGGGAGTGAGTCCCTTGGAGACCCTTTCCCGTTTGTGAATGGCTTACCAATTCCTTTGAGGAGGTGGTAAAATTGTGTGACCAGAATTCTGTCACAAAACATTAATATATATCATTCCAATTTTGTATTTGAAAGAGATGTGCTAAACACACCCCTACCCAATACTCATGGGGTATTTAGTCACAAACCTGAATTGCCATACAGTAACATATTACAGATTCACAATGTGTGTTTGTTTCATCAGAAAATGCTGTATTGGGCCATTCACGTCTATATAAAGGCTTAGTACATCTGGCCCTATATTCTTTATTAATTGCAAAAACATTGGTTGAAAACAGGAACCAGATTTTTGTGATTAGATTATTGGACGATGGCTCCTTAATTTTGCACTTCATAGATTCATATGTGCTCAAGCTGTAGAGAGGTAAACACCAAGGGTTTAATTATAAGTCTGGTGGTCTGAGGACTGCCAGACTTGTGGTAGCACGGCTGTGGCAGTCCAGCCACCGCAGAACCAGTGGTCTGATCACCCTATTTCGAGTTGGGCAGTCGGATCATAATTGGAACGCTGGGTCTGCTAGGGCACTGCTGTTCCCTGGCTGTGGAGCAGCAGTCAGGACCATTGTAAGATGCAGGTGGTGTGGCTGTGGCAACACCATGTATATTGCCAGTTTCATGACCACCAGCCTTTTCATGGAGGTCTTTCCTCCATGAAAAGGCTGGCGTTGCTGAAACAAAGGGGGCCCTACAGTGCCTCCTGTGCCCCCTCAGCCTGGGGGTGAATGCAGGGGGGCACAACATGTACCCCTGTGTGTATGCACCCCAGGCCTTGCACAGCATGGACAATGTAGTCCATGATGTGCAGGAACCTGTTTGGCGTTCCCATTGCGGTTCACTGATGCCTTTTGAAAGAGGCACCACTGCGGAAACTGCCATGCGGCCAACCTGCCAGACAACAAAATAACTTGTAATCTGGCAGGCAGGCAGCAGTGACTCTTGCTGGTGCAGGGGCACGGCAGTGGTGGGCCGCCCGACCCTGAACTACCAAAATTCATAATCAGGCCCTTAGTGGGTCCCAATTGAAAGGGAATATCTGGCCTGCCAAAGAACAGGATATTCCACTAGCCCTAACTATGTGCATAGCAATTCTTTCTTAGTTAATGACCTTCGAAAGCAGTTTAGTTCGTGCGGGTTTGATATCTGATCCTTCTGAAAAGCACAGAAGAAAGCAAACCTTATATATCACACATAACATTACTGTTTTTTCTAATATTGAATATTCCATTAGATCAAAATATTGTTAGAAATTAAAAAAAATAAACTACTAAGAAGAAACACAGAAGCTTGTTCATGCACATATGGAAAAGGAAATTACTTTGGAAAAGGAAATTACTTTTCTCTCTGCGCATAATTCAAATCAGCTCATATACACTGTTCTTAGGTCTCATTACGTGTGGTTTAGTTAGCTGAGAAAAGACATCCTCAAAGCTAGACATCAATGTCTTTAAAGCTTCTCCAGGGATGGAAAACAGTTTCTCTCTTCAAGCCACTTAATTCTGTGTCTCCAAATTAATATTTTATTATTCCTCGGAGCCAGGGACATGGGCAGCATGGTTTTAAGATGTACAACAACCACTATACATACAAAATATTAAATTAGCTTTTCAAAAATCCATCGAGAGAAGGTGCTGAAACTAAATATTTTATTACATAACAAAAGTAATTAACTGTGGAAGATAGGTCGAATCTTTTGATAGCTATTCCTCATTGAAAGACGATTTTTGCAAAAATGAATTAACAGAGTGGCAGTCTTAGGGACATTAATAACATTATTTTTATCCTAAAGCAATTCACATTTAAATGCATTGTTTGAGCCCCAAGACAAATGAAGACAGTTTCTAGCTCTTTTTTCTCTTGATGAGAATGAGAGATTTTATTTTGTTTCTAGCACGATTTTGTTATTTTAGTTGGAATCTTGTTTTTGCAGTTGCTCCTTCGACACTTAATTGATTTTGACGCTTTCAGTGTATGAAAACATATTTAAAGAACCATGGCATCATATTGCGTAGAAGTAGTTAAGAACAAAGGTGAGCATGTACTTGTGTGAGTATATAGGTAACATATCACAGGCGATTTAACCAGACCTACAAGTTTCTACCTGCAATACCTTTTCTCGTTATCTGGCATATAAGAACAACATGGACATGCAATAGAATAATTAGAGGAACTTCTAGCTGGTGTTGCATGGGACATTGGTAAGAGACTGAGAAGATTTGACTTTGCAACTTTCTTGTTTTAATTATTTAAAGGCAGGCGATAGACTGAATAGCAACACTTCCTGAGACGTTTATTTTATTTTAAGATGTGTTTTTTACATTGCTGAGCTAAGCTGCTAGCCACTTTGCTATTCAAGAGGGAGGGGGAAGTGCTATATAGGGACATTCAGCAGGTTCAATGCATGGGGCCAATAGTTTTGTATTCCTGAGTCTTCTTGGGAAAAGGGACATGGAATTCCGGTTCTCACAAAAAGAGCACCAGATACAGGAGCTGACCAGATGATTTGACAGACCAATGTGGAGTTGGGTGCTGTGCTTTAGGAAAATGCATAGAGAATGTTTGAGATAAAAAATAAATATTATGATAAAGTCTCAATAAAAGAGCCATTAATCACTATGTTCTGAGCAGCTGACTGGTTGTGTCAAGAGTCTGTCCTAGGAAATTGACTGACAAAGGAAGCATAATATTGAGCGAGCACTGGTGGCTTTGAGTGGATAGAGCATGGAGGACTTGAAATAACTTCCATTCTTCTAAATGTTGGCCGATTTAAAGGGATTGGTCTATATGCGATATGGTATGCTGTACATGTCGTTTTTCTGCCAGGTTTCACATGCTTGGAAATTTCCCCCTCCATTTTAATATTTTTCTCTGTAAAGCAAAGACTTTTTTGTAGACCTTGACTTTCTGATGACTATTTCAAAGGTAGCTTTGTTCCTCTTTGGACTGAATAGTTAACAATGCAAAGAGAAGAGAATATTCTAACTGCGATGTCCTCGGAAAAATCTGTCTGACACACCAGTGGTAATACATGGAAAATATTGATGTATTATATATAATTTCTCCAAAGCCAAATAAAATCCTGCCAGAAGGATGACCAGAAGGAACTGTAGAAAAGGTGACTTTTCTCTCTACACTGTCTCCCTCCTTCACATCAACCTCATATGGCATTTAACCCCGTCGCTGTTAGGCCTTTTCCCCACTTGTGCTAATCCTTTTTTTGGCTATTTGGGGTAGTTCTCGCCTAGGCCCCTGTAACTTTTTGACCACATAAGGTATCCACACCAAATTTGGGTCCTTTTCTTCCAACATAATGGGGATTATAAAGGTAGCCATGGTTTGTTGATTCCTCTGGACGGGACCCAAGAAATTAGCCAAAATACAGCTACCTTTTGTTTTGTATGGAAAAATGGAGAAAAAGTGCTGCACATAAAAGTGTCTCATTTTGTTCCTGCAATTGATATCAACAAAGGTTTGTGGTGCTGAAATCACCATCTTCCCAGCTTTCAGAGACTGACAGACTTTTGTCAGAAAACCAAAATGTTTTACACAGGTTTGGAATTTTACTGGGACATAGCCTATTTTTGCTGTTTTTTGTTGCTGTCAACCTCCTTCCAGTTAACGGTACAAACGGGTATGAAAGAAATAATGGATCCTGGAAAGGTATACATTTCTGAAAAGTAGACAACATTCTAAATTCAGCAAGGGGTCATTTGTGTAGATCCCTTTAGGGTTTCTTATACAAACTAACAGTTAAAATAGGAAACAATTGAGAATGAGGTAAAAAAAACTGCCATTTGTGCCAATGTTTTCACCTGTAATGTCTTCTAACTATAACAGATTTTTTAAAGCAATATACCATTACATACTGCTGTAGACTTCTGGTTGTGGGGATATATAATACTTGTAGGTTCACCAAGAACCCGAGGAACAAAGAGCCAATACCCGAGCAGCATCTTTCAATTGTTTTTTATTGTGTACCGGGTATATAGTAATTCATTTGGGAAGATATAAATAGTGAAAAATCAGTATGAAAGACATCTATGTATTTCTGAAATAGGAACAAAATTTAGAGTTTAGAAACAGTGGCTATTTGCACATCTCCGAAATTGTGAGTACCCATACCAGCATGTGAATTATAGGACATTTTTCAAAGTGACTTCTTTTTTAACCATTGTCTTACATTTGGAAGCAAAACATGCATCGAAATTCAAGGGGTAATAACAGTTGGTCTGAAATTCTGTGTTCCCCTAAGTCTCTCAATAAAAATGGTACCTCACTTGTGTGACAGGAAATGGCCCAGAACACAACGTGGACATACCACATTTTTAAAGTGAAATCTGATGCTTCATTTGCAATGTGCCTAGGTGTCGATTTTGAATCCTAGCAAACCTATATATTTTTGAAAACTAGACATCCAGGGAAATCCATGATGGGGTGACTTATCTGGCTTTCACCAGGTTATGTTACCCAGAATTCCTTGCAAACTGTTGTATCTTCTCCTTTAAGTGTAACATTCTTTATTAAGAATGCTAGATGTCATCAAGGAGAATGTTAATGGTCAAGTGATGCCAGTTGGAACTAGGACTTTGCTGTGTCTACTTGCCTCCCTGGTGGGTCTGAATAAACCTGCTTTGTTATACTCTACAAAGGCTCTATCGTTTTATTACTGGCGACAAGGAGAAGAGCCCACCAGGAAAAGAAGAAGAACCCGGCGTGCATGCATTTTCTATGAAACTAATTAATACATTTTCGAATGACTCCGTACTAAAGTGGAATTGTCTTGTGCTGTGAACTACGCTTACGTCTACATCACTGCTTTGAAGCAATTGGAGAACGATTGTATTTTTGGATAACTTGTGTGTCCTTATTTTGTTTGGCGCTGTGGCATCATTTAAATCTAGAGCTTCGGTGCAGCGTCATTTGAATCCTGAAGATCAGTGGAGTGTGTTGGGACGCGAACGCGCCACTCATCTGTGACCTCAATGCGTGAGTCCACTAGCAGTTTTCCGTCTCTGTCACTGAGACGTCATCGTGTGCTGGCAGCTCTTTGTTTCTATTATTAAGACATCAGCTCGCTGCGCTGCAGGACACGACTACGTGTGTACGTTGCGTCTGTCTTTGTTTATTGGAGACAGAGCGTAGTTTAGCAACTGAAGCAAAGTGCAGCCGAACAGCGTGTGCAGATCGGAGATCCTCTTCGAGCAGAACAACGTGTGCTGTTCGTTCTTTGAAGGACGTCATTTTTGATTTAATTCCACGGAAAGGGAGGTAACTCTCTGACACTAATGAAAATCACGTCAAATGTGAGGCAAGTGTTGGAAGAGAGACATTTTTGAAGTGCCATTTTGACAGTTTGTGGAAGAAAACTAACGTTTGGAGGATATCTTAAAGAGAAATTAATAAGCTTATTGCCATTTTTTTAAAGTACTTTTAGCTTGTTAATTTTTTTATTTTTTTGTGTTCTTTATTTAGTTTAAGTCTTTATTTTAGTCTGTTGTGTTAGTTTGTTTAGTTACTTTCTCTTCCAGAATGACTACAGCAAGCGGGATGAATCAACCACCACAATTTTTGACTGAACAGGGTGAACCAATTTTGCCTTGGAAGAAATAGAAACCAATTTTTGATCCTTATTTATTGGCTATTGGTGGCGAAAAATGTTCTGCTGTCAGGAAGCAAGCAGTGTTATTGAATAACCTGGGCATTGAAAGGAGAAATATATATGACAGTCTGGATCCTATACCAATTGGCAGAGGGGCTGGAGAACCTAGTGATGTATATGAGATGAGTGTCCTTCTTTTAAAAAATCATTTTGGTGCACGTATTAATGTGGTCATGGAGAGGCACAAATTCTTCATGCGTGTACAAGGGAAAAGTGAGAGGGTTGGTAATTATGTGGCTGCACTTAAATCTCTTGCACAAACTTGTGAGTTCGAGCAGCTCACTGATTCCCTTATCCGTGATCAACTGGTCCGTTGCACAAATGATCAAAAAATTCAGGAGAAGTTACTATCAAAGAATCCTAGTTTGAAGGAGGCTATAACCATTGTCGAAAGTGTTGAGCCTACATCTACTTGGGTAAAAGAAATAAGGAACGGTCAAAGTCAGCTTGATCTTGTTTCAAAGGTCAATAATGAGAACCAGGAGATTTTTCAGCCTGTGGTACAGGTTGCAACTGTCAGTAAAGCCCCTGTGAAACAAGAAAAGGTTCTAGGGAAACCTGATAAAAACCAAACAGAATGACAGTTTTAACAAGGATAATAGATTTAAATGTCACAGATGTCGTAGTGAAAAGCATGGACCTAACTTTCCTTATTGTTTTGCGAGGAGTTCTATTTGTAGGAACTGGGGGAAGAAAGGTCATTATGCCCGGATGTGTAAGAACAACAAGGTGAACTTTGTTGATGATGATGAAGAGTGCATTCAACATGCTGTTCATTGCATCACTGACTTGCCACCTGATACTGTCAATGATGTGAAGTCTGTGGATTCTGATGTTATGTCAATGCAAAATTGTGACATTTATGTTGGAAATGTGCTTGTTCCCGTTTTGGCCGATTTAGGTTCTTTGTTTACCTTAATTAGTGATAAATTTTGATTCTCAACTTTTGATTGTGACAGAATCAAGCTTTTGGCGCCTGACATTAACCCGGTTGGGTACGGGGGCCAAAAGATTGATCTGATTGGCTATTCTATTCAGACTATTTTATTTAAAGACAGAGAAACTGTAGGAAAGGTTTATGTTGCCAAACGGGGGGGACAATCTTCTTGGCTGGCGTCATCAAAGGGACCATGGGATTATTTTAAATCCAAATGCTCCGAAACAAGTCATGTTGGTCTCCCAACAAAGTGATGTCCACGATATTATGGGGAAATTTCCTGGGGTTTTTAGTGACAAACTTGGTCTTTTAAAAGGTTTCAAACACAAGATCATCCTAAAAAAAAATGTTAAACCTGTTTTGCATAAAGTAAGAAAGGTACCTAACCTCATGTTGAAACCACTACAAGAGGAAATTGACAGGTTGTTAAAGCTGAAAGTAATTGAGGAAATAGAGTCCTCAGAGTGGCTCGCACCCATTGTTTTGGCGCAAAAGGATAAGGGGAACAAGATTAGGATGTGTGTTGTCCTGAGAAGTTTAAATGGCTCAATTTGGGTAGATAGGCAACCTTTGCCGAACATTAATGAAATTTTGACGAGGTTGGGTGGGCTAGCGTTTTTAGTGTGATGGATTTATCGGCAGCTTACCACCAAATTATGCTCGATGAGGAATCAAGACATTTGACTTCTTTTGTAACTCCTGTAGGTACTTATAGGTTTATTAGGATGCCATTTGGTTTGGCGAGTGTGGCTGCTTGTTTCCAGAGAGTAATGAAAAATGTTTTATCGGGAATTGATAGCGTTCTGTTTTTTCAGGATGACAACCTGGTCTATGGTAGTGATGTCAGCAAACATGATGGAATCTTATTTACCGTTTTATCCAGGTTGGAGGAATGTGGGTTGACCTTGAAATGGGAGAAATGTAAATTTCGTGTAAATTCGGTATCCTATCTTGGACATTCTATCTCTGGTGACGGTATCAGTCCCAAATTAGATTTGGTAGAGGCTATTTTGCAGGCACCACCTCCTTCGAACAAAGACCAGGTGAAATCTTTCATTGGATTGTCAGAATACTTTTCCAAGTTTATTCGCAATTTCGCAAGTGTTATGCAACCTATCAGACTTTTATTGAAGAAGGAGGCCATTTTTACCTGGAACATGGAATGTAGTGAAGCTTTTGAAACTGTGAAGACAGAGATTGTGAAAATGCCGACATTGGGGCATTTTGATGTGCTAAAGAAGACAATTTTGACTACTGATGCCAGCATACGGGGGTTGGGGCGGTTCTTTCGCAAATGGTTGATGACACAGAGAGGGTAGTTGGTTTTGCTTCTCGGTCATTGAAGGGAGCTGAAGAGCGTTATTCGGTGATTGAGCGGGAGGCTCTGGCCTTCTCATGGGCTATCAAGCATTTTAGATTTTATTTATGGGGCCTGCCATTTATAGTCAGGTCAGATCACAAACCCTTGGTACAATTGTTTTCTTGTAGAAATGTTGAGTGCACCACTCCAAGGATCAAGAGGTGGATTGAGGGACTTATGGAGTAGAATATTATGTTGGAATACTTACCTGGCCTTAAAAATGTTCCTGCAGATTTCCTTTCGAGATCACCTCTTCAGGTGGTTGTCGATTCGGAGTCTCAGCATGTTTCCTGGGTAAAGGAATCTGCATTGAATGAGAAGGAATGGAAGGACTGTTTTCTGAGTGATGGAGCCAGGGTTGTTGTTATGGAGTTTACTGTCAATGGTTGGCTAGTTTTAAAAGATGTTCCTGATTCAGCTAAGGGTTATTGGAATGTCAGGGATGAGCTTAATATTGTTCATGGTGAGTTATTTCGTGGTGACAGATTGATTCCTCCATTGTTGATGAGAGAGAAAATAATAAATCTTGCTCATGAGGGAAATCTTGGGCGTAGTCTTACTAAGGCTAGGGTTAGGGAGTCCTATTGGTGGCCTGAGGTGGACCGACAAGTAGAGTTAGCTGTCAAGGATTGCACCATTTGTGCAGGGAATGATAAGTCAAGAAAAGTGAGAACCACTCCTCGTTCTCCTGTTGCTATTCCAGAACGTCCTTGGTCTAAATTGGCTGTGGATATTGTTGGCCCTTTTGATAATTTGGCTCCTTCTGAGAGATTTGTTGTTGTCCTGGTGGATGATACGTCCAAATGGTTATCTGCTTCATGTATGGGCTCAGTGTTAACCAGGAACATTATTGAATTTCTTAAAGATGCTTTCACTTGTGAGGGGAACAGTGTGACGGGTTTATCTCCTTTTAAAAAATTGAAGGGCAGGGTTGCTGGTTCGAAATTAAATCCTTTGTGGTTGAGTGTGAAAGACAGGGGTTGTGTGGTCAATGATTGGAGAGTGAGACATTATCAGAATAATTATAAGTGGAGGTTTGATGTCAAGAATGGAGTGAAGGAGATTCCATGGAAGGTTGGTGATTTTTTTTTGTGAAGAAAGCGGTTTGGTCACCAAAAGGGGATCAAAGTATTTTGGTCCCAGGCGTATTGTGAAAGTCATGAAAAATGTTGTTATGCTTGATGGGGGGGATGTTTGGAGTATGTCTTGCCTTTCAAAATGTGAGGAGGAGGATGGTAAGGTAGAATGTTCTGATGTTTGTGTAAAGCCGAAAGGTTTATCACAGAGCGTTCATTTCCGCCCGAAAGGTTTATCACAGAGCGTTCCTTTGCATAGCACCAGAGTTAGAAGACCTCCTTTGTATTTACAAGATTATTGTGCTAAATGATATCTTTCAATCACAAATTCCTCATTTTTTCCATAAGTATTGTATTTAGTATATTGAAAAATTATATGCCTTACCTGTGTTGATTTTCTTTTACTTCTTGTTTACTTCTTTGTTATTTTCTCAATTTTATTATAAAAAGGGAGATGTGTTGTATCTTCTCCTTTAAGTGTAACATTCTTTATTAAGAATGCTAGATGTCATCAAGGAGAATGTTAATGGTCTAGTGATGCCAGTTGGAACTAGGACTTTGCTGTGTCTACTTGCCTCCCTGGTGGGTCTGAATAAACCTGCCTTGTTATACTCTACAAAGGCTCTATCGTTTTATTACAAACCTCAAACTTTGTCACTTTGTAGAAAAAAAACATTTTCCTCAAATTTCTGTGATGGAAAGTTTTAAAATCTCTGTGGATCCACAAAATTCTACCCACATAACATTCCCCAAAGTCTTCCGATAAAAACAGTACCTCGCTTGTGTCGGTAGGTCTAGTGCCAACGAAAGGAAACGGCCCAAAACGCAACAAGGACAAACTACATTTTTACTGTGAAAACGGACCCATTGTTTGCAAAGTGACTAGCTGTAGATTATGAATCCTAGCTTTGCTGGCACCTAGTAAAACCTAGCAAACCTATACATTTTTTAAAACTAGATGCCCAGGTAAGTCCAGGATAGGGTGACTTGTCTGGCTCTTACCAGATTCTTTTACCCAGAATCCCTTGCAAACCTCAAACTTTGTAAAACAAAAAACATTTTCCTCACATTTCTGTGATAGAAAGTGCAGGAATCTGCGTGGATCCACATAATTCCATCCACCCCTCATTTAGCAAAGTCTGCAGATAAAAATGGTACCTTGCCTTGTGTGAGTAGGTATAGAGCCCGTGAAAGGAAATGGCCCAAAACACAACGTGGACACACCACATTTTTACAGTGAAAATGGACCCTTTTTTTGCAAAGTGCCTGGCTGTAGGCTTCGAACAATAGCCCTGCCGGCAACTAGGGAAACCTACCAAACCTATACATTTTTAAAAACTAGACACCCAGGGAAATCCAGGAAGGGGTGACTTGTCTGGCTCTCACCAGGTTCTTTTACCCAGAATCCCTTGCAAACCTAAGACTTTGTAAAAGAAAACACATTTTCCTCACATTTCTGTCAAGGAAAGTTCAGAGGAATCTGTGCGGATCCAGATAATTCTACCCACCTTGCATTCCCTAAAGGCTTCTGATAAAAATGGTACCCCACTTGTATGGGTAGGTCTAGTGCCCGTGACAGGAAATGGTCCAAAACTCAATCTGGACACACCACATTTTTACAGTGAAAACAGACCCTTAAATTGCAAAGTGCCTAGCTGTAGCCTTCGTACCACAGTTCTGCCGGCACCTAGGGAAACCTATACGTTTATGAAAACTAGACACTCATGGGAATTCAGGATGTGGTGACTTGTCAGGCCTTCACCCGGATCTGTTACCGAGAATCCCTTGCAAACCACAAACTTTGTAAAAACAAAAAAATCTTTGTCAAATTTCTGTTATGGAATGTTATGGTGTCTGTGTTGATACACAAAATTCCACCCACCCTGCATGCCCCAAATTCTTCAGATAAAAATGGTACCTCACTCGTTTGGGTAGGCCTAGTGCCCGCGACAGGAAACGACACAAATTCAACGTGGACACACAACATTTTTGCAGTGAAAACTGACAATTGTTTTGCAAAGTGCCTAGCTGTAGATTTTGAACCCTAGCTCTGCCAGCACCTAGGAAAACCTAGAAAACATGTATATTTTTTTTAAGCTAGCCACTCAGTGGAATCCATGATGGGGTGACTTGTCTGGCTCCCACCAGATTCTGTTACCAAGAATCCCTTGCAAACCTCAAACTTTGCACAAAAAAACACATTTCCTCACATTTCTGTGATGGAAAGTTCTCGTGCCGCGTGGATCCACCCAAGTCCACACAGTCCACATTCCCCAAAGTCTTCTGATAAAAACAGAACCTCACTTGTGTGGGTAGGCCTATTGCCCGCAACAGGAAACGCAACTTGGACACACCATATTTTTACAGTGAAAAGTGACCCCTTTTTTTGCAAAGTGCCTAGCTGTAGATTTGGAAACTAGCTCTGCCGGCACCAGGGAAACCTAGCAAACCAATACATTTTTGAAAACTAGACATTGCAGGGGAATCCAGGATGGGGTGAAATATCTGGCTTTCACCAGGTTCTGTTACCCAGAATCCCTTGCAAACCGCAAACTTTGTAAATAAAACACATTTTCGTCAAACTTCGGTGATGGAAAGTTCTTGTGTCTGTGTGGATTCACAAAATTACATCCACCCAGCATTCTCCAAAGTCTCCCGATACAAATGGCACCTCACTCTTGTGGGTGGGCCAGGTGCCCGCTGCATGGAAGGGCCCAAAATGTATTATGGAGACATCACAATTACCTATCACAAAATTACCTGGTTTTACAAGGGGGTAACCTGGACTTTTGCCCTTGGGCTCAGCTGCCATCTTGGGAAGCCTACCAAAGCCACACATTTCTGAAAACTAGACACCCTGGGGAGTCTAGGGAGGTATAGTTTTTGTGACCCCCCAACATTTTCCTACCCAAAATCCCCTCGGTGTCTAGTTTTAAAAAATATATAGATTTGCTAGGTTTCCTTGGGTGTCGGCTGCCCTAGTGATGGAGAAAAACTCGTAGAAAAGAGACTTGCTCAGAGGCACTCCACTCCTTTAACTCACTAACAAGTATTAAAGACTGTTTTGAGTATAAATAATGTGCATCACACCAACTTGCGGGTTAGTGAAGTTTGCATATATGTTTACTAAAGTGAATAACTCAAATGAATTCCAAAATTGGCTTTAAACAGGAAATCTTTTTTGCGCATGCGTCAACTGCATCTACACAGTGTGACGAGCTGTCGCTTGGAGGGAAATTCCTGCGCGTAAGCAGAAGGTACAAATATGGAGTCTTGAAGACTCGCTTGCTTTGCATCTTCTTGCTTGAAACTAAACTGAGTACAAATGCTAATGCGGGGAAAGAATTAATAAATAAATTGGGATAGAGTAGAGATGGGTGGTATACAGTGAAACCATTTATTTTTCAAAATAACATCGGTCTTTGTATGACTGGAGTGAGCTGAGCCAAGTGACATTTGCGCATGGGCACTGAAAGTCAACCCGGAAGGATGACACAAGGGTCGGAAAGCGTACAAGGACGAAGAGTGCCTGAGCCTGAGAACCGGCAGTGAAAAGCTCAAAGAATGAGCTCACATGCTAGACTATTTTACAATTGTTGCAGATGAAATGTGAATGCGGTTGGGAAAATAAAGAATGAATACAAATTAAAGGGATGGGTTTATGAACAATGACCTGATAGAAAAAAAGTAACATACAAGCATGGTGATGATCTTCCCCCCTTGCTTGACCAATCAGATTTAGTATTTTTACGATATTGAAACATTATTGGGTGGTACATTTCAGAACGAAAGGTATAATTGAGATAATTTTAGTTAGTTTGTGATAGAGAGAAGAAGTCGGAGACGTCGATGCTGAGATGCTGTTTGCCAAGGGTGTTGTCGGAGTAGCGAGAGATGCTGATGAAGAATCGAATGCAGAGCCTGAAATCCTAAATTATTAGGATTAGAAAGAAGATCGTGGAAGAATCTCAAGGAGGAAGAGAGTGTCAGAGGGGTGCAACATAGTCGTTGGTATTCTAGAGAGGTCATTTATCCTGTCCTGATTCCTGTCTTGAAGCCTTTATCGCCTGACCTATCCCGGGGGACCCTTACCAGCCCTTTGGCCAGGTGGTTGGTCTTCACACCATTCTTGGTAATTATAATTTTGTGCTACTTGCAGATGTTCTTTTCTCTCTGTCCTCTTCCTTTCTGAGCATTGATCATTGCGCGAAACCAAAGTATTTGTTTAATTGAATTTTCTTTTCTATGAATGACAGTGACTGCACTGTGTATTTGAGGATTGTATGACATAATATCGACAGACCGAATATCTACCTACAAAAATATCGACACAAAAATATCGAAGTCAAAAATATCGTAGTTATATCTTCATAAAGGTAAGTACAAAAATATCGAAAAATTTATATCGTAGTACAAAAATATCGAAAATAAAAATATAGTTTTTTTAAATGTAAAAATAATAATGTAAAAATATTTAAAAAATACATATAATTTTACAAATATTAAATAAAAACATTAAAACATATTAAAAAAATTATAACTAATACATATACATTTAAAATAATTTAAAAACTCTACATATAAATTAATATATATACATACTCCACATATTGCAACAGTAGGAAAATCGTTGGATAGCGTAGGGGTAAAATTTACTATTCCCACTCCAGAGGGTGCAACAGTAGGGAAAGCGTTGGATAGCGTAGGGGTAAAAAATACTATTCCCACTCCAAAGAGTGCAACAGTAGGGAAAGCGTTGGATAGCGTAGGGGTAAAAATTACTACTCCCACTCCAATGGGTGCAACAGTAGGGAAAGCGTTGGATAGCGTAGGGGTATAAATTACTATTCCCACTCCAAAGGGTGCAACAGTAGGGAAAGCGTTGGATAGCGTAGGGGTAAACAATACTATTCCCACTCCAAAGAGTGCAACAGTAGGGAAAGCGTTGGATAGCGTAGGGGTAAAAATTACTATTCCCACTCCAAAGGGTGCAACAGTAGGGAAAGCGTTGGATAGCGTAGGGGTAAAATTTACTATTCCCACTCCAAAGAGTGCAATAGTAGGGAAAGCGTTGGATAGCGTAGGGGTTTAAATTACTATTCCCACTCCAGAGGGTGCAACAGTAGGGAAAGCGTTGGATAGCATGTGGGTAAAGATTACTTCCCACACTACTCCCCCTTTAACACACAACACACTACACTTTAAAAAAATAAAAAAATAATATACATTTCCATTAATCAATTAATAACAATTAATATTACTAAATGGATGTAATTATAAATGAACTAATTAACACATATTAATTACTAATTAATTAACAATAAATACCAACAAATAAATACAATCTCTTTAATTAATTACATTTAATTATATAACACCCTATCCCCCTATAAACACACAACCCACTACACATAAAAGAATCACATCATTTAATCACTTAATAATTATTAATTACCAATTAATTATTAATTAACAATAACAAAAACATTAAATATATTAGCACATTAACTCTAATTAATTTAATTAAATAATTAATATTATTTAATTACCAATTAATTATTAATTAATAATAACAATAAATTAAATATATTAGCACATTAACTCTAATTAATTTAATTTACTAATTAATATTATTTAATTACCAATTAATTAATTAACAATAACAACAATGTATATATTAAAATATTAACTCTAATTAATGTAATTAACTAATTAATATTAATTAATTACCAATTAAATATTAATCAAAAATATAGTAATTAACTAATTAATATTAATTAATTCCCAATTAATTAATAATTAAAAATATTTACAAAAATATATCAATTAATTAATTATTATTAAATTACTTCCCACCCTATTCCCCTATAAACCCACAACCCGCTCTGATACTAAAACGCAAAATGTTAACAAATGTACTAATTTTCAAACATACATTACAAAACATATTTAACAAACATATAAACAACATAATAAAATACATAACACAACATTTTTTTTCGATATTAGTAACATATATACCTTAAAAAACGATATTCTGTCTGTCGATATTTTGGACATCGATATTCTATACCATCGAAATTAAAACATCGATATTATTGTATATCTATATTTTAATTTCGATATTTTGTCTCACTACCGTATTTGAGATGGTTCACATGCATTTGAAATTCAGATAATGATTTAAAAGCTTTCCTGAGTCTGTGGTAATTTCCCTTAACCCCTTCGATGCTTGTGACGGAACCGTTCCGTCATCAGTCACGGCTGAGCTGTGCTGATGACGGAACGGTTCCGTCACGACCGCACCCTGTCCTGGAATGTCCAGCACAGGGGCGGAATCGGCGCCGCACGGAAGCGGTTAAGTAAAAAATAAGTATATTTATGTCATTTCACCATCAACTAGCTTAACTAATGGTCCATCAACTAGGGGAAATAACTTTTTGATCAGTAAAAGATTAGTCAGGAATACTGAAGAACTAATCTTGAAAACTGTGAAGAAATTGATATGAACTTTGACTCCAGCAGTTTACTCAACTAAGTGTGTGTGTTTATGGGCCAGGGTGAGTATATGGTATTGGATTATCTACTGTTGGTGCACCGCTGGGTCACTAGGACCCAAAATCCACAGGTGGGCACATTCCTAAAAAAAGTCAGTACCCAGTGTGCGTTCTGCTGCCTTGGGAAAGGAGGAATCAGGGAGGATATTGCCCTGATGTGCCCACAAGGTAGGCAGAAAGACTGTGTCTAGGGGGCTCTCTGCCGGGGGCAGGTCAGCGGCCTCTGTCCCCATATGCATCCTGGGGGCAGAAAGACAGTGGCATCATTTGTGGGGGTGGGGGCATTGGCATACCCATTCTGGGTAGCCCCTACATGTGAATTTAGATTTTTTTGAATCCCTGGTGCCTAGTGGGCTTTCTGCCCCTGAGAGGGAGATAAGGGGCTATTGCCCCCAACTGCATCCGAGGGGGGCATAAAGACCGTGGTGATTGTTTTTTTGGACTGGGAGCATTAGCATGCACCTTCTGGGCAGTTCCCACTCCTACGTATTTTTTTAAAATAATAATCCCTGGTGCTTAGTGGGCTTTCTGCCCCTCTGGGGGGCAGATAAGGGGCTATTGCCCCATTTGCCTCCTGTTGGCACAGAAAGACTTTAATCTATTTTGAGGGGTGGGGGCATTGGCATGCCCATTCGGGGCAGCCCCCACCCCTAAAAAATGTTTTTTAAATCCCTGGTCCCTAGAGGCATTTCTTTCTCCCCTAGGAGGGGAAGATCAAGGTCTATTGCTTCATCTGCCTCCTGGGCGGGCAGAAAGTATTTTGCCTTATTTGGTGGGGCAGGATGGGGGCACTGGCATGCACATTATGGGCAGCCCCTACACCTGCCCTATAAAAAAGTCCCTGGCATCTAGGGTGCTTTCTGCAGAAAGGGGCAGAAAGACTGTCTCGGGCAAAATTGGAGGCGCAAAGGCCCTTGTCCAAGTGGCCACTCCCCCCTCCCTGGTGGTTAGTGGGTGGATCCATGCTTGCGGATTGCCCTCCTTTGGCGATCCCCAAGCAGATATCCACTAGAGAGTTGTACCATTTGAAAGGGGAGAGTCTTCCATTTGCTTAGATAGCCCCACGAGCACCAAAACTGTGAAACTGAAATTAAGATTTAGTGTTGTAATGCGCACAATCATCATTGCAAGGATATCAAAAACCATGCCTCGGGAGGTTGGGGAAGCTCTTCCCCACCTCGAAAGGCAAAAATAAATGAAAATGGGAAATCCCTCTGCTGTTTACAGAAGAGGACTTTTTTGCAAGTGGGCTCATGACGGAAAGGTTCCGTCATGAGCACACTTCCAATTGTGCTCATGATGGAACCATTCCATCGTGAGCAGAGGAGGGGTTAAGTAAATATTGATTTGCAAAGTAGTCTGTATTTTTTAGATTTGCCAGTGACTTGGGGAATCAAAATCCAGAACTTATCTAAGCTGAATATATGATTAGTATTGAAGTTGGCTGTAGTGCACCTACTTACAAACAGTTTTACAACAGGCTAGTCCATAAATCAAATTACTTGTTTGATTGCAGTATGTAGCAAAATGGTGACTTTAGGTGATAGAAAGAAAATTGCATCGGATTGGATTAGATTTATATAAATACAACAGGTCATGCTGATGAACCACATCATTCAAAAAAATCCAAATGCTCAAGCAGGAGTACCCTAATTTTGCACCTGGCTCTAGCCTGCTAGGAGTCTATGAGCCCTATTTAGTTCTTGGCAGAGAGGGCAATCCATAGCAAGGGCAATTGAGTTCCATCTCCACCAACAATATGGTCTGTCCTCCTGATTTAAATGTGGGCAGACCAAAGTTTGAAGACGGTGGAGACTAAACAGTCTCCAGCATGGTCAAATGTCTCCAATGACCCAATGGAGTATGGGCCGTTGGAGGTTTGGCCATATATCTGTCAAACTAATTTAGATGGGAGGACATACAGGGCCCCATTACGATGTCATTTGGTAAGCCTCTCAATTTATTACATATAACTCACCCAAAAGATAGCCCTAGGCAGCCCATAGTTCGGGTGCTGTGTAATTAAAAGGTTGGGCTTGTACTTTTAAGTTTCACATGTCCTGGTAGTAAAAAACTCTTACATTTATTTTTCACTATTGTAAGGCCTACACCTTCCAAAGGATAACATTGAAGATTCCTTATTACATTCATAGGCTGTCATTCCCAAAAGGAAGCTGGCAGCAATTTCATGTTTGGTGTCTTTGGGTTTGTAGTGATGAGTCCTGTTTAATGCTAAAAGTGGGTTCCTGCTCTCACTTATCAAATGCCACTTTATAAAAGTTGAACAAGAAAACTAGGACAACAAGTCTTAGACAGAGTGTGCACTACTCGTGTGCTCGATCGGGCTTCAAACCTATGTTAAACTGATTACAGAAAAAATATTAATACTCTCTTTTTATTTTTACCACAACTTATATGTCATTGATGTAAACAAAGATTAACCAAACAATTGGATATGTGTCGTTCGATTCATTGTATCATGTAGTTTGATTTATTCACACAAAACAAAATTCATCACAAAACTGCCTTACAAATAATGTTCATATGAAATGGCCATGTATTCACTCCGTCCCAATGCATTTCGGGTGTTGCATACACCCTTTTTCAGGGGACTCTGCAAACCAATATTAACTACAATAAATCAATTTCATCATGTAATCACATCAAGTATAAAACTTAATTGAAAGGCCTGAATTCACGTGAATTAGAAAAATATAGTGTGTCCATAACACTTCCAGAGAATGCCTGGAAAACAAGTGATTGCAAAGCTCAGTGGAAAAGATGAATGAAAGAGAAAGTCCACATAGTGATTGCCACATGTCCCTAGTCATGCTAACGACAACGCCAGGTTGCAGTTCATGCATGTGGTTTGCCTGAAAAGTGCGAGTGCAAAGAACCAGAAAAGAGAATAAAGGAAAACAAACAGGTGAAGAGAGAGTGCTCCCAACAGAAATGGCTGTGCTTTTGCAGGCTTCGAAAAACATATACTGTCTATATACCAGCAATCCTTACATACCTGCACGTCCCTCTCGTTGCACATCTACCTAATGATGTGAATCACCCAAAACAGAATGAACTACATGCTGTTCCTCTAATTCATACAAAAGACTGCCTGTTTGTAAAGAGCGCAAACCCTTTATCCAAACGTAAATGCCTGTGTGTTATCAAAAAATGAAATAGGACCATACAGGTCCACTCTGTGTAAAAACTACCGCCAGTGAACTACGCATTCACCAGTAACAGGTGTTCAACACAGCACAATTAGTGTCCTATTCCTTAAAGCCAATGAGAATACCATAGGTCCCGTATCTCATGTTCTGCTTAAAACTAAAAGAGAAAGCATCTCAGCTAAATAATAAATGTGATGTGTGAAATGAAAAGACTACCAAATGAAAATAAAACACTAATTTTATTCTGCCACTTACTTCTGATGGAATCCTAAGAGTACTCTTGTTTCGCTGTAATGTGAAGCTTCAGATAAATCGTGAAAAAGTGCCCCACCGTAAACGGCAATACAGAAACCAGAAGACTCTAAAATAACCCACTCTCTCATGTCTGTCAATCCTTACACCATCCCTCTTTTGCTATATACCTCTTACTTGCAATTGATACTGAAACGCTTGGCTAGTTCGCCATTCTGTTGATCCTCAGATGTAACCACGCATACTGAACACCCTCGCATCTAAATAACCCGCCTCCCTTATGAGTGCAAAGCCATGTGATTATGACTGCCCATCACCAGGAGTGAAAGAAATAGAAAAAGGGCTCAATTAAGTTTTGTACGTGATGTGATTACATGATGATATCAATTTATTGTAGGTATTATTGGTTTGCAAATTCCCCTGAAGAAGGGTGCCTGCAACACCCAAAATGCATTGGGTTGGAGTGAATACACCCCCAATTCATATGAACATTATTTGCAAAGCAGTTTTGTGATGAAAATGTATTTTGTGTGAATAAATCAAACTACATGATACAATGAATCAAAGGACACACATTCAATTATTTGACTAATCTTTGTTGACATCAATGATATGTAAGTTGTGTTAAAAATGAAAAGAGAGTATTATTTTTTTTATAGGTTTGATGCCTGATCGAGCACACAAGTAGTGCACACTCTGTCTAAGACTTGTTGTCCTCGTTTTCTTATTCAGTTTTTTATGGACTATATATGTTTTTACTTTGACCCAGTCTTGTGAGGTGATTAAAACACTGTTGGTGGGTCAAAATATAAAGAGGCAAATATGTGTCCGACAAAGGGACAAAGTTGACATGGAAAGGAATAGGCAGATATTTAGGAGAATGGAGGACAAGTAGAGGATAGGTGGGGGAAGGTAGGCAGGGGTGAGATGGTATGAAGATAAGTAAACATGTTACTGTAAGCAATTTGACATTCCTGTGTGTCTGGATGTTCATTGTTTGACACCTAGGGGGTCATTAGGATCTTGGGCGGATCGCCACCGCCTGCATGGCGGTGGCGATCCGCCCAGGATCCGTCCCATTCCGCCACCCATTTCCACCCGCCATGTTACTATGGTGGGGTGACCATGGCAGACGGATTGACCGTCTGACACTTTTCCGCCCGGTCGACAAGTCATCCCGGCGGAAAATAGTTTAATATGGTGGCGGTGTCTGCTAGACACCGCCATCCATATTAATGATGGGGCAGACACAAGCCTTTCCTTGGCGGTAATACCGCCACGGAAAGGCATGCCTGAATCTCTTGCGCGGGACCGATGCGGGCCCCCATGGACTCTGGGGGTGGGGGGTGCACATGGTGGGTTCCTATGGAACCCCCCTGCATTGCAATGTACAACATGGCAGGCACCACGCTGTGCCTGTCACGTTGTGCATTGAAATGCATGATGTGCATTTTAGCATTGCGGCAGGGGGTGCTAAATATGCAGAATGCGCCCGCCACTGTGGTGGGTGCATCCTAATGGCCCCCACGGGACCCCCGCCCTTATGGCGGGCGGTCCCTTTTTATGTCAGGATGGCGGGCAGACCCTAATGACCGCCGTAGTGTATATAGTATTGAAGGAAAAAGAGCTCTACCCCACAAAATCGGGCCCAGAAAAATATTTTGCAATCATGCTTGCCAATCAATTGGACTGTCAGGATATTAACTTCCATAAACATGAGTGGGAACAAAAATAATCATGAAGAACCAAACCTAAGTGACTGCCTATTCAGCCTGGGATGTGGCTGACTGAAAATAATCTAATTATTTACAAATGGCAAATCATTTGGCTTGCTAAAAGGTGGTGCACAAAATAAGACCATAACAAATCTGCAAGATTATTTTGCACCACCACTTTTTTAGGTCAAATCATCTATCAATAGAATGGCCAGATAAAAGTGCTCACACAAATTGCATTTGCGTGGTGTTTATTGCATGCCACACTCTTTACACATAATCACTTTGTGTGACCATTGTTGTATGCATACCTGAAAATACAGGAAAAATAAATCTTTGTATAATGAAACAAGAACATGTAGCTTCTTATTTTCAAGTAATGCTGTTTGAGGACATCCCACAACTCTGATGATGGAATAAGGGTTCTGTGATCTAGGTGAGAATTGACTTTATTTTTATGAGAAAAGTGAACATATTCATTCAACAAAATGTAGAGATCCAACACCTTTGGGGTCCAGAGCTTTACACTTTCCTAGTTGAAGTGACCTCTGTGGCTACTACTATTTGTTTTCCAGAAATCTTTAAGTTTAATCAATGCATTGGTTACCAACGAATTCTGTTATCTGCAGTACTTCTATCAATACCTGTTACTAACAATGCTAAAAAAGTTAAAACTATATTGTTAGGTGAGATATAAACACAACATATTTTATTATTATTATTATTATTATTATTATCATTTTGTTAATATTCTTCTTCTTATTATGATTCTTCTTCTTCTTCTTCTTCTTCTTCTTCTTCTTATTATTATAATTATTATTAGTAATAGTATTATTATCATTATCATTATTATTACTCCCAGTAGTAATAGTTGCAGTAGTAATATTGTTGTTATGGTAGTTCTTGTAATGGTTACCAGGAGAAAAGAATTAAGAATTGGATGTTCCAATATTTTGGATGAAGTTAAGTGTACTTTAAAGTGATGTACCCATATCACAAACCTGAAATAAGGTTGCACCATGACTGTAAGTAGTAATACAGCTTTGGAAATAATCATGAGCAGCATTTTCTCATTTAGGAAGCTTAGTTTCCTTGTTAAGTTTGACCAACTTATTCATCTTACCCCGTTTTAGATTTAATGGCTGCTCATCTGTTCTCTATGGTTCATTGTAAAATGTTTTTTGTTGATAGCTTCAATTTTAGTATTCAACAATTGACACCCATAAAATACTCATTTACAGATTCATTTATTTACAAACATTAACCCACAACAGTATTACTTGAGTCATATTAAAACTGTTCACCATCCACTCTCACTTATTGACAGTAAGCTGTGCAGGTTACCACGTCTGGAATCCTGCTTGACAACTTCAAGTAACTACCTGGTGGGATCTTTGATTGTGTAGTGTTGGGTTGCAAATGTTAAACTGGACTTGTTGTCATTACTCCACAAAGAATTTGACTCTTGTGTTGGCTAATGACTTGTTTGTTAATTTGCATGCTCTGTCCTGTGTACAGCAAAGGGGAAAGGTGGGTGATAGCATCAATGGCAATACGTGAAGGAAGTTAAACATGTTTCTAGTCTGAACATTCAATAGCTTTAGAATTTTTGGTTATTTGGTTGCATTGTGTAGTGGAGGTACTTGCACATATATTTCTGTCTGTGGATGAGCTCATGATATGTCTGTCTGTGGATGAGCTCATAATTTTAGGTTGGAACAAAGTGTCCTATGAGCAATACTGTTATGTTTCATACAGGTGCCTTAAAAATGTGGCTGTGGAGTCACATAGGTAAACTTTTTCTTCAGTCGATTTGTACCTGACCTGGATAAGGGACTAGCATAGCATGCTCAACAAATCTATTTTTTCTAATCCTGCCAGAAAGAGCCTCCATGCACTCAACATACTATTCCAAACAGAGCTAACTGATTAATTTAATGGCAGAGAGACATTAAGGGCAGGGAAACAAAATCTGTGTGTTTGCTTGGAATCACTTGTAAGCGTGCTAGTGGTCTGGAGGAGAGCAATATGAAGGGATACAAGATTACTTAGTTTTTCAAGTTGGACATAAGGGTCCATTGCTCTCTCTTATGCTTCCATTGTTGTTCATTTTTTCACTGCATGTGACTATAAATTTGATATCAGCTCATGAAGACTATTGCTCATAAATTTAGCATGCTCACAAACGGGTTGGTGCACATTTCCTATACTTGATAGTTGTTTCAGAAGGGTGATTCTGTCTCACTTGTGCCAGTGTGTACATAACCTATATCATGCATTAGTGCTTTGTCTTAATTTCATCCAAATGCCATCCTCTTTCAAGAACATTTGCTGTGTACAATTGGCCCATTGTATGTTCACTGAATGCACATTTAAGGGCTCATTACGATGCTTGTCCGAATGAGATTGCAGTGGAAGTGGACCCACCTGACTAGTAGTTAGCGGTCCCACTCCCGGTTCCAACGTGCCGGCAGGGTGGTCGGATATTTGACTTGTGCTACGCCTGAACATGGGCTGCAGCACAAGCTGCAATTGAAAAAGGCACATCCATGCATCGTGTGCCAGGCACTACATGGTGCCTGACATACTGCACATGGATGCATGGGAGGGGCACCACATGTGCCCCCCAGGACCCATGACGGGGGTACAGGGGCCCTGCTTGGGTCCCCCAAAGTCCCTTTCCATCTGCCATTTGATCGCGGTTGGACCGCCATGAAAAGGCTGAGAGAATTGGGCATTGTGATCCCTCAAGCACTGCCCCTAATGTAGGGATTACTGTCCATCTGTTGCACCGACAGGCTCCTAGAGCCCATCCAAAAAGCGGCAGTCGGTCCCTCCGCCCAATGCCACCGACTGCCGGATGAGAATCCGGTGGTTAGACCGCTACTGTAGATATTGGTGGGCCCATCACCGATGGCCTGTCGGAGGCGGGCCCACCGACATTGGAATAAGCCTCTTACTGTTTTATATCATTACAACATGTTAAAATCCTTAAGGGTCTGATTACGAGTTTGGTGGTGCGGGAGCCAGACAGCCATGGCGGCAGCTCACTCCTGCAATACCAGACTTGTGTACAAACTGCCTACCAGATTACAACTTTTTTTGTTACCGGTCAAGGTTCTTTGGTGGTCCTACGGCAGTGCCTATGTATAGACACCACAGTGGGAACATCAAAGACAGTATCCGTATGGCATGGACTGGTGCATTTCCTGCAGTGCAGGCACTGGGGTGCATGCACATAGGGGACACAACATGTGCCCCCCGGCATGCACCTCATGGCCCAAAGGCACCAGGTGGCCCTCTGTTTCCTGTCCGCCATGGAGTGGAGATACCATGAAAACCATGGTGGAGAGGAAACTCATAATATACTTGATGGGACGGCAGCAGTCTTTTTGCAGCCTCAAGACCACCGCACCACCACCAGGGATTTCTTGTTCCCTGGCAGTTGTGCTGGTGCAATGGCAGTCCGACGAGCACACATAATGAGCAACCTTTCCTTTTACATGACAATCCAAATAATGAGAAATAAATCCTAATATTCTCTACAGCAGATAACTTAGTAAAAACGTATACAATGTCGAACAAAGATGATGGGTGGAGTGATGGATGGGACCTCCAAAATGTGTCCCTACCATTCACTCAAATATACACCATACATGGTGAATGGCAAAACACAAAGATCCATTTTATATATGCCCTACTACCAAATGAACAAAGCAGTGACAAAGCAGCACTTACAAAGGTCTCCTGACCCCTTCGGTGCGCATGACGGCCCCCGACCATCATGTGTCACAGTGGGTGTGTGAGGAGGACTGTCAGGAGCCGTCCGAATCCTGCTCACTAGTTAAATCACCCATATGGGGTGAAAATGTGTGCAGCACCAAAGGGGTTTATGCATATAAAACATAAAACAAAAAACGACTACCCTGTTGGAAAGTGGGCCTCTTTGAATGGTCACCCCAGACCTTTGGCCTTACTCCTCCTATTTTTCTTTAGGACTCTGAACACTTTACCACTGCTGACCAGTGCTGAAGTGCATGTACTTCTTCCCTAAACCTTATAACATTGGTGTATACTCGATTGGCATATTTAGTTTACTTATAAGTCCCTTGCAAAGTGGTATACCACATACCTAGGGCCTGTAAATTAATGCTATTAGTGGACCTGTAGCACTGACCGTGCCAACCACAGCATTAGCCTTTCAAACCTGCCTCAGTTCTGCTCGGCCTCTGTGTGCAGTTTACTAAGTTAGGCGCTAGGTAGTCCTAAGGGCAGGGTGCTGTGTAAGTAAAAGGTAGGAGATGTACTTTTAAGTTTTACCTGCTCTGATGGTGACAAACAGCTACATGTGTTTTTCACTAGTGTGAGGCCTACTCTTCTCACAGGCGAGCATTAGGAATTCTTTAAAACACTTTTAAACTGTATTTCCTGATTAGAAAGGAGTAGCTGCATCATGTTTGATATCTTTGGAATGTTAATGATAAACACACTTTAAAACTAATTTTGTTGCGCGTGCTGCATCACATTTGGTGATGCAGCGCGTGCAACGAAATTCGCTTTTTTTTCCGATACATACCTGAAATCGTCCGTTTCCCGCATTTTACAACCCTCCACCCTGCCCCTCCCCCGCCCCACTTCACTGCCCGGTGGCACGCCCTACACATCATCTCTTTTAGTGTGTATCTAGCTTAAAATGACTAGAGTGGTGTTTCCTACCTGGCCTGGGCGCCTACCTCAGCCTATCAGGAATCCTTTTGCTAACATACCCAATGAAATATTCATGGACTTTGAGCAAGTCATAACTCTACCCATTGCGAAAATTTACCCTTACACAACCATACAAGGCTGTTGCTATCATTTAAATCAAAGTAAATGGAGACACCACCAAAAATCTGCACTTTGGGGGCTGATTATGATGGTGGTGAACCCGTCACCGACAGGCTGTTAGTGGCATATTTAATCCCATCATGAGGCCATATTATAATGGCAGGTGGATCCATGGCGGTCGGAAACTCCGACTGCCATGCATCAGACGGGCTCCTTGAGCCTGCTGGTGTTGTAGAGTACTCCCAATCTCTAAAATGGTGGTTGTGCCTGGTAAGGATTACGATGCTTCATCCCCGCCAGCCTTTCCATTGCGCTTCACCCGCCATGGAAAGGCTGGCGGGGATGGACATTGGGGGCCTGTAGCGGTCCCCCCTTTATTCTGGGCCAATTTTGGGGTGCACCTACGGTGCCAACCAACATTTCCATGCACCATGTGGCAGGCACCGCATGGTGCCTGCCACTTCGTGCAGGGAAATGTGAAATGGGCCGTTTTTACATTGCTGTGGGTGCCGCTGCCAGCAATATTTTATAAATCGATATTTAGTGCAACAATATTAAAAACAACAGTAAAAACAATATTTTTACTTCTGATATTCCTGTTGACAATATTTTAGATATCACTATATTCTTGAGACAATATGTTTGTATTACAATATTCTTTTTTCTCCAATATTATGGCCAAATACCACTTAAACCTAGGGCTAAAGCTTTAAGATTTTGATCACATCTGAAATCCTTTAATATTTTTGGTGCTGTCTATCTCTGTTTCATTATCTTAAAAGTTTACTCATGCCAGCTCTTCGTTTTAGCGAATAAAACTAATTCATGCAAAGGATTCAAGAGTTTAATCTGGGATCACTGGTAGGTTGCACCAGGTATGATCAGAATGCAGTGCTGCCTCAGGGACAGGTGTATCCTAGGAGAAATCTAAGCCAACTGCTCAAGAAACATGTTTATAGCCTTAGGTCAGACCGCCCTGTAGGCCATGAAGATATTGAAGAAGCTCAGGGAGACAGGGCTGATCAAACAAAAGGCAAAAGGTCACCAAAACCCGAATCGTACATGTGTTGCCAAAATATTGCTGGCAGATTGAAATGGGGATAGACACTTTAGAGTCCAGAACAACTAAATCTGAAATTGAACTACTTTCTGTGGTCGAAAAAATGGAGGAAATTAGGCAATCCATAGCACAGGTATCTGCCTCTGAAGACAAATCTGGAGAGAGCCACAGTGGGGATGAATTTTGTCACTCACCTAAAAACTAATTGAGGTGCAAATATCCCTATACTCCGAAAACCATCAAGATTCATGGCACAAAGGGTTTAAAGAAAAACATGGAATCATTCATAACTGCAAATAAATGCCAAGATTTAGGAGGCATACCAATTCCTCTCAGAAGGGTGATAAGAACTGTGCCCAAAGGCTTTAATTTGCACAAAGAGTCACAATGAGAAACTAAACACATTAGTGAAAAATTGCAGGAATGAAACATGGCATCTTAAAAAAAGGACACAGGCATTGAAATAGGAATTTTATAGATTGTCTTCAAATGATAAAAGTGATATGTTTCTTGGGGATTAAATTGTTGAAGTCTAGGGTCATTATCAAAGGATTGCATTGCCCTTACGTCCCGCAGTGAGAGAGCACAGATGCAGCATATCTTAGTAAATATGGTGCATTCCTTCCCTCTCCAGTTGACGCAGCGCAGCGAGTTGTCTTGCTGTGTTTCACGCATCAAATATTGATCAATCTGGCCCTTAGGCAACATCACTCTACACAAACAATATAAGTGTAAAAGAGGCCATAGAGAAAACTTGCCAGCACTTGTATGCACATTGACAAAATAGTATGATTTTTTAAATAATATTGGAAAAGCTGTGTAAAAAGAGAATCCAAAAAATAACAGCACCTACTTCAAGAGAAGCCATGAATTGCACTAACATGGACAGTACACCTGTGCTTCCCATCTTGGTGTCAGACAGAACATCAGCCTAAGACAGTAGAGGGAAATGTGCTATCTCATTTTCAGAATCAGTTTAATTTATCTGGCATAGGTGTTCATCCTCAGTCAACTTTCTTAAAAATATCCTTGCTATTCGAAGTAATCAAGGCTATTGTAATTTATTTTATCTGCACTTTCGTACTTACTTCAGAAATAACGGTCATGAACTTGTGACCTCTAGAACAACTATTTGGAAGTGCTGATTTACATGCAGAAGATGCTGCTGAAAGCTGTTTTGGATGCCTAAAATGATATGTAAAAGAAGGTTAGCATTGGGGAGGGAATGTGAGAAAGAGACCGGGGACTGAATGGAAGCAGACAGTTGACATGAAATAGATTTGGAAGCAAAGAATTAACACTAGAAGGACCACACTCTTCCATGTTTGGCAATGGGGAAAGCATACACTCTGTTTGAAAATGGGGTGATGAAGTAAACTGGAGGAGAGATGAAGGATCAAACTATAAAAATGTGTGAACAGGACAGAAGTGTTATCATTTTTAGGTCAAGCTTAGAGTAAGCGCACATGCGTTGCTCAACAAAGCATGGTGTAATCTCACTGTGGACTTTGGACATGCCCACAACTTTTTAATTGGCTGCTTGGTCTGCCCTACAAATTCTATTGCTTTTTTTGGTGAATAGTGTACATTTGTCCCGCCTTGTGGCTGTTTTGGTATCACCCTGGTGACTACCTCTGCTACATGGATCCTTTCACTAGTAGTTATGTGTTTTGTTTCGGTGCACTACTACTTCTTTCCGCCCTCTCCTCGCAGCTCACTTGCATTTATTGTTTCCTGATCCCGTCTTTGGCATTGTTCATCATCGGCACCCATCGCTGCTCCCAGCTGCTCATTTTAATTCCAGCTATCTTGATGCTGTTTCCTCGTCTGTCTTGTTTTATTACACCATGCAGCACAGCATTGGGGCTATAGTACAGCATGGCTAAACACTATTGGCAAATCTAATTGGTCGCAAAGGTGAGATCTACTGGCTTTGCCAATGCTTCTTTACTCTCACAGCCTGCACTACAGCACAGGAGCAGGCCTGTTGTTCCCATTTTATTTATGATCGTTTGTCAGAGCTTGCTGCTAGGTCGGGCAAAAAAGTGAATCTGAAAGTTCTCTGTGTAACGCAGAAAACCCTCCCTTGCCTTAGCTCAGTTGCAAATACACCCCCTACCACTTCCCCCAGGTTCAGACAGGCCCTAATTGGACTTGTCACCAGTGGGCAAAGATGTACTCCAAGCCAATCAGAGCTCACGCTGTCCTCTGAGCAAAGTTAAACTGCTCAATCGAACACTTTGGCGCCATTTGTGCAGTTAATTTTAACTATTTTCAGTCCCGCAGCACCAAAGACCACATGTTTGTAAAATAGGTCATCAAGACACAGGAAGTCTGTGGCAGCGGGTCTCGGTGTGCACAGAATCATGCACATCCATGGTATGCACTGAATACATCTAGTGCTCATCTCTCCCTAGAGAACCCATGACAATCGGCCTCAGAGCACACACTCTGACAGTGAGGGCTCTTTGTACAGGTGGACGGTTAACATCTTATGCACATTCAACCTCACCTTGCACCTCAAGTGCACAACACACAGGCCAGTCCATCTATGGTAAACTATGGTGGTGAGTATTGAGTGCAGTGAAATGGCCTTGCACCATCACAAATAGGAGAAAATAGCACTACATTTTCTGCTATGTATATACAGTTTTGCTGCAGTGCATTTGTGTCATCCATGTGTCACCCACATGTGCACAGATTTAGACAAACCTTTTCATATTCCTGTATCCATTTATTATGCATTGCCACCCTACAGCACTCATGGATATGTGTGTGCACATCAGCACCATGGGGGTTTGTGTGCCGCAACTGTTATTGTGTGTACTATGCCCTGTTGTGTACTTTGTGTACTCAATTGTGTATCCACGCACTACAGGATCCAACACCACAAATACACAATGCAGACCCAATGAAGCATTCCTAAGAAGCACTAGCAATAGCTACCCCTTGTGATCCCAAAGTTATGTATACAAGAATTTACATACAGCCAACACCATGTGTGCGTAATGCAAAACATACACTGTACATGTTCTGTGGTAACACAGAGCACTTTCTGGGCCTGCACCAGCAATGAGTGCCAGACCTGCTCTCTAAACTCAGCCAAATTCAATGTGCTCTAGTGCATTTTACTGAATGCAACACGGCACCAGTGAAACCAATTGTGGTTAAGTTAGGCCACAGTCACAACCTCAGCATGACTCACTAAACCTCCAGTATTCACTACAGACTCACTGCAATAACCTATCACTCCACCACTCACTAACCCCCTCACTGCGGCACACTCCCACTCAAGTACTCACTACAGCCCTCACTGCAATGCCCTCTCACTCCAGCACTCACTACCACCCTCACTGCAACACACTCACCCACCAGCATTCACTAAAACCCTCACTGCACAGCCTGCCACTCCAGTACTCACTAAACCCTCCCTGCAAAACACTAACCTGCAAAACTCACAGAATCCTTCACTGCAATCTCTCAACAGATCTCTGCACTGGCATACCTCCGCTCCTCTGTCCTCTCTGTCCCTCTACGACCCTCATTGCACCCTTGTAGCCCTCACTCTGCCTGTTTCAACTGTCATACTCAAGCTCACTGCACACTCCTTTGACCCTAAATCATCAGCCCTCATTGTCCATGTCTGACCTTTACTATACACTCACCCCCCAGCCGTCTTGATCCTTCTCCGATGCTCAGTGCATCAATCCATTCAGCCTCACTGAATCCTCCCCACCCTCATAATGCCTACTTCACACTCATCACATATCCCTGCACCTCTTACACCACTCACTTCTTCTGGTAACTTCATATCTCTCACTTGGCCATTTATGGGGAAGGAACATGGTCATGGGTAGCAGGTGGGGCTGACAACTCCATCTTACCTAGTAAGTCCTCCACTGCCACTTTACCAGGTGCTTGCAGCTGGTGTACGTCCTTTATAATGTAACCGGGTCTTGACGGGATACCCTCTGACGTCTTTAAAAATGATATGGGTCGGTGGGCTAGATATGTTTCCCTCTTGGGAAACTCTATCGCCAAAGGAGCGATTATCATACCCATATATAAAAAAGGGGATAGGTCCCTCCCGGCTAACTACAGGCGATAAGCTTGATTGCCACCATTCAAAAAGTGGTAGGGAGAATGGTGGTAAACAACCTGATGGATTGGGTTGAGGAGAATAGTGCATTGTCCCCTTACCAGGCAGGTTTTAGGCGGGCCACAAGTATGGTAGACCAGGTGTTTCGGTTTGCTTTACTTCAATGGGGAACGGTGGTGCTAGGCGAGGGCAGCCTGTATGTCCCTTTTGTCGACCTGCGGGCTGCCTTCGACCTGGTCCCAAGGGGAAAGCTTTGGGCAGTCCTGAGTGGAATTGGCCTTCCGGCAGAGTTACTCACTTTGATTATGAGGCTGCACGAGGCCAATTTTGCCAGGGTCCAATGGGGCACGAACGGTGAGTCCTCCACCGACTTCCCCGTTGAACGTGGTGTTCGCCAGGGATGCGCGATGGCACCCTTGCTCTTTTCGTTATTTATTAACGGAATTGTGGCTCGGATGTTGGACGCCTGTGTCGATGCACCTTCGTTGGCAGGCCTCAGGGTCCCGATCCTGATGTTCGCCGATGATACATTAATTTTGTCCAAGACACCGGGTGGCCTGCAGCGTGCCCTACATATCTTTGACCGCTTTTGCGGAGAACACCACTTGGAAGTGAATGTGGGCAAGACCAAGTTGATGATTTTTTCGCCTAAGCGTAGAGCCAGCCCAAAAATACTTCTGAACAATAGTGAGTTAGAGATAGTTAGTGTTTTCACCTATCTTGGGGTTCAGATTTCTAATGATTTAAAGTGGTCCCACCACATAGAAAAGGCGGTCCTGAAACACTAACAGATCGCGGGAGCGTTAAGGGTAGAACACAAAAAATCAAAATCTAAACCTATTAAACCAGTCCTGGCTGTTTATGACGCTAAGGCCATAGGGTCTGCCCTATACGGGGCAGAACTTTGGGGCTTCGACAAGGTCTTCTCTTTGCAGACATCAGAGAATAGGTTTATTCGGGGTATAACGGGACTTCCCCAGAGCACCCCACTAATCCCGCTTGGTCTCGATCTAGGGAGAAGATCGGTTAGTGACCGAGTAAGATTGCGCCCTATCCTTTATTGGCGTCGCCTTTGGACTACCCCAGAGATACGGCACTATGCTGACGGGTTCCTTGCAGTAATAAAAGCGGATGTTTTCCACAAAGTAGCATGGCTTAAACACCTCAGGGCTGCTTTAGGTGACCTCAGCCTTTCCAATCTTTGGAATAATCCCTCTGGGGAAGTTTTTCCCAGTAAAAATACCATCAAAAGTTTATATTGGGATAGGATTGATGGCAAACTCTGGAGTAAAACGAGATCTGACACGATGGGGGGGGAGTTTCCTGGAAATTAAGCAGTGTCCATTGTTAGAACTTTACTGGGACACTATCACCGTCCCAGGAGACAGGAAACTAATGTTCCCATTAAGATCTGGTTCCCTCCCTCTGAGGTCTCTGACGGGCAGGTGGAGGAGTGCGACCACCTCGTGCTGCCCGGTGTGTGGCGCAGCCAAGGAAACCATAGGCCACTTTTTATTTCTCTGCAAAGCATATGCAATCCCTCGAAGAGTATGGCTAGTACCCATCTGTAGGAATTTAGGGACATCTAGTGGAGTCGAGGCGCTAAGAATTATCTGTACCTCTACCAATTTGTCAATTGTTCTGGGAACAGCAAAATACTTGGGGTGGGCATGGTCCATTAGACGAAGGGCTACTTCTTTTAATGTAAATTGATTTTTTTGTACACATGTGTATTTAACTGTTTTTATTTCTTTCTTTCTTTCAAAGCTGTCACAACGGTTTTTACTATTGAATGTATAAAAGGATCAATTTTAAGTTGTGTACCTTTTAAATGTATGTTGTGCTTTTATCAGTATTTTGCTCGAATAAAGCTTTGATACCGTAACTGGTGGAACATTACCACTGCGCAGACCGGCTGAGCTGGAGGGCCCAGTAGGACAGGGGGTAGCACTTAATTTCTATGCTGCATCCCATGCTCCCCTCATACTATATCCATTTACTTGCGGAGCACAGTCAGATTGTGGTGCTCACATGGGAAGGTTGTGTTGCATCTGAAGTGGTCATGAGGCTTGTAGCGTAATTGTAAGCACTAATTCACATGTATTTTCCACTCATTTCTCCCTTCCTGTATAATAATTTCTCTTGCTTGTGTGATTCCTCTGTCGCCCTTTCTCTTCTTCTTTCTCTCCTCTTTTTATCTCTTTCTGCTATTCCTCCCACTATTACCCATCTCCTCTTTTTCTTTTGATCTTTGCTTCAGTTCTTTCTCTCTGTATTCCATATATAGTCTTCTGCCTTCACTCTTTCTCTGTCTAACCATTACCCAGACATTCATTCCTTATTTCTTTCCATCTCTCCTGTGGTCACTCTCTTTCTAATATGCACTAAGCATGGGCGTAATATCCGTTCCGCTCGCGGATTATGCGGATTTTCGGCAAATTCGCAATCCGCGAACTCTCGCGAACTTGCCGAAAATTCGTGCGAAGCGGATTTTTTGCTTGGTCGCACTTGCCAACTAGAATACTATACAATTTCGCGGGAGTAAACACTTGCGAACATGTAGATGCGGCGGGCAGCGACAATCTCGCAATTGCGAGATTGCAAAATTTGCAATTTCGCAAAAGAAATCCACCAGCAGGCAGCATAAACCTTGAAAATTATGATTTTTATCAGAATAACTCCTCAGGTTGACATTTGCCAGCACTTTTTTTTGCAAGGAGTCCATTTTGGGGGGGGGCGGGTGGGAGGAAGGAAGTGCCCCACAGTCTCCAACTTCCTGTTCCTGTCCAGCAGGCTCCTCCCAGTGCTTTCTTCATGTGCTGGTCACTTTGATTTGGATCTTGACCTGGAAGGATTACTTTTTGTGGATGCTGCTGGATATTTGGATTTTTGCAAAACTGAAAGCACTCAGCAGGTGCAAAAGTTCAATCTTATCTTTAGTAAGCATTTCCTGTAGTGCCTGGAAGGATTACTTTTTTTGGATGCTGCTGGATATTTGGATTTTTGCAAAACTGAAAGCACTCAGCAGGTGCAAAAGTTCAATCTTATCGTTAGTAACCATTCCCTGTAGTGCTTCCTGAGGGGCCCCTTCAGAGTTCAGTTGCCTACTTGCAACTATTCTATGACCCTGCTCTGACCCTCACAGCAGGCTCAGAGAATAGCTACAAGTATACAACAAAGGTCCTGTTAAAGAAATTACACTGCAACAGAAAGCAATTACAGATAAGGAAGCAGGTGCCAGCCTGGAAGTTCAAATTCAGTGACACATTAATCAGACCCTAATTCATTCATGTCAGTTGAGGCAGGGCAAGTGTGCTTTTCCCCCCATAATCTACAGTGATGATCTAGAGGGTGGCATGGGTGAGCCAGAGGGTGGCATGGGTGAGCCAGAGGGTGGCAGTGGAGAAACAGAGGGTGGCAGTGGTGAAACAGAGGGTGCTGTGATGAACCAGACGTAGAAACAACATGTTCGCGACCGTTGCTACCCGACAAGTAAGTTCGCGTTTGCAAACTGGTAAAAAACCCTTGCGAAATGGCAGAAACACTTGCGAACACAAAAAAAAGGAATCCGCAAAACTCGCGAGAGTTCGCAGATTTTGCGGATTGCGAATCCGTAAATACGCAATTTCGCGGATTGCCAATTTGCAAAATCCGCCCATGCTTAATATGCACTGCTTGCCCCCCTCTCTCAGTTTCACTCAGTCTTTCTCTTATTTCCTTTATTTCTCTCTTGAGCACGTACACACACATAATATCGTGCCAAATAGCTCAGGCTAAACATTTAAAAAGGTCCCAAAGGTGAGACCTATTGGCTATGCCAATGCTTGTTAAGAAATTCTGGTTGGGCAAGCTGAAAATGTCTTACTAGACAGTAGGGGGCAGATTCATCATTCGTTCACGCAGCGCACAGCAGCATGCCACCTGCATGAATGAGAAAGAGCAGGAATGTTCTGTATTTACCATTATACGGTGCATTGCTGGCACACGTTTGGCTACCTAGCACCAACGCAGGCATCCTTGCGTCATGTGACATTGTATGTAGGATTGTTTTTGTATAGTAAGGGAACAGTTCTGAACTCACTATCTGAAAGAAACAGTTTGTCCTTCCGTAGAAGAGAGAGCTGGTACCAGGCCACCTTTGTTTTTTCCCAATGTTTTCTTTGAGAAGGAACTTGGTGTTCAGGGTGAGTCCATGCAGCTTGCAATTTCATGAAAGTTGGGGTACAAAGCCATGAAGTTCATGTCATTGAGCCAGGTTTGTGCTGCATCACATTTGATTTTCTTGGCAAATAACAGGAATTCTACAGACCGGGTTACACCATCATAAATGTGACAGATAGCCTGCCCACCGTATTACGAGTCAATTATATCCCACGGCACTTGTAATACTTGTCACATTTGTTACAAAGTAACTTTAAAGCAGGCCCTAGGTCTTGGTTGGGTTCAGCTTTAGGTAGTTGTTTGACCTCATGGGCTGGATGATGTGCAAGCAGTGTTTTAGGTGTTGGTTGTCTGATGATGGCTTGAAGGAGGTCTGAGACAGTATTGAGGCCTGAGCCCATAAATAGATTACCTTTATAAATTGAGGGTACTTTATTGTACATGTTTATTTATGAAGCTAATGCTAAGAATTATATAGCATTACTAATTATTTCCATTTGTAGCATTGTTTTTACGCTTGTTACTAGTACAAATGTCATTAATAATTTTGCAACCGATTAGCTATTGAAAGATGATCTAAAAACGAGATTTACAAAAAACATTTGAATGGTCTAGGTTATGTACAATTACAAAAGGATGTTTGAAGGAAAAATAATGGAAGGCTTAACCTTCTGGTTTCCACGAAATCTATCTGATGCCGTAACACACTAAGCTATTCTTCAGACCTTTGTACTATAACCTTGAAAATGCTAATCCTATTTATTATTGACTATAACACATTTAAACGAAATTCCAGTTAAGCCATTACAATGAATGATGTTCTACAGCGGTCAGCAGAAATATGTGACACACATGATATGATAAGTGACCGAACGGCTGACATTTATCCATGACAAGTGGAAAAATGAATGAGATTTTTATTGCGTTTCATTTGATTAACTGTCCTTTCGGTTCCCCGGGCTTTGCAGTAGAGATGTTGTGTAAAGCAATACCCATGACAACAGGTCCTTTGATAGATCGAATGCGAGAGCGGGAAATGGTGTGATGAATGGCTCATGGTGTACCAGTATAAGGGTATGCGCATCTGATATATGTTTAAATTATTTCCATTCAGTTGCAGGATTTCTCTCGATATTAGCACATGGGCCATTTCTCTAACACAATTATTTAAACCAACGATATGGTGCGGGTTTTAATTTTTTAAGGACATGTTTAAGGGATATAAAAAACGTTTTCAATGTACAAATCGACAGTTGTCATCTTAAAGAACAAAGTAAACTATGGCCACTTACAAAAAAGCACTACTGAGGTGCAAAATATGTGGGAAGGGTGTGAAAATATGTGCGCCTAAATCTCAAAATGTGTGGAAAAGGTGCGAAAGTATGGGCGCCTAAATCTCATCAGAAAATAATACTTTCCAGGAAGCTAGTTAGAAAACAATAGAGTACAGAAGGTCTGCGAAGAAGCTAGGGTATGTCAGGGAAGCCACGGCGCACCTATTTCCTATCTCAGTGCGAATCTAGACTGAATACTTATCTCTTTTCAAGGACTGTTCTGTCTGAGGCTTGTTTTGTTTTCTGAAAAGCACTTTAAATTGCCTGATGTCAAAGGCTTCTTTTTTTATATATATAAATTGAAAGCACTTTATTGTAGAACTGATAACGGTATTAGAAATGCAAAGGAAACCTAAGAAAATAGATTGAAATTCTGAGCACACTCTCGGATAACAAAGTTTTTGAGTTCCCCAAAAGCAAGACGCACACAAGGCAGAAGCTGCGATAATGTTACGAAGTAAAAATGTAAAAATTAAAAACACTGACAACATAGGTACTAAATAGATGCTAATGCCACTGTCAAAGCGCTAAGAGAGCAACCTGGGAGCTGGCACATTAGATAGTTCTATAAAATTCCAAATGGAAGCCCTGTCTAAGCCGACACTGTTTTTGGAGTTGCTCTTGTAAGATATCGTGGAGAAGGCAATCATACAGCTCCGACGCTAGTGAAAAGTCAACATGTTTTCTGTTCTCGTCAGATATTCCATGTAAGTGTAAGCAGCTCAATCCCTCCTTGCAAGTAAATCAACCCCTCAGCTTTAATTGTATGTCTAATAGGGCAAAGGAAAACTCGCAGGAAAAGAAACACAAGTGTGTTAGACAAAGAAACACAGAGAAACCCCTTTCTCTGGAAATTCCTCCTGCAGTTGTTGTCATGTAGAAAAAAACCTAAACTGTAGGAACAAAAAAGTCAGCAAAAAATGTAGTAACTTCTTACAATGTGCTGTATGGAAACTTTGAGAAATACATTTTCCGGTCAAACAGACATATGTAAAAGCTACTGGGCACCCTTTTAAAAATATATATATATATAAGACCATCTCCCACAGGCTAACATGTTTCAGTAATGATCATATCCAGCATGCTTTTAGATATTTTCACGGTGAATGCATTTTTAGGTCTGACTCTAGGAAACGTTTTAAAATGAGCCATTCTGGAATATTGCCTGACAGAGTTTATGGTAACGTCAACACACTGTACATCCCTGTGGTTTTGAGCAGGTGCTGAAGCCTAGTATTGTACCACATGCTTCTATTGGTGGGTTTTCTTAAAGACATTGCCTTATTTAGATTGCGTTTTATGATAAAATACTCATATTTTTTCTAGGCTTGGCTGCAGTACATTGCAGAGCGTTGTAAGGAATGTTTATTGGAATACAAGGTTTGTTCAGAGGGCAGACTTTCTCAATTTGCTCAAGTATTACTTTTCTCTAAAAACAGCAAGCAATGTGTGATATTAAATGAAGTGTTCTTATTCATTGTATGAAAACAACTCATATCTTTGCTTCAAACATAACATTTGTAAATAGAGCAAACACAATTTGAAAAACTCACACTTCTAGGTAAACACAACAGTCTTCTGTTTTCCGTATATCTCGAATCATGTTAGTGCAACTAAGACATTCTACACAGTAGAGTAATTTTTAATGAGAACATTTTACATTTTTGTAAAGTACTGACAGCACACAGAGAGCATTCAGAGATTTGCTCACCAAAAAACACACCCTGGGGCATATGTACGTATAAATTGGTGGAGCGCGAGTTCGCTCCAAAATTGCTAACACCAGGCTCCGTCAGTTCAGAAACGCAGAGATGCGCTGTATTGACAACAATATGGCGCACCTCTTTTTTTCCCCTAGCTAGCACTAAATTAAGCTGCCTAGAGGGTGCCTGCGTTAGGGGGAATGATTGTTTATTTGCAGGAAGGTGTTCCCCTGGAATTTGTTTTATTAAATACTTTAAAAAACAGATTTTGCAGTTGCAAACGTCTGATCCAGCTATTCACTTTTGTGCACAACCATTGGCATTGCACAGTGGGACATTTACTACAGAGCCTCTGCTCTTACTCTCAAGTGACCAATCCCTTTAGCACAGAGTTTGGCTGCAAGACCTTGTCTGAGGCCTGACCGTACTCTCAACACCCTATTCATTACTACTGTAGAAGATATTCGGCCATGTATACATGTGATTGGCTGCGGGACCTAGCCTGTGGCCAGGACCTGCCCCTAGTCCTGCACCTAAATAACTGTGATCATTACCCCAGTTATGCATATCCTTTGGTCTTCTTTAGTAGATGTTGGCCACAGGAACTAACCGCTACCAGTGTCATTTCCCCCATGTAGCTTTCACCAGACTGCTCTTGTTCTGCAACATTATAGCCTCATGATTATCTCCTTCATTATTGAATGCACCTCTTGCATAGTCAAACTCCATAATACTACCTCTTGCTAATTGCTTTACACTTAAACTGCACCACTTTACGCTGCTAATACTCTTATTTTCCAGATTGATGAAAGCCCCTCAAGCTCTAAAGCTAACAATACCTAAAATCACTAGATTTCACCATTGAGCTGACAATTCATCACAATAGCACCATTCACCCAGCCCTACCACAACAGCTTCTATGCAAGCTACCAGATTCTGAAGTCCCACTCTATATGTTAGCAGCATGTCATTCTACTCTTCCCATCACTACTACAGCTCATCTCAACCACTCACCTTCAGTATTATCTTGACATACTTGGGTAGAGAACAAGTGGGATTGATACACCCAAATGACCAAGGAATGCCAGCTGGATCAGGATGAAGGCTGAATCTCTCATCTCTTCAGAGCACCCTCTGTGATGACTGCACAATATGTACATTTTAGGAACTACACACTCACAAGTTATATGAAAAATTATGAAGAAATTCTCTGCACCCAATGTCAACAATGCATGTGTACTGCTTCAGAAGAAGCTAACTAGAATCGCAGCAGTCTCCACCCATTTTACACGAAAACACAACAATTAATCAGGCCTTGATTATACCCCAATTTGACTACACCAACGTTGTCCATGAACCAATCAAAGCTGGCCTTCTCAAACAGCTACAGAACTTGCAAAACTCAGATATGGGACATTACCCTTGTTTTGGCAATATATTTATAACTAAAATATATATATTTTTGCTCAGTTCACAAACAAGTGAAATAGGGTTGTGTTGAAGAAAATATCAAATTAAACATTTTCTAATTTTCCCCTTCTGCTCACAGCTTACTGCTTTTCTCTTTTACTTAGTATGTGTGTTACATCTCATAATATAAAGCAACCTGAACACCTGCTCCGCCACTCACATTGAAAAAGACTCTGAAGCGTAATGTTTAAGAAGGTGTCTCCAAGACAAAAAACTAAAACAATAAATGCCCAAGTAACTTGCAATTGTCCACAGTGCAAAAGTGTACAGCACTACAATACATGTTTGTGTGCCTTTAGCTCTCATTGCAACAATGTACACTAGCATACGAAACAATATACCCTCATAATTTTCACATAGTATACTCTCATTACACTAACACTGTGAGGATATTTTGTAAATAACTTTCACAATTTGAGATTCAAGCAAGTAGTAGCAATTACAATGTAGATGTCTATGACTTGACTCTCTTTGATGCCTTATAGAGGACACATAAACCATAAACTTACTATGCAATAAGCAATCAAGCTGCTCCTTTCACATGATGTACAAGCAAGCCATAGTTTGTCCGGAATTGCCTGTGTTTAAATTAGGAGTGGATGAAATTCCTGAAACTGATCTTCATATAATTGGTCTCTTTATGCAATGGCACAAGCAGGCTGAACAATAGTTATTATAGGAAATTTATTTTTTAAGATTACTAATTTCACCCTCAGCTTTTGTATTTTCGAGGTCAGTCTTTCTAATTTGGAGAGGAATTGCCAGCCCTGCAGCTTGAGCACCATACAAACTTAAGATAAACCTAACCCTGAAAATCCTAAAGAAGTCTGAGAAGCTGAAAATATTTGTATTACCATTCTCCATTACTTAAACATTTGGAAAAACACCTTATATTCAGAGACTCCATTTTCTCTGAGTATTTTTTAATATCCTTCGGAGAAAGGTGGCAACATAGAAGAGCGCACAGTACACCTCTAAGCAACAGCCTCCAAGCTTAAGGAAGTGGTCAATTCATGTTGGAATTCTATACGTTACCAAAATGCACACAGGGTAATTAATTCTCCTAATGAATGGCATGTTTAAACCATTGGGAAATCGTAGCTGGAGAGTTATTTTTACACATTTTTATCACATTAAAAAAGGTAACGATTCTACCAAAACCATTATTTAATCTGCTTGTTTGTATTGTCTGGTAAATATTACACATCTACATTAAATTCCATTTTTACCTACCAATAAGGTACAGAGCCAGATTAGAAAAACTCCCCCAGTGGTGTTTTTTACCTTCTTTGCTAAATTTGCTACAAAAACGCTGCTTAGCACCTTATTAAATATATATTCAATCGTGTGCTATTTTGCTACAATTTTATTAAAAATAAACTTGCTGGTTTTATGCCAGCAAACCATAAATATTTATATTTTGTCTTCAATTTCCATCGCCTACTGTGTTATCATTAGTAACATCCATTAGAGGGAATAGACAGCAGCACCTTTTCAATGGTGTCATTTCCATTAATCATATCTCACTTTGCAGGGATTTGCTTTTCAAATCAGTTCATGTATTTCTCAAAGAAATATGTTTCTGTAAATATTACTGACATCAACAGGGAAATACGGAAGGTGGCTCTTTCTTTGTGCAGAGGCCATGAATGTCAAGAGGCTATTATTTCTTACAACCATCTTTTTGCATTATGTATTGATCACAAATGTAACATTTTTCTATTTTTACTGTATAATTATTTTAGTCCAGTAAGTTAAATGAGTGAAGTTGACTTTTAAAGTGAACTAATACCCTAGGATTGTCTTTGTATAATGCTGAGCAAACGCTCAATTATCAACACAAAACCAGATATTTTAACAGATTGAAGAAATTTAAAATAGGAAAGAACTTTGTCTATGATGCAAAATGGATCAATGTGTGGGATCAACATCTCACGTGAAACATTGTCAAAAAAATGTCTATGCATATGTTTTAATTCGGGTCATTATTTTATATTTTGAGGACTCTCAATGAAGTCCTAAAATGTTGAGAGGTATAGAGTTTGAACATCCCTGACATATGATGACCTTCCAGTAGCCAATTAAAATGCAGATAACATTGCAACTAAGGAAATTTACACAAAAAAATTATGCATTCAACATAACTAAAAGATGCACTTCAACTTTCGCTGATTGGTGCATGATGAAGGGCCACTACTATTACAAATAGATTAGTGACCACATTTCAGGGTACGGCTGAATTATCATGTCATTAGAAGTCAATTCTTGAAGGACATAAAATGAATCCAACATTAATGCCCGTTTGGCTCAGTGTTACCTTTTCACTGTTATAATCGTCATTTTTAATAAGTAGTACATTGTAAAATAGTCCACCTCACGTGCGGCATCAGGTACAAACGCTTTTTTCATTCTAACAAAGACAATGCAAAACCTCATGCTTTGTGACAGAACAAAACGTAGTTGCTATTTAATAAATGTACTTTGTGCATCCGAAAATAATTCCTGATTTGCAATTAGGAAGTGACTCAATTGGACCTACCTCTACCATTTATGGTGTAGAATTCAACATGTCAACTATGATCACAGTTGCAAACCATTGATCAGTTGTCAGCATCAACCTGGTTTGGTAACTCATTCACAAGAGAGAAGTTTTCCCTATGGAAGAGCTTCTACTTAGAGATTAGAGGAGGGCTGGTTCAGAGGGACCTGGGTCTGGCTGGCTGTTGTATCTGATGTTATAATTTGTTTGTGAAAGCTGCAAATGTCGCATAACAGGACACAGACTACTTAAACATATTGACATCAAGGAAATGTAAATGCAAAGATGTAGATATGTTGGGCCATATGTATCAACAACCTGATTTGCGATTCTCAAATATCGATTTTTTAGAAATCGCTACTTGAGAATCGCAAATAGGGATGTATAGACAAAATCGCATTTTTTTTGCGATGTATTCCGTAATTGCGATTAGCAAATTGCGAATTGCAATTAAGGAATACTTTCCGATTTATTTCTATGGGCCAGGAGGCCCATAGGAATGAATGGGAAATTATTCTCAATTTGCGATTCGCAATTTGAGAATCACAAATTGAGAATAATTTCAAGGGTGCAGGGGTGTCCAAAGGACACCCTGTCACACCCCTGAAATTAGCATGGGTGCACATGTGGCACACATACATGCCCTAAGGGCATGTATGTGCTTCAAATTGCACTTTGAAAAATGTAAAAAAGTTAATTTTTCAAGGAATTTACAAATTACCACCAACTTGAAGTTGGTATAATTTCCGAATCCTTAAGGCCAATTTGCATTGTTTTAATGCTTCTTACATTGCATTTTAAGGAATCGCAAAATTTGCGATTCCTTAAATGTAATCGCAAATAAGGAATCGCAAATTTTGCGATTCCTTATTTTGCACGCAGATTTCATTCATACATACCATTTAGCACTAATGCGTTCGCAAACGCCAAAATTCTGCGAATTTCGGCATTTGTGAACGCATTAGTGCTTGATACATATGGCCCGTTGTCTCTTGCTGATCTCCATCTCTACATCTACAGTCATTCACTAGTTGAAAAATATCCTGTGCATTAATAGTAGTTTAGGAAGTCAACATAACCTCAAACAAATATAAGTTTTTTATGCAATGGATTAGTATCTAAGTCACATGGTAAAATGCTTGGCAGGCCAATACGACTCTGTGAAATTCACCGTGTTTATGACCTCCCCCATTGTATTACAGTACATGATTCTTTATCTTAGGAATCACTTTATCGGCATTCCCTGCAGATATCCTTTTTTAATGCTGCGCAATGGGAGTACAATTTCAAAAAGATTAGGTACATCTTTGTATTTGTCTGTGTGTGCTCTGTTTAATATTGAGTGAATTAAGAACATACAGTGCCAAAATGGTATAGCATAACTCAGATGATGCTAATATCCCCATTCTTAAAATAATACAAATAATGATCCATAATATATGGGCAGATTGTAGTGTTAAGTGTAAAGATATAAAGAACAGGGGATAAACCTTTCCCATGGTGTCAACTAGAAAACCACAATTAGTCTATCATATTCAATATCTATAACATCGAAGACTTTGAAAATATCAAATAATCAAAACACATTTCATGTTCTGTTCGGAAAATGTGGATCCAAAGGTTTAAATTTCATATCTAACCCATACTTTGTTTGGCACTTTTCTTGCCGGCTAATAATTTGTCCATAGAGTAAAAGGAGATGTGAGTCATGCAAATACATGTTTTTTTCTGAGTGTTATGTTTATGGCTGATCAAAATAAAGGAACTATTTTAATCAGCCTAGGACATGTGAGGCAAGTCTTTAATGTACCCTTATGATAAGTCTTATACAGAGCAATCTCCAAGTGCTCTGTGTAAAATTTAAAATGAGGAATGCATAAGCAGTCTATCTTCAGAAATCTAAAGAAAAAGCATGTTGATATAATTTGCATTCATAATAGCACACTGGACGCTATATATATGATCTTATAAGTTCATAGCACTCACAACCAGGTGCTAACGGAGTGGTCACGTCCTATTGTCTGGCACCGGAGCAACAGCTATTGTTTACTGCTCCACTGCCCTCCATCACAGTCTGCTGGTTTTGAGAGGAACATTCTCCCACTCTGGCCCAGAGTAGTGTGATTGCCCTGAAAATGACTCAATCTTGTCAGTAATGCAGGTACATTATTTGAAGGACTATTACTCCGGAAAGAGGCTTTTGGGTTTCCTTTGATTGCAGAGAAAAGGCCTGGGCAGAAAGGGAGGTATTAGTGGAAATCTGAGAAACTAAGCTTTTCAACAATGCCTCTTACCCTGTAAGGTGCCAGGCAATCACAATGGAATATGATCGCTTGGCATTCCCATTACGCAGGAGGGATCAGTTCATAGGGGAAGTGGCCCCTCCAGAAAGAACTTGTGCTCCTCTCTAATCCCCAGGTATTTTCAGTCTTTCTGCCCGTCTGGGTACAGATTGGGTGTTTAGCCTCAATCTACCCTTGTAGGGCACTGAAAGCTCACTAGGAGCACCAAGGGGTATCTTCACAAGAACGTGTGATAACTACCACAAGAGTAGCATAACGCAACTTTCAACATCGCAGCCTATCACGGGAAAACAACCCCGTGTCAATGTGGAATTCACAACAAGGCGGTAGCATGCGATAGACACCAGATAACGTGGCAAATGTCAGCGTGAAAATCAACGCCACACCGCTAAAATGCGATAGGTGAATGCTAAAAACATGCAATGAGGCCAAACGCAGTACAAAAAAGTGCGAAAATTTGCCACAGGCCTGCAAATCCCACGCATCTGGCAGGACAATGCACCATAAATACCACAGAAAAAATACACCAGAAACAAGCCAAAGCACGTAGCAACATGGATGCACCCTGACCTAGTGCAGAGGCCAACTCAAACCCCACATAGACTACCAGCAAGGAACAACGGGGTTGGGGAAGGCCAAGGAGAAGAGGGAGAGGAAGATGGGGTGCAGACCGCAGGAAAACAAGACCAGTGTCACAGAGGTGAAAAACCACTGCCAGCAACTGACCCACTAGCAGACCACCTGGATTGCAGTCGGAGTGCCGAGGAGGCCAAATCCAGGAGGCCAATAGGCACCGGCATTACGTGACTACCTAAAACAGGCACCAACTCACTGCCAACATGAAGGCAGCAATGGCAACAGAAGGTAGCAGTCCAGCGCCACCGGAGGAGTAGGGGGGAAACTCAGGCCACAGTCATCAGTGTGGAGACGGTGCAAGGAGTAGGGAGTATGGACACTGCTCGAGAGGACCTGACACAACATCAACCGAGAGTGCCACGAACAGGGACTGGGTGGATGGCGGGAGATGGGCACAATGGCATACATGCACAACGAGGCGTAGCACACTGCACACCCACAAACACCCAGGATTATGTCCCAGAACTCCTTGGCACACTGCAGCACACACATAGCACAAAAAGCAAACCTACATTGACGATTACATGGCACAACCTGCATACCCGACACTGCAGAGCAGAGGACACAACTGGCTCCGCACATGCACAGAAGCATGCTCACTACATCTGACAGAGCCGGAAACAGTGAAATGGCAATGTACGTATAGGACCTCACATCTGTCATGTAGTCCAAATATACACTTACCCGCAGGAGAATCCAGCACCCCCCAAAAAGTCACAATGTACATTACCATACAGCCTGCATGCAAACCGGCACAATGCGCCAACATTTATGTCAACACAAACTCAACACGCACCTCCCCTTCAGATCACAGAGGAGCACACAACACCTTCAGAAAGCACAGAACACAACACATTCTGTGATGCCGAAGCGGACCACCACACCGTCGACACCGAAGTCCTACAACAGCCCATGGATATCAGACGCAATCCCCCACTAGGACCCGGCCAGCCAAAATACTCAGAGGAGATCACCGAGCATGCAAACGACCACACAGCAGGAAGCACCCGCAAGCACAGCTGGCTCACGATACTTCACCCACCCACACAAGGCACCCCAATGCCATGTTTCAGCATGCCAAAAGGAGGTGGCTCAATAGGTGTGGGTGGGGGCAGAACCCAGGGAATGTGAACAAGAAAACATATGTAGGGGTCTATCACCCTTCAGGGCCCACCCACACCCCACTAAGGAGACCCACACTGCCATTGAGACACATGCAGATGCACATGCACAGCACAGTACACGCCCAGGGGCGCTCAAATAGCAGTCACACACCCATGTTGGCTGTGCGTACGATGGACCTGGCCCCACCCCTCACGAATTGAGTGGGTGAAGACAAAGCTACATGACCAAGCTCAAAACCACGTCCTGCGGTAATATGTCTTCATCCGATGCACACAGCACAATGTAATGTTGTTAGGCCCAGGGCCCAAATGCATACTACAGGACCACAGGGACACATGCAGATATCATGTTGAACTGGCTATAGGCACATGCTCCCGGCCCCTTTATTGGCAGGGCCACATGTCCAGTGATGCCTGTGCTGGATGTGTGTGGGTTGAGTGTAAGCCATTCCGCACGGAATGACTGGTGCTGGCAAACATGTGAAAATTGGACACCAGTGCAACGGAAACAGAAAGCACATGCAATACAGAGTCAACTGCTGAGCAACATGGAGTGAGCCGGAGAAAGTTCAGAGGACAGCCAACATGCAAATAGTAGTGTCCGTGAGTTGCAGTCCACTGGGTTTGGACACTAGAGATGACCGTGCTCATGTGAAGAAAAAGTCTTGGATTGTGTCCCTTATATATATTCCTGATGCAGATTCAGTGGTGTGTGTTAGACCTGCTACATCTCCCCATCAACGTCTCAGGGCCCCCACACTGTTTGAGGTGACATAACTGCACAACCGCTCTACAGCACAAAACACAATCACCAACCGACACTGGCCTGCGGTGCACTGAGTCACTGGCACCTGGAGTGCTGAGCAGGGCATCAGGCTGACAGTGGCATCCAAGGCAGTCCTGAGCAACTCCGTAAGTTCATAAGGACCACCTTTTCAACTCTGGAAGATGGCGATTGGAGTTAGTCCTTGCGGTGGTGGCGTGTGCCTCCTGCGGTGATGCGTCATCTGGGCCGGTCTGGAGGTGCTTTGGTGTGTGAGACCTAGTGGGACGCTTCCGGGCCCAAAGGCTGTGTACAGCCTTTGGGCCCCATATTAATGGCGTTGATGATCCCAAAGCCTACACTCCAGGGCCCATCCAATGTCTTCAGAGAAGGGATCCCGGACTTGACCAGCTCAGAGTTAGTGGCCCCGGATGCACTGTGGCTGGCACAGGCACCCAGCCACGGGACGGTGACTTACGGTGAAGTCAGATGGGCCATGTGACCTGATCAGGTCAACATCAATGCCCGAGGTGTATGTAGCAGAGGGTTTCCGGGGACAGTGGAAGGTATCCTCCAGGGCAAGACGCCGAAAGGTTTGATTTTATCCGGAAGCAGCAAATGGATGAGTGGAATGTGACAGCCTTGTTGCCACCACCAATTCGGTATCAGCTACATGAGGATGAAAACTGCCCCCTTATCCATAGACTCAGATGCCACCAAAATTCGACCAGAGAGTGTCCATGAATGTCGAGGAACAGACTTAGTGGCACTGATGCAGTCTGCGATGATGCCGGTACACTGATATGAACACCGCCATTGCTGAATTATGACTCTTTGACCTACTGGACCGCAGTGTAGGCTGTAGGCAGCGATCAGCAGTGCCCACAGCCACGTGTCATTGGCTCATGATGCACAGCGCTAGTGACACCAGGGCAGTTGTAAGTAGTGTACAAACACCTCCGTAACCATGATCCTTTTCTCTCCACCAAGATGCAAATCGTCAACCTCTTACACTTCTCCTTGCATGCAATGATATGTAATCTGCCTTCCGATACTCAATGTTCAGTTCAGAATCTGTGACCTACTCGAGCGCAGCCTCGGCCAAGAGCAGTGTAGCTCGGAGGCAGCGGTCAGCATGGGCCATTCACCGAGTGTCACCAGCATAGGTTGGTGGCCCCGCTGGCCTCTGTAGTTCAGGTTCAGTTGCACCACGTGTTCGGTCACTTCTGTGACTGTGACCCGGCTTTTGTCCGGACTGAGCCGTATCTTCCTCTTACTCCTCTCCTTACGACAACTGGTGTGGACTCTGCCATTTGTGAATCGCGACTAGGTGCTGGATGTGAGACCTACTGGTCCGCAGAGTATGTCCTTGTCCCTCATCCACGTGTCACCGACTGGAGTTGAACAGGGTTTGTGGCAGCACATGTCACCGTCTGCCGTTAAACAGGGTTTGTGGCAGCACATGTCGCCGGAGGGTGTTGAACTAGGTTACTGGCACCACGTGTCGCAAGATGCCCATATGGAACTATGCCTCACTGATCTGGTGGTCTGGTGCTGTTGGCACCTGCCCGGATTTGGGGTCATTGCCATTCATGAGCCAGGACAAAGTATCACATATGGGATCCACTGGGCCGCAGAGGACGCCAGTAGAATACGTCAACGAGGAAGGAGTATTGTGGGCTAATGTCAGGGGGACAGTGGTGGTCTAAAAGGCTGGCCTGTAGCGGGCCTCCGGCTTGGAGCTTACACTGGCATGTTGTGGGCCCTCCTTGACACATGCCGGTGTTGGCTGCTGATCAGTGTGGCCTGGCTGCGCATGCTCGGCCCTGACGGGTTCATGCTCCAGCAGGCCGGGTTACGGCAGGCGCACAGGATCTCAGCCAACTCCGCTAACGAGGGCGGTGCGGCCTCATGGCAGGGTGGGAGGTGCTGAGCTTTCCAGAAGAGGATCACGCCCAGGGCTAGGTGCTTTTTATTCACACCCCTACGCTGACCTGGCTTACGTCGGCCCATCCCACTCTGCTCACGCTTACCGCTCGGGCGTAACATGCAACATTTAAACGAAGACCACACTGCTGGGGTGATATGGTTGGGTCCACTGTCCACTACACTCCATACACCAGAGATGTATGTCGGCGTGTATATGGGTGAGTTCTGCATACTGCGGTCTGTCCAGCACTTCGCCGCCACTCTTGGCATTGCGTACTTTCCCAATCATGATTTTACTACATCCTTCACACATGTCTGGTTGCCACTTCTCCACACATCCGTCCATTGTCTTGCTGAGGTGCTATGCTGTTGATTGGTCATGTTCACTGCTTGCCAAGGTTATCATTGTAAGTTGTTCTGTTGTGTCTGGTGGGTGGGCATGTTGTTGTGCATGTTGATTGTGAATTTGTGACTTGTGCATTGCCGGAGTTGTGGATTGCATGGTTGTGGAGTTGAGGTGAGTGGGGTGTTAATTGGGAACTTGCCCTTGATGCCATCCTGGGAAGGCTGGTTGCTGATGGACTGTCGGAGGGTGAAGGGATCATGCACACTGGCTGTGTATTTTGAGGCGACATTGGTGAAGGTCCCACGGTATTCTGATCTTGCCTGCACATAGGTGTGTGACGTGTGCTTCCTGTTGTGCTGACTGTGTGCTGTGTCTCCAGGGGGCACAGATGGGACATGTGTGTAGGGGATTGTCCCCAACTAGTACGTGCATCCGGTTAAGGCGTATGGTCCTTGCTTGGTTTCCAGCGGTTCCTGCCCATTGTATTGGCCATACGGGGCCTGAGGTGCCAGGGTGACAGTGATGTCCAGGACAGGTGTGGGGGATTGGATGTGGCTGTCTGTGAGACTCCGCTGACTCTGGCGGATGTTGGTTTTGGTGTGCCAGGGGCCAACAGGTGCAGCACGGCCAGCAGCTTAGTGTGGGGTGGGATGTTGGTTATCCGCTGTGTTGGTTCTGTTGGGCTGTTGGGCGATGACGGCCAGGATGCGTAGGATGGTTGTCCCTTTCAGTCTGTAGTGGACAGTGACATTGTCGGATGTTGTGCCTGTGAGGCAGGTGTGTTTCTTGGGGGTGCTGCTGTCTTTGTCTGCACTGTCTTTGTAGTGGTCTGAGGGGTTGGTGGGGGTGAGCCAGGTGGGTGTTGTGGCCCTCTTGGGTGTCCGGGCTGCATGTTCAGTTGCTCCATGGCATCTGTTGCCCTTCCGTTGATGCCCTGTTCTCTCTATTGTGGTGCAGGCTGCCGTCCAACTTTACACCAGGTCAGAGCAGGTGTAAATTTCCTGCTGCTAACGCGCCTTATCGCGTGTTTTGTGTTCTTTTCGCCGATCTGTCTGGTCGTTGTGAATGTTAAGGTGTAATGTTGTTGCGGCTTTGTGCATGGAAACGCCTACTCTGCATCTCATTAGATATAGTTGCAGGGGTCCTCTGTGGCGATGTTTTTTGCGGCTGCTAGCGTGGTAAAACTAGTGCTGTGGGCTGTCAGCACCTGCTTGTGAATGGTGGGGTAAATTTATAACGACTTTGGATGCGATAAAATGCTGTTAATTCGGCAATAGCTCCTTGTGTACATGCTCCTGAAATTCTTACAAAAGGAGTGTTGGGCAACCCACCATTTATGGGGACACGCCCCCATAAAAAAGGGATCAATACAGATTTCTGCCCCCTCCTTGAGGGGCAGATAGAAGGTGTGTTTGCTTGAGGTTTTATCTGGTAATCTGCAAGTTTTCAATGCAGGGCAGTAAATCACTTTACTGCTCTGACCTGCATCAAAAGCAAAGGGCAGGAATGCATTGTATTTATAATATTCAGTGTATAAAGGAATGAGTGGTACCCCTTAACAAAATCAAGGGAAATTAGGTTCAAGCACCTAAGAAAGATCGATCCCCTTGATCTAACTTCACAATTCAACACAATAATAGGCAATTAATTAATGACCAACTATTAAAAAGCTTGTACTTTTATTCAATAAAAAAGTTTATTCGAATAATATTAAAAACACAGTATAATATACAACACAAAGTAAAAACCACTTGAAAAATACACAAAAATGCAGTTAAAATTAGGCTAATACATAGTCGATTATGACCCGCATAATCACAAAAACAGACAGAAACATTCAATTTCCTGTGATTTCATTTAGTTTTCTACAAAGATTTAATCTGTATTTTAACAAAAGTGCTCGAATCCTGAATTGTACATGAAAAGTGTGTCGACGCATTTAGATGGATACAGTAAATTACACCATCTTTTTCAAGACTTAATCTTTTTCTGTCATGTAAGCGGAGTCAAATAGATTTAGGAAATGTTGATATCGCTACATTGCATTTTAGAGCTTGTTGTGTCATGGGCACTGAGTCCATCCTCTCAATCTGGGTAGAGTTTGTATCGGGAGAAGAATGGGAATTATCAGTGGGTATGACTTTTTTGGCTGAATGCAGATTCTGGAAGTTTCCATCACAGATACATTAGGAAAATGAGCATTTTTAAGCAAAGTTTGAGATTTGAAAGGTATTGTGCTTAAGAAAAACATTCTGGGATCCATAAATTTCACACTACCCTGGATTGTCCAACGTGTCAAATTGTCAGAAATGTCTTGGTTTGGGTAGGATTCCATGGGTGGCAGTCAAGCCGAGGCCCAAAATCCACTGCTACCCGCATTGCAAAAACAGTGTCACTTTGAGTGGAAACATTTGATCTGTCCATGTTGAGTTTTGGGCCCTTACCTGTGGTGGGTGCTAGGTCCAGCCTCACACGTGATGCATCTATTTTATATTTTTATTGGGAAATGTATAGTAACACATAAAAGTAGAACTTTTGTTATTACTCATTGAATTCCTCTGCATTTGTAGTCTTCAAATGTAAGTCAGTGGGCTTGAACACATTTAGCAAAATGCTCATTGAATCACAGTATGATTATTATTATAGGGACTGGCGACCGGTGTGCTTCCCAGCGCTGAGCGAACAGGTGCTAAGTGCGGACAGGCTATGACCTAAAGATATTGCATAAACAACCAGGTCTTAATCTCTTTACCGACTGTAGCTCCCTGTCTGTCCGTCTGTATTTCAGGGCAAACAGTTCTATTATTATATGATATTATGGGTAACTATAAATTCAGAGTTGTACTAAGGAACTACTCTTTCTAATCTAAATATCTTATGAATATTTGAGAAATACATAGGTTTCCTTCATACAAATTTTTAATTCATTACATTTTATACATCAAACCCACTACCCTGGCAACAGAAGAAGGGTTTCCTCTTGTGTTTCAGTGTGCGCGCCCAAGCTAGTGGCAAACTTTTCTGTGGATACATTACGGCCTGCCAGGGTCGTGGGTACAGCGCACTGCCATGAATTTGAAACATGGACTGCAGCGGGACACCTGAGCCTCGCAAAGCGGCAAAACCAAGGAAATTCAAATATAGGAACTGGCTGCACTTTCGTCCCCACTGGAGGGGGAAACAACTTAAAGAACAGGATTGTTGGGCAGCTGCTTCGAGACCAGGTTACGAACATAGAACCACAAGTCCCGGCATGCCTGCAGACTGAACACGTGAGTCAGTCCACCTGGGGGCAGGTAGTGTAGTGAAAAGCGGAACTTGAACCGAAGCAGTAACCCTAATCAGTTCCGGTCCGTGATCAAGAGGCAGGAGCCTCGAAACGCGTAGGACCAAGCGTTTGTAATTAATGGAAGAATGCCGGTTTCTAATGAATAAAAAGGACCTCTTAACAACAGAAGAAGGGTTTCCTCTTGTGTTTCAGTGTGCGCGCCCAAGCTAGTGGCAAACTTTTCTGTGGATACATTACGGCCTGCCAGGGTCGTGGGTACAGCGCACTGCCATGAATTTGAAACATGGACTGCAGCGGGACACCTGAGCCTCGCAAAGCGGCGAAACCAAGGAAATTCAAATATAGGAACTGGCTGCACTTTCGTCCCCACTGGAGGGGAAAACAACTTAAAGAACAGGATTGTTGGGCAGCTGCTTCGAGACCAGGTTACGAACATAGAACCACAAGTCCCGGCATGCCTGCAGACTGAACACGTGAGTCAGTCCACCTGGGGGCAGGTAGTGTAGTGAAAAGCAGAACTTGAACAGAAGCAGTAACCCTAATCAGTTCCGGTCCGTGATCAAGAGGCAGGAGCCTCGAAACGCGTAGGACCAAGCGTTTGTAATTAATGGAAGAATGCCGGTTCCTAATGAATAAAAAGGACCTCTTAACAACAGAAGAAGGGTTTCCTCTTGTGTTTCAGTGTGCGCGCCCAAGCTAGTGGCAAACCTTTCTGTGGATATATATATATATATATATATATATATATATATGTATACTAACCCTGGGCGAAGGACTTCGCTACGCCCACAAAGTGGGCGTAGTGTTGCCTACTTCGCCCTTTGCAAAGTAGGCGAAGCAGGCAACACTACGCCAACTCTGTGGGCGTAGCGAAGTTGCCCGCCACCCGTCTCCATCCCGCCCTCCCTAAATACTTAAATTAAATTTAAAAAATGAATAAAAACCACTTACTTTGTCCGCTGCATCCCCGGGGCTCCCTCTTGTAATCGCGCCGCCGTCTCGGATACTAAAGCGTATGTGCGGCCGCCGGCGCATGCGCATTTCTCACGAGAAATGCGCATGTGCGGGCGGCCGTGCAAGCGCATTAGTATCCGAGACGGCGGCGCGATTACAGGAGTGAGCCCCGGGGGACGCAGCGTACAAGGTAAGTGTTTTTTATTCATTTTTAAAGGGTAAAGTAAGTATTTAGGGAGGGCGGGAGGGAGGCGGGTGGAGCGTAGTGGGGCTATGCAAAGTGCATGGGTGGACGTAGTTTTTCGCCCACTTCACGTAGCTTTGCGTAGCCCCACTACGCCTACTATGCCCACCCTTAATGTATATGTATATGTATGTGTGTGTGTGTATATATATATATATTCACTGAAAAAACCATAGGTTATAGACCATATATAGTTAGGAATTAGCATTTACAAAACCTTGAAAATTCACTGAAAAACCATAGGTTATACACCATATATAGTTAGGAATTAGCATTTAAAAAACCTTATTTTACTCACACAAAACCATTGAAATTCCATATATAGTTAGTTGTACTAACTATATATCGCGCACCCGCAATCCACTGCTGATCATGTCACATATTACATCATTCATGACATGGTCAGTGACATCACTGATGACATCACTGATGACATCTCAAATGACATCACTGATGACATCACTGATGACATCTCAAATGACATCACTGATGACATCACTGATGACATCTCAAATGACATCACTGATGACATCACTAATGACATCACTGATGACATGACTGATGACATCTCAAATGACATCTCAAATGACATCACTGATGACATCTCATTTGACATTACTGATCACATCACTGATGACATCATTCATGTGATATTATGATGAACCTCTTCAGACTCTTATATCACCTTAGATACACTCAGTATAAACATACACTCACAGACTGTCACTCATCCATGGAGTTACTCACACACCTAGTCAGTCATGCAAAGAATCAATCAGACCTCCATTTCCTCAACTATACAGTTATACACACCTTACTTATTCAAACATATACTAAAACATATTTACTCACTTATACAATCCTGGATACAAGTTCACAATGATCTATACAGCCACTCACACATTCACTGGCTCTTATGCACAGTTATTTATATATGTCAACTCTCACATGTACTGTATTTTACATATGTACTTACTTTGACATGTAGCACTGAGATATCCATTCACTCACCAATACACTCATGCACACAGTCAACCGCCCATACAGCTGTTTCCACATGCACTTTTGAACCCATACATCTAGTGAATCAACTGCTCACACATCTATGCACAGAGTCATACACCTCCCAGCCACCCACACACACACTCAGTCTCCCATACAAATACTTGGGCAACCAATCAATAACCCATATAGTTACTCATATAGCTACTGATCAACACATGCAGCAGTTTACAGAACAACAGACATAATGATGCCCAAATTAATACAGTTTAGTCACTAACCCATGCACTCAGTGAGACACATTTAATCACTCACTCATACAGTCAGTCATGCCCCTACTAAATCCTTCATCCAGACACTTATACATCCACTCATTCTTCAATATGTAAGACATATTTTAACTTTACAGAAAAATACAGTCACTGGATGTTGTCATCAGTGATGTCATCAGTGATGTCATTTGAGATGTCATCAGTGATGTCATCAGTGATGTCATTTGAGATGTCATCAGTGATGTCATCAGTGATGTCACTGACCATGTCATGAATGATGTAATATGTGACATGATCAGCAGTGGATTGCGGGTGCGCGATATATAGTTAGTACAACTAACTATATATGGAATTTCAATGGTTTTGTGTGAGTAAAATAAGGTTTTTTAAATGCTAATTCCTAACTATATATGGTGTATAACCTATGGTTTTTTCAGTGAATTTTCAAGGTTTTGTAAATGCTAATTCCTAACTATATATGGTCTATAACCTATGGTTTTTTCAGTGAATTTCATTGGTTTTTTAAAAGCTAATATCTATAGCTGTAAAATGTATTCTTCTTTAAATCCAAAAATATATTTTATATGTTTATTAATAATTTTTTTTAAATATTTTTTTTGTTTCGCTCCCGGTCCGCGAACCGGGAAGCTTCCCGTTAGCTCAATTTGATGCCGCGACCCGGTCCGCGAACCGGTAAGAAATCAACATAGTGACGGTATCGCGTTGCCGCGTAATGCGTCTTATGACGTACTGCGTTAGCGCACCCGGAAGTGCCCCGGGGCGCGGACCGAGGCGCGAAACGCAGCTCCCCGGAAGCGAACCGCGGCGCGTCGCGAAAGCGCGACGTATCGCGTTGCCGCGTAATGCGTCTTGTGACGTACCGCGTTAGCGCACCCGGAAGTGCCCCGGGGCGCGGACCGAGGCGCGAAGCGCAGCGACCCGGAAGCTATCCGGGGCGCGGACCAGAGCGCGTAACGTAAGCATAACAGGTCATGTGACTTGTTAATAACACTTTTCATTGGTTCATTTCACTTTTGGTTTCATAATGATGTAAGGCTAGGTCAGGTGACCTAAAAATAACACTTTTCATTGGTTGAGAAGTATTGTTTTTCCCAAATGATGAAAACCCCTCCTTCTTTCCTCACTCTGACTTTCATCATTGTGAGAGGAAGACCTTTACTACTATATGAGAAATGGCTTCATTGGTAGCTTCAGCTGGTGGACCCCCACCACCACCTCCACCTCCTCATGGGAAGAGAGGACCACCTCCCCAGGTCATGACCAACACTGAGGAGGAAGAGGAAGAAATGGATGAGGAGGGAGAAGAACCACAGTTCTTAGAAGAGGTGCCCCGGGTTTCCAGAAAGAAAGCCAGTTTCATCTGGCAGTTTTATTCGATCCCTCGTGGCCAAAAAAAAGTCAATGCGAGGTATGTCACCTGCCTCATATGCAAAGAACAATTATCCAGAGGGACGGACAAGAAATATAGTTACGGAAATCACACAATGCACAGGCACATGACAAGGAAGCATCCACTCAATTACAGCCGGGCGGAAATAAGGGATTTGCAGGACAATCCAAGATCAACTCCTGTGGCCAGACCAAGAATACCAATTTCATTAACACCAGAAGAGGCACGGGAAACTGTGCCAAATATACAAGAAAATTTTGGCCACATGATACACTCTTGTATGCACTGTCGTGCGTTGTTAGCATGTGGCAACATGAGCATAAATGCTATAAACCTGGCGTATGAACACCATAATTGCCCTAACCGCCCCCAGTAAATTTTTTTTTGCTCCTGTTGAGCCCTTTTCAACGCCTGTTTTTTGTTGTTTCCCCCCCCCCAAAAAAAACCAAAAAAATATAAAATCGTTCAAAAAATACAAAAAAAACAAAAAATGTTCAAAAAATAAAAAACAAATATAAAACAACAAAAATATAAAAAAAAAAGTTCTTTTCAGAACTACCTTCCCTTTCAAAAAAAATTGCTAGAATGTTTAGCACTCTGGCAAGCTCTATTTCTTTTGGTTCGCTCCCCGGTTAGCTTCCCGGTACGCGGACCGGGAGCTAACCAAAAAAAATTTTACAAAAAAAAAGAGTAAGTATAAGGAAAATAAACAGAGAGTGATGTTAAAAGAAAGACAGCTATAGGGAGTAAAGAAGACATACTGTTTAATAGATCTATTTACCGAAGAAAAGACGGAAGAGGGTATAATTGTGAAAAACCAAATAGATAACGAAGTGAAAGAAAAAAAAAGAGAGTATAACATTAACAAAGAAGAGTTTCTTGGAGAATGTGAGTGCATGTTCAAAATAAGATTAAAACATGAGGAATAACAGAGAGAAAAAATAGAAAACAGAAAACAAAAAATAACAGAAAAAGATTAATTGAAACAGCAAAGAAATGTAAGTAACATAGAGCCATATCATCAACATAGGCAATAAAAGTTTTGCAGCTTTTATTGGCAGAAATGTGTCGCTAAAGCTGCTTTTGCGGCAGAAAACTGCCGCTAAAACCACTTTTGCACCAGTTTTCTGCCAATAAAAAGAGCAATAATTTTATTGGCTGTGTTCATAATATGCCCCTTAGTGTGCTTCAACTACACAGAGAAAGCATCATGAACAAGTAGTGATAGAGTGATCAGTCAAAGACACAAAGAGTAATAGAGACGGAGTGAGTGAACAAGAGTGAGGAACTATGAGAAGAGAGGGACTGAGAAAAAGAGTGGAAGGAGTTGAGTAAGTAGGTAATAGAGAAAGGAATGAGGGAAGTAGCAAAGGCAGGAAACTGAGGGTTAAAGAAATGAAGCAGTGGAACTAATAGTAGGTGAATGTGATAGAAATGTAACGAAAAGAGTACAAAGCATTTACCTTATAATTGTCGTTAAATTACTCACTTTTTGTTTTTATACTTTCAATCTGTGAAAGAGAGAACAAACATTTCAAAAATATTAAAACATGTATTTAAAAATTACAAAAGACAAGGGAAAAGATTGAAGGACAAACAGTTTTTCAACAACTTTGACACTTACAGAAGCTTCTGCTTCTCCAGGCCCCCTACACAGTCCTAAAGATATACATTTTAAACTAACAGTATCTTGATGCAGATGAAGTGAGGCCTATCTTAAAACATGGTGCATCTTTTGCATTGCTGTTGTCTCAGAAAAGTGTCGCAAGACACTAAAATTTTAAATAATTGCTTCAGGATGCCAATAAGATGTGTCCTATCCAGAGGTTTGTTTCAGGTGAGGCCTACTCAGGGTTGCAGATGAAATTTCGAGTTGTTGAAGAGAATAGAGGACATAATACATGTGAAGGTCTACCAATGAAGTGAGTCATGTCCACTGCACTCTTGAACAAAGTCCAAACCTCCTATGTTTCCCTGGACAGACCTAAACTTGATCTGCACAATGTGATTCGTAATGATAGGAAACACAGGTGATGTAATTGAAATACGTGCAATTTATTTTGCTCATTTCACAATCACATCACTTGTGTTTCCTTTGCTTAGGTATCTCATTGTGCAGATGTAGTCTAGCATATGAAAGAATACGCAGAAGTGCAGCACTGCATGCAACAACTTTGACACTTACAGAAGCCTCACCTTCTCCATGCCTCCTACACAGTTCTACATATACATCATAAATGCAAACAGTACAGAATTAATTATACATGTTAAATGGTTTATTTTTGCTGTTCTCAGAATGTATCAAAATTCACTAAAAACAGTGACTTGAAGGTATTCATCATATAACAGCGGGGAAAAAAAAACACAATCAAAATGATTGTGTTTAAAAAACCCATACAACATAAGAAATCAGAATTCAGAACTCCTTAAAGTTAACTTACTTTCCATGACGTCAAAGGATGTCCTATGAACAGCTTACACTCTTTTCTGCTGTTATTACTTTCAGCCCGCCACTTTCTGAAAGAAAATCTCCATCGTTTTTAAAAACATGTTACATGCAATAAATGACTTCTTGCTCTCTACCACAAGTTTCCACAAGGCCAAATCTTGTCAGACCCATTTATAACTCTTGGATTTCTTGTAAGCCAATCCCGTCATTTGGCATTTCCGCAACTTTCAGAATTAAAATGTTGAAGATCATTTTCACAATCCTGGAATAGTAATATCTTCCCCTTCTTGCTCAGTCATGTTCTACATTTCCTATGACACTGATACTGCTTACTATGAAGCAGACTTACACTAACTCTATGACTACTACAATTATTTAATTCTCTACATCACTTTCAATCACAAAGCAATGTAAAACAGTAGACAGCGTTGCAGACTTACATTCCCTCTACTTTATGTTATGATTGGCTGCTTCAATTAGCTTATAAAAAGAAATAGTTTTTCTGAACTCATTCAAAGTGCACTTATTTCTCCATCACGTCCAGTCTTATGGTTAGAAGTTATGTCTCTGAACTACACTTATCCTCAAGGCCAAATTGTGTAGGAGCCATTAGAACTTCTTGAAATTCCACAGAGCACATCCCGAGATTATTTCCCTAAAATTTTGGTTTTAAAAACACCAGGTAAGAGTTTTTAAGGTCATACGGCAATTTTTTAAAAAAAATTAAAACAGAATCGTTTCAGAATGACCAGCCATTTCTAGACTTTAAATAAGCTGTGTAATGTCCTGATGTTATTGAAGGACCGTCATGATATATAATTGCTGCAGTTACAAAAGTCCTTCCTGATATTGACAACTGCGAAGCTACAAAATTTTTAATTAAAGTTGTCAATTTTGTTCCATCAGGCCTACATCGTTGGAACATTAAAATGACATACTGGCCATATGTTCGTATAAATAATGTGGACATCATTTCAGATTTACATTGGCTACACTCCATGTTGTGATCAGCTGCTTTTACTAGCTTATTAAAGGAGACTGATTTACTGTCTGGCAAAGTTAAATATATAAATCTTTCTGAGTCTACACTAGTAGTACTTGATACCATACAGTTCTCGCAGTCATGCTGCCATTGATAAGAAAGGCCAAACAGCTGATCTACATCTACACCTTCAGCATGTAATACATCAAGCATATACATTAAAAACTCCTGACAATCTTGCTGAATATTTTGAGAGAATTGTGTTTGGCCTGAACATCTGTCTAACAGATTTCGAATTTCAGACACACTTTCTATGTTTGTTCTATCAGTGCTACATTTCTCTAACACAGAATTTAACAAACTGCAAAATGTTTGATCAGAATTGACCACAATCTCTTCTTTTACATTTTCTAGAGAAAACAAAACATTAACCACTACATTAGCATAGCAGTTGACACCAGAACTGTTTTCAAACTGAAAACCAACAACATCTTCAACAGAATCCTTTTTGTTTCTGCTTGTAATTTTAGGTTCATTGACTTTTTGTCTTTTTGCTACAACCTCCCCAGTATTGGTCACATTTCTTCGTTTCCGGCCTACCACACGTTTCTCAAACAAAGGATACTGAAGCAAATGTGGCGCATACTCTCTTCTAAACCTATTGTATTCCTTAACACAATCTAGATCCGCACAAATGTTTGTGACATCACACTCAATCAAGTACAATCCCGATAAAGTTCTAACTCTTGACAATGCCACATATGCCATACCCTCCTTGAACACAGAACTGCCAATATTCACCAATGCACTGTCTACACTTAAACCATGCGATTTATGGATTGTCACCGCATATGCCAAGCAAACAGGAAACTGCTTACGGCGAACATATAAGTCTTTTACAAGCAAAAATCTAGCAGAGCAACGACCAATTAGCTGTACTTCCTCAATGCCATCAAATTTAATTTTTAAAAATTCAATTCCATCTCTATTTCTGTATTTTACAAAATCAACAACATTACCCATTGATCCATTTTCCAGACCTCTTTCAACATGTAAATTCCTTCTTAAAATTATACGGCAGTTCAAGCACACATTCAGAGTCTTTTCAAAACCTGCAGTTTTAGATATACTCTTCTCTAATGAATCCAATTTTGTTTTCAAATTCTCAGACAAAATAATTGTTGATCCCATATGCTCTACTCTGTCAATAGCTTCCAGTTTCACAATCTCTTGCTTTTCTAAATGCAACATTTTGTTGTTAAATTTGGCACATTCTGCAAGAGTTGACATCAAACATAATCCAGATTTCTTCTCAGTAATTTTCTGAAAAATATTCTCAGGCACAACATCTTGTTCTGGATATAAATTTGACAGTAATCGTGCATGTAAAGCTTCTTTCCCATGCTCGGTCACTTTTCCAATTCTACCATCTTGTAGAATAGTCTTGTAAACTTCATCCTTCGCCTGACGCATATTTTCATGCAGTTCAGCATAATTGAAGTTTAACCATATATTGACGTTGCCAATGCTGCCTAGGCACTTCCTGGTATCTTCATGCGTGAGCATTTTGAACACAGGTTGCCCTTTCACTGGTGTCAGCTGCAGAAGATCTCCGAAAACAATGATGTGTTTGCCACCAAATAACACATCATACTCTGTTTTGAGAACTTCTTGCATTCTCAAATGCACAAAGGCAAGCATGACATTGGAAACCATGCTCACTTCGTCAATGATAAGAAGTTTCATTTTCCTCAAGATTCTTGAAACTTCAAAACAAGCATCTCCAGATAGCTTGTGATATTGTAATTTGTTGTCATGCTCCACTGGCAGCATCAGTAAACGATGTAAAGTAATCCCTTTAATATTATGTGCTGCCAGTCCAGTTGGAGCAGTGACAACACAAGACAGCGATGACTCTGTCCTTTCCTGCAAATAGCATGAAATTGCTTTAATGAGGAAACTTTTTCCAGTTCCCGCTTCTCCACTCACGTACAGTCGGACAGGCTTCAACGACGTACATGAGCACTCTTTCTTATCATGACTTAATCCATGATCAATTTGCATGGTAACTTCGTCATATATTTTCCTCTGCTCAACGTTGAGTTGTCTTTCCAACTCTTCTAAGTTAACCGCATCCTCTTGAGCATGTGCCATGGCTCTTTCCACTTCATTCATAGCAGTGGCAGCTTCCTTTTCAATAACAGGTCCTCCTAGTGGATCCTGACTCAATGAAGCAGAACTCTGACTGTCCTGAGAACTGTCTCTGGCAATCTCGGCTGCAATCGTTGCTTCCTGCTCAATTTCCGCATTCAACATTTCTACATATTTGGGAAAAGCAGGACATTCTATGGTCTCCTTGGCGGCATTGAAAGAGTCTTCGTAACAGAGGAAATCTCCAAGCAGTTCCTCTTCTGCACGCCAAGGCTTGAAAAGTTGCAAAAGTGCTAAATAGAAAAACTCCTTTTTTTCAGGAGATTCGCCACTCAATTTTCAATGGTTTACCAAGTGGCATTTTCTTTGCTTGACCAGACATCCCTCACTTCCTATTACAGCATACACTCCTTTCTCAGTATCTTCTTTGATGTTCCTCTTGAATATGTAATTTTGAAGAACCTCATACAGACAAACATTCTCGAGGTGAATGCTTCGATTTGGATAATATGTATCCAACATGTTGGTCTTCAAAATGTCGGTACTGTTTGGCTCCTTTTCCACCAAATACTCAATTTCCCGGACAGGTTTGAGAACTCGATTACGCGTTGCAGCAAGACCAAGACTCGCCCAAACGATACTCCTGGACTTGGCATAGAGACTTGCTGAAGACAACCGGTCAGAACATTCGTACGCTCCGATTTCTCAAAGCGACAACATCTTCAGACTGAAACTGTACAACTTCTTGCTGAGGCTCTTTTCATGGGAAATGTCCTCCCACATATCCTTCAATTCTGTCTTCTCTTTTTTGGTGATGTAAGACGTCACATACCGAGCCACAGCCATACAGTTATCAGCCACAAACTGTATATCCATGTTAGCATTCCACATGGACAAAATCACCGGGTTGTAGTCATTGATGTACTTGGACTCTTCGTTCCTCTTCAAATTGTATGTGTTTTTAGGTGATTTCTTCATGACATTGTGTCGCAGCGAAGACATCAAACTGTTTACTCTTCCTTTAGAAATCACCGGTCGTGGAAAGCCGAAACGACATTTGGTGTAGAACTTGTCCTTGTTTCGGAATTTACGACGGCAGTACTTTCCACATCGATGGCTTTGGAAACGCAGAACTTTTTCTCTTAGGCTTTTCTTCTCCTTTGCGTTTGGAACAGCACACGTAGAATACTGTTGGATGAAACTCATCACTGAGTCTTCTGGATCCGTTCCAAATTTAGGTGCATCCTTGATCCACAGCAACATATGTATATGAGGAGCACCTCTTGCTTGGTACTCCTTTCTCCAGAAGAAATCCAACACCTCTCCAAGAGGTGGATTCTTCTTATTCATGATGAAAGACATCATAGCTTCAAATCTATGATTGAAGTACCTACATACATTGACTGGATCCAAAGAGCACAGTTCTCCGGGTGTCTTGAATTCGATGTTATCTACGTTAGCATTTGCCTCTCGTAGAAATTCAAGTAAGTCTTCCCAGCCATACTCGGCACAGCTCAGAGTGAGGAACCATGTGGGAGTACCTAAGTTCCTCAGCATACATTTTAAATCACCATGACGACGGTACCAGTACTCATTAGTACCACGCTGACACGCCATGAGATTAATCAGGTGAGAATCCAAAATACTGTCTTGGACATTGACTTTATCCATAAAGACACTTGCCGAGATGTTTTGCATGTGTATACCACTTTTCAAGATGTGGTTCACTGCATATGACAGTCCAGACAGATCGCTTTCAAACAGGAGATGAAACAAATAAGGAATGCATTGTCGAAACCTAGCATCTCCTGCATACAATCGCAAAGTCCGGTATTCAGAAGCAGGAATTTGATGAGGTCGCTCATCATATCTTCCTCCCTGACCTGTTGGAAAAAGCTGTGGGAAACACCGAGCTTCCAAACTTTCCTCCCAAACACTAATGGGACTCCCTTTGGCTTGTTTCATTTGAAACAACTCAATAGCATTCCCCATGACTTCCTTGGAATGCAAAGGATGAACACTATAATGTTCATATATTTCTTCACTAGTAGAGGGTTCTACTTTCTCAATTTGACCAGCACACAAATCGCTATCCTCTTCCTCACTTACTTCCTCTTCTGCAACATATACATTCTTATAGTATTTATTATTTTTTTTCAAATACAATGTTGCCTTTTTAACTTTCCTAACATCTACTAAATCTTGCCATATTTTCTTATTCTTTGTCGGAACCCCATTAACTAAGATAACCAGAGGTTCCTCTTCCACTTTTTCTACTCCGATTGTGTTAATGTTTTTCTTCAAATCTAGAGGCAAATAAACAACTCTTCCCTTTAATCCTCTCTGTAAATCTGATGGAGGCAATTTCCCTGTCTTTGGCTCCATTCTTACAATAGCCTGAAAGGGATGGATACTTTGAATCAAAATAGATTCATAAGTATTTAAATCCTTCAATTCAGAAGGAATCTCAACCAATTCCAGATTATTATGAACTGCTCTAGCAGGCATCTGGTTTTGATTTAATTTGCAACAACAATAAGTACACACACGTTGATCGAATCCCAAATCAAAACAATTTTCTACCATCAAGTATGTTGCAAAATCCTTCCATTCACTATTATTTTCCCTTTCACTTTTTGCATATAAATCCACTAACTTAGTCTGATTCTTATAATAAGAACGTCGACAACACACACAAGTGAAATTAGGCCTCTCACTTGATTTCACCTGAAACGTCGCAATTTCCTTCAGAAAATTATCTGTATTGGAAACCTGTACACTATCTTCCACATTACCCTCTTCTTCTTGGTCAATTTCAACATTCTCCTCTTTACTTCCAAAGTAACAAAACTCAATTTCTTCACATATATTCTTCACATCTATTTCAGAACCATGCAAAAGAGCAGTGCATAATTGTTTAAGCATAATTGCTGGACTCTTAGCATAATACAACATTCTAACTAATTTCCTCACTTTATTATGATGCACTGCTAGCATCCTGAAATGATGAAAAACACTCTGGCATACTCTCCTGGAAAGACAAGCCAGTGAATGACCATGCAAACCTGTCACTTCTCTCACTCTGCAAGGATCTAATTCTTGCAACAACCTTATTTTCTGCTTCAAACTTTTCTTATTAAATGACCGTACAAAATCACAAAGCAAATTGATGGAATCCTGTCGCACACTACAAATACTACTACACTTCCAGGTGTACACAGGACCCTTAGCACGTCTTCCTAAAACCTCATTACCTAACACCTCTTCTGTCTCTGTTGTCACAAGTTTTTCTTTTTCAACTGGACAACCATCTTTCACTTCATAAGCACGACCACTGGTGTCAACTGCATGCACCAAATCATTATCCTGGAAATAACTCTCCTCATTAAAAAATGCCTCACAGCTTGAACTATGCATCCATTCTCCAGAAAAAACTTCACAAAAATTACTACGATTAACTATATGGCTGAGATACCCGCCACCCCCTCTCGACACAATCCCCAAGGATGGGAAACCGAAACGGTTCTGGACTTTTGGAAGGCGGGAGGGAGTGACCCTCCCGGCCGTATTTATTAAAATATGAAACAAAATCAAAACATTAAAATAACAGTTTCATATTATGTACAATTTCATTTCCACATTACGATGTTTGGCTAACCTTAACAGATCTCTAATACAAAGATTCTCCTAGCCGATCCAACATCGTACAAAACATTTGACTTGAAATTGTACATCCTAACGTTAAGGGCCAACGGCAAGGTCGTAACCGGTGTCAGATCCCTAAACCATAAATACCACCCTCACTTGTGAGAGGACCAACCGCACAGAGGCGTACCTCAAGTGCATCTACCAATTTCCCTTGGACTTGACGGGGGCCCCAATGAACTCGACGCCATTTAACGGTCGTCCGAGGACTCGTGTGAGGTGTCTAAGAGGTAGCGTAAACCCCCTCCCGAACCCCACACAACTTACCCATCTGCCGTCGCAGATGTCCTGGCCCCGGGAAATTCCCCAGGAGGGCCCGTAGCCCCTCCTATCCAGGAAGGGGCCTTGACCACCTTTCCTTTCCTTCCGGCGGCCTATCCTTAGACGGGACCGCCTCCCCGTTGAGGGGCCAATGGCCACCTCCCCCGAGCGCTCCCATCCGTAATGGGTGACGCCCCCCCATAGGGATCTTCCAATTACTGCTCACCGATCATGACCTTACCGCCTGACAATAAATACGACAAATCTACCTAAATTACTAAATCACGAAAGAATTATAGCCTATTTAAAGCATGATTACTGATCAACACCACTGCAAAATCCTTTATTTGCACAACATACTGAAAGTGACCATCTTTATTGCATACTCAAAAATTATCACGATAATCCTCACAACCTGTAAGAAAATAGGGTTACCACCTCAAAACTTTATTTCAAAACAACTAGCTGTCCTCAGGGGCTGGTGGGTGGGTCAAAATTGGCTCTTCGTTCCGTCCTGAGCTCACGTGCAGTGGGGAGGTGCAGCTTCAGAGCACAGGAACAAGAGGATGTTTCTTGGCTTGTTGCTTCTTTTATCCGTCTTCGGGGCGGGCGTCAACCCGCCCCCGCCCGCCACCGAGGGCGTGGCCGAGTGCGTCAGTGTCTAGGACAACCCACTCCAGGGCGGGAAAAGGCGCGCCCCGGCTACGCCGCTTCGGGCATACCATGCGAGACTCGCCTCCCGCCCAAGATGGCTTCCGGGGGGATCGTGGTACTCCACCATACGTTCGGGGGGACCGAATGGTCGCCCCTTTCCATATGGCTGAGATACCCGCCACCCCCTCTCGACACAATCCCCAAGGATGGGAAACCGAAACGGTTCTGGACTTTTGGAAGGCGGGAGGGAGTGACCCTCCCGGCCGTATTTATTAAAATATGAAACAAAATCAAAACATTAAAATAACAGTTTCATATTATGTACAATTTCATTTCCACATTACGATGTTTGGCTAACCTTAACAGATCTCTAATACAAAGATTCTCCTAGCCGATCCAACATCGTACAAAACATTTGACTTGAAATTGTACATCCTAACGTTAAGGGCCAACGGCAAGGTCGTAACCGGTGTCAGATCCCTAAACCATAAATACCACCCTCACTTGTGAGAGGACCAACCGCACAGAGGCGTACCTCAAGTGCATCTACCAATTTCCCTTGGACTTGACTCGTGTGAGGTGTCTAAGAGGTAGCGTAAACCCCCTCCCGAACCCCACACAACTTACCCATCTGCCGTCGCAGATGTCCTGGCCCCGGGAAATTCCCCAGGAGGGCCCGTAGCCCCTCCTATCCAGGAAGGGGCCTTGACCACCTTTCCTTTCCTTCCGGCGGCCTATCCTTAGACGGGACCGCCTCCCCGTTGAGGGGCCAATGGCCACCTCCCCCGAGCGCTCCCATCCGTAATGGGTGACGCCCCCCCATAGGGATCTTCCAATTACTGCTCACCGATCATGACCTTACCGCCACAGGCCGGATAGTTGACCGGCTATCCGGACCCCCCACAACAACTCCTGCCTAAAGGTCATGTTATAAACACTTTAACCAGGCTAAGAGGTCTCCTATGAGTAACTCATTCCCCACCCGGGACAAATGAACACCGTCCCCCAAATACATACTGTCCCCCCTGATACAACCATGCGAGACAGAATGCAGAGAACTTGAACGAAACAATCTACTCACTTTGTTATTTATTTTCCTTACTGAATGATTCAGAGCAGAAACAGAAATAGCCCCCCGCCACACTTTTCGTGGGATCATGTGGGACCATGCAATTGTGCACCCTGGAACTCTCCTTGCCAACCAACTTACTGTGGAAAGCATTGCCTCAAGAAGAAGTCGTCTACCAGTGGCCACCAAATCGTTACCCCCAAGATGGACTATGATTATAGACGGCGGTGACCTTGTCCGCCCTAATAAACCCTCGAAAAAGGATTGAAACTGGTCAATACAGAGCCCGCCCTTTCCGTAGAAGGACACACTGTACCCGTATTCCCCAGCCACGTGAATCATGTCACCTGCTTTGAATACGTCCGCGGCACGCCTCACGTATGAGTGGCCCACGACCCACACCTCCTTTTTTCCAGCCGGTGATGTCTGACCGCTGGTCCCCATGTGTCGGGTCGACTGCACAGTCCGCCCCGCCTCGTAGGCTTGCGCAACTGAAAACCAAACAAAACAAGAAGCGTGAGTACATCATTACAGCTTCACAACATGTGCAAGCGCACATACCTTTTATAACAGTTCGAGGACCAACACCCTACACGTTTTACTTCTTCTACACTCAGACCCCTGGCTGTAGCCTCTGTAGCAGCCCCTATCCGAAAAGAATGGGTCCCAAACTCGCCGGGGTTCAAGCCCGCGGCCGAAATCGACATCGCAAGCACCCGCTGGAACTGAAACCTTGTCAGTGGGGTGGTGTCAGCGTGTCTCAAAAAGGTCCCCCCCCATGATGCCACTCTCTGCGCTAAATATTCCTCTACGCAAACCACAGGGCACATGGGGGACCCGGGAATCCTCTGTATGATTATGCAGTCCCCAAACGCACCCTGATCGGTTTTGGACCTGACAAACGAGACAGTCATTGTCTCCCCCTTGACCTGAACGTGCTCTTGGCACAATCCCCCCATCGTATCCCGCTTGTTCCTCGCCACTAGTTCGCTTACCCGCATAGCCCCATGGAATGCTAGCGCAAAAGCGGCTCGGAATAACACTGTCTCATACTGTGATGAACACGTTGCCGGGAGTACGGAATATAACAGGGCCAACCTATCCAGACCTATCGGGCGCCTCTCGTCTGCTTTGCGACCCTCCAGGCGTTGCCACCCCCGTAGCGCTTTCTGGACTACGAAAGACGCTGTCGGGTCCTGGATCCCATGAGCCCTTGCCATAAAGGAAATGGCGGCCCGATGCCTCTGGGCCGTAGCTACTGATTTGCCTGCCTGATGTAAAGACAGCAAAAATTTAACGACAAGCTCCTCCTGGCCCCAAAGCTCCCCCCTAGCAGAACCCAAAAAGGACCAGTAGGAACGGAACGCCCCTTCGTATGCCTTCCTTGTCCTGGGCGCTAGACTCTCTCCCACGAGGTTTTGTAGTTCGGGGCACCGAGAGACCAGAGAGCTTCGGGAAAGGGTGCTGCCACCGGGTCCGCAGCGGGCAGAAAACCCCAGAAGGCCTGCATACGGAAACGAGAAAGCGCATCAGCCGCTTGGTTCAATACCCCCGGGACATGTCTTGCCCTAAAGAGCACATTCAACTGCATGCACAATAACACAATTTCTTTAAGCAGTCTCAGCATCCATTTGCAACGTGCTGCCTGCTTATTGATACACTCTACCACGGTCATGTTGTCAGACCAAAACACCACAGACTGATCCCGGAACCCCTCAGGCCAAGTTTTCAGGGCCACCAAAATAGGGAAAAGTTCGAGAAAAGCAATGTTCCTCGTCAATCCGCACTCATGCCACCATGACGGCCATTTTCGAGCCGTCCATTGTGTGCCGAATATGGCGCCAAAACCTATACTCCCCGCCGAATCTGTCCACAGCCCCAGCTCTTCAGAGGACACCGCCGGTTTTATCCAGACTATTCGACCATTGAAATCCGCAAGAAATGCCAACCAAATGCGCATGTCCTGGCGAACCTCTGCCGAGAGCCTTGTGCGGTGATGACCCTCCTTCAGGCCGACCATGGCTTGTGCAATCGAGCGGGAAAAGGGGCGGGCCATCGGCATTACTCTCAGGGCAAAATTCAACTGGCCCACCACTTGTTGTAATTGATGCAGTTTTACTTTAGTCTCACTGATACATGTTTCAAGGGATGCCCTGAATTTCAAAACCTTTTCTCTTGGTAGTCGAAAACAACCCTCTACCGAGTCGAGCTCGATCCCCAGAAACTCGAGGGAAGTCGAGGGACCCACGGTCTTACCTGGCGCCAATGGCACACCAAATTGGTTCATCAAGACACAAAATTCATTTAAAGCCTGTCCACATTCTGGATCCCCGGCTGCCCCCAAGAACAAAAAATCATCGAGATAATGCATAACATGTTGAAAACCCGTCTTCTTTGTGAAGACCCATTGCAAAAAACAACTGAACATTTAAAAATAGGCACAAGATATAGAACATCCCATTGGCATACATCTGTCCATGTAATAGCGACCCTGAAACCTAAAACCGAGGAGACGCTGATCGTCTGGGTGTACCGGGAGCAACCGGAACGCTGACTCGATATCTGATTTTGCCATCAGCGCCCCGGGCCCCAGGCGATGCAACATGGCGACGGCCTCATCGAAAGATGCGTACCGCACCGAACACACCTCCGGGTCTATCGCATCATTCACGGAAAGACCACGTGGGGCTGACAAGTTATGTATCAGCCGAAACTCACCCGGGTCCTTCTTGGGGACCACCCCTAGAGGGGAACAAACAAAATTATCCACCGGTGGCAAGTCAAATGGACCGGCGACACGACCTCGAGTCACCTCCTTCCCAATCTTTGCCTGTACCACAGCCGAATGCTGTAAGACCGATAGTTGATTCGTACAGTTAGCTACACCCTGAAAATCCCCCACTGGGATGCGGAAACCATATGAAAACCCGTTCCGCAACACCCCAGCGGAAGCATGATCCGGGTATTCACTGAGCCAAGGAATCATTGCCATGGTATCAATCGGAGTAGGTAAAGTCGCCCCTCGGACTATTTCAGACCTGTTTGGCGCTTCCCTTACCACCGTTATCACCCGTTTTGGCTCTGCACATGGACTCAGGATGGGATGGCTGCCCACACCCCCCACATTCATGTCTGAACTTGCATGACCCCTGGGGCCTCGTACATTTACCTCTGTTAAAATTCCAACAGATCCCCCTTTTTCCTGCATTGCCACTCGTCTTCGAGTGGTACTCGCTACCTGCACCCGTCCGAAAGGATGCCCCAGAGTATTGGCGGGAAGATTCATCCCCGCTACTCCCTGACAATGGTACTTTTAACATTCCAGTACTCTCCATTTTTTGCCATGACACGGAGTCGTAACAATCCCAAGTCAAAACTGGGTCATGTTCCTTAGCTTTTCTAAAAATATTGTCATAGCAGAACCACTGATTGCCCCCATACGCTACGGAGTACTCCATGATACGCGATTGATAAATAGGCAACTCGGTCAGCAACTCGGGCCTGCGCTCACCCATGATGGAGGTAAAAATGCCCCACGCTCTGCCCCAAGTACCAATGTTTTCGTCAACCTTAAAGGCGGCCATTTTTGCGCGCCAAACACTCGGATGCATGAGCTCCTTTTGGCTCTTAACATGCTCCATCTCGTAATGGTCGGTAAGCAAAGAAAAAATATTAACATACTTATTCGCCCAAATCTTTTCCTTAATTTCCTGCGGAACATGCTGAGCCACCTTCTCCCTTCGTGAAGGCACGGACCCTTCCCCCGCGATCGGCAATGGCCGCTTACCTGGACCAGAAGCTGCATTTGCCGCCGAAACTGGGCCCGTTGCATTTTCTGCCGCCGTAACTGGCGGGGTAACAGAAGCTGGTGTCGTCGCAGCCTCCCTAGATTCCCGCAGTTGTCTCATTACTGCCCGGGCGTCGTCAGTCGTGGTGCCCTCGTTATCTTTACCCAACCACGCTGCCAATTGTGCCGCTAACTCGGGAGGCATATCTTCTCTGGTCACGGGGGTGACCACCACGGGGATCTGATTCCCCCCCTTCGGCTCCGGGGTTGGATCCTCAAGTGGGGTATCAGGGACCGGAGTTTCACCCCCAAGCGCCCCCTTTCTGGACCTCTTGCCTCTCCCACCGGGGACTACTCCCGGCAAAGGCCGTTTCGGTCCTCCCTCCCCGTTCTTAGCCGCCATCTGCTTCTTCAAATCGGCTACCTCCTTCATGAGCATGCGGAGCATCTGATCGGTACTGACCCGCTTTTCGACTTTCTTAGGCATTCCCAGACGGGATATCTGTTAAACAAAAAGAAAGATTACAACGCTCAAAATTGGCTCTTCGTTCCGTCCTGAGCTCACGTGCAGTGGGGAGGTGCAGCTTCAGAGCACAGGAACAAGAGGATGTTTCTTGGCTTGTTGCTTCTTTTATCCGTCTTCGGGGCGGGCGTCAACCCGCCCCCGCCCGCCACCGAGGGCGTGGCCGAGTGCGTCAGTGTCTAGGACAACCCACTCCAGGGCGGGAAAAGGCGCGCCCCGGCTACGCCGCTTAGGGCATACCAGCCGAGACTCGCCTCCCGCCCAAGATGGCTTCCGGGGGGATCGTGGTACTCCACCATACGTTCGGGGGGACCGAATGGTCGCCCCTTTCCATTCTCTTCCATCTACTATTTCTTTTGAAATCATAAATTGTCTTGTTTAGCTTCCTAATTCTATTGATTATCAAAATAAATAACTTACGTTTAATTTCAAATGCCTGATCAATAACTTTCTCAACTTTTTTTTTTCTCTTATAAAAAACAACTTTCTGTTGACCTTTCTTAATATTTTTTAACAAATTGCCAATTATCCTGTTGCGGAACATTCGTTTACGAATGTCCCTAAACTGTTGTTTCCTTCTACTATCATGCACAGAGTTATCTCTTGCTCTAGCAGTAACATTTTTGATTGGCCTTTCCTTTTCATTTGAATTACTTCTATTTTTCTGGACTGAAACATTTTCTGTAGTAATATTTTTTTTACTACACATATTTCTTATGAAATATTTTGTGCTCTTACCCGGTGCTTTCTTCGTGACTTGACAAATCTTTTTGTTAGAGGACTGCTGCTTATTTTGATTGGCCTGCTGTCTTTGACGTTTTGCAGCCTTTCTCTCTCTTTCTTTCGTTGGCATGGTGAAATGTTGAAATGATCTGCAGTTGAATCTGTGGTAAAATATATAAAAAAATGTTATTAACCACTATTACCAAACAGTAAATCAATAACAGTGATCAAAAACTTAACACACTACTTGACATTTTAAATATAAGATTTTTTAGTCCTTGGCAAATTTACAATACAGAAATAGCAGAAAAGAAATGGAATTTATAATCATGTTACCTGTGCTATCTTATATGTGAATCTGATCTAATTTTATGAGCATATTTTAATATTTTATTGAAGACACTACACATAACCTGTTTTTGAAGGTGTCTTTATTTTTAAATTAAACGGTTTACACTTTTACTTTTTATTTATTATAAATTTTAAAAATAAATGTTTATAGTTCCATAGGCTCAAGCAGGTCAGCTTCCCACCCTATGTCATATAATTCGGACAAATCTGCATCCTCATCACGCTCTTCTTCATCCTCAGGATTTAAATCATCCAAGGGATCAACATCCACTGATGTTTCAATTACGAGTTCAATGATGAGGTCAAAATCAACTGATTGCAGATTGTCGCTCATGTTGATGTTGTCTTTATCTTTAAAGAAAGATAACAACAATGAGATGTTGCAGAGTAAGAGACAAATCTCAGAGATTATAATAGTAAAATTGTTTAACAAGAGTAATATTTTGCAGCTATTATTTAGCCATGTCCAGCGATGCTGAGCAGGTGAAGACTATGTCTAATTTTTCAGTGAACAGGACTCATCTCTTCTTAACCTTGGATAAGCCTCACCGACTCTGTGTCCCCTGCACATACTTAAATGTAAAGGGGCAGATTTATGTTAAATGGCACATCCCCAGGCATGCACCAGTTAACGTGCACCGCTGCTCTGCCACCCATGGTGTGCCGTATTTACAATCAGATAGGAGAAAGCTGCGTCAAAACCCTGCGCCTACTTTAAGCAGGCATAGGTCTTGACGCAACATTGTGGAGATGGGGCACCCCTGAGCCTTGCTTGAGCTGCATCGCACTTGCGATACAACTCCAGCAATCACTACCTTTACAGCACAGATACGTCACGCATCTGTGCCATTTTTGCCCCATGATGCCCCGCATTGTAAATGCAGCACACCATGGGTGGCGGAACAGCGGCGCAGGATGACTGACACATCCCTGGTGATGCACCAGTCATCATAAATCTATCCCTAAGCTTCTTATCTTGTTACAGATGAACCGCCATATGTACCATCAAACTATTTTGCATTTCCTAAATAGCGAATTTTAAGGGATAAATAGCAATTCTTTACCATTCCTAATTTGCAATGAGCAAATTGCTAATTGCAAGTTACCCATTCATTTCCATGGGCTAGGAGGCTCATAGGAATGAAGGTTTAATTTGCGATTAGCAATTTGCTCATCACAAATTAGGAATTTTTCCAAGGGTGCAGGGGTGTCTCAAAAACACCCTGCTGCACCCCTGAAAAAGAAATTTGGGGGCATATGGCGCACATACATGCCCTAAGGGCATGTGTGGGCGTCATATGGGACCTTTTGTTTTTGGGAAAAAAAGCTTTTTGAAAAGAATTCACAAATTACCACCAACTAGAAGTTGGTGGTAGTTTCCAAATCCTTAATGTCATTTTTTACATATTTTTTGTTTGATACATTGCATTTAAGTAATCGCAAAATTTGCAAATCCTTCAGTGCAATCGCAAAATAAGGAATAGCAAATTTTGCTACTCCTTATTTTGCATCAAACTTGTTTGATACATACCATTTGTCTAATTAACATTCGCAAAGGCCGAAATTCGCAGAATTTTGATCTTTGCGAATGCTAATTAGCTTGATACATATGGCCCCAAGTGAGGCCTGTCTTGCAACATGGTGCATCTTTTGCATCACTGCTGCATCGGTTTCATGTGGTACGTTTTTTTTACACCATGACATATCTGCCTAAATGCATCAATTTGTAATTTTGTCGCCTCATAGCAAATCTTTTGCACCGCCGCTGCATCAGAAAAGTGACGCACAGTGGCGCAAAAGAGGCATACACCTATCATAAATCTGTCCCTAGCATTTTAAATGATTAATCCAGGATGACGATAAGGTGTGGACTATCCAGAGGTTTGTTTAAGGTGAGGCCTACTCAGGATTGCAGATTAAAGTTACGCTTGATGAAGAATACAGAGGAGATAATACATGTAAAGGCCTACCAATGAAGTAAGTGATGTCCACTTCATTGCGCCAGTCATCATAAATGTATCCCTAAGCTTCTTATCTTGTTACAGATGAACCGCCATATGTACCATCAAACTATTTTACATTTCCTAAATAGCGAATTTTAAGGAATAAATAGCAATTCTTTACCATTCCTAATTTGCAATGAGCAAATTGCTAATTGCAAATTACCCATTCATTTCCATGGGCTAGGAGGCTCATGGGAATGAAGGTACAATTTGCGATTAGCAATAAGCTCATCACAAATTAGGAATTTTTCCAAGGGTGCAGGGGTGTCTCAAGAACACCCTGCTGCACCCCTGAAAAAGAAATTTGGGGGCATATTGCGCACATACATGCCCTAAGGACATGTATTGGCGTCATATGGCACCTTTTGTTTTTTGGAAAAAAATGCTTTTTGAAAAGAATTCGCAAATTACCACAAACTAGAAGTTGGTGGTAGTTTCCAAATCCTTAATGTCATTTTTTACATATTTTTTGTTCGATACATTGCATTTAAGTAATCGCAAAATTTGCAAATCCTTCAGTGCAATCGCAAAATAAGGAATAGCAAATTTTGAATTAAGGACATTTTAAGTCATTTCCACATGTGCAGTGTTTTCAAATTATGATTTGAAAATCGTTTTTGGGGAAAAGGAATGGTTTGCAAATTCATGACAAGGACATAATGGTGTATGCTTCTCTATAAGGCATTTCAGTGTCTCTGATGTCATTTTTCCCATATTACATTATAAGACCTTTCCCCATGGAGCACATTCCTTGTAAATATGCTCCCACCTGTGCATGGTGAATTTAGATTTTGACTGTTTGAGTCACATAGCCATGTTAAAAGTGACCCAAAAAAATTGCAAACGCTTTAAAAAAACACATTCATGTGTCTTAAGGACATTTTAAGTCATTTCCCCGTGGACAGTGTTTTGTAAGTGGCGCAAAAGAGGCATACACCTATCATAAATCTGTCCCTAGCATTTTAAATGATTAATTCATGATGACGATAAGGTGTGGCCTATCCAGAGGTTTGTTTAAGGTGAGGCCTACTCAGGATTGCAGATTAAAGTTACGCTTGATGAAGAATACAGAGGACATAATACATGTAAAGCTCTACCAATGAAGTAAGTGATGTCCACTTCATTGCGCCAGTCATCATAAATGTATCCCTAAGCTTCTTATCTTGTTAGACATCAACCGCCATATGTATCATATAACTATTTTGCATTTCCAAAATAGCGAATTTTACGGAATAAATAGCGATTCTTTACCATTCCAAATTTGCGATGAGCAAATTGCTAATTGCAAATTACCCATTCATTTCCATGGGCCAGGATGCCCATATGAATGAAGGTGCAATTTGCGATTAGCAATTAGCTCATCGCAAATTAGGAATTTTTCCAAAGGTGCAGGGGTGTCTCAAGAACACCCTGCTGCACCCCTGAAAAATAAATTTGGGGGCATATGGCGCACATAAATTTTAACAACATTCCATTACCTCAAAAACGATTTTCAATTCATAATTTGAAAACACTGCCCACAGGGAAATTACTTAAAATGTCCTTAAGACACATGAAAGTTTTTTTAAAAGCCTTTGCAAGTTTTTGGGTCACTTTTAACATGGCTATGTAACTCAAACAGTCAAAATCTAAATTTACCATGCACAGGTGGGAGCATATTTACAAGGAATGTGCTCCACAGGGAAAGGTCTTTTAATGTAATATGTGAAAAATGACATCAGAGACACTGAAATGCCTTATAAAGAATCATACACCATTATGTCCTTGTCATAAATTTACAAACCATTCCTTTTCCCCAAAAACGATTTTCAAATCATAATTTGAAAACACTGCACATGAGGAAATGACTTAAAATGTCCTTAAGACACATGAAAGTGTTTTTTGATTGCTTTTCCAGCATGGTTGGGTCACTTTTAACATGGCTATGTAACACAAACATTTAAAATCTAAATTTGCCATGCACAGGTGGGACCATATTTACAAGCAATTTGCGCCACAGAGAAAGGTCTTACATTAAAATGGGAAAAATAACATCAGGGACAGTCAATTGCCGTATAAAGAAGCATACACCATTATGTCCTTGTCCTAAATTTAAAAACAATTCCTTTTCCCCAAAAACGATTTTCAAATCATAATTTCAAAACACTGCACATGGGAAAATTACTTAAAATGTCCTTAAGACACATAAAAGCGTTTTTTAATTGCCTTTGCAGCATGTTTGTATCACTTTTAACATGGCTATGTAACACAAACATTCAAAATCTAAATTTTCCATGCACAGGTGGGAGCATATTTACAAGCAATTTGCGCCACATAATTCATAATTTTTTCCTTAAAGCACACTATTCTCTATCTAAATTAAAGAAATATTTTCTCACCTTAGCAAATACTTTGAGTTTGAAAACAGTCTCAGAAACACACCAATTTGTCTTCAGCAGAGCAAAAGGTATGCACTCCAGAGTCTGCAGCTATCAAAAGCACAGAAATGCTGTAATTCTTCACACATATCTCTCATGTCACCCAATCAAAACTCTTCCCTCACTTTTTTTCAAATGAAAACCCTTCCCCCCTCTGCCATTTCATGCCTTTTCTGCATAGCAACCACCTCTTGGAAGACTTCTGGTGTTTGCAAGTTCACACAACAATGTTGCAATTGAACTCTGAACTCTCAGTGCACCTGCGTATCCACTGCAATCTTTCATTTAATGATTTTTTATTGACCACTCAAAATACATCTTTCAAAGAACACATCCATGCACCCTAACTTTCTGTTTTCAGCAATCAAAATCCACCAATCACTGTTACTGCTTCATGAACACAGAAACTCCACAGTTTTTTTCATTTTAAACTCTCATTTTTTCAACTGCCATTTCATTGCCACACTTCATCTGACTGCAGGAGAACCTCCTCTCACCATGTTTTCTGTCTGGATTGTTGGACATAGTTATATTCACTGGGCTCACAGGTACTCTGAGAACAGAAATTTACCTAACCTCAATTTACAAGATGTGGAAATTAAGTGGTTTGGCCACAGAGGATTAAAATGTCACCAATTGATACCATTGGTGAAAACCTTTATGCATTTGCCCAAACCTGACCTGTTAATTGTGCACTGTGGAGGTAATGATTTGGGCACTTTGACTGGGGTAGGTCTGGAAATGCTTTTAAAGGACACCTTTGAGCAATTGATGGCACTTTTTCCTCAGACTGCCTTGGTATATTCAAATATATGCCAAAGACAGAAATGGAGGTGGTCAAACCAATTTTGTCCACAAATTGAGAAGTCGAGGAAGCATGTAAACAAATCTGTTTCAGCTTACATGAGAGACCATGGAATGGGCTCCCTGTACAACAATAACTTGCGTTACTACATGCAAGATATCTACAGAGGAGATGGAGTTCACTTCTCAGATGAGGGCAACATAATTTTCACTCTGAATTTAAGACTGTGCATTGGTACCTACTTATAAGTACCTAAATGTACCATAAACCCAAAAGCTCTTCTCAGAGCTACCCTACATCTGATCACTCACAATTATTATTTTACTCTAACATTTTTCACTAATTTTCAACAAAGTACGCTCCCTGGGGCGCTACCCGGTACGCGAACCGGGAGCTAACCTCGCGAATTTTTTTTAAAAAATTGTTTTTTTTCGCACATATAAGCCTCCTCAGCCACCCTCACAAAACCTAGGGGGTCAAGATAAGTCTACCGTGCCCCCTTCTACCCATTCTGAACATTATTTGCCCTCCATTTTGTATCTTAATTCGACCGAAACACAAAATGGTGGACTCCCGTAACGCTTAAGGTACGCGAACCGGGGCGCTCAACGGTTCGCGTACCGGGTCGCTCCCTGGGAAGCGCACCATCAAAAAAGGTGGGAAAGTAGTTTACAGAAAAGTTACTGGAGACAATTTCACCAAATATAGATTAGCTCATACTACATACCAATCCCTACCATTTTCACAAATTTGATTGGAATTCCATTTAGCCATTTAGCCTGTAGACCTCTCTAAATACCCTGAGGTAAATTACTTCACAAAACACATCTGAAGTGTTGGAATTGACAACCAATTAATATGTTACTTTCATTTTCTACTTTTTTTACCTGACATTTCATTGGTTATATACCTGAATATATATAAAGGAAGAGAAGAAAACACAGCCATTTTGACTACTACTTCTTGGTGTACATTTCAATAGTATTTTCACTAATTCCTTCAACTTCTTTCTAAAGGTAAGTTTTTATTTTTAAAACTGAAGTATATTGTGCACTATAAGTTAATATGGTAAACTTTTTCTGATAGTTATATACTATCCCTCTGTAGTAGTTATAGATTTAGATAGACTTCTCTGTTATAGTTATAGATGGAGTTAGGCTTCTCTTGTATAATTATGAATTTACTTACGTTAAATCACATACACTTTTTTATATTCCTACTTCCACTCTGATACTATACACTGCCCAAAGATAAATTCACTGATAAAAACTGCCTATCTAAAATTAATCCCAACAGTGCCCTATCTCTACTAATATATATTTTTTTAATCTAAATTTCAGGCAAAATGGAAGGCGAACAGAAAGTTGAATTGTCCTGCAAGAGAGCAGCCAAGAAATCATTGATGAAAATGATATTGAATTTTTCGATGAAACTTGGGACAAAGAACTACTGCAATGTGTACAAGCAGTAGATAACCTCCTTGAAAATGAGGACATTTTACACCCTCAGAGACTACAATGTAAATTCAATGATAATTATGAAATTTCTGACAATGAAATGTTAGAAAGTTTAATAAATTATGAAACACAATCACAATAAAAAAAAATGCTTAAAAAATAAAGAAAATAAAAAATAATCAACAAAACCAACAATCAATTAACATACAGCATTTGAAAAGTCTATCATTCATTTTTCATTGCAGTACGCTGCCCAGAACGCTTCCCGGTTCGCGGACCGGGCGCTACCCACGCAAAAAAATAAATTTTTTTTTTATTTTTTTTTGCCCCGCGGGGCCCTTTTAAAGCCTCCACATTAAACCTAGGGGGTCAGGGAGGATCTACTATGCCCCCTTATGGTTATTTCCCCCTTTGTTTTGGCCTCCTCTTGTCTCTCAATCCTACCGAGAGACAAGATGGCGGCCGCTCCGGACTGTTTAGAATGTTGACAGACACCGGAGAGCCAATCAGCTTCGCTACGCGAAGTTCCGGTACGCGCCCCGGTCCGCGAACCGGGGCGCTGCCCGGTCCGCTGTTACAGATATATATCTTTTTTTAAACGTTAATTTCTCAAAATCCACTGTAGCACATATATTGAGACCTACAAAAGGCACATCGGGCTACCAGTCCCTACAATTTTGCCAAGTTTCGTGCAAATCCATTCAGCCGTTCGGGCTAAAAGTGAGGCCAACCGCCCTATGGAAAACTCAATGTTAAAAACACGTTTTGGGACCCCCCTTTTTTCTCGGCCCCCCCTTGACGAACCCCCCCCAAATTTCCTGGGGCTGCTCAGAAACAAAATGTTCCATTTTCCAGAAAATTTCAGCCAATTCCGTCCACAAACGCCAAAGTTATTAGACATAGAATTTTCAAAAATCCCATAGAGAAAAAATCCTAACTATATATACCTACTGGCGACCGCCAGTAGGTAATATACACATATATTACCAGTTATAGATAGGATTGACTACCATAGGAAATCCGCAACATTCTATTGGGAATAACTCTGGCGCCGCTAGAGGAATTTGTGTGTAATTTTCCAAAATTTTGGGCAGCTCCGCTGCGCTCCTTCCCTGAAAGTTTCGGGGGGATTCATGAAGTGGGGGCTGAGAAAAAAGGTGGGTCCCAAAACGTGTTTTACCCATGTTAATTTCCATAGGACGGTATGACAAGTCTACAGCCCGACCCGCTGAATGGAATTACGCCAAACTTGGCAAAATTGTAGGGACTGGTAGGCAGATGTGCCTTTGCTATATTTGCTGAAAATTGCTCCAGTGGTTTTTTTGAAAGTTAACTTCAAAAACACATATATATCTATATACCTATGAGCCCTCTCCGAGCGCTCACAGGTGCTCGTACCGGGGAGCGCACCCGGCGCGCTACGGGAGTGCGCGAGCGGAAAGCTGATTGGCTGTTGGGTGTCTGTCAACATTTTAAACAGTCCGGAGAGTCCGCCATCTTGTGTCTCGTAGAATCGAGACACAAGAGGTGAAAAAGAAAAGGGGAAATAATTAAAAGGGGGCAGAGTAGACAACCCCTGACCCCCTAGGTTTTCTGAGCGGGGTCTAGAAGGACCCTGAAGGGAAAAAAAACTTCTTTTTTTTTTTACATTTTCACGGGGTAAGCGCTTTGTGCGCTCCCAGGTGCGCTCTCCGGTACTCGCACCCTGAGCGCACCACGGGGAAAAACAGTGTAAGAAAATAGAGTAAAAAAATAATGTAGAGTGTTTAGAGGTAAGTTAGCTCTGAAAAGAGCTGTTGTGTTAAGTGGGTGTTTTTTGTACCTACAAGTAGGTACCAATGCAGAGTCTTATATTCAAGAGGAAAACTCTATTCCTCTCATCTGTAAAATGCACACCATCTCTCCTATAGATGTCTTGCATGTTGTAACGCAAGTTGTTGTGGTAAATGGAACCCATACCATAGTCTCTGAGGTAAGCAGAAACAGATTTATTCACATGTTTCCTTGCTTTCTCAATCTGTGGACAAAATTGGTTGGACCAGTTCCATTTTTGCCTTTGGCTTATATTAGAAAATACCAAGGCAGTTTTTGGAAAAAGTGACATCAAAAGCATTTCCAGACCTACACCAGTCAAAGTGCCTAAGTAAGTCGTTTCCACCACAGTGCACTATTAAAAGGTCAGGGTGTGGTAAATGCATAAAGGATTTTACCAATGGTATCAATTGGTGACTCCTCAATCCTCTCTGTCCAATCCATACAATGTCCACATTTGGTAAATCAAGATTGTAAATACCTCTGTTACCTGCGTATTTTTGACTCCAGTGGACATAGCTATGACCCACAAACCAGACTTTTGTCATTGTGAAGGTAGATGTGCTTCAAGTCAGATGAGTTGTGGAAATGAAATGGCAGTTTGATTATGATGAAAAGTGGTTGTGAATCAGTGCAGTTGAATAACCATAAATGATTGGAGCGTTGTTAAAAATCTCCACTGAAAATTAGGGTGCAAGCTTTTTTTTGGTAAGAAATCATTTCAATGGTTGAGAAAAAGTCATTTAAAGAAACATTGCATTTCATTAGCTAGTAGATTGAGAGGTCAAACAGCCTTGAAGGATTGTTTTGCAACATAGTATGATGAACTTGTGAACTGTGTGCTGGTTTAAGAGGGAGTTACCATGGTTACAGGGTAAATGAGCACTGAGGGGATGGGTGAATGTTATGTGAGTTTCAAAGGCTTGAAATATACAACCAATTAAAATGTGCAGTTTGATTTTGAATTTGTGTGGGAAATTGTTTTATTGGCTATGTACAAGAATATGGGTCTGAAATGAGAAAGAATCTGTGCCATTATTGAAAGGCTCCAGTGAAGGTAGCATTATTCAGAGATTCTGCTTAAGAATATCTGTTGACTGTGACTGACACTGTTTTACATCTTCCAAAGCATTTTTAAAGGTGAGTAATGATTGTTTTAAAAAAGATAGAGAGCTTAAAGATTTTTGACAAGTATCATAGTGAGTGTCTGTGTGAATTAAGGAATTATATTTTTACCTTTTTCCATAATGTTAGCTGTGTGTTTATAAGGTAGTCTTCTTTATAAATTGTTTTTTATGCTTGGATTCAATGCTGGTTTAGAAATTGTGTAATGGTTTCATTGGACTTGTAAATATGCTGCTTTTTTTGAAGTGCCTTGTGCAACCTTTAGCATGGGTGGAAGCAGTGAATGTATGGTGAGGGATATGAATAGTAGATAGAAAACCCTATGAAATGGTATGCAAGATGCATAAAGTATTTCAGTAATGGTATCAATTGAGATGGAATGTAAGATAAAGAGGGGCATATTTACAAAACTCTTGTGCAATGTTTGAAATAGGTGCAAGCAGAAAATGCATGCAGAATAATATAATTGGCACCCAGACAAGAATATGAAATGCTGTGAGAGATGTTAAAGCTTTTTTTAATGGCATAAATTGAGATAGAATATACAAAAAAAGAGAAGCATATTTACAAGCTGCGTGCGCAATCTTTGACATAGCTGTGTGTATATAAGGTAGTCTTCTTTATAAATTGTTTTTTATGCTTGGATTCAATGCTGGTTTAGAAATTGTGTTATGGTTTCATTGGACTTGTAAATATGCTCTTTTTTTGAAGCGCCTTCTGCAACATTTAGCATGGGTGGAAGCAGTGAATGTATGGAGAGGGATAGGAATAGCAGATAGAAAAACATATGAAATGGTGTGGGAGATGCATAAAGTATTTCAGTAATGGTATCAATTGAGATGGAATATAAGATAAAGAGGGGCATATTTACAAGACTCTTGCGTAATGTTTCACATGGGTGCAAGCAGAAAATGCATGCAGAATAATAAAATTGCACCCAGACAAGAATATGAAATGCCGTGAGAGATGTTTAAAGGTTTCTTTTAATGGCATAAATTGAGATAGAATATACAAAAAAAAGAAGCATATTTACAAGCTGCGTGCGGAATCTTTGACATAGCTGTGTGTTTAAAAGGTATACTTCTTTATAAATAGTTTTTTATGCTTGGATTCAATGCTGGTTCAGAAATTGTGTAATGGTTTCATTGGACTTGTAAATATGCTCCTTTTTTTGAAGCACCTTGTGCAACCTTTAGTATGGGTGGAAGAAGTGAATGTATTGAGAGGGATAGGAATAGCAGATAGAAAACCATATGAAATGGTGTGGGAGATGCATAAAGTATTTCAGTAATGGTATCAATTGAGATGAATATAAGAAAAAGAGGGGCATATTTACAAGACTCTTGCGCAATGTTTCCTATGGGTGCAAGCCGAAAATGCATGCAGAATAATAAAATTGGCACTCAGACAAGAATATGAAATGCCGTGAGAGATGTTTAAAGGTTTCTTTTAATGGCATAAATTGAGATAGAATATACAAAAAAATAGAAGCATATTTACAAGCTGCGTGCGCAATCTTTGACATAGCTGTGTGTCTATAAGGTAGACTTCTTTATAAATAGTTTTTTATGCTTGGATTCAATGCTGGTTTAGAAATTGTGTAATGGTTTTATTGGACTTGTAAATATGCTCCTTTTTTTGAAGCGCCTTGTGCAACCTTTAGTATGGGTGGAAGCAGTGAATGTATGGAGAGGTATAGGAATAGCAGATAGAAAACCATATGAAATGGTGTGGGAGATGCATAAATTATTTCAGTAATGGTATCAATTTGGATGGAATATAAGATAAAGAGGGGCATATTTACAAGACTCTTGCGCAATGTTTCACAAGGGTGCAAGCAGAAAATGCATGCAGAATAATAAAATTGGCACCCAGACAAGAATATGAATTGCTGTGAGAGATGTTTAAAGGTTTCTTTTTATGGCATAAATTGAGATAGAATATACAAAAAAAGAGAAGCATATTTACAAGCTGCGTGCGCAATCTTTGACATAGCTGTGTGTTTAAAAGGTAGACTTCTTTATAAATTGTTTTTTATGCTTGGATTCAATGCTGGTTCAGAAATTGTGTAATGGTTTTATTGGACTTGTAAATATGCTCCTTTTTTTGAAGTACCTTGTGCAACCTTTAGTATGGTTGGAAGCAGTGAATGTATGGAGAGGGATAGGAATAGCAGATAGAAAACCATATGAAATGGTGTGGGAGATGCATAAAGTATTTCAGTAATGGTATCAATTGAGATGGAATATAAGATAAAGAGGGGCATATTTACAAGACTCTTGCGCACTGTTTCACATGGGTGCAAGCAGAAAATGCATGCAGAATAAAAAATTGGCACCCAGACAAGAATATGAAATGCCGTGAGAGATGTTTAAAGGTTTCTTTTAATGGCATAAATTGAGATAGAATATACAAAAAAAAGAAGCATATTTACAAGCTGCGTGCGGAATCTTTGACATAGCTGTGTGTTTAAAAGGTATACTTCCATGCGAATTTGACAAGTAATGTTAAGCTCCCTTTGCAAAATTCTGCGGTATGTGCCTTCTGGAGGAATGGCATGTACATACCGCAGAATTTTGCAAAGGGAGCTTAACATTACTTGTCAAATTCGCATGGAGCGATAGGGAGAAGGCAATCAATGAGATAAAATCACTCGAAGATGAACTAGAAAAATCTCCAGAGAATACAAAACATCAAGAAATGATGGTGGAAATGAAGAAACGGCTGACCAGATATGAAACCAAAATCAGATTGCGAAAGGAAGAAAAATTTGACAGGGACGAACGGGACTATTCAATGGGGAGAGTACTCACTTTCGCCAAGAAATTTGATGGCCCAAGGAAAGATCTATTTAAACAAAAGCAAAACTCTGGACAGCCCCCTGAGAGAATCGAAACCTCAGAATCGGAAGTCACTGGATCTGACGAGGAAGGAGTGGCAGGACCATCCAGGCCAACGAAAACTCCTTTTCACGAGGAATTCGACGTAATCCGTCACGCTTGGCTCAGGGGGGGGAAAGTGAAGCCCCTGGAACCAGACGTAGAAAAACAAGGAGGGGCGGCCGGAAGAGGATGCGGAAGAGGCAGAGGCAACAATCTGGCACGCGGGAAAGCAAAGAAGGGGGGAACCCGCTAGACACATCTGAATCTCTGACCATTGTGAACCTTAGTCCCAAACAACTGACTAAGGATGAGGAAACCGTGTTGCAACTAGGCCTCTCGTTCTGCCCTCAAAAAGATCTGGAATTTACTCAAACTAGGATCGATCTCTTTAGATTTACCAGGAAACTAAAGCTACACAAATACTATAAAACGAAGCCAACAACGCATGACAAACGACAAAATAAGATCTTGGAGACTGACAACATCCAATTGGGTGACTTGGAAACCTTGGAAATCTTGGAAGAGATAAGATCCGAAACCATAGCAAGCAATTCTGATGAAACAAGTCTGACACAAAGGAGTAGGAAGGTGGGCATAGATCAGGAAGCCCCACAGAGTCCTTTCAAACCCATCTCGCATTTCCTACCACAAATGGCCCAAGATGCGATTGATATCTTCTCAGAGACCGTGATAAAGGATTTGATCAAACTACGCATGTCCAAAAAAGGAAATGTTACTAATTCCTTAACTATAGGACAAAGAAAAGCCTTAAAAAGTCTTCAGGATGACACCTCTGTGATCTACAAACCTTCCGACAAAGGGGGGAATGTAGTAATAATGACTAAGGACATGTACGTGGGGGAAGCGAAGCGACAATTATCGAATCGACAACACTATGAATCCACCACTATGAGAAAATATCAGGAGAGCATACAAGAATATGACAAGTTAATACAGAAATGGCACAATAAAGATATGTTAAGCACTGAGGAATATCTTTTTTTACGATCAAACCATCCAGTAATCCCTACTTTTTACCATCTGCCCAAAGTTCATAAGGATCTTAAGACACCCCCTGGCCGCCCAATAGTTTCATCAATGGGCAGCTTAACAGAGAATCTTTCGGTGTTCATTGATCATTTCCTATTTCAATCAGTGCTTCAATTATCTTCATACATCAGGGATACAAAAGAGTTCATTGTACAACTACAGGACTTAGTATGGGATCCCTTGTATGTTCTGATTGTGATGGACATCACAAGTTTATATACGTGTATTGAGCACTCGCAAGGCTTAAAAGCAGTTGAATATTTCATGATGAAGAGACCACTGAAATATGCGGGACACAGTACCATGTTGCTGGAGTTAACGGAATTTTGCCTGCTGAATAATTTCTTTCTTTTCCAGGGTGAGCTCTTTAAACAAATCTCCGGGACCGCCATGGGAACCTGCTTCGCCCCCAGCTATGCGAATCTATTCGTAGGCTGGTGGGAGGAGCAGGTGGCCTGGTCAGAGGGGAATATTACTTGGACTAATAATGTGATTAAATGGCATAGGTACATCGATGACCTCTTCCTGGTGTGGAGAGGGTCAGAACAAAGTGCCAGAGATTACATTTCACATTAAACACGAATAATGTCAATCTGAAATTCACTGGCGAGGTCAGCTCAGTGGCAGTGAGCTACCTCGACCTTCGTGTAACCATCATCGATAACCAAATAACAACATCCCTATATCGTAAACCTACTGCTGGCAATAGCGTCTTGCACGCTGAGAGCGCACACCCGGTGAACCTGAAACGAAGTATCCCTTACGGGGAGCTATTGCGCCTTAAACGCAACTGCTCACGTGAGGAAGACTTCCAGGATGCAGCAAAAGACAGTGTGGCCAGGTTCATACAAAGAGGCTATAGCCATGCTCTCTTGACCGAAACTCTTAAAAGAGTGTCCGGGACAGATAGAGCTGAATTGCTAAAGGAGAAAATAAACCCAAAAAAAACAGATGAGGGCAAATTCCGTTTGATAACAGCTTACAGCAACAATTCCAATAAACTAAAAGGAATCTTACGCCATAGTTGGCATATTCTAAAGACTGATCCCATAATTGGGGCAGATATCCCCAAAAACCCACTAGTAACTTTCAGAAAAACAAAGTCTATTAAAGATTCACTGGTACACAGCCATCTCGAGACTCCCGCTGCTAGGACGAACACTTTGGCAGAAATGAAAGGATTCTATCCTTGTGGCAAATGCAAGGCCTGCGCTTATAGCAAAAGGGTCTTGGGCTATGAAATCCCTGGGGTCACGAGGAAGAAAAGCATTGGGTCCTTCATTACCTGTCAAACACCCTATGTGGTGTATTGCCTAGTATGTCCTTGCAACCTTAAATATATAGGGAGTACTATAAAAAGCGTGAAGTTAAGAATCCTTGAGCACATGAGGGCGATAGCCAATAAGGATTTGACATCTCCTGTTGCTAAACACTTTGCCATTAAACATCGGAGCAATAGAGATTTGTTACAATACTTCGGGTTGGATCAAGTACAAGAACATGAAATGGGTGGTAACAGATTGTTGAAGTTGAGACGTTTGGAGTCTCGTTATATCATTGACTTACAGACAAAAATTCCAACAGGTCTGAATAGTGGGGAAGAATTAGCCATCCACCTGGGTAAATGAATTGAATTAGTAAACAGCCTGCCTTCTCATCTCAATCTGGTGGAATCTGTCTTGATTTGGGGGGTGTCCCCGGGTATAGATTTGCGGTTTCTAGTGATAGGAGCTGCCTAAGCCGATCCACGGCAAGATAGTAATGGAATGTCTGATTGATTGGGCGCTTTTATTTATATTTGTGAGATAAAATGCGTAAACACGTACACTCAATAAGAGAACCAAAAGGATGGTTTGAAGAATTATGAAATGAACAGTGTATATTTGAAATGTACTTGTTTTTGCTTAATTTTATGTCACAACAGTTATCGATAGAATTTAACTGGTAAGCTGATCCACAGCTCCATAACCAAATGAATTATGTTGTTGAAAAATGTAATTTCGCTCTATGATCAATGTAACAACGTTACTTTTGCACATTCCAATATGGCGCCCGTAGTTTTAGCCGGGTAGTCCATCTACAGTTTCCATCAGAAACACCGCGCTGCATAAAATGTCTTCCTGATAGCGTTTTTGTAATTACATTGACAAAGGGCTTGGCCCGAAACGCGTCTGCACCAGGATTAAAATAAAGAAATTCTGAAACTCACCCCGCGAGTGCTGCTTTTCTACTTCTCTCTCGGCTGGGAGAGAAGCTGTTGGAGCATTGATATATATTACCTACTGGCGGTCGCCAGTAGGTATATATAGTTAGGATTTTTTCTCTATGGGTTTTTTGAAAATTCTATGTCTAATAACTTTGGCGTTTGTGGACGGAATCGGCTGAAATTTTCAGGAAAATGGCACATTTTGTTTCTGAGCAGCCCTTGAAAATTTGGGGGGGGTTCGTCCAGTGGGGGCCGAGAAAAAAGGGGGGTCCCAAAACGTGTTTTTAACATTGAGTTTTCCATAGGGCGGTTGGCCTCACTTTTAGCCCGAACGGCTGAATGGATTTGCACGAAACTTGGCAAAATTGTAGGGACTGGTAGCCCGATGTGCCTTTTGTAGGTCTCAATATATGTGCTCCAGTGGATTTTGAGAAATTAACGTTTAAAAAAAGATATATATCTGTAACAGCGGACCGGTTAGCGCTCTGGTTCGCGGACTTTTCGCGCAACGGAGCTTTGTGAAGCGAAGCTGATTGGTTCTCCGGCGTCTGTCAACATTCCAAACAGTCCGTAGCGGCCGCCATCTTGTCTCTCGGTAGGATCGAGAGACAAGAGGAGGTCAAAACAAAGGGGGAAATAACTATAAGGGGGCATAGTAGATCCTCGCTGACCCCCTAGGTTTGATGTGGAGGTTTTAAAAGGGCCCCGCGGGGCAAAAAAAAATAATAAAAATAATAATTGAACGGCTGAATGGATTTGCACGAAACTTGGCAAAATATTAGGGACTGGTAGCCCGATGTGCCTTTGCTAGGTCTCAATATATGTGCTCCAGTGGATTTTGAGAAATTAACGTTCAAAAAAAGATATATATCTGTAACAGCGCTCCGCTTCGCGTAACGGAGGTTTGCGAAGCTGATTGGTCATTCTGTCACTGGGCTATAGTTGGGCTACATCTGGCTGATATTTGGGCTACATTTGTTTTTTTGTGTGTCTGGCGGCCATCTTTGGGCTACATTGGGCTACATTGGGCTTCATTGGGCTACATTCGGCTAATTAGCAAATAGCTCATCGCAAACTAGGAATGGTAAAGAATCGCTATTTATTCCTTAAAGTTCGCTATTTAGGAAATGCAAATAACTTTTATGATACATATGGCGGTTCATCTCTAACAAGATAAGAAGCATAGGGATAGATTTATGATGACTGGCGCATCACCAGGGATGTGTTAGTCATTCTGTGCCGCTGTTCCGTCACCTATGGTGTGCTGCATTTACAATGCGGCGCATCATGGGGCAAAAACAGCACAGATGCGTGATGTATCTGTGCCGTAAAGGTGGCGCATTGCTGGAGTTGTATCGCAAGTGTGATGAAGCTCCAGCAAGGGTCGGGGGTGCCCCTGTCGCAGGGTTTCTGTTCTCACACAGAACTGTGGACAGAGGATTGGAACCTCGGCGAATTAGGGTGTCCCAAAACTCACGTTAGTAATCAAAAACTATTTAGCAAGCTAGGTACAGTGTCACATTGGATATAACAAACTCTCAATGTTTAGACAATCCAGAATATGAACTTATAGTACCTCAGGATACGTGGAACTCATGAACAGTCGGTCGTTATATATTTCTTAGAAACCAGAACATGGAGTTAAGAAGAACACATGTGTATTTGAAATGTTTATTTACTAATGCCGTCTTCTCAGGCGTAGTACCTTAGATAATAAAAGTACACATATTATCAGTAGCAAAATTACCAGCATAGTTACTAGTACATAAAAAGTGAATGGTGATAGTATGTTAACATGCTGTAAACGAATAAGAGTTAGCAACACTTATAAGCAGCCGCGGGCCGTGGAGGGAGTTACGGTGAGGCAGGGAGGCGGGGAGGGGGAGAAGCAGGGTGGAGAATACAAGTACACATATTATCAGTAGCAAAATTACCAGCATAGTTACTAGTACATAAAAAGCGAATGGTGACAGTATGTTAACATGCTGTAAATGAATAAGAGTTAGCAACACTTATAAGCAGCCGCGGGCCGTGGAGGGAGTTACGGTGGGGCAGGGAGGCGGGGAGGGGGAGGGGCAAGGTAGAGAGGGCTCCACCCTGCTTCTCCCCCTCCCCGCCTCCCTGCCCCATCGTAACTCCCTCCACGGCCCGCGGCTGCTTATATCTCACCCTCCCTAATACACATATTATATTATTTGCTAAGAAGGTCTCTTTGTGTTGGTTTAGGGCGTGTCCATACTTTAGTGTCTTAGATTTGAAGGAATCACATCAGCATACACCAGCTCTCTCTTCATGTGAACCGCATCAACTGTTGTGTATGTGTGTTCGGCAAAGCAATATAAAACCCGCCTCATGCCCAGAATTGGCAGAAGTTGCACTTATGTTATGAGTATGAAGTCGTGGAGATCAGACCTCATAACAATTCTGTATCGTGTTGTTCTTGAAACTTTAGCACTCGCTGTACAGATATAGTTTAACAAGTAAAGCAGATAGTAGACCAATAACATATTATTCTCATGTAAACCACGATGAACTACTAGGTGGAAAGCTAAAGCAACAACTAAGTGTCGTGTGCAGAAGTTGCAAAAAAGGAAAAATGGCGTTTAAACCGGTAATGAGCCCATGCTAACTTAACACGGTGTAAAGATATCCAGGACCTAGATGACACCTCCTCATGATCCGGAAACGAACTGAATAAGATAATAGAAGTGCCATCTCATGAGAGCAGATTGCAAGTTTATATGTGGACGGTCCGCAAGGTAAAGCATTAAAAACTAGGAAAATTCAATGCTAAAGAAAAATAAAACAGCCAAGTACTTTATCGAGTCTTAAGCCAATAGGCAAGGTAAATAATAAAAACTTGACAAATAAGGCAATGAATTGTCAATGAAATGCTAGTACTCAGCATATCAAACATGAAAAAGGTCTATGACATAACTGTGTATGCAAAATAAGCTGCAACAGCCTCCAATAGGGAGTCACCGTCTTCATCCGAAAACAGTTCAGCCATCCAATTTAAAAGCGGAAAAGAACATATGTGCTCTCCCAGCACCGGATCCTCTATCACCATCAGAGGACAGCTCGGTGGGTTTTCAAGAAAGCTGTGTTCCAAGAAAGACTGTGCTGCCGCCAGTAAATTCCAGGGACCAAGTAGTCCATGCATCAATGCCACAGCCATAATCCTTTCGCCAGGACAAATCAACTCGTGAGTAATGATAGGAGTCATCAGCTGATTAAAGTCGACGTCAGGAGAAACCGGTCCGCAGAGACACAAATCAATGGCCCAATCGAAATCACAGGTCAGGCAGTGAAATACAGGCTGGACACAGGTGAAGTAGGAGAACCGAAAAGATAATCCATATGCCGTGCTTAATATCGCCAACGGCATTGTGCCATAATATTCTAGCATGCGATTGCGGAACAGTGTCAGCAGCTGCAGGGTCGGAGGTTGCATAGGAGGGACATCCATATTTAAAAATGTAAAAAAGCACAAGAGCGTCCGCTGGTAATGCAAGTAAAAATGCAATCCACGAACCAGAGTGGAGAAAATGGAATGAAAGGGAGCAGGGATGACTCCAAAGATTTTCTCAAATGAAGTCACGAGACCACTGGTAACAACTTTAAAAAAGTGTGCCAGGGATTTTGTGGAGGATGCGTTAAAGATAGTCGGAAACATGTTGCTGAAATTGAAAGGCAAACCTGTGTACGGGTGTTCGCTATGTGAAGTACGAAAGTTTCACGGGCCGAACTCAAGGCCACCTCTCTCTGAGACAAAAGAGCTCTTATTCTTGTCATGCCGTTGAAACGTGTCCCAAGGTTGGTATTTGTGGCCAGATTGAAAACTCCCTATGTTCATGTGTGGGAGGAAATAGAACATTTCTGCAGCAAATAACCCGTTCACTTACTGTTACGATAAAAGGAATACTTTTTAATTAACTCAGAACAATCTTTATTATTGAGCATCAAATAACTACCATTTTCCAACAACTTGAACGTGGGGATGATAGCAGGAACTGGCGTGCCTTGCAACACGCAAGCCATATTTGGTCGGTGTTTGTTGCATGAATCGTGTAACTGTATGTGCCTACACATTAGTGAATGATCTGGCGTCTCAGTGCATTCCTCTCCATTCAGATAAACTTCTTGATCATCTTTGAAACATCTGTATGTGTATGGAAGCGACCAGACCTCATGAACAAAAGCACTACCTAAAGGTTCATAAAGACCTATTGGTATATATTTCATACAATTTGAAAACTTATATAAAGCAAAAGGCAGCGTTATTAAACCGTGGATAAGGCATGTTGCCAAAAAACCCGCAATCCTCTGCTGATGATGTCACTGAGCATGTCATGAATGATGTAATATGTGACATCATCAGTAGTGGATTATGGGTAATAGTATCTCTAGTTTACTCCCCTATAGCTGTCTTTCTTTTAACATAAGTGTGTGTTTCCTTCCCTTATACTTACTGTTTTTGGTTCGCTTCCAGTTCGCGTACCAGCGAGCGAACTAGGAAGCGAACTAAGAGAAATAGAGGTTGGCACAGTTCCAAATATTGTACCAATTTTTTAATAACGGGGAGGTAGTTCTGAAAAGAACTTTTTTTTTATTTTTCTGAACATTTTTTTACTGTTTTTGAATTTTTCGGAACAGTTTTATATTTTTTTGGGTTTTTCTTGGAGGGGGCAATGAAAACGATTCATTGTAAAGGGCTCAACAGGAGCAACAAAACAAAAAAAAGAAGTATTTATTATTTTGGGCGTTTCGGACAAACTTGCATATGATAGTCAATAGCTCTGTTGATCAGAGTGATGCTTCTTTCTCCGTAGGAAATGAATCCATCGCAAAATACGCAGGTGTGTTTTACTTCACCAAATCTCATTTGTATATTTGGCACCATCTCCCTGCCCTCTGGTCCCGTTACTTCCGGTACAACAGATCTTCTGGCCATAATAGGGAGATTATCTAGGTCGTTCCGAAACTGTGCAGCACTGTAGTTGTTAGGATGCCACCTAGTCATATGGCGATGCATTGTGTAGTTTCCGAAACTGTATTTTTTGTCGGTCCCTCTGGACAGTCTATCTTGACATATAAGGCAAGTTACGTATCTTGCATTTACTTTTTTCTGACCTTTGGGAATTTTAAAAAATTGCCAAATGAAGTTTTCTTTCCGGTGAGACGTCTTGGGCTGCTCAGGCAAAAACTGCCTCTCTTCGTGCTCGTCCTCCTGTTCCTCTTCTTCTTCTTCTTGTTGAATTACAACTTGAGCAGGTGGTCCACTCTTCCTTGGATGTGGTGGAGGTGGTGGGGAAGCACCAGCTGAAGCTACTAAAGAAGCCATTGCTCAGTGATCACAAAGGGTCTTTCTCTCACAATGATGAAAGTCAGAGTGAGGAAAGAAGGAGGGATTTTCATCATTTGGGAAAAACAAGAGTTCTCAACCAATCAAAAGTGTTCATTTTAGATTATATGACCTAGTCTTACATCATTAGGAAACCAAAAGTGAAATGAACCAATGAAAAGTGTTATTACCAAGTCACATGACTTGCTGTGTTTACGTTAAGCGCTTTGCAGGGCCTCCCGGTTTGCTTCCAGAAACCTGCGCTTTGGCACTCGCTTCGCGTACCAGTTTGCTAACGTAGCACGTCATATGACGTATCAAGCGACAACGTGGAACGTCATGCGGACGGGAGGCGTCACGATGTTGTTTTCTAACGCGGCACTTGCGGTAAAGAAACGTTTACCGGCTCGCGGTCTATTTCGCGGCATCAAGGTCAGCTAACGGGAAGCTTCCCGATTCGCGAAGCGGGAACGAAGAAAAAAAAATATTTAAAAAAAAAATTATTCATAAACATATAAAATATATTTTTGGATTTAAAGAAGAATACATTTTACAGCTACAGATATTAGCTGTTAAAAAACCAATGAAATTCACAGAAAAAACCATAGGTTATAGACCATATATAGTTAGGAATTAGCATTTACAAAACCTTGAAAATTCACTGAAAAAACCATAGGTTATAGACCATATATAGTTAGGAAATAGCATTTAGAAAACCTTATTTTACTCACACAAAACCATTGAAATTCCATATATAGTTAGTTGCACTAACTATATATCGCGCACCTGCAATCCACTGCTGATGATGTCACATATTACATCATTCATGACATGGTCAGTGACATCACTGATGACATCACTGATGACATCTCAAATGACATCACTGATGACATCACTGATGACAACATCCAGTGACTGTATGCTTCTGTAAAGTTAAAATATGTCTTACATATTGAAGAATGAGTGGATGTATAAGTGTCTGGATGAAGGATTTAGTAGGTGCATGACTGACTGTATAAGTGAGTGATTAAATGTGTCTCACTGAGTGCATGGGTTAGTGACTAAACTGTTTTAAATTGTGCATCATTGTGTCTGTTGTTTTGTAATCTGATGCATGTGTTGATCATTAGCTATATGACTAACTATATGGGTTATTGATTAGTTGCCCAAGTATTTGTATGGGAGACTGAGTGTGTGTGTGGGTGTCTGGGAGGTGTATGACTCTGTGCATAGATGTGTGAGCAGTTGATTCACTAGATGTATGGGTTCAAAAGTGCATGTGGAAACATCTGTATGGGCGGTTGACTGTGTGCATGAGTGTATTGGTGAGTGAATGGATATCTCAGTGCTACATGTCAAAGTAAATACATATGTAAAACACAGTACATGTGATAGTTGACATATATAAATAACTGTGCATAAGAGCCAGTGAATGTGTGAGTGGCTGTATGGATTATTGTGAACTTGTATCAGGGATTGTATAACAGAGTAAATATGTGTTATTATATGTTCCAATAAGTAAGGTGTGTATAACTATATAGTTGAGGAAATCGAGGTGTGATTGATTCTTTGCAAGACTGACTAGGTGTGTGAGTAACTCCATGGATGAGTGACAGTCTGTGAGTGTCTGTTTACACTGAGTGTATCTAAGGTTATATTAGAGTCTGAAGAGGTTCATTGTATCATCACATGAATGATGTCATCAGTGATGTGATCAGTAATGTCAAATGAGATGTCATCAGTGATGTCATCAGTGATGTCATTTGAGATGTCATCAGTGATGTCATCAGTGATGTCACTGACCATGTCATGAATGATGTAATATGTGACATCATCAGCAGTGGATTGCAGGTGCGCGATATATAGTTAGTGCAACTAACTATATATGGAATTTCAATGGTTTTGTGTGAGTAAAATAAGGTTTTCTAAATGCTATTTCCTAACTATATATGGTCTATAACCTATGGTTTTTTCAGTGAATATATATATATATATATATATATATATATATATATATATATATATATATATATATATATATATATATATATATATATTACCTACTGGCGGTCGCCAGTAGGTATATATAGTTAGGATTTTTTCTCTATGGGATTTTTGAAAATTCTATGTCTAATAACTTTGCCGTTTGTGGACGGAATTGGCTGCAATTTTCAGGAAAATGGCACATTTTGTTTCTGAGCAGCCTTTGAAAATTTGGGGGGGGTTCGTCAAGGGGGGGCCGAGAAAAAAGGGGGGTCCCAAAACGCGTTTTTCCCATGTTAATTTCCATAGGGCGGTTGGCCTCACTTTTAGCCCGAACGGCTGAATGGATTTGCACGAAACTTGGCAAAATTGTCGGGACTGGTAGCCCGATGTGCCTTTTGTAGGTCTCAATATATGTGCTCCAGTGGATTTTGAGAAATTAACGTTTAAAAAAAGATATATATCTGTAAGCGCGGACCGGGCAGCGGCCTAGGACGCGTACTTTTCGCGCAACGGAGCTTTGTGAAGCGAAGCTGATTGGTTCTCCGGCGTCTGTCAACATTCCAAACAGTCCGTAGTGGCCGCAAACAGTCCGTAGTGGCCGCCATCTTGTCTCTCGGTAGGATCGAGAGACAAGAGGAGGCCAAAGCGAAGGGGCAAATGACCATAAGGGGGAATAGTAGATCCTCGCTGACCCCCTACGTTTGATGTGGAGGTTTTAAAAGGGCCCCGCGGGGCAAAAAAAAAAAATTATAATAATAATCTTACGGCTGAATGGATTTGCACGAAACTTGGCAAAATTGTAGGGACTGGTAGCCCGATGTGCCTTTGCTAGGTCTCAATATATGTGCTTCAGTGGATTTTGAGAAATTAACGTTCAAAAAAAGATATATATCTGTAACAGCGCACCGCTTCGCGTACTTTTCGCGTTACGGAGCTTTGCGAAGCGAAGCTGATTGGCTCTCCGGTGTCTGTAAACATTCCAAACAGTCCGTAGCGGCCGCCATCTTGTCTCTCGGTAGGATCGAGAGACAAGAGGAGGCCAAAGCGAAGGGGCAAATGACCATAAGGGGGCATAGTAGATCCTCGCTGATCCCCTAGGTTTGATGTGGAGGTTTTAAAAGGGCCCCGCGGGGCAAAAAAAATAAATAATAATAATAATCGAACGGCTGAATGGATTTGCACGAAACTTGGTAAAATATTAGGGACTGGTAGCCCGATGTGCCTTTGCTAGGTCTCAATATATGTGCTTCAGTGCATTTTGAGAAATTAACGTTCAAAAACAAGATATATATCTGTAACAGCGCTCCGCTTCGCGGAGATAAAATTATATCTGTATTACCTAGCTGTTGCTAACACCAGTTAGCGACGGCTAGTAGGAGATAGCGACCATCTTGGGCCCCACTTTGCATGTGAGTGATATTTATCACTAATGACATGCAAAGTGGGCATGCCAAGATGTTAGCGACTGGAAACAGTCGCTAACATCGCTATCTCCTATTATCAACTTTTGGAAATATTCGAGATAAGCGCGAATATCTCCAAAAAGTAACAGCTGCCCTGAGCAGTTCTTAGCCATGTTATCCTATGGGAGGTGGATAACATGGCTAAGAGGATTAGCTCGGTAATGCATGAATATCGCTGAGTTTTCAGCGATATTAATGCATTGCGGTCGGTTTTTATCGTATTTGCGATAAACTTTGATAATAGCAAGGTTTATCTGCGATAATTTCTGACGGTAAAAAAATCTTTGCAATGCATCGTTAGGGATAAATATCGCTTAACTTTGGTAATATGCCCCAACGTCTGTTAACGTTCGATTCGAAGGAAATCAGGAAGTGTTGAAAAACATTGTCTGCGCCATCTTGTCTTTTTTCAAATGCCACACTTTTGTCGTGCACGGCAGCCATTTTAGATGCCTTGACCAGACCCACTCTGTGCACGCTGTCGATCCTTAGCATGGCTCCCCACCCTCGGAAGCATCTCCCCCAGGCAGTGGTCACCCCCGCTCTCTGTCTTATGCATGGGTAATAAACCTCCCCCCATCTGCGCTGCTCTTTCCTGAGAATCACACCCTGTGCCCGCCCGACACCTCCCTTTCGCCCCATTCACTACTGCACCCTCTGACACTCCTTTTCCTCTGTGTCCGATTGTCCAGGCTGGTCCTAGGGTATCAGCTAGCCCTGCAGATGTAGTTTATGGCCACAGCTGTAAAGATTCACCCCTCTTCAAAGGAGTTATAGTAGATCAAGGCCCACACTCGATGAGATCCGTCACAGCAGAAGCGTTGCTATTATCTGAAAACCATCCTGTATTGTGATTGGGGAGGGGACCGAGCGTGAAGCGGAAGATTCCAGGGATGACTCTTTGTACTTCAAAGTTTTTACAATTATGTGTCACATTAAAAATATATAGCACTCCGACAAAGTAGTAAGATTATAAAACTTTAATAATTTATAAATATATACAAGAAAACAAAAATAGTAATAACATATAAACATTTTTAGGGAAAAACAACGAAGTAGCGGTCGGCTGTGCGAATAGTCCCAACGCAGCACAACGTCCAGATTTCCGGCGTGGGGCGGGTCATCAGTAGCAAACTGTTGTGCGAATAGTTCCAAGGCAGCAGAACGCGCTGAAATCTAGATGACACGAAAGTGATGTCTAGTAAGTTGCCACCCAGCAAATAACGGCGTGGGGCGTCGCGGGGGGTGGGTCTTCAGTAGCAAACTGTTGTGCGAATAGTTCCAAGGCAGCAGAACGATGGCACCAAGGTGATGTCCAGTAAGTTGCCGCACTGGTTTTGGTATCCTACAATGCTGCTCCGAATAACGGCGTGGGGCGCCCCGGGGGAGGCGGCGTGAACGGGCCTCTCCAGGTGGAGTGTCATCTGTTGTAGTGGGGCGCCCCTTTACCGTTTCAGTTGCCATTCCGTCCGTTTTTGGTCCACTGTGTCAAAAGCCGCAATTCAGCTGAGTTGAGCCCACTCTTGCGGTGCAGCGATAGGCGGCTGTCACAGGACTCTCAAAATGGCGGCAGGCTCTTTCCTTTTTGGGCCTGGTCTACTGAAATGGCCCTGGGACACCTTGGAAATCGGACGCTTGTCTGCTAGGTCTTGGACCCCATTCTCGAAAGCGTCCCCTCCGCCTTGAGAATTCATCAAAAGTTTTGGGGGCCCCGACTCCTGCAGGCTTCTGGTGGGGAGCGGCTGCCATGATTGCTCGCGGAATGACTACGACGGAGCTACGAGATGGTGGTGCTCTCATGCTGACGCCAGCTTCAGTCTGAAACATCCAGAAACAAGGTGGGGCTTTCATCGTTTGGAAAAAAAAAAAGTTTTCATCCAATGAAAAGTGTTGTTTTTAGGTCATATGATCAAGCCTTCCATCATTAGGAAACCAAAAGTAAAATGAACCAATGAAAAGTTTTATAAACAAGTCACATGACCTGTTATGCGGCATAGGGTATAAAATGCGGAGAAAATACGTTGGCACGTGAGGCGGCGTCAGTAGCGGACCGATGTGCGAATAGGCCGAAGGCAACACAGCGCGCCAAGATCCGGATGGCACCGAGGTGGTGTCCAGCAAGTTGCAGCACTGGTGTGGCCATCCTACAATGTTGAAAGTCGGCGTGGGGCGCCCCGTTGGCCTGTGAGTTTGCGTCAGTAGCGGACCGATGTGCGAATAGGCCGAAGGCAGCACAACGCGCCAAGATCCGGATGGCACCGAGGTGGTGTCTAGTAAGTTGCCGCACTGGTGTGGCCATCCTACAATGCTGAAAGTCGGCGTGGGGCGCCCTGTTGGCCTGTGAGATGGTGTCAGTAGCGGACTGATGTGCGAATGGGGCCAAAGGCAGCGCAACAATATTTTCTGACTGACACCACAAGGCGCTGAGATGCCAAGATCTGGATGGCACCGAGGTGATGTCTAAGTTGCGGACTGATGTGCGAATGGGGCCAAAGGTAGCGTAACAATATTTTCTGTATGGAAGATACCACTAGGCGTTGAGATGCCAAGATTCGGATGGCACCGAGGTGATGTCTAGCAAGTTGCTGCACTGGTGTGGTCATCCTACAATGCTGAAACTCGGCGTGGGTCGCCCCATTAGCCTGTGAGATGGCGTCAGTAGCGGACCGATGTGCGAATAGGCCGAAGGCAGCACAACGTGCCAAGATCCGGATGTCACAGTGGTGGTTTCATAGTTGAGAGGCACTTCATCTGCAGTGGGGCGCCGAGATCCGGATGGCACCGAGGTGATGTCTAGCAAGTTGCTGTACTGGTGTGGTCATCCTACAATGCTGAAAGTCGGCGTGGGGCGCCCCATTAGCCTGTGAGATGGCGTCAGTAGCGGACTGATGTGCGAATGGGGCCAAAGGCAGCACAACGCGCCAAGATCCGGATGGCACCGAGGTGGTGTCCAGCAACTTGCCGCACTGGTGTGGCCATCCTACAATGCTGCGCCGAAAGTCGGCGTGGGGCGCCCCGTTGGCCTGTGAGTTCGCGTCAGTCAGTGGGGGCTGTTTGAGGATCTGACTGCATTGGAAAGCAATGTGATGCTGTGCGTCGCCCCCAAGATGGAGGTTCCTCGGCTGCAGTGGGGCGCCCCTTGGTGTTTCACTCGCTATGCAGCTGAGTTGCGTGCGCACTTGTGGCGAATAGGCCGAAGGCAGCACAACGCGCCGAGATCTGGATGGCACCGAGGTGGTGTCCAGCAATTTGCCGCACTGGTGTGGCCATCCTACAATGCTGCGCCGAAAGTCGGCGTGGGGTGCCCCGTTGGCCTGTGAGGTGGCGTCAGTAGCGGACCGATGTGTGAATAGGCCGGAACCAGCACAAGGCGCCAAGATCCGGATGGCACCGAGGTGGTGTCATAGTTGAGAGTTCTGAGCAGCGCTTGTAACACTGTCTGAAGCTTATTTGCACCTGTGCAGCTTCACTATTGCCCTGGTGTGGCCTAAGATCGCCCATGACATAGGCGGCCACCTCCCGGGGTCCGGCGGAACTTTTTTCCTTTTCCTTTGTGCATCTTGTCCCACAATCCGTTTGACCTGAAGACACGACCAGGTCCCTGAATGTGTGCAGGGGGACGCTATTGATTGAATCAAAATGGCGGCTTCACACAAAGCTGACTCAAGCGTTGCTGCTGATGCTATACAGAGAAAAACTGGTTTTCAGTTTGTACATTCTTCAGGATTTTTCCATCCAAGGCTGGTTGAGAGTTTGTATAACAATGGCTTCAGATTTTCAACATACTACTCTTCAACATTCTTCCTAAATGTAACAATGTGAGACTCACTAGGAGAACGGTGTAGTGAGGGCCACAAACGGCTGTTTGTCTTTCCTTTCAAAATGCTGCCAATAATATTTTCGGAATGGAAGACAACACAAGGCGCTGAGATTCGGTTGGCACCGAGGTGGTGTCCAGCAAGTTGCCGCACTGGTGTGGCCATCCTACAATGCTGCGCCGAAAGTCGGCGTGGGGTGCCCGAAGGGGGGGGGGGAGGCGGCGGAAACGAGCCTCTCCCGCTTCTCCATGTGGAGGCAGTTCATCTGCAGTGGGGCGCCGAGATCCGGATGGCACCGAGGTGGTGTCTAGCAAGTTGCCGCACTGGTGTGGCCATCCTACAATGCTGCGCCGAAAGACGGCGTGGGGTGCCCGAAGGAAGTGTCCTTATCCAGGGCATTATCGCTGTATCATGTCCTCCACTAAAATGGCCCTGGGACACCTTAGAACTAGGACGCTCGATTTTTTTTTCCTTTCCTGTACATGCAAAAAAAGGTAAATGCCCGGTACGTTACACGCTTCATCTGCCACGATGAACTCTCCAGAGGAACCGAAAAAAAATATAGTTGTGGTAACTATACCATGCATCGTCATATGGAGAGGTGGCACCAATTAATTATAGTGCTGCATAAAAGAGAGATTTGGAGGAGAACCCCTGACCTGCTAGTACATTCATCAAAGAAGTGGCACTGAGAGCTTCAGAGGCAAGGGAAACGGTCCCAAATATTTAGAAGAACTTTGGAAAGATTAAAATGACATGTTTAGATTGTGGCAAATTAATTTCATGTGGACAGATGAGTGTTACTCTAATAAATACAGCATATGAACATCATCATAGTCGATGGTTGGTAGAGACATTTTGACTATATCCTGGACCTGCCCGTCCTCGCCCAAAATGGCGCCGGAATAAATGGGACTCGTAACTCCTTGTTGTGTACTGGTTGCAGAACCTTGAAATCACGAGATACGTATGCAGTTTTGAAGCACATGGCGGGCGGGGACGAGAATTGATTGAATATTTCGACATCCCTATTGATATTAAGTTCTGATGTGTTATTGATTACTGTACTGTTGAAAGTTCGAATTAACGTCACCCATGGTACTTGCCCGCAAATGTATATCTAGACAATTTTATTGTAACTGGCCCTGTCGTATTTTAATTATAAAATGTACGTCCACCGATTCCGTAACTGTTAGACACCTTAGTTCTTGCAACCTAATGGCCCGCCCGTTACGTTCCTCTACAGTGTAAATGTCTACTCATCACATACGATTACAGTTTGCTCCGTGGCCGGCCCACGTGGTTATAGGCTCGTATTTGTATAATGAAATTTTCACAATAAAGGTTTTTAAAAGAAAACATGGTAGTAGTATATACATTGGTAAAGTTTGTAATAATAGTCACTGTTTTAGAATCATTAAAAGGCAAGTGAAATAAAGCAGACCAATTACATGAAGGGTAAAAGGTATAATACGAAGGAACGCAGTAAAGATAAATGGTCAAGGGCTGTTGTGTTTTCTATTCCTGCAACATAAAGTGATCGATAAGAATCTCATATTCAGGCGTATCGGCGACTAAGACAGCAGGTCGACCCTCTTTTGCTCAACGGCTCCATCATGGGACGAAGAAACGCTCTTTTTCTCGAAAAAAGAATATATTTTACTTGCAGGACAGTTGTAAAATTTCCGGGAAAGTACATTAGCCTGGAACATTATAACATATATTTAAGAAAAAATAATGTTCGGAAGTAATGAAAAGCGTAATTTTTAGGTCATATGACCAAGCCTTTCATCATTACAATAAGAAAAGTAAAATGAACCAATGAAAAGTTTTATTAACAAGTCACATGACTTGTTATGCTTACGTTACGCGCTGCGCGCCCCGGATGACTTCCGGATGCGCTAACGCGGCGCGTCATATGACGCATTACGCGACAACGCAGGTCCAGAATATAGTCAAAATGTCTCCACCAACCAGCGGTCGGAACACAACCCCTTTCAGCAGGCTAAATAGTTCTGTTAAATGAGAACAGAAGGGACAGGCAACAAGAACCATCAGTCAAAGAGGGGAGGGCTAGTTCTTCTCTACCGGGTTACATTGGGGCGCTACCGGAACTGATCGAATTGGTAGTCTACAGTGTTTCTGGATGTTTCAGACTGAAGCTGGGGTTAGCATGAGAGCAGCATCATTTCGTAGCTCCGTCGTGGCCATTCCGCAACCAATCATGGCAGCCGCTCTTTATCGTTATTTTGGGCGGGGTGGGTGGCGGAGCCGAGCTGTTTTGCAGCCATCATTGTGTGGAGTTCAGTTCATCTCACTAGTTTTGTATTTGTCATGAGGGGTTGTTCCTAATGTTTCTATTTTAGCGAGGTCAAAAAGAGATCCCATTAGTGGCCTACTGATTTTGCTCGATTCCTTTTCTTTTTTTTTACACGATTTTTCGTTATCTGCAAAGACTAAACAGAGTATTGCGACTCTGTGTTTGTTTGTAAATAGAGAATGAACCAAAGAGAACTAATTCTAAAACAGTAAATACTTGGATAACAATCAATCAAATGGAGAGAGAAGCAGGCACGACGGATTACAACGGGGGCAAAGGCCTGCGTTAACTACCTTTCACTATCTGCAAAGAGAGAGTACTCCTAATAGAAATGAGGGGGGGGCACCATTCAAAGCAGATCAGTGTGCATAAACACGAAAATGTTTTCACTTACCACGTACTTGACATTCGACAGCTTATGATATTTGCTATTAAAAAACCATTGAAATTCACTGAAAAAAACATAGGTTATAGACCATATATAGTTAGGAATTAGCATTTACAAAACCTTGAAAATTCACTGAAAAAACCATAGGTTATAGACCATATATAGTTAGGAATTAGCATTTAAAAAACCTTATTTTACTCACACAAAACCATTGAAATTCCATATATAGTTAGTTGCACTAACTATATATTGCGCACCCGCAATCCACTGCTGATCATGTCACATATTACATCATTCATGACATGGTCAGTGACATCACTGATGACATCTCAAATGACATCACTGATGACATCTCACTTGACATCAATGATCACATCACTGATGATATCATTCATGTGATAATACAATGCATCTCCTCACACTCTAATATAACCTCCGTTACACCCAGTGTTAAATACAGAGTATAATTTTTGAAACCATTGACACACCAATACTAGTTACTACATACGCACTCACTGATTCCTATGTCTACACACACATTCACTCATACAATCATTCATACATACAATCACTCATCTTGACAACACTATCATATGCACTCATACACCTATACAGACACTCACACTCTGCCACTCATCCATGGAGTTACTCACACACCTAGTCAGTCCTGAAAAGAATCAATCACACTTCCATTTTCTCATCTATACAGTTAAACACAGAACACCTTACATTTTTTAAACATATACTAACACATACTTACTCTCTTATAGAATCACTGATACAAGTACACATTGATCTGCACAGAGTCACACACCTCCCAGCCAGCCATACACACACTCAGTCTCCCATACAAATACTTGTGCAACCAATCAATAACCCATATAGCTACTTATATAGCTACTGATCAACACATGAAGCAGCTTGCACAACAACAGACATACTGATGCACACTTTCAGACAGTTTAGTCACTAACCCGTGCATTCAGTAAGACGCATTTAATCACTCACTCATACAGTCAATCACGCACCTACTAAAACCTTCATTCAGACACTTATACATCCACTCATTCTTCAATATGTAAAACATATTTAAACTTTACAGAAACACATAATCACTGGATGTTGTCATCAGTGATGTCATCAGTGATGTCACTGACCATGTCATGAATGATGTAATATGTGACATGATCAGCAGTGGATTGCGGGTGCGCAATATATAGTTAGTGCAATTAACTATATATGGAATTTCAATGGTTTTGTGTGAGTAAAATAAGGTTTTTTAAATGCTAATTCCTAACTATATATGGTCTATAACCTATGGTTTTTTCAGTGAATATATATATATATATATATTCACTGAAAAAACCATAGGTTATAGACCATATATAGTTATGAATTAGCATTTACAAAACCTTGAAAATTCACTGAAAAAACCATAGGTTATAGACCATATATAGTTAGGAATTAGCATTTACAAAACCTTGAAAATTCACTGAAAAAACCATAGGTTATAGACCATATATCGTTAGGAATTAGCATTTAAAAAACCTTATTTTACCCACACAAAACCATTGAAATTCCATATATAGTTAGTTGCACTAACTATATATCGCGCACCCGCAATCCACTGCTGATGATGTCACATATTACATCATTCATGACATGGTCAGTGACATCACTGATGACATCACTGATGACATCTCAAATGACATCACTGATGACATGACTGATAACAACATCCAGTGATTTTTTGTTTCTGTACAGTTTAAATATGTCTTACATATTGAAGAATGAGTGGATGTGTAAGTGTCTGGACGAAGGATTTAGTAGGTGCATGACTGACTGTATGAGTGAGTGATTAAATGTGTCTCACTGAGTGCATGGGTTAGTGACTAAACTGTCTTAATTTGTGCATCATTATGTCTGTTGTTCTGTAAACTGCTGCATGTGTTGATCAGTAGCTATATGAGTAACTATATGGGTTATTGATTGATTGCCCAAGTATTTGTATGGGAGACTGAGTGTGTGTGTGGCTGGCTGGGAGGTGTGTGACTCTGTGCAGATCAATGTGTACTTGTATCAATGATTGTATAAGAAGGTAAGTATGTGTTAGTATATGTTTGAAAATGTAAGGTGCTCTATGTTTAACTGTATAGACAAGAAAATGGAAGTGTCATTGATTCTTTACAGGACTGACTAGGTGTGTGAATAACTCCATGGATGAGTGGCAGACTGTGAGTGTCTGTATAGGTGTATGAGTGCATATGATAGTGTTGTAAAGATGAGTGATTGTATGTATGAATGATTGTATGGGTGAATGAGTGAAGGTGTGTGTAGACGTAGGAATCAGTGAGTGCGTATGTAGTAACTAGTATTGGTGTGTCAATGGTTTCAAAAATTATACTCTGTATTTAACACTGGGTGAAACAGAGGTTATATTAAAATGTGAGGAGATGCATTGTATTGTCACATGAATGATATCATCAGTGATGTGGTCATTGATGTCAAATGAGATGTCATCACTGATGTCATCAGTGATGTCATTTGAGATGTCATCAGTGATGTCATCAGTGATGTCACTGACCATGTCATGAATGATGTAATATGTGACATCATCAGCAGTGGATTGCGGGTGCGCGATATATAGTTAGTGCAACTAACTATATATGGAATTTCAATGGTTTTGTGTGGGTAAAATAAGGTTTTTTAAATGCTAATTCCTAACGATATATGGTCTATAACCTATGGTTTTTTCAGTGAATTTTCAAGGTTTTGTAAATGCTAATTCCTAACTATATATGGTCTATAACCTATGGTTTTTTCAGTGAATTTTCAAGGTTTTGTAAATGCTAATTCCTAACTATATATGGTCTATAACCTATGGTTTTTTCAGTGAATTTCAATGGTTTTTTAATAGCAAATATCATAAGCTGTCGAATGTCAAGTACGTGGTAAGTAAAAACATTTTCGTGTTTATGCACACTGATCTGCTTTGAATGCTGCCCCCCCCTCATTTCTATTAGGAGTACTCTCTCTTTGCAGATAGTGAAAGGTAGTTAACGCAGGCCTTTGCCCCCGTTGTAATACGTCGTGCCTGCTTCTCTCTCCATTTGATTGATTGTTATCCAAGCATTTACTGTTTTAGAATTGGTTCTCTTTGGTTCATTCTCTATTTACAAACAAACACAAAGTCGCAATACTCTGTTTAGTCTTTGCAGATAACGAAAAATCGTGTAAAAAAACAAAAGGAATCGAGCAAAATCAGTAGGCCACTAATGGGATCTCTTTTTGACCTCGCTAAAATAGAAACATTAAGAACAACCCCTCATGACAAATACGAAACTAGTGAGATGAACTGAACTCCACACCATGATGGCTGCAATACAGCTCGGCTTCGCCACCCACCCCGCCCAAAATAACGATAAAGAGCGGCTGCCATGATTGCTCGCGGAATGGCCACGACGGAGCTACGAAATGGTGGTGCTCTCATGCTAACGCCAGCTTCAGTCTGAAACATCCAGAAACACTGTAGACTACCAATTCGATCAGTTCCGGTAGCGCCCCAATGTAACCCGGTAGAGAAGAACTAGCCCTCCTCTCTTTGACTGATGGTTCTTGTTGCCTGTCCCTTCTGTTGTCATTTAACAGAACTATTTAGCCTATTGAAAGGGGTTGTGTTCCGACCGCTGGTTGGTGGAGACATTTTGACTATATTCTGGACCTGCGTTGTCGCGTAATGCGTCATATGATGCGCCGCGTTAGCGCATCCGGAAGTCATCCGGGGCGCGACGCGCAGCGCGTAACGTAAGCATAACAGGTCATGTGACTTGTTAATAAAACTTTTCATTGGTTCATTTTACTTTTCTTATTCTAATGATGAAAGGCTTGGTCATATGACCTAAAAATTACGCTTTTTATTACTTCCGAACATTATTTTTTCTTAAATATATGTTATAATGTTCAGGCTAATGTACTTTCCCGGAAAATTTACAACTGTCCTGCAAGTAAAATATATTCTTTTTTCGAGAAAAAGGGCGTTTCTTCGTCCCATGACGGAGCCGTTGAGCAAAAGAGGGTCGACCTGCTGTCTTAGTCGCCGATACGCCTGAATATGAGATTCTTATCGATCACTTTATGTTGCAGGAGTAGAAAACACAACAGCCCTTGACCATTTATCTTTACTGCGTTCCTGCGTATTATACCTTTTACCCTTCATGTGATTGGTCTGCTTTATTTCACTTGCCTTTTAATGATTCTAAAACAGTGACTATTATTAAACACTTTACCAATGTATATACTACTACCATGTTTTCTTTTAAAAACCTTTATTGTGAAAATTTCATTATACAAATACGAGCCTATAACCACGTGGGCCGGCCACGGAGCAAACTGTAATCGTATATGATGAGTAGACATTTACACTGTAGAGGAACGTAACGGGCGGGCCATTAGGTTGCAAGAACTAAGGTGTCTAACAGTTGCGGAATCGGTGGACGTACATTTTATAATTAAAATACGACAGGGCCAGTTACAATAAAATTATCTAGATATACATTTGCGGGCAAGTACCATGCGTGACGTTAATTCGAACTTTCAATAGTACAGTAATCAATAACACATCAGAACTTAATATCAATAGGGATGTCGAAATACTCAATCAATTCTCGTCCCCGCCCGCCATGTGCTTCAAAACTGCATACGTATCTCGTGATTTCAAGGTTCTGCAACCAGTACACAACAAGGAGTTACAAGTCCCATTTATTCCGGCGCCATTTTGGGCGAGGACGGGCAGGTCCAGGATATAGTCAAAATGTCTCTACCAACCATCGACTATGATGATGTTCATATGCTGTATTTATAGAGTAACACTCATCTGTCCACATGAAATTAATTTGCCACAATCTAAACATATCATTTTAATCTTTGCAAAGTTCTTCTAAATATTTGGGACCGTTTCCCTTGCCTCTGATGCTGTCAGTGCCACTTCTTTGATGAATGTACTGGCAGGTCGGGGGTTCTCCTCCAAATCTCTCTTTTATGCAGCACTATAATTAATTGGTGCCACCTCTCCATATGACGATGCATGGTATAGTTACCATAACTATATTTTTTTTCGGTTCCTCTGGAGAGTACATCGTGGCAGATGAAGCGTATAACGTACCGGGCATTTACCTTTTTTTGCATGTAGAGGAAAGGAAAAAAAAAATCGAGTGTCCGAGTTCTAAGGTGTCCCAGGGCCATTTTAGTGGACCAGGCCCAAATCCAAAGAACAGGCCGCCATTTTGAGAGTCCTGTTGCAGCCGCCTGTCGCTGTAGCATCAAGAGCGGCCAAAACTCAGCTGAATGGCAACTGAAACGGTAAAGGGGCGCCCCACTACAGCAGACGAGCCTCCACCTAGGAAGGCCCGTTCACGCCGCCTCCCCCCCCCCTTCAGGCACCCCACGCCGTTATTCGGAGCAGTATTGTAGGATGGCCACACCAGTGCAGCAACTTGCTAGACACCACCTCGGTGGTAACCGAATCTCAGCGCCTTGTGGTGTCTTCTATTCAGAAAACATTGTTGTGCTGCCTTCGACCTATTCGCCGCAAGTGCGCACGCAACTCAGCTGCATAGCTTGCTAGACACCACCTCGGTGCTAACCGAATCTCAGCGCCTTGTGGTGTCTTCTATTCCAAAAATATTGTTGCGCTGCCTTTGGCCCCATTCGCACATCGGTCCGCTACTGCCGCCATCTCACAGGCTAATGGGGCGCCCCACGCCGACTTTCAGCATTGTAGGATGGCCACACCAGTGCACCTTACTAGACACCACCTCGGTGCCATCCGGATCTTGGCATCTCAGCGCCTTGTGGTGTCTTCTATTCAGAAAATATTGTTGCGCTGCCTTTGGCCCCATTCGCACATCGGTCCGCTACTGACGCCATCTCACAGGCTAATGGGGCGCCCCACGCCGAGTTTCAGCATTGTAGAATGGCCACACCAGTACAGCAACTTGCTAGACATCACCTCGGTGCCATCCGGATCTTGGCATCTCAGCGCCTTGTGGTGTCTTCTAGTCAGAAAATATTGTTGCGCTGCCTTTGGCCCCATTCGCACATCGGTCCGCTACTGACACCATCTCACAGGCCAACAGGGCGCCCCACGCCGACTTTTACCATTGTAGGATGGCCACACCAGTGCCACAACTTGCTAGACACCACCTCGGTGCCATCCGGATGTTGGCATCTCAGCGCCTTGTGGTGTCTTCTTTTCCGAAAATATTGTTGCGCTGCCTTTGGCCCCATTCGCACATCGGTCCGCTACTGACGCCATCTCACAGGCCAACGGGGCGCCCCACGCCGACTTTCAACATTGTAGGATGGCCACACCAGTGCGGCAACTTACTAGACACCACCTCGGTGCCATCCGGATCTTGGCGCGTTGTGCTGCCTTCGGCCTATTCGCACATCGGTCCGCTACTGACGCGAACTCACAGGCCAACGGGGCGCCCCACGCCGACTTTCAACATTGTAGGATGGCCACACCAGTGCGGCAACTTACTAGCCACCACCTCGGTGCCATCCGGATCTTGGCGCGTTGTGCTGCCTTCGGCCTATTCGCACATCGGTCCGCTACTGACGCGAACTCACAGGCCAACGGGGCACCCCACGCCGACTTTCAGCATTGTAGGATGGCCACACCACTGCTGCAACTTGCTGGACACCACCTCGGTGCCATCCGGATCTTGGCGCGTTGTGTTGCCTTCGGCCTATTCGCACATCGGTCCGCTACTGACGCCGCCTCACGTGCCAACGTATTTTCTCCGCATTTTATACCCTATGCCGCATAACAGGTCATGTGACTTGTTTATAAAACTTTTCATTGGTTCATTTTACTTTTGGTTTCCTAATGATGGAAGGCTTGATCATATGACCTAAAAATAACACTTTTCATTGGATGAAAACTTTTTTTTTTCCCAAACGATGAAAGCCCCACCTTGTTTCTGGATGTTTCAGACTGAAGCTGGCGTCAGCATGAAAGCACCACCATCTCGTGGCTCCGTCGTGGTCATTCCGCGATCAATCATGGCAGCCGCTCCCCACCAGAAGCCTGCAGGAGTCGGGGGCCCCCAAAACTTTTGTTGAATCCTCAAGGCGGAGGGGACGCTTTCGAGAATGGGGTCCAAGACCTAGCAGACAGTCGTCCGATTTCCAAGGTGTCCCAGGGCCATTTCAGTGGACCAGGCCCAAAAAGAAAAGAGCCTGCCGCCATTTTGAGAGTCCTGTGGCAGCCGCCTATCGCTGCACCGCAAGAGTGGGCGCAACTCAGCTGAATTGCGGCTTTTGACACAGTGGACCAAAAGCGGACGGAATGGCAACTGAAACGGTAAAGGGGCGCCCCACTACAACAGACGAGACTCCACCTGGAGAGGCCCGTTCACGCCGCCTCCCCCCCCCCCGGGGCGCCCCACGCCGTTATTCGGAGCAGCATTGTAGGATACCAAAACCAGTGCGGCAACTTACTGGACATCACCTTGGTGCCATCGTTCTGCTGCCTTGGAACTATTCGCACAACAGTTTGCTACTGATGACCCACCCCCCGCGACGCCCCACGCCGGATGCCGAAATCAGTGCGGCACCCAGGCAACATCACCTGGGTGCCGTCCAGAAATCTGGACGTTGTGCTGCGTTGGGACTATTCGCACAGCCGACCGCTACTTCGTTGTTTTTCCCTAAAAATGTTTATATGTTTTTACTGTTTTTGTTTTGTTGTATATATTTATAAGTTATTAAAGTTTTATAATCTTACTACTTTGTTGGAGTGCTATATATTTTTAATGTGACACATAATTGTAAAAACTTTGATGTACAAAGAGTCATCCCTGGAATCTTCCGCTTCAGGCTCGGTCCCCTCCCCAATCACAATACAGGATGGTTTTCAGATAGTAGGAACGCGTGTGCTGTGACGGATCTCATCGAGTGTGGGCCTTGATCTACTATAACTCCTTTGAAGAGGGGTGATTCTTTACAGCTGGGGCCATAAACTACATCTGCAGGGCTAGCTGATAGCCTAGGACCGGCCTGGACAATCGGACACAGAGGAAAAGGAGTGTCAGAGGGTGCGGTAGTGAATAGGGCGAAAGGGAGGTGTCGGGCGGGCACAGGGTGTGATTCTCAGGGAAGAGCAGCGCAGATGGGGGGAGGTTTATTACCCATGCATAAGACAAAGAGCGGGGGTGACCAGTGCCTGGGGGAGATGCTTGTGAGGGTGGGGAGCCATGCTAAGGATCGACAGCGTGCAGAGAGTGGGTCTGGTCAAGTCATCTAAAATGGCTGCCGTGCACGACAAAAGTGTGGCATTTGAAAAAAGGCAAGATGGCGCAGACAATGTTTTTCAACACTTCCTGATTTCCTTCGAATCGAACGTTAACAGACGTTGGGGCATATTACCAAAGTTAAGCGATATTTATCCCTAACGATGCTTAGCAACGAATTTTTTACCGCTAAGCATCGTCAGAAATTATCGCAGATAAACCTTGCTATTATCAAGGTTTATCGCAAATGCCATAAAAAACGACCGCAATGCATTAATATCGCTGAAAACTCAGCGATATTCATGCATTACCGAGCTAATGCTCTTAGCCATGTTATCCACCTCCCATTGGATAACATGGCTAAGAACTGCTCAGGGCAGGTGGTAGCTTTTGGAGATATTCGCGCTTAGCGCGAATATCTCCAAAAGTTGGTAATAGGAGATAGCGATGTTAGCGACTGTTTCAAGTCGCTAACATCTTGGCATGCCCACTTTGCATGTCATTAGTGATAAATATCACTGACATGCAAAGTGGGGCCCAAGATGGTCGCTATCTCCTACTAGCGGTCGCTAACTGGTGTTAGCAACAGCTAGGTAATACAGAGATAATTTTATCTCCGCGAAGCGGAGCGCTGTTACAGATATATATCTTTTTTTGAACGTTAATTTCTCAAAATCCACTGAAGCACATATATTAAGACCTAGCAAAGGCACATCGAGCTACCAGTCCCTACAATTTTGCCAAGTTTCGTGCAAATCCATTCAGCCGTTCGATTATTATTATTATTTTTTTTTTGCCCCGCGGGGCCCTTTTAAAACCTCCACATCAAACCTAGGGGGTCAGGGAGGATCTACTCTGCCCCCTTATGGTCATTTGCCCCTTCGCTTTGGCCTCCTCTTGTCTCTCGATCCTACCGAGAGACAAGATGGCGGCCGCTACGGACTGTTTGGAATGTTTACAGACGCCGGAGAACCAATCAGCTTCGCAAAGCTCCGTTACGCGAAAAGTACGCGAAGCGGAGCGCTGTTACAGATATATATCTTTTTTTGAACGTTAATTTCTCAAAATCCATTGGAGCACATATATTGAGACCTAGCAAAGGCACATCGGGCTACCAGTCCCTACAATTTTGCCAAGTTTCGTGCAAATCCATTCAGCCGTTCGATTATTATTATTATTTTTTTTTTTGCCCCGCGGGGCCCTTTTAAAACCTCCACATCAAACCTAGAGGGTCAGGGAGGATCTACTATGCCCCCTTATGGTCATTTGCCCCTTCGCTTTGGCCTCCTCTTGTCTCTCGATCCTACCGAGAGACAAGATGGCGGCCGCTACGGACTGTTTGGAATGTTTACAGACGCCGGAGAACCAATCAGCTTCGCTTCACAAAGCTCCGTAACGCGTAAAGTCCGCGAACCGGAGCGCTGCCTGGTCCGCTGTTACAGATATATATCTTTTTTTGAACGTTAATTTCTCAAAATCCACTGGAGCACATATATTGAGACCTAGCAAAGGCACATCGGGCTACCAGTCCCTACAATTTTGCCAAGTTTCGTGCAAATCCATTCAGCCGTTCGGGCTAAAAGTGAGGCCAACCGCCCTATGGAAAACTCAATGTTAAAAACACGTTTTGGGACCCCCCTTTTTTCTCGGCCCCCCCTTGACGAACCCCCCCCAAATTTTATGGGGCTGCTCAGAAACAAAATGTTCCATTTTCCTGAAAATTTCAGCCAATTCCGTCCACAAACGCCAAAGTTATTAGACATAGAATTTTCAAAAATCCCATAGAGAAAAAATCCTAACTATATATACCTACTGGCGACCGCCAGTAGGTAATATATATATATATATTATACACACACACACATTACCTACTGGCGATCACCAGTACGTAGTTATAGTTACAACCCAGTTTCCATAGGAAAATGATTTTTTGATTTGCTAATATCTTTAGCGTCGTTTGACGAATCTTTGCGAACTTCTCCAAAACAAAATGTCTATCCAGGTCAGCTCCTATCCTGACAGTTTGGGGGTGATTCGCCAAGTGGGGGATGAGAAAAAAGGGGGTCCCAAAACACGTTTTCCCCCCGTTAATTTACATGGTAATTTTGCAACGAGCTACACCCCGAACTGCTAAACAGAATTACCCCAAATTTGGCAGAAAGGTAGATCTTGGTTCAGAAAGTGACCCTTTTTTAAATGGTGTAAACCTGTACTGTAGTTTTTGAGAAATTCAAAAAATAAGAGTAACAAAATCAATTTCCAATAGGAAACTTTGTGGAAGGCTAGAGCCGAAACTACTGAACCAAATTATCCCAAATTTGGCAAAAATGTAGTGCTTGGATCAGAAAGCGACCTTTTTAGGCCTCGCCTAGCTATTGAGTAAGCGATGCATTGCGAGATATTTAGTGGGGCTTCTGAAAGTGCTCCCAAAGGCTGCAGGCGTATCGGGTACAGTGCATGAGCGCCGGGCGCAACTACCATTTGTCAGCCTGTGTGATCACTTTCGCAGCACTTTGATGTTCTCAGTGAGCCGTGCGGCCACTGAGAACATCAAAGCGGCCGCGAAAGTGATCACACACACCCTGTACTGTTTTTAAGAGCACAGCATAACTAAACAGGAAGTGTTGGCAGCCATCTTGTGACTCAGTAGAAGCGAGTCACCAGAAAACAGAGAAACAAAGGTATAAAACAAGAAAAGGGGGCAGGGTAGAAACACCCTGACCCTCTAGGCCTGCTCAGGGGGTCCCAGAAGGACCCCTAGGGCCAAATAAAGGATTTTTTTTTTTTAAATGGACGCAATTTATGCTGCGGTCGATGGTTCCCGCATTTTATTTTAATGATCCCCTGGGTGGGCAAGGTTCCGGGTGCATTTCTTAAAAATAGTAGCGGGGGCCCCCGCAACCCCGGGACTTCACTCATTTTGGGAAGGGGGGTTGCGCGGTCCCCCTCCTGGAGCCTTCCATGTGCTTATAACTTTGGCGTCGTTTGATGAATCTTTACGAAATTCTCCCAAAAGTTTCTCTTTTTTGATCAGCTGCTATCTTGAAAGTTTGGAGGTGATTGGTCAAAGGGGGGCTGAGAAGAAAGGGGGTCCCAAAGCGTGTTTTCTCAATGCAATTTCTATTGGAAACTTTAGACAAGGCTACAGGTCAAACTGCTGAACGGAATTACGCCAAATTTGGCAGGGAGAAAGATCTTCCTCCAGAAAGCACCCTTTTGTTTAAATCGTGTAAATCTGTTCAGTAGAAATATCAAATTTTACAGATATTTGAGAATTTTGACCTCTGATTGGCTGGGGGATGTATGTATGTATGTATGTATCGCATACTTTTATAGCGCGAACTGTCACCCAAAGGTTATCCTGGGGCTTTGACTCGACCCAGCTTCACGCAATCACAAAAGTAAACTGCCCTAGGGAAAAAGTACGACTTCAGCCCTTTTTTAAAGGAGGAGAATTCCTTCAGACTCCTCAAAAATAGGGGAAGAGAATTCCAAAGCTTGGCAGCAGTGAAGCCAAAGGAGCGGCCGCCCATCCGAATCCTCTGAATCCTAGGAACTGTCACCAAGCAAGCAGAGGAGGACCGTAGAGGTCTGGCTGCTGAATACCATGAGAAGAGATCTTGCAGCACAGCAGGCCCCTGTCCGTGGAGAGCCCTAAAGACTATGCAAGATGCCTTAAAACAGATACGCTGATGGACAGGTAACCAATGAAGGTCTTTTAGCGCCAAAGAAGAAGAGGCCGAGCGCATCCGAGAAAGAGCCAGCTTAGCTGCCATATTCTGTATGCGCTGCAACTTACTAATCAAGGTGCTGGGGGCACCCAGAAGTAGTGCGTTGTAGTAATCAAGCCTGCTAAGAATGATACTATGCACTACTTCCGGTCTAGCAGGATCTTACGCAATGTACGAAGCAGCATCAGACATGTGGCAATTGTCTTATTTACAAAGGCATCCAGCTGTAAATTTGGGCCGAACGTGACGCCCAAGTTGCGAGCAGCATCTACTGCCTCAGCCGTGCCCAAAGAAGAGGCTGGCTAAAAACCGGTCGGCAGGGGGCAGGGGGCTCGGTCCAAAGAGCAATACAGCACCTCAGTTTTAGATCCATTGAACTGGAGGGAATTACATCTCAACCAGTCCGTGGTAGCTGTCATGCAGCGATGAAAAGTCTCCTTAGAGACGGCGTCTCTGCCTTCCAAGGAGAATATAAGCATGGTGTCGTTGGCGTAATTAATTACCGAAATGCCAAAAGATTTAATCAGCCTAATCAGAGGACGAAGGTACAGGTTGAACAAAATAGGGCTGATTGCCGACCCCTGAGGCACACCTTGCCCTACCTTTCTGATGGCAGATCTGAAAGGCGGCAGAGCCACCACCTGGTGCCTTTTATAGAGGTAAGAGACTAGCCAATCACGGGCCAAGCCTGCTACTCCAATCTCTTCCAATCTGCTAATTAGTGTGGCGTGGTTGACCGTATCAAACGCGGCCGACATGTCGAGCAGCACTAAGAATGCTGCCCGACCAGTGTCGACCCGCGAACGAAGATCGTTCAGGGCAACCACCAACGCGGATTCCGTGCCGTGAACAGGCCGGAAGCCGAACTGAGCCACATCCAGGCAGATATTAGTCTCTAAGAAACTGGACAGAGATTTGGTGACAAATTTCTCCAAGATCTTGACGGGGAAAGGGAGCAACGAGATTGGCCTATAGTTCACAACACAAGCGGGATCCAGCGTAGCCTTCTTCAGAAGGGGGAGACCACCGCTAGTTTCCAGCTTTCAGGAAATATGGCAGTGCTTTAGGACTGGCAACAGATGGAGTAAACAGGGGGAAATAGTTCCTCATGGAACAGCTTCCAGAACAGGGGATTATGAGCGTAAGCTTGTGGCTCATTGGCTGTGAACTGTTGAAACTAAGAATGTCAGGCATGTTGTGATTCAACCAGTCAACCCGTCTACAAGCCATCAGGTTCGAAGTTCTACCTCTGCGAGGCCAAACTGAAAATATTCCGCATCTGTGTATGTGTTAGAAATCCCTTTCACGCTGCCTCTCCTCACATCACCAGGTCCCGGCTATGCCTTTAGAAGCCAGTCAGTCAGCTTGGAGCTCTGTGAGTCAGTCTGTCTTCATGACCCCCACACTACCCAAACACAACTGCACTACCCTAAACACTATAACTATTCCCAGCACAACCTCCTACACTGCACAAACTCAACTGCACTACCCTAAACACTAAAACCCTACTCCCAGCATTACTCCTTACACTACCCAAACACCACTGCATTCTTGTAAACTCTGAAACACTATCCTCCAGCACGACCCCCTACACTACACAAACACCACTGCACTACCCTAAACACTAAAGCACTATCCCCAGCATGACCCCCTATACTACACAAACACCACTGCGCTGCCCTAAACCCTAAAACACTACTCCCAGCATGACCCCCTCTAATCATCTAGTTATTAGTCACATACTTATGGAATGGCCTTGCTACTAACACAAGTACAGCTACAATATTCTGTGCACTATCCATGCAGATCTCTAACCAGCTATATACTATTGATATACTGCTTTAAAAATCCAGTTGTTACCCATGCAGTCTAGGAATCCTCCTGTTAGTCCCATGCACTTCTCCAATCGACCATCCAGCCAATACCTAAGCACTTATAAATTCACCATGCACTCTGTTTCCAGTACTGTAATCATTCCAGTTACTAGTCATGTACTTATGGAATGGCCTAGATAGTACCCAAGTACCCGCTATTATTATTAATAGTAGGTTTCAGGGAGGGTATACTTAGAAAGTAGTACCTAAAAAACCTTTGAAATTCACTGAAAAAAACATAGGTTTTACAGATGCTATAGTTAGAAATTAGCATTTAAAAAACCTTTGAAATTCACTGAAAACCATTGGTTTCAGGAACGTTATAGTTAGAAATTAGCATTTAAAAAAACTTTGAAATTCACTGAAAAAACCATAGGTTTCAGGCATGTTATAGTTAGTTGAACATTTCACTCGTACAAAACCATAGAAATTCCGGCGTTATAGTTAGTTGAGCTGACTATAACTCGCGCCCCCGCAATGCACTGCTGATAATGTCACATATTACATCATTCATGACATGGTCAGTGATATCACTGACCATGGATTGCCTACTAAAGGTTTTAATATATGTGTAATTAAAACGGGGGACCGAGCCTACTTAAAGTAATTACTGTACTCACCCTGTATGGACCGCAATTACCAGCATACAGCTGGTTGGTGAGAACTGTGCCACGCCCACTTAGGGCGATCTTTCTGTCAATAAAGGGATGGAAAGCAACAGTGATGATGTGCTGTGTCCCTCTGTACAGAGTCCATGAGGAAGGGGGGAACAGCCTTGAAACGGGTCAGACTTGGATTCAGCTGAGTGAAACTTTGGTTTGAGAGCTCTGATGGTGGGGGAGAACGTAGTGTGCCCTATTGGAGCTCAAGGGCTTTTTGTTGAAAAAAAATAAATATATATATAGGACAGCACTGTGCTAATCCTATGCTAGTCCTATGCTTAAAAACTTTGCTGTAGAAATGGCAAAAGACTTTGTCCTTTTATATCTCGGTGTGGATGGCACTGTGCTAATCCTATGCTTAAAGACTTTGATAGAAAAACAGACATTTGAGGTGAGCAGATCTAGAGTGTCGCTGGTGTTGAGAGTACTCTAACAGGAGCTGCTTTCCACCTAAAGTTGAGATCTACCCAGAGTTCTCTCCTCCTTTTTTGCATAATTTATGCGTCACTCTATGTCTGAAAGGGTTTTGTTTTGACTTATACTGCGTGCTCCCTTGTGTCTGGACACAGCTATACCTCTCTGAAAAGCTCTAATTAGAGTGAAACACTGTGTCAGGGGCTGCTTTTACTCATTTCAGGTTGGCTTGAGTTGGTATTTACCAATTCAAAGCTGTAATACTGTGCCTGGAGTGATAAATGGCTTTTGTCACTTTACAGCTCAGCAAGGACAGCACTGTGCTAGTCCTATGCTTAAAAACTTTGCTGTCGAAATGGCGAAAGACTTTGTCCTTTTCTATCTCAGCATGGATGGCACTGTGCTACTCCTATGCTTAAAGACTTTGATAGAAAAACAGACATTTGATGTGAGCAGATCTAGAGTGTCGCTGGTGTTGAGAGTGCTCTAACAGGAGCTGCTTTCCACCTAAACTTGAGATCTACCCAGAGTTCTCTCCTCCTTTTTTGCATAATTTATGCATCACTCTATGTCTGAAAGGGTTTTGTTTTGACTTATACTGCGTGCTCCCTGGTGTCTGGACACAGCTATACCTCTCTGAAGAGCTCTAATTAGAGTGAAACACTGTGTCAGGGGCTGCTTTTACTCATTTCTGGTTGGCTTGAGTTGGTATTTACCAATTCAAAGCTGTAATACTGTGCCTGGAGTGATAAATGGCTTTTGTCATTTTACAGCTCGGCAAGGACAGCACTGTGCTGGTCCTATGCTTAAAAACTTTGCTGTCGAAATGGCGAAAGACTTTGTCCTTTTCTATCTCAGCATGGATGGCACTGTGCTACTCCTATGCTTAAAGACTTTGATAGAAAAACAGACATTTGATGTGAGCAGATCTAGAGTGTCACGTGGGTTGAGACTGCTCTAACAGGAGCTGCTTTCCACCTAAACGTGGGAACTACCCAGAGTTCTCTCCTCCTTTTTTGCATAATTTATCTGTCACTCTATGCCTGAAAGGGTTTTGTTTTGACCTATACTGGGTGCTCCCTTGTGTCTGGACAGCGCTATATCTATCTGAAGAGCTCTAATTAGAGCGAAACACTGTGTCAGGGGCTGCTTTTACTCTTTTCAGGTTGGCTTGAGTTGGTATTTTACCAATTCAAAGCTGTATTACCGTGCCTGGAGTGATAAATGGCTTTTGTCATTTTACAGCTCGGTAAGGACAGCACTGTGCTAGTCCTATCCTTAAAAAACCTTGCTGTAGAAATGGCAAAAGACTTCGTCCTTTTCTATCTTGGCATGGATGGCACTGTGCTAATCCTATGCTTAAAGACTTTGATAGAAAAACAGACATTGAAGGTGAGCAGATCTAGACTGTCGCTGGTGTTGAGAGTGCTCTACTAACAGGAGCTGCTTTCCACCTAAACTTGAGAACTACCCAGAGTTCTCTCCTCCTTTTGTGCATAAATATATATATATATATATATATATATATATATATATATATATATATATATATATATATATATATATATATATATATTCACTGAAAAAACCATAGGTTTTACACACGTTATAGTTAGGAAGTAGCATTTACAAAACCTATGAAATTCACTGAAAAAACCATAGCTTTGACACCAGTTATAGTTAGCTGGAAATTTTACTGATATAAAACCAATGAAATTCCACGTTATAGTAAGTTGGACTCACTATAACTTGCGCGTGTAATGCACTGCTGATGACGTCACATATTACATCACTCATGACATCACTGATGACACCATCCAGTGAATGTGTGTCTTTCTGAAAAATAAATATGTGTTATATATGTATATATTATTGAATATCTTAGTGAATACATATATTAGTGAGTAATCCTTAAATATTTAAATACATGTATTAGTATTTCACTTTGTGTATAAGTGGCTGCATGGGTTGATGAGTAGGTACATGTGTATGTATATAGGTGATTAGATGTTTTTCTTAGTATCACTATGAGTGTTCGCATGCTTTGGTGGGAGTATTACTTAGTACATAGATGCAAGAATGACTGAGTGTCTGTTTGTATGTGTTTTGAAGACAGCATATGTGCAGGACTGTATGGGTGGATTTGTGTGCATATGTCTGTGTTAGTGAGTGAATGACTGTCTTATTAGTGTCTTTATCAGTAACTACATATGTTTTAATGTAGTATATGTGAATATTGATGTATATAAGTGACTATATGTGAGAGTGAGGGATTGTAAAAGTTCCTGTTTAAATTAGTATGTGTTTCTAGAAGTGATTTTTTAAGAGAGTAAGTATGTGTAAGTTTCCTTAGAAGTAAAGTGGTAGTGTGTGTATATTTGTTTATGCAAATAAATGTATGTTCAATAGTTTATTTGCATGTGTGAGTATGTGTGTGAATAACTTTTGGATGACTGTCGGTGTGTAACAGGATGTGTAGGTGTATCACTACATATGATTAGTGAATATATGTATGAGTGACTATATAGAACTGTTGGTGAATTAGTGCATGTGTATATACATGGTGGAATTATTGAATTGGTTGTTGTAACTGGTATGGGTATCTCCATTTTTTTGAACATTTTAGTTTCTATTTTTGAATATGCGTTTCAAGGGTTAGATTACAGTGAAAGGAGGTCTGTCACTGTGTCAAAAGGATGGTGTCATCAGTGATGTCATGAGTGATGTAATATGTGACGTCATCAGCAGTGCATTACACGCGCAAGTTATAGTGAGTCCAACTAACTATAACGTGAAATTTCATTGGTTTTATATCAGTAAAATTTCCAGCTAACTATAACTGGTGTCAAACCTATGGTTTTTTCAGTGAATTTCATAGGTTTTGTAAATGCTACTTCCTAACTATAACGTGTGTAAAACCTATGTTTTTTTCAGTGAATTTCATAGGTTTTTAAAATGCTAATTCAGAAATATCTCGTGTATGCAACCTATACTTTTGTCAATAAAGTTCTGGCAATATTTTTTTCAGAAACAAGCCGTTTTCTTCACTGTTCAAGTTGCATAGAGACTCCTTGTAAAGCGATACAGAATTAGAAAGTCTGTACCTTGCCTTTTTTTCAACGCATTAAAATTTACCTGTAAATAAAAATAGCCTTTCTAAACTTTCGTGCACGACCCGGTGTGCGCACTCTCGGCAACAGTTCTCAATAAAATGGATAGCGCATTTCCAGGCTTTCGTGCGCGACCGACTGCGCGCACCCGCCTATATATTTCGCGAAAACTTTGCAATCTGAACTTATTGAATTTCTTCATAGACCCATCAAATAACTTATAATACGTCAAAGAGACTAAACCTAGGCTTCTTTTTTAATATTATGAAAATGTTCATTAAATGGAGCCGAATGTCTTTTTAAACTTTCGTGTGTGACCGAATGTACACACCTTGGTATTTTAAAAAAAATATAAAAGGTTTTATACTTTAACAATTGTATGCTTGAATCGAGCTCAGAAGATATATTAAATCCGGATATGTTTGGATTTACTCCTTTTCACGTTTTGAAACTTCGCTGAATTAGACCGCTACTTCCAAATGGCGTACGTGACCAGATACTATCACCACGTACATGTCCTGAGACGCGCATGTGAAGTCATGTGACTTGAAAACAACACTTCCAATTGGTTCTTAGTAGTTTCTATTCTGCAATTTACACGGAGGACTCCATCCACTCCTCTCACTATCTTTTCTACTCTCAAAAGAGAACAACGTTCAACACCCTTCGGAAGACTTTGCTGAAATGGCTACCGCCCCGCATTCATCTTCCGAATCTGAAGGAAATGAGCGACTACCTTTAAAAAGAAAAAAGGAATCTTTTATTTGGCAATTTTTCACTTATCCTGAAGAACAAAAGAAAGTGAATGCGTCAAAAGTTACCTGCACGATATGCAATTCGGTTCTCTCAAGAGGAAATCCAAGAAAAAAATATTCCTTTTCCATACATACCATGGTGCGGCATGTCAAACAAGTGCACCCTGTGGAATTTGCACAGGTATCGACAAGAGCCCTGGCCACGCTATTACCATCAGAGGTGGCCAGCACATCTTCTGGTGGACGACCTGTATCTCCATCGAGTGCTGTGATGGACTTGAGACCATATCTTGCAAAGGTGCACATGAAATGCAACGAGTGTGGAGAAATTCTTCTGTACGGAGAGCAGAGCCTCATTCTTACTAAACTAAAAATTGAGAGTTATAAATGCCCCGAGAAAAGATAAATTTCTTCATTTCATTTTGATCCTGTGTCACACATGAAAATGTTGTTGCAAGTTAAAAAAATCAAAAACTGCATGACACTGTTCCTGTCAAGGTAGCATAGCTGGCGGCCTAGGGGTGGAGGACCGTTGTGCAAATACCCCGGGGAGGACTCTGGATATGCTTGGTCCCTGAGATTCTTAGATGTCACTGCCTTCCACAAATGGCATAAGTCCTGGATGTTCGGTGCCATACTTGAGGGTTTGACCTAAAGACACGTCCTGCGGTGCCCTGGTCCAAAATCAAACAACATAACACTTGTTTTAAAAAAAAAAAAAAAGTTCTTTTCAGAACTAACTCATTGTACCAAAAACAGCTCCAGGAGCATATTATAAAGGGGGTTTATCTCCCCTTTTTTGGCTTTCGTTCGTGCGCGACCGTGTGCGCGCACCCGCCTATATATTTCGGGAAAACTTCGCGATTGCAACTTATTAAATTTGTTCATAGACCCATCAAAGAACTTATACTACGTCAAAGACAGTAAACCTAGGCTTCTTTTTTATTATTATGAAAATTTTCATTAAATGGAGCCGAATGTCTTTTTAAACTTTCGTGTGTGACCGAATGTACACACCTTGATATTTAAAAAAAATAAATAAAAGGTTTTATACTTTAACAATTGTATGCTTGATTCCAGCTCAGAAGATATATTAAATCCGGATATATTTGGATTTACTCCTTTTCTCGTTTTGAAACTTCGCTGAATTAGACCGCTACTTCCAAATGGCGTACGTGACCAGATACTATCACCGCGTACACGTCCTGAGACGCGCATGTGAAGTCATGTGACTTCACAACAACACTTCCAATTGGTTCTTAGTAGTTTCTATTCTGCAATTTACACGAAGCACTCCACCCACTCACATCTCTACCCTGTTATCTGCAATTGTGAACATCAAAAGGAGCTGCGCTACGCCCCTGTAAGAGGCCTCACTCCCACTGCTGCAACGGCTTGGCAGTCCTCCAGATGCACAGGAACAGCCCCTCCGATCCATTGAAGTTCTCTGTCGTGAGAGGCCTCACTCCCACTGCTGCAACGGCTTGGCAGTCCTCCAGATGCACAGGAACAGCCCCTCCGATCCATTGAAGTTCTGTGTCGGTCTCAATACCACTTACGAAATGAAAATAAGCACTGAAGAATATTTATGCTGTAGCAGGAGGAGTACTACATGCTTGCAGAATGCATTCTATTACCTATAAAAAAGTGAAACACCCACGCTACAATCATATAGAATACTTCCTCTAAAGAAGCCTGTGAATAACTTTCGAACATCAGGTCAACCTTTTTTTACTCTGTCATCATTGTTAAAGATAAGTATTTACAATACTATATTAAACAATGCCATGATTTTTCCTTTTTAATTTTAAAAATCTTGCAATCTTTCACAAACCCAATACTCATGGCTTCTTTTTCGTGACAAAAATCTTGCAATATTACATACCTACATAGAATAACCTACAAAACATAAAACTACAAAGGCCAAACAGTCTACTAAACGCAGATTTGTAACCTATGGGGCAGATTCATGTTAACTACTTCATACCCAGATATGCACCAGTTAATGTGCACCACAGTATGGTAGTGCTCCGTTACCCATGGTGTGCCACATTTGAAATGTGGTGCACCATGGTACAAAAACACCATACATGCGTAACACATCTGTGCTCAAAAACTAATACATTGCTAGAGTTGCATCGCAACTGTGATGCAGCTCCAGCAAGGCTCACCAATGCACTATATTCACAATGCTACGTCAATACCTACGCCTGCTTCAAGCACATGCACAGTTTTGAAACAGCATGGGCCTGAAAGTCACTGAGTGAAATATCATACATTACAGTCAGATATGGTCTCAAGTCCATCACAGCACTCGATGGAGATACAGGTCGTCCACCAGAAGATGTGCTGGCCACCTCTGATGGTAATAGCGTGGCCAGGGCTCTTGTCGATACCTGTGCAAATTCCACAGGGTGCACTTGTTTGACAGTCCTCCAGATGCACAGGAACAGCCCCTCCGATCCATTGAAGTTCTCTGTCGTGAGAGGCCTCACTCCCACTGCTGCAACGGCTTGGCAGTCCTCCAGATGCACAGGAACAGCCCCTCCGATCCATTGAAGTTCTGTGTCGGTCTCAATACCACTTACGAAATGAAAATAAGCACTGAAGAATATTTATGCTGTAGCAGGAGGAGTACTACATGCTTGCAGAATGCATTCTATTACCTATAAAAAAGTGAAACACCCACGCTACAATCATATAGAATACATCCTCTAAAGAAGCCTGTGAATAACTTTCGAACATCAGGTTAACCTTTTTTTACTCTGTCATCATTGTTAAAGATAAGTATTTACAATACTATATTAAACAATGCCATGATTTTTCCTTTTTAATTTTAAAAATCTTGCAATCTTTCACAAACCCAATACTCATGGCTTCTTTTTCGTGACAAAAATCTTGCAATATTACATACCTACATAGAATAACCTACAAAACATAAAACTACAAAGGCCAAACAGTCTACTAAACGCAGATTTGTAACCTATGGGGCAGATTCATGTTAACTACTTCATACCCAGATATGCACCAGTTAATGTGCACCACAGTATGGTAGTGCTCCGTTACCCATGGTGTGCCACATTTGAAATGTGGTGCACCATGGTACAAAAACACCATACATGCGTAACACATCTGTGCTCAAAAACTAATACATTGCTAGAGTTGCATCGCAACTGTGATGCAGCTCCAGCAAGGCTCACCAATGCACTATATTCACAATGCTACGTCAATACCTACGCCTGCTTCAAGCACATGCACAGTTTTGAAACAGCATGGGCCTGAAAGTCACTGAGTGAAATATCATACATTACAGTCAGCCACTTTCAAGACGCATTCCTTCAGAGGAACACTTACCGGTTATTAGAGGTAGATCGTCCGACTCCACCGGAGGAGACCCCTAATAAAAAAGACATATATAAAATGCGGACTAGCCACTGTATCGTGCTAGCAAACTTTAACTTAAAAATCGTTAGAAAAAACAAAAGGAATCGAGCAAAATTAGTAGGCCACTGATAGGATCTCTTTTTTCACCTCGCTAAAATAGAAACATTAGGAACAACCCCTCATGAGAAATATGAAACTAGTGAGAGAAACCGAGCTCGACGCCATGATGGCTGCAAGATAGCTCGGCTCCGCCGCCCACCCCGCCCAAAATAACGACAAACCCTATACAAATATTATAAATAAATACAACACACCAGCAAAGTAACAGGGTAAAACGTTTTATTAAATAACTATTTACATGGCAGCCTGCTGCAACATGAAAACAACACTTCCAATCGGTTCTTACTAGTTTCTATTCTGGAATTTACACGCAGCACTCCACCTACTTCTCTCACTATCTTTTCTACTCTCAAGAGAGAACAACGTCCTACATTTTTCGGAAGACTTTGGTGAAATGGCTACCGTATCTCATTCATCTTCCGAATCTGAACAAAATGATCGACTACCTTTAAGAAGAAAAAAAGAATCTTTCATCTGGCAATTTTTCACTTATCCTGAAGATCAAAAGAAAGTAAATGCACCAAAAGTAACCTGCACGATATGTGACTCGTTTCTCTCAAGAGGAAATCCAACAAAAAAATATTCCTTTTCCATACATACCATGGTGCGCCATGTCAAACAAGAGCACCCTGTGCAATTTGCAGAGGGATTGACAAAAGCCCTGGCCATGCTATTACCATTAGAGGTGGCCAGCACATTTTTTGATCGACGACCTGTATCTCCATCGAGTGCAGAGATGGACTTGAGATATTTAACTATATGGTCTATAACCTATAGTTTTTCAGTGAATTTGCTCCGCCGCCCACCCCGCCCAAAATAACGAGAAACCCTATGCAAATATTATAAAAATATACAACACACCAACAAAGTAACAGGGTAAAACGTTTAATTAAATAACTATTTACATGGCAGCCTGCTGCAACATCGATCCAAATGCATGTTTTTTCAGTGAAATTCCTCCGCCGCCCACCACTGCCAAAATAACGAGAAACCCTATGCAAATATTATAAATATATACAACACACCAACAAAGTAACAGGGTAAAACGTTTAATTAATTAACTATTTACATGGCAGCCTGCTGCAACATCGATCCAAATGCATGACACTGTTCCTGTCAAGGTAGCATAGCTGGCGGCCTAGAGGTGGAGGACCGTTGTGCAAATACCCCGGGGAAGACTCTGCATATGCTTGGTCCCTGAGATTCTTCGATGTCACTGCCTTCCATAAATGTCATAAGTCCTGGATGTTGGGTGCCATAGTTGAGGGTTTCACGTAAAGACATGTCCTGCGGTGCCCTGGTCCAACCATCACATATACCTGCGCCAGGAGACGGCGTGGGGTGCACTGGAAGGGAGAGGCGGCGCGAACGAGCCTCCCCCACCTCCCCAGGTGGAGGTTTCTCAGCTACACCCCTAAAGACACGTCCTGCGGTGCCCTGGTCCAACCATCACATATACCTGCGCCAGGAGACGGCGTGGGATGCACTGGAAGGGAGAGGCGGCGCGAACGAGCCTCCCCCACCTCCCCAGGTGGAGGTTTCTCAGCTGCACCCCAGCACTTCACTCGACATAGGCGGCCGGCTCCCAGGGTCCGGCGGAACTTTTAGCCTTTTGGTGACTCTTCTATTCTGGACCTTGTCCCACAATCCGTTTGACCTGAAGACACGTCCTGCGGTGCCCTGGTCCAACCATCACATATACCTGCGCCAGGAGACGGCGTGGGGTGCACTGGAAGGGAGAGGCGGCACGAACGAGCCTCCCCCACCTCCCCAGGTGGAGGTTTCTCAGCTGCACCCCAGCGCTTCACTCGACAAGATGAGTTGCGCCCGCTGCTGCGGCACAGTGCCTCGCTCGGCCAGCTGAATTACGCCTGCTCTTGCTATTACAGCGTCTCACCCGCCATCCGGCTGAATTGCACCCACTCTTCCGGTACAGCGACAGGCGGCTGCCACGGAGCTCAAGAAATGGCGGTCGGCTCCACAGACTTGGGCCTGGCCTGCAAGGATGGCTCTGGACAACCCTGGAACTCGGACGCTTGACTGCTACGGCATGGGCCCCATTCCCAAAAGCGTCCCCTCAGCCTTGAATATACTACAAGAGTCACCGGGGCCCCCGACTCCCGCAGACTTCCGGTGGGCAGCTTCTGCCATGATTGCTCGCAGAATGGCCACAACGTAGCCACGAGGTGCTCTCATGCTGACGCCAGCTTCAGTCTGAAACATCCAGAAACACTGTAGTATCGCGTTGTCGCGTAATGCGTCATATGACGCACCGCGTTAGCGCATCCGGTGCGCGAAGCGCAGCTTCCCGGAAGCGATCCGTGGCGTGGCGCGAAGCGCGTAACGTAAGCATAACAGGTCATGTGACTTTTTAATAAAACTTTTCATTGGTTCATTTCACTTTTGGTTTCCTAATGATGTAAGGCTAGGTCATGTGACCTAAAAGTAACACTTTTCATTGGTTTAGAACTAAACCACACCTCTTCAGGTGGTGGTTGAGCAAGAGGTGCCCCCCCTCCCCACCTTCATGTTGCCTGATTCGGCCAGCTCAATCGATCGAGCATGAGACTCTGTTGTGATCTGAAGAACCGGTGCCTCACAGAACCGCTTAATGAAGGCCCCCGAGGGGCGGTGTGGTGGCGCGGACTGGGAGGGGCCGCTTATCTCCTACCCCGTCCCCAAGTCTCGCTTGGCCAGCTGAGTTCCGATCACTCTTGCGGCCTACGACATGGAGAGGCCGAGGCGTTGACTAGGCGGGACCTCCGACCGCAACCACAGCGCCAACGATCGCTGCTGACGGAGGGGAGCCTTGCCGGTGAGAGCCACTGATCTAAAGAACCGCTGCCTGCGATGCCTCCCTGAACAGCTTAACGGAGGCCCCCGAGGGACGGTGTGGTAGCGCGGACTGGGATGGGGCGCTTGGCTCCTGCGCCCTCCCCAAGTCTCGCTCGGCCAGCTGAGTTTCGCCCACTCTTGCGGCCTATGACATGGAGAGGCCGGGGCGTTATGGATCAGTATGAGCAAATTTATCTCAGTCTTGTTGCCCTGGTGTGGCCTGAGATCACCCCCAACATAAGCGGCCGGCTCCCGGGGTCCGGCGGAACTTTTAGCCTTTTGGTGACTCTTGTCTTCTGGACCTTGTCCCACAATCCGTTTGACCTGAAGACACGTCCTGCGGTGCCCTCGCAATGCGGCCTGGTCCCTGAATGTGTGCAGGGGGACGGTATTGATTGGATCAAGATGGCGGCTTCACACAAAGCTGACTCAAGTGTTGCTGCTGATGCTATGCAGACAAAAACTGGTTTTCAGTTTGTACATTCTTCAGGCTTTTTCTTCATAAATGTAACAATATGAGACTCACTAGGAGAACGGCCGTTTATCTTTCCTTTCAAAATGCTGCCAACAATATTTTCTGAATGGAAGACACCATCTGAGATCGCCCCCGACATAGGCGGCCGGCCCCCGGGGTCCGGCGGGACTTTTAGCCTTTTGGTGACTCTTGTCTTCTGGACCTTGTCCCACAATCCGTTTGACCTGAAGACACGTCCTGCGGTGCCCTCGCAATGCGGCCTGGTCCCTGAATGTGTGCAGGGGGACGGTATTGATTGGATCAATATGGCGGCTTCACACAAAGCTGACTCAAGTGTTGCTCCTGATGCTATGCAGACAAAAACTGGTTTTCAGTTTGTACATTCTTCAGGCTTTTTCTTCATAAATCTAACAATATGAGACTCACTAGGAGAACGGCCGTTTATCTTTCCTTTCAAAATGCTGCCAACAATATTTTCTGAATGGAAGACACCATCTGAGATCGCCCCCGACATAGGCGGCCGGCCCCCAGGGTCCGGCGGGACTTTTAGCCTTTTGGTGACTCTTGTCTTCTGGACCTTGTCCCACAATCCGTTTGACCTGAAGACACGTCCTGCGGTGCCCTCGCAATGCGGCCTGGTCCCTGAATGTGTGCAGGGGGACGGTATTGATTGGATCAAGATGGCGGCTTCACACAAAGCTGACTCAAGTGTTGCTGCTGATGCTATGCAGACAAAAACTGGTTTTCAGTTTGTACATTCTTCAGGCTTTTTCTTCATAAATCTAACAATATGAGACTCACTAGGAGAACGGCCGTTTATCTTTCCTTTCAAAATGCTGCCAACAATATTTTCTGAATGGAAGACACCATCTGAGATCGCCCCCGACATAGGCGGCCGGCTCCCGGGGTCCGGCGGGACTTTTAGCCTTTTGGTGACTCTTGTCTTCTGGACCTTGTCCCACAATCCGTTTGACCTGAAGACACGTCCTGCGGTGCCCTCGCAATGCGGCCTGGTCCCTGAATGTGTGCAGGGGGACGGTATTGATTGGATCAAGATGGCGGCTTCACACAAAGCTGACTCAAGTGTTGCTGCTGATGTTATGCAGACAAAAACTGGTTTTCAGTTTGTACATTCTTCAGGCTTTTTCTTCATAAATGTAACAATATGAGACTCACTAGGAGAACGGCCGTTTATCTTTCCTTTCAAAATGCTGCCAACAATATTTTCTGAATGGAGACACCATCTTGTAGCATAAAGGGCTGCGTCAAGAGTGGTATTGCCCAGAATGTCTTGTTTTCTAGTGCTCGTAATGACGAAGCCAGAACTGACGAAAGGGATTCTGGTCCTGCCGCTACTTATTGGACACATTGAACTATACTCTGGTCCTGCCTGACCTCGACCAAAATGGCGCCAGTATGGGAGCGAATTGCAACTCCTTATGACGTTCTAGTTACTTAGCCTTGACGTTATGGGGGATGTATGCGGTCTTTATGCACAATGCGGGCGGGGAAGGGTACTGACTAGGAATACGGACAACCCTATTGATGTCGATTTTTCATTATTGATTATTGTATTAATAAAGCTTCGAAATAATGTTACCCATGATACTCGCCCATGGTATGCGTATTGACGATTTTATTGTAACTGATCCTGTTATACTTTCAATTAAAAAATCAACCTTCACTGATCCTGCAACCGTTTGTCACGTTTAGTTTTTTCAATTAAATGGCTCGCATTTTACATACTCCTATACCCCTGGCTTTTGAAAGACACCATCTTGTAGAATAAAAGGCTGCGTCAAGGATGGTATTGCCCAGAATGTCTTGTTTTCTAGTGCTCGTAATAACAAAGCCAGAAATGCCTTGGTATATTCCAATATATGCCAAAGACAGAAATGGAATTGGTCCAATCAACATTGTGCACAAATTGAGAAAGCAAGGAGACATGTTAATAAATCTGTTTCTGCTTTCCTCAGAGATTATAGCATGGGTTCTATTTACCACAACAACTTGCGTTACCACATGCAAGACATCTATAGGACAGATGGTGTTCATTTCACGGATGAGGGAAACAGAATCTTCCTCTGCAACATCAGACTCTGCATCGGTACTTACTTATAAATGCAGAAAAAACTCAATTAACACAAGGGCTCTTTTCAGAGCCACCTTATATCAAAGCACTCAAACTTCTGATGTATCTCCATTTTCACACTCTTGTAAATAGGTGTGCGCGCCCGGGTGCGTGCACCCCGCAACTTTAAAAAAAAATATATATATATATTTTCGCGTTTAAGGTCCTTACTGCACACCCTGAGAGAACCTACGCAGCAAAACAATCTCTACCTTCTCCCCTTTCCATGTTCCAACGCTTTGAAATGACAATATATTTACTCGCAGTGACAAAATGGCGGTCAACACTTCCTGATTTCCTTCGAATCGAACGTTAACAGACGTCACGCAGCCAAAAAAAAATTCCGCTCGTGCGCAGCCGCTTGAGTGCGCGCACCCGTGCGCGCTTATAGATATATAATTGACTTTACGTTTAATTTTCTCAGCAACTACTGAACAGATTTACACCATGCCAAAAAAGCGTAATCTGCGAGCCGGACTCTACAGTTTTCCCAAATTTCTTATAAATCCATTCAGCCGTTCGACCTGTAGCCGTGTCTAAACGTCCTATGGAAAATAACATGAAGAAAACACGTTTTGGGACCCCCCTTTTATCTCAGCCCCCACTTCACCAATCCCCCCCAAACTTTCAGGGAAGGAGCGCAGCGGACCGAGCCATCTTCTTTGAGAAATTCGCAAAGATTCATCCACCAGGGCCAAAGTTAATCCAAATAGAATGTTGAGGATTTCCTATGGAAACTAGGTCCTAACTATAACTACCTACTGGCGACCGCCAGTAGGTAATATATATATATATATATATATATTCACTGAAAAAACCATAGGTTTCACACCAGTTATAGTTAGGAATTAGCATTTAAAAAACCTATTAAATCCACTGAAAAAACTATAGGTTTCACACCAGTTATAGTCAGCGGGAAATTTTACTCGCATAAAACCATTGAAATTCCCACGTTATAGTTAGTTGGACTCACTATAACTTGCGCGTGCAATGCACTGCTGATGACGTCACATATTACATCACTCATGACATGGTCAGTGACATCACTCATGACATCATTTGACGGCCTTGCTCAATACATTTGTGAACTGAAGTTGCTGTGTGCGGCTTCCTTTGTACCAAAAAAAAAAAAAAGAAAAAAGAAATATATATATATATATATATATATATATATATATATTCCCACGTTATAGTTAGTTGGACTCACTATAACTTGCACGTCTGCAATGCACTGCTGATGACGTCACATATTACATCACTCATGACAGTGTTTTTAAAAAAAATTGATTGGTTAACTGGCTTATTAAGTGTATCTTAGTGAATACATATATTAGCGAGTAATGTTTAAATATTTAAATATATGCATGAGTGATGTAATATGTGATGCCATCAGCAGTGCATTGCAGACGCAAGTTATAGTGAGTCCAACTAACTATAACGTGGGCATTTCAATGGTTTTATGCGAGTAAAATTTCCAGCTAACTATAACTGGTGTGAAACCTATGGTTTTTTCAGTGAATTTCAAAGGTTTTTTAAATGCTAATTTCTAACTATAACTGGTGTGTAACCTATGGTTTTTTCAGTGAAAATATATATATATAACATTTATACGGCTAAATGAAACCCCTCATTTTGTTCATTTTCAAATTAAATGTTTTAAGTTTTACCACTTTATTCCAATCAAGATGACTTCAGGTGTGCCATACTTTTGTCATAAGTAAGACTGTTAGCGTTCTAGTTGTTCTTGTCATTGGGCTATAGTTGGGCTACATCTGGCTGATATTTGGGCTACATTTGGGCTCTTTTGTCTCTGGTGGCCATCTTGGGAGACTGCATATCAGAATTTTTTTAATGAAATATAAGAGGATTTGAGAAGTCACTCAAAATGTGCCCTATTTTTTCTTTCTTCAGCACTAATCATAATTTCTATGGCAAAATGAACCCCCTCATTTTGTTCCTTTGCAAATTAAATGTTTTAAGTGTTAACACTTTATTCCAATCAAGATGAATTCAGGTGTGCCATATTTTTGTCATAAGTAAGACTGTTAGCGCTCTAGTTGTTTTTTAGAACACTCTGGGACATTCTGTCATTGGGCTATAGTTGGGCTACATCTGGCTGATATTTGGGCTACATTTGTTTTTTTCCGTCTCTGGTGGACATCTTTGGGCTACATTGGGCTACACTGGGCTACATTGGGCTACATTGGGCTACATTTGGGCTCTAACATATATATAGCCCAATGTAGCCCAATATATATTTTTTCTAAGTTAATTTTCGTAAAAACCACTGGAGCATATATCTTGAGACATAGCAAAGGCACATCGGGGTACCAGTCCCTACAATTTTGCCAAGTTTGGTGGAAATCCATTCAGCCGTTCGGGCTAAAAGTGACTGAATCTACTTTTATATAATTATGACACACTATGAGATAGTTAAGAATCACTTAATTTAAGACACTTGAGGGGCGGTGGATGATCCACAGTAGAAATATATTTTGACGGAGCTGAAGGGCTATACCCAGCCTAATCTCAATGTCCCTATACACCACACGATAAAGGCAATAGTGGTGCCACAGGCTCACAGAGCAAAGCTCATTAGCAAATAATATCATATCTAGTGTCAGCCATGATGTGCACAGATATTAAAACACAAATCACTCTTGCTGATTATCACCATACAATTTTGCAGGACAAATAAAACAGACTGTACGTTTCATAAGTAAATGAGTAACTAATTGGGTTGCAGTTCAACTTGGTCTAATTTTTACACATTTGGAGACTTCTATTCTTTCTCTTGTATTTACAGGCCTAATCACCTATTTTGATTGCTTAGTCTTCCATAACTGCTCATTTACAATTGAGGGGGTAGAAGAAAGAATCCCCCTAGTCTTTTGTCCTCCCAAAGGCACGGCCACCCTCTACCTAGAATGATACGAGGTCTAGCCCTTTTCGCTAGTGTGCAGCCTTTCATGAAGTGCAACAGGATCATGAGATGCGTCTTTCATCTTACCACTCACAATCTCATTCAAAGGCTAGTGGTTGTTGATCTGTCCCCCTCCCAATTCCAATAATGGTCTACTACCTTATCTACTTCCTTCTCTCTCAGGCATTTGGACAATAGACACCTCTTACGTACATGTTGTGGCTTTCCCAGTTGGGAACTGGGCTGATGATTCTCTGAATCAGAGTAGGAGTTACTCAAAAGCTGAAGTTCAGATGCCATCAGCAACACTCAAAATGTATGCAGTAGAGCTGCAGTGTTTCAAAAATGAAACCAGTGGGCATCATTCAGTGTGTATCTCATTAATTTCATAAAAGACCTTTGGGTCGATACAAGTTCTGAGAATGGAAATTAATTGAAGTGGGGCATATGTATGAAAATCCCTGTTTGCGATCCTCAAATCGCTATTTGAGAATGGCAAAAAGGGATGTATGTAAAAAATCGCACATTTTTTGCGATTTCTTAGTATTCCATATTGCGAATAGCAAATTGCGAAATCACAATTAAGGAATACTTTCCCATTCATTTCTATGGGCCAGGAGGCCCGTAGGAATGAATAGGAAGTCATTCTCAATTTGCAATTCGCAATTTGAGAATCGCAATGTGAGAATAATTTCAAGGGTGCAAAGGTGTCATAAAGACACCCTGATGCACCCCTGAAATGAACAAGGGCATGTATGTGCGCCACATGGCACCTTCACAAATCCCCAAAAGTGCTTTTGTGAAAGGAATCGCAAATTACCACCAACTTGAAGTTGGTGGTAATTTGCGATTTCTTAAGGTGAAATCGCAAAATGTAAGTGCTCCTTGCATAGCATCTAAGGAATTGCACTTTGTAATTCCTTAAATGCTTACGCATAGTTAAGGAATCACAAATTTTGCGATTCCTTAATTTTGCTATGTGATTTTCTTCATAGATACCATTTTCCGAATTTTTCGTCGCAAACGCTGCTTTTTTGGGATCCGCAGCGATTGCGACTAAAAATTCCGTTGATACATATGCCCCTTTATGCTCTATTCCAAGAAGTTGGGCAAACTCGCATAGGCAATTTCATGCCCACAATTACCAATAATACAGGCATCAGTAATTTGGAGATGTGGAATCGCCTGTGTACTGGTCACTCAGGATTACTGAGCTTTATTCCTGTGGGAATTCTTTATCATTGCTATGACGTTACCATTTATATCAGGTGAAATGTCCTTCAAGGAGACCTGAACTAATCTCAGTTTAGGAAGACATTGTTAAGATTTAGCTTTTAGTGAACTGTGCTGCCTGTTGGTATTATATTCCAGTACGGTGTTTAAAGCAGCATAATGAAATAAGAAGAAGCAAGCAAAATAACAATACGTTTTCATTTTTCCTTTTGTTATTCTCAGAGTTATTTTTAATACATATTAAATGTGAAATAATAAAGCGAACATTTCAGAGCTGTCAATTATTCTGACAGTGACAGAACAAAATGTACCAAGAAGTTGCATACATTTTCAGTGAACAAGAAACACAATTGCCATATTATCTCAGAAGGGATTGTTTTCTAACTGATTGTAGTTGTAATTACCTCCTGAACTTTAAAAATACATTTTCAGCAGCGGCCATTCCATATGGGCTGAGGGGCCACCCTGTCACGTTTTGGCAGGCAAGGAGAGTGTCTGTCAGACTGAATGAAAGTCAGCCTGATAAACAGTCTTCTGGTTCAACTCAGGCAGCCAGGAGCTAGATATATGCTAAATACGCGGGTTCGTGGTTGCCTGAGCTGAACTTTGCAAGGCTGAGAATTTCTCGCCCTGTGGGCGTGACCTCCTCTGCCTGTCAAATTTGCCTCAAGACCGTTCCCAGCATGACGTAGTAGAGTGTCACCAATTGCCTTGGAACTGGGTGCTTCTGTTTTAAGCCCTGAAGTGCACAGGGACACATTTCAATCAGTGACTTATCATCACATAAAGGGGTGTGGTCAACAGTCCCACTGACTCCATACCACTCTGTGACTAGATTGGGATTGCTGCCTTCCTTAAGGTCAACCAATGATGGAAGACAGCAGTCCCAATCATCCTGTGACCTCTGATGCTTCCCTGTCAGAGAGCTGCTGTTGAGGTAAGTTTTATGTGATTTTCTGTTTGTTTGGTGCATACATGCATGCGTGTGTGCATGTGTGTATGTATTAATGTATGTGTAATGTATGTGTTAGTGAGTGAGGTGTATGTTTAAACTATTGTCCTGATAAGAATTACTGATGTAAAATGTGTAATTCTATTTTGCACTCATTCTCATTTTGCTCTATTGATTTGCAATAAGACACTTTAGAGTTGATGCACTACGGAAATGAGGAGATAGGCTCTCCCTGGCCATGTTCAGTGCCAGTTCTTTCCGATAAACCCATGAGCAGATGCCATCTTGGTGTCCGGTCCAGTAATTTTAGTGCCTGGAACTCTACTTAATGAGGCCTGGTGCACGGCGATGTCAAGGCAAACACATTGAGGCACGTGATTTGAAATGTTTATCCTATTAAAACTTACTGATGTTAAAATTGCAATTCTATTTTGCATTATCGATTTTCACTAAGGCACTTTAGAGTTGGTGTGTAGGGGATTTTAGGAGATAGGCTCACCCTCGCTGTTTCAGTGGCAGTTCCTCCTGATAAGCACACCAGCAGATGCCATCTTGGTCGGCAGTCCAGCTCTTTTGGTGCCCGGACCTCTACTTAATGAGGCTCGATGCATGGATGCGCCACCAGCACACCAAAGGCAAGCTCTTCTGAAACCCGTTCATGGCCATCTGGGGCAGGAAACCCAGCCCATTTCGAAGTAGATCATTTATATTATAGCACTAAGGCCATACAAAAACGTATGTCAATCAAAAAAAGGAGGGACAGGTGGCAAATAAAGGTCCAGCACACAAGCCCACCCACCAGATGTGCAGGTACACGAAGAGGTATGCAGTTCCTATGACAGACTCCAGCGACTGCTCCCTAGCTGAGCCGAGCTTAGGGTAGGTCGCATGCTACATGCGGTGACATCCGTCTGCGGAACAACACTTTCAAGCGCAACTATTGACTGTGGAGTTGAAGCCCACTTTGTGGGTGGTCAGCTCCTATATTGATTGTCTCACCTTTAAAACCTGGGGTAAGGAACGGCTTCAGAAAACCTCTGTACTGTTGACCGACCTACCCTTCAATAGTTTAGTTTGCACCTTTCACTATCCTGATGAATTGCTGGGATCATCTTTTTGACACATTAATGGCAAGAAACATGCTGACCTCCACCTGTATTTAGAGGCAGCATGCACCATTATATCCACCCTTGATCTATACCTGCTTTTACTATGACAGAGGGATCCACACATTAAATTATCCCTTTGGATTCCTCTAGTTATTTTTAGACTCATGACACACCACTCTTCTCACTTACAGCACTTTCACATAGCACCTCACACTTCACATTGGCAACTTAAAAAGAACTCTGGCAAAGAGCCCCCCTGCAGGGCCTGTTGGGCATTGAGGCACCGATGATGAAGCGTGACACCTCTTGGGGTGTATGAGGGCTCATGCTGCTGATAGATCATATCCCCTAACTTGATTCAACAGGTATTTCTGACCTTTTTCCCCTCAGCCCTTCTTTTCCACAGGAACTGAATACCTCTGGTCTAACTAAAAAAATTAAACCAGTTTCCTAAGGAAGATTGCACTCACTCCATGAAGGTGGCCTCTTTGCCTGATAAGTGCCTGTCTTTTAATTAATCATTCACTTTGGCTGCTGATGGAGCCAACACAGAGACCCATGCCATAGAGAAGTTACAAGCAATAGGAGCCACTTAACACCCTACTACTAGCTGTCAAATTTTTCTAATCAACTTCATGTAGCTACCCAAACACAGTTTTGAGTTGTTTGTTTTGCTGAAAGGAAAGTGCCCTGAAGTCCTAATTTTAACAAAAACTTGGTTGAAGGAGGACAGCTGGCCAGGCATCATGACAGCTCTCCCTGCCTCTGGTTGCGCAATATTGAGTGCCAACCGAGCAGGGAAAATATGAGGAGTGGCTATTATTTTTAGAGAGAACCTTGAGTGTAAATCATCTGCACTTCACTTGCCGACTGTGAGAATCTGCTCTTATCTTTCAAACTTTAGCACACATTTATGTTCTCTGACCTACTCTTATATTTGCCCACCAGGACTCACCACAAAATATGCACAAAAAATGCCAGAAAATGTGGCGTTGCATAGCCTTCAGGTAGCCAGCTTCATGTTATTTTTAGATCTGAATATTCATATGGATGCCACTACATACACACAGGTAGTCAACTTCAAACAGCATTTATCATCTATGCAGCTTGAGCAATTAGTCACCTACCCAACTCAGGCTAAGGGCAATATTTTGGACCCTGTTGTCGAAAATGCCCTGGTATGAACGTAACAGGCCCTTTGTAATTGATTTACCTGTCAATCGAAATAATAATAAAAACATTTATATCACAGGCACTCTGGTCCACTTGGCCTATACTGTGTAACTACATATAAATCAATTGGTTACCAAGGGGTTCTTTATTGCATTTGCATTGCTGAATTGTTCTCTGCCCTTGGAACCAGGATCCTTCTCCAGGGGGTCCTTATTTCTCTACCTTCTGTAATGACCCCTTTGCCAGTACCCTGGATTTATCATTTTCTGATTCCATTCTTTATTCCCATAACGGAAGTACCCAAATTCAATAGAGCACTAATGAAACTGATCAAGCAATGGTCCAAGCTCGAGAGTTCAGACTCTAAGCTACATAACAATGTGGTTGCCTCTTACTTTAACTTTCATAAGTGGATTAACTCAATGCTAGAGTCATTTATCCCCAAAGCGGTCTGTAGAACCTCCCAGGCATGAACTAGCGTCAAATGGTTCTCGTCTGAGATAAAAAGAGCTGAAGAAAGAATGCAAGAGACTTGAAAGAAAGTGGAGACACAAGTACGACGAGGAGTGTAAAGAGTTTTATAAAAAAGTATTAAAAAGGTATCAGTCTGCGATTCGCAGAGCCAGGCTGATGCCGAGAGGATCAGTCAACCCTCACATCGTTCCAAAGAAACAGATGCCACAGTTATAACTTTTATTAAACCTAACTTTACAGGGGCTGGCCCTCCTTTCTCCAAGGAACTGTGTAAGCAACTCGCCAATAATTTATAAGGAAATGTCAAACTTATTTATGACTCTGTCAGGAACATCAGATCCTCATACTGAAGTCAATAATGTCACAGTCAGAAAGCCTCAGGTGGAATTCTTTGGATTCCCCAAAACTTACCTGGGAAAAAGTCCTGAGGGTAGCAACCAAAGTTAAGTTGGGTTCACCACTAGACCTAGCTCCTATAGACATCGAACTGAGATGAGGTGAGACCATCACATTTGCGTTAATGGCTATCTTTATCTTATTCTTGGAGAATGGGCATGTTCCAGACTCGTGGAAACACACGATTTTCCACCCACTGTTGAAAAAAAAACTTATTTGGATCCTGACAGGGCGGAACATGATAGGACTATTTATTTTGATACTTCCTGGGGTCAGTAAACTTTTGGGAAAATGGATACATTGTATTTTCTCCTTTTTTTGGAGCCCAATAATCTACTGCACCAGTCACAGACCAGTTTCCGATCTGGTTGAAGTACAGAGACAGCCTTAGTGCTGACCACTGAGGACCTCAAGAAGACATTGGACCAGAATGTATCAGCTTTGCTCGTTCTTTGGAACTTAGCAGTACAAAAGGGGGTGGTGATGGACGGAGCATCTGAACCAATCAAACACTCACACCCAGTCAACAGATCTGGGTTTAATCCATCACCGTTCTTTAGCCCACTCTGCCACCCCAGTTCAGACATGGCCAAATGCAAATCAGTCTGACCATGTACCTCATGGGAACAGTCCAGCCCGAAGTGCCAAGCCATGCCTTCCCTGGACCAGATTCAAGCTTCCTTGGACCGGTTTCTGGCATTACAGCCGTCTTCAGCCAGGCTTGCTTGAATCCAGTGGCAAAGTGAGCAAGGGACTCACATCTGAGCATACCCTGCCAACTTATGGCGAACAAAGTGGTAAAAAAGGGGGTGGTGATGGACGGAGCATCTGAACCAATCAAACACTCACACCCAGTCAACGGATCTGGGTTTAATCCATCACTGTTCTTTAGCCCACTCTGTCACCCCAGTTCAGACATGGCCATATGCAAATCAGTCTGACCCTGTGCCTCATGGGAACAGCCCAGCCCGAACTGCCAAGCCATGCCTTCCCTGGACCGGATTCAAGCTTCCTAGGACTGGTTTCTGGCATTACAGCCGTCTTCAGCCAGGCTTTCTTGAATCCAGTGGCAAAGTGAGCAAGGGACTCACATCTGAGCATACCCTGCCAACTTTTGGCGAACAAAGCGGTACAAAAGGGGGTGGTGATGGACGGAGCATCTGAACCACTCAAACACTCACACCCAGTCAACAGATCTGGGTTTAATCCATCACCGTTCTTTAGCCCACTCTGCCACCCCAGTTCAGACATGGCCATATGCAAATCAGTCTGACCCTGTGCCTCATGGGAACAGTCCAGTCCGAATTGCCAAGCCATGCCTTCCCTGGACCGTATTCAAGCTTCCTAGGATCGGTTTCTGGCATTACAGCCGTCTTCAGCCAGGCAATGCCAGAAACTGGTCCCAGGATGCTTGTTTCTGGTCCAGGGAAGATATGGCTTGGTAGTTCGGGCTTGACTGTTCCCATGAGGCACAGGGTCAGACTGATTTAGTGGTGGTGGTGGAGTGAGCTAAAGAATGGTGATGGATTAAACCCAGGTCCGTTGACTGGGGGTGAGTGTTTGATTAGCTCAAACGCTCCGTCCATCATCCCCTTTTGTATTGCTTTGTTCGCCCTAAGTTGGCAGGGTATGCTCAGACGTGAGTCCCTTGTTTACTTTGCCACTGGATTCAAGCTAGCTTGGCTGAGGACAGCTGAAATGCCAGAAACTGGTCCCAGGATGCTATTTTTTTGTCCAGGGAAGATATGGCTTGGTAGTTCGGCTGGACTGTTGCCATGAGGCACAGTGTCAGACTGATTTGCATATGGCCATGTCTGAACTGGGGTGGTGGAGTGAGCTAAAGAATGGTGATGGATTAAACCCAGATCAGTTGACTGGGGGTGAGTGTTTGATTAGCTCAAACGCTCCGTCCATCATCCCCTTTGGTAACGCTTTGTTTGCCCTAAGTTGGCAGGATATGCTCAGGCGTGAGTCCCTTGCTCACTTTGCCACTGGATTCAAGCTAGCTTAGCTGAGGGCGGCTGCAATGCCAGAAACTGGTCCCAGGATGCTTGTTTCTGGTCCAGGGAAGATTTGGCTTGGTAGTTCGGGCTGGACTGTTCCCATGAGGCACAGGGTCAGACTGATTTGCATATGGCCATGTCTGAACTGGGGTGGTGGAGCGAGCTAAAGAATGGTGATGGATTAAACCCAGATCAGTTGACTGGGGGTGAGTGTTTGATTAGCTCAAACGCTCCGTCCATCATCCCCTTTGGTATCTCTTCATTCTTTGGAACTAAGCGCAGCTGTTGACACAGAGGTTATAAAGTATTAGAATCACAGGGGCCGTGTTAAAGTAGCTAACCTTTATCCTTACCCATATGAGCCTTCATGTCATTTAATGTCCTTTCTTGTCAGAGATTCCCCAGCTAGTGTGGAGCTTGCTGCAGAGCCCCTCATTGAACCATACACTGTTTAATGTGAACGCCCAGCCTCTATAAGATATCATTTCTGACTTAGATTTAATTGTGGTTTTTTACGCGGATGACACCCAGATCGTCCTCTCATTTTCACCCAATACTCAGTCATCCTTTGACAGATTAAATACCTGTCTGGACCACATAAACAATTGGATGGCTCATAGCTGCCTCAAGTTAAATGGGGACATCACAGAGGTAAATAATCCAGCACAATTACACTGGTTCCTGCACCTAAAGGAGCGCCCCCTTCCTATATTTGAAGTAAAGAGCCTTAGCGTCAGCCTAGATAAAGACCTGACAATGGTTTCCTAGGCAAAGAAGTTTGCAGTCACCTGCTTTTGCCTTTTGAGGTCTCTTCGAAAGACACTCAAATGGCTTCCCATTGAATGTCGGAGAACAGTAATCCAAGGCTTGATACTCTGCTGTCTATCACTCTATCTAGGCAGCCCTTCATATTTTATCAGAAAGCCCAGAATGCCGCAGCCAGACCCCTGATGGGCCTGTCCAAAATGCAATCAGCACGTTCAGCCCTAGCACAGCTTCATTAGTGTCCAATAAACAGGAGAATAAAATTCAAGGCTCTATGTATCGCCCTAAGGATAAGGCATTTCCCTGTCCCACATATCCTTCAGCATCTCATCACTCCACACAGTGCCCCAGAGATCTGAGATCAAATGACCTTTCTCCTACTGACCATTCCTAGAATCAGGAGAGCAAGAGGTGGTGGTCCTCCTTTCGGCTACCTAGTCTCCAAACTCTGGATTTCCCTTCCTATCCATCTTGGATCAGACAAAAACCCACTTAGCATTGGGAAACAGACGAAAACCTATCCTTTCATTCAAGCAGTGTAAATCCTCATGCGTCCTCACCTTGTTCTGTCAGAGCCAGGAAGACCACTGTATGTAGCTGTGCCCTCTATAAGACCTTTTTATTAATAATAATAATCATAATAATGTGTGTGTGTGTGTGTGCTCTCCTCCAACCCCGCCTGGTAAAATTACCGGCTAATACTGTACGTTTTGCAAGGTAAATATTGCAATTTAACAATGAAATGATTTTCATTTATACTCTATCTCACTACATTTCTAGTGACACCCTTTCTGGTTAAACCTCAATATAAAAAAGTACCACTTGCCTTTTTTGATAGATTTCTTTAAACTGCTTTAAACATCTACTTACTGCCCCACAACATGTTCAAATACAGTGCTGTGAATTTCGTTGACACAGTAGTTTAATTGAATACACTTTCAAATTATTTACAAATAAAAACCTATGTGACTTTTTGGATACAACTTGTTTGATGGGGAGTGAGTATTGTGACTCCCAGGACGTATTGTATTTGTGTTTGGTTGGTTTTATCATTGAAAAAATGTGTGTGTGTGGTAGTGCATACAATATCAGTAGTGTCGTTTTGAGTGTTTCTGAGTGAAGTTATACACTTTGACTCCTATGTAGCTTATGTATGTGTTTCCATGTCGACCATAATTGCAAATAAGTGGAAAAAAGAGTGAACATGTACCTGGCTTAACGTCTCTCTCCTCCACTTCCGAAATGCAAGGCTGCACCATATTTACAAGAATGTGGTGCAGCCTTGCGTTTCCCCCTGAGATGGTGCTAAGTTTAGCACCTTAACGCCAACGCAGTTACCCTTGCACCAGAGTGTAAGGGTGTCTGCGTGCAGGGGAGGATTGATTATGTGAAGGGAGGTGTCCCTTCCTGCACATAAACAACCCTAGAAATGCCATTCTGTCACTTTCATGTGAAAATGACAAAAAGGCATTTATTTTTAAAGTTTGTTTATGTACAGGAAGAGACACTTTCCTGTACATAAACAAATAATGGCATTTAGCTATTTCCCTGTGTGCTGCACAAGGTATCACACATGGAAAAAGCAAACCGAGGAGAAATAATGCATATCTCCTCGTTTCGCCATCTTTGGACCAGTTTTTACCTTGTCTTAATTTTGACGCTGCCTCTTATGCACACCCCCTTGTACATAGGGGGCAGCATCAAAATCAATGGGTGTTGCGGTGGAATCCCCACCGTAACATCCACATCACTGGAATATACCTTTGTGTCAGTGAAAGTCTGTAACATCCAAATGCCCTTTAAATATGGATGTCTGAGAAATTTGTTTTTTTGTTATGTTGCATCCTTTCAGTCCACGACCAGCAAAGGAAAGCCAATCAAAGAGATCCCCCTACCTACATTTCAAGCCATATATTGAATTTCTCATTACAGCTTTACATTCCCACAGCCATGACAATAGTCTGACTGGCTCTCCAATCCAGCTTGTCACCAGGGGCGGCTCCTCCACGTGGGTGGAGGAGCATCGCCCCACTGCTTTCTCGCAGTGCGAGAAGCAGAAACTTAAAATGGTATTTTAAATACCATTTTCTGTTTCTGCTTCTCACACTGCGAGAAAGCAGAAGGATATGCCTGGTTGGGGGCGGGTGGGTGTTCCTGCCCCAGGCAGGGGAGGAGTGGCTTACCCACTGTTGTGGGCGCTGATGTTTGGTCGGCCCCAGGGCCGACCACACCATTTATGCACCCTCTGGATTTTCTCTATGTAAGCTGCATGCAGCCTACATAGATAAAATAGCCTCCCCATAGACACCTGTGGGGTTGGCGTCCTGGCCAATCACTATGCTGCCATTGCAGCGTTGTGGTTGGCTTAGAGGAAGAGAGGGAGGCTGTCTGCTTTGTGTAAGGCGTTAGGTGCAGAGAGGAGACACGATGCGGGACCGGAGGCGAAGGTAAGTATTTTTTTTTTACATTAACCACCCCCCTCCCCACGTGAGCTTCTCCGAACGAACCCCCCTCCCCCGCGCGTCATGATAGCCACAGCTGCCTGTCACATAGCAAAAAATCACCACTGTTGCATACTTCCTGTTGAGTTTAAATTATGACAATGCAGGTAGTCTATTTTCACAAAGTAGTGCACCAATATTGTACCTTCATATGAGTAGTCGGGGAAAATATATAGGCATTGAAAAACAGAAGACACTGTTAGATAAAAGGTCAGGAGTCAGTAAAGTTAAGTAGGTGTAGAGAGAAGTATTTCATCCAGAGTGTATGAATGCCACATTAATATAGCAAAATGACGAGGTATTGTGGATAGGCAGATGTTGCTCCTTGAGGACGGACAAGGACCTCTGCTTTGTGGACATGTGCTGGGAGAGAGTCACCCTAAGGCAGTCTCAGTCACCGCAAGCTGTATTTTCACTTTAACCTCCAGTGCCCACCTTTAAACTAGGGTTCTCAGCTCTGCAGCTGGTCTCGGAGGCTCTGCGTGTTACATGTGAAGGTTAAGCAAGGAAGTCTGTTTTCTGACTCAACCTCTGGTCTGGGACTGGGTATGGGCAGGGTGTGGTAGATGGGACCCAGAAGAAATTGGTTATTACCTACTAAGGCTAATTAATTCAGTTGAGAATCCAAAACGAAACTTTCTCTTTCTTTTGACTGAAGTATAAAATCAATTGGGTATAAACTGTTTTTGCATTATGAATAACAAATGCCTGAATAACAACTTTTGATTGACATGCGGTAGAAAAAAACATTCACATTAACAACCAAAGGGTAGGTAGTAAACACATTCAGAGCTAGTTTTTGTTATTTGAGGGTCAGCAGACTACTAAATGCAGCAGAGGGGTGCAAGTTCAGGGTTGTATGGCCCCTGTGGCTAAGAACAAAGATGGAGTAGTGGCATAGAGCTGCAAAAAAAGCACCAAGAAACAAACAGAAAGAAACAACTACAATTTGAGTGCCAGGATGTCCAGAGGGAACACTCTTGCAGCTGGCAATACCACCTAGAGTAAAACAGAACAAGCCCCACACAAATTGGCCTAAGAGACTGGAGTTATTCTTAAATTAGGCAGCCACTCTTGAATTGCACTAAATAAAAACGCTGTGAGTGAACATTTGCTTGAAGTTACTTATTGTGCCATTCTATCTTTAGTAGACTGATGGGAAAAAGCCTGGGGAGCTGGTGTGCATTGCCTTCCCGGGTGGGCCAGCACCATGGCTGTGCTGTTTCATAACGTGTTCCCTCGTTAAACATTGGGGAGGTTAATATCGGCGCTTCCTCACTCAGCAGGGACCCAGAATTTGTGCCAATTCCCCTGTCAGCTCGCACGTCTGACTTCAATCCCCTCTATTGTTGGGGACCCACTTAAGGAATAATTGATCTGGGAGCACATTGATGGAAAGTGGCACTCTCCTAGTGCTCCTGCCCAGGGTGAGCACAGTGCAAGGACAAGATGAGTTGTAGGCTCTGCTGCTTCGCACCAGAAAACAATATTGCTCAAAACGGAGGAGCCAGCATAGACCAGTTGATCGGGACAACCAACTTGTGCGGCTGCCACAAGCAGGGTATCACTATTGCTCCTATGTGAAGGAGGAATTGTCAATCCTCGTTGTGGTATCAGTGGACCAGGGAGAGCCTGTGATTCGGTTGAATGGGTCCTTGAGCTGACCTTTAGATGTGCTCTGGGAATGCTCATTGGTTGCTAGGCAACGTGATTCATTAGTAAATATATGACTTTTCTTTACCAGTTTGTACTGTTTCCTATGGAAAGCTTGTCAAAGCCTAGATATATACCTTTATAATAGTAGAAGTGAAAACATAAATGTGCGCAATTATTGTAACATCCTGTAATGTATAATAATGATAAATATTCAAATTCTAGTGCTGAATGTGTTAGGAACAATTTGTAGAAAAGCTAGTAGACCCGACTTATTATTATTACATAACAGATGATTGCTATGCCACACTTGCAGTTGCGTTCCACAAAGAGCTTCCTTCGTCACTATTCTGGGACTACTGACATGCACACTTTCATCTCTGACTCTCCTTTTCTGTCAGTATTATCTTGGAGGCTATGGGTCTGTGTTCTACCATGGACCTCCCGTGCTCCTCTTTCACTTTTTCAAGAGATAGAACTAAACTCAAAAGGGAGATTTAAAGGGTACAAGTAGCATGATCAATGTTAAAAAAATGTCTGCAGTTTCTTTGTGCTCAATGAGGATCGTGTAAGATGAAATGCAAGAGTTTGTATTGCCTTTCTCATTAGTGCTTTGAATATGTATTTTGCCCTTGTATTTATCAATTGATAGGCAATATTTCTAACGAATATGCTTTACATAGGGAAAACCAAATGAATGGTACACAGGATTAATATTATATGTGTGGATGACAAAGTTGTTTAGAGCTGTAAATAAAGATTGAGTGATGACATAAAGTTACAAACATATTTCAAATATTAATAATGTAATAAATGAACAAATGAACATTCACTAATATCTACAGTAATTAATATAACTTATGTATTTGTGAAGTGCATTTTCACCCCGTGAAGCACATTGCCCCAGAATATCCGGTGTTTACTCTTACCCGACTCACTAGTACTCATTATATCAACTTCAGAAAAATTAAAGGACTCAAATCTGTGGCCATGAGGTCAAACGCATCTGTCTAGAATGGATTAATTAGTCCAATGAATCATTAGACCAAGTGCATCAATATTTTATAATAATATGTGTTTCTTTTTCCTTTAAAGCACATTATTTAGATCTGCCTAAGTACCCCCTTTTTAGATAAAGTACTGACTCTATCACTGCTCCTTTCGCATGAAGTTAAACTTTCTCTCAGGTAGGAAAATTAATAATAATCTCTGAATACAAATTGGAATAGTCTGACTGAAAACATTGCCTCATTCAACAGGAGTTTGAAAACATTATCGACATTCTACCACTAAAGAACTGTCAAACAAACCACAATTAAATGCATTTAAAAAATATTTTTTTCTATCATCCATGGCCCCACATTGCTCCAATGAGCTCTGTAAAATACGTGGTAGTTGTCAACAAAATTATGAAATGTATTTACATACTGGAAAAACATAGATGGATAAGAAAGCACACTGTATCTCTAAATGTATGCAAAGAAGAGCAGAATCGTCAATTAACAAAGGCATAAAAGTGAATTACTATTATGAAAATATTATTTAAGTAGGTATAGTTGCACATACATTATCTTCACTTTTCCCTCTGGAAGAATTCATTGAGACTACAGACTTGATCTAGAGTTGGCAGATGTATCATCATTCGTCCATCATGCTGGATGTAATCTGTCCATCAGGATGTTTTAGGGTTTGTCTTGATGGACTGCCATTCATCATGATGGAGTGAGATCCGTGGGATGAACTTAGCCCTCTATTGTTGCTCTCCCTGTCCTCCAATATTGGACAGAATTCCATCAACATTGGTATGGCAGACATCCGTCCAACATATGTAGTGTTGTTGCCTTCAGATAGGGAGAGAGGGACCCACATTACAGATCACAGCAATGGCTGACTTATCCATCAACCTTTACGAACATGTCCGCCAACATACACCCACTAAAAATCAACCAACAAACACCTGAAGCTCCCACTCCAAAATAGACACTCATCAAACCACACAAACCATTTATCACTCAGAATACAAACAACCAGAAGCAGAGCTACCTAATAAGTACTGCTTAAAATGTCTGAAAGACACACCAGATTCGCAGGAAATGAGTTAACTATCAGGGTGGATATAATAATTAGGGTTCAGCGCACTTCTTTAATGTGCAGGTCTAGACAACAACAATGAGCCAGAGAAAGAAAATGTTGGTAATAATTGTGGATAAAATGAATGCTCCCTCCAGTACCAGATCCTCACAGTAGGATATCCACAAACAGTGGAACAACATGTGCATAAAAGTATGTTCCCCCCACATCAGGTAGCCCTGACAACTATTGGTGGCTCTCCCAGGACCCTCATACTCATGCCCTGGGAGGAGAAGGTGTTGTCAATACTCCACACTGAAGACATTGTGGGAATTCCATGTTGGGCGCATATTGTTAAGTACACAAACTAGCTCTCCCACAAATACAAATCAACCCTCTTCACACTTTGCCACCCCTAATTATTATGGCAAATCTTTAGTTTAATGAAAACCTATTTTTAAAAGTGTGCCTCCTGATGTCTGTCACAGCCCACTGAATTCCCTAACTAATCATAATCTACCATTTTCTCACTCTGGCACACCATTCGCCTTATCAGAGCTCATATTGAAACACAATTGAACAGGTGTGACCTTATATTTGGACCACAAATGACCAACCTCAAGTAACAACAATGTCTATAGTTACTCATAACTCTGTAAGGTCTACCCTTCTTATTAAACATATGACATAAAAACTCTCTTGATCGGCTACAATATCATATAAAAATTGGCAGTAGTAGAACAATGTTTTAGTTCTGCTTTTTGAATTAATATCACTACATTGTGGGAGCATAATTTCATTTTTTTAGTTGAACTATTGAGCTAACACACATGATTGCAATGTTTTATAACAACCAATGAATATAAATGTAGTGTCACAGTGAAGTTGTTCCATTGTGCCAACTAATTAACACACTACTGTGACAAACATTTTCCTCACATATAATATTGAGTAGGCTGGCCATTGGAAAGTGCAACAACTACTAGTTTTTACTAAAAAAATAGCACACATCATTTGCCTCATCCACAATTAAGTGAAGATAAAGTGAGGTATATATATGCCACTCAAGAGAACTGCAAAGTGTCCTGTATCTGCCACCCAGAGTGGCTCAGCTGTCTCACTCCACTGTAACACATAATTCCTCCATTAACAACAGATTGTAAGCGGTTGAGGCACGAGTGCCAGCTGATTTGCAGAGATTGTAAGTCTGTATATAAAATACTGTCATAGATAATATGTAAGAACTGGGGAAAAGTTCTGCTGCCGCACTCGGTACCTTGATAAAAGACCAACTTTACAAATGGGGTTTGATGAGTTACAGTTATCAGCAAGCCTCAATGTCTTTGACTCACACATGCATATTGTCAATCAGAAAATAGGATGTTTTAGTAGGTTCTACCTATTATAAGATAGTACAAATGTATTGGTTTTTTTAAGGTAAAAGGAATCTTGAGAAGCTCTTTTTAATGCACTTTTCCAAGATCGTTGCAATCTGAGTTTGCTGAATGCCCACTATAACTTCCCTAAAAAGTCTAAGATTTGTCAACATTACTAATTCTGAAAGCTAAGAATTTGAGGGATTCTACATTGCACAGGGCTGATAGGGCATAGTGCGATAGACATTGAAACAATAGTTACAAATAACATTGACATACAACAGATCAGCTCTGCTCTGTGAACCTGCAAATCCCTTCACTTCTCTCTATCTGAATATTTCACACAGAATAAGTTTAGATGTATAGCTTCATATTTACACCTGGCACCCCAATTCCATTAAGAGAGCATGACATTAATTAATGAGCAGTCTGACATTATAAACGTCACTAAAGGGTAAATGTTCAATATAATGCAATAGCAATTTATTAAGTAACTATCAGTTTAAAAAACATTTGTTTTATATATATTTTTTACGGTGGAGAAGCAAGATCACAGTCTTTCACCTCAATGCAAAGATCATAAGCCTTCAGTAGGAGCAGCAACGTTTTTGATGATAATTATCTTGAAGATCAGCAGGGTCCTTCGGGTGTGTGGAGTCAGTGGCCTAGGCCTCTCCTCTACCTTGAGGACACAAGATTAAGAACAACCAGCAGAGTCCTCTCCTCATTACCTACATCAGTGCCCCATAAGCCCCCTGTGACCCTAAAACCCATGACAACAGTGGCGACCCCTGTCCTGGCTCCTGTGACAATCACAGCCATGACCATGCTGTGCAGCCAGGACACACTACACCTGTGGATAACCAATCCAGGCCAAAGGGTAAGAGTAGCAGCCGGACCTGCTACTGGGAGGGAGGGACCAATGTCAGTACCCTGAGTAGGGATCTAATGGGTGCATTGGCATAGCTGGAGTATTAGCTAGGCCAGATTAATTACCTCTTTCGAGCCCACAACGATGTCCTAACTCTACATTCCTGGGTGATGCAGGTTGGCTATAGAACATAGACTGCAGCAGTGTCTGATTTACCTGCCACTTTCCATCATCAAATACCTGCAGGCTTTGCCCCATGAACATTTACATCTAGCAGCTCCAAGGAAAGCAGGATACCCCTCTTCATAGCGCCAGCTGTCTGTATGAACCCTGTTTGAACTCAGGTTGCTTCAGTGTCTCTTAGGAGGGCTCATTGATTTTGGTCAGTTTGAGTACAGCACCAAATATGCTATCACCAAGAAAGGCAAAAAGGAATGTCCTAAGGTGAGCATCTGGACTATTCTCCTTATCCATCTGATATTCATATATTTCCCATCAACTCATTGACCATTCGGACTATGAATTCTTGTCAAGTTATGTTAAACAATGTTGGCAATATAAATAAATATATTAATGAAAACAAATAATGCGTGTAGTGAGCTCATTCTAATAAAATTAAAATGTGTCTTTTATCAATGCTTTACAATAGAATTACTTAATTTGCTACTCATGTACATTAAAAACACAATACACATTACGTGATAAAGCTAAATTATATTGAATTAAAGCTGACTGTATACAACATTATTAATTGTGGCTTAACCCATTTACATTTTAATATAAAGGTGTTACACATCCAAATACCCAGCAAGGAGTTCTAGCCTTTTATACAAACACACACACACCATATATGTCAGGTACCCTTGAGGAAAATTGCCTTAGTATCACTCCATGACTGAGAGGAAACATACCACAATATTTTTCAAAACCATTTTACCAATGGTCAGGCATCTTGCACTTCAGATCTCTCCATAACCAGTATATATGCAACAACCCAAAGTATCCACCTAAGGTTTGCTAGTGCCTCACCATATGATATGACATAGGAAATATTAAAATAAATATAAATATGTTTGTGACTAACAAACTATAGTCATTTGTATTAGAAGTCAGCTCCAAGAGCTGTAAAACATAGCTTCATATCATGCATGCTCAATTTTGTATTTGTAATATTGAACCTATACTAGTTTACATTGAAACCCGCTATTAAATTGAAGATTACTTTGAAAAGATTGAACAAGCCACGATCTGAAATGAAATTTGATCCTTAATAGGTAAAATACTTAGAATATGCCCATAGGGAAAATAAACAATTTACACTTTCTTTACAGTCACTTACCATCTGAATGAGATGTTTTCAATTAACCTACTCATGCCTAAGGTCAGTGCCTTCATTTCCATCACTGTCAACTTGCTAAAGCATGTCACCAACTTCACCCTGGTTATCATCATCAGAGGTGAATGAAATGTTTCTTTTTAGGACAATGTTGTGAAGCACACATACCAGTGTTGCAGACCCTGCCATGAAAATACAGAAGGGTTTCTCTGGTGTTGTCCCAGGCACCTGAGCTGAGCCTTCAGGAGCTCACAAAGCTATTCCACTGGACTTGTTGCTCACACATGGCCCTCATTGAATTGGACCTCCCCTGGCATTTTTGGGTTCCTCAGAGGTGTTAAAAGCCAACTATGGTATTATTAACCTGGGCCTGTGAAACATATAATCACAAAAACAAACCTTAGTTAACTGATATTAGGATGGTCATACATTTGCATAATAAATTGCATAAACCTAGTGCTTTAAACTCATCACAAGAGATCTCCATCTTAAGCAAATGACTCTCTTTTTTACCCACAATCTACCCCGACTTCCTAAATCTCCAATCTGAACTTATGGGGTTCTTCCGTAAGATAAGATTCCGTGCCTTTTTTGCCCTCAATCCCGCTCAACCTATAGCTGCCCCTACCCCTTTCCGACCTCCGTCATCCTTCTCTCCCACATCCACTATGATACCTAAAGAAATCATTACTTTTGAAAAAGTCATCCTCAAGGAAATTACCACTCTGGCGAAATCCCATACATTCATTCCTTACAACATCTCCCTTGAGGAGAAAATGGCCGTTTCTTCTCTATGTGATAGGAATGATTTAATTATTAAGCCTGCTGATAAAGGGGGCGGTATTGTACTTCAAAACATAGACAATTACAAAACCGAACTGTCACGACAGGTTTCCAACACAGACCATTACTGCAGACTTAACACCAACCCCACAAGAGAACTTCAAAACCTAATAAAACAGGTCACGACTGAGGCATTCGAAATGGGATTCCTTACTAAAAATGAACTACATTTCTTGAACGTGGACCACCCCAGAATCCCGGTTATTTATACCCTTCCAAAGAATCATAAGCGGCTGGACAATCCTCCCGGCCGGCCTATAGTCTCTGGTTGTGGTTCTGTGTTGGAACCCCTTAGACACTATGTGAATTATTTTTTGAATGATTTTGTGCCTTGTACTACCTGTTATGTACGCGACAGCATGTATATGATCAATCTTATCGAGAACCATCCGTTTGACCCTGCTAGTGAAACTCTATGCACTCTTGATGTTGAATCGTTATATACAAATATTCCTCAAACAGAATCTCTAATTGTTATGGAGAAAATCTTAAATACTCGACCACGTCCACACACTGTACCAACCTTGTTCATTATTCAATTGCTGGAAATTTGCCTGACCCGCAACTTTTTTATGTATGATAGTGAATATTACCAACAGGTGAAGGGTACCTCTATGGGTGCAATTTTTGCCCCTACCCTGGCTATTCTATACATGGACTGGCTTGAATGTGACATTATCCTACCTTCTACCGACCCATTCCATCTAGGATTGGTTGAATGGAAACGCTACATAGACGATGTATTTATGATTTGGGGTGGCCCGGCTGAAGTCCTGCCATTATTCCAACACTGGCTGAACAACAACTGTAATGGTTTAACTTTTACCTTAACCCACAGTAAAACCAATATCCATTTCTTAGATCTCTGTATACAGCATAAGGATGGTTTACTGTTCACATCCTTGTTCCGTAAACCTACGGAGAGGAATACTTTACTGAGTTACAGTAGCTGTCACCCTAAAGCCTTGAAGGACAGTTTGCCTTACTCCCAGTTTTTACGTTTGAGACGTAATTGTTTCCTTAAAACAGACTATTTCAGGGAAGCTAATACACTGGCTGACAAACTTAGATTTAGGGGCTATCCCCGCCGGCTAGTAAAAAATGCCATGAAAAGGGCGTGGTACTGACCTCGTGAGACCTTACTTGAACCAAAAGAGAAAAAGCCATCTGACAAACTGGTGTGTGTCACGACTTTTTCCTCAGTGTCCAATAAAATTCAGAGAAGTATCAAGAAAGATTGGCACATTCTGAATTCTGGAAATTTAGATCTAGATACCCCCATGTTTGCTTTTAAGAGAAGCAAAAATCTAAAAGATCACCTGGTGAGGGCTGCTCTACCTCTCCCTAGACCAACTAACGCCACTCTTTTAGATCTGTGGGCACTCCCTCCACTAAAAGGACATTCAAAATGTGGCTGTTGTGTAGTATGTGACTTCTGTATAGAAGGGAAAGAATTTGTTTTTGGTGAAGTAAAAAATGAATTGCGAACTTTCACTAACTGTAACAGTTGCAATTTGGTTTACGCAATTTTGTGCCCGTGCGACTTGATCTACGTGGGACAGACCAAACAAAAAATCAAATTGAGGATCTCACAACATCGGAGCAGAATTAGATGTAAAACTGAAAAAGCCCCTCTCGTCGAACATTTCACTGACAAAGGGCATACTGAAAATGATGTAAGATGGACTGTGATCAGCCAAGTGACCTTGCCCCCAAGAGGCGGAGACCTATCGAAACTTCTTAACAAAGAAGAACTTAAATGGATTCTACGAACTGACAGTTTGAATTCTGGACTCAGCCAGCAGGAGGACTGGACTAATTTAACATAAACTGTTGCTAGCTGGGTCAGCTTTATTCTTCAATCAGTGTACTTTGTAGTTCTTCAATCTGCTAATAATTTTTTTACTCTCTTGTTTTATACCACTTGACTGCTATTGCATGGTTTCACTCGCTCACTAGGGCCGTAGGACCACTTCCACATGTGGCCCCTATTTAACTATAGGTTGCCTTAAGTTCTAGATGCATGTTACCCCTTACCCAATATGGCCGCCTCGATGTCCTTTCTTTATTTTTATTCCGGCATGTGACTCCCAATCAAATGCCTAGTTATATCTCGGTCCTCCCGGTCGGCCATTGCATCGGCCAGGGAAGCTACTGCAGCCCACTGAAAAGGTAAGCTCTATGATTGTAACTGCAGCGACCCTTGGGAATCCGGGTCTAACTGAATTCAGTTCCTGAATCCCTTTGTTATGTTTTAGGCTCCTTCCTGACACGACCAAGCAGACTGCTGGCGCGTCTTTTGTATTGTCTGCCGAAACACGGGGTAAGCCTGAATCCTTCCGTAATTTTCACACACAATGCATGTAGCTTCACAGCCTCGCCAACCACTTGCTCCTTTTCACTTAGGAGATTGATCTCCGTCCAATTTGGAATAATTTGCCCATAACGAAATGGAACGCGACACCAGCAGTTCCGAAAGTGGTAAGCGTCATCACTTGTATAACCCTGTATATTCATAATAGCATTGATCTCCACCACTAGCGGACCGCTCTCGTTCCCCTCAGATCTTAAACTCTGTACCTGGCCGGCACCACTGTGCTCAGGCTGCTCCTCATGGTAAGCACACATCAATTGCGGCTTGCCTTCACTGGTCACTCCGGTCCTACGATTATCGAATTTCGCTGTTAATCGTCGTTTTCACCCTTTTGTCTCACTCTTTTGACACACCCTTCGGTTAACCTACACCCGTACTCACTACGCTTGCGACGGTTGTCATCGTTCTTGCACTATTACCGGTTAGTCACAACCTCGCTCACATGGATGTAGTGACTATTCTCACAGTCAATAAACTTTCATCTCTAGAGCACCTCTGATTGTATAATCTTGTCTATATATGTACTTCTTTACTCATTAGGGGCTCTGATTCTCCACGCCCAGCACTGTATGTAAAGGCCCTAAAGGCAACATGTCTTGTCACTATTTCTTTACGGTATAAACAAGTCACTGTTACAGTGTAATTTTTAAGGTATTCTCAACACGCGTCCTTCCTTGTATGATCTTTTCATTTTTCCTTTCCCTTTAGGCTATCATGGCTTGCAATACTTAGGCATTATTCAGTCCTGATGATGATCCCTGTGATTTTTAAATGGGATCGAAACGCCGTCGACATTTAAACACCATATACTGTGAAATGTACAAATTACTATAAGACTAGTAATGGTGTTAATGGACTTTCTGTTATTGTAATATCTACAGAAAACAACAGCTCTTGCCTAAAAACTCTGCTCTACTTTCTGTCTGCTTTGTTCACTAGGACAATTTGTACATGTTTGGGTACAGGCTTGTGCCCCTCTCTAAGAAATTGTTGAAGGTATCATTTTCAAAATATTTGTTGTTTAAAGTAATAATTGGACCTCTGTCCGGCTGGACAAGTCAGAACTTAATATAGTTTCCAATGTGTCTATATTTATTCTGCGCTTGAAACTCCTCTATGCATGGGACCACTGTTGTCTTCATTAGCATAAAATTAGGCCACAATAGTGCAAGGTCTGCCGTTCATTGTGCTATGCAGCTGTTGCGTAGCACTAACTAGTCATGGGTAGAATCTGAAAGTTTTTTGCAGACACTGGTAATGTAGATATCTGCTATGCAACCCACTGGCATATTGATGGAGTGAATAGGCTTCCTATATGGTGCACTTGCTACGGGTCATAAAATGGTACCAATGCAACTTAAGTTCCATCTATGGCAGTGATGAGTCTGGCAGCAGTGTTAAGAGATGCCTTTAGGAGGGCAGCTTGGATCTAGTCAGTCCACATAGTGTAGCCTTTCTGTAATCCAGCCTTGGAATGACTAGAGCTTGGACTGCAGATTTAAGGTCATCCTGGGGGAGAAAGCTCTATGGTCCAACAGAGTCATGTAAGCCATATGAATGTGGATCCCCTCCTGCATCCTGCATACTGACGCTGATGGAGAAGAGAGGAAATATAAGTGATGTGAGAAAGAGGAGAACAATGGCCTGAGGACCAGAGAGGACGAGGAGGCAGAGAAGTCTGGAGTCAAGAATCAAGAGAGAAAATGAGGACTCCAGAGAAACCTGGTCTGAGGAGTGATTGACACCACCAGAGAAAGTGCACCAGCCTGCCACCACTCTGGAAAGTCGTGGCTAGTGTGGAGAGTGCATAGGTCCCAATCTGTTTATGAAGGGGGAGGACGAGAGAAGCTGAGGGCTTAGTTAAAAAGACAAGTTTTTTCCTTTTTTTTTCAACTCCCTCGACCTTATCCCTCCCACTAATGGATGATTTGCTTGTTGGTATTCAGTGGTAGTGACTAAAGGAAGAGGAAATTCTCTTTAGGACTCTTTGGAGTCAGTATTTAGCGCCCTTACTCACAGGAGAATTACCGACAGACTATCAGGCAGCTAATCCTGGAGGGATTAGCCCTTATGTGGACATTAAAAAGACTATCCTAGAGAGACTAGGGGTATATAGGGAGACATACCAAATTAAATTGGAACTTATTAGACGTACATGGAACCCCTAGGGCATTATATTTTTGGATGAGTGATATGACAGACATATGGCCTAACCCATAGACTGCAACCACGGAGAAGATAATTAAGTTTCTTGCTTCCTTACATTCCCCTTTAAAGAGATGGGCTTGGCAACACAGCAATGTATCCCTATAGATGGCGGTAGAGATTGCAAGTCCCTACAGCTGTGCTCAAGAGTCCTCTAAAGGACGGGAGGACAGTAGGTGGAGAGGAAAGAGTACTGGAATAATGAGGCCTGTAAGACTAAAAGGCTCAAGAAAACCTGAGATTGTCCCCATATGATTAGTAGAGCCACGGAAATCAGAGTGCCTAGGCCCAGTCAGAAATCTATGCAACCTGGGCCCCTGTGTTACAACTATGGGGCAATGGGACATATTGCCTGGCTATGTCTAGAAAGAGAAAATGGAAATAGGAATAGCAAGTTCATCATACTAAAGCACTTCAGGAACCAAACCCTCCTACCATTGTCTAATGAAGATCAATGGGGACCCTATCCCAGAACTTTTAGACAGCGGCTGTCACCTGAGTGCGAATAGATCACAAATGATCCCTGGTGGACCCCCGGAATCATCTGGGGTAGTAGACATGCATTGTGTTCACGGGGACAAGAAGAAGTATCCCATTGCTGAGATTTCCCTACAGCATGGAAATTACCTGGTTGTTCCTCTACAAGTAGGAACAATTCCCCAGCTCTCTGAACATCTCAATATAGTTACTGATTATCCAAAACTATGAAATCCTGGTGGGAAAATACCCAGTTTGCACAGATGGGAGATGAAGAATGGCCTATTCCAAAGGGGGATACCAGGGTATCGAGAACAGTATGTCTGAGAATCTGATAGAAGTTTCTGGCTCAACCCAGAGGGAGGAACCCCAATTTTGAGAGATCCCCATGCAGTAGGTCCCCCTTTTTTCACACAACAAGGGTTACTATATCGGAAAGTAGGAGAAACTCAATCTAAACAATTACTCACTCTCTCTCTCTTCAGAGATAAGGGGCCTCATTTATGAGGCCTTGCGTCAGTTTTGCGCTTCCAATGCGTCACTTTTCGTGACGCATCGGCAGCGTAAAACATGCCTCCTGTTGCGCACTATTTACAAAGTGACGCATCTAAGCAGATGTGTCACTTTGTAAACCCCTGCGCTACATTATACCTGCGTCAGGTATAATGTATGCAGAGGGGGCATTCCCCTGCAAAAAGCCTCGTAATAGTGACGCAGAGAAATCTATGAGATTTCACTGCGTCACTTTTAGGACGCTGTTGCGTCCAAATCTTGCGCCTGCCTCACAGCAGGCGTAAGACTGATGCAAGCCCTTTCACATGGGGCTTTCCCCATGTGAAAGGATGCATTGCTGGAGTTGCGTCACTTTTGTGACACACTCCAGCAATACGTCACTTTTGCGCTTACAGATACGTCAGAAATACTGACGTATCTGTAACTCCTTGCGCAATGATGCATCATTGGGGTCGCAAGGAGGGCGCGATGAAAGTGACGCATCGCTTTTTTCTCGCAGCGATGCGTCACTTTTCATTAATGAGGCCCAAGGTTCTGTGTTTGTCTCATAGTCATCCATTGAAGGGTCACTGTGGGCCAGAAAAGACAGAGTAAGCAGTCCTGGATTGTGTTTATTGGCCAGGTATCTTTAGCTATGTAAAGAAATACTGTAGGGACGCCCTATTTGCCAGAAACATAGCTAGTTTACACCTTGTAAAGCTCCCTTACTTCCCCTGCCCATAATTGATTAACCTTTCTCCCTTGTGGGGATGGATATTATTGGCCCATTAATACCCTCTCAAACTGGGTGCAGATACATACAGGTATTGGTGGACTATGCACACAAAATGCCAAAGCTGTTCCCTGATTCCATCCTACCACTAGTCTTATTGCAAAAGTCATGTTTGAGTTTTTTTCACGGGTGGAATTTCCCTGAGAAATGTTAATGGACCAGGGGACCCCCTTTACCTCTAAATTGGGGATTAAACAAGTTCGCACAGCCGCCTACCATCCACAAACTGGAGGAGCGCTATAACGCCACACTGAAAACGACCTTGAAGAAACTTTTTAAAAGCACACAAGTGGGAACAAATGATAACACTAGCTCTATTTGCCATCAGGTGTCAAGAAAGAGTAGTACAGCGGTCTCACCCTTCAAAACAGTCTTTGGCTGAAAACCATGCCTTTATTAGATGTGGCCAAAGAATCTTAGGAACAGGAAAAACATTACTCCAAGCCCTTGCAGGAGTATGTAATAGAGTTAAAGACCCACTTGAGTCAGATCCGAGAGATAACTAGACAGAATTTGGAATATGCACAACAGGCACAAAAAGATCAAAATAAGAGGGCTAAGCTCAGAGAATTTGACGTAGTAGATCTAGTATTGTTGATTTTGCCCTCCTCTGACAATAAAATGTTTTGCCAATGGCAAGGACCCTTTACAGTTCTAGAAACAAAAGTTGTCTCAGTCACCTATAAAATAGAGATGAACAAACAAAAAAGAGAATCACAGATTTATCATGTAAAAATATTGATGAAATGAGAAGGTCACTGCCCTATTTTCCATGGCTCCACTCCTGCAGAACCCAATCTCCTTATCACATGTATTGACCCTGATTTAGAAGGGAAGAGGCAACAAGAACTGCTTGAACATTTAAATCCATATAAAGGGGTATTTTCTACCACCCCGGGTAGGAGCCGCATGATTTATCATTCAATGAATACCAAACCCGGAAAAAAGTATGCGTACAGCCCTGTAGGATACCTGAGGCCCTTAGGCAAGTCATTTAGGAAGAAGTACAATTCATGCTGAAAAAGGGAATTGTAGAGCCATCTGTAAGTGATTGGAATCCCCCTATCTTTCTGGTCCCTGTCCTGATGTCTCAATACATTTCTGCATTAACTGTAGGGTTGTGAAATAAATGTCTAAACTCCATACCTACCCCATCCTGAGAGTCGATCAAATGATCAAAAAACTGGGAGATGCCCAGTATATTAGCACCTTAGATTTATCTAAGGGCTATTGGCAGGTCCCTCTTAATCCCAAAGATAAGCTTAACATGCCTTCCAGGAGGGTTGAAGCAATTCACTGTCTTCCATTTCAGATTGCATGGGTCCCCAGCCACCTTCCAACATATGATGAAGATTCTATTGAAGTCACACCAGGCCTATGCTGCGGCTTTTATTGATGACATTGCTATGTATAGTCCCACATGGGAGACCCATGTACAGCAATTAAGGCAAGTACTTCAAACATTGGGCTCTCTGGGCCTTGAGGAGAACCCAAATAAAGTCATTTGGCTGCTAGAAGGGTAAAATACTTAGAATATCTGTTAGGAGAAGGATTGATACAACCCCAGGCAGCAAGGTTGCAGCTATTCATAAGTACCCTTTCCAAAAATGCAAAGAGACCTTTGGACCTCCCCTGGGATGGTAGGCTATTATAGAAGATATATACCTCACTTTTCACAAATAGACGCTCCCTTGAGTGATCTGTGGAAGAAAAGAAAAATAGTTGAATTATGGTTAGGTCACCCCTCACAAACTATTCTAGATGCCTGTTCTAGATGGAGAATTGTGGCTCACTGGTTAGAGGAGGCAGACCTGGAAGCAGAGGTCAGCCCGGGACCAGGGTTCAATTCCCGGCTCGGCTGGGTCTTGAGTCCTAAAATGTCCATGGACTCGACAATTCTCGCTCCGGTGCCTACTCTATTCACGGGTTCACACTCTGCGACTCTGGGCAATAGCTTGCTTAATCTCCACAGCGGCCCCTCGCGGTGGGATGCCTGGCTTTCACCTTGCGGATACCCTGCCGGGGTTATCTCATACCAGGACGGGTTCCCTAAGCAAGCGCTTAGAAACCGTTCGGTGATTTGCGCTATATAAGTTCCTTTACATTTACATTTACATGCCTCTTGTGGGTTAAAGGATGCTCTCACATCTGAACCCATCCTTCGGAGCTCTGATTTTTCACAACCGTTCATCCTACAAACTGATGCTCCCGTAGTAGGCTTGGGTGCAATTCTAACCCAGACAGATGAGGAGGGAATTGAAAACCCCATTTTGTATATCAGTCAAAACTATTTCCCAGGGAAAAGAATTATGCAACAGTGAAAAAAGAAGCTTTAGCAATTAGATGGGCTATTGAAGCCCTTTGTTATGATCTTGAAGGATAAGAATTTACCTTGTGCACTGACCACACCCTTCTTGAGTGGATGACTTGTAATAAGAGCAATAATCCACGCATTTCAATGTCATTCTTCAAGGGGCTGAGGTTTCCGGCAGTTGGAAGGCTGTTGAAATTGACCCTATTTATAAGAAAAGTACACAGGACTTTCCTTCCAATTACAGGCTGATCAGCCTTATTGATGTGGCCCAAAAGGTTTTTACCAGACAGGATTTAGGGACCCTTGAAGAATGGATAGCGGAACAACAGGCTCTCACAAAGGGGTTAGCACAATTGATCAGGTTTTTGATCAGATTACTGATATACTGAAAGACTATCCTTCTCCAAAAAGAACATATTTACTTGGTTGTTGTAGACATTCAGTCGGAATTTGACCATGTTCCATGTGGGAAGCTTTGGGAGGTTATAAAAAACAATGGGACTCTCATGATCTTTGAAGGTTTTGGTTTGCTTCCATTAGAATACACATGCCCAAATTAGATAGGGAATGGGTAGGGAACTCACAGATCAGATACCCATTAATAATAGAGTCCTGCAGGGATGTGTCCCTTCCCGACCCTATTCTATCTGTACTTAAACCATGTGGCATTTTACATTGAAGTTGATCTGAATGATGCACCCTGATTAGAGGGTACTAAGGCTCCTTTCCTGCTATTTGCAGACAACACCGTATTAATATCAAAGACCCAGAGGTGTCTGCAATGGTTAGTGTACAAATGTGCCTCCTTTTGTAGCGATCGTGGACTGGTGATCAATCAGACGATGACTACATTTATGGCCAACAGCCCATATAAGTATCTTAGATGTCCTATTTTTCTGGAGGACAGACCACTTTACTTACCCAGGGGTCAGTCTCACTAAATCAATATCCTGGGCCTTGCAGGTTGAGAGAAGTAGTCAGAGCCTTACCCAGCATGCAGCAGCCATCTTAAAAATGCATCCGGCCTCTCAAGATGGTCAGATATCTCCAGCTGAAAAAGTGTATAGAGCCAAGGCAGAGGGCAGTGCATCGAATGGGGCTGAAGTGTGGGGCAATGCTGATCTGATCAAGTAGGGTGGTGGCTTGGAATACCGTTATAAGAGCCCTCACGCATCTGCCAAAAAATATCCCATTGATACCCCTCAGATGTGACCTGGGCCTCAAGCCAATTTGCCACAAAGCCCAACTCAGACTATTGTTATTTTGGCGAAGGCTTAATTAAACTGCAGCGTCGGAAGGCTACTACCTTTCTTACCAGGATGTAGCTTCTCACAAAAAGGCTAGCATTATCAGTTGGCTCACTTTGTCAAAAATTTGCTGCATAAAAAAAGGCCTTGGTACATTTTGGTCTTCTTGCCCTGTTTCAAAGCACTTATCGATGACATCCCTCAAAAAAGCCTTTTGGGAATATACATGGGCTGAAGAACTCAGACACATCTTTGCAGGATCCGTTGTGGACACATTTCTAGATTTCAAGATTGATATCCCTTTGAGCCTCTCCTAGATTATCCCACTATGTGAACAACCCAGATGTTGGCAGCAGCAGGACACTCTACGGATGCTGTGCACTGAATCCAGTCAGGCTATGGTCTGTGCAGTTTCATAATACTTATACTGGAGCTGGTGCATTAGAATAAAAACATTAGTCTGAACTTCAGGCTAGTATAGAGGCCAGTTAATTTATCTAACAATGCGACAAATTTTGCCTGCCTTTTTAAACAATTTTTCTTCCTCAGTTTTGGATATGACAATATTACTTTTTAATAGGGGTATTTTTTATAGATGATAATATGACTGGATTTTTAAGGATATTGTCCCTTTTTAAATATGTCTCTCTGTTTAACTTTTTATAAGTATATCACTGTGAGGAAGAGGATGGCCCGATGAATCGAGATGATGGCAGAGAAGTCCGGATTCTACGGGGAAAATGAGGACCCCACAGAAACCTGGTGTGGGGAGTGGCGGACGCCGCCACAGGAAGCACAGAAGCCAGCCACAACTCCGGCGAGTTGTGGCTAGTGTGGTGAATGTGTGGGGCCCACTGTGTTTATGAAGGGGGAGGAGCAGAGAAGCTGAGGGATTAGTTAAAGAGACAAGTTTTTTTCTTTTTTTGTGTAACTCCTAACTTTATTCAGTTGTAGTAACTACAGGAAGAGGAAATTCTCTTTAGGACTCCTTGGTCCAGAGGAGAGTGAGGAAGAAAAATACACACTGACACACAGGTGCATTGGTGGAGGTTTCATTTAATACATGTTGACGGCACAGTTCTTACTGCGTTTTTCGAACTACTTTCATATGACGGTTGCTAGAATGACAGCCATCTCTAGGACCTAGAAGAAAAGGAAAGGGAGATAGTCATTACTCCTGTCAAGTATTACCAACTAAAATCTGGGACCCTCATATCAACCTTCGTTTGTGTGTGTTTAGTTTGAGGTTGAATCAGTAAACAGTCAATATTTGAAAATTAAAAAGCCTCCGAAGCCACATCTCTGCCCTTCTGTCCCACACCATTTACATGGATTGCACCTACATTTATACACATTGTTTTATTATTTGGTAATAAATGTCACCTCTGCAATAATAAAAGTGTTGCATACAATCTGATACACCAATGTGTGCTTTCCACACAAGATACTGTAAAACCAACGATTGCTGTACCATGTGTGTATAAAATTAGAGTTTTGTCACTTTCTTAAACTTTTGGTTGCCCTTAAAATATTAAAAATACAGTGCCCTGGCAATCTCCCAGCATTTCCAAGTAAAAGACAATGTCTGACAAAAGACTATCACATAAATAGTTTTATATTGAACAGATCTGCCTGGGACACTACTCATATCCTAGTGTTTTACATTTTTAGAAAGTAGTATGCCAGAATTTGTGATGTGACGCAGTGAATAGCCTTTGATGATTTAAAAACAATCAAAGCACAAAAAAGCTAGCCCATGCTCTCTTTTCCCTTACTAAAAATCCCACTTGTATTTACAGATTCTCCTCCCCGACCTCGTTCCTTGATTCGTTTCGATTCACCCGTCTACGCCCGTCCTAATTGTGAGTCAATGTCCCATTAAAATGTAGTATGAAACAGTACATGTTTGCAAACTACATCTAATTAGCATTGTTATTAATGACATGTCCGCCTGTTTAATTCTAGACCTGAGGGCCATCCAACATCGGCACACCATGTAAGTGCTTTCTCAGTTAGTTACCTGATAATAATACGAGTTTAATGCATGTCCTTACCCCTTAATATTTTCATAACTCTCTTAATTTCAGGATTTAACACCATAAGATGTATTTCACCCTTTCTACTATCAATTATAAGAAGAGCAACAATTGATTTGGTATGCTCTACCATTCATAGTGTGCCACATTCATTGCTTATGCCTTGACTAATTGCTAGGAGTCAAATTTAATTCAATTAATTATTGATATGTATTTGATTAGGTTGCCTGCCCCCACCCTGTCCTGATGAAGACCCCGCAGCAAGGGTACAACTAATTCCTGCAACAATTAGAGGGTCGAAACATCGACGACTGTTTGTTTGGTTATCAGCTTCACGCCAAAATTATGACATTATGACGGATTCCTATTCGCCTTATTACAAATGACATAGCATATGAACTTGTAATAAGTCAAGTGTTATGCCCATCACATTTGGGACAGAGTAACACTCCCTAAAACTCTAAATCAGGCCCAATGTCTGTTATGTCAAATTCTGATCATATCTACATAACAATGTTATACAAATGTTAATGTTTACCATAACATGGTTATTAATAGCATTTTATTTTGTTTCATTATCTCCCTCTATGTATTTCAGCCACATTAAAACACAAAGATCTGGTAGGCCATTGTAAAAAGAGGGCACCAAGTGGGGTACTTAAGGGATTTCTGCATCCTCACCATCATTGAAAAGCAATAAGTCGGTAAGATTTATCACTTGAAACAAATATGTATCCCTATATACAATTTGTGGGTAGGAATAGCATGTTACAAACTTGACTGATGTACTGCTGTCCCTATTATAATTGGCATGACATATAATAGATTTTTACTTCAGGGAATTGTATATTCATCACATTAGTCACTGAGTAACCAGAAAAATCAAGTAAATTATGCCCTATGTGTTTCCAGAATATTTTCAGTCTCTATACAAATAGTGCTTTATTAAATGTGCTTCTGTATTTTTGCATCATAACATGTATGTGCATGAATATGTGTACACATATGTGTATGTGTAGATTATATAACAAGCATAAATTCCAAAACTAGGTGTCCTAATCAAAGTTTGGCAGATAGATACTCATGATTGATATCCTGTCTGTCTGTCTGTTTTAAGTGCCATAGGATATAATGCATTTGTAATAAGTCGGATGGGATATCTGACACATTTGTGATGGACTAACTCATCCACCAAGCTCTACCTAATATTATTTGATAATGTTTTGAGGATATAATACTCAATTGCAAACATGAATGATATCCCATCTGCCGCCTTACAAGTCATGTAGGCAATAACGTAATTGTAACATTGCAGATGGGATATCTGTCACATTACTCATGGAGTATCACCTCCGCCAAACTTGAAACCAGGACCTTCTTCAAGTAGTTCATAAGATTCACTCATGTGTTGCATGTAAAAAGTAATGCTGGAATCTCTATCAATCATGATGTGTTCACAGAACTCTGCTAATTAAAATAATCTGTGAAATGAATAGTATCTCTTTGCCAATCCTCGAAGATTAAGTTTGTTGTGGATATTCAGATTCTGCACAGAATTCGGATTCTGTGCAAGTATATGAAGAAATGATTATCACAAAGGCAACCAAGGCCTTCAAACTCACACAGGTTTTGTTTGTGGTTATGTCCATATAAAATGAAAGCATGATAGTCTAAACTTACAAATGTGAATGCTGGGCTTGAGCTCTGAATCTACATCATGCACAGAACTTTGTTATCAACAAGATTTAAAAAGATTTAGATAACAATATGAGCCTGATTTTGAGGTTGGCAAATGAGATACTCCTTCACAGATACGAGAGAACACACATACACCATATAACAAGTGCACTAAAGTGTATGTAACTTTGAACACATTGGCAAAAATATATACCCCAACTTTGGCAGTGTCCCGGCCATCAAATTGAATAGATATGAAATAGTGGTTTAAATTAATAAATAATTGTGCATGCTTAACAAATGTTAGCTTTGCCTCTAGTTAGTACATTTACAGATATAAAGCCTGATTTACAGTTTTGCAGATGGGTACTTCGACAAAAAAATGACAAATATCCCACTCACCTTATGACAAGTGCTCTATATTTTACTACAGTTGTAATAAGGTAGACAGGATCCACTTGATATTTGTGATGGAGCAACGAGTTTCACAAGTTCTAAATCTGGCAAAATTGTGATATCACGTTGGCTGCCATTTTTTGGAGAATTAATCTACAATGGGTAAATTATGGAACTCTATGGGGGAATGGCCAGATGTTGGCAAGAGTTCTGCCTGAGCAAATACTCCGGTAGTATGTAAGAAGCTATACTAGCCCTATCTAATAAATGTGCTTGCTTATCCTGCACAATGTATTTATCTGAGTTAGTGACTGCAACCAGTAGCACCAGACAAACATAAACTGAGAATCAGTAATTAGCCATAGAAAAACAAAAATGGTGTTTGGCCCCACCCTCAGTTGTAACTCTGAGGAGTTGGTGCTGTGCATCGTGGGGGGATTAACTAATAAAGACGCAGCATCCAATTAACATTTAAATACAGAAGGGAGCAAAAATGTCAAATTCTACTGGAGACGAGCATAAGAAGTCTGTAGCGCAAGAGAGCACATCGATATCTATGGAAGAAATAGAAACATCCCTCCTTAACTTGAGCTCTAACTTGAAGATTATTGATCACAATATTGCCTCAATGACACAGACAGCTCATATGAAGGAAATAATTGACTTGACAAATGGCCAGACTCAGACTTGATGAAGCAGAACAATGAATATCTGATCAAGAGGATGGATGTCTGTTAGAAATTGCCCTTTTTGCAGGGTTACCCCAAACGTTTGGCCTTCCTTCTCCTCTTTTTCTGATCTTGTTCTTATTTACGTTAGGACTCTGTGCACTTTTTCACTTCTGATTAGTGCTAAAGTGCTTGTGCTCTCTATGTAACATTTGGTAACATTGTCTTGTCCACTATTGGCACATTTAATTTAGTTATAACTCTCTAGTAATGTGCAATACATGTGCCCAGGGCCAGTTAATTAAATGTTGCTGGTAGGTCTGCAGCACTGTTTATGCTGCTCGCTTAAGGAACACAATACCCATGTCTCAGTATTGCCCCTGCAGAGCATGTGTGTACAGTTTTAAACTGCTATGTCGACCTACTTGCCAGGCCTAAACCTTCCTTTTTATTACATATAGGTCACCCCTAAGTTGTGCCCTGGACAGCTCATTAGCTAGGTGCAGTATATTTAAAAAAATAGGACAAACACTTTCAAGTTTTACATGTCCTGATAGTGAAATACTCTTAAATTCGACTTTCACTACTGCAAGGCCTATCTCTCTCAGAGGATAACATTGAGATTGCCTGTTTACATTTTCTAAGGGCAATTTACAATTGGAAAAAGTTGGCACAAATTTGATGTCCCTGGAATCCCCATTTAAAAACACCATCTATGGTGAAGTTGATTTTTAAATTGCAAATCTGAAAAAGCCATTTTTTTTGTTGGCATTTTCCTACTGTAATCATTTGGGGGTACATGCATCAAGCACAATACCGGTCGCAAACAGGATGATTCGCGGTTTCGGCCCCTTTGCGACCAGTATTTTGCCTGTGGGATGCATCTGGCCAAAACCCAATCGCAAAATAGGAAATCGCAAAATTTGTGATTACTGATTTTGCGAATGCATTTAGGGAATCGCAATTAGCAATTCCTTAAATGTAATGCAAGAAGCAATCTGGGATTTCAACTTTACATTAAGGAATAGCAATTTACCACCAACTTCAAGTTGGCGGTAAGTGTCAAATCCTTACAACATTTTTAAAATTTTTATTTTTCTAAGTGCCAAGTGATGCACACACATGCCCTTAGGGCAGGTGTGTGCACCACATCTACACACATGCCAGTTTTGGGTGTGAATCAGGATGGCCTTTTGGCCCCCTATCACCCTTAAAATTGCATTCGCAATTTGCGATTACCTCTTTGGTAATTGCAAATTGCAAATGTTTTCCCATACATTCCTATGGGCCTCCAGGCCCATAGGAATGAATGGGACAGTATTTCCTAATAGCGAATTGCATCATGTGATTCGCTATTAAGACATGTGTAGGAATAGCTGTTTTTTTTTTTAACCCTACATGCATAGGCAATTGCAATTCTTTAATAGCGATTCCATAATAATCGATATTAAGGAATCGCAATTGCCTATCAATCAATCAATCAATCAATCAATCAATCATATAATTTGTAAAGCGCGCTACATACCTGTGAGGGTCTCAAGGCGCTGAGGGGGGGCTGCTATTGATCCAAGAGCCAGGTCTTGAGACTTCTTCTGAAGGCCAGCAGGTCCTGGGTCTATCGTAAGCTGGTAGGCAGAGTGTTCCAGGTCTTGGCAGCGAGGTTGTCGGAGCGGAGGCTGTGGGTGGGCGTGTAGAAGCTGAGTCGGTGTTGAGGTATGCTGGTCCGGCGTTGTGTAGGGCTTTGTGTGCGTGGATGAGGAATTTGAAGGTGATCCTCTTGTTGACGGGGAGCCAATGCAGGCCTCTCAGGTGGGGTGTGATGTGGCTGCGTCGGGGGACATCGAGGATCAGTCGTGCCGAGGCATTCTGGATGCGTTGTATCCGTCTCAGGAGCTTGGTTGTTGTTCCTGCATAGAGGGCGTTCCCGTAGTCCAGTCTGCTGGTGACGAGGGCCTGGGTGACGGTTTTTCTCGTGTCAGAGGGGATCCATTTGAAGATCCTGCAGAGCATTCAGAGGGTGTTGAAGCAGGAAGCGGAGATGGCGTTGACCTGATTGGTCATGGAGAGGGCGGAGTCGAGGATGACCCCCAGGTTGTGTGCGTGGGCGGTGGGTACTGGGGCTGTTCCTAGCGATGTTGGCCACCAGGAGTAGCCCCAGGCTGAGGGGTTGGGGCAGAGGATGAGCACCTCCATCTTGTCTGAATTCAACTTCAGCCTGCTGTCCTTCATCCATTCGGCAACGGCCTTCATTCCTCTGTGGAGGTTGGCTTTGGTGGTGTGGGGGTCTTCGGTGAGGGAGATGATCAGCTGGGTGACGTTGGCGTAGGAGATGATGTTGAGGCTATGTTGTCTGGCGACATGGGCGAGTGGTGTCATGTAGATGTTGAACAGCGTCGGGCTGAGGGATGATCCCTGTGGAACGCCGAAGATGATCTCGGTGGTCTTGGAGCGGAAGGGTGGGAGGCGGACGCTTTGGGTTCAGCCGGAGAGGAAGGATGTGGTCCAGGCCAGGGCCTTCTCTTGGATTCCGGCGTTATGGAGGCGTGCTGTTAGGGTGCGGTGCCAGACTGTGTTGAAGGCTAGCCTAGCTTGATGCATGTGCCTCTTGCTGCCTTCTACCTGTCTCTGGAATACATGCTAGGGGTGGGGGGAAGCTGGCTTCCTGCATTCCCATACAAAGGAAGGCTAGGTGTGACACAGTGGCCATCGGCATGCTGATGGGTCATCCTAAGGAGGATGGGATGGAGAAGCTACACTTACACCTGAATGACTGTATCCTGCCCCCACATAAAGAATTGAATACTCCCCTGTAATGAGGCTGGAGCCAGGGCAGGAAAGGCAGTGTCCTATGCACTTCAAAGGCATCTCTTTGAAGTCTCCCTACTTCAAAGTCCCAACTGAGTGTAAGTAATGGACCTCTAACACCACCAAATCGAAAGACCTCTGGAACTGAGGACATTCCACCAGGAACATGGAATGCTGGACTGCCTTGAGGGCCTGCCAAATTGTTAAATTGTGCTTTGTTGGTCTTCTGCCTGCCATCTTTTGCCTCTGAGTAAGAATGACTGGACCTGCATCTCTACATCCCAGAACCTAGCTATTTCCACGGGATAGTCAGTGTGCCTCCTATTTATGAATTCTCAGGTATATCAAAGGCGTCACACTGCAACCTGCAACCTGCACCTGGACTCCATAGCTGTGAGTACTGCTCTGCCAAGTGGAGCTAATCCACTTTACTCCTGAGGCACAGCCGGGAGCGCTGCTAAAGTATTTTGTTTGTTTTTTAAAAATATTGTGTGTGTGATTGTGATTTTAAAACTCACTACCCTCCCCTGCCTGCACTCTTCTGGGGCACTTTCCTCACCTCGTGTGATCCGCGCAGCTGAAGACAACGCTGCCGCGGTATTGCAATTGACATCGCCGCCATCAGCCAGCGAGCCGGTCTTGTGGCCACGCCCACTCTCTTGAGGCCACGCCCCCACCGCCTACATAACCGAGCTGACTGCTAGCTCAGTTAGATCTTTACTCCTGAGGCACAGCCGGGAGCGCTGCTAAAGTATTTTGTTTGTTTTTAAAAATATTGTGTGTGTGATTGTGATTTTAAAACTCACTACCCTCCCCTGCCTGCACTCTTCTGGGGCACTTTCCTTACCTCGTGTGATCCGCGCAGCTGAAGACAACGCTGCCGCGGGATTGCAATTGACATCGCCGCCATCAGCGAGCGAGCCGGTCTTGTGGCCATGCCGACTCTCTCGAGGCCACGCCCCCACCGCTCACAAAAAGATGTGCATTCCACGTACGCGCAGCGGACGGGCGCAGCGGGCGCGCCGAAGGCGCGCCAAAGGCGCGCCTAAGGCAGGCCCGTCTGGGCCCGTCCCGGCCCAGCCGGACCCAGGCCCAGTTACTCTGCCCATTTCTCCCACGGACCGGGTGGTCTACTCGAGGGACAGGCTCTTAGCACTCCATTCAGTAAAAAATCCCGAGTGCAGTTACTTCTACGTGGAAGACAAACCCTACATCAAGTGTGAACTATGTAACCCTGACACCATTACTGCAGGTAATTCCAGAATACAGCTGGGTCTCCTCAACTGTCGGTCCCTTCCTAAGCATGCTGATGAAATTAACCTGCTTATTCAGGATCACGGCTTGGACATTTTGTTCCTCACAGAAACATGGCTTACTGCTTGGGCAAATGCTGATATTGTTAACTCCCTAACCCCAGGATACTTAATCCAAACCTTAGACAGACCCCTTGGCAGAGGGGGTGGTCTTGCGATTATCCACAGAGAATATTTCGCATGCAGATCTGGTAATGCTAACATTGAAGATTGTGAAAGCTGCCACTTCGCTCTTCAAATATCCCCTGCACACTCCCTCTCAGGGCTGCTGATTTATCGCCCGCCGGGTACGCCTGGGAAATTCATAAGTGCTCTTATCGACAATGTTTCTCAGACAGCAACCTCTTCTCCCAATTTTCTCATTGTGGGTGACCTCAATTTACACCTTTCAGACCCTAATGATCCAACGGCGTCTGAACTTCTTCTTGACCTTATGTCCTTGGACATCCGATTAGTTAATCTAGGACCCTCACACAATAAGGCACATCTCCTGGACCCTGGTCCTGACCAACATCACGGACATTACCACTTGTTCCCCCGTTCCTCTGCCCTGGACAGACCACTTTTTTCTCCCGACTCAACAGACCATAACCCGGGTCACCGACCGTTGCTGGCACAAACTTGCGCCAGATGAATGGATCACCATTCTTGGGACAGCTCCTCCCTCCCCAATTTCAGACCCAGCCAATGCTGATGAACAGTTCAACTCCTGGCTTACCTCATCATTGGATAAACTTCTCCCCAAAACTACCATCCTTAGGCGAAGCAAAAGAGTGAGCCCTGCCCCTTGGTACACTCCTGAGCTTAATCTTTTACGGAAGGAGAGTAAAAGAACGGAGCGCTCCTGGAGAAAGGATAAATCGTCAGATAGTGTAGTGTATCAGGGACCCCCTGGTGAGGATAAAAATCCTGGGTCAGGGAAAAAGTTCAGTACAAAGGTATATACCCAGGCCTAAAAATATAAAGGAGTACCCAAAGGCTATTCAATGAATACAGTATATATAAGCCAACACACAAAATACTAGACTTGACTGGTATATAAAAATTTAATTATATTGATAAAACAATCAATCAAATACATATAAGCATACACAAATAATGCATTAGATACACATGATACAATGAAAAAAGTTCTCTTTTTTTCGGATCAATTTTTTTTAAAAGGGACATTTGTTCTGATAAAAATGCAGGATTACAAATATGAACATCCCAGATTCTATTGGGAGGGCTGTTAGTCAAATCGTCAGATAGGAAAGATGCCTATCGTACCTCCATAAAAAACTATAAGCTCGCTCTTCGTAATGCTAAAAGTATATTCTATCAGAAAAGGATAGAAAATTCTTCCTGCTCCAGCAAGGAAACTTTTGTTATTTTAAAAGAACTACTTAAAGCCCCTGACCCTGGACCTAAGATTCCGCCAGACCCCAAAGTAAATGAAGAAAAATGTCTTAAACTGGCCAAATTCTTCGAGGAGAAGGTTCAGAAAATTCTCGCCTCCATTCCACCCATTATTCCTAGCGTGGAAGATGGCACCAATACGAATCTTACCTCTCCCCGTCTAACTTCTTTGGGACCAGTAACTGCTGAGGAGGTCGCTACCACGCTAGACACCATTAAAAGCGGATCCCCTAGGGACCCTGTTCCGCTTCGCATCCTCAAAAAAATTGCAACTACCATCGTTCCCCCACTCACCCATCTCATAAATGCCTCTTTACTACAGGGAAAAGTTCCCTCGAGTTGGAAGGCGGCCGTCATCAAGGCGCTACTAAAAAAACCCTCTCTGGACCCCTTGGATCTGGCCAATTACAGGCCAATCTCTCTCCTCCCCGGAACCAGTAAAATCGCTGAAAAACTAGTGAATAAAAGACTCTCGCAGTATCTGGAAGCTAACAATCTGCTCAGATACTCGCAGATTGGATTCCGCCCAGGGCAGGGCACTGACATCGCCCTTCTCGCTGCGGTGGAGGAGGCCAGAGCCCTTTTAGATGCAGGAGGATCAGTAGCAGTGATCCTCCTGGACCTTAGTGCGACCTTCGACACCGTTAACCACCAGGTCTTAATCCAACGACTTAAGAACATCGGTGTGGAGGACACCGCGCTGTCCTGGTTCACCTCTTTCCTTGGCGAGCGCTCTTTTCAGGTCTGGGAGAATGACACCCGCTCCCCCAACTTCCCCCTCCAGTGCGGCGTGCCCCAGGGCTCATCCCTAAGCCCGACATTATTCAATGTCTACATGTCCCCACTGGAGGAGGTTGTTAACCCGTTTGGGGTGCACATCATCAGCTACGCTGATGACACGCAATTAGTGGTGTCTTTATCCCACCCAAACCAAAAACCATCTGATCTATACAACTGTCTGACAGCAATACAAGGATGGATGAATCGTTCGTCTCTGGAACTTAATGGCTCAAAGACTGACATTCTCCTCCTTGGTCAGAAGGGGCTTTCCCTCTCACAGAATATCTGGCCCCCTTGCTTGGGCGATCCCCCCGCTCCTAGGTCTGAGATCAAAAGCCTGGGAATCTGGCTTGAGATAGACCTGTCCTTTAGGACGCAAGCCAAGAAAATCGCGGGTATCTGCTTTGGGCTCCTTAAATCGATCAGGAAGATTCTGCCTTTACTCCCTCAGGCCTCCCAGAAACTGTTAATCCAAGGCCTTATCTTATCAAGGCTGGATTATAGTAACTCCATCTATCTGGGTGCTCCCGAGGAAACCCTTAACAAATTACAAAGGATCCAGAATGCCGCGGCACGGATCCTTACCAACACCCCGGCCAGATCCTCGGCCAAACCATCTCTGAAACTCCTTCACTGGCTGCCAGTGAGAGAGCGGGTAAGGTTCAAGGCTCTCTGTCTGTCTCACAGACTTCTGCAAGATAAAGGCCCCCCTATTTTGAGAAAATTCATTAGGCCCTACAAAGCCCCAAGATCCCTCCGTTCTGATCAGGAACACCTTATCATCATCCCTAGAGTTAAAAAGGTGCGCACGGGTGGACGGCGCTTTGCTGTTAATGCGGCCCGTCTTTGGAACTCCCTCCCCCGTGACCTTAGGACGGAACCAGACTACCTTCGATTCAGGAAGCGGCTGAAAACACACCTTTTCCCCTGATCTGTTCTCCCCTCTTCGCTCTGGCTGACCCTCTGCTGTTTGGATCTTAGTGCTGGGATACTTACGGGTGACTACGCGCTTTATAAAATGTATTAATAATAATAATAATAATAATACTTGACCCTTTGAAGTGAGTTTTCATTGCTGCAACCCAGAAAACAACATTGCACTGATCTGAACCGGTGCATTTCCTTCTATACAGATGCATCGCAGCTGCTGCAGCAACCATGGACACCACATCACAGACAGCACAATGCATCCTCCCCGGTTTCTGGCACATCTCTGACTTTGCATGGCTCGGTGCCGATGCATCGATTTGTGCTGAATACATTGCCTACAGCCAAGCGGATTGACGACAATGCATCGCCCCGATGGTCATTGCATTTTGACTCTCAACGCATCGATGTATCACACCTTCTGCAAGGTCAACAGCAGTGCATCACCTCCTTTGCTCCATGCATCGCCCTCGGTGTCACCACATCCAAGGTACTGTTCAGGGGGCCTTGTCAAGGCTGGTCACTGTACCTGACCCGTGCTTCATTGCGATCAGCCTGAAATTCTGGATTTGCCCTATTTGACATTATTTGTTTCTAAGGACTGCAAAACAGGTTATTCTTAAAAAAATCATACATTGACTGACTTCTGCTTATTGATTTTTTTCATTTTGATATTGTTTTACTCATAACAATAGTCTCAATGTTTCTAAACTGGTGTGGATTCCTTTTATGTTTTTTGTACTATGTGTTGTGTGTTGTGTGCCTAAATACATTAAACATTGCCTTATTGAAGCTCTGTACAAAGCTACCAGTAGATGAGCACAGGTTATTTTACAGTGTGTGCTGACTTACCCTTACTAGTATTGTAGTTCCAGCTTGGACAGGGTTCATACTTCAGGCAACCAGAAACGCAATTTTTAACAGAGTAATTTTGCGTTTAGCGCTATTTCTTAGTGTAAAACTGCCCACTCATGTCAAAATGAGCACCAGAATGAATTGTGCACTAAGAAATAGTACTAAATGCAGAAGAACACGAATATTGAGCAGCTGCTTGCACTCACTCAATGTCTGTCTTTACTAGGCCAGGTTTAATTTCAATTACGCCTGAGTAATGCTGCATTACTGTTTGACATGGACTAATTGCATTATTATTGGCATTCCCATGTCAAACAGTAATGCAACATTACTCAGGCGTAATTTAAATTACACCTGGCCTAGTAAAGACAGGGCACTTGTCTCCTTTGGCTGCAAAGCTGTAGGTGAAAGGCCTTTGTAAGGAGTTGGAGAGCAACGTGGGGAAATTATGTTATCCTAACATTATGTGGTATTCCGTATATTGTAGAGATAAGCTATTACACTTTAAATTCACTAACAGATCGTATTATGTACTGGCAGCCACTATCAAATTTGATCCCTACGTTAGCCCTGAGTGCCATAGATGTCACTTTGCTAATGCTTATTTCCTGCACCTCGCTTGGGGGTGCCTGGAGACATCCCATTCTTGGATCAAAATAAATACGTTAATGAAAGAAATTACAGGGTGTGCAGTGGTACTGATCCTTCCCTTGGTAGTTCTGCTAAGGCATGTAGCTGAGATTGCCATATCTGTTAGATTAACTGCTCTGCTATTACTATTTGCTAAGCTTAAAGTTACTATAGCCAGGATGAGAATTCCCGTGCCATTGGTAAATGACTGGATTTACAAAGCGTTTTTTTGTACGAAAGCTGCTCATTGCTATGCAATGTTATTGACACATCAGAGTACGTCCAAGAACGGGGGCCCCACCGAGAACATATTTAGAGTGCTAGACTCAACCCAGCACATGGTAACTGAACAACACACGTTGTGGGAGTCTTGTTGATTGAAATTGACCCAACAGTGTGTATACTACAGCTGGCCCCCTACCACCGCATACAGGTGATGCCAGATCTGAAAGCAAATTGTAATGTACATCTCCTTTCCATGTTTGATCTATTGCTGCTGTTAATAGCTCTTATATGTTGTCACTCCTCTTTCATTGACAGCTGTAATGAAACTATGGTAACACTAGGGATGACTTTGCTTTGTAAAAATGATGATATTTGTTTGTTAAGCTTCTTGATATGGTATGCTATACACTGTGCTACCAACATATTTGCATGTTCTCTGTAAACCTTTTCTTCAAGTTTAACTCAAAATTTGAAACTTTGATGTGTGTATATTTTGTTAATTCACTGAGTAGTATGTAACCATATGTCTGCTATCAGCTTCGTCTGGAGGCAATGAGGTAGCCACTGGCACACGTCAGAAGACCACCAGGATCCAGAATGTGGAGCAACCAACATTGTGGGACTCAGTGGCACTGAGGGAGAGGCAGCTGGCTAAAGGCTCCTTCACCACCTGATTCATAGGTCACTGACTTTGGTCAACCCTGCATGTCTGTGTCTCTGACCACCACCACTACAAACATCCTCACTTCTGTCCTCTCAATAATAATCCAGCACCCAATCTGTAAACAGTGTGGGGTCTCCTTAGACCCAGGAATCTTTTCTGGTGCGCCCATTTAGCAAGCACTAATATCATTGGAGACACTTGCGGTTCTTAAGAAACGCTGTTCCTGGTAGAGAGCAATGTTGCATGCCATCCAGGCTGTCAGTTTAGAAGTGACTCAGGTCATTGCATCATAGATGACATGCACTCTTCCCTGTCTGTTACACAAGGATGTCCTTCCTGTCTGTCTGTGCTAATGCTCCTCTGACACAACAGCATCAGGAAAACCTGCTCCTTCAACATCATTTCAACCCTTGATGCCATTAAAACAGCTGACCCCTTTCCAAAGATCACCTCAGTTTTCCCTACTGACCTTTTTCCTCCACCTCCCTCCACTATTCCACCCATGCAGGAACCCCATATTCTGAAAGAATAAAATATAAAAACCTCACCAATGCCATAAGCATTCTTCTGCTGAAACCCCAGGCTCTGCCCCCCCTTTGAATAATTGTTAAGGTGCCCCTGTCCCACAATGTAGGTGCCCAAACTTCCATCTGCACCAGAAGAATGGAGAAACCCAATCACAAGACCTTGCTGCAAAGGTGTGGAGGCAAGTGCAAAGCTTAAAAGACATACATTTTTCTGCCAATCCGCAGACATAATTGTTTTTTCTTTTTTTTTAAAAAAATGTATTCTCCCAGAGAATGAAGATTATTGTTGCCTCTTTTATTTAATATATAGAACAAGTTAAACTTGACCCTTTTGTGACTTTTGTTTACTCGTAAATATTGTTTGTTATTGAAAATGTTATAAGGTTTGCTCTATATAATTGGGCATTTCAATCTGTTGCTTATTTTAACCATGAACTTCCATTTATACTTCTTGTGATTTCCTATGTGTTGTATTCTGGGATACGTAATTTAGGGCCAGATGTAGGTAATTGCATTTTACCGATTCTTAAATACCGAATTTTACCGATTCGGTTTTTATGAGTCTGTAAATGCAATGTAGGTAAAAAATCGTTATTTTTTACCGAATCGGTAAAAATCGGAATCGGTCATTCGGTATTGGTAAATACCGAATCCGAAACCAAAGAAAAGTGAAACTGATTCACGCAGCCAATCAGGTGCCACCACCCTCCCCTCCCTACCAGGAAGTGGCTACACAGGCAGCTGCAACTAATTAGAAGCTTCTGGAGAGGCAGTTGGAGCTGAGCTGAGACCCTGAGCAGCAGAAAGTGTTTTGTGCACTTTTAAATTAGAAAAATGGCAAGCAGCATAGATAAAGATCAGCCAGAGAGGAAGAGGAAACTGAAATTCAGCAGCATGGAGCTGCAGGTCCTTGTTGAGGAGGTGGTGAAGGAGTACAGAATACTTTTTGGCAGGCAGTCCCTCACTGTGGCTGAGTCTGCAAAAAGGAACATTTGGCTGCACATTGAAGAGAAAGTTAATGCAGTTGGAGTGACTCCTAGAGACATAGAGGACCTTAAAAAGAGGTGGTACGACCTCAGGAGCCTGACAAAAAAAATCTCACCACAAGCAGGCAAGCAAAACTGGTGGAGGGAAGAACCCAGCACCCCCCTAACTGACCTGGAGGAGATGGTGAGCACAACCATAGAACCTGAAAGCGTCTGCGGACTGGGAGAAGTAGAGAGCTCAGCCAGAGCTGCCAGCAAAAAAGGTAAGACGCATGCACGGCAATCCCCCCCACACCATCATCTTTCCCTTTACCCTATGTGGCTAAGTGAACCCCAGTCCAGTACAGCTAGCACTACACAGGAGCAATGCATTATGGGACATGTATGTAGGAAATGAAAGTCAATGTCATACAGCATAGCAACAAGCAAGTTAGGGACATGATTCCAGACAGAGAGAAGCGCAGGCAACATGTACAGTGTTCAAGTGAAAAAATATTTAATTGTAGTGGCTGTGAGGCAGTACTTAGCTAATGTACGCTCATATGTCCACAGGTGAGACATCTCGCAAGCGTTCCCGGGAGACTGAAAGCACAGCACCAGAGAGAGATGGGAGTCAGGAGTCCGGTCCAAGTGCACAGAATGTATCAGAGGACACAGGTGCACCAAGTACACAGCCACCATCCCAAGACACATAAATGGATGCAGAGTTGTAGGCGTCCCCAGAACGTACACAATCCCCTCTGTTACTGTCATCCCCAGAAATGCCAGCACCACTGCCTGTGACAACACCTGCCGCAAAACAGAGCAGGAGGCATGTTGTTTCCCCACTATTGGAAATGGAGTCATCAGCAGGTGACAGGGAGGGGGAAGACGCACACACCTTAGGAAGCACTGCCGCACTGCAGTCCAGTGCAGAGGTGTCCCGTAATGTTTCCAGACGCCGCAGGCTCCGAGAAAGCAGTGTAGCTGAACGTGTGGAGGGTCCCAGTGTGTTCCGTGGCCTGGAGGGGAGCATGGTGAAGATCCAAAGGATGCAGGGAAAGGCCATCATGTCTGTCCAACGCCAAATGAGGACCCTAAACAACAATATGGAAGACATAGGGAAGGGCATCAGAGAAATAGTTGATGTCAACAAGGATATTGGAGCAGGGATGCATGATATGTCACAATCGGTGCAGCTTCTGTGCACCAAACTAGATAGGGAATTTTCATCAAGGCGCAAGGAGAAGCAGCGTGCGCAGCAACAAAATAAATTCATCAACCGCCTGGCCACAACCACTTCCCTGCTATGCAGGAAGTGCATTAACATGCAGGAGCGACTCACTCAAAATAGCAATGAGGTAACTAGGGGCATTGCTAGTCTGACCAGTGCCGTTGAGGTGCTGATGAATGCACAAGCAGCACAAACTGCTGCTCTGGATGTGCCAGAGAGTGAAGGGAGCACAAGTAGGAGCAGCATGGCAAGCCCCCTTGTCGTAGAGACCCGGAGGAGCAGCAGGCGCCAGGGTGTGGCAGCAGCCTAAACGTCAAGTGAAGACAGTCAGCCACAAACATCTGGCACTGGTAGACGTGGACGAAAATGAGAAAATCAGTTAATGGGGAAGTGACCAAGGACTAACATCTCTGAATGTATACTGTTTGAGTTGCACAATTGTGCTTTTGGAACCTGCGTAGTGAAAAAATTAAACTACGTTGGGTGCATACTCCACCTGTCTGTGTCTCTTTACTTACTTAAAAGTAGTTGTGTGTGATCTCTTCCCGTCTGTGTCTGCCATCTGTTGGTATTGCAACTCCTGCAGTGTTGGGTTCAGGCAGTGCTTGTTCGTCATCATGGTCCTCATAATCTGATAATTCCACCTCGGTGCCCTTCTTCATGGCAAGGTTGTGCAACATTGCACAGGTTGCAATTATCTTGCAGCAGGTCACTGGTGTGTACTGGCATGCCCCTCCACTTTTGTGGAGGCAGCGGAACCTGCTTTTCCACAGGCCAAATGTTCGCTCCACAATGTTCCTGGTGGATTTGTGTGCCCTGTTGTATCGCCTCTGGATGAGGGTTGAAGGGTTGAAGTAGGGTGTCAGGATGAAGGACCGGACGGCATATGCACTATCCCCTATTTCAAAATGAGAAAAACGTTGCACACATGCACACATTCACATAGATCTGAAACATGTATCAAGGGAGTGTCACAAACTGTTTTACCTAGCAAGTAGCCTTCACCAAATTCCCCCGCAGTCAGGCGCGCATAGATCCCACTATTCTAGAAAATGTAGGAGTCGTGGGTACTGCCTGGAAACTTGGCCACTATATCCGTGATGATGTAGTTGGCATCGCAAATGACTTGCACATTTATGGTGTGGGTTGATTTTCGGTTTCGGTAGATGTACTCTGTGTCAGCAGGTGGGCAAATTGGAATGTGGGTGCCATCAATGCAACCGATGACGTTGGGGAAGTGCGTTATTTGATAGAACCCAGTCTTTGTCCTGAGCAGTTCAGCATGCGTTTCAGGGAAGGTGATGTAGTGATGCATTCGCTGAATTATGGCCTCTAGGAACTTCCTAAAGAAGCGGGACAGGCAGCTCTGGGACACCCCACCTACCGCAGCAATGACACTCTGGTAACTGCCAGAGGCAAGCAGGTGTAGGCTACACAGCACCTGCACATGGGGTGGGATGGCGTGTGCCCTTTGGGAATGGATGCTCCAAAAGTGGGTGCAGGTCCCTTATCAAGTCCAGGATGGTTTGGGGATGTAGCCTCTACCTTTGTTGAATCTCAGCATCAGTGAGTTGCAATAGGGTAATCCTCTGTCTGTAGACCTGCTCTTCCCTTCTCCAGACCCTCTCTCCCTCTGCCTGTAGCCGTAGGCGCCTCGCAATCACATATAATGCCGCCATTCTAATCAAACTGTTGCTTGGGCCCTTTTTTATAGCTTGCACCTGGTTACCACCTGCTTTCAATCCATGGTAAATACAGACTCTTAAATACCGATTTTCATGCAAAATCGGTATTTTAGAGGTTACCTACATCTCAAAATGCATTTTTACCACTTCTTATTTACCAAATTGGTAAATTTACTGATTCGGTAAAGTTTCCGACTCTGTAAATTTTCCGATTGGGTACATTTACCGATTCTGTAAAGTTTCCGACTCTGTAATTTTTCCGATTCGGAAATTTACAGAATCAGTAAATTTACGGAGTCGGTAAATTTACAGAGTCGGTAACTTTACCGAATCAGTAAATTTACCGATTCTGTAGTTTTTTGAGCCCCTACATGTCGAAATGCAAATACCGGTCGGTATTTTCGGCCGTTACCGACCGGTATTTGGCTACCTACATCTGGCCCTTATTCCTTTATCCTTGTGTATTAAAGGAAATAAAAATGGTGTTGTGGGGGCTTAGTGTGTGAAGCATACAAAGGGGTAGTAGGTGTAACTAGATGTTACATTATTTTTGTGTTAACATGTCAGAATACCTTCAGATATTAGGGATCACATAGTCTACATACCCCACATTATGTATGCCTTCAACGATGTTGTGAGCGAGTATTTTGCCATTTATATTATATACACGATTTAAAGATGTGACATAGCACTGAATGGGTTGAGAAAAGACCTACTTGAAGTACATGGTTGCATCATATGTTTGTGAAGTGTGTAGTAAATGGGTAAACTGGTAGCCTAAGAATAGTTGTATGATTTATTTTGAACACTTCAGTTTAACGGTATTACTAGTGTACATACATTTTTAACAAAATAGTAACAGTTTAGTTATAAAGTGTTAGCAAATATGTTTGTGTGAGCATGTGCATTTATAAAAACAAACTGCATTCACTTACTGATTTGAGTTCGTGAGAGGTAATACAATTATGTTAGGTGAGTTTTTATATGGGTTTGCAGAGTGAGGCATGTGACTAGACAGCAATGAAGGGTAAATTGAAGATAGATTTGTTGCACACAAAGTTGTACTTAGGGTCATTGTTAGTTAACATAGTACATTAAAATAGTTTAAACAGCTGTACTTACTTTCAGTTTTGATGTGCATTTGTTTTTGTTGTTGGTCCACTATTGCCAGATATTGCCAGACTATTGCCATGCTATCCTAACAATCTGTGATTTGCCCACACATAGAATAGGCTGAATTGGTTAGCAGTCTGAGGTTCTTTTTGTGAAGCTCAGAGTACTCATTGACCATTCGAGCACTCAATCTGCCATTATCAATAAATTACTTCTGGATTTCACATGCAAGTTCAAAATAAATTTACATATTCTATCATTGTAATGAGGAATGTTCCTAAAAGTTATCTATCAAGATCTCCTTCTGCAGAGATCTATAGCATCCATGACTTTAGCATGTGTGATCATTGTAGGTTTGTAGTTATCAATAGGGTTCACAATGGGTATCCTAAAGATGTAGGCACATTTTGTTTTGGTTCACACTGGATCATGCGTGTTCTTGTCTTCGGTTGTCAAGTTGGGAACCCTCTCCTGCTTCCGCCATCAGAAGCAATTGTCTTTTGGTCCCACTCTGTGATCTCCACTGTACTCCTATTCTGATTTCAAAACTTATTATACCAATCTCCATTTTGTGCATCCATTTATTTGTAGTACACTACCTCACCAAAGGTAATTTTTTATTTGCTCAACTTCTAATTGCACAAATGCCTGTCTTACTCTTCTCTCTTCAGATCAGTTCCTTTTCAGTTCCACTCTTGGAGTTGTATTATGGATAGGGCACACTTTCCCTGTTTGCGCCACAACGCACCTTTAAATAGATGAGAGAGGCACAAGCAGAGAAAGTGTGCCCTATTACAGTGAATGTACTGCCCCCAGGGCAGCCACGTATTCGCCCTGCCACCAGGGCAGCGCATTCAAGTGAAAAACGGAGTGGCTTTGAAGCAGCTGCTCCGTGTTTCACTTTGCATGTGGAAAATTCCACCTGCACTTTTAAAGGAGGATTAGAAATCCCCTTGCAGGCAGGTGCAATGAGTGACTGCATCCGTCTGAAAGGGGATATCTGGGGAGTCCATAGGACTCCCTTTCCCACTCCAGAGGGCTGCCATTAGGGGTGCACTAACAATGCAACACCTTTTAGATGGTGCACTGTCAGTGCGCCTCCTCGCAGTTTCTTTGCCTCTACACCGTGCCAATAGCACTGATCTTGGCATATCAGTTCATCAGAGACTAAACCATAGTCATCTGCATAATGTAGAAGCTTTTCTGCATTCGAGAGCCACAATAAGGCCCCATTTCCAGTTGCGACCCGTGGTCGGAGTGCTGCCGGGCGCTCACGTGGGGTGGGGGAGGGTCCGGCGTGGGGGGTAGGAAACTATGGATTATGGCCGATTAGCGGTAAGTAAATATATAAATAAATAAAAACACATTTTGTTGTGCGCGCAGCATCCTCAAATGTGATACAGCGCGCCCATGGAAATTAATTTTATTTACTTAAATGTTTACTTACCTCTAATTGACCATATTCTGTAGTTTACTACCCCCCAGCCTGCCCCTTCCCCGCCCCAAGTCAGCGCCCGGCAGCACTTCCACCACAGGCCGCTACTGCCCACTTCCCACATTCCCCAGAAATTCATGAAGCTACCCTTTCTACTGGTTTGCAGAATACAAAGGCCTTTTGTAGCATCCACTGTGTCATAAATGAACAGGCGCCCTCCATGACTAGGGGAGGGGCGCCCTTAGTTGCGCCATGGGACTGAGCCTCCTCCGGGAGCCAGAGAAGGAGGTGGGGCTGGCCAGATAATGAAGGGCTGGCTGCAAGGGAAACAAAACTTATAGGAAACAAAACTTACCAGAGGTATTTAAGACTGTGATCCAGGGGTTTCATTCTCTTTGTCCCCCTCGGACCACAGCCTGGCTGCAGGCACGTCGTCAAGAGTGTAGTTGATGTGGAGTGAGGTTTCTGTAGGGCTGAGTCAGAGGGGGCCTGGGCAGGTGAAAGTGCGGTCCTGCTAGGTGTCAGTTACGTAGCAAGCACAGTTATTGTGATACTTTGACTTGTAGCGAGAGAATTCTCTTCATATAGTGGCCAACAATAACAACAATCTCAAGGGTAAGGAGCTCCCTGTCTGGTACCACCATAATTTGGTCACAGGTGACCCCGCAATAAGTTTGAAGGGGACAATGCGCCACCAAGCGCGGTGAACAAGTCTGTGAGGAGTTTGAATAAGGAGATGGAAAAGCTGTTGAAGGTTTCTTCAATAAGGTCCATTAGGCATACCTTGATACAGGCATAAAAATAGGAATTATAGCTGGTGGATGGGGTGCATCTGTCCAATGCAGGGTTGGAGCTATTCGCCCAACTATATTAGGGGCCATGGTTTTTGGATCTGAAAGATGAAGCAACCTTTAGGGGGAGGGCGAGAGTGCCAGTAGGATTCTGGGGGTCTGCTGCAATAAGGTATCCTTGGGGAACAGTGTGGGCATGTGCCCATGTTTCTTCTGCTCCCATGCTCACTATTCTAACGTAAGTGCCGGTCCATGTGAATAACACATGGCACAGTACGTTTTTTACTGACGGCAATTTAAAAATAAATAAATAAACTGCCGGGGGGGGGATTGGTTCATCTCATCTCTTTCTCACCAGGAATTCGGTGGGGTTCAGTAGAATAAGGTTCATTGGTATGAAAAGGGCAGGTGTTAAGGGAGAAGTGTCAACGTCAGGGGGGGAGGGCGAGTGCGCCGGGGAGCTTCTCACCCTGTGGTGGAGCCTTGACATTTTACAACAAGGGGGGATACACAACAATGGAGGTGCAGCCATTCGAGGGACCCCTCTAAGGGGTATATTCCACGAGTGCAGTGGATAGGCGGGGAGGAGGGACTGACCTGACGGTAGTCCCGGACTCTACTGCCCTAACCCACCACTTATGGACTGAGTACAATCTTGAGGAGGATTCCTGTTTTTCAGGTACCTCGGAGGGCCGGTGCGGTATGCGGTGCCCTGGATGTCAAATAATGCAACGGTTTTCTGTAGCGCGTTGGGGCCTGACGGCGCAATGTGCGCAGCACAGATGAAAATTGGCGGCCTAGACAGTCAAGTTCAAATGTATGGTCAAGTTCCTGTGTATGGCCGAGTTTAAAGATAAAGGGTAAGCTCGAAATGTACGGCCAAGTTGTTCTAGTGTACCGCCGAGTTAAATGTAATGTCGTACCTAATTCTCTTACTGCTGTGGACATGTTGATGCAGATAAAGTGTGATGCTGTGAATTGTTCTTATATATCCAGGAAGGTTACTTTTCCTTGGTAATGGTCTAGATGATTCACTTGGATTGATGTGAATAAAAAGGCTATGCCGTGGACAACCTATCATGATTCCGAGAGTTTTTGGGCGTAGGGGGCAGTAAGGTGAAGGAATTTGGGGAGGAGGGAATCTCACGATGTGCGCACACTATAAATATTACATTTCAATTGTGATGAAATCTGTCTCACTGTAACTTAGGCTGTCTGTCACTCAATTAATAAACTAAAATAGCATGAATTCAGGAAAGTTGTAATTGGTTAAAATCAACATTTGAATGTAAAACACTTAAAGCGAGAACCCTTTGCCTAGATAAACATTCCCCTTCTTTTTTTCTGGCTAACTTGGTAGATATGGGGTATTAGCTTTACAATAACTACTATAATTATTGCTTATGATACACAGAAAATGGGTTTTGGTTCTGAACCCTACATCCCTTGATTCGAAACTTTGAAACGATCATCTGCATTAGGCCAGAGAAGTATAATTATCTCACAACATACTCTTAGCTGTTTAGTGTATTATTCTACCTCAAGGTAGTGCTTCCATTGCACAAAGCATGATATGCACTGTTTTCAGATTGTGCAGGGTCTCTTTGCAGAGCACAACATCCATCGTGACTGCAGCGGCCAGATCAGGTGAGCACGGGGCGGGGCGGATGCAGACAGAATGTGATTTATTTAATTTTCCCTATTCCTTTGTCAGTTGACATCCCATCCTGCCCCACCACGCTCACCTGCACTGTCCACTGCTGCATACTGATATAAAGGATTCTCCATCTCAAGCCTACATATTCTTCAATCTTCATTATTTAAGAAATGCTTACGAAGTGTATGTAACTAATTTGTTCTGTAAGAGTGCTGTAAAATTCTTCAAGAATGTTTGTGCAAAACAAATGCCTTAATTACAAACTGCAATTGTTCTACTATGGTTTCATATGCCCAAGTACACACGTCTTTTAAAATGTATATATTGGTGTTTTTACAATTTTGTAAAGGTTTTAATTAACCATGCACAAATAATAAATGTTACCTTACCTTACCTTACCTTACCTACTATGGTTAGACACAGCAATAGATTATGCTTCAACTCAGAATTTGTTTTAATATTAGGTTTTGTTGGTTTCAGTTTAGAAAACCTCCTGTGTAACGTGGCTCCCTGACTCTTTAGGTCTCGCCTAAGCAGCCCATGAGCTGTCTCATCGAGAGATGCTGTATACATTATTGCGGGGGAAGATACACCCACTTTCCGCCTATTTTTTGATTGGCTGAATTCCTAAATGCTGCAATCTGCTTGGTTTTCCACAACTTAATCCGGCCTTCTGACGGCCATGTCATAATTTTTCTCCTTCCATAGCTATCGGCCACTTTACTTTTAAAACTCTTTTTTCCCCCTGCCTCCACCATTCCCCCCGCAGTCCGTAAGTTCTCTGCCCACCACCCCTCATCCACTCCCATTCGTGCCTTTTTGAACCTCCCCATTTTTGTTTACAATGCAATAGGACTCCCGTAAATACAAGTCCTATTGCATTTGTAAATGCTTCTTTTCTGCAGGGATTGCCTGGCTGAGTTTGCACTATATTTTGCCTGACCTGTCCAGACTCTTGCATGCGTGCAATGACTTACATCATGTGCATGCGCGCCAAACTAGTAACTCTTTTAATGGCCCTTTGTGCCTTCATCTGCGCAGAATGTGTGAATTGTCATCGCGCTGTTCCAGGTTTGGTTTGTGTGCCTCAGTTTGATTGTGGTCGGCGCTACAGCCGGCATTACCTGGCACTGTTAGTCTCCAGGGAGACGCTGGCTCCGGCCTGACTGCAAACAAACAAGGGCTGCGCTCCAGGAAGGAGTGACTGCGTTCATGCATACAGCTGAGCAGAGTGCAGGAGAGTGGAATGCAAGGCTCTGAGAGTGTGTCCTGGCCAAGTGGCCCATAATTCACCCTCTAAGCTCTTCTGGGGGTAATGCCCGCTGCTGCCACGGGCACGGAGGATCATATGTCTCTGACGGTCAGTGTGTATGTCAGATCTCGTCACAGTGAAAGAAACTGCCGCCCTAGGACACAACCTTAAGCACCTTCAGAGTGAACATGAATGCGATAGCGCTTGCTCTGACTCGGCTCTGCCTTTTAGGCCTGTCGGGTAAGAAGAAGCTTTTCTGTTATTAGATCTTTAGCATGAATCGGGTTTCTTTCAATGTGTGAGACGTTGTGAGGGTCGGAATGCTCAGGTGAAGTGTATTGCTGGAAGTAAAGACATGTGACTGCTTGCAGGCGCAACACTTTGATTTTTGCTATTTTTCTGTAGACAACACTTCACCCAAGTGAGTTACTGGTTGTGCACTATTGAAAGAGATCCTGAGAATGTATACGAGCCTGGTTTGCAAAGGACCTAGATATGAAAAGCAACAGAGCTATCCCTGGATGCTTATTACATAAAACACGCCATACACCAGCCAAAGATCGTCTGCATCCCACTTATATAACAAGCACCCTGGCTAGCTGTGTGGTGACAATGTAGCGCCATCATGGAATGGTATGAGAACACTCTTCTCTGTGAGGATATGCAAGGGTGGTCCATCCTTTGAGGGCATTGGTGGTCCCATTGCATGAAGTTGGGGATATAGTCTGCACTCACTTTCACAGTCATACACCTCTCTCAAGGAGGGAAACCCGGCGGAGGCAGCTTCTCAGCTCTGACTGGCTTTTGGATAGGCCTCTTGTCCGTAGGGTGACCAACTGACATGGGTGCAAATTCAGGACGGTGAGTGTAAAAATTCAGGACAAAGGGTCAAAATTCAGGCCAAAAATTCAGGACAGGAGGTCAAAATTCAGGGCAAAACTTCAGGACAAAAGGTAAGTTTTACAGACACATCAGAGGTCGCGCAATAGAATATAATTAAGCCGGTCCATATCCAAACATATTCAATCATTTGCAAACCTATCCATCATGTATCCTTCTATCCATCATTTCACTCATCCATCCCTCCATCCACCCTTTCACTCATCCATCCATTTTCCATCCATCCATCCTTTCACCCTATTTATCAGTACACTCATCCATCCATTCTTCCACCCATCCAGTAACTCATCCATCCAGCCTTTTATCCTTTCACCCATCCAGCCATCCTTTCACTCACTCATCCATCCGCCCAGTCACTCATGCTTCCACTCATTCACCCTTTCAGTCATCAATCCATCCTCCCTTTCTCTCTCCATCGCCCCTTTCACTTAGCCATCCTTCCTTCCACCCATCCATCTACTCATCCACTCATGAATTCATCCATTGACCCTATCAGTCATCTATCCACCCTTCCACTCCTTCACTCATCTAGCCATCCATTTGTCCATCTACCCTCCCTTTTACTCCCTCATCCATCCTTACAACCACCCGCTCACTCATCTGTCCAGCCATTCCACCTTGCACTTATCAATTTATCAATCCATCCATCATTTCACTCATCCATCCACCCATTAACTCACCCATCACCCACCCGTTCACTCATCCATCCATCCTTTCACTCATCCATCCACTCTTTTACCCATCGATCTACCCTTCCACCCATACATATATCTTTTTACCGTTCTCTCATCCATCCTTCCACTCACTCATCCATACATCCTTTCTCTCATCATGCATCAATTCACCCTTTCATTCATCCATTTACCCTTTCACTAATCTATCCAGCCATCCACCCATTCCTTCATTCACTCACTCACCCACCTTTTCATATTAATTATGAGCTGAGCCTTTGTCTGCAGAAATGCAGACAGAAGAGGCCCATCAAGAATTGCCCCCCAGCTGTAGTTCCTAAAGCAATGGGTGGGGGTAGGGTTCCCTATGCCCCTGCACATAGGAAATCTGAAAACATGAAATTCATGGGTCATGCATGATGCACAGTGGCTGGCCCTGAGGTAACTGTGAGATGGTGTTGTTTCCAGGGCTTTAAGTGGGATGAAAATACCAGGGATTTCTCCAAAGGGGGTGTTCGATGTAATTGAGGGCGTGGCTTAAAACACGTAAGCTAAAAATATGTGCTTAATATAGTGTGCTGCCTGACTGGTATTTTGCCTCTTCTGTCATTGTATCCAGATATATAACAACAAGTAATGTTACACCTGCAACAAGCCAGAACTATAGGCTTTGTCAATGGTTGTTAGTTGCATAAAATAAAAAAGTAGCAATCTAACTTCCTTGAATATAATATTGAAAATGCATCAGTTCTAAAATGACGAGACTGTGAAAGAACTCTCGCCCCTTCTTTTGAACTTCTTTGATCTGCTCCTTTTCTTGAGCTGGATTCTCATGTAGCAACATTGGCGTTTTTGCACATTTATTCTGTCTGACAGAATGCCCTGCCCTAGACAGAGCCTGGGGGAGGCCCACCACATGCTGTGCCGGACTAGACTGGATCATTGTCATTCTGTATGTGACAATCAGCCAGCATACAGATTAACAATGGGCAGGTGGGGCTGCTTTTGTGCTCCGAGGAGGAGTGCAAGCCGGCCCCATCAGGGAGTTGAGGCTTCATGCAGGGAACAGTGCTGTTCTCTGCAATGCCCAAAATTGCGGAAAAAAGGCATCCGTAAAAGCGATCCTCACGGACAACAGACGTGAGGTCCAAATTAAGGACGGACCATGACATTTATGGATGGTTAGTCACCCTACATCATACATAATCTCATAAAGATGCACACTCTCATACACACACAGACCATCACGCACACATACCACATCATATGCACAGAGTAGGAACTCACATAAATCCAATGACATCACAAGTTGCTAAAATAACACGAACACGCATACCTCTCACCGTCGCAAACCTTAAATTAACATCAGATATGCTTAAAACATGTGAAATTGGGCAAATGTTTGGAAAGTAAAACACAAAGAATTGAAGAAGGGTCTGAGGGAAATTTAAAGACCTGCCCAGTTCTTATCCCCCTAACTGTAATCCTAACAACAAAAGAACCAGGGGTCTATAACGGAGCTTCAAGTACTCCGAGCTGCTGCAAAACTCCTACATAAGTGAGTTAGGCGCTAATAGAGCTACATAAGTCTCTATATCTGAATGTGTGCCAGGACAAACATGTCGAAGGACCTACTGAGATTGTTGGTAAGACCCGTACAGAGATGTGTTGGATTCCCATCAAATAGGTATGTAGATCAAATGTTCTCATTTGGTCATCCAAAAATGGGGTGGTATGTCTCTTGATCAATGAGACCCATCCATCGCCCTTACTCAATTGGGTCGCACCATCAATCGCTAAGGTACCCATGAACAAATGATAAAGATGGGATCGAGTGCAGTGCAAAAATCAAAAGATGTGAATCCAACACATCTCTGCACGGGTCATACCAACAATCTCAGTAGGTCCTTCGACATGTTTGTCCTGGCACACATTCAGATATAGAGACTTATGTAGCTCTATTAGCGCCTAACTCACTTATGTAGGAGTTTTGCAGCAGCTCGGAGTACTTGAAGCTCCGTTATAGACCCCCGGTTCTTTTGTTGTTAGGACAAATGTTTGGAAAACCTTTGTTATTCACTCATATATTTTCTGAGTCAGCATTTTACAGTGGCAGAAGAGCAGGCAGCCCGCCTAGTCTAAAAAAAAAATAAGACACCTTCCCCGCTCTGGGTGTGTGTACACTCCGGCAAAAGTCCCTAATAAAATGAAGGCAAAAGACTTTGGAAAATGGAGCGCTTTTGCAGCATCGGAAAAAACTATCGCGAATAATGAAAAACTGACCCAAGATTCTAAGTTTCTTAAATTTACTTGAGAACACTCGTCCACAGGATCAACTACCTCAGTGGTATTAGACCAGAGCCAGTTCTATCAAAGCTGTGTTTTGAGTAAATCTATTGCAGGCTGCACAACTTGTTGTGAACAGAGAGGAATCCTGTCCCTTGTGCAAGAGATGAGACACCAGTATCATGCAGACACTCAGGAACACTTAAATCAGTTTGGGTGAACTGACCCTGGCATATGCATTTGTTGAATTTCCCACCCTGTTCACAAATATAATGTATGTTATACAAATTTGGATTTTTTTTCATTTGCATATTTCTGGACCCTTCCAGGTTTTTTCAGTGTACCTACTGTCGTGACATAGTAGAAGTATTTCCTGATGAATATCAGACGTCTTACTTTAATACCTTTGGGCGCCTTCATTTATCACTAGTTTCTGAACAAAAGCAGAATGCCATGAGCACCTATTACATTACACAAGGTCACATTAGTTTGCTGACACTGGAGATTGAGGGATTTGCCAGAATAACACAATGTTTAAACCTGAATTTATTTTTTATTTCATTGTGTGTGTGTTACTTTTTTGCGTTTGTAACTGCATATGAAATAAAGTCCTTACAGAATAGTTTGTTCTTCTCAGTTACCTCTTTGACCCTGCCACCACTCTCAATGACCCCAGCCCCCATAGCACAATTTGTATATTTTACACTTCAAGTCTGTAAATGAAAACCGCCTGGAATTGCGCCAATAAAGAAGTCCACACTTCCAGCCCGTCTTCATTTACACTTCTTTGCTAAGGTGTTTGCAGCCCCCTGGGAATGCAGTCACAGACCCCCAGCGGGGCGTGCCTCACTGTATGAAGACCTCTGGCAGAAGGAGGCAGCAAATGCAGGGCCCCATTATCATTCTGTGTTTGATAATCAGGAAGACAACAGAATGATAATGGCCAATAGCAATCTGCCTAGAGGGGCTGCTGCAGGCCTTTCAGTTCACAGCAGTGTGAACTGACCCCCTGCAGTGAGAGTTAGAGAACTCTCAGGCTGCTTGCAGGGGGGACAGCTTGCACCAATGACCAGAATTACGGACAAAAGGCGTCCGTGAAAGACTTCCTGACGGACTACGCACAAGAGGTCCAAATAACGGGCAGTCAGTGAAATTTACGGACGGTTGGTTACCCTACCTGTCCCTCGCAAGCAGCCCATCACCCAGAGTACTTGGGCCTCACTTGCTTCCTCCTGAAAAGCACGGCCTATGGGGTGGAGAAAACATTTTCTACTGCAGGAGTGGCTTGCAGCTTAGGTTTGCCTACGGTGCTTTGACCCGGTTCATATTGGATGAAGAGCATTGCACTCTTTCCTAGCTGTTTTCCGACATTCTTTTCGAAGCATGTACATTTGTCACTGTTACATAACATTTCAGGACATGGTTGACATAAACGATTATAAGCTCTGTTGTTTCTGTTCTGTCTTTTGCTTAGACATCAATATGTGAGCATGACATACATTGAGTAGAGCTCCAAAATATATGGCTAACGGCAAAGTACATTTTTCTTAACGAATTTAGGGGCATATTATCAAGGACCGGTGTTAAAATTATCGCTGTTTTATCAGCAGGAAACTGCAGATAAAACGGCGATAATGGGCTTGATAATACGCCCATGTTAAATCCCATAGAAGCCCATGTTCTGGTGTTAACATGGGCTTCTGTGGGAATTAACAAGGGCGTATTATCAAGCCCATTATCGCCTTTCCTGCCGATAAAACGGTGATAATTTTAACACCGGTCCTTGATAATATGCCCCTAAGAGCCCAGCACACGTATATAATTAAATCCAGTAACACTCATTCTCTGCTTGGCTACAAGGTTAAGTTTCTCGATGCTTTCTTACAACCCAACTGAAAAATGCGTGATTGGATGTTTTTAAACGTACTCAGCATTCCTAATCAGCCACGTTTGGTGTTGCACCGATAACTTGTTCTTCTTTGGTTTTATTGCTGATGTATCATGTGCCATTTGCGCTCTCTGTGGGATGTTGGCCAATTCTTGTGGTTAGTATTTTGTGCCAATGTATAATATGTTTCTATGAGACAAGTTCCATTTATCATTTAAACATGTATATTTTCGCTGCTATTGATGGCCGTAAAAAGATTTCAGATGCTGTTGTCCACATGCTGGTAAAAATGTAATTTTTAAATTGCCACATCGTTTTTCTGATATCACATAGGGCCATACGTATCAACAGTCCGTTTTGCGATTCCTAACTAGCGATTTTTAAGGAATCGCTATTTAGAAATCGCAAAATGGTATGTATGTAGAAATCAGCTTCTTTTTAGCGATTTCTGAAAATTCCTTAATTGCGATTAGCAAATTGCTAATCGCAATTAAGGAATAATTTTCCATTCATTTCTATGGGCCAGGAGGCCCATAGGAATGAAGGGGAAATTTGCTAATCGCAATTTGCTAATCGCAAATTGTGAATATTTTCAAGGGTGCAGGGGTGTCCAAAGGACACCCTGTTGCACCTCTGAAATCGGCATGGGTGCACAAGTGGCACACATACATGCCCTAAGGGCATGTATGTGCGTCACATGGCACTTAGAAAATTGTAAAAATATGCATTTAGGAAGGAATTCGCAAGTTACCACCAACTAGAAGTTGGTGGTAATTTGCGATTCCTTAAGGCCAATTTGCTAATTTTTTTTGGCTTCTTACATTGCATTTAAGGAATCGCAAAATATGCGATTCCTTAAATGCAATTGCAAGATAAGGAATCACTATTTTGCGATTCCTTATTTTTCAAGCAGATTTGCTTGATGCATACCATTAGTCCAAATCGCATTCGCAAACGCCGAAATTCTGCAAATTTCGGCTTTTGCGAATTCAATTTGGCTTGATACATATGGCCCTTAGTCAGTTAATCCCTAGAGATGTATACACTTACATATCTAGTGTACGCCTTGCCAAAGCATTGGAAGCAAAGTTAACTAGTTTAGCCTCTTCCCTTTTTTCCGAAACAGTACTAGTTTACGAAGTCAGAGTTATATATTTTTGCTTGATCTTAACGAAGTGATGGTATCCATTGTTACATTTGTCAATAGACAGCTTAGCTCAAATATTATTGTTAAATCCCACCCTCCCAAATGGATAATTGCTCATAGTATGATCTTTCATAATAGAACATGGGTATCTAGTGTATCTTGCAAGACAATCTTTTAAGCACTGTATTCAAAACCACCCACAGTCAACATTGTTGAAATTAACACCATGTACCTGGCATGTCACCCAGTTTGGTGCTTACTTTCCCTCCATATTAAAGAACAGTAGATGTTTCAGCGCCCAGGCTAATGTGCTGATAGCTGCCTGCCCCTGCCTCAGTTCCATTGCTGCAGGGTGCTTGGTTGTTCTGTGAATAACCTACATGCAAACCCCAAAACAGTGACATCTTAGGCAAATGTGCAGCCAATCTGCCTCACTCATAAATCATGCCTTGTTGCATCTCCGAAATTCACATCATACCTGCAAATCAGGTAGGTAAATGTAGAAAAGCAGCTTTTTTAAATTAAGGAGCAGAGTTGTCACAACTCACTTTCATTCAGTAACGAGCAATAAATGTCCGTTCCTGATGTTGTGTATCCCAATAAAAACCGAATGCACCGCATCAGAAGGCATGATTCTGTATTCTAGTCTATGAGTCAAGCATATACTCGTTTTCATTTGACTAATTTATCTTTAGGAACAAGTAGGACAATAAATAAGACATAAGACTTACAATCTATACAAATATAGGTTGGTCTGTTTTGTCTCAGCACTTGCTCAGCCTCTCTCCTGAAGCCCTTACTCCAAGATGCATTTCTTTAAACAGATCACCAAACATTCTCAAGGGTAATAAATCCGATACTGTTCTCATAACAATATCAGTGTGTTTACAGAAAGACTGCGTGTTTTCAGATATCTAGCTCAAGTATATCTGAATTGCCTTCGTCCTTTGCAAACTCACCGCATAATTTGTTTGCTAAGTCAATGGGTCTAGTCTTGTTCGCCAACATTTTAGCTTTTTCGATGCTCATTTTTCCAGTTTTTTTGTAAAACTATGGGGCATATTACCAACAACTAGTGATAATTATCGCTATGTTGGCTTAGCGGCAATAAATTTATCGCCGTGTTACGGCGATTTTTATCGCTTAGGAGCCTTGCTATTATCAAGGTTTATCTCCTAAGCGATAAAAATCGGCCGAAATGCATGAATATCGCTGTAAAGTCAGTGATATTCATGCATTACCGAGCTAATGCTCTTAGCCATGTTATCCACCTCCCATTGGATAACATGGCTAAGAACTGTTCAGGGCAGGTGTTAGCTTTTGGAGATATTCCAAAAGTTGGTAATAGGAGATAGCGATGTTAGCGACTGTTTCCAGTCGCTAACATCTTGGCACGCCCACTTTGCATGTCATTAGTGATAAATATCTCTGACAGGCAAAGCGGGGCCCAAGATGGTCGCTATCTCCTACTAGCTGTCGCTAACTGGTGTTAGCGACAGCTAGGTAATAGGGAGATAATTTTATCTCCGTCCTCTTGTCTTTTAAAGCCAAAAAAGCGGAGATAAATCCCTTGATAATATGCCCCTGTATTATTAATAGCTGCGGGCCCTTGATAATGTTACAAAATAGCCTTTCCTCTCAATAGACACTTCGCGACAACAGTTCCTGCTAGGGAACTACGGGCCATATTATCAAGAAAGGGCGACACATTATCGCCGCTTTTATCGGTAGGAAACTGCCGCTAAAGCGGCGATAATGTGCTTGATAATATGCCCTTGTGAATTCCCATAGAAGCCCAGGTTCTGGTGTTAACCTGGGCTTCTATAGGAATTCACAAGGGCATATTATCAAGCCCATTATCTCCGCTTTAGCGGCAGTTTCCTGCCGATAAAAGCGGCGATAATGTATCGCCCTTTCTTGATAATATGGCCCTACATTGTGCGGCTGTGCTCTATGCGAAAGAACAGACTAGTGTCACTCCCAGCCTCCTGCTACATGCTGTCAAGGGCGGAGGACAAATATGAGCAGACCAGTGGATGAAACGTGCTAGCCCATGTAAGTGTTTCATCTATATATTTTTAGTAAAAGGAAAAAGGTCTTAGTTCACACCACTGTCACTGCTGCTTTGTTACAGATCACAACTCCTCCTTATATCACAACCCAGTAAGAGTCTATGGTACTGTAGTTTTATGCTGGTCTCTATTAGGACACCTAGTAACAGCATCTGGTACTGCAGAGTTCTGCGTTTCACTCTCAGGACACAAAGGAACAGACTGTAGTACTGTGTGCTTTTGTTCCTCACTTTTTAAACACCACTGAGTACCATTGAGTTGGGTAACAATAAACATCTGTTATTCAGCGCCAAGATGACTCCGGGTGAATGTGCGCTTTACAAATACACATGTTATGTTATGTTATGTTATGTTATGAAAAACCACTTTAAGTCTTTATACTCACTCTTGGGACACCCAGTAACAGCCTATAATAGAGTCGTTTTATGTTACTTACTTTCTTGAATACCTAATATTGATAAAGACAATAGGTCTTGCTTTAATTTGTTATGTGTGCACTCAATATTTGGGCATGCCTTTGTTTTGTTGTCTTACCATATTAAAGCTGGGGCATCTGGCTTCGCAAAGGCTGCAGTTTTACCATTTAATAATGCCACAAATAAGAGGTCTTGCTCTCACCCAGCCCAACGGAACTTCATTTATCAACCCAGACATTTCAAAGGCTCAAACAGCACTGCCAGTTTTGAATCGTGAGATTTGTATCCACCCTCACATTGACGGAAACTTCTTAGTCACAGTCATGAGAATAAAATCTATTGCTGTTTTAGAGTGGTCAAACTACTTCAGCCAAACCCTTCTCTTTTGCCATTGCTTGCTTTGGGTGAGCCTTCTTCAGACACTAGAAGTAAGCAATTTCAGTACTTTTATGTTGTTGATATGGGAATACACTATACGAAAAGTGGAAGAACGTGCCTGAGTGTCAACACTTGACTGGAAAAAAAGTTATCAATGCAAAGCAGTCAAAAATCTAATGTGCACTACATAAGATGCCAAACAAACTAACACCTTTATCATTCAAATAAAATAAATACTCACATTTGTCATTGATTTATTTTCTGTACACTATGGGGTCTGTTCACAAAGCAATTTACATGGACTTAGGTTTAAATCTACTACTTCATTCATTAGTAACGTTACACGTTTTTGCTACTCACCATTTCCAATGGTAAAGTTTCTCTTAGGTACATACGTGCAAGTCTCCACCCTCTGGTGGAGCCTCGTGCAAGTCTCCACCCTCTGGTGGAGCCTCTTACACTAAAGTGTAAAGTTACTTCTAGCAAGAGATCTCTTCTTGGTTAATGTATAGTTTATTAATCTTTAAAAAAAAGTATTGAAATATTTTAAAACAAAATATTAATGTAAAATAATTTAAAATAGTTTTTTTTACACCCAGAACTAATAAAACAAAATGTTAGAGCACCTCCTAGCAAATATTTATTATTTCAAGATAGATCTATTTTCTAACATTAAACAAATTATACACATGTATTTTAAAAGTCAAAATACATTTATTAGTTTAATTATTTTATATATATATTAAATTATTTTAAGTCCCTCCATTGCTTTCTATGAAGTGTGTTGGTGTACATGTGAGTGGCCATGTTTGGTGCTGGACTTACTCCAAAGCTGGGCTTGAGTATATTTACTACTGTTTTAGGACCTTTTCAGCTGTAGTAACCTTGAAGTGTAGTCTATGAAAAGCAATGGGCTTACTCTTTTGGGAGTAGGTGTTTGTATCCCTCTCTAAATATCTCCTCACCCCTCCCTGTAACTTTTTTCCATTTTCAATCCCATCATCCCTTCAACATTAACCTCTAAACTGTAGTCCTACATGTGCAGAGATGTCCGAACAAGTGTGGGGTCCACTGCACAGAAAAGATAACAGTGGCAGAAGTAAATGTTTCCATATGTCGTTATTGAAAAGTGTTTTGAAGTACAAGAGCAGTATTACTGTAGTATGACGTGGCATGCTACAAGTTTGAGAATCCAAATATATAGCACTTATTTTCAATTTGGAAATTACAAACAAAAGCTTTTCTGAGTATTTGCAGCCTGACAGTGCAGCAGATACATAAAAAGTTTACAGTTAGGCCTAAGAGAAACTGTAATAGAGCCCGCATAATTTGCATAATTGTGTACATTTTGGTTTCTATTTGTTAAATGAAATTGCCAAAATTATACCATTTTGTGTAATTGTTATGCAAGAGGAACAGATGATGGACGGTTGCTGAACAAATCAAACATTCACCCCAGTCTCAGATATGGGTTTAATCCATGTTTTTTGCTCATCACGCCACTCCAGTTGGGACCCAACCATATGAAAATCAGTCTTGACCCTCTTCCCCATTCTATACCGACTGCCAGACCAGGTCCTCCCTAGACTGGAAACAAGCATCCTGGGATTGGTTTGAGGATATCGCAGCTCATCAGCCAGGCTAGCTTGAATCCAATAGCACAGTTAGCATTGGACCCACATCTGGGTATACCCTTCTCACTTCGGGCATCAAAAGGAAAAAGTTCAGGTGATGGACAGAATGCTGAAAAAATTAAACATCCACCCAAGTCACAGACCTGGTTTTAATCCATTGTTTTTTACTCACCACGCCACCCAATTGTGGACCCAGCCATATGAAAATCAGTCTTGACCATGCTCCCCGTGGGAACAGTGCAGCCCAAACTGCCAAGCCAGGTCCTCCCTGGAACAGAAACAAGCATCCTGGTACTGGTTTCGGGTTGTCACCCATCATTAGCCAGGCTAGATTGAATCCAGTAGCAGAGTGAGAATGGGATCTACTTCTGGGCATACCCTCCCCACTTAGAGCAACAGAAGCAAAAAGAACAGATGATGGAAGGAATGCTGAACAAATCAAACATTCACCCCCAATCATTGATCTGGGTTTATGCCATAATTTTTCTATTCACGGCACCAGCCCAGTTTGGACCCAATCATAAGCAAATCAGTCTTGACCCTGCTTCCTATCTGAACAGTCCAGCCATACCAGGTTCTCCCTGGATCAGAAGCAAGCATCTGGTGGTGGGCGAAGGGGCCACATCAGACTTTCTAGCACACATAGTGTGGCTTGTTGTCTCTTTTGACAAAAATAAAGTGCTTCTTAGGGGATATTCGAATGTAAAGTAACCATCGACCCAGTCTTGAATAGATATGGAATCCAGACATAAAACATGACAGAGACAAATGCATCAAACACGACAATTTACATTATCATGCACAGATTGAACCTTGGCAGTTGCTACTCCGCCAGAACCGAGACTAAGCACGCACCTCCTACCATCACAGTGCACAAACAGGAAATTACTATTTCTTAATGGCCCCCAGTTTGGTGTGACACTTAGTATCAAGCTTTATTTTTGTGGATGGAGATTTTGACCATGGCATAATAAAAATTGAATTATACCTCCAAATTATCAAGCCTTCCCACAGTTCTTGGTGCAATGTTTTTCAGTAAAGAGACTGCAAGTACAAACATCTCCTCTGTTCCTACCTTCAGCAATATTTAGATACCAATGCTGGGATGGTGACGTCTGCTTGGAATCTATGGGGGCTGGTAAAGCTTGCCTTCGTGTAGACCTGATCAGGGACTCTGTCGTGGTCGAGATGCTCTCCAATCCCGAACATGCCTACATGTTTATATTCATTCATTATGTCTGAACACATATTTCCCTACTTGACTGAACTAAAGCACAATATGACATGAATGCTTTAGTCACATTCCGGACTGAAAAATCACTTTTCCGACTCTGTTCACACACTACAAAAGGACAGACAAGGCAGGAAGACTGCTGAAGAACAACTTAAGCAATGGGAATATCACAGAACCAAACCTACCCTATGAAATGTGAGGCTTATTATTCTGCCTTCTATTCTTCTGAGGGGCAGAATACTCTAGAACCAGAGAATGCCTTTATGAATAATTTACCTATGCTAAAATTGACAAACACACAGAGGGACATATTATATGCTTACATCATGGAGGAGGAGGTAGCGACTACTGTAGACAGCATAACATCAGGCAAATCTCCTATGGAGGATAAGTTTCTTAAAGGGTTTTATAAAACCAACTGATAGTCCTGCTGCTAATATTGGCCTTTGGATAAGCCTTGCGATAGTAGTGCATCCCAGAAATATTTATCAGGTCCAGAATCTCTTTAATTCTAAAACCCAAGAAGGACCCCAATTGAATGCACAAGCTACTGGTCCATTTCACTTACCAATACAGATGATAGGGAGCTTGTAAAGGACTTGGCAAATAGACTCAAAAATGTATTCCTACTCTCATCCATCTGCCTCATGTGGGTTTTGTACCAGGCCACAACTTTATATTCTCCTTCCTCTTGTATAGCAGGTGCGGAGTGACATTGCCAAAAAATGTCTTACTGTCCTTAGATGCTGAGAAAGCATGTGACCAAGTCGAGTGAGGCTATTTCTCGCAATGGAACGCATGGGCCCGGGCTCCAATTTTATCACTTTAGTTAAAGGTTTGTTATAGTAGCCTTTCAACTTCTACATCTACTGCGGGATTCCTTTCACTATACTTCTCTTTTCATACCCAAGATGGGATGCAGTGAGTTAGCTGATCAGTTGACTCATTCCATCTTCATGCTTAAAACACACGGGGAAACCCCACTTTGGTCTAACATGGAAAGACATATGCTTCACTTACGGGGGGGAACAAGCTACACATTATATATACTTACCCCTCTTGCATCAGACAACCAACTGATCCTCACGTCGCAGTGTGCATCGTGATGAGCACGTAAACTGTTACAGACTCACCATATCCTTCACTGCAATGCATGTGGCATATACATTAAGCTGGATTGAAGGTGATGAACTCAATTGGTAAACCTGGAAAGAGTGTAAGACTAATCTTAGGTGACTTACTGCATGAAGATTCGCTTAAATCTTTCTTGGACCTTAGCTACTCGCATCTTTTACCTACTTCACAACTATGGCACTATACACAGCTTACAGCTGCTTTGCCAATGGTCTTACATACGGTGAGCTCAGCATTGTCATGCTCTCCAATCCTTCAGCATTTATTCACATTTTGACGAACTATCCCAGTACTATACTCCACTTTGATTGATCATATTTACTTCTGACCTAATTTGCTTTACAGACCTGGTGTAAACAACTTCTTCATGCACAATTTTTAGGGAATGATTAGGACAACTTAATGATTGAGGATAAAGGGTTGAGGGAAACATGTCTGAAATGCAGTTATTTCAAGCTTCTTCATTGCTGGAATTGGTAATGGACAAGCTATTCAAAGCTAAACTTAGTACTACCTCAAAGTGCTGGCATTGTGGAATTCAAGCCGTAGATATAGTGTTCCTCATGTGGGAAGGCCCTGACCTACAACAGTATTGACAACAGATATGGCACTTAATTGGGCCGAAACCTGAGTTAAGGGGCATTCAGCCAACATGAATAACCCTTCTGCATGGCGCTTCTGACCTAGTACCACTAACTACCAACATAAACAGAAGCCTGTCCACTGCCCTCGTGGTGGCCAAAGTAGATATTCTTAGACTGTTGAAAACAACTAAGGAACCGACCCTTTGTACCTGGTTGGATGAAATGATTGAAATAGCAGCCTTTGAGAAATTAATATTTATATTGAATGATGAGTTGGTGAAATTCAACGGGGCATATGGAAACTTCCCAACTTAACCTGGATGAGATATTACCCGAAACTCCCTTTTCTCTTTTTTTATCCGCACTTGCTCGGCATCAGCTAGGGGATGGATAGGATGACAGATCAGTACCACTGCCCTACAGTGGTGTATTCCTGTCGGGATCTTCTCACGCTTTAGACTTATATGTTGCAAAGGAGTTTCATAAGAAGATGCATACCCATTTTACTTTTACACCTTTGCAAAACATATCTATGTCATACTTTTCCCTTTCTTTTGGGTGGATGCATAAATATCTTCCATTTGTTTGTGTTCTTTTTCAACTTTTATATTGAAACCTAGGAGTAAGTAGCACGCTAATATTTGTCTGTTCTTTAAAAATCTGAATAAAGAATTAAAATGTAATAAAATGTAACTACTTTAATAGAGAAATGGTCTCTAATAAAATTATCTTCAGTTTAAAAACAATTAAAGATATTTATCCTCATAATCAATTTTTTCAGTAGTTTCCAATTAAGATTCTTGGAATGTTATTATGTATTATTTTGGAATCGGAAGAGGGCAAAGTATTGAATTATCTACTCATGTGCTCTTTTCATACAAGAAGACTTTCTTAATGTCATAGCTTCACAAGTGTTGTCCACTTTCGAATGGTTAGCATTCTTGTTCCCTAGTTAAACTGCTTCCAATGGAATCACTCTCCCAACAAGTTTTACTCACCCCCATGCATATGTTTTATGTTTATGTTTTATGTTTTATTTACTTATTAAGCGCGGCTGTCACCCCAAGGGTATCCTGGCGCTGAGACTGCAACTGTCCTGCTGGCGAACTATCACTACCTAAGTTTTAGGGAATAGAAAGGTTTTAAGATTCTTTCTAAAACAGGTAAGATCTTGTACACACCTCAGCGCCAGCGGGAGAGAGTTCCAGAGTGTCGCAGCCGCGAAACTAAATGCACGGCCACCCATCCTCACTCTATTGACCCTGGGAACTGTGACTAGGAACGCCGAGGCAGATCTTAAAGGTCTGGCAGCACAATACCAGGAAAAAAGGTTTTGAAGCAAAATCGGCCCCTGTCTATGCAAAGCCTTAAAGACAAGACAGAGAGCCTTGAAACAAATTCTCTCTTGGATGGGCAGCCAGTGAAGGTCTGCTAGAGCACCCGAAGAAGAGGCAGAGCGAGGGCGGGATAAGGCCAATTTAGCTGCCATATTTGGAACCCTCTGCAGCTTTCGGATCAGTGTTTTTGGGGCTCCCAGGAGTAGTGCATTGCAGTAATCTAATCGACTAAGAATAGAACTGCGCACTACTTCTGCCCTTACCTCCTCAGGAAGAAGTGGTAGGATCTTGCGTAGGGCACGAAGTAAGCCCATACAGCCCGCTATAGTTCTATTCACCGAGGCATCAAGCTGCAGATTGGGTTCGAATATGACTCCCAGATTTCGGGCCGATTTAGCCGCCTCCACCGTACCTGGAATAGATGTCGGCCAGAAATCATCCGGAAGCGGGCGGGGGGTTCGATCTAAAGAGCAATGGAGGACCTCTGTTTTGGAGCCATTGAATTGGAGCGAGTTGACTCGTAGCCATTCCGCAGTAGCCGACATGCAGCGATGGAAAATGTCACTCGATATTGCCCTGGTACCCTCAAATGAAAATATCAATTGGGTGTCATCGGCATAATTGATGACAGAAATGCCGAATGACTTTACCAGGGCAACCAGGGGGCGTAAGTATAGATTAAACAAGATCGGACTAATCGCCGATCCTTGTGGAACACCCTGAGTCACATGCTGCACAGCGGAGCGAAAAGGTGGTAATGCTACTGCCTGCTGCCTGTCGCTGAGATAAGATGTTATCCATCTCAAAGCCAGGTCAGTGACTCCTACACTCCGGAGGCGGTCCAGTAGTACTGCATGGTTTACCGTGTCGAACGCGGCCGACATGTCAAGCAGCACTAGAAATGCTGACTTTCCCATGTCGACACGCGTTCGAAGATCGTCCAACACGGCAACCAACGCAGTCTCTGTGCCATGAGCTGGCCTAAAGCCGAACTGTGACATATCCAGGTCAGCGTTGCTTTCCAGAAAGTTGGACAGTATTTTTGTGACCCACTTCTCTACCACCTTAATAATAAAAGGAAGGAGCGAAATAGGCCTATAGTTGGCCGGGCTTAAAGGGTCCAAAGTGGCCTTTTTACGAAGTGGTGTGACAGTTGCCATCTTCCAACTATCTGGCACTGTTGCTGTATTCAGTGACTGGCAGCAAATGGCATGGAGCGGAGGAAACAACTCTGTTTGAAATGCCTTCCAGATCTTATGGGGTATAGGATCCAAAGGCGATCCTGAGGACACACCATTTGCCAGGGCACAGAACTCCTCCAAGGAAGGGCAAGGAAAACAGGATAGCTGAGTCTCCATAGGATGGGGTTCTGCAGGAGGAGGCAGGGAAGCAGTGGACGAGCCGCCCGTCTGCAACCCATTCAAGATTTTCTTAATCTTATCCTCAAACGCCAAGGCCACGGCATCGCACAATTCCTGGGAGACGGGGATAGCCGGTACAGTGCATGGCGGGTTAGCTAGATTATCAACCGCCTTGAACAAAGCCTGCGATTTATTAGGGGCCTTGGCCAACATGTCTACCAGGAATTGAGCCTTGGCTTTCTTTAGCTGGATCTTATATTCCTGTAAGGCGGCTTTGTAGGTTATCCTATCAGCCTCCCTATAGTCCCTTCTCCAGAATCATTCCGCCTGTTTACAGCGGAGCCTGTACTGTCCAAGCTCATCAGTGAACCAGGCATTAGTTCTTCTGGGTCTATCCCTCACTTTCCTCAGTGGGGCAAAGACGTTCAGAGATATCTCAATCTGCTGGCGGAGAGCCTGATAGCTTTTTTCCACACTCTCTTTCACCGTGAATGGGCCGGGCAGCAGATTCGGTCTAGTCGGATGTTTCAATAGACGAGTCCATTGCCTACCAAGCTTAGTAGCACCTGGCTCATTTGTCCTTAATGGACCGGGCAGGGAAATAGAGAATGGGACCAGAGTGTGATCCGTCCAGCATTGATTCATGACCTCCCCTACTGTCACCAGGTCTTTATCGGCAAATACAAGATCTAAAATATGCCCTTTGATGTGTGTAGGTACTAGAACCAGCTGTGCAAGTTGTATATTAGTGCAAGCTTGGCAAAGCTCTCTATATGCCAGATCTTGAGGGCCCGACGGCCAGAGGTTAAAGTCCCCCAACACTACTAACCTAGTGTGGGAGTTTGAGAGGTCATAAATAAGGTCAATCAGTGACTGAATGGCCGTGGTGGTTGAGGCGGGTGGCCTGTAACACAGCAGTCCAGTTATCAGAGTACCACTCTGGGCTGTGATGGAAAAGCCCATGATCTCAAACCCTGGTACATCCTTTACCTCCAACTGTAAGATGGAGATTGACTCCCTGTATATACAGCCAATACCGCCCCCTTCCCTTAGTTCGAGGGGAGTGTTTTATGCGATAGCCCAAGGGACAGGCCCATCCGAGTTCCACAGCGCAATCTGAATTGGTCCACGTTTCAGTGACGAAAAGAACGTCTAACTGAGAGGACTCAATCAGAAGAGCGATTTCCACATGGTGTTTAACAAGCGACCGGACGTTAAGTAGGCCACAGGATAGTACTGGCATAGGAGAAGGAGTTATAAAACAATCATCCCCAGCGTTGGAGTCAATATAATAGGTCCGAGGATCTACCAAGGAGGTGGGCAACACAGAGGTGGCCGAGGTAGACGCACCGGAAGCGCCCGGGACGCGAACGGGCGCAAACGGGCTTACCTCTGGCGCACCTCCTGCGCGCACCCGCTGCGCGTCATCGCTGCGCTCTGACCGTCTGCCCATAATTTATAGCCCTACACGTGGGAGGAGTGTGAGGGGAGGAACTATTCCCCTATCAACTATGGCGCCCGTAACTCAGCTGCCACGAGTGCCCTCACAAAGATGGCGGCCGCAGAGGCACCCCAATGTCGATCCCTAGCTGCACTGAATCCTGCAAATGCAGGGTGAGCCACCCTTTAACGTGCGTGTCAGAGCTAACGCAGCGCTAGGGGTCCAGAGCACACAGCGCTAAAATTAAGTAAGTGCAAAAGACGGCGCAACTAAAATATCCAAGAAGGCAAAATTATAAAGTTAATTAAAAGTTACAGCAGCCAGCGCGCTACAGCAGCAAATCTACCTGTGCGTGGGTCTTCTGGTGCTTAAATGCGCTCCTGCGCGCTCTCCAGGACGTGGGAGGAGTGTGAGGGGAGGAACTATTCCCCTATCAACTATGGCGCCCGTAACTCGGCTGCCACGAGTGCCCTCACAAAGATGGCGGCCGCAGAGGCACCCCAATGTCGATCCCTAGCTGCCCTGAATCCTGCAAATGCAGGGTGAGCCACCCTTTAACGTGCGTGTCAGAGCTAACGCAGCGCTAGGGGTCCAGAGCACACAGCGCTAAAATTAAGTAAGTGCAAAAGACGGCGCAACTAAAATATCCAAGAAGGCAAAATTATAAAGTTAATTAAAAGTTACAGCAGCCAGCGCGCTACAGCAGCAAATCTACCTGTGCGTGGGTCTTCTGGTGCTTAAATGCGCTCCTGCGCGCTCTCCTGGATGTGGGAGGAGTGTGAGGGGAGGAACTATTCCCCTATCAACTATGGCGCCCGTAACTCGGCTGCCACGAGTGCCCTCACAAAGATGGCGGCCGCAGAGGCACCCCAATGTCGATCCCTAGCTGCCCTGAATCCTGCAAATGCAGGGTGAGCCACCCTTTAACGTGCGTGTCAGAGCTAACGCAGCGCTAGGGGTCCAGAGCACACAGCGCTAAAATTAAGTAAGTGCAAAAGACGGCGCAACTAAAATATCCAAGAAGGCAAAATTATAAAGTTAATTAAAAGTTACAGCAGCCAGCGCGCTACAGCAGCAAACAAAAAACATTAAAATGAATGGGAAAGCGTTTTTGTGGGACAGGTTAGAAATCCAGGGGAATTTGTTTAGTATTTTGCCTATTTGTAATAAGGATGCTATCACTTTTTAGACTTAAAGCTAGATTACTATCTGCTTTAAAACAACAAAGGTCAAAATGAGTAACTTTGTTGCTCCATGTAGCAGTATTCAATGCTATTTCTTACTTTAAATGATTCCCAAGCGTGTTAATCTGAGTTACATGTGGATAGATTCAATTCAACAAAACCTCTTTCATTTACAAATATATTATATCTGCAGGAGCATTAACCCTTTGGCTGCGGGGGTTATTCCCCCGCTGTGCTGGGGGGTGGGGTTGCGCGCACAGCGCCACGGTGCTAATGATGAGCTCAGCTCGTCATGCAGCACAGTGCTCGTGTGCTGATGACGAGATGAGCTCGTCATGGCCACACCCGTTTACTTGGAATGCTCAGCACAGCAGGGGAATTATCCCCACGTGTGAGCCTTCTAACGGCCATGACGAGCTCAGCTCGTCATCAGCACATGAGCACTGTGGCTGATGATGAGCTGAGCTCAGCATCAGCATGGGAGGGGTTAAGGGACAAATGTTGAATTAGTATGGGAAAGCAATTTAGAATGTGTTTGGCCTATTTTTCATTTGGCAAGCTATGGTCCAAAATCCACATCACCTCTTGCTTTGTGAATACTAGTCAAATTGTTATGCTTCAAGGAAGCTTATTTTACAGACCACAATGCTGTATATAAAAATTAAGCTCTTAATGGTCATCAATAGAGGTCCTATGGTCTTCAGAAAGATAATGTTGTGCATATATGTTTTCATGTTCTAAGACTTCAGCTTTTTGATCCATCATTTGGCTGGGAATATCTGAGATTTGTTGTCTCGGAGCCCTTTTCTATTATCTTTTTTGGTAGTATTCATAAGCTAAAATATAAAATTCAATTTAAAGTTAAACTTGCAGATATTCTAATTGCTGTTTATTTCAAAACTCTAACAATGTATTTTATTGGATTATGGGATGTTGTTTGTCACAGCCTTCTGCTAAATTGAATTAATTTGGCATATCTGTTTAGATTCACCTTTTCCTCATCCAATACTGTTGTACTTTTGAAACCTCTTTGATTGGTATAGTCTCACGTGTTTTGCCCTTCTCTATTTAATTTAGTGACTAAGGGCCATATGTAGGAAGCCTAATTGCGCTCGCAAATGCTGAAATTCGCACAATTTCAGCATTTGCAATCGCAATTAGGGCAGTGTGCTATGTAGCACACAAAAACCCACATGAAAAATAAGGAATCGCAAAATTTGCAATTCCTTATTTTGCTATTGCATTTAAGGAATCGCAAATTGCGATTCCTTAAATGCAATCTAGGAAGCACTCAAGTTGTGCACATTTTGGCTTAAGGAATCGCAAAATACCACCAACTTCAGGTTGGTGGTATTTTGCGATTTCTTTGAAAAATACACTTTTTGGCATTATTCAATGTGCCATGTGGGTCACATACATGTGCACACATGTTAATTTCAGGGGTGCACAAGGGTGTCCTATTGACACCGTTACAATCCTGAAATTGCATTCTCAAGTTGCAATTCTCTAATTGAGAATTGCAAATTGAGAATGTCTTCCTATTCATTCCTATGGGCCTTCTAGCCCATATCAATAAATGAGAGGGTATTCCTTATTTGCGAATCTCAATTTGTGATTCGCAAATAAGAAATAAGTGGAATCCGCAAAAAATGTTGCTATTCCTACCTACATTGTGTTTTGCAATTCTCTAATTGCGATTCCCAAAAAATCGCAATTTGAGAATCGCAAAACACAAATTACCTACATTTGGCCCTAAATTGTTAATCTTCAACTTTCTTAACTCTTGATAGTGCTTCTTGCCAACATTATCCTTGCTCCTGTTAATTTATTGCTGACTTTTCTCAATTTTATTTTCCATCTTCTTTTGCTTCTTTCTTTCTCATCATTATTTGTTTTCTTTCATTACAATATTAATTTTCCCTTTCTATCCTACCTGTTAATCATGTATTGTCTGAAGCTCTGTTTCCTGTGTGGTACATTTATTGTTATATTTTGAGGTCTTCTATGTTTGTAATTATTATCATCATGGTTACTACTGCGTCTGTTAGATTAGGATCTATTATCTTTGCAAATGAAATATGTGGTTGTATTATTTTCTCAGTAAAGTTCATACACTGAAGAAAGATGTCAGTACAAGATTATGGGTATTAAAATAACAGTTTAAGTTTACACTAGTGGAGTCAGTAGGCCACAGTCTCTCTGACACAGGAAAAAAAGATCTAGTCACACTAAATATTCATAAACAACTACCACCGAGATTCATAAACAACTACTGTGCCCCTCAATTTCCTTAGACCTTTTTTTCAGGAAAACAGCATTTTACTTAGTATATTATAAAGTAAAACAGATGCACTTTATGGCAAATATTTGCACAGCATGTCCACACTTTATTAATACTAGATGAGGAGTTTCCTTTAAAGAACACCTTGGTCCATTTTTTCCTTATGTTTGGTGTAGCATTTTAATTGATTGTATTCAATTATTACTGTGCGTGCTTCAATTCTTCAAAGTCAAATGAGATAACATGCACTAACTTGCTGTTCGTCTTAACAATGATGTTTTATTGCCTATATTGTATTATCATAGAAATATTTTAATACGCTTTTGTTCACATATAATGGTTTTAACTAACTATGCATGAATAAACTCTTGAATATTAGCTACCACCAGGCTATAGGGGTCCCCTCCTGCTCACAGACAGAAGTACTATTCCCACTGTGAGGCCACACTTTGTACACAACTCCAGGTCACAGACCTCACATTTCCAGAGCAGCCCCAGGCTTCTTTAGAAATGCTAGATTAGCGTGATTCTAAGGTCAAAGAAAAAAGTCAGGATACCAGTTTCACGTGCGTCTGGGCACTCAGTGTTCAGAGTTCATAGGCGCACGCCCATGTACAATGCAAGGGACATTCCTGTCCCAACACAACCCACCACAATGCCCGTGAAAATAAACATTTAACATTGAAAATTATTGTAAGTTTGATCCTCTCTAGCCATGTTTGTTTTGTGGGAACATCTTACTAATTTTGACAACAAACAAGTTAGGGTACTCTACATCATTTGTTAGGATTATCCAGTTTTGCCTACAACTCCCTATATTACTTTTCACTGCTAATGAAACGCACTGAAGACTGGGAATTTTGTAATGTTAGTAACATAAACGGAATATTCACCTTTTAATAAGGCAAGAATAATGGGCAGTTTTTCTTTAATATTTTTAATGGCATCTAAGACGAAACATATCAAGGCATAATAACTTAAAATATGTCATATATTACTATTAAGGTACAAAGTAACAAAAGTCGACTGAAAAATCAAGTAATATGCATCATAAAATACATGAGGCTGGAGACAAGAAGACAGTCGAATCATCTCTGCCGCTAGTTTATCGTCGTTTATTTTCATATCCTTGAACACACACACATCTACCATAAAAAAAGGAAGAGGAGTCAAGTCAGATGTTTTAAAGGGAACAATCGTTGTCTTGAGGAGTTCATACCTCTATTTTAGATCCATAATTCCGACTTAAAAAACTAAAATACAATCTTAGTATTTGTAGTCTTACAAGTTACCCCACTTGAATACACATTTGGTATTTTCTCAAGTTTCGAACAGATGGGGGAGTTTACAGCATTCTTGTACCCAGCCTCCTTGCAGGACTGCAAAATGTCAAAAGCAATATTCAGCCTGTGTTCTTGCATATGTGATCTTCCCTGTAGCAAAAAAGGTAACTCGTACCCACGCGAGAGCAGAATACATTAGCACGTGCCCTGGAACAGTACCACGTTGATGGATTGCCTCATTACAATTCATTCTGAAGTCTGGAGGTGCTAAAAACTGCCACGTATTTAGGATATTAGAGGGCCTACCAAAGCAACAAAAGCGAGAAAGATATTCACATATGAAAAGCACTACTTTGATATGGTGATGAAGATAATCAAATGCACGAAGCATCCCGCTCTTTTTTTTACAGAAATGCTGTGTTTTTTTCGTGGTACTCAAGCCTAATTCTCGCTGTCATACTCCAGTCGTGTGGCCTGCAGTCTTCCGTTTAGGCTCCTGCAGTGCCTAATTAATCAGCTACCAGAGGGGACTGGGTTTGTTTGTGCCAAGCTGGCGCTTCAGGCAGGAGAGTCTTGTGCTAAAGATGCCCTGAATGTGAGCAGTGCCATGTTCCTGCTCGTGTTCCCTCATTAGTGCTCCGAGGGCTTCCTTGCATGTTTGAGTAGTGCTCAGAGAGATTCAGTCAGCTTCCAAGGTAGACGGGCACGCGTGGAGCATTTTTCCCTTAATCCACGCTGGTGGAATCAAACAAAATGTGCGTCGCTCTGCCTACAGTTCTCTATTAGACATGAACAGCTATACAGGGACAAAGAGGATGATGTGGTACTTTTGGCTACATCCCTGATCTTGCAAACGGGAGGCCTTATTTGGTGGTGCTAATTAGCACCGAGTTTTGCTTTTTTATTATTTATGTGGTTTTATATAGCGAGAAAAAGACCTAAAGGCGTAAAAGTGTTTTGCAAAAGTAATAATAAATCCTCGCAAGATATATAAAATGGGATAGAAAAAGATAGGTAAAACCTATTGCTATTAAAAAATCTGAAAGCTGGGATTTGTGTCATTCTGTTTTCATAGACTGTATGTTAAAAATCAAATGTTAAACAATGATAATCCATTTTGGTAATTTATTTATAACACATATAATACTTATCTATATATATAAAAACGAGTGTATGTCTGTCTGTCTGTCTGTTTGTCCTTTATGTATTACTACACCATTCATCCGATCGCCATGAAACTTTGGGAAGTTGTTGAGTACACGCCCGCGAAGGTTTCTTGCATAAATATTTATTAAATATCGCCCCCCCAGGGCACTCATAATCTTTCGAATACTGATGTATGCACCAGACGGAAAAACAACAAATCGTGTATCCACAAGCACTTGAATAAATAAATAGAATTAAAACACTATTCATCCGATCGCCATAAAACTTTGGGAAGTTATTGAGTACACTCCCGTGAAGGTTTCTGTCATAAATGTTTTTTAAATATCGACCCCCAAGGCCCTCATAATCTTTTGAATACTGATGTACACACTAGACGGAAAAACAAAAAATCGTGTATCCACAAGCACTCCAATAAATAAATAGAATTAAAACAACACTTTGAAATGTTTTCCATATTAAAATGAATACGTTTCAATAAAAATGACACAATGTAAATTGAATGTTATCATGACGAGTTTCCTTGAGTTTCCTTTCTTCGGAGATCGCAGCAACGCGCAACGGGTAAGCTAGTACACAATAAAATACACACCAAAGATCTCAAAGAGGATAACAGCATGATTTAGACTGAACTAACAAGCAGATGCAATAGGTCTAAGTCAGGTAGTAAACTGAAGATCTGATATCTGTGAGACGAGTGAGTAGAAGCCATGAAGTAGCCATTGCATTTGAACAGATTTAAGATGGGAAATGCCTTTCAAAGAAAATGATTTTGATTGTATTTCTTGAGAAAGGAGTGTGAGGCGGTAGAAATGAGAGATGGAGGAAGACAGGTCCAGTTATTAGACGGGAGTTGATCCAAAGAAAGGTATTACTAGAGGAATTTGTTTCTGAATCGTGCATGTTCAAATAAGAGGGATACAGTATGCTATAGGGAGCACTGCTATCTTTAAATTCTCAGCTTATTTTCCAGGTAGTAAGGAGATACCTTGTAGAAGACTTTGGCCCTGACTACTAGTTTCCCGAAGGGTATGTGCAATTTATCACTCATGATAAAATTCAACTCACCATGTTTTTTACTTTATTGGGTAAGATGACATGATTGAGGGAAAAGTATATAGATGTTGGTGTTTACTGCACCACAATCCATATGTTGTGGTAACTAGCTGTGAGTCCTGACAAACTTAGGACCTGATTACGATGATGGTGGGACCACCACTGACAACCCGTCAGTGGCGGCCCCTCCACCATCGTAACCATGTTTTCCTCCCACCATATTACAATGGTAGGCGGGTGGGTGGCTGTCAGAAACACCGACTGCCACGCATCCAATGGGCACTTTGAGCCTGTTGGTGCATCGGAGGGTGCTGTATTCTCCACAATTGTGGAGTGCCTGCCAGGCACCGTCGTAGGGATTACAATGTCCCTTTCTGCCCGCCATTTCATGGTGGTTAACCCGCCATGAAAAAGCAGTCAGAAAGGGACTTTGGGGGCAAGTAGTGGGCCTTCTTTTCCCCCTGGCCCTCAGCTGTGGGCTTTGCCCCTTACATACCCTTCCACCATACGGCAGGCACCACATGGTGCCTGCCACGTCGTACAGGGATATGTGAAGTGTCCCCCTGTTGTACTGTGGCATGTCCTGCAGCCAGCAGCACCCGCTGCAATAGAAACATAGGCATTGCAACTGAAGTGATGGCTATCGCATTCTAACACCTATGGCGGGACCGCCGACAGTCTGTCGGGTGGTCCCATTTAGGAAAGGATCCGACCCCCATCCTGATCAGCCCCTAAATGCGGTATTCATTTTCCCTTCATTATTCCTATTTTGCTTCATTAGTTCATATTGGCTTTAGGACTGTGTGCGCTTTGCCACTGCTCACGAGTGCTAAATTACTTTTGCTCTCTCCTTTAAACATGGCAAGATTGATTTACACCTAACTGCCACATTTAATGTAATTGTAAGTCTTTAGTAAATGGTACTATATGTACCTAAGGGTTGGAAGATACAAGCTACTAGTGGGCCTGCAACACTCATTGTACCACCCATCTTTAAAAACATATCTCAGGCCTGCCACTGCAGCCTGTAATCCACTTTTTTTTTAACTGCCATTCCGACCCAGAAGAAAAAATGTTTTTAAAGTCCTAAACCTTCATTGTAGCTCATAGGTAATAGGACAAGGTGCATTGTATTTAAAAAGTAGGGCATGTAAAATATGTTTTATATGTCTTGGAAGTGAAAAACTCTTAAAGCCATTTTTAACTGTTGTAATGCCTATCTCTCCCACTGACTAACCCTGGCTTACCCTATTACATTTAATAAGTGATACTTTTAGGGAGTTGGGATAAGATAGAAATGTGCTTTTTACACTCAAATCCTCTTTAACAGTAAAGTCGGATTTGGGTCACAATTCTAAGAATGCCACTTTTATAAAGTTCAAATGCAAAACAAGAGCCAGTACTGATGCTGCTTCAAACAACCAGTATTTTATGTTTGTGACCATGGAACTAAAGTAGTGTGGCTACCATTTATTTCATCATTCTGTTTTCACCAGATCATTATTAGTTTTTGGGGAATCTGTCAATGACCTAGGAACAAACAAACAATACTTTTTAACTTTAAAGAGAACTAGTTGTAGCCTATGTGACATGAAAGCTAACACAATACATTATAACGTGTGTTCATTCACTATTTAATGTATTGTGTTGTTTGCTCTTGTGTCACATAGGCTACAACCAGTATTCTTTCATGTACAATGTATTGTTTGTTTGTTTCTACATCTGTGACAGATAACTAAAACACTAATAATGTTCTGGTGAAAACTGAATGATGAAATACATGGTGACCACGCTAATTGAGTTCCATGGTCGCAAACATAAAATAATGGTTGTTTTAAGTAATGTGGCAGAGCCTTGCTGACATAAAATTGGACCAACCCCTTCGTTGTTTTTCAACTTTTATGAAGTTAGCACTGTCTGGACCTAACTTTGTGCTTTCTACCAGTGCCCTGGACCACATGGGTGTCATTGGCTCTGCTGTTGGGATTTGTGTATTTCTCCCAGACACTGACACAAACTGTGGCAAGATAGGCCATCTTGCCAGGATGGCTGGGCTAGGGTGGTGCTGTGTCCTACCCCACTTTCACTTTAAAGGGTTTGTCTCTAGCACACACAAAGGAACATGACACTAGCCTTTTGTCACCCAAGAAGTCTTGGGACCTTGACAGAGGAGGAAAAGAACTTTCAATAACAAGATGAGAGGGAAGAATAGGTAGTCCCTCACTTCAAAGACTGGTACCTGGTATAAATATTGGACCTTCAGACCACTCATCAGTACACTCCTGGACTTGGGCACATTAAAGAGGAAGGACTGCCTTGCCCTTCAGAGGTCTGCCCTGCTGCTTCCAGAGAGCATCCCTGCTGCTACCAGAGAGCTACCCTGCTGTTTGAGGACTGCCTTGTTCTCTGAGAAGGAAGACTGGGCCTGATCCCTTCATCCCAAGCTACTATTAATGACTCAAAGTGTACATTGGCTGACGTCCTGTCTGAGCTACAGGGACATAACAAGCTTCAGAGGGCTCACTGCAATTGCCCTGTTGCACTAGACCTGCATGAACCTGCAACTGGACCTGCCTTAGCTCTGCTCTGCTGGAGGGAGTATCCGATCTCAAGGGGTGACTCCACAGTTTTGAGATACTTGGCTGACATCAGTTGAGCTCCTACTGTAAAGAAAGGTGAAATCCTGAAGTTGTGGGCTCTTTGAAACAGTATATTAGCCTGTTCTTGGCAAGAATCTGTCATCTGTGGTGACCACCAATTTGCAGCCCAAGAGCGCCAGAGCAAAGCTCCAGCAAGGACTGTCTGTGATGCCTTATTGGATTTTTACACCACAGTGATAACTGTCTGTGCCACCAGGCATGCTTTTCACGCTATAGCAATGACCATCTGTGATGCGCTCCCTGCTCCTGCAGCCTTCTCCACAGTAAAAGAAACTCTTTGTGCCAGAATTTGAGATAGTAACTTTTTCAATGGGAGTAACATGGTCTCTGATTCAAGCATGCACTCTATCATGATCAGCTTCAATTTGTGAGTTTTTCCCAGTCTAGCACCACCAGATGGGTAAAAAAGGGCTTTTTGGTTTTAGGTGCTATATCTACTCAAATCTACTGATTGAATTTGTGTTATTCTGATATTTTATTCATTAAAATTTACTCTGTTTTTCTAAGTAGATTCGGGATTTTTTTGTGTTGTGATTTCACTTTATTACTGCTTGTGTGTTGCAGAAGTATTTTTCATACTACCTCAAAGTTAAGCCTGAGTGGAGGAGGAAAGCATGGCAGCCGGCAAGTATCGGGTCGCGGGTGGTTCCCCAGAGCGTCCGTGGTTTTCAACAAACAAAGATTGAAGGTGCTCGCCGCTTCCCCTAAAATCTCTCTGTTAGAAATGGGATTTCTGGTTGGCTAAGGCTTGTGCCCAAACCAGGCAGAAACCACCACTCTAGTCAGGGCAAGGGAGTTACACGCCGAAGATAACCCCTGATCACCCCCTTGGTAGTTTGGCACGAGCAGTCAGGCTCATCCCGGAGGCCATGTGTAAAGCATTTGCGCATGCACACAGCAACAACATCCCAGGCACACTACACAAGGTCAGATCAAAAATAGCCTTTGTATTCTCATATCACATAAAATAAATTGTGCCACCTGGCAGGGCCACTGGACCACTGTCTTAGTAAAAGTAAGACATATCATAATGTACAACCAGTAATCACTGGTAACCACTGTACTCAGCATCAGCCTGTAACATAAACCAAATTATTCACAGTATCGCATTAGGCGCGAATTACATCTGCGCCAACCTCACCAGCATAAACACATTCTGCAATCCTCTCATGAGTTTAAACGCATTAGACCCTAACCTCCTGAGCATAACTCACATTAGGAAATAATCTCACTGGCATAAACACATTCTGCAATTCTCTCATATGTCTAAACGCATTAGACAATAACATCACACATAAACACATTATGCATAAAACAGGGTGCGTAAATCATAGTACATGAATCAAATTTCCTAGCACCACATAAATCACATTAGGGCCTGGCACCCTATTAACCTTACAGTCCCCCTGGCCAACTGGCCTTCTTGGAGGGCTCAAATACCCAGTGTCTAGAATGTCAGGGCTGCTGCCTGACAGCGAAATCCATGGGCGCAACTGCGCAAACCTAAACGTAGCAGCCGCCCACTACTTGCTGGGCATCTAGGAAACTCACTGGCACCTCTGTACCTCTGGTCTCTCTCAGGGACATCTTACACTTATGCATCTCTCGTTGCAGCTGCCAGCGCTGGTGTGGAGCAGCTTTGGCACTTTGCATGAAGGGGGCCCAGCAGCCCTGTGCCCTCTGGACCCGCCTAGTGGCAATTAAACACATGCCCCCATCGTTGGGGCAGCCCGCTCTCTGCTGGACCGCCCAGGCATGGACAATGCACCTCGATAGGACCCCAAAGACACGGGGCCCTCTGGGACTCTCTGGCTTTCACCAAAAACTGCCCAACAAAGAAACTGCTCAACAACGTTGGAGCGGCTCGCTGCCAGACTGGGCCGCACAGCATCTGTGCCTTCACCAGGCACTACATAACTCGAGCCCCACTCACCGGGCTCACTGGCATTGCTCAGGGTCTCCTCTCCGTGCTGCGGGACTGGCAGCACTTCTCTCGTGGCGCAGGGCTTGCCTTAACTCCTTGGAGCCCTGTGCTGCCATCCGCTGCCTCAGCCACCCGCCTCCCTTCACCCGGCCCCCCCTCTCAGGACCCGGTACTTCATTGAGGAGCCTGCGAGGCACCAGCTGCACTGTTCTTACGCCTCTGCCTGGGTCCGGTCCTAGGGCTCAGGACTTCTCCGATGGTTCGCCCGGTCCCCTCTCTCTCGGGACCGGGACTTTGATTGGGAGCCCGCGAGGCTCCAGACGTGCTCGGCGAATCCTCTTCTCCGAGCAAATGCAGGGTATGCTCCCACAAATAGGCAGCATAAGGGAGGGTGGGAACCCGCTATTTTCAGTATGTATAAAGCGGGGTAGGCGCCTGCTCGTGGTGCAATGCGGGGTGGGCACCAGCTTCTCTACGCCTACGTAAGTGGGGAATTCCCACGCTGGGATTCCATTTGAAAATTATTGCAGCTCAGTGCTGCGGAGCCCTCGTGCTCCTTTGCTGGGGAATAATGAAAATAAAGCACTCGCAATGCGCTAGAACAGGCAAAAGGTCCTGTAGAAAAAAGAATCAGTCCTCAGCGAAGAAGGGGGCAATGCAGGGCCCAGGGAGGCAAGCCCTCCTGGTAGCCCCCCTGGGCCCCATCAGCAGCACGCCCCGCAGGTTCAGGAACAAATACAGCGCACTTTCATGGGGTCACAGCCCCTATATTTATATCACAAAATTCCTTTGTGTGACAGCACAGGGCTTGGGGATACCAGTCAGAACTGGTTTAGGATGGATTGTGGAGCACTTTGTTTTGCCCAGTTCCTCTCCCCTTTGTCAGATGGAGGATCAGTGATCAGACACATCACAGGGCACAGTTCTATTCAGAGTCAGGGGATTTCTCCTCCCACTACTATAAGCCCAGGTGTCCCATTCAGCCTAGATGACTAACCCTGCCCCACCTGGAGCCACGCACACCTCTCAGCTCCTGTCACTCACAAGCCAGTCATGCAATTCACATCAGGCAGGCAGACACATAGCACACAGAAATACCAACTTCTTAAAGTGACATTTCTCCACCAGCCACCATAAATCTGCACACACCATTCGGCAGCATTTATCCTCACGAGTTCATACGTACTAAACTCAACCCTGCACTCCTCTCATACCAGGAATTACCATGGACACACAAATCCGCCAGGATGTATGACGTTACAACGCATACTTTTACAACGCCTACCTTTACATCGCAAGTTTTACAACGCATACTATTACAACGCATAGTGCTTTGGGGCGCTGGATAGTGAATAGTTTAATTTACTATTCCAACTCCAGTCCCCGTAGATAGTAGGGAAGGTGTTGGATAGTACATTAAACCTATTCCCTATCCTAGATCGCCCCCCAGCGCAATGCGTTGTAATGGTTTGCGTTGTAAAAGTTGCGTCGTAAAGGCACTGCGTGGTAAAAGGTGCGTTGTAAAGGATGTTTCCCAATCCGCCATGCATTCCTATGGGAGAGCAGGCCAATCTCACCACATGCACTCAGAGAGCGCACGCACTTTACACTGGGCCACAGTGCTAAAGTGCCCAGAGACCTAAAACCACTACCACCAGGTCAGAGCCTAAGGCAAAAAGTTCAGTGGTGAACCTGCCAAAAAGGGCCATGTCCAATACAACCCCCTTCCAGCCAAAGCGCAAGGCAGACCAATCACCACTGTGAGGGGCTTCCCTACTTGGGGTTATAGAACATGTACGAGAACCCGCACTGCAGGGACACCCTCTGGTTCTACGCCACTCTGAACCCACGTGGTTCTCTCTGAAAAATAACTCTCAGGCCCAACTAGACTACCCCACTGGTACTCCCTAGTTGTCCACGGCCAGGACCAGGTCCTAGGCCAACTAGATACCACTGGTCCTTGCCAATGCACAGAGTGGGGGGCAGTAAGCCCCGGCATCCAATAGCCATTATCTACTCTCCCTCTCAGTGTAGTCCCAAACTACCACTGATCCTCCAACCTAGGGTCTGCACCCTCAGGCTGACTATAGGTCACGGGCAAAGCGTCTCCTCTCCCTACTTCTACTTCTGGGATTGCGCTCTCGCCCAGGCGAAGCTCCCTCCAGAACACAACTCTCCCATCAGTTCAGGACCTTTCTCCATCAACTGGTCTACCACCTGGGATCTACATTCACCAGATGCACCAGGGTCAGAGGTGAGGACTCCCTCCCTCTGCACCCCCTTCCAGAGTTCGGCACCCTCCCACTGTAGAGCAGGGTCTCTTCACTTAAGATGGGCCCCACCTGCACTCAGGGTAGTACTACCACACTCAGCCAGGGACCCTAAAGATCCCGGCTAGGCCTGCACCACCCCTTCTGGGAAACACAGGGTCCCTCTCCTTTAAGATGAGCCCCACCTGTGTTCACAGGGGTACCCCTAGAAGGCAATCCGGCCAGGACACTGATTACACCCTCCCTGCCATCCAGGTCAGGAAAAACCTGCTCCTGGCTCCCCAACCCAGGGACGCCACACTTTGGTCAGATGCCCGGTGAACCAGGACTTCACGGGGAGCACGCATGCCCCAGAGGGTTACACATAACCAATGTGTCATGTGACAGTCTGCCTGGCGCAGATCTCTCGACCCCCTGTCCATCTGACAGTGCGTGCAGATCCTCCAGGATAGAAGTGGCGTCACCATGGCCGATCATTTGCGACGCATCCCTTCTGGCTGGCCCCTGACCCACTGGTTCCCCCTGGGGACTCTTTCCCCCTCTCTCCTCTCACTCTGGACTTCTGCATCCTCCCAACTGGAGCAGTACTGCCAGACACCAGAACTGCTGGAGCTCTGCTTACAGACGCTCCACGTTCCACAGACACTACAGCCTAGGTTCCCAACCTGGTGGTCCCCTCGGGAACCATCCAAGTCCTGAGACAGGGTTTCGGGAACCTTGAGACACGCAGTCCCACACTCACTCCTTCTCCTCTGAGACAGTACGTGAGTCCCTACACCCCTCCCATTACACCGGGACCTAGCTGGGCTACTCTGAACCTCTTCCACCACTCTGGGCTGGAAGAAACCTCAGCCACTCCTTTTGGAATCACTTCCCAATGCCTCTGCAGATCCTCTAACACAGGGACATCCCCCACACAGAACAGTCCAACAGGACAGACTAGTTTCCTTTCCAGGTGTTCCCTCTAAGAACCATCCAGTACTGGAGACTGAGGTTGAGGCACGGAACACGGCCCAGTCTCACACCTTCCTTGTAGGACATGATGTGAGGCCTTGCAACCTCCTCACTATAACGGTACCTAGTTGGGTTCCTCTGAACCATCTCCGCCACACGGGTTGGGAGATACCTGCACCATTCCTCTAGGGTCACTCCCCAATGAAAGCTCCTTATTCAGAGAACTCACACCATATCGTCCAGTGCAACACACCACTCATCTACCCACGCCCCCCAGACTGGTGAGACAGTTCCTTACTGCCCTTGAATCTCAACCTGCACCCCTCTTACTGAGCACCAGGTACCAGACTCTGGGAACGGGACTGGGACTTCATGCACTTGACTCACTTCTGCTGCCACCACTGGATCCCACCCTTACTGGTAAATCCAGAAAACTCACACTGCACTTAGGGGATAATCTACCCTCCCGAGCCAGTTACTCCATGCCAATTAAGTCCCCACTGTACGCCAACCTTCGAAACAGAAGACAGCACTGGGGGAGTCACTCCTTCAGCATCAGGCCAACCCAAGAACCAGCGCAATGGCTCAAGGGCAGTGCCTCCTTCAGCTTCAGGCCAACCCAAGAAATAGCTGTCTGCACAAGGGCAGTCACTCCTCCAGATTCTCTGGTTTCTGTTCTTGGCAGGACACCCAACTCATAGTGCACAAGAAACACATTTCCAAAGAAATGACCCTTAAAACAAACTTAGACACAATAATCCCTTTCCATGTGACTATGTTAGCGCCGGGAAACCCTATTTGGGTAGCTGTAGCGCTTTAAAAGCTCAACAAATAAATAAATAAATAAATATCTAAAATGCAGAGTTTTGTAGTGCAGCCAGTTGTCGCTGTGGTACTGCGCAAATGCAAGTCTTATCCTCACCACTGACAACCAATGTTAGAAATGGGATTTCTGGTTGGCTAAGGCTTGTGCCAAAGCCAGGCAGAAACCACCACTCTAGTCTGGGCAAGGGAGTTACACTCCAAAGATAACCCATGCTCACCCCCATGGTAGCTTGGCACGAGCAGTCAGGCTTATCCAGGAGGCCATGTGTAAAGCATTTACGCATGCCCACAGCAACAACATCCCAGGCACACTACAAAAGGAACTCCACACAAGGTTATAGCAAAAATAGCCTTTGTATTCTCATAACACATTAGAATAGTAATCACATAATATACATTGTGCCACCTGGCACTAGGTGATATCTACAAGGGATTATTTACACTGGACCACTGTCAGAACCATCACAAAGCAAACTTAGTAAAAGTAAGACATATCATAAACGTACAATCAGTAATCACTTGTAACCACTGTACTCAGCATCAGCCTTTAACATAAACCACATTATGCACAGTATCAGATTAGGCACGAATTACATTCTGATCCAACCTCACCAGCATAAACACATTATGCAATCCTCTCATGTGTCTAAACACATTAGACCCTAAACTCCTAAGCATAACTCACATTAGAAAATAATCTCACTGGCATAAACACATTCTGCAATTCTCTCATATGTCTAAACGCATTAGACAATAACCTCACACATAAACACATTATGCATAAAACAGGGTGCGTAAATCATAGTACATTAATCACATTTCCTGGCACCACAAAAATCACGTTAGGGCCTGGCGCCTTATTAACCTTATGGTCCCCTGGCCAACTGGCCTTCTTTGGAGGGCTCAAATGACCAGTGTCCAGAATGTCAGGGTTGCTGCCAAGCAGCGAAATCCACAGGTGCAACTGTGCAAACCTAAACGTAGCAGCTGCCCACTACTTGCAGGGCAGCTGGGAAACTCACTGGCACCTCTGTGCCTCTGGTCCCTCTCAGGGTTATTTCACACTTATGCTCCTCTCGTTTCAGCTGCCCATGCTGGTGTGGCGCAGCTCTGGCACTTTGCATGACGGGGCCGGCACCTCTGTGCTCTCTGGACCCCCCTAGTGGCCTTAAACACATGGCCCGATTGTTGGGGCGGCCCGCTCTCTGGCGGGACTGCCAAGGCACCGACAATGCACCTCAATATGCCCCCAAAGACAAAGGGCCCTCTGGGGCTCTCTGGCTTAACTGCTCAACAAAGAAACTGCTCAACAACATTGGAGCGACCCACTGCCAGATGGGGCCGCTCAGCATCTGTGCCTCCACCAGGCACAACATAACTCAAGCACCACTCACCGGGCTCACTGGCGCTGCTCGGGGTCTCCTCTCCACGCTGCGGGACTGGCAGCACTACTCTCACGATGCGGGGCTTCCCTTCACTCCTGGGAGCCCCGCGCTGCCATAGGCAGCCTTGCCGCCTGCCTCCCTTCACCTGGGCCCCCTCTCAGGACCCAGGAGTTCATTGTGGAACCCGCGAGGCTCCAGCCACATTGTTCTTCTGCCTCTGCCTGGTCCCTCTCCTAGGGCTCAGGACTTCTCCGATGCTTCGCCCTCTCTCTCGGGACTGGGACTTTGATTGGGTGCCCGTGAGGGTCCCAACATGCTTGGGGCACCGGCCCCGCCCACCTCTCCACTTTTGGGTTGCGCTCGGCAGCGGCCCAGCGATTCCTCTTCTCCGTGCAAATGCGGGTCAGGCTCCCGCAAATAGTCAACATAAGGTGGGGTGTGCACCCACTGTTTTCAGTATGAATAAAGCGGGGTAGGCTCCCGCTGGTGGAGCAATGCGGGGTGGGCACCTGTTTCTCTCCGCCTCCTTAAGGGGGAAATCCCCACACTGGGATTCCCTCTGGAAATGATTGCAGCTCAGCACTGCAGAGCCCTCATGCTCCTTTGCTGGGGAAATAATGAAAATAACGCACTCGCAATGCACTAGAACAGGCAAAAGGACCTGTAGATAAAATAATCAGTCCTCAGTGAAGAAGGGGGCAATGCAGGACCCAGGGAGGAAAGCCCTCCTGGCAGCGCCCGCTGGGCCCCAGCAGCAGCACGTCCCGCAGGTTCTGGAACAAATACAGCGCACTTTCATGGGGTCACAGCCGTTTTATTTATTTCACATAATCCCTTTGTGTCACAGCACAGGGCTTCGGGATACCAGTCAGAACTGGTTTAGGAGGGATTTTGGAGTACTTTGTTTTGCCCAGCTCCTCTCCCCTTTGTCAGGTGGGGGCTCAGTGATCAGACCCACCACAGGGGGCAGAGCCAGCATTGTACAGCCTGGGCACAGTCCAATTCAGAGTCAGGGGATTTCTCCTCCCACTACTCTCAGCCCAGGTGTCCCATTCAACCTAGCTGACTCACCCTGCCCCACCTGGAGCCACCCACACCTCACAGCTCCTGTCACTCACAAGCCAGACATGCAATTCACATCAGGCAGGCAGACACATAGCACACATAAATGCCAACTTCTAAAAGTGGCATTTCTCCTCCAGTCACCATAAATCTGCGCGCACCATTGCACAGCATTTATCCTCACAAGTTCATACATACTAAACTCGACCCTGCACTCCTCTCATACCAGGAATTACCACCATGGACACACATATGCCCCCTGCATTCCTATGGGAGGGCAGGCCAATCTCATCATACGCTCTCAGAGAGCGCACACACTTTACACTGGGCCACAGTGCTAAAGTGCCCAGAGAACTCAAACCACTACCACCAGGTCAGAGCTTAAGGCAAAAAGTTCAGGGGCAAACCTGCCAAAAAGGGCCAAGTCCAACACTCTACATTAGTTTAAGCGCTGATTTATTGGAGCACTAGAGCACATCATGTCAAAACAATTATCTTAAAGAACGTAAAGTTCCTACCTTCGGCTGGAACAGCGGTGGAGTGTTCGGCAGCAAGACAGCGTCAGAGACAGAGCAGCTGTGGGGCAGAGCGGCCTGGGAATTCCACAAGGGAGAGGTGCAGCTGAGAGGATTCCCTTCCGGGGGAAGGGAGGACATGGAGGCTGCAACATCCGACCCGAATCCGGGGGAAACACCGTATTAGAGGAGCAGCTGGACGGGCGAGGTAAAATAGTTTTTTCTAAAGGAAAGAAAGGAGGGGTTTTGCAAGGAGACTCTACTGGCTCAGGTCCCTGCCCTGGCGATATCAAAGGTAGGAGGAAGGTCGGTTGTGTAAGTACACAGGCTGATGGGATCTCGAGGGTTTTTTTGCTACGCTCTCCCTAGCCAGGGAAAGGGAAAGAGCAGGTTGACACTGGAAGATTTAACCCCTTGGAAACTCATAAGGAGGGAGGAAGAGGAGGAGAAGAAAGAGAAAGACGGGGGAGATGGCTGCGAGATCTTAGGCAAAGTGGCTGGCACTGGGTATAGTACAATTAAGAAATTGTCTCTCCCTCAATCTAAAGTTATTTATAAAATGGTTTCAATAAAGAAACTAACTCCTGAAGAGAAGGTAAAAATCACTCCATCCCTTAAAACCTATTTTAAAGTGCAACATAAAATACAAATTCTGGGTGAAAGTAAGATAGCAGGTTTAAATAGTTTTCAGGAGAAAGATACTTTGCAACAGGAGAAGACTCCAGGTGGTCTGGATGGTTTGGATGGTTCAAATAAAGCGGGCAAAGTCAATTGGGGAGAGGAAATTTCTGCAAATAGATTTCAAATTCTAAATACAATAGCCCCAGAGAGGGATGATGCCAAGCAAAAATCTTTAAGAAGATCAAAAGGCCCAGTCTCAAATTCGATAGATCTTGAACAGAACTTAAACCAGTCGGAGAAGGAGGACACATTTGTGGGAGCACTCTTAGTAGCTCTATCAGCAGAAATCAAAGGCAGTCAAATCCGTTAGAGATTAAAAATGCATGCGAAGTCATGGAGAGAAAGATAGACGATCAGCACCAGAAGGTGAGGTTAAAGATCTCCTTGAAACTGTGAGGGCAAACTGTTCTGAAATAGATAACTTAAAAACTGTGAAAAGAGAGCAACAAGATAGATTCGAAAGGCTGGAAAATTTCCAAAGACGGAACAATTAAAAAATTCAGAAGTCCCGGAAGGCAGAGAAGGCGACAATATCAAAGCTTATTTAGTTAAACTGATTAGGAACGATTTACAGTTGGAGAAGTCAGAAGAAGAGATTGCAAAAGACCTCCTACGTGTACATAGAGATCCGTTCAGACTTAACGCTAATAGGTCGAAACCTAGGAAAATCCTATTACATTTTTTAACATATGCGTTAAAAGAGAAAATATTGTCGAAAGCATTGGGGATGAAATCAATTAAGGTAGACGGGTTCAAATGTGAGATCAGATCAGATGTTTCTATTGCTACCTCCAACAGACAATGGGAGTTGGGGCAAATAATTGATACACTAAAGAGATTGGGCGTTTCAGTACAGCTGAGATTTCCGGCATTTTTTAAGGTGATTCTAAACAACAAAATGCACATTTTCCACTCCTGGCGAAAAGGTGGATGACTTTATTAAAAGCCTTCAACCGGGGGGTTAGTACCTCTCGTTAAAGTGGAAGAAAGCCTTCAAATGATTAAATCTATTTTCAATGTTGTCATGTTATTAATGACCGCGCTTGGAAGTATTACCTCACGTAGGGGGGCATGAAAAAATTAAACTGACAAGCTATTGGAAAATTCACTCATACACAAAGTCAATTTAGTTTTTACACGCTCACTCTGGGGGGTCACCCATATGACCCTGAGCCGTGAAGAACCAGGGAAGGGTGTTCCGTGGGAGGGGGGTGGTAGGGGGAGCATTGGGTGGAGAGCAGTAGGAGAAAAAAAAAAAAAAAAGTTCCTCTTTAGCCTCTAAAGTTTGCTCAGTGCAGCCAGGCTGTTTGTTTTAGCCTCTCTGCGAGATGGGTGAGAAGCAAGAGAAGAAAAAGAAGTTAATAAAAATAATCTCATGAAATGTGAATGGCCTAAGGGTACGGGGAAGAAGGGCAAAAATATTACAGTATTTGAAGGACTGTCCGGCCCAGATTATCATACTACAGGAGACGCATTTGACAGAAAAAGAGGGTCTGGAGTTTTTTAAGGCTAAAACATGGATTTCCCAAGCAGTTTGCACTACTCAATCAGCTGTAACCAAGGGGGTGGCAATTATAGTGAAAGGAGGGGCACAAATCACTATAGGGGACAAGGTTTCAGACAAAGCTGGAAGATTTCTAGATGTCAAATTGAAGATATGGAGACAAGGTTTTACTTTAGCGGGGTAATATGGCCCTAATCAAGAGGATGTTTCTCCCTTAGGTGAACTTTTTGCAGAACTATTAATTTCTTCAGACCCCATTGTATTGGCGGGAGATTTCAATGCTGTCCTAGACCACACTTTGGATAGAACTTCACACAGTAGAGCGCTGGTAAATCCCAGAATGTCAGGGCTCATAAAGCAAATGATGACCCAGTTGGGGTTGTATGATATATGGCGTCAGAAGTCAGGATCACAAAAAGGTTTCACATTTTATAATCAAAAATACAGGCATCAGTCGAGGATTGATTTTTTCCTCATCGATAATAATTTAAGAGAAGGGGCTGAGCGAGTTGAACATGTGGGAGTCCATCTACCGGACCATTCGGAGTATTATTATATCTGAACATTAAGAATATGGGTACTAAATCTAGATGGACGCTAGACTGTGCGATCCTGCAGGAAGGAGGAGTTATAGAAGCACTGAGTAGAGAGATTGTAGAGTTCTTCGAGTTTAACCAGTGTACAGCTGCATTCGGAATGATCTGGGATGCTTACAAAGCTTTTTTAAGGGGAAGATTAGGAGCACTGGCCCCAGAAAAAAAGAGGGAGTACTATAAACAAGTGTCTAAAGTAGAGGATCTGGTTCACTCTCTAGAAAAAGATCTGATTGACCCTAGGATAGATGAAGAGGCTCGGGTCCAGTTGCTCCAGGAAGGGTTGGAGGCAAAATCAAATCTGACAACAATACCATATGACAGGGTTAGGAAAAAGTGGGAGGTCAGTTGCTTGGCTCATTTCAAATACAGTGAGGGATGTAGCAAGCTGCTGGCGTGGAAGTTTAAAAGAGAGCAGGGGAGAAATAGGATAGATTAAGTCAAATGCAGTCCTACAGGTGTTACAATTAGTGACCATAAGGGTATGGAACATGCTTTCCACAGCTTTTATACTAAAGTTTATCATGAAGATTTACAACCTACTGAGGAAGAGGTGGAAGCCTGGCTGGGGCAAGGTCCTATAACCCTCGTTTCATTAGATAAGAGTAGGCAGTTGAATTTGAAAATTATTGAGAGAGAAGTTGCAACTGCATTAAGGCAGGGCAAGTAAGGAAAGGCCCTGGGACCGACGGTGTGCCTATTTAAGTTTATAAAGCCCTAGCAAAAGTGTTAATCCCTATTGACATGTATATTGGAGGGGCCAAAATGCTGGTCTCATGGAAAGACGCCACCATTGCTACTCATATCGGCCAATATTGTTGCTGAAGTGTGACTATAAGATTTTCGCAAAAATATTGGCCGATAGGTTAAATGGCTCTATGATGGAGTTGGTGCATGTGGACCAAAAAGGTTTTATATGGGGAAGATCTCTGAAAGAACTGACATACACTTTGATTGGCTCTATAGACCTGGCGACCGTGCACAAGCTTCCACTGGCAGTGATAGCATTAGATACCACTAAAGCTTTTGAACGAGTTAATTCGGTCTATCTACTATGTGGGGTAAATTTTTTAAATCTTGGGTTTAACTTCTGTAGAGCACTAGCAGGTTTTTACGCAGCACCAAAAGCCAGAGTTCTGATTAATGGCTCATTGAAGGACCCTATCTTCATCACTAGGGGTACGAGGCAGGGTTGCCCATTATCGCCTCTCTCATTTAATCTATACGTAGAGCCCCTAGCTAGGAATATTAGGGAGGACCCAGGTATTTCACCCTTTCAGTACAAAGGATGGAGCAGGAAACTAGGACTTTATGTAGATAACATCCTTAATTATACAACAAATTTACAAGATACCTTGAGTCGTATTACAATCCTAACGTCAGAATTGGAAGAATTTCAGGCTATGAGATTAACAAGAGTAAGACAGAGGTAATGTTCTGGAATTTTGATTCAGGTGAGATCGTTAGCAAAGGGAAAATGAGATATCTGGGAGTGATGATACAACAGGACATTACTAAAATAACTAAAGCTAACTTTGTAAGGGTTAGGAAGGAAGTTAGTGGACTCCTAAAAATGTGAGCGCACCTCCAGCTTACTCTGCTGGGTCGCGTAAATCTGGTAAAAAGGATGCCCCTTCCGAAACGTTCTTTTCTATTAGATGCAATTCCCTTGCCTTTTGATAAGGAATGGCTTAAAAGGATGCAAAGCCAGATCAGCAGTTTTATTTGGGCAAGCAAAGGACCTAGAAAAGCCTGGAAGAAACTGAGGAGAAGGGTGGAGAAGGGAGGTTTAGCACTACCTGACTTGCTGTTTTACTCATGGGCTTTCCTATTGAAAAATGGCAAGATGCTGTTGAACATACCCACCTCATCAGAAACTGGGAGACTACTGGGAGTGATGGTAGAGCAGGAGTAAGGGGAACATTTTGGCTCCATGTTCAAATATGCTGACCCCAAGTACTTTAAAAAAGTCAGGCTAAAGATCTTGAGGGGTTTGGTTGAAACCTGGTATTAGGTTAAAAAAATCTTTAAAATACAGTATTACAGCCTAATTGCTCCTATATGGGATTCTTCGGGTTCTTCGGAGTGGACAAAAGACTCATTGGCTGTACCTTTGATTGAGGCAGGCGTAATAAGATGGGACCACATACTTCAGGACGGTCATCTGATAACATGGGAAACATGTAAACAACTGTCCGACAGTAAAGTGTCCAGGTTCAAATATCTGCAAATGCAGAGCTGGTTCCTGGATCCAGGAACTATGATAGGAAAGTCAAATGAGCGTGAAGATAGACTATTGCACAAGACAGTACTCAAAAAGGATCTTGCAACAATCTACTGGCTGTTAGTGGAGCTGGAAGATGGAGCCTTCACATTGCCACCTGAACTATGGGGAAGATGCTTGCCAGAGGCACCATTGGAACGTCAATGGCAAGTATCTATGTGCATGTTGTTTAAAATAGTTAAACCTGCACACCTAAGACTAAATCACCTTTTCTCCATTCACAGAGCCTACTGATCTCCTCAGAGGTTGTCAAAGTTTGGGAGTCGAGGTGACATAGCCTGCCCTAAGTATGAGAGAAGATGAAGTTCACTTGTTTGTGGATTGTCCAGAGATCCAGTCTTTTTGGAAGGATGTGAGTAGGGCCCTGTCTAGCATGTTGAAGTTCGATATAAAGGTAAGCGTCCTGCTTGTTATTTTCAGATGTGTGGATTCTCTGGCAAATGTTACTAAAAACTAGGCAAGGTTGATTTTTTATTCTATACTGCTGGCACAAAGGGAATTATGTAGACAGTGGGTAGCTACAGATCCTCCCAGGTTTGCGGATTGGGTATGTTCTGTTAAATATGTCGCCAGATTGGATACAATGGGGTCTAGAAGCAAACATTCTGGCTTCCTTTCTTAAATTGGGTTGAACATCAGACTGATGAAATCCAATGATTAAGCCTGTATGCCTCATTTGTAATCTGTCCTCCTGTCTTTTAATCCCCCTCTCTTCAAGGTGGGGGAGAAGCGGAGTGATAGGAAGGGAACTTATAGAGGACGGAGTTTCAATCGAATGAGGGAGGTAAAGGGTGGAAATTTCCGTCCTCTCTCTTTCTCTTGGCTTCCAGCACATAAGGGCATACCACTCCATTCAATGGTGCAAATGGAATGGTGTTTTTAGAGGCAAATTAGGACAAAATAAGAAAAAAAAGTTAAGCCTGAGTGCTTTGTGCAAAGATACCAGAAAGTTAAGCACAGGCTAATTAGGTGACTGGTGTGGTTTTCCGTGATAAGGAATGTAGTTGTCGCATAAGTGGGAATTCCACCACCCTCAACCAATAACCCAATTTCTTTTTTGGAGGATCTTTCTTTCACAGACTTCATCAACATGCATGGAGGAGCTCATAGAAAACACATTTGCCCCTGAGTCACTTTTGGGATTCAGTGACGTAGATTAATTTGCAGCACAGCCTACATGTCAGTAATACTCTCTCTCAAAAACCTTTTAAAAACATATTACGTGATAATAAGTGAAGCATATCTTTTGGTAATAACACTTAAATAGACATGTTACATATGCAATGGGTCATTAAACTGGAATAATGGCTTAAGGAATATTGAATTGCAGGGAGTTGTAATTTTAACTTAAATATCAAACTAAATGTGTAATAAATCTTAATTTAAGTAAAGGTAGTAAGCAGAATCTTTTTCCAATGAACAAGAGGTGAGATTGAGGAGGAAGGTGGTGTGGATCTGGAAGAAGATGAAGAGTCAAACTCTGCACCAATACATCAGTCAACAGTGCACCTGTCACGCTACTCACAGCCCGCGTGATTGCCTCAGATGAGCAGGACGTGCTGCCTCTTTGCAGCGCGAACAACAGTAGGTTTCTGCTGGCACCAGCGGGTCAGGGCCTTCCTTCCCTTGTCCTTGGTTCACCGGTGCATGCCTTAGTGGAGATGTTCTGGGTCATTGTCGGGCCATCTTGTCAGTCGGACTTCTTCCTAGAATTCCACCGTGGGGATTCTGAAAGGGTATGTAACAGCCCAAGCCAAGATGTCTGACACCATTTTCACTCTTATGTTATAATAAACTGTTATGGAGGGTTTTGAGTGATTCTGTTTCCTTTTCATATTTGGGGCCTATTTAAGGAAGGGGTTTTCAGTCATGTATTATATTGCAAAGTGTCCTCATCGCTCACACCTGGATCTAGCCTTGCAGTCCCAGCTCCAGCCCTTTGTTCTTGGCCCATCTTTTTCTCCAGTTTTCCTGCTCCAGTTTTCATTATTTCTAGTCCAGCAATCTACCCTACCTTGCACCTTGATATCAAATTGGGAGCTCCGCCTTCTCTTGGAAGTTTTTTGCCTGGTGGATTCTCCTCCTAGGTGTTTCTTTTGGAGAGCACTCTCCGGCTTGCTGCACACTAGTGTTGGTGGCAATGTGGCTACCAGAAAGTGCCGCACATACCTCTGACAGACTAAGCATCGAACTAAAAGACACCTAAAACCACCTGGGAGAGCTTATTAGACATCAAAGTTTTGACATCACTTGTACCCCTGCCAACCAAAGTTCATGAGACACCTAAATTACGTAGACTCACAAAAACCATCTGAGAACTCCCGGCGCTATTCTATCTCTATGCCAAAGATGACGTACAGCTCATAAGCCAAGGGCAAGATGTGACCAGGAGGATAATAGGGCAGTATCTTCTGTGCACACTTTACCCACTTCAAAGGGCTCAATGCTAGCTGTACACCAGTAGCTATTAAAGACCGCCATAGTTCATAGAAGGAGAGTATTAAGACTGGAACAAAATGGCTGGAAAACTATTATGGGTGGGTTTAAGGTACTTTTGGAGGGTGGATGAACATGTGGAGAGAATGGGTGATGCAGTCTCAGGAGTATGTGGAGCTTTATAGGAAGTGGAAGAATCTATACAACACTGACAAAGTCAGCTATGTGGTCATCTTCAAGTCTTTAGGAAATCTGTGTTCAGACTAGCTTCAGCCAGAATAATTAGGTCCTGTGAAACCCTTAACCTTGAGATTTAAATGCAGCGTTTGAATGATGATATAACTAAAACTCAAGTGTAGTTAACATCAACATTAGATGAACTGCAAACAGGTATTTTTTCTGGTTGAATACCTTTTTAAAGCTGCTAGAAGTGAAGAATCATCAGGGTTAAGTAGTGTGCCTGCGCCAGAAGTGAGTCAGAAAATACTAATTAGAAGCGATATTATTGAGTAGGAGAGAAGCATTGCATTGAGGTCTCGGTTCAACGACAAAAAAGAGACAGATGGGGTTAATTACATAAAATAAAATTTTTAATGTTTGGTTTGTTGAAAAATAAGATTCTGTATTGTATTTTGTGTTAAGTAGTAATCTATATATTGTTGCACGTGACTTCTTGTTTATTTATTTAATCTGAGAATAAACATAAATGTTTGTAACAATAATGAGAAACTGTTTTAATTTAGAATTCTTTGTACATACTTTAATATAGTTATTGGTTAGAGTGTCCTTACTTCTGCTACTTGATTCAGATCCAAAGTTATGCCTGAATAGACATAGAAATAGTATATCATCATCCTCTGATTAATCTTCATCTGGTTCGATTTGTACTCTTCACTATGTTGCAAAGGTATGCAAGAATAGAACATCAAGTAATACTTTTGAAAAAAGTGTCTGGTGCATAGGGACATGTTCAGACATTTTTGGGAATGCACTGGAACCTACCCATAAATAATCTAAAAGATCGTTCTACTACTGATCCTGTTTTTTAATAAGCAATGTTGCTTCTGAGCTCCCTGTCAGAATTAGGATGGAGATATAATGTAAACATGTATTTACAGCAATTGAGTATTTCCTAGTTAAAAAAATAAGAACTCAATACAAATGAATGTAAGTATTGTATAGTCAAAAAGTAGTTCCATAACAATATAGAAGAAGGAGGCCGAAGGGTGAGTTCCTTTTTAAGGGTATGGAACGCCGAGGTGACTTGCAAAATCTCTATCATGTATACCAGGGAATGTTTGCAGAGTTTTCATGTAACTCAGTGGAATTCTGCAGAGTGAAACTCCATGAGATCTGCCCATCCCTAAATAGAAAGAATTTGCGACAAGTCAGCTTGAAAAAAAAGATGTAGTAGCTCTGAGCATGTAGAAACATGCAGAAAGATTCTAGCTTTTTTCTATCCAAGGAGTGCAGAAAATTAACATTCTCTCTGCTTGTCATAGTAAGCTATTAAAATAGATCAGGAGAAAGAAAAGCAATATTCCATTTGTTTCTGTAAACAGCTCCTTTAATAATCCTCTGCGACTTGACCTGCCTTAGATAAACCTCGTCTGCTGGTTCTGGCTGCAGACCTTGTAATGTCAGAACTCAACTGTAATAACCTTGTAATAGTCCAGTTCTGACATCTTTTCTTTATAATCAGTGACTTGGTGCATCACAAATCGCCACTTAAAAAGAAATTAGTGACTGCCGTTTATACAGGGATTAAAGAATCCCATGTATTAAATACAAATAAATGTAAGTATTGAAACATATATAAATAATAATAATGAAAAATGCTATAACTTTTCTAAAGATGGTTATCTTAAAACTCTCCTCTTAAGAAATTATTATTAAAGAAAGAATGTTAAAACATGAAGGTATTGTGCAAACTGCCTGGACGACAGTGAATGTTTATTTTTCCTGTTTCTATGAAGATATTGTGTGTAAAAAGACAATATATTAACACGTGTTTCATCAATGTAATAAATATTATTTCGTTATAACCCTATACCATGGGTACTTGCAAACATTTTCTGAAGAGTGAAAAAGTCTCATCTGTGGTGTGACCGAGGGCCGCATTGAAGCCAGCAGGATGGCAGTTGGCGGAAAGGGGGGCGGTAATCCCAGAGAGTGAATGGGGAGGGGAAGTGGGTGGGCGTAGGGTCACAATACATCTACATATAGTGGCTGAATAGCACAATGTGAAACAAAAAAACTTGGGGTCAATCCCGGTTTCCCCACTTGATCAAATTGTGTGATCCAAAGCAAATGTTTTTTCCCCTTTGGCTGCGTTTTCTTCATTATCACATATAAGAGGACCTGGAAACACATGACTTCAGGATGTGCGCTGCACAAACACTTCTCTCAGGTTTCATTTAATAAAGTATAATATTGCCCATGTATACATGCAACCCAGGTGAGCCAGAAGGTGCACATAACAACTGGCTTGCCTCTAGGTTCACTGGCATTGTTGTCAGAGCAAGGGGGCATGAATGTTTCTAAATTCATGCTTGATCACTGTCACTTGACAAAAAATAAAAAAAACTTTAATGCACTGATATCACATGATGTACTAAGGTGAAACACTTCTGCATGTTAATGAAATATACATTTTTGAATTTCTAAGGGCCTTTATGATATTTATACTTATTTGGTGGAAGATGTCTCTAAAAAGGAAGGTGTTCTTAAAGTTAAGAGTGGTGCAGGACATTTTCTGTGTTTCTTTGTTTTTACTTCAGTTGGACTATATGTAAATACTTGCAGTTCATTTAACATTTTTATGAATGTTAGTTCTCTGTAAGATAAACAGCGGCACAGTGCTGCTGTTCACCGTGGACTGCATGTAAAGTTCAGGAGGGTTGCAAGCTACCCCAGGGCCATACTTTGAGTATCACTGCCCTATAAAATAACGCTTAATCATTGTTCCCTGTAAGTCCTGTTGGGTATGTCATTATTGGAAACGAATAGGAGGTCTGTTTGGATAATCCTTTGCGGAAATAGTGTTATTGATCTGCAATGTGTGCCTCAGGGTTATGTTTTAATAATTTGTGTCAGCAACTCTAGCACACGTGTTTGGATGGATTGGGTGGGTAGCAAATTTTAAAGGACCAGGAACCAGATTTGCTTGGTGGGTTGATCTCGGTGCTCAAAGAGTCCACTATGGGCAAACACATGTAACAGGGGATATGGGATGCCAGAAATTAATGAAAGGAGACAGAAAACCATTATTATCTTAAGAGACACATACGTGGACTACTGATGTTAAGCTCAAATATGTTCTATTGAAATACTCCTACTATTACCACTACTACTGATACTACTACCAGCAAAATGCTATACAGTGCTATAAAGCTGCATATATTGTTTTCACTTATCTCTTGTTAAAAGAAATAAATGTCACTAAAATCAAACGTAAATACAAATAGAAGCAGATTTCGAATAATACATGTTAAAGTGGGTTTAGGGAATAAGAAGGGCCACATAAAAGCTGAGTGTCCTGATTGAAAAGATGAAAATATGATTAAGTATGAAAACTTGTTGTAAACAATTATTAGATCATAATGAGTTAACTCTGGACTTAGGGCCCACACAAATGTGGTGACTGAGGAACAATGCAAAAATACTAAAGAAGCAATAAGAAAAAGCAGCAGGAGGAAAGACGATACAAATAAAAAAATGCAATGTATCATTATAGAAAAGAGAAGCTAGAGAAGCAAAACATTCTTTAACTAGGAGGATGAAAGCAACTCTGGGACACATGCATTGCAAGGCATCATTTGAGGAGAAAGGTAAGCATTGAAAACAATCGTCTCATATTGTGTGGTGTTAGAAAAACACATTTAGTTCTGCAAAAGGAAAACATTCAAAAGAGCCAGTGACTTGGCTCCTCCCTCAGCAAAGCAGAAAGTTTGGCTGTCATATGTAGCTGTCAGGTTTGAAGGTGTTCATCCTGGAACTATTGTGATGCATTGAGGTTTCCAGAAATATTACAGTCAGGAAGAAAATAGTAGATATCAAAGTATACTAGTCTGGACCCCAGGCTGCCCATCATCCACATAAGTGGAGATTGAGGACAGTAGTGAACACTTTACTTTTGGAAGGCTTAACAAGCCTTCATGCACAGAGCACAACAACTACATGCAAGTTGTTCTCATCAGAATTCCTTGGGACTTGTCTTGCCACAAGGACCGAGGAATTATGGGGCATATGTATGAAACTATTTTGCGTACGCAAGTGCAACGAATCGCAAAATTCAAGTGTTTGTTCACGTGAAATAGAGAAACGCGATGTATGACACAATTTTGCATTGCAAATAAAAAAATTGCAATTTTTGCGATTTATAATTCTACGAGGCCCGAAATCTGCTAATTCCTCTGCGAATTCGCAGTCTGCGCTACGCAGACTGCGAACATCGCAAATAGAGAAATCAAAATGTAAGAATTCACAAAGGAATGTATGAAAAAGTCGCAAATTGCAATTTCCGAAAATTCGCAATTTTGCACTTCAATATTACCACCAAGTCAAAGCAGGTGGTTACCAGGTGCAAGCTATATAAACAAGCCCACAAGGCAAGAGGGACTTCAACAATGGCAGGAATGGATATTCAGAGTGCGCATCACTCTGTTCCAGCAAACTGAAGAGGAGATCCACGAGAAGTACAAGCTGGACACAAAGACCATTTTAGACCTGAAAGAGGAGCTGAAGACTCCTCTGGAACACCCAACACGCAGGACCCAAACGATTCCAACCCATGTGCAGGTCCTGTGCTCACTGCACCTACTGGCCTCAGGGAGTTTTCAAGGCGTGATAGCAGTGGCAGGTGGGGTCTCACAGAGTGGCCTGGCGCGCTTCTTCCATGCATTCTTAGAGGCAATGGTACAGAGGCTTTCACATCATATACAATTCCCCAGCACACAACAGGCATTACAACAAACAAAACTGGACTTCTACCAGATTGCACGATTCCCCCACGGAATTGGCTGCATAGATGGGATCCATGTGGCCCTCACACCCCCATCAACCAATGAATATGTATTCAGGAACCGTAAATCATACCATTCCCTGAACATACAGATGGTCTGCAATTCCAAACATATCATCAATGACATTGTAGAGAAATACCCAGGCAGTACTCACAACTCTTTCATCTTTAGACATAGTGGGATACACAGATGTCTCAATGCTGGTGAGTTTGGTGAGGGCTACCTACTAGGTAAATGCATGGCACACATCCCTACATACAGTACATCTTTGGGGGGTGGGATATTGACTCACCTATTGTTTCAAGACCTGCAGGTGACAGTGCAAATGCAGTGCGGGACTTCATCCTGACCCCGTACCTAAATCCAGCCAATGCAAGGGAGAGTAGATACAACTGTGCACATAAATCTAGGCGCAGTATAATAGAGCGGACATTTGGGATCCTGAGGAGCCGTTTCCACTGCATGCATAAAGCGGAAGAGCACTCCAATACAGCCCTGAGACCTGCTGCAAGATTGTGGCTACCTGTGCAATGCTCCACCACAGAGCTATGAAAAAAGGCATCCCAATAGAACTGAGTGAAACTGATACGTCGGACGATGATGGCCCAGGTCCTCCTGGCAGACCAGCAGTTGGAGTTGGGGCAGCTGCTGGACGGCAGAGACGGGCTGAGATCAAACAGAACTACTTTTAGGTGAGTAATGATGACATGAGGCAACATATATTTTGTAGCAGATCGGTGTTCATTCAAACCTTTAACAGCAGGATGAAAGCTCGTCACATAGTCTGACCAACACAATGAGTGTCGCTGTCCGTAGCACATTAGGTCCACAGTGCAGGTAGTCAGGGAAGTGTGGACTCTTGTAGGAATGGGTTGCCTCACCCATTTGCATGACTCATTGTTTCAATTTCACCTCCTTCTGGTACGGACTGTTGCAGCCCTTTCTGGGGGCTGATTGGCCTCCCTTGGGTCCACAGGTGCTGCACCCTGTCTCCCACTGCGCCTTCTTGGATCTGGAACTGGCGGGGTGATACTGCTCCTGCTGGATGTCTCCTTACTCTCCCCTGAGCCCATGAGTGCTGGGCCACCTGCTTTTGCCATCTGCAGATCTTCAACGGCCGTGGTGACCTGCACCAGGCATTTTGCAACATCAAGCAGCAGTGGGACATCTCCACTTGCGTGCTGATGGTGCAACCTGTCAGCTGGCTTGTGGTAGTGCACAGGCGGTTCACCGCCTTGTTGTAGCTGTGCAGACAGATGTTTGAACGTTTGGTAGTGCTGTGCCTGGCTGCCTGGTCCCTGTTTAATGTTGCACAGAGTTCACAAATGGCACCTGCCATGCTCTTGATGCCTTCCCCCATGTAGCGCCTGCTTTTGTTCATTGTGCACAGCTTAGGTTTAATGGACCTCAATGATTTCTGTTGCAGGCACTGAATCTGGAGCCTGCTGCCCTCCAGTCCTGCAAACACTGTGGAATCTTCGTCTGTGGCAGAGCTGGTCCCGGCCTTGACCTGCGTCTCACAGCTCCTAGCTCCCTAGGTTGGGGTGTGTGCTGCTCACGCACCTGGGTCTCACGCTGCCCTGGCTCTGCCTGTACACCCTCCTCCCCTGTGGCCTGTGTTTCATCCTCCAGTGGTGGCAGTGGTGGCATAATGGTGCGCTTCCTACGAGGGACAGGTGTGGCCTCTGTGTTGTCATCTGAGTTCCCATGACCTGCCTGGTCATCCAAATGTTCAGAATCCTTGCACTCTGCACTGTCTTCCTGTGTCCTGGCTTGTGCTGCGGATGGAAAGGGGAATTTATGATTTTGTGCATTTCTCACTCAAAAAAGTTTTCTCAATTTGTATTGGCTAACTGCTATCTCTGACTTTTCCCAGTTTACATGAATTCACATACTGCGTTAACATTGCTATGTCTCATTGCCCCACTGCTATGCATCTGATTACGTCTCCCATGATGCATTGCTGTGTGTACTGGAAAATGTGGACCGGAGTGGCATGTGTAGTTTGTGTGTGGTGCATTCCTGACTGTGTGAATGGGATGGTGATGTGTGCAGCTGCATTTGGCATGCATCTTACCTTGGCTGGTGGTTGCAGGGTCGGAGCTGTCTATGTCAGCCACACCACTGATGCTCTTGGGCATGAGGGTTTACTCCACCAACTCATCGGGTGTTGACTCGGTGGCAGTAGATGTTCCACCCCCGGTCTTGTTGGCCTCCTTCAGCCTGGCTGCCACCTTCTCTTTTGACCTTTGGCACTTGTCATACCAGCGTTTCCTTAACTCATCCACCCTATGCTGGGTCACACCAACTGCATTGCCTTTTTCTTGTATGTCCAGGCGGATCTTCCTCTTTCTGGACTCAGGTACCCGGAGTACCTTCTTGCCAAATAGAAGTTCATGGCTGCACACCATCTCCTCAATAAGCACCTCCTGCTCCCTTTCGCTAAATTTTTGGTTTCTTATTCTTCCTGCACCCTCCTTGTCCTTCTGTTTGTCCTGTGAATCCATTGTAGCAGTTTCAATGCTGTGCTCACTCCTTTGCCTCTCCTCATACCCTCTGACTCTGCCTCAGGCAATCAGGTGCAGCAAATCACTTCCACTTCCTTGGTGTGATGTCATCAAGCTGCACCTGAATTGCAGATTCCCTACATTTGCGATTTCTTATTTGCGATTTTCGCAATTAAGGAATCGCAAAAAACAGGAATCTCAAAATTTTCTGTGAATTTTAAGGAATAGTAGAAAGTTAGCCACTTTTTATTTACATCGCAATTTGCGATTCTCAAAATGCGATTCGCAAAAAATCAAATTTTGAGAATCGCAAATCAGATTTTTGATACATATGCCCCTATATCCACAAACTAGGGGGCAGACAGCTAGTAACTAGACCACCATGAAGAGGAAGACTGGCGGAAGGCTTGATCTGACTCAGTGAATGAAAAGAACCAAGATCCAGGTACACTAGGGTTGGACCCATATGCATACTGTTATTGATTCTAATTTTCAGTTAGTCTGTAATTTATGAACTGTTCTACATGCCAGCTCCTGGAAATTCCCACAATTCTATATGGTACACTAATAAAAGTATTTGTGCTGCACCTGTCAAGGGCTACAGCACAGTGGAGATCTTGCATGACGACACCAGTATATATATATATAGATCCCAGCAGCAGGAGGGACTATGGCATGGTAACAGAGAAGTGAGATGGAGTCTGATCCCATGATCGTCTGATACCAGAGTCCCAACGTGGCACTCGTAACTGCAACTGGACAATTGTGAGTTTCTCCAGGTGTACACATCCCTCAAAAGCTAGATATCATTCAAGTGAGAAACCTTCAGCAGCATCCCGTATTGATGCACAGCGAGGTAATGGCAATACATGAAGGCTGGTCTCATGGCCCATGCAGACAATTGCTCAGCTTCAATATTTAGTTAGCACCATTTACATGCTTTAAAATAATACTATTTCCTACATTTTGTTGTCTAGAGGTTGCTGCTGTGTTGCTCTTTTTTTGTACATACATGCAAAATTGAAATTATGACTTATGTTGCTGTAAAATTGTGACGTTCACCCAAAAAGGGGGTATTATAGTACAACCTAATAGTATTGTGCCAAATGGCATTTGTGTAGACATATATAAAAGTATGAACTAAGTGTATCTTTAACTATCAATGTCATGACTTAAAACCTTACAGTATACAACTGTATTTCACCTTCAATTTCCAAAGACATCAAAATTTGAGGTTATACAATAATTCTTCAAAAGGTGGATACATGTTTCATGCTTTGAAAAAGGTTGACTATTAAAGAGAACAAGGGTCCTCAGGAAATTCGATAGACAAAACAATAAAGTTATAGACCACAATCAGTACTACAATCAATTTTCCAGACCCAGCCGGGTGAGGAAATGTTTAATTTAGGATCAAACGAATTTGGTTGACCTGGACGGGGTCACATACAAACATTTAGATAGGGCACAATCCTGTACCTATCCCAAGAGTCGGAAAAACATATAGTAAGACAATTAGGTGAGTCAAGAAAAGAGTTTTTACAGGCAAAAAAGTTTTGGAGCCAACTGTCGCTTGCTATTTATTAATCAATTACAGCAAGTTTCGACATACAGTATCTACAGAATAATATACAATTGAATTTCCTGTAAAACTGTTTAAGCGTCAACGTTTCGATCCCCTGGCTCCTAATGAACCGGGATCATCATCAGGACTGTATTAATCATTGCCTGTTTTCATTACGAACGCCTGCCGGGTCTGTTTGATGGTCTTGGTCAGGCGCTGTTACAAGTGAGCAAAGTACCCAGGTATTGCGGGTGCCTTGTCTTAGTCGGAGTTGGGCTTTGATTAAGCCGTGAACTCGCGAGCGAGTCCTCCTTAATGGTTGGGCTCGAGATTTGGGAGTGCATTGCTCCTTGGGTTGTGGAGCCGCTTTAATTCAGCGGTCAAGATGCTTACGACGCAGTTTGCTCGGTAATGGGTTGATGGTGGAGACACGATGGTCTCTCTCCTCATCTCAGTCAGCGAGAATCCGCTGCTCTTGAGTCATTTCTTCATCCTAAGAACTTCCACCATGTAAGGTTTTTGTTTTATTGAGAATTGACCAAGGCAGCTACATAATGATGAGTATCTCAATTTATACTTCAGGCCAGTCAAACGTATTCTCCACTGTTTGCCACAGCATTTCTCAGTCACAAGGGAATAAGACCATTTTTCCTTGTCCTTAAGGAATTTCGCTACTCCCCCTGGAAGCCCAGGTTGGATTGCATTGTCTTCAAAACATTATAACTACAGCAATATGAGTGTGTCTCATCATCATTAAGGGTGCCATGGACCGAAGAATATCTAAGAAATCTTTATAGCATTCCTGCAAACTGAAAAATTCAGAACTCCCAAACATGCAATTCAAGCCTTCTCTGATGCAGAACCTACTTTAAATAGTTCACCCCAGTCAGCCCGAAACAACGTGATACCTTACTGATTTTCCTACTAAAAATACACACTTCATATTGGATTTTCAGATAACTTCTTGATCCCTTTTCTCTCATTACCCCTGATGTTCCCTGCAATCTACAATCACTTCGTTCCCTCCATCTTCTCCCCAATGCCTTTTCTTCCCACTCCTTGTAAATGCGTTCATGGGGTTTGTGCATTCCATTCTCTTTCACTTCCATCTCACCTCAACTGCCTCACACACGCTTCTACTTATCCTGGTAAATCTATAGCTGTATGCCACTCAGCAATATTTTCATACCATAATTTGTTTCAAACAAGGTAAACTTAAGTTCTACAGTGTTGAAACGTGTTATAACATTCCGTGTGAGAGGTGAACACATCTCAAATGCTCTTGTTATGTACACCGCAAGGATTATTTAAAAACATACAACAAATAAATACATTCATAAATAAATAAATTAATGTATTTCCCTCAGTCAAGCTCTCTACCCTATACAAAAAGTGAGACAGTAAACAAATGTACTTCTGTGGGCCCAACACTGTTCCCCTATCGGAAAAGAATTGCAAACTCACCTCTTTCAAGAACACTCCATCACAGTGCATTAACCCTGCACACCCCAGTTTTCTCTTCTCTTAGTTGTTGACTTTATTTTATACTAGGCTCCTGTAACTGACGTAATTTTGTAACTCGCTAATCCTCATGTAAAGCGCTCTGATACCTCCGGATATAGCCAATGCTATATAAAATTCTGCAAATAAATGTTGTCTTTTACATGTACAGAGCTTCGATGCCTCTGGCAAGGTTCATACTTTAGAAGTAGCATATCCATCCATACCTTCATATATACATGATAATTGCAAATTGTACGATACTTTATCAAAGCAAAATTGTGGAGGAAATATTTTATGTGAATGAGGCACGTTTGAAAAAAGGACATTCCCCTGAAATACCATTCCCCATACTTCACGTGCAAAGAAAACAGATTCTTGCAGGAGGCTAATGTCATTAAAGTCGGCTTTGAAAAGAATAAAGGTAAATAACCTAGCAGTATGACCTCACGGGAGTGCAAAGTTCATATTACTGGAGAACTGAAAAGGTCTGCTCCACCAGCAGATATGCTGGTGACTGGCTGCCATCGTAAACAGGGCAGCGTGTTTTTATTTATAGCACATTTTGCTTAAAGCAAACATTTTCCCTCGCATTGAAATCTTATGGGTAATTGCAAAAGCAATGCATGCTGCACAGGGCAGCTATCCGTGGCGTTTTCTATATTGGATTAGGAACGCGGAGAATTGTGATAATGATATGAGGCTCAAGGATACAGGTTAATCAGAACAAGGCCTTTGCATGTGTTACTGAAGACTTCTTGCTCAAAAGAGAAAGGGTACAAAGTTGAAACCATCCTCTAATTAAGTCTGAATAGCATTTTCTATCCTGACAAACGACCAGTAGAAATTTGGCTTAGCCTGTTTGATAGTGCTGCGTGAAATGCGCTTGCATTTCGAAGACATGCGGATGGATATAGGCGCTATTCCTTTAGAAGGATGCATCAATGTAAGTTGTATGGTATTGAGTATGCCAAATGGAAAGTGGTCATTTTAGGGACTTTAGTATATAATACTCAGCATCACCCTAATACTTTCACTATCAGTGTTTGCACATCTCTGTTCTGAAGCTTTTTCCCTAAAAAAACCCCACCAAAAAACAGTGAATTTTGTGAGCATGGGACCCTCCTTTGTCTTTATACACCAATACACATGAATGTTTTTTTTTACTACATCCAGGAATATGTAACTATGCTAAGCCCACACAAATATATTTTTTCAGCCGGGAGATATAAGGAAGGAGAAATCTTGAAATATTATCATTTTATTTTACCAAATGTGCTCAATATTTTACCTCATTTCTAAAATGGATGAACTTAAAGAACTCTAAAAACAAAAATCCTGCACTGAAGATCCGGAGTCGAACAATACCAAATATTTGTGGGTTTTCCTAAGGAAAGTAGGGCCATATTATCAAGAAAGTGCGAAACATTATCGCTGCTTTTATCGGCAGGAAACTGCAGCTAAAGCGGCGATAATGGGCTTGATAATATGCCCTTGTGAATTCCCATAGAAGCCCAGAACACCAGAACCTGGGCTTCTATGGGAATTCACAAGGGCATATTATCAAGCCCAATATTGCCGCTTTAGCAGCAGTTTCCAGGTGATAATGTATCGCCCTTTCTTGATAATATAGCCTGTAGTCTTCGTAATCAATTACGTAACATTAACACAGATCACTAAGTTGTGGTGTACTGTTCCTTGATGACAAACATTTATTATTATTTTTTATTTATGACATTTTTATAGCGTGCAAATACCCGGAGGAGTCTCGGTGCTGAAGATAAAAGAACATACGGTTGAGAGGAGTGATTACTGGTTGAACAGCCATGTTTTTACCGACTTCCTGAATGTCAGGAGGGATGGGCTGGCCTTGATGTGTAGAGGGAGGGTATTTCACTATTTAGCGGTAGCAACTATGAATGATCTGTCTCCCCATGATGATTTCTTTGTGCGTGGAATGGTTAAGCAGCGTGCAAAAGAAGAATGGAGGGACCTGGTGGGTATATACAGGCAGAGTGTTTTTTTCAAGAACTCTGGTCCAGAGTTGTTGATTGCCTTATATGTTATACATAAAGCCTTGAATTTGGTTTGGCTTCTGATTGACAGCCAGTGTAGTTGGCGAATGACTGGGGAGATTGATTTATATTTAGGCGTGCCGGAAAGCATCCTTGCTGCTGAATTCTGAACTAATTGCAGCTTGTTTAAAACTCTCTCATGAGCGTTCATAAAGAGGCCATTACAATAGTCGATCTTTGCCATAACCAGCGTACACATGAGAGTCTTTCCTGCACTAGGGGGAAGGAAAGGGAGAAGCTTTCTTATCATTCTAAGAGTATTAAAGGATGAGGATACAACTGCATTCGTGGGGTGAATGAACGAGAGCTTGTCGTCGAATATAACCCCAAGATTCCTGACCTTAGTGACTGGTTGAGGCGGAGGTCCCGGATCGGTTGGCCACCACACAGAGCACCAACCAGGGGTTAAACTGCCAAAAGTCATTACCTCCATTTTATCGGAGTTTAACTTTAGGCAGTTATGTGCCATCCAGGAGCTGATGGCTAGCATTCCCTCCTGAAAGCTGGTCGCCACTTGTATTCCATCGTTATGTACCGCCAGCACCAATAGGGTGTCGTCGGCGTATGAGGTTATTCCCATCCCTAGATCTTTAATGATCCTGGCAAGGTCTGACACATATATATTAAATAAGGTCGGACTGATGGAGGATCGATCCTTGTGGCACCCCACAGGGGAGAGTAAACATTTGAGAATAGGATTCGCCAAGTTTGACTGATTGAGTGCGGTTGGCAGGAAAGGAGGTTAATAGCATTTTGGCCTTATGTCCAATGCCCATTGCCGAGACACGGTCGAATAGAATGGAATGATCGACCGTGTCGAACGCCACGGACAAATCCAGTAGAATGAGGACCACCTCACCACCTTGATCTAATATCATCCTAATCTTATCAGAGGCCTTGATGAGGGCTGTCTCCGTACTATGACCCTTCTTAAAGCCAAATTGAGTGGCATCCAACAGATTATTGTGATCAATGAATTGGGATAATTGGATATTCTATTTTTTCAATAATCTTTGATGGGAAAGGCAGGCATGCAATAGGCCTATAGTTTTTGGGTTCTGTATGATCCAAGTTGGCTTTTTTTAGTAGGGGTTTAATGATGGTCTTTTTCCAAATCGAAGGATATGAGCCGGTGTGAAACATTGAATTAGCAATGTTGGTAAGAATAGGGACTATGTACTCCGGAATGAGTTTTAACATTGAAGGAGGACAAGGATCAAGTGGGGATCCTGATTTAATGCAGAGAATAAGCTCCCTTACTTGTTCAGATGAGACCTGACTAAATTCTGCAAACCCCGTAACGGGGGTATTGGCCAACCTATCTATAGTAGGGGGATCTGACTTCACTTGCATTGCAAAATTTGAATAAATCTGAAAAACTTTGTCTTCAAAGAAATCAGCAAGAGAGTAGCAGAGCACATGACACATTTATAACTGTACTTGCAGGTGTATTGGAGAGTTTGGTTACCACCTGAAATAGCTGCTTGGTTGAATTTTGAGCCAACTCTATCTGTGTTCGATAGTATTTGCTTTTTTCTGCCACAATAAGGAGTTTGTATTTGGTCAGTGAATCCTTATATAAGTGTTTAGCATTATTATCATAGTGTTTACGCCATTTTCTCTCTAGATTTCTGCACTGTTGTTTCTCAAGTCCTAAAGCCTCTGAAAACCAGGGAGCTGAACGGACATTTCAATTAATAGAGACATTCTTGACTGGTACTGTTATGTTAAAGGCATTATGTAGCCAGGAGGAATAGTTATTGGCCGCTATATCAGGATCTTCTATAACTTCGTGTTGAGTAGAGGACAGCGTTTTTTGCAAGAGATTAATATCAATATTCCTCCATACTCGAACTTGTTTGGGGGTACGAGAAATAATATACTTTGATTTGTATTTTGTGGTCTGTATAATACAGATTATTGCAGAGTGGTCAGTCCAGGTGAGGGGTAGAACAGAGGATATAGAGATGTTAGTATTACTAGTGAATAATCCATCCAGGGTATGACCTGCTGTATGAGTGGGTGTTATAACTAGCTGGTGTAAACCTGCTGACAGTAGGTCTGTTATAAGGGAGAAGGATTCCTTGGGGCGTTGGCTGGGCGCCAATGGCGGAGGTCGCTTGAGCGCTCTCGGCTCCGCGATCGAGCTGCAATTCATCCTGATCCCCGGGCGATACGGGCACCCCGACCCCCAGATCGTGGAGTGCAGTGGGGGCTGACCCGGTGGGCGACCCTGGAGACCTGCAGCGGGGCGCGATCGAGGTGACCGGGAGCTACAGAGCAAGCGGCGCCGAGCTTAAGATGGCGCCCGCTTTGTCTCTGCGGTCCTGAGACGACCCGCGGCCCCGGGGGACCGACGACTTCGGCGACGCCTTCTCCCATTTCCCTTCATGAAGGTGGAACACTGATGCTGACTACCTGAGGGTCTGTTGACACCTCCGCACTTTCCAAGCGGTGTCCATTGAGACCGCCGCACGGCCGGACCCTGGGCACGCAGTGGAGCCGCGAAGAGAGGGGGAGCTGCCCGATGCCCCGACCCACTCGGGACGACACCGGCCTCCGACGTCTTGGTCTTTGGGATCGGCGGCACACGGGCCGACCTCGGCCACGCAGGAAGAGGCCCGCATGCTGGAGGGCTGAGAAAGGGACTAGACGGAGATCGGCCTAGCCGCAGTTTCCACGCAGACCGATAATGGCGATTGGTGAGGCCTGCCATTGGTGATAGAGGTGACGGTGGCTCGAGGAGACCAAGGCCCCCGCGGCGCACTACTGACTGGTGGACCCCCTGCTCCCCCCCTCCACCCTCTTGCTCCCAGGGGGAGCGCTGCTGATCTCTGCCTGGCCCATTGCTGCTGAGGCCTGACGAGGGGTACGATTTGTGGGTGCCTGTGCCACGTGGCGTATGCGATGGACGCCATTGCTACCTGACCCCGGCGACCTCGCCGTACCCGCACAGACCCACTAACAGTGACCCTCGTACTCCTATACTAGCTACGGTTGGAGAGATCCGCTTGGGCGAGCACCCAGTTCTGGGTGCCTGGCTGGCGGACAGTCGTGTTCTCTGCTGCTGCCACGCCGGAAATTGTTTGGTGATCCGCAGTGATACGGAGCTTTCGACGGGGGCTGAGGGCGCTCCGGCTGGTTCGCCCCTGGCTCGACGATCACCGGGTCCATCGCTGGAGACCACGGCCATCATGGGTAAGCCGAGGGGCCCTAAGGGCGGCACCCAGGCCATCTCGGATGTGGAGGCGCCTGATAACGAGGATCGATTGGACCCGGAGACGTCGGGGAGTCCACACCTCCAGAAACAACTCAACAGGATCCTGGCAGCGATAACTGAAACGCGGTCGGCCCTTCAACAGGACATTGCCCAAGTCGCGACGGGCCTGGGTTTGCTCAGGGCGGACTACGGTAAGCTCTCGGACAGAGTCAAGGAGGTGGAGAGCTCAGTGGAAACCCTTGCACCCACACAAAAATCACTAGCCGCCGCCATGAGGGACGCTCTGACCCGCATTGACGCCTTGGAGAGACGAGCAGAGGACGCGGAAGGGCGCAATAGGAGGAACAACATCCGTGTGGTGGGACTGCCAGAAAAAATCGAGGATGGGGACATGGTGGCCTACTTATAGGACTGGGTCAGGACGGCGGTGTCGCCTGAGGGGCTCTCCTCCTTTTACACCCTGGAACGAGCGCACACGGTGCCGTCCAGACCGCCGCTACAAGGCCGACCCCCTCGTCCGGTGGTGGCGCGGCTGCTACACTTCCGCGAAAGAGACTTGCTTCTCAATGCTGCCAGACTGAATGGTCCGTACCAGGTGGCAAACATCAGGGTGAACATTTTTCCGGATTACACCTATGAGACCCAGCGGAGGCGAGCCTCCTTCTTGGGGGTCAAACGGGAACTGAGGAGTGAGAGCATCCAGTATTCTTTGCTATTTCCGGCAAGGCTCCGCATCATCCTAGATGGCACGACCAAATTCTTTGACACCCCGGATGAGGCGTGTAGCTGGCTGGAACTGTACAGGGCTGGCAAGGATGGCCCTGGGTCCTCCTTTCCAACTACCTCGGACGAGGGCCTGCGACGAAGATCTAAACGGATCCGGGGCAGATCTGGCCGACCCTCGATAGTGGAAACTACAGCGGAGTGGCGGGGGGTGTTGGAGATGGTGTCCAATCTGTCAGGCTCGCAAGGTGGACCCATAATTGAAGATTCGGAACCTGGCGGAGGCGTAGGCCACACGGACACGGAGGACTCCGAGACTGGTAGTGTGAACCTCCCTGTGATAACCCCAAAGATGGCGAGGGGTGATTTCGTGTGAGCCGGTTTCAACGGGGAGGGGTGGTGGTGGGAGAGGGGGTGAATCTTCGCGGGGGCTTATTGGGTAACTGGTTGTGGAGTGGGTTGGAGACAAGTCCAATCGTAGCCATCAGAACTCAGGGCTCGATCGCACTTAGGTAGCTTTGAGGTGCGGAGACCTCCTATTGACGTTCGACCCCCCCTTTTTGTTGCCCTTAAGGCATACCTGCGGTGGCTACCGTCAGGATAGTTTTGGTGGGTGTAGTTTGGATGGGAACTGGATGGCATTATTTGGGACCTGTTCTGGGGAGGGTGGGGGGGACGTGTTCGAGGGTTAGATTGTTGTTGTTGGGGGGGAGATACGCCATCGGTGCGGGGCATTCACTGGGTTTACCTTTACTTGAGCACGACTGGGAGGGACTTGGAGAGATACCATGGGACAATGGCTGACCTATCCACTTTGAAATGCATTACCTGGAATGTGCGAGGGCTGCATTCTATGTCCAGACAACATAAGGTCCACGCTTACCAAGTGCGTAGAGGGGTACAGATTGCGCTTTTGCAGGAAATGCACCTTACAAAGACAGAGGGGCTAGCATTGCAGCGCAGGTGGAGAGGACAATTATACAACACCACATACTCAGCTTTTTCTAGGGGTGCGCTGATCTGGGTGCGGGCTGGGGTACCCCTGCAGGTGACTAAACATACTGTGGATCCAGAGGGGAGGTTCGTGGCCATAGCTGGCAAACTGGGAGGAAAGGATTTGAACATCTGCAGCATTTATGTGCCTAACGTGGACCAGCTGGCCTTTTTCGCGGCACTATCGGGCTCCCTAGCCCATTACCTATCGGGGCCACTCTTACTCGGTGGAGACTTCAACTCGGTGGAGGACATTGATCTTGACAGATCTCACCCTCCCCTTGCGGACTCCCCGACCCACCGGATAGCCAGGGGTAGACTGGAATGGCAGACTAAGTGGGGACTGACGGACATCTGGCGAGCCCAGCACCCGCATGCCCGACACTACTCCCATTTCTCCGGCATGCATGAGCAACATGTGCGATTAGATGGGTTCTTGGGGTCGGCGGAATTAATATCCACGGCCGCGAGATCTGAGTATTTAGCGAGGACTATCTCCAACCACAACCCTCTTCTGGCCGACTTTAGATGGCTCCCGGGTACCCCCTGCGTCCCAACTTGGGGGCTGCGCCCTGAGATGCTGGAAGATCCAGTGTTTCGGAGTGAACTGGAAGATAGAATCGCCACGTATTTCGCGGAAAACGAGGGTACGACTGGTGCCAGGGCCACGGAGTGGGACGCCTTTAAAGTGGTGGTTAGGGGCTATTGTATCACGAAGAAGGTGGGGATACAACGAGTCCTTTTAGAGGACCTAGATAAAGCTGATCGGAAACTTCGCGAGATGGAGCTCCTCCGTCCCGGCCGCCCGGAACTCCAACAACGGACCGCGGCGGCGAAGGAGGCTGTAGCCGTTGAAGTCGAACGGCTACGTAGTTTTGATTACAAGGCTTACCTGACCAGATCGCTAGCTGAGGGCGATAAATCGGGGGCGCTCCTGGCTTGGCTGGCTAACCCCGCGAGGCGCACCTCTCCCACGGTAGCTATGCGGAACGCGGAGGGAATGGAAGTCTATACCCAGCCCGAAATCCTCCGTTGTTTTCTGAGCTATTATAAAGAATTGTACCGGAGTAGGATATCACCGGACACTGCCTCCATTGATGATTTCTTACGGGATTTACCTATCCCTGCTCTGGAGCCTGAACAGGCGAAGGTATTGGGGAGGGACGTAGAGCTGGGGGAGATCCGCGGTGCCATTAAGAAGATGGCACGGAACAAGACCCAGGGACTAGATGGACTTCCGGTGGAGTTTTATTCCGCCTATGTTGACCTCCTGGCTCCGCGGCTTTTGATAATCTACAGGGAGGCAAAACGCCTGTGACGCCTTCCGAGCTCAATGTGTGAGGCCCTAGTGGTCCCCCTGCTCAAACCCGATAGAGAGAGCAACGACCCGGCATCTTACAGGCCGCTCTCGATACTCACGGTTGATTATAAGATATTAAGCAGCATCTTGGCGTCGAGATTACTAGGACACATGAGCTCCCTAGTGCATAAAGACCAGGCGGGGTTCATCCCCAAACGCAATACTACAATGAACATTCATCGTTTGCTCCGCCTGCTGGAGGAGGACCATGACGAGGCCCCCCTACCCATGATCCTCTCAATTGACCTGGGAAAGGCTTTCGACAGTTTAGAGTGGGGATACCTCCGCAGGGAGCTTGATTGCTTTGGGCTGTGAGAGGGTTTCCTGCGCTGGACTGCGGTGCTCTATGCCTCTGCGCTGGCTAGGGTGAGATCGGGCCCGCTGATCTCCCGACAATACCCAGTAGAGCGTGGTACGAGGCAGGGATGCTCACTGTCCCCATTGCTCTTCGCACTCGCGGTGGAACCCCTAGCGTTGTCGATTCGCACCGGGGCCTATTATAGAGGCCTGCGGACTCTATCAGGGTGGCAGTACATTTCCCTATATGCTGACGACCTGTTGCTTTTCTTAGAGGATGCTGGCGAGGCCTTGGCCGGTGCCGATGCCGTACTCACTGCTTTCGGGGAGGTGTCGGGTCTCAGGGTGAATTGGTCAAAAACCCGGTTCGCTGGGAAGAGCCCCAGCCCGACACTCCTAGAGCGATCAGATGGGCGCCTAGCTGCTTCAAATACTTGGGGGTTCATGTCTACCACGGCCCTGCTGACATCCTAGAGGGCAATATCTCCCGATGCGTCCGGGCACTGAAGAGTAGCATGTCCTTCTGGGCTACCCTGCCGCTGTCGGTGGCGGGACGCATAGCGCTGCTAAAGATGGTGGCGCTTCCCCGACTATTATATTAGTTTAGGACGCTCCCGGTTTGGGAACTTGGGCTCACTGCTCGTGGCTTTCCTTTGGGGATCAGGCCGCCGCAGAGTTGCGCTCAAGACCCTAATGAGGCCTAAGGTGGAGGGGGAGTTAGCCGTACCTGACTTTGAAGCATATTACTTGGCCGCCCAACTACAGATCTATACCCAGGAGATAGCACGGGAGTTCCGGGGTCCGGAGGAAGAGCGGGGGCTGGGCATACCCAGGCACGTTCTTTCCTACATTGCACTGCAACAGAGGCTGGTTCTGGGGGACCTCACGTGGGAGGAACGCACTATTAGGTCGTGCTGGAACCGGGTACAACGCAAGACGGGAATGCAGCGCCCTTACGCCCCCGAAATTCCACTGTGGATGCTCACTGCATTGCCGCATGGTGGAGACTGGTCACAACTGCGAGTTTGGGAGGACGCGGGCATACAGGTCATAGGGGACCTGTATGAGTATGGAGTGCTGCTTCCTTTCCAGGCGATTCTAGACCGCTTTGATATTCCCCGGGGCGACTTCTTACTCCATGCGGCGATAACGAGGGCGCTCCAGGCACACTGGCAGAATGGTTTTGAGGAGCCACGGACGTCAACGACATGTCAGTATGATGGCGGCGGGGACGATCAAGGCTGTAACGTGCTTGTACTCTAGGATGATCAACGAGCGGTTGCCCCCGCTGGAGACACTCAGAGCCAGATGGGCGGCAGGCATAGGGAGGGACATCCCGGAGACCACGTTGGCCCAGCTGATGCGCAGGGCCTGGAAGAGCACGCGTAACGCTCGATTCCAATTGGTCCACTTTTACATATTACACCGCGCATATCTGACCCCGGAGAAGATATAGAAGTACTTCGCTTCTGACACTGCGGCCTGCCCTAGATGCCGGACGGTTGGGGCTGACCTAATTCACATGCTGTGGTCCTGCTCCGCTTTGGCCTCCTATTGATCATTGATAGGGGATACCCTTAATAGGGTTACGGAGCGATCCCTACATTTTGACAGCGCAGTGGGGATCTTACACTGGTTTCCTCATACCCCCAAAAACAAAGTCACTAGTAAATTTATTGACATGGGGCTACTCCTGGCAAAGCGAGAAATAACCCGAAACTGGAAGGCACGAGTTGGTCCAACGAGTATTAAATGGCGCAGCGAATTTCTTAAGTGGGCTGAGAGAGAGAGCACCCTGAGATTCCAGCTAGCGAGGCGGCAGCAAAATGAGAAGGCGTTAGAGTCAGCACAAGCGTGGGAGACATTGGTGCAGGCCCTGCGCGACCACAACACACTTGGCGACTCAGATAGTGATACCGACTGGCAGCCTGCGACCCCGTAATGTAATATGCGCACGGCATCCCTGTCAGAATGCGTACAGTCTCCTCCCACACGCTCTTTGGATGACTACCTCAATACCGATGGCGGGGGAGGGAGGGGGATAGAGGGAGGAGGGGACGCTATAAGCTTCCTAATACACTGATGGCTACTGAACTTGCTGCTTGGACACTAGACCTCTGGGAGTTTTGTCTCGTTGGAGGGGGGGGGTTCTTTTTCTTTCCTTTAGAAAAGCAGAAGTGACACTTTAATTTATGACTGGTCATAATTGGATGTCCGCAGGACCCACGTGTAACACTGGAGTGTAACTTGCCGCCCGACCCCTGGGTTGTGGGCTAAATGGCCGTGTAACAACGCTACTGCAACATCGGCATTACCATCACCGATTCCCTTTTTATTGACCAATGTATGATTATGACTGATTCCTGCAATAAAAAATATATTTACAAAAAAAAAAGGGAAGGAGGATTCCTTATCCTGTAAGTATTCTAAATGAAAATTAAAATCTCCCAATATAGTAAAATCAGGAGTTCCTGCCATCGGTTCCGTAAGGTTGTGTAGATTTTTAAGAAAGACTGCTCGAGGGCCTGGTGGACGATAGATCAAAATTCCTCTGAACGATTGAGTGCTGGAAAGCGTAATGGAGAAGGTCAGTGCTTCTCAGACTGATTAATTAATTGATTCGGTTTTTATTGCAAACATATCTCGATGAATGATCGCCAACTCACGCCCTTTTTTAAGAGTCTATCCTGTCTAAATACAGAGTATCCTTCTGGGGTAGCCGCACAGAAGTCAGGACCTGCGGAAGAATCACCCCACGTTTCAGTCATGAAAGCAAGATCTAGCTTATGATTAGTTAATAGTTCCTGTATTTCAATGTTGTGCTTAGGAAGGGAACGAGCGTTGATGAGCACAAAATGGATGTGGTTAGAATTAACATGAGACAGATGTTCACAGGGGGATAGTAACAGAGTGGTTGGGGTCAATTTAAGTGAACAATTGGGACATCTGGCAAATGTTTTGTTGGTAAAAACATCCAGACTAAAAAGGGTACAGTCACGATTATTAATGGAGTTATTTAAATCCATAAGTTGTGATCTTGTGTAGGTGATTGGCAATATGTTTGATGTTATTTTTTTCGGAGCCATATGGACCAGGGGGACAGCTGGTCTAAATACCTCTAAACCCTCATGCAGTTAATTTCAAAACCTTCCACCCTTTCTAAACAAAACACTTTCACTACCCTCTGCTTTCTCCTAGTAATGCCCTTGCGATCCCTCTCACTCCTTTCTGCAACCATCTATTATACAACATTACCTCACACCATTCTCTTGTTCAGCGCAAATTCACATCACATACATCATGAATTCTTTAGATTGCCTAATGATAAAATCTCATTCCATTTCCAAAAAGAAGTAGCACATATTTGACCTAATGATAGCCGCAGGACCTGAATTACCTTAATAATTGTACAAACACTCTAAGAATGGTTCCAAAAAGCTTTCCATCTTCTAATTCCTGTGAAAACATCTAAGCATTACAAATGAACACCAATCCTTAAACTTTAGTGCAACTGGTTCAAAACAAACAACAATCAAGAAAATATATATCTACACAGAGACAACAGAATAGATATGTTGACAATCAAAAAAACTAAAAAAGCAATACTATTCCAAACGAATCAACAATGCAAAGTGTGCTAACAAGAAATTGCTCATAGAATTACATAAGCCAACATTTTCTCAAAAGAAGTAGAAAAGGCATGCATGAATATGCCCATTATTAAAAACCTAAATTAGACAATCAAGACCCTGATTTATTTATTTTATTTTAAGAGTTTTATATAGCGCTGGCTAGACCCGGAGGTATCAGAGCGCTTTACATGAGGTTCCACAAAATTACAAGATTACATCAGTTCCACTTTACATCAGTTGCTAGACAAACAATTACAAAAGCATAGAAAATGAGAATAGTGAAGTGTAGAGGGGAAGGGGGTAAGGGTAAAGGGGTGGGAGGGAGATACGGGAGAAAGATGAAGGAAAGTCTGCCCAAAGTCCAGCTGGGTAGGTGACGGTCGAGGGGGAAGTCCCAAAACCCATCTCCTCTATAGCTATCAGGTAGCACCATCGGGCTTTGGCCAAATAGCTAGGTCTCAATGGGAAACATTTAAAGAACATGGAGGGCAAAATAAATGGAGCGTAGAGGGGAGGGGACAGGGAAGGTGAGAAAGGGAGGATAGGTGAAGAGACAACAAGGAGAGACGAAATTAAGTCTGTCTAAAGGCCGACTGGGTAGGTGACGACCAAGGAGGGAGTCCACGGTCCATCTCCCCTATAGCTAAACCAGGTAGCTCCATCGGGCATCCGACAAAATAGTTCAGTCTCAATACATTGAGAGAGGAGAGAAGGAGAGACATAAATAGAGGGAGGATGCTGGAAGAGACGACAGGAGAGAAGAAAGGAAGTCTGGCTAAAGACCGACTGGGTAGGTGACGTCCAAGGAGGGAATCCCCGACCTTTCTCCCCTATAGCTAAACCAGGTAGCTCCATCGGGCATCAGACAAAATAGCTAGATCTCAAATGACAAGGGAAAATTCACAGGTAAACAGGGTGGGGACTAGGGCCAGGACAGGTGACGATAGAGGTCAGTAGCAGGAAAGTGGAGAGGAGTAGAGCGAGGAGGGGTAGGGGGTAGGTAGTTTACTGATATCAACTGAACCATAGCAAGAGGACCATTCTTGTGCAACTTAAGAAAGAACAGCTTTTGCCCAGATGTCCCAATTCATTAAATATAAATCAATACTGTCTGACTTCTAAATTGGATTCCATCTCGTAAAAGGCACAGACCTGACACTCTCTTAGAGGTATGACATTAAAAACACTGTAGACCAGGGCGGGGTTGCCGCCCTTTTTCTCTTGGGTCTGTCAGCAGCTATTGACACAGTGCATCATGACACACTAATCAAAAGACCTGAGCAAGCTGGAATAGAGGGCACAGCTCTTGCTTGGATCACATCGTACCTGCAGAATAGAACAAATATTATACATACTCCTCCATTGTCTTCTACCATACAGCATTAAAGCAGGAGTCCCTCAAGGCTCAATTATCTCACTCATGTTTTTCAACATCTATATGAAATCATTACCAGATCTCTTCAATTAATTTGACTTCACCTACTATTAGTACACAGATGGCACACAGATACTTCTGAAATTGAGAAACCCAAAGGACATTGGAGCATCCAACCTTCAGTTGCCTCTGGGCCATCGACCAATGGATGACATGGAGCCACCTCAAACTTAATTCTTCCAAAACAAAAAATCAAGGGATAAGTACTAGACAGCACAATATATTTTTGATGGTGTGAACTTCTACCAGCGATTGCAACTATCTGGGCTCAGGTCGGCCAAAACCGAGGGAAACCTACCAGACCAGGATATTTCCTAAAATTAGAGACCCAGTGAAGGTATGGGTAATGTGGCGTGTGTGTTTTTCATCTAGTTCATTACATCAAATGCACTAAAAATGTCGAATTTGGATAAATCAAACATCAATTTCTTCAAAGTTTCTGTGACACAAAACATGGGAACTCCTGACAAAGAGCAAATGTCCCAAGCATTCCTACCATCAAATCACACTTCCGTTAAAACTGTACATCACATGTGTGGGTGGGCCAAAATGTTGAGCATGTGAAAACCACAGTGGCACTGCAATGACTTCATAGTGTAACACTTTTGACCTATTCATGTCTATTACAATGGACCCACGCATATCTTTGAGACACTACTCTGATTATAGAAGCATGGGAATGTTATGTGCTCACAAATTCCAGAAAATATCATCATAGAAATGTGAGGAAGTTCTGTTGTTTTAAAAGTAAAGTTTGTCATTAGCAGGGCACTCTAGGCAACAAAATTTGTGGTAGTCAAACCACTTTGCACATGACAGGAGGCACACAAAGTACCATCTTGCAGGAAACATGGAGGCAGGCTGACGCTGGTCGCAGGAGGTCAGCATTCAGGGATGGTTGCATACATGAGGGACTAATGAAGATTTTCCTCAGTCCTTTGTACTATTTCAAAAAATCATTAGCTGTGCTAATTGGTGTATCAATCAATCAATCAATCAATCAATCAATCAATCAATCAGGGGTTTATAGAGCGCGACTACTCACCTGTGAGAGTCTCAAGGCAGTGAGGTGAGGGGTTGCTGATCCGTCTGGGCACTGGGGTTCAGTCAAAGAACCAGGTTTTGAGATCCTTCCTGAATTGGGTCAGCAACGGAGATTGCCTGAGGTGGAGAGGCCGGTGTTAAAGGTCAAGGTGGCAAGGTAGGAGAAGGATCTCCCTCAGGCATTGGTCCTGTGTATCCGTGGGACAGTGACCAGGACCAGTTGGGCTGAGCGATGGTGTCTTGCGGGTTCATGAAATGAGAGGAGGTGGTTCAGATGTGATGGTCATGCATCATGTAGAACTTTGTAGGCATGTGTGAGGAGCTTGAAGAGGATTCATTTGTTGACTGGAAGTCTGTGGAGTTCTCGGAGGAGATCAGTGATGTGGCTGCGGTGTGGGATGTTGAGGACGAGTTTGGCTGCAGCGTTTTAAGAACATGCTGTATAGGTTCCGGAGGAGTTTCCGGGTAACATTGGCATAGAGTGTGTTGCCATAGTCTGCTGGTGATGATTGCATGGGTGACCCTCATTCTGGATTCTGCGGGGATCCATCTGAAAGTATTTCAAAGCAGGTGGATCGTGTGGAAGCATGATGTGGATACAGCATTGATCTTTTGGTCATTGTGAGCGAGGAGTCCAGTATGATGCAGAGGTTACATGTGTGGTCCAAGAGGTTTGTGGGGTTCCCAATGTGGTGGGGCCCCGGGGTTCTCTCAAGCTAAGAGGGTGATTCTCAAGATGAGTACTTTGGTCTCAGATGAGTTTGAGAAAACTGTTGTTCATCCAGGTTGCAACGGCCTTCACCCTACTGTGGAAGTTGACTCTGGCGGTTATGGGTTCGTTGGCGAAGTAGAGGATCAGCTAGGTGTCACCGACAAAGGAGACGATGTTGAGACTGTGGTTCCTGATGATGACAGCAGGGGGGCCACATAGAAGTTAAAGATGGTGGGGCTCAGGTTGGAGCCCTGTGGCACTCTGCTGCTGATGTCTGTAGGTTCTGACAGGAATGGAGGTAGTCTGACTCACTGTGTTCGGCTGGTGAGGAAACAGTGGATCCAGTCCAGGGCCTTGTTGCGGATGCCAGCATCATGGAGTCTTGTGATTTGGTTGTGGTTGCAGACAGAATCAAAGACAGCCAAGAGGTCCAGTAGGATGAAGGCTGCAGTTTCGCCCTGGTCGAAGTGGGAGCATATGTCATTGGTGGCGGCGAGGAGTGTGGTCTCGGTGCTGTAGTTGTTTTGGAAGACAAATTGGGAGATGTCCAGGATGGCCTTCTCAATCATCTTGTCTAGGAATGGGAGCAGGTGGATGGGTCTGAAATTCTTGAGATCTGTCGGGTCGGCGGATGGCTTCTTCAGCAGTCTTTTCAGTCATCAGGGAAGGTGGTGGTCTTGATGGTGCAGTTTGTGGTGCGTCAAAGTTTTGGGGTGACCGATGTGGCTGCTCTATAGAAGTTGTGGTGCGGGCAATTGTACCAGGGTGCTCTGAAGTGGATGGTCGTCATGATCTTGAGTATTTTGTCTATTGTGAGTGGGGTCCAGTTCAGAAGGATCTGTTAGGGTGTGGCATAGTTGGGTGCACGGTGTCGGGCATGGTGGGAGGGTCTTGGGTGTTGAAACTGTCATAGATCTGCCTGATCTTCGACTGGAAGTAGGTGCAGAGTTTGTTACAGAGGTATTGGGAGGGTGGGATACCTGTGGTCTCGCTGTGAGGCCTGGCAGACTCCTTGAATATGGCAAAGAGTTATTTGCTGTCGGTGTGCGTTGGCGTTGATTCTGTCTTGGAGCACTGTTTTCTTTGTGATATCAAGGAGGAGGTGGTGTGCGGTGACAGCAGTATTGAAGGTTTCATGGGTTTCTGGAATTTTGTTGTTCCTCCATCTCTTCTTGAGTCATGTACAGGTGCATCTGGCCTCATGAAGGGTGGGAGTGAACCAGCTGGCTTTCTTGGAGTGTTGCCTACCAGGTGCTTTCTTGAGGAGTGTAGGCGCAGTTGAAAAACCATCGGTGGAGGTTGCGTTCTTAGGTGTTGGCATCTGCTGATGGATATTATGTTTTAACTCACCTACGATTTTGTTGTATAATGCTGTTTTGCATCTGAACTTCTGCTGATGTATAGCGTTCACTTCCATGCAGCCCGTTCACACTGCCACAGCCCATATTGGTCTCTGGTGAGTGCGAACAGGGTCAGCACTGCACGGGATGGATACTGTATACAGGCAGGGCATTTTAGTCCTCAATCTGAGGCCTTAACTCTCAGTTTGCTTGTTTTTGGATGGGATCAGTCATTTTGAATGACGGATTAGCAGTGGCCTCGCAGGTTCTGCGGCTCTCAAAGATATTTATTGGTGCAATGAAAGTAATGGTGGAGGTGGGCGGCATAATGGAAAGTAGTTGTGACAGGTTCCAAGATCATCAGAATCTATCTGCACCACAGGAGCGGGGAACTCCTTAATTAATGCTCCGGGCTCCGTATCGGGCAGTCCTGCTGTTAAGTCTGTGTTTCTATCCCGAGGGGGGGCAGGAATAGGTATTCACTGAGTTTTGGTTTGGAAAGGAAACAGCGTCAGGAGAGTTCTCCTGTAAAGGAGTATAATAAAGACCAGGCGGTTAGTAGAACTGTGAAAAAATTGACTACTCAACCCAAGGAAGCTGCATGGTAACCTTGCAGGGAAGAAAGCTGGTGGGGCAGTCAAAACCCAACCCCCCAATCAACTCCTTTTTTAGAATTATGGAACAGTGAAAACATAATGAGCAGTTACTGGAGGGGGCCGTAGGACATCCAGAGTAACATTGTCAAACTCAGAGCGACAGTTGGAAGAAATAGTCACCTTGTCTGACAAGAATACCCTTAATTAATTGCTTTGAGATACTCTTGGTTGGTGATGACATTGGGAGCCCCTGCTAGACCCTCATGCTCTTGTTGGGAAGCATAGATGCACAGAAGATGGTAAATATCTTGGAAGAGGGTGTGGAGGCAGCGGAAGAGAGTCAACTGACCTGGCTAGCTAAAAAGGGCTGCCTGCATAATTCCCTGGACGATATCCTTCTGGGCACCACATCTGATATAACAAAAAAAATGAGATATCTCAGAGCAATTAGAAAGAAATTCAGGGATTCTGCTGTGCATTAGAGAAAAGGATTGATGATCTTGCTGAGTAAATTTGCTTTTTGGAGGAGGATATGGAGAAAGTACGTTTCATCCTGCATTCTAAACTTCTGGAGATAGGACATTTAAAACAACAAAACAAAGTGTTAATGGATACCATGGAAAAGTTGGAGAATCATTCAAGTCATAAAAACTGTAGACTGTTGATTATTTCTGAGGGGGTAGTGTTTGAGGATCTAAAGGGCTGTGTGAAACCTTTTAAAGGAGGGATCTTACAGGACATACTTAATACTAAACTTGATTTAAAAATCCAAAGAGTCCAAAGGCATCCCTTTAAGCACATCTTAAATTGGGACCCCTCCCCCTAGGAAGATTCTTGTCAACTTTCATACCTATACTATAAAGGTAAATGTAAGTATACTTGTAAAGCGCACTGCTGCCCCATCTCGGGGCATCCTGGTGCTGTATACCACTGTGGAACCCTTCCTGGCTTTCCCTGTGAGATGCTCCCTACTGGGCACCCCCAAGGTGAAGCCAGGCATCCCAGCCCTAATGGCGCCGCTGTGGAGATTAAGCAAGCTATTGCCCAGAGTTGCAGAGTGGGACCCATGATTAGAGTAGGCACCGAGGCGAGAATTATCGAGTCCGCGGACATTGAGCCCAAGACTCTGCCGCGTCGGGAATTGAACCCTGGTCCCGGGCCAAACCTCTGCATCAGGGACTGCCGCTTCTAACCAGTGAGCCACACTTCTTAAGTTGTGCATTGAGGGAGGACACATTGACCTATGATGTATATTCATATCAAGTAGGTCAGATATATGCAAAAGGTACAGCATTTCAACAGTGGGAGCTTGGAACCAGAATGGATGAGCTACAGAAACTAGGGGGCAGGGTACAGATGAAATTTCCTGAAGGTACGTATTCTGTGGAAGAATAAGATGTACAATCTTAGAGATTCTGAAGAAGTAGGTACATTAATAGAAGAGATGGAAGTGGCTTATTTAGGGTTGGATTGGATTGGAGGTTAAGACAGCTATACTTATATTTTGAGGTGACCATCCCTGGCACAGGCTCTCAAATGGAGGTTATGATGTCAAAGATTGAGGGAAGGGTTCCTCAAGTTGCGTGCAAGTGGGGCACATTGGGTGGGGATTATTAGGGGGATAAATTAGTCCTCAGATCATACTACAGAAATGTCTGGTGGTGCTGCAACCCCGGAAAAGAGCCAGCTGTCAGACATACTATATGGGGTATTATGGGGGATGACCAGCCAAAATTTGCTAATGGGAGCCATGAGATCAAAATTACCACATGGAACATAAACTGTCTGTGGTCTAGGAAATAACAGAATGTAGTGGTAGAACATCTAAAAGACAGTGGTTCCCATTTTATAATGATGCAGATAAACCCATTTAGAGAGACCGAATGGAAAAACTCTCTTCAGCAAACTTAGCTGGGTAGAAGATGTGGTATGTTCCAAGCGGTGGGGTAGTACGATAGGGGTTGCTTTTGTGGAATGGAAGCATTCAGGAATAAAACTCCTAAATTATAGTACTGATGATACTGGGAGGTGGTTGTTGTCAATCCTACAGCTCAGTAGTATACAGTGGTCCTGAGTAGTGTACTATAGTCCCAACTGCGATGATCCTGCATATTTGGGTATTTTAGAACCGCATCAGCTAGTGGCTGCTACACTTGTACTAGAGGAGGTCATTTTAACATTGTCCTAAATAAAGAGCTGGATAGAATGATCACAGTATTTTTGGTTCTTTCCTGTTCAGTGTTATAGGCCTCCCACAATTATTAGGTAGCATTTTAATTAAGAGAAGTTTGGTGATGCAGGTTGAAATTTGCTAATATGTATTGACTTTTCTTTATGTTTTCCTTGATAGTCAATGTAAACAAAAAACATTTTTGAAAAAACATCTTTAGACTCGCCTGGCAGTATGTATGGGTCATCCAGAATGTGGAATGGTTCAAATGGTCTCGATCAATATGCACAAATACATGGGCACTGTTTACAAATACAAAGTTTCAGTCACTACCAAATTCCATTGATCAGTTTTTTAGGTCTCGCCTAGCGTTGCAGCGCGAATGCGCTGCTATCGCTTCGTGAGGCATGCAGTATATACCGTATCATGGAAGATTTGTGGAAGCTTCGTGGAAGCTCCGCCCACTCTCTGCCCATTGGCTTTTGTCCTAAATGCTGCCTTCCGATTGGGTTGAGGCTTTTTAGTTCCTCCTCATTCGTCATTTGTATCCTTCCACGGCTACCGGCCCCTTTACTTCCAACAGTATTTTTCTTACCCTGCCTTTCCCCTCCCCTCCCACAGTCAGTGACTTCTGATACCACACCAGTCCCCCACTCCCATTCGTGCCTTCTTCCCACCCCCACTTCCGATTCTAATGCAATAGGTCTCGTGTAAAAGTGAGTCCTATTGCCTTTTTAATGCTTGCTTATAAAGTCCTTTCTGTGACGTAGAAGGAGGATTGGTTATCTCAGCATGCCTCTTTTGATTAAATTAAATTGTTCTTTTTAAATGCAGATTCACAGATGTCAATGCGAGCCCTAGACTCAAACCTTGATTTCTAGCACCAAAGTCGGCAATCTAGCCGTCAGACCACATCCTCTCACTTTGCCTAACAGGAGTGAAAAAGAAGATAGCCAAAAGCAACATAGAAGAAAGTACGACTGAACCTCTGTCCGCTGGGATTTAAATTGTTTCCAAGTCACGTAAAACATATTTTTTTAAATATGACAATTTTGTGTTCTTTTGATACACATGTTTGAATTGATAATTAAATAATCACCTACATGTAAACCCTTGCAAGTTACTTTTAGAACAAAATTGTTTAATTTTAACAGCCATCGCGTTAAAGATGCCTGATAGGAAAATGCATATTTTTTTCGAGTCAAACTAGGTATCTAAACATTCATTTCCTTAGGAGGCCTTCCCATATCAACCTGTCCGCTGGATTCCATTGACTACATTGATGACTCCCTTGTTCCATTTTCTATGCCGTTGAACTGTTCCTTGTTTTCATTTTTTCGATTTTGAGTTCTTAATTTTTCTTGGTTGGCATGGCCAAAGAAATGTGGTCAGTTTGGGAGGAAGGCTTCCTTTTGATGAAACAGTCCAATCTGCCAGAAAAGCCCAGGTTCTGTTTACTTATTGTGATGTTCTCTTCCCTAATGTGGCTGGCTGGTCCTCGAGTGCCTTGCTGGCTGATTCTGGAACCACAATCTGGCATTACAAGCTTGAATGAACAAGACTTTATTGACAGTCCTTGATCCTTTCACTCATTTCCACAGCAATTGGAGCATGCTGTCACTCTCATTTGTATGTCCTGCAATACACGAGTATGTATTGAGGGTAACACATTTGATTTTATTCGAAATAATAATCAGCTGAATCGATAGCAGCATCTCTTTGGTTGTCTTGATGGAGTTATGCCAAAGCACAGATAGGTGCAATAAAGCAGAGGCGCCCTGCCACGGCCTGGCTGGCTGGCGGGAATGGGTATATGTGTGTGTCACCTGCCGGGGGCAGCTGCACAATAGACTGTAGTGTTCTGATCCTCTCGGTTGTTGATGTGAGAAGTATTACCACCAGGTCCACAGATCCACTGGGGTTAAGAAGTGCATGCTTGGTGATTTAGGGTTGCAGATTCCATGGGGGACGGGGTCACCGTCTCTAGGATCTTCATGGCCCTGGTGAGTGCCCAGGGAGCAGGGTCTATTGAATAGAATATAACCCGTACCCCTATCAAAGGGTGTCTTCTTGGCTGATGACGAATGTGTACAGAAACACCTGCTTGGGGCCTCCTGGGATGTGGCTAGTGGTGGTCAAGGGTATAGTGCGCTTTTTGCTCATATGGTTGGCACAGCCCCACACCCCTAAGCTCCACACCTTGAGGAAGGCACCGATGCCCTAATACACCACAGTCTATTGTCACTGTGCATCTGTGCAGTGTGCCTGTGTATGAGAGTTATCCTAAAGAACCCATGCAGGGCAAGAGCTGGCAACCGTCTCCTCATTGGTCTACTGTGGTCTTTGTGCCATCAGCCTTCATGTGTCTGGGTCCGCTGCAAAGAGGATGGGTACCTCGAGTCCTATAGGTGTGCTGTGTGTCATGGAGCATTTAAGCCTGTGCCCATGGCCAGTGTCACACAGGATGTGTGTTAGGTAACCTCTCTTATAGGAATATAGTAGTTGAAAGTATTTTCATATGGCCACGATATGGAAAGAAGAACCGTAGTCTGCTGTGTGTACATGTATGTTAGCGCTGTCTCTGTGTCTGTCCAATGCCCGGCCTAACTGTCTCAGTACATCTTGTTAGTGGCAATCGCACATATGGTGTTTCGGTCACACCATTTGCTATCGGGGTCTCCGGGTGTGTTGTGCTGTGCAGGTTTCTGTTATCAGCAAGAATGAAGGCTCACGTTCCAGAGCTGGGCCTCGGTGGAGACTGCCCAGGAGCACTAAATGAGTGAGTAACATGTGTCTTTGACTCGAGTACTCCCTGGCACTGTCACAGGTCTCTGTGTGCTTTGTATATGTTATGTATTTGAGCTGTGTGTTGTCTGTTGGCATTTTTGTGCTCACCTCTTTGCTCCTCGTTTGATGTATTTTTGATTATGTGTTCAGATATCCCAGGTCTGAGCGTCTGTTTATGTACCCAGCATTGTAATGTATTATTTTTCGTGCGTCTGTGTGCTTATCTTATGTTTGTGTGCCGGTGTGTTTGTGTATCAGTCTATGGTGTCTCTTTGTATAACATCTGACTAAACATTCTCTATGTGTAAGTGTTGTGTCTGTACCTGTGTACATTATGTATATGCTTATGTTGGTGCTTACTGTGTGTATGCTTTGTGTCGACATGGTCCGTGGATACATTGTTTTGTGTATTCATTGGTCTGCATGTTTTGTTGTGGTGTGTATGTCTGCTCCTTTTATGTCTTTGTATCTCATTGCATGTGTTATGTTTGCTCTTCGGTGTCCATATCTTGCCCTTGTTTGTTCCTGTGTTACTTCTGTATGCATGACTTGCTTCTGGCCTAATAGTAGTCTATGCTATATGACTCTCTATGTAACTCGAGGTTGCATCTCTGTATGCATGCCTTATATCTCTGTGCCTGCATGTATTTCATGGTTTTATATGCATGGCCTATGTGTGTGCCTCTGCACTCATGTCTGGTTTATGTGTCTGTTGCATGTCTTAGATCTGTGCATCCGTATGCACCTCTAATGCACACAAGCCTGTGTTTCCGCTGTGCCTGTATGCATGTTTTATGTCAGTGTATCTATATACCTGTCTTGATGTTGTGCCTGCTTCAGGCGGGAAAAGGGCATCAGATATTGTGCAGGCACTACTAGCCATCCACGGTCCTCCGAGAGAAGTCAGGGTATGTAAACACGCCATGCTGCCCTGGGCCAGAGAATTCAGAAAGGGGATTTTTACTGAGGGGAAGAAAACACAGAGGGATGCCTATGTTCACGGTCAGTGCTATAAAGTGCTCTCTTCCCTGTACGAATATCCGGATATATTGTGATATGACGTTGTTTTTGTAAGTCAAGTATTCAGGGGTGGGGTAAATCCAGCTACAAGTCACCTCTGTGGACTTTTTTATATGAATCGTCCTGTCAGTCCAAAGAAATTGTCTTCCACGAGCACCCGTAGACAATAATATTTTTTTCAAATCTTGTATTTTCAGTGATATGACCACCGAAAGTCCTGCTTTTATATTAAAAAAATAGCTTTTGACTATACCCATTCCAGCTCAAAGGCAATATTTCTCTCCATGTGTTCCCATACCTGGTGTGTCACACAGTTTGGTGCTTACTTTCCCTCCATGTTAAAGAACAGTAGATGTTTCAGCACCCGGGCTAATGTGCTGCATAGCTAAATGCATGTAAGGTCCCAAAGGCAAGACCGATTTCATTGCAAATGCTTGTTGTTATGCAGAAATGTATGGCCACTGCACAGTGAAAAGCATTGTAAACCATGATTTGATTGCTGATTCTGGTTATCTTGAGCTTTTGAACGAAAAGCAAACCATACTCACCTCTATGGCGAGAATAATCAAGCAGACATAATGGTATGCAGCTTTGCGTTCTGTGCTAAAAGTTACAGCTAAAAACCTCGTTACCAATTCCTCTTTCCCACCATTTGTATTCTCTATTTTTTTCAATAGTGTACTGCTTTGTAACATCCTTGAGCAATCCATATAATGACCCTTTGTTGAATTGAAAATGTTGTTTGTTTTTTAACAATCTATAGCTTTCTGGGATAGTCCATTGATTTCACACCTGTTTCCCCTGCAAATTGAAATTAGGATGTAAAGTATCATAATAGAAAATGTCTGTTAGGCTAAGAAAAATACAAACAGCAACTGTTATTGCTCAAACACAGCTCCTTCTGATCACATTGTATGCATCCCGGTGGTATTCCTGCTACCCACTCTGTGGCGTCCAGAACTCTGTGCTTGTATCTCAGCAAGGAGCCTGATGCTGTTTGGATTTTCCTCAGGCAACAAAAAATATCTAAACTGCAGTTGGCTTTTTTTGATGGTGCACAGAACAGTGTGTCAGTACCTCAGCAACGAGCCAGATGTTATTAGCAAATTCTCTCAGTCTAAGACAAATTCAAGCTACTTCTTACTTCTTGCTCGGCACAATACTGTGTATCTGTCTTTCAGTAAAGAGCCATACCCAATTTGGATTTTTTGTGCTCCAGAAAGGAGTCAGACGCAGTTTGGATTATTTTCTGGCTGAATGTATGTTGATCGGTACATGAAAGTCACTATAGGGGAAGAAAAATGTATATTGAAAATGCACTTTTTTGGGACAGTATAACTTAAAAACAGAGAAAACCTCTAGGCACCAGATATATACAGATAGATGTAAAACAATACATATGGGTAAGACTGTAGTACTAAAATGTAGAATTAAACCATTGCCTGCTCTTCACTGAAATATCTATATATACAACATGTGAAACACTGGTATGTTGCTATATATCGTATCCATTTGCTACACTGATAAATCGAAATGTGCTTAGGCCTATAGTACAGCATGCATACATCTTTCCTGCAAAGTTACAATAATGTCATGAGGAAGTATTATCTTCCCATCCAGCACTGATGCATCAAGAGGTACATGTCATAATGAATTGGTAATTTTTTCAGCTCAAGGTCCCAGACACCCTCTGCATCTGGAAGTCTGTCAAAATGAATCACTAAATAACAGAAGTACCCTCAGTAAAGCTGTCTGATTTTACAGAGCCATTGTGCCTTAGGTAGAAGAAGACACTGTATATATAACAAAGCAAACTGTCATCTCCAGAATGCAAAATGCTATACAAAAATATGCTTTATTAGGCATCCTCGATGCAGAATCCAGGAGTGGCTAATATAGAGGAGTGGAGAGTAAGAGAAATGGAAAGAGAAAACAGAGAGAGAGAAAATTGAGAGAGGGGGGTGTATAGGAATAAGCAGAAAAGAAAGAGGGAGATAGAAAGGAAGAGAGGCTTGGGAGAATGATGTATATTGAAGAGAAAAAAGATTACACAAGTCAGAGAGAGAAAGATAGAGGAGAGAGATAAGTGTGGGAGAGAAATTGTAGTAGGGCGACAAAAGAATTCACCAAACATCCAATCATGGAATACTTATCTTAATTGATGGAAATGGCCCTCTCTGGAGAGTCACCACCAAACCTTTTGCCTTCCTCCCACTTTTTGCTGAAATGATTTTTGGCAGCTTTAGGACTCTGTGCACTTTATCACTGCAAGCGCCAGTGCTAAAGGGCTTGTGCTCTCCCCTCTAAACATGGTTTAATAGGCATATATCTAATTGGCATATGTAATTTACTTATACGCCCCTTGTATAGTGGTATAACATATACCCAAGGCCTGTAACTTAAATGCTACCAGTGGGCCTGCAGCATTTATTGTGCCATCCACCTATGTAACAATATAAAACTTGACCCAGGCCTGCCAGTGCAGCCTGAATGTCCCACTACAATGTCAACTTGGCATTTAAACCCCTTCGCTAAGAATTAAATCCTCCTTTTATTACACACAAGACACCCCTAACCTAGGCCCTAGGTAGCCTACATGGTGCTCTGTATTTAAAAGGTAGGACATTTACTTTTAAGTTTTACATGTCCTGATAGTGAAAACACCCAATTTCTTTTTTCACTACTGTGAGGCCTACTCGCCCTCAGGATAACTTTGGGGATTGCGTCCTTCATGTATTAAGCATTAATTCCTAATTGAGAGGAGTTGGATATAACATGTTTGGTACCTATGGTATTGTAATTTTAAACCCTCTTTAATGGTAGAGTTGGATTTTTAATTACAATTATAAAAATGGCACTTTTAGGAAGTTGGCATTTTTCTGACCTTAGCTCTTTGTGTCTGCAGCCTTTCTTGGGTCACATGACTGGGGGTAGATGTCAGACTTTGTGATTTTCTCCCAGACAGTCACACAATAGAGGGGTTTATGTGTGCCTCCAGGGTGTATTTCTATCAGGATGGGGGCGGAGCTGAGCACAGTAACACTTGCACCCAATAAGACTGTGGCCTGTCTCCTCACAGCAGGCCTAATGACCTTTCATTGTCACTGCAGACATCTTGGAGGCAGGGGAGGCCAGAAATTCCAAGAACAGAAAGAAACCTTTCCAGAAACTTCTCCCACCTTCCAGGAGAACCAGGGTATAAAAATAGAACCTTCAAACCCAACCTTCATTCACTAGTGGTCCTTCTGAAGGACTCTCGGAGGACTGTCTGCTGCTGTAATCTCCTGTGTACTCTGCTAGACTCCTGCTGTACCTTGAATGTCTGCTCTGCTGACTGGAGCCTACCTGGAACCCTCCGAGATCAGTCCTGCTGTTGAGCCCTACAACTACACCTGAAACCTAGGACTGCCAGAAGTGACTCCAAGGGATAGTTGGCTGGCCTCCTGTTCAGAGCCACAGGGACCCATCCTGTGTGAGTCCTGAACACCCAAGTGGTCACCACCCACTCCTGGACCCTTGGTTGGGGTGCTAAAGGTCCTCAGATGGCCAATTTCCAAAACTGAGGGCAAAATGTGGCCATAAAGTGCTCTGAGAAACAGGAGGAGACTTGGATCAACCTGCTCACCTATCCGCCAGAGTTGTTTCATTGGTTGGATTGACTTTGCGGCTTCTCCCGCTATGTTCTGGTACACAGCAGCAAATCTGTTTCAATGGTATTTCGCCAAAGGTGTATCCAACCTCGTGGAACTGTCTTCAGCTACAGACTTCTACTTTGTCTAGCTGAAATTCCTGACTGCCATCTCGGCGGCTAAGTCTGAAGTTAAAATCTTCACCACAGATTCACTCCACGGCCATCTAGCGATGAAGATCTCTTCTCTGACATTCCCACAGCAGTGCCACGCTGAACTTCTACCTTCACAGACATTTTTCTCTCCAAATGTTTCTAAGTCCAAAGGTCAGTACCGACCAGTCCTAATCCACTTGAATCTGAAACATGCTCCATCACGGTCGGCCACGGTCGGCCTTAACTTTTGAATTTGACCCGGTCTAGCACGACAAGATATCCGCAGTTGATTCTTTGATCTAGGCACTAAATTGAACATTAAACTTCAAAAATCCATGACTCAGTTCTACTAATTGGATTTTTGTTGTTTTTGTGTCAAATAACGTATTACAATTCACTCTACTTTTCTAAATTGGCTTGGTATTTTTCTTGTGTTGTGTTTTCACTTTATTACTGTTTGTGTGCTGCATAAATACTTGACACTTTGCCTCTAATTTAAGCCTCACTGCTTTCTGTGCCAAGCTACCCAGGGTTAAGAACAGGTGAATTGAGTGCCTTTTTGTTGTTCACAATGCAAGGGATTGTGGCTTTTTATTGACCAGGGCTCACTACCCCAGCTAAACAACAACTCAATTTCTCACATTATTGTAATGAAAATCTTATTAGAGCACGTTTTTTTTTCTATTCGCATTAACCAATCTCAAGAGGTCACAAGAATGCCTCTGTAAAGTCAATGGAAAAATATTGAGAGCTAAATCTATTGAAATTTAGATTGACACAATTGATCTCTCAGTTGAAAGAATATTTGCTAAGACAAAGACTAATAATTTAGAGAAGGGTTTGTTTATACCTGCTTTCATTGTCAATACAATTGCCTTAACAAAATGGTGCTCATGGATTGTTTGTAAAGCTCCAAGGAAAAGGACTCTCATTCCAAGCTGAGATAATCCAAATACATTTCACTGCTATTTGGTGCTTTCCCCATTAAATATCTACTGACAAACACACATGAAACTCAAAACAATGCCGAAATAGTCATCAGCCATCTCGGTACTAGGTTCATCCAGGCCTCTGTTAATGTGAGACATGGGTATTTGGGATCTTAAGCAAGAGACCATATTTGCCCAACTCAACCCAAATGCATTGATGTCAACTCTGTCAAATGTCCGCATAATCTCTGTCCAAAGCATTGGTCTCTTTTCTGACATCTAATCTGCCCTCCGAGCATGTGTGAATACTGTGCCCGCATTTATGAATGAAAGGTAATAACTGATCATCTTCTGGCTCCAGGATCTGAACAGCTTGTGCTTTGATTGCCCATGTCCTTGACCAATCAACTGTATCCAATGTAATGGATATCAGCACAAAAACAGCTATGGTATAGTGGGGAATGCCCTTCATTGGTTCAAGTCTAATTCAATCATACTTTATCGGATGATTGGAGTTGTAAACTCCTGCATCTCACAATCTGTGCACTTTGAGAAGTGGGCAGGCATACAGATTACACTTTTTAATAACTGATCATTGTCATCCACCTCGCAATTGTGCTCTAGGAGCCTAATTACCAAAGGTAAACTCTTCATTTTGCTTAAGTTAATTGTTTTCTATTTACAAAGGTATCTTCCTAGTAGAATCTTTACAAATGCGGAATCTCCACACATAAAAAGATAGGACTGTTTACTTTTGTGAATCAGGCCCTACGATTTTGCACACATGGCTACAGGTGGTGAGCACCCATACTCATTTTTGGGAACCTGTTTTTTCCCAGTATCAGGCATTGATGTTTGATTCAGAACAAGGGAAGGTAAAAGCATGAATGGAAAAGACAGGAAATATGACAGGGAAAGAAAGCAGGGATAGATATGAGTCTGCAAAAGTGAAAGAAAGAGGCAGGGGGACTTATTTACAAGCCCCTTGCGCCACTTTTGCGTTAATTTCCCCATGTTAAAAGTGACGCAAAAGTAGCGCAAGGGGCTTGTAAATCTGCCACAGGAAGTATAGGTGAAAAAAGAGACATCGGTTGGATTCGAGACCAGGTGACCTAGGTTTTCAGCTAATCAGGCACTTTGCAGCGTCAGGGGCCAGATAATTAGAAATAACACTTTGACCACCCCAAAAATTCAGGGGCTTATTTACAAGCACCTTGCGCTGGCGGTAAGTCATTATTTCCCATATTAAAAGTGACGCACCAGTGGCGCAGGGGCTTGTAAATAAGTCCCTACGTTTTTTTTTACAAATTCATCACTGACTAGCATGATGGAGGTGAGGAAACTTCTTTAATAAGCATTGCAGAGGTGTACTGAGGGCCATATTCTAAAGAATTTCTGTGTCACATTGGATGTGCTGTTGTTGGAAAGGTAAGTTATCAAGAGCTGCAATATTTTCATACCGTGAATCTGTCAACTGGTGTTTTTAGATTGCAGCCCGCAAATCAATTTGTAAAACTTTCTTTGGGATAGGGCTTTTACGTCTGGCTTCTCAACTATCAAGGCGTTTGTATATTTGATTTTAATTCCCACTAAAAGAAAGAACAATTACAGAATAATAGCATTCTGCGGGAGAAATTTCAAGACGAGTATAACTGTTTAGATAATCACCATTTTACACTGGTGAGTGTCAGCAACTTTAATCATCCATGTTTAATGGGCTTCAGTTGGAAACATTTACTGCTTGTTTCCCTAATTAGTAAAGTTCAAAACACAGCATTGGATACATTGTGGAGGCTGAAATACAGATGAATATAAAAGACTCTTCTGTGAATTGGCAATTCATTATTCATGCATTGTAGCAACGCACATTTCAAAAAGCAAGTCATTAAAGTAAGTCGTTTGTCTCTGTTTTTTGAGTCTTTGTGACAGTGTAAGCAATAGATTGGTTTAATCTCTCTGGAATGCAGTGAGACATCTCATTGACAAGGGCAAGCAACAAACAGTAAAGGAAATACATATTATCTTGTCACGCATTTGCAATTTCAAGGGCACAGCACCAGTTAATGATATTACACTTATGTAAAGGTATTTTTCTACACTCCTTTGTAATAACAGGTGTAGGGTCGTTTTGTCACAAATTGAATCTCAATGCGACAGAAAAATATTACACCTCGATCTCCCTAGACAGCTGAGAGTTAAAAGTTATTTAAGATCGCACAATATATATAACCTTGGATAGGACAAACCTTTTCTGTAAAATCATTCATCAGTAGACTGAATAAGAAACTTGTAGATTATAAATTCTGATTCACAGTTTCTCCATCCTGGGGGGAGGTGGGAATGGCAAGGTGAGGGAGAAGGCAGTGTGGCCTAGTAGGTGGCCATATAGGTTTCAACAACTGAAGAGCTCTGCGGTTATCGCCCACCTAACTAATCCGTTACATTCATATATGCCCCCTCCTCCAGCAGGGTTCCCTCTCCAGCATCAACGGAGATGGCTGGAGTACCATGCCAGATTGCTCACAAGACAAGGAGGGCAGCTATGGACGCTGCGCCCGGCTGCAGCGTTTTGTGGCCTTTTGCAGCCTATCATCACTCTATGGCACTGTGCTGGAGTAACGAGGAGATGCTGATGGCTTTGCCTCTGCTCCGGATCAAGGATTGGCCGCCCGATGTTACAAGGGACAGAAGAAGGGTCAGAGCAGCACCCACCACACCAGCAATGCAGATTGGACATCCCTTTTCTCCCCTGCAGACTGGGATCAGAGACCACGGCAAAAGGTGTGTGCATGTGGCAGGGAAGAGCGGCTGGGATGTGGACCCAGCTGAGAAGGAATATATATGAGAGCTTGTTATTCTTTCTCCCTCCAATGGTCCACTTCCATTTCTCCTGATCACCTATGACATTAGAGGCGGTGAGTCCTATGGGGGAGGGGTCACTGTGGTAGCCCACCGGTCCACCCTGATGCGGGCTGTGTTTCTCCCTATTCCCACACGAAGATCCCCGATAATTTTTAACTCACACTAGAGCTCGGTAAACCTCCACTGGACTCAAGCTTTTCGAGAGGATGGAAAAGCCCCAAGAAGCGAAACTCCCTGACCAGGGAGACCGCAGACCTGTGGGAGAAGATGTCACGTTTTACATTTACGTTGCACCCTGAAATGCTGGCAACAACTCAGCCATGAGCACTATGGGACATTTCAGGCTATTCTCAAAGCAGTCAAGGATGTTGTTAGAAATGAGGGTCTCTAGTTGGTAGTGGTTTGCACCTTGTACAGGTAGGGACCCTATTTCTAGTCAGGGTAAGGGGATTACACAGCTAAAATAAGCCCTGCTCATCCCCTTCGTAGGTTGGAATGAGCAGTCAGGCCTATCTCAGAGGCAATGTGTAAAGCATTTGTACATTAAAACACACAGTAACACACTGAAAAGACTACAAATGAACAGCACACCAATTTAGAATAATAACCAATCTTCACCTAATAAAACAAGACCACAACACCAAAAATCCCACATACACAGGCAAAGATATCATTTTTAAAAAGGTTCGAAATTGTTGAGGACATAGCAAACTACCTGGGATGCGTCAAAAGTAATCAAAAAAGTAATCAAAGTAGAAAACAGGTGCAGGGTAGATGAGGTGCTGGAAAACAAAGCAATGTGTCGATTCCTTAATCACAGGGGAGGTGATGCGTTTATTCCTTACTGCTGTGCAGAGGAGGAGATGCATCGATTCCTTACTGACAGGGCAGGTGATGAGTCGATTCCTTACTGGAAGGGGAGGTGATGCTTTGATTTCTAGACACACAATCGTACATTACACAGCCGTAGTCACCAAAGCGATGCATCAAAAATCTGGATGCACTGGGCTGATGCGGTGGCAGCGAAAGAGGTGCTACATCAATTTTCCAGATGTGAGCAGGCCATGCTTTGATTTCTTCAGCTGCACAAGGGGGCCTGCAACAGAGTCAGAGTGGGTGTTTTGGATGCTCAGGACCTGGGCTGTGGCAATATTTTCAGTTGAACGGTAGGTGCTGCGTCAATTCTTCGGCCATACCGAGGTGATGCTTTGGTTTTTCATCTGCACGGCAGTGCTGCATTAGGTAAAACAAGCACTGAGGGTCAGTGCATGGGTCTTCATACTTCTTTGCAGCAAAACCACCTACAAGGGTCCAGAACTGGGATTTGGACCACTTGGCAGGTCAGGGGGGGCTGCAGATGAAATCTTTGATGGACCTGAGATTTCTTAATAGGAGGAAGCACACACAAAGCCCTTGTAGAGCCTTGGCAAGCAGGATACAGAAAGCAAAGACCAGTCCTTTCACTGCTGAAGACAGAAGCAGCGAGCAGCAGGCCAACACTGCAAGAGTGGTAGTCCCTCCTGACAGCATCTTTCGCTCTTCTGCTGGGTGGAATCTCTTCTTAGTGCAGAAACTTTTGAAGTTATTGTGTCACAGCTCCAGTACTTTTACCAGTTTCTGCCTTTGAGGTTGGCAAAATTCAAAAGAAAGTCTTCATAGTGTGCGCAACCCTGCCTTTCCCTGGCATGGGTCCAGATACACTACACGGGGTGGAGACAGCTTTGTGTGATTTGATTTTGATATGATTTGATTTTTAGGGTTTGTAGAGAGCGTGTATGCCCTGGGGCATCTTGGCTCTACCCTGTGATCAAAGTGGAGCAGAATTACTTACACTAAAGCCAAGTTTAAAAGTTTAAAAAGAAATTCTATAGGCCAAGATGGCAGGGGTGGATTTTATATCATGGGGCAGATCGTTTGATTGCAAAGCAGTGCCTCTGATAAAACTTTCACCTCCCCAATAGCCTAACTTATGGGGGGAGGGGGACAACAAAAATATTTGCATAGCTGGATCACATTTTTTTCTCAAATCGGGCCTATTCTAGTAAGAGCTTTGAATGATATGCACAGTGCTTTAAAATGGCTCACTTCCTTATGGGGAGCCACTGAAGCTCATTCAGAGCCTAAGTTGCAGAGTGACATTTAGATTTAATAGCATTCTAGCTGTTGAGTTTTGAACAGTCTGCAACTTGAATAACGGCCTCTTTTATAAATGTACAGAGAGTCCATTGCATTAGTCCAAGCGAGAATGGACTAATGCAATGACTACTGTTTACTCAAGCGGAATTAAGTGGCCAATTTTGTTTATGGGTTTTAAGGCAGAGAAAGATGAAGAAATGACCATCTTAACCTGGTTTTTATGTGTGAATCTAGGGTCTAGAGTAACACCTACGTGTTTAACTTGTTATGTAGGGACTGAGAGTGTCCCTAGTTCTTGGAGCCACGAGGAGGGAGGCCAAAAGGATGTTTTGTGTCCAAACAACATAACTTCTGTCTTTGATTAATTTGATTTAAGGCAGTTTTTACCCATCCAATCACTAACTGCATGAATTTATAATAAATTAATAATTCGATTTGAATTAATATTATGTATTTCATGGCTAATTAATTATGTTAATTACACAATAATTTTTTTTCTTTTACATTTCATGTTCAGGTTGTAAGGCTCTGTAGGGGTACAGTGTGGGAAGTAAATTAATGTTAATTATTAATAATTAGTTGTCAATTAATATTAATTATTTAATTGATAATTATGATAATTGTGTAAATTTTTTATTTATTTTAAGTGTGGGTGGTAAGGATTATATAGTGGTATAGGGTGGGAAATACATTAATTAAAATTAATTAATAATTAGTTGTAATCATTATAAGTTATTCAACTGATAATTAATTGTGTTAATAGTGTAATCATTTTTCTTTTTTGATTTAGGTGCAGGTTGTGGGAATTATAGGGATACAGGGTGTGAAGTAAATTAATTATAGGTAATTATCATCTAGGGGCCGATTACACCCTTAGTTGTAAAGCCTCCCACAACTCCGCCCACCATTGTAATAAGCCCCACAGTGTTTATTTAATAATAATTATTTAATTGATATTTAATTATGTTGTTTTTCAATTACATTTTTTAACTTACATTTTTGGTGTGAGTTGTGGGTTTTGTAGGAGTATAGGGTGGAAAGTAAATTAATGTTAATGAAGCAGTTATTCATTTTTTATTGATCTTATTTATTACATTAATAATTAATTATGTTAATTGTGTAATTATTTTTTTGTTATGTTAAATGTTAGGAGTGTGTTGTGTGTTTTGTATGGGTATATTGTTGGAAGTATGGAAGTAAATTAATTATAAACTAAGTAATAATTATTTTTTAATTAATGATAATTAATTCATTCATAAATATTTTTGTTAATATTGTAAATAGTTTGTATTTTAAAGTTACGTTTTAGGTCGTGGTTGTGAGTTTTGTAGTGGTATATGGAGGGAGGTAAATAAAGTAAAATAATTAAAAAATATATTATTTAGGTTAATAAATACTTTTTAAATGAAATTACTTATATATTTTTGTTTTTTAATTATTTATGATATGTATTTCATATTGTAATATGTATTTATTTGATTTAATTTATCATATAAAATATATTTGTATTTCTTTTTGGTACACACACACACACACACACACACACAATCCAACACTTTCCCTACAGGTGCACCTATTGGATTTGGAATAGTATATTGTATCCCTCCACAATCCAACACATTCCTTACTGTTGCACAGACTGTACTGGGAAAAGCACATGTTACACCTATTTAATCCAAAAATGTCCATACTGTTGCACAGACTGGCGTGGGAATAGTACATTTTACTGGTTGCACACCTATAGAATCGTAGGTGCATCTCCCATGGCACCAGTGTATTTGCTGAATCAGCTAACGGTTACTCTTCAAATAATTCAAATCAGTCCTTTACTTGTAAGTTGATAAAATTATATTTCACATTGTTTTAAATTGACACAATGTATTTCCATATCATCATTTGTAGCAATAATAATCCAATGCATTTCGGTGAAACCCTTCACCTTCGTCCGGGATTTTCTACAAACAAAATAAACAATGTACATTGTAACTCGCTTTAAATCAACAATGGTTCAATTTTCTTCAAGTTATCACATTAGTTACATACGCTCTTCTGATAATATGTACTTCCTTTCACATTTAATCTCCCTTCTTAGTTCATACTCAAATACATTCTGGTTTCTGTGAAACTAAGGCGCTAAACCGCTGCTGCTTAACTATCCGTTAACGCGGTGGTTAGGGACAGCCTAGGTATTCAAGCTACGCTGCTGCGCGATTAAAAAATCACTACCGATCTCCTCGTGCTTCCTGGCGTTCTAAGCTCACCTGGTGCTACTGCGATAGTTTCTTTCCGCTCCTGTCTGCGGGTGGGTCTATAGCGAAATGAGCTCTCGAACTCTGTGTAATAACGCTGACGCTGCGTGAATGACGCATGCGCAGTAAGGGAGTAGATCGATTTTTTTTCTTTGTTTCTTTATCTGTATCTTTATCAACTGCGGGTAGACATAAAGTCAAAAAACTCATATATCTGGAATTGTACGGTATTATACGGTATCAATCCTGTTACGTTTGCAATTCTTGGATCGAAAATAATAAACGCGCTCCATGGATCTAACATGTAATGCTAATTTATATGATCAGTTATATACATGCTAAATTATAAATAACATACAAACTCTGTACGATCATTTAAACCATTCGGCTTGAGACTGTTCAGATAATAAATCCAGTGATTTTCACGTTTCAACAGGTTCTTTTTGTTCAAAGTTCCTTCTTTTCTTGGTACAATTTCCAAAACGCACGCTCTTAGTTGGTTCAAGTTGTGTCGTTTTTCTTCAAAATGGGTGGCTATAGTGGATTTCGTGGAGTGAGTTCTTATATTGCTCTTGTGTTCTGTCAGTCTTACTTTTAGTTTTCTTTCTGTATGGCCCACGTACACACTTCCACATGGACATTTTAAGAGATAAACCACATTCGTGGTGTCGCAAGTTGCATTAACCCTTAGAGGTATTTTGTTTCCTTTCATGGGGTGACTAATGTTTGACCCCTTGATGATGTTGTGGCAGTTGGTGCAATTTAAGCACGGTACTGTTCCTCTGTATATCTGATGGGGTGTAGTTTGTTTGGGTTGTTTTAACAGATCACTTAAATTTTTGCCTCTAGAGTGAGCAAACAATGGTTCCTGGTCAAATATTCCATTGAACTCGCTTTCCATCTTGACTATTTGCCAATTCCTGTAAATGATTCGTTTGAATTGGGAACTCACATTAGAATATTTACTGACACAAGTTATCCTTTGCGATTTGGTGCTGGGCTTGTGCGTGAGTAATTCTGATCTGGTTTTCGATTGGGCTCTGGCCTGTGATTTGCGAACCATGTCTTCTGGATAACCTCTGTTGATAAATCTGTGTGCCATATTTTGTAGTTGATCCTGGCATACGTGATCCTCAGAGACCACTCGTTTAACCCTAAGAAATTGGCTATATGGGAGGTGTGCCTTCAAGGTTGGAGGGTGGTGGCTGGAGAAATGTAATAAGTTATTCTTGTCAGTGGGTTTCCGATACAAGTTCGTCATGATACTGCCATCTTTTAGTGTGATCTCCACATCGAGGTATTGAATGGTGGTGCTGTGAATATTCCATGTGAATTTAATTCTGTCGTTTTTTTCATCCAATCTTTTGAGTTGCTGTTCCAAAGATTCTTGGGTCCCTTTCCATATGATGAATATGTCATCTATAAATCGCATGTAAGCTAACAGATGAGTTGCCCATTCCTGGTCGTTGTAAATGTGTTCCTCCTCAAACGTTCCCATAAACAAATTTGCATACGCCGGAGCGGCGCAATTTCCCATAGCGGTTCCATTCAGCTGGATGTACCAGCGCTTCTCGTAGGTGAAATAACTGTTCATGAGAGTGAATTCCATGAGTTTCAACACAAAAAGTTGTAAGTCTTGTGTGTATGTGCTTTGTAGTAGTGCTTTCTCTATGGCGTCAAGGCCTTCTCTGTGTGGTATTGCCGTATACAATGTTTTTACATCAATTGTCGCCATGATACAATCTTGTTCAATTTTGACTGCTTGTAGTTTTATCAAAAAGTCTGTAGTGTCTTTTATATACGAGAGGTTTTTGATGACTAAAGGTTGCAGGTATTTGTCGATGAACTTCCCCACTGGCTCGTGGATGCTCATTTTGGTGGAAACAATGGGTCTGCACGGAGGTTTCTGCGGATCTTTATGTATCTTGGGGACCAAGTATATGGTGGGACTTTTAGGGTTGGATTGCATCAAATATTGTTTGGATTTCTCATTGATCGTTCCCTCTTCAGTGGCTTGTTCCAATATGGCCTGTAGTGTTTTTCGTATTTCCATAGTAGGATCATAACTTATTTCTAAGTAGGTATTAGTATCTCCTAAATGGGTTTGCATGGCCGCCTCATAGAACTCTTTCTCCATAATTACTGTCGCTCCTCCCTTGTCTGCTTTTTGACAAATTATCTGTGGGTTGTTGGCTATACTTTCAATGGCTCCAAATTCTTTTTTGGACATGTTTGGGTTTTTTGTCCTCTTGTGCGTGTTAATTTGGTTGATTTCCTGTTTGCATAGGTTTTCAAAGAGATCAATCATCTTGTGCGATATGGGAGGCATATAGGTACTTGGAGTTTTCAATCCTTTTAATTCATCATCTTTAGGTATGGTAGGTTCTGTGATGACGTTTTCAAAGAAATGTCTCAATCTCATCTTACGAGTAAGTTTGAAAAGACTGACTTCCAACTCTAATTGATTGGTGTGACTGGTTGGAACGAACGATAATCCTCGTTGTAAGGTATTGATTTGTGTTTCTGTGAGATTCTGGTTTGAAATGTTTAGAACTAAGTTATCCTGGGTAGTCAATGGTGTTTCTTCCTGTCCTTCCTGGTGGTTGTATTCCTGGTTTGAGGCGGACTCTTTTCTTTTGTTCTTGTTGCGTCCCCTCCTGGGTCTTCTGGTGCTCTTGGACCTACGTCTAAAAAAGGCTCCGATGTTGTTGGTTTGTCTGTTGGTTTATTTTTGGAAGGTGCTCTTCTTTGTTCCTGTCTTTCACTGTCCGTGGATGATGTGTCTGTTTGAGAGGTGTATTGTTTCGTTTGTCTCCTTTTAGCGTAAACTTCAGCCCAAGTATAGACTTCCTGTAATTTATAGTCTAAGGTGTCTCTCCTATATTTTCTTAGTTTGCGTTCATTGACTTCCTGTACATGGTTTGCCAATTGCGTGTTAATATCATCAATGATCTTTTGTAGTTCTTCCTCAGTGGCTCCCTTTTTGAGTTCTTCCATTACTGTTTCAATCTCTATTTTTAACTCTTCTAAGATTTTTGCCAATTCCTCTATTATCAGTAAAATCAAATCCAAACTACATTTGTTTAGTATAGCGAACCACCTTTCGGTGAATGGTTTAGAATTTTTGCACAAAGATGGTTTAAGGGCTATTCTGAGGCCTCTGGGGATTCGTTGTGCCTTGTGGTATTTAATCATGGTATGGGCAACTCATCTGTTAGCTTACATGCGATTTATAGATGACATATTCATCATATGGAAAGGGACCCAAGAATCTTTGGAACAGCAACTCAAAAGATTGGATGAAAAAAACGACAGAATTAAATTCACATGGAATATTCACAGCACCACCATTCAATACCTCGATGTGGAGATCACACTAAAAGATGGCAGTATCATGACGAACTTGTATCGGAAACCCACTGACAAGAATAACTTATTACATTTCTCCAGCCACCACCCTCCAACCTTGAAGGCACACCTCCCATATAGCCAATTTCTTAGGGTTAAACGAGTGGTCTCTGAGGATCACGTATGCCAGGATCAACTACAAAATATGGCACACAGATTTATCAACAGAGGTTATCCAGAAGACATGGTTCGCAAATCACAGGCCAGAGCCCAATCGAAAACCAGATCAGAATTACTCACGCACAAGCCCAGCACCAAATCGCAAAGGATAACTTGTGTCAGTAAATATTCTAATGTGAGTTCCCAATTCAAACGAATCATTTACAGGAATTGGCAAATAGTCAAGATGGAAAGCGAGTTCAATGGAATATTTGACCAGGAACCATTGTTTGCTCACTCTAGAGGCAAAAATTTAAGTGATCTGTTAAAACAACCCAAACAAACTACACCCCATCAGATATACAGAGGAACAGTACCGTGCTTAAATTGCACCAACTGCCACAACATCATCAAGGGGTCAAACATTAGTCACCCCATGAAAGGAAACAAAATACCTCTAAGGGTTAATGCAACTTGCGACACCACGAATGTGGTTTATCTCTTAAAATGTCCATGTGGAAGTGTGTACGTGGGCCATACAGAAAGAAAACTAAAAGTAAGACTGACAGAACACAAGAGCAATATAAGAACTCACTCCACGAAATCCACTATAGCCACCCATTTTGAAGAAAAACGACACAACTTGAACCAACTAAGAGCGTGCGTTTTGGAAATTGTACCAAGAAAAGAAGGAACTTTGAACAAAAAGAACCTGTTGAAACGTGAAAATCACTGGATTTATTATCTGAACAGTCTCAAGCCGAATGGTTTAACCCCTTCAGTGCTAATGACAAGGGTAACTCGTCATGGAGTTTCCATTGATTTCAATGGAAAGTCAATGGAAGTGCCTCAGGTGCCTTAGCAGCCAAGTGGTTAAATGATCGTACAGAGTTTGTATGTTATTTATAATTTAGCATGTATATAACTGATCATATAAATTAGCATTACATGTTAGATCCATGGAGCGCGTTTATTATTTTCGATCCAAGAATTGCAAACGTAACAGGATTGATACCGTATAATACCGTACAATTCCAGATATATGAGTTTTTTGACTTTATGTCTACCCGCAGTTGATAAAGATACAGATAAAGAAACAAAGAAAAAAAATCGATCTACTCCCTTACTGCGCATGCGTCATTCACGCAGCGTCAGCGTTATTACACAGAGTTCGAGAGCTCATTTCGCTATAGACCCACCCGCAGACAGGAGCGGAAAGAAACTATCGCAGTAGCACCAGGTGAGCTTAGAACGCCAGGAAGCACGAGGAGATCGGTAGTGATTTTTTAATCGCGCAGCAGCGTAGCTTGAATACCTAGGCTGTCCCTAACCACCGCGTTAACGGATAGTTAAGCAGCAGCGGTTTAGCGCCTTAGTTTCACAGAAACCAGAATGTATTTGAGTATGAACTAAGAAGGGAGATTAAATGTGAAAGGAAGTACATATTATCAGAAGAGCGTATGTAACTAATGTGATAACTTGAAGAAAATGTAACCATTGTTGATTTAAAGCGAGTTACAATGTACATTGTTTATTTTGTTTGTAGAAAATCCCGGACGAAGGTGAAGGGTTTCACCGAAATGCATTGGATTATTATTGCTACAAATGATGATATGGAAATACATTGTGTCAATTTAAAACAATGTGAAATATAATTTTATCAACTTACAAGTAAAGGACTGATTTGAATTATTTGAAGAGTAACCGTTAGCTGATTCAGCAAATACACTGGTGCCATGGGAGATGCACCTACGATTCTATAGGTGTGCAACCAGTGAGCATTTATTCATACACTCCAGGAGGGGAGTGGTTCCTATGAGCACAGTATAAACATTTTTTGTACAAACAAGGCGGTGCACATACCCTATATCTATTAAGCTAATAGTACATTTTAACCATCCACAATCCACCACTTTCTCTACTGTTGCGCTCATTGGAGTAGGAATATTACATGTTATCCTTCCACAATCCAACACTTTCTCTACTGCTCTACTGAATGGAGTGGAAGTAGTAAATTTTACCACTCTGCAATCGAACACTTTCCCTACTGTTGCACTGACCGGAGCTGGAACAGTACATTTTACCTGTTCCCAATTTACCCTTTCAGTTCTGTTGCTTAGACTGGAATGGGAATAGTACATTTCACCCCTCCGCGACCAACATTTTCCCTACTGTTCCATTGAGTGGAGTGGGAATAGTAAATGTTACCCCTCAGTAATTAAACACTTTGCCTACTCTTGTGCTGACTTGAGTGGGAATAGTACATTTTACCCCTCTGCAATCCAACACTTTTCCTATTGTTGCACTGGTTGGAGCGAGAATAATACATTTTACCCCTGTGTTTTGTAACAGTTTTCCTACTGTTGCTTTGTGAGAAGTGGCAGTAGTACATTTTATACATCCTTAGTGCAGCACTTTGCCTACTTTTGTATACATTGTAGTGGTAATAGTATATATATTAAATATAACATGTTATAATTTACTTTATTTTATATTGTTACAATTTATATTATGCTTTTGATTATTTAAAAATATATTATTTATAATTATTCATGTTTTTATTGTGTAAAATATGTTTATTAAATTGTAAGATATGTATGTTGTTTACTTTTTTATTTTAAGTAAAATTGTTTGTTTTTTAAATATATTTTATGTTACTGGTATATAATCATATAAATATTTATGTACATATATATTGCAGAATACAGACACACTCTTCGCCAAGCAATATTTCCATTTATTTTGCAGCAAATATGAAATACACACTGGAAACATGAGAGCAAATGCGTTTTGTGCTTCCTCGCCCATGTTCACTGGCCAAGGTCCTGAAACAAGTAAAACGTCACAGTTACTCATGTGCTCATTAAATACAATTCTGCCCCAAGTGGGTAACAGTGAATGATGGTTATTGCAGTCCAGTGGCAAAAACACATCTCACCCTAATTGGGTTCACAGTGCCAAGCATTAATTATATTCATAACACTCCTCAGTGGGTTTACCTGTGTCTCTTATCGCTCTTTGCCACAAAAGCCATCATTACAACTGGCGCTCCATGAGTGGCTTTATATTTGTCACAATGGACCTGTGATACAGTGGTGAGTTCTCTATGGCTGGACTGGCCATTTAATTTGCCAAAAAGGGAAGTTGTCTTCGAATAGAGACGCAGTCTTCGCCAGGCAATATTTCCATTTACTTTGCAGCAAACATGAAAGACACATTGGAAACATGGGGGCAAACGTGTTTTGTGCTTCCTCACTCTTTTTTATTGGCCAAGGTCTGGTAACAAGCAAAATGTTACTGTTACTTATGTGCTCATTAAATACAATTCCGCCCCAAGTGAGTATCAGTGCATGATGGTTATTGTAGTCCCTTGGCAAAAACAAATCTCACCCTCTGTGGGTTAGCAGAACCAAGCCTTAATTATATTTATAACTCACCCCATTGGGCTTTCCTGTGCCTCTTATCACAGTTTGCCACAAATGCCATCATTGTATTTAATGACCACATGGGAAACTGTGACGTTTTGCCTGTTACCAGATTAAGGACAAGGAAGCTTGAAATGCATTTGGCCTCATGGTTCCAGTGTGTGTTTCGTGTTTGCTGCAAAATCACTTTCTCAAGCAGACATCAAACTTCTAGCCCAACTCAGCAACTGCAGTCAAAACTAGTACTAATTAAGTATCAAAATGCACAGAGTTTTAATGGTGGATTTACCAATACTGTATTCAATATATAGATATCATACACGTAAAATAGATGCCAACACTATATTAATCATTCCCTTGACATAAGAAACATTAAACACATTTGATATTACATCAATTCAAAACAAAACTATAACCCCACATTCTGGAGCAAAAAGTATAAAAAGATAAAAGACTTAAGATAAAGTAAAAAGAGAGATACATAAGACAACACATAAATGTCTATTCAAATGATGCTAATCTGTTTTGATCATTGAACAAGATATCTGATGTTTCCAAATAGAAGTCATCTATTGTATCACACAGCTTGACAGAGATAGGGGCCTATTACGATGGCGGATTTCCTGCATCCACCGGGCCGGCGGAAGCCACCACCTGCCCGGAGGATGCGGGAAATCCGCCGCAGAGGCTTGAAAGACCCACCTCCAAATTAGGATGGCTGGTGGGTCTTACAATCTGTCCTCCGCTTTTCCGCTGCGGTCGCCTTCCGACCGCGGCGGAAAAGCATTAACATGGCTGGCGGTGTCTATCAGACACCGCCATCCATATTAGGCTGGAGTACAAAGTATGCTTTTCCATGGCGGCTTTTCCGCCGTGGAAAAGCATACGGATCTTCACTTCGGGGGCCCGTTGCGGGCCCCCTGGATGAAGGGGGGTGGGGGGTGCACATAGGGGGTACCTATGGTACCCCCCTGCATTTGCGTGGACAAAGCGACAGGCACCGCGCGGTGCCTGCTGCTTTGTGGACGCAAATGCCGTGCACGCATTTTTAACATTGCGCGGGTGCAGCTTGAAGCTGCACCCGCCGCAATGTTAAAGATTGAGGATGTGACCGCCACCCTGGCGGTCACATCCTAATCTGCACGGAGGGACCGCCGCAGCCCCTGCGGACGGTCCCTCCTACTCTATGGTGGCGGACGGACTCAGGTCCGTCCGCCATCATAATCGGCCCCTTAGTACACATAATATGTCAACGTGTTTCGGTGGAATATGTAGAATGTTGCCACCTTCATCAGGACTAAACATAAAATACTGTCTCTGACAAATAATCAGAGTTGAAATCATAAAAAAACCTGAATTGGTAACAAGATCATAGGTGAGAATCATATGTAAATTTTGGAATCCCATGAGAACTGTGTAATATTTTATCTCAAGTTCAGGAGGCACAACTATCAAGCCAAAAGTTGAAGGACCACTCTGGTATGCCACATTCGCCTTAAGTTAGATCAATTCAAATGCCCATTGAATAATATCCAGGTAGGGTTATAGTCCAAGGGAAGTTAATCATCCATGGGGATAAAAATATTTTTACAAATTTTGCCGCCTGCATGCACATTGGGGTATCAAACTGGAAGGCAATACAGGATTATATGCATCGTCATCATTTGAAGAGTATACCACAAAAATATTGGAAGAGATCACCACAAAAATTCCTGATGCACCTCATTTCATATGACGCTGGATGTAAAAATATTTTGAATACCCAAGTTTTGGTTCTGGGGAGAGGTGCTGCATGGGCTGACGGTAGTGACTGGAAGGGTCGTGAAGAAGGAACCTGAAGTATACCTGCTAGTGCTGATGGCTCAGTGAAAGCCGTTAAAAAATGTATGTTATTTCATAGATATGGTTTGCTGTTGGCAAAACGGTGTATTATCAAAGTCTAGAAGGTGATGAGCATGCCCTCCCTTAGGCTCTGGTGGTAAGATGTGTTAAAATGGACTCTGCAGTGTCACTTCCTTCCAGCGGGTTGAGGGGTTGAAAGCATTTCTTGCAATGGTACACTTATCATAGTAAGGAAGAAGAGGTAAAGTCTGACACCAGACCATCCTGAACATATGATCTTGACCTCTTTAGTGTGGGTGTCACCAAAGGCAGACACCCGAATTCCCTCCCCAGTTCATCTGTTGGTCATTGGCTGACCCTGGGGAGGGCTGGAAAAGGATCCTCTGGTGCTTGCACTGCAGGAATCCTTTTTTCAAAGCAAAGGGTGGGGGAGAGGCAGAATCACCACCACATAAGCATACATGCCCCCTCCTGCCCATCTGTAATATCATAGAATCCCAAATAGAGTGGTGAGAAGAAGGAGGTGAGTCCTCTCTTTCACTCTGGTGGGGAAAAAAAAGCGAAATAAGGCCTCCCCACATTTCATGGGTTCTCATTGAAAAGGGAGTCTCCCATTTCCAAAGAGGCCTCTCTGGAACAGTTTCCTGGCTGTATATTGTGATCGCGCCATGATCCAAAGCTAGTAAACCCACTAGTGCATTAGGGACTTTTGTTAGGAGGTTGCCCCATTGCCATGAGGGCCCCGGGGGACATTTGTTTTCCCCCTGGGGAATGTACAAAGAAATATATGGATGAAGTTGTCACATGAGCAGCCCTCCCACAATGTGACCCCCTGAGGCCACCCAATAAAAAAATAAAATTCTCCGGGGAGGGGGAGGTGATCGCAGCCCCCAGGGAATCACACTCCAAAATACAAAGCATAGAAATGTTGATAGGGAGTCGACCTTCTGCACATGGGTCATCCTCCTTTAGGCACCATATGTATGTTGTTTCAAATGTGTGTTTTACCTAGGGAGGCAGATTGTGCCCCCGCCGCGGGGGAAATCACACTTTGTAAAGAAAATGTTCCTGTGTATGCTGCATAAATCTACCATCCATAGATTTTTCTCAGTTTAGGAGTAGTAAAGTTAGGACTCCTCAGAGGCATTGTGTAGAGCATTTGTGAAACACCACTAATGCACACACCACACCAATTTAGAAAAATAAGTAATCTTTATCTAGATTTAACACAAGACCAAACAACAAAAATCCACAATAGAGTAATCAAAAATATGACTTTTAAATGGTAGAAATACACTACTTTACTCTCAAAGTACCTGGGGTGCGTAACACAATATAAACAAAAAGGGGCGCAGGGAAGGTGATGCGTTAGTTCCTTGCTCCTGGGGAGGCAATGCATCTGTTCTTTACCGAAGAGGAAGGGATGTGACTGTTCTTACTGTGTCCCGGTTACGATGCGACAAGATGGCACCTTGATGCGATGCGGCAATTTGGTGCAATGCGACAAGATGGCTTCTTTGATGTGATACGACAACTTGATATGATGCATGCCTGCCCAATGGACATGCAGAGAAATCTGTGGTTTCTTGAGCCACGACAGGCCTTGTGACGCGCTTCTCCGGTGATGCGACTGCAACCTCTGTGGCAGCGACATGCTTCTGCCGTGTTGCAACAAATTTCTACGGCGATGTGTCAGCAAACAGCAGCGACATACTTCTTTGGTAATGCGATGGCAACAGCTGTGGCGGCGACACACTTCTTCCTTGTTGTGTCGTGCTTCCAGCTCCCGGTAACATGCAGTCTCTAGAGGTCCTAAAAACAGCAGCAGGCAGCTCTCTGCAGGTAGAATCCCAGCAAGGAAATTCAGGGGAGCTGGTGGTGAAGTCTTTGTGTCCCTTACACTTCAAAACAGAAGGCAAGCTCAGCTTCAAGCCCTTGGAGATCTTCCCCAAGATGATAAGGTACACACAAAGTTCCTTTTCTCTTTTGCTTGGCAATAAGTAACCACTGCAGGCCAACCCAAAACAGTAAACAGAGCAAGGGGAGTCTCCTCCTTCTGCTTCCTTGGTTTCTCTCCTTGGCAAAGGGTTATCTTGATTCCCAGAAGTGATCTAAAGCTCTGGGGTCCAGCCCCCAATATTTATTCTACTAAATCCTTTGTTCTCTGAAGGCAGAGAGTATCTGTACCTAGTCAAAAAAAGTTCTGTCCTCTCTGGTGCAGCTTCCTGGCAGGATATGGAGACAGCATTGTTGAAAGATGACCTGGGCCAGGTAGCTAAAAGGACCCCCACTCTCTATTCAATGTAGGCTCAGGCAAGTGAAAGGAAATCCCTACTGTCTATTCAGTCCAGGTCTATTCAACCCAGCCCTGACCCATCAGACTGCTGGAGCACTGCCCTCTACAGCCCCCTGTCACTCCGAACCCAGACATGCAATACTCAAACCTAGCAGAGGCATACTGGATGGTTAGGCAAGAAAATACCTACTTTCTAAAAGTGGTATTTTCAAACACAGAAGGTAAAACGCACCCACACTAAAAGATGTATTTTAACATTCTGAGTTCAGGCATACTAAACTTGTTTTTCATATTTTGTTTCCTGGGTCAATTATGTGTATAAGATTGTATAATAAAGCTGCCCATTCTGGCATATGGGAACAGATAGGCATGCAATAGTGAAAAACGAGATTGGCTGTAATTCACTATCAGGACATGCCACACACATCAGGTCATGTCCTACCTTTCACATACAATGCACCCTGCCCAATTGGGTACCTTGGGCCTACCTTAGAGGTGACTAACATGCAGATAAGGAAAGGTTTAGGGACTGGCAAGTGTGTGCACTTGTCAAGTCGACATGGCAGTCTGCACACAGGCTCTTGCAATTGCAGGGATGAGCCACTTTCTACAAGCTGCTTCTGTGGGTGGCACAATCAATGCTGCAAGCCCACCAGCAGCATTTGACTTACAGGCCCTGGGCACACATGGTGCACTGTACTAGGGACTGACAAGTAAAACAAATACACAATCATGAATCACTAATCCATACAACAATTTAGAATACGGAGCACTTGCACTTTGGCACTGAATAGCAGTGGCAAAGTGCCCAAAGCATCTAGACCAGCAAAAAAATGGGAGGGAGACCCACGCCAATGGTGCAAGGTCTAACCAACCATATATTTGAGAAATTGAGGGGACGGTATCCTCTATTAGCATTTCATTTAAGGGAATCTGAGCAAAGCCTGCCTCCCCCCAGACTTCCTCAAGAGTATGTCCCTCAGCTGTTAAGTATTTAAAGAAATCCTGAGGCCCAATATTAAATCTGTCCATAACCACTTCAAAAAACATAATATGCTCCCCTATTAATAGATCTCCAACCTTTCCGAAGCCCCCCAGCTCCATTCTGGCTTAACAATTATCCTGAAAAATTCTGGGGAGCTGATTATTCCTCAGGAACAGAGTATTCCTACTAAATCTGCCCACCCAATTCCGAAAAGCTGTGATCAGAGTCTTGAACCAAATTCTTTTAAAGCAACCCAGCTCAAAAAACATCAACAGACAGCCATTCGCAGTTGTCCCTATCAAAAGCTCATGAATTGCCTTGTTATTAAATAATTGGACATGGTATTGAAAGGATGTTGCTAGGTAATATAACTTAAAATTGGGGAGCCCACAACCTCCCCTATCTCTGGGTAGGCATTGGTCCTCCTAATCCTTTCATAGGACCAGATGAATCTTGCCACCAATCTCTTAATTAATATAAACCAGTCTTTATGGACCTCCAGAGGAATTGTACGAAAAACATACAACAGCTTTGGCAATATCATCATTTTACCAAGATTACATCTCCCCATTATGGAGAGCGTAAATAATATTATCATCGAATAAAATCCTTCTTGATATTTTCCATAATAAGGGATAGATTTGAATCAAATATACATTCCACCTTAGCTGTAATACTGATTCCCAAATAAATAGCTTCCACTAAAATCCTACTATCCAATGTTTATTTATCAAAACCTGGGTTTTAGCTTTGCTAAAAAAACCCTGACTGATTCCCAATTGCTTCCGATATTGTTTCAGCAGAGCAGAGAGCCCTGTCTGGATCTGAAGTGTTTATTGCCAAGTCATTCCCATAGGCCAATACTTTGGTGTCCCAGCCCTGAAGACTAACAGGAGGGATGTCCAGAGAGGCTTCCAGCCTCCTAAAGAAGGGATTGATGTACAATGCAAATAGCAGGGGGGAAGAGGGACAACCCTGCTGTGTTCACCTCTCAATCGAGAAGGGCACCGATTTTGCTCCCAGTATTTGTGATTGTGCGTTGAGATTCAGATACGTTACCCAAATTGCATTGATAAAAGATGCCCGAGTCCGTTAGCCTCCATAGTCAGCCAAAGATATTCCCATGACACCATGTCGAAAGCCTTCTCTGCATCATGTAAGGTGACCCCCATAGGTTATGCGAGGACCTCAGTGGAATCAAACAATGCGATTCCTCGCAGTACATGGTCTGCTGTACCTCTTCCCCCAAAAAATCCATGCTGTTTGGGTGACACAGCCATATTACACTCCCTAGCCGAGTCGCAAGAATTTTAGAATATTACTTGACATCACTATTTAACAATGGAATTAGCCTATAAGAGCCCAAGGCTGCAAGATCCTTACCTTTCTTTAAATAAAATTACCAACATTGGTAGGTTTCCAAGAGCCTGGTGAGGATGCACTGTATCTCTAACTGCTTTATACAGCCCAAGCATTTCCTGATGGATTTCTTTAAAGAAAACTTTGTAAAACTCTAAAGGAATCAAATCTGTTCCTTCCGCTCTCTCTGATGGAAGAGCCTGGATGGCCTCCTGAAACTCTTCCACTGAGAAATCTGCCCCTAATAAGGATCTCTCATCATGGGTAACTTAGTGCAGGAAACACAATCCACACGTTCCTCTGAGGCCTGCAAGCGCCCTACCAATGTAGCTTTATAAAGAACAGAATAAGATTCCCTGAATGCCTCTCTGACCTCGACTGGGTCTGTTAGCACATTGCCTTCCTTGCTCCTTACCTGGCGACATGCCCTACAGTTGCTCTTGCCTTGACCTAAATGCGAGAGTCTTCCCCACCTGTTCACCATACTCATAACACTCCTGACTTTAACCAGGAATCTCCCAGCAATTTTCTCCATCGTAATTTCATTCAGGGGTGCCTTGGTTACAGCTATTAAATTCAACCCAGGTGTTAAATCACACCCCCTTGCCAGTGTGCTGATCAGGTATACTTATAGGAGACCACGTTTTTGATAAAGCTCTTTAATCTGTTCCTGTGCCATCTTTTGCTTAGCGAATCAAAACACTAGGCTTTCTCCTCTTACTGCGGACATGAAAGCATCCCAAACTATACTAATCTTTAAATATCCCTCACAAGATTTTCATAGGATCTCACAGATTGTGGTTTACACCCAGCCCGACAAGTTCTGCTAGCCTGGACCCCCCTCTAGACCCTTTTAAATTTAAGTCCCCACATATTATATACGTTGAAGGCCAAGAAGGCAGTTCAACAGCTAACAAATTAAATAAGCTGGGGTCATCTAAAACTGGAGCATAGATTGAACAGGAGCCATTGGCTACTTTACACTCCATTATAGCCCGTGTGCCATGTTTATCAACGGAGATTCGACCAGGTATGACACTATTTCCTTTAACGAAGATGGCTACCCCTTTAGTCCTTACATCCTGAGTTGTATAGTATGCTACCTGCAGCCAAATAGAATTCAGAATGGCACTGACACTCTGGGCTATATTGGTCCCTTGCAGGCAATACACATCTCCTTTTAGAAATTCAAGATCCTCTTGTACCCTTCTTCAGTTAGAACTGTCATTTAACCAACAAATGTTGATAGTGGCTATATGAAGTCTAGCCATTCCCCACCAACATTGCTTTAACCATCAGCAATACCCACCTAAGTCTGACAGGAACCAGGCCAGAGTCCCACCTGGTTCATGAAAGCCTGCTTTACATCCTTAAATACCACTGTGACTTCCAACGTGCTTAGAGTACCTTGCTGCAATTTGAGTGCCATACCCTCCAACACCTTTCCCCTCATAGCACCCCCTCACCCAACAAGACCCCATTTTCCCTCCCACCACTGAAAGCAGCCCAAGATCACCTCCTCGGGGTCCTAAGATCCCCCTGGTTTTTTGCCTATATCCTGGGAGCAATCTGGCATATTTCTCCTCCTCCCTGCACCCGTACCCTCCAGCCGACCTTTGGGTTTACGAGAATCCATCAGCTTACCTGCATTCTCCTCTGTGTAAACTGAGGTAAACACCTGTCTTGGCCCCTGTGCCTGTGCTGAACTGAAGAAGGCAGCATTTCCGCTCCCAGTTTAGGCTATTTAGCCGCTTTCGGAGCCATGGTACACAGTGTTGTGGGGGCTGGTATTGCAAGAGAGCCCCGAACTGGCTCTGCCGCTGCCCCAGAGATTCTTCTGACTAGACCTTCCAACCTGCTCCAGAGGTCAATTCAGGATCGGGTCATGAGCTCCAAAAGAGCCATCAGCACACCGACGCGCCTCCTCAGGAAATCCAATGTGGAGGACTTACTCACAAAGTTGTCCCATAGAGCCTCCACAGAGACCAAGACGATCCGCTGTCCAGCACTGACTGGAAAAGCATCTCGGAGCCATCAGGCTGCCAGGGAAATGAACCACTGTGACCAGTGAAGCAGGTAGGAGGGGGTAGATGGTGAGAGGATAAGAGCTCGGAAGCCATAGACCTACGCGGCCACCATCTTGCTTTCCTTCCCTTCCAGTGTAGCTATTCCTAGATTGCTAAAGATCTCAGCTCCAAAACATCCTACATTAAACAACCAGTGACCCTTAAGGACAATGAGCAGGAAAATTACGGGCTCCGGAATAAGTTGACTTTACCAGGGTAGCAACAGCCTATCAGCACTTTGTGATATCCTGTTGATGCAGGAAACTTGGGCCATGGGTTCTCTAGAGTTCAAGGGTTTTCTCTGATTTAGTTCCCTGGCCACTCTCACATGTACAGATAGAGCATCGGGAGATTTAACTATTTGGATTAACCTGTTACTTGAAGGTAATGTAGAGGCCGTTAATGTACCAAGCAGAAATTTCCAGGTAGTTCTTTTTAAGGGGGATCCACCCCTGCATACAATAGGTTTTTACAATAACGATTTTCTTAATGTGACAATACAGAAATTGCTAAAGCTTTTTGAATACATCGCCTCCCCTGTGGAACAAACATCAGAAAAGGGGCACCACTTATTCTTATGCATGGAGACGGGATGCTAATGCTAAAATGCCAAGGATGAACAGTTAAACATTGGCAGAAGGGGAGGCGATGGAGATACAAGAGGCAGGGATTTGGAAGGTGATACCACTGCAGCCAATATGTGAAACACACTGGATTGTGCAGGGTCTAATAACTTAGCCATACCAGCTTTCAGAGGTAGGAACTGCTCCTCTGTAATTGATTATATTTTCAATTCCTGTAATCTTACATGAGTCCCATTCCAAATTAAAATTACAGACACTAATTTTGGGGATCATAACTCGGCTGAACTTAAGCTAGCAGTACCATCTGGGAAAAAGTGTGCCCACTCTCATAGATTTATTGATGCCCACTGAAAGTCTTAGAGTATGTTGGAAAAAGGCAGATCCCACTATACTTCAGAGAAAAATAATCATGGAGAACATTGATTTAATTTTTAATTGCCTATGTGAGGAGGTTGATAAAGGGTAGGTGGGTGATTAATTTGGCCTTTATGTAATACTATTAGTAACTCAATATCTAAGTCTGTTGGTCCGATGTCCCAGATCCCGCGATGGATTAATAGTGAATGTTCCTGGGCTAACTGTACATTGCGTAAAGTCTTAGTTATGAAACCCAGAAATCAGGCTCTGATTACTTTCCTGAGGAAACAATCTAAGTAAGAATTTAGACATAGACAAAATGACATTCTAAAGCACAACTGGGAGATACGTAGGCATACATCCTGCACCAAATGGAGTAGTAAACTATTCTGGGGAGCAGTAACAAATATGCATAAATCAGATCAAAGATTATCCCATATTGGTTGCCATATAAACAATGAAGTCGGGATAACTCATTTCTCACAAATCTGTTCTGCTCCTGAGGGAAACAATAGTTTCTACCCCCATTGATATAGTCTAGCTAGAAAACACCAAGAAAAGCTTAGCAAAAACATTATTTTAAAAAGTGAGGGAGCACAGAGTGCAGATGTGTCCACTTCAGAATGTCCAGCCTCAGCGAAAGGTGGAGGGCTGCTAGGAAGTGACTTTGAGTTCAGTTATGTCATACAGTGAGGCAGGACGCCCATTCTGAGTTAGTACAATTTTCTTTACAGGAAGTGATTGTGCTTATATCCCAGAGTACTAGGGGTAAATCCCCATGCCTCGATTGGGTCCCAATTGATTTAATCAAAAGCAATATTAATTGATGGGCCCATTTATTAGCTAATATTTATAATAACCTTACTGAGTCGAATGTCCCTAGCTCCTGGACAAGTTCAATATTAGTACCAATTTGTAAAAAGGGGGACCACTCTAATCTACAATCCTACCAACCTATTTCATTGATAGATATCCCAGCAAAAATTCTCCGGAGGGTCTTATACAGCACAATCAAAAATTATACCACTGATCCCGCAAGGCAGGTACCAATCTATTAAGCTTAAATGGACTTGACCATGGGATTTGATTGTGGTATCAGATCAAAGTTATGGAAAAGTCTGTTAGAATTGGGTCTAGCTGGTGAGCTTGTCAATATGCTTGTACCACTGCATACAAATACAAATGCCAGGGCAAGATTTGGACAGAGGGGCAAAATCACAGATAGATTTGATATTGGGCGTGGAGTAAGACAAGGGTGTGTGCTTGCCCCCCCCTGCTTTTATTTTATATATCAACAACTGCAACTTCCCATCTGACTAGTAGCATGCAGGATGTACCCAAAATCAATGGCATCTCTCTCTTATTATTTTCTTAAACATCTAGTGGATGAAGAGACATGTCTGTTTGTGGGGCTCAGTTAGAAATGGGGTTGCCAATTCTACGGGGGGTAGCATGGAGCAGAGCGGGCAGGCCAAACTCCTGAGGACATGTGTAAAGCATCCACGCAGTACCCACAGACGACACACCAGGCACACCACAAAAGAGACACAACACCGCTTTTGGTTGGAAAAAGAATAACTTTTGTATTAGGTCCAACCTGCAAAGGCAAACACAGTAACGCACAGTAATCACAACAAGGCGCCAACTGGCGCCAGGGCAATGGATACCAGGGGGATTATTTACAGGGGTAATGGGAAAAGCAAGTTAAAGGTGAGTTCATTAGTTTCCAGGCTGAAATGAAAAGAACGTTATCAATTGACATGAAACACAAGGTCAGTATTGCAGGGAAAACACAGGCATTAATCCTTGGCATAACCTTAGCAGTAGGCTTTAGCGTAGAATAAAACATTAGGCATAAACACATTAGGTACCTGGTGGTACCCACGGCGGGGAGCCTCACCAGGAGCTCAACATCACTTTATCAGTGTAAGGACTAGACCCGCACATATCTCCCCAGATCTAAACCTGTGAACCTGGGGCAGGTAAGTACACCATCAAATAACACATTAGGCGTAAAATTCAGTATGGGCACAACCATATGAACGTGGGACCTCAGTCTGAGTCACTGGGCATAGGCACATTAGCATGTAGGCATCACCATTATCTATGCCCACATTCTTTAGGGGCAACACATGGGCTACAGGCTACCTCAGGGATCTAAACAGTGGTAATGGGAGCAGTCTCCAGCCCAGTCCAGCACGGGACCATACAATTCCCCCCAACTCTCACTGTGGGCTCTCCTGTATCCAACCAGGGCCCACAGGCCCAATTACAATGTCTCCCATGGGGCGGCCACAGGGCTCCCCCTCCGCTCCCAGGGGGGTCCCGCTCTTCCTTAATGCAATGGGGGCCAACAGGGCCAATCACAGTTTCCAAAAGAGGGGGGTGAGCACCGATAGTGTGCCCTGTTGCCCTCTCCTCCCCCTAGCTGAGCCCCACTCACCGGGCTCCTTGTGATGTCTCGGCTTCTCTCTGGAGTGGCGAGATCTCCCCCGGGACTCTCCTTCATTCCCGGGCAGACGGGCAGCAGGTGTGGGGCTTCCCCTGCCAACACAGGGCCCCTGCCAGCGCAGCACCTATCAGACGGCCCTCTCTGAGGTTGGCAGCCTTCCGCTCCACGTCTGGGTCTTCCAAGGCCTTCCCGGTTCCTTCTCGGGCCTCGGGCCAATCAGGGCCTGGCCCACGGGAGGCGCACCCGCCCCAACCAATCCGGGGGCGGCTTCGAGTGGGTGCGGCCGTGAGAGCCACTGGCTGCATGGCAGCCAGCAGGGGAGCGGCCGATGACACGGCGCCCCCGTCACGTGATCGTGACGCAGATGGCGGCTTCAAAGCCTAGCGCAGCCTTCAGGTATACCGCGGCGGCCCTCCCCCAACTTCGGTGGCCGCAGCGGTGAATGTGGGACAGCGGGGACTTTGCCCCAGAGGCACTGGGGCCGCGGAGGTGAGTTCCCCACGCTAGTGCTTCTCCTCCTTTCGTGCCCCGGGCTGCGGCGGTGATTTGCGGGGTGTTCACAGTGCGGGGTAGGCACCCGCCAACGGTGACAACGCGGTGTGGGCTACCACGGTAATTCAAAAATTGGAAAGGCGGCAATAACGCGGTGTGGGCACCCACTCAAGCTGTAACATGCGGGGTAGGCTCCCGCTTCTTCACTCTCTCCTCCGGCGACCCCCAGTCGGCGGCGGTGATCTTGGGCAGCGCACATGCGGGGTAGGCACCCGCAGCCCTCTTAAGCCCACAGTTCTTCCTGGCCCCACAGCGCTATGAAGGGGCAACAGCGCTTCCAGGCAGCACAGCGCTGTTTCACCGAGGCCAATCTCTGAAACAGGGCACTTAGCAGGTACAGCGCTCCAAGATTATAGCGCTTAGCAGGCAGCACTCTTACAGGGCCAGGCAGCGCTTTGCAGGCACAGATCCTCAGAGCACAGCACTTTAGCACACAGCGCAAGGGGGGGCGGACGGTCCCAGCAGCAAGCCCCAGGTTACTCTTCTCACCTTCAGGGCGGTTGGGGTCCAGTCCAAAGCGCTCCTTTTAGGCGCTTCTGGGTGCAGCACTTGCGTGGCGAAGGATCCCGGCAGCTTCAGGGACCTAGGAGGGCCCTCCTTCTTCAGGGGGCCAGGGGACAGAGCAGCAGGCACTATATTTAATTTTCAGCTTTACTCGACAGTTTTATCAAAAAAGCACAACATAGACATTACAACATACATCTAAAAAAGGATTACATAAATATTCCAGACCTAAAACCATGATAAGAAGTTATTAAATCATTTTATAACTGACGAATAATTTATATCTAAAAAAGTTTAAAATCACAAAAACACAAGTCCATCATTAAGCCACCATCGGCATTTCAATAATCCAGTACATTTCATAATTTGGGATATAACAATAAAAGTAGAAGGTTATCAATCAGTGTAGGCCTAGTGCAACACCCTATGGCGGATGGCCCAAGCCCATCCCAAGAACTTGGCCATTGCAATTGCTAATGGTAAGGTTGGGTCCGTAGTAAGGACTCTCAACGCCTCTTCATGCCTTCTAAAACCTAAAGGCCTACAGATCGGGATAACCCACATGGTACGGGGCTTCTTATATAGTGGGCAAAAGAACAACAAATGACTAATCGTTTCCTTTCTGTCTACACACCATGGGCATACATTGTTACTTGCTCCTAGCCATTTGCTGGAAAATGACCGGACCGATAGTGTTCCAACCCTCAGCTTGAAATACAGTTTTCTATCAAAGGGTTTCTCGATAGCATCCCAATATTTTTCCAAGACCGGCCTTGACTTAAATTCTAAGAACCGGCCCGTAAGATGCTTTGTTAGTCCACTAGTACTGACTATGACCGTGATCATTTCCCAGTACCTTTCCTTCAATAGCTTCTGTGAAGGAAAGGCGGCATTGCCAGGATTGTTCCACAGTTCACTCAAGCCCAGGTTCACCAACAGTAGTCTTATATCCTTCAACCAATTTACCTTATGAAAGCGATCTACATCCATTACATCTTTGTGACCTTTGGCATAATGCAATAGTTCATCCGTGCACCACAATCTTCGCCAGGATAAGAGAGGGCAAAGTTTGGCCAAATCCATTACTGCTTTTGTACCCAGATCGAGCAATAATGGACCCATGGGAGTACTTTGTGGAGTGCTTGTGACTTTGCGCAAAAACAAATTTTCTGCTATGGTTAGGGGGTTCAAATTCGAGAACCCCCATAATTCAGCTCCATACAAGGCTGAACTTATAACCTTCATGCCATAAATTTCCATCACTGGGCTAATTGGTTTGGAGAAGGAAGATTTAAATTTGGCTACCAGAATCCCGGACTGTTGTTTGTGTTTCAATGTAGCCATGTCAATTTGTTTTGACCATCTCATATCTGCCTGCAAGGTAACTCCCAGATAGATAAAAGCATTAACTTTTTCAAGGGGAGCATTGTTCATATAAACCTTACCCCAGAACGATCTGTGTTCATTAAAAGCCATAAACTTTGTCTTTGTTGTAATAATTACTAGGCCCCGTATGGAACAAAAGTCCTCAAACCTACGTAGGGCTTTTTGCAGAGCAGCAGGCACTACTGGGCCAGGTCAACAGTCAGTGGGGGCTTCATCAAAACAGGGTAGGCTGACACCATCCTCCACAGCAGCATGGCCTCCCTCCTGAACAGCAGCCTGAACTCCTGAAGTCGGGCTTACACTAGCCCTCGGCACAGTAGGGGGGTTGTAGATGGGTGCAGGGTCCAGCACAAATGCCCAAGTGGCGGTATCCCCTGGCAGTAGGTCCCCTCACGCTCCTGTCCCAGCTCTGTCTCTGCACATGGTGGCACATCTCCCTTATTTATAACCCCTTCACCCCACCTACCAGACAGTGCCAACAGCTTCTGGAATTCTCTGGGGAACTGGTTTAAACTGGCTCAGGGGGAGAAGTAGAGCACCCTGGGTGCCAGGCTTTCCCTCCAAATGCAGGGGTGGCTGGGTACCTAACAACTAGACCGCTAACCTACTGCAGTCAGGTGGCACAATACATAGCCTTGGCAGCCATTTCAAATACAGCATTTCATCAGGGTACATTTTCATGACAGGGGGTTCACAAGTGCACACACCATGGCGTAACATTTAACATTAACCAGGGCATCTCGTACCACACAAGGCCTCTTTACCATGGGGGAGACATCCTTAAATTAGGGGGGCAAAAAGCGAAACATTTCGGGGAAAAGGGCCAAGTCCAACAGGCTCTTTTTCCATGCAGCTGTCCGTTCATGGGAATCAATGTTATTTTAAAGATAATTTGGCTGTATCATCTAGCCCAAGCTTCGGACTGGAAGCAGCTTGCTGCTTACAACTCCTAATCAGGAGTTCATTTTTACAAAAATTGAATCAATGTAGTTATTGTATTAAATTGCTTTTGTTGTTTTATCAGCTTTTATGACAGTTCCCAGCAGAATAAATATTTTAAAAATGAATTGGTCTTTACACGGTACGCAGTGAAAAACTGTTCTGTGCAGCCCAGTTGTTAGCACTGGGTACCTTGGGTTGTTGGAGAACTTATAAACCCAATACATACCCACAACCAGAAGGGTCCAGTAGACATATTGGTATATGGCTTTTGTGAATCAGCCATTGTGACAAAAAAGTATAGAAAAAAATGTGGTCATAGAAGGCCGTTTATTCCTATTCATTTTTAATATTTCTATATTTCAAGAGCTATTGTCTTTATTACATTTTTTAGGGATCTAGACATGTAACCCCTTGCTGAATTTTGAATTTAATATACTTTTCAGAAATGTATAGCTTTCCTGGACCATCCATGGGTTTCAAACTGGTTTCCACCACAAACTGAAAGTAGGTGGAGAGAACACACAATCTGAAAAATGGGCTACCTCTTTGAAAAGTGCCAAAAAAACAAGTAGTTTTTTTTTAGTCAGCTCTGCATGTTCAAGAAAACTGGGAAGTTGGTGACTTTATCACAGAAAACCATGTCAGTGGGAAAAACGGACCCTTTTATCCGGAGCACTTTTTCCCCAAAAACTCAACATTTAGCTAAACTTTTTCTATTGTCTCGGTTGCCTCCAGGGGAATCCACTACCCCTGCATATCTTAAAAATCACAAGGATGTTTGAAAAAAATGGACACAAATTGGCCTGGATAGTTTATACAGAAAAAAAAGTTATGCAGCTCTATCCATAAACTAGCCCAAATATCCAAAGGACTCACCACTGGAAGAGAAAATCCCCAGCAGTTAAGGGGTTAATAAATGAACAATATCCACATGTGAATAGGTACACTGTATGCAGAAGAGGCAATGCTTCATAGTGCATTCATGATGGCCTGATATTCCTGGTGTGTTCATTGTTCATGCTCTCAGCTAATGACAAGTGCTCCATCTTTACCTCACATACGAGGTTAGGAAGTCAGTGAGGCAATGCTGTAATCGTGATTGTTTAGGTGTTCTACTCTTTATTGTATATGTTAACCACTTTCTTTCCCTTTTTTCTTCTCCTTTTTTATACTTGGGCGACCTACTCTCTCCCATGTTTCACACAGAGTCTTCTTTATGCTTTTCGCTTACTAGCAGTTGATTGTATTAAATCTGCATACACAGCACCTGAAATGTTTAATATGTGCTAATTGTTGAAAGTATTACACTTATAGATTTTTTATGCTAATCAGGGTAAACTCCCCTATCCTGTAAGTGTTATATGGTGATTAATTATTTATGTGATCTCGTGTCCTGGAATGTATATGTGGTTTTGTTGTCTGACAAAGCAAATCATCAATAAAAAAAATTGATAAAAACGTTATGTTTTTTTTAAAGGTGATGGAGCGGAGTGTGCAGATGTGTCCCCTTTAGAATGTCCGGCCTCAGTGAAAAGTAGTGGGCTGCTAATAAGTGATTTTATGTTTAGTTATGTCATATGTGAAACATAGATATAAATATTTCAGTAGTGCGCACATGGTGTTTCAAGCAATATGACAGAGGAAGACAAAAATCACCCACCGTTTAGAAAAAGGATTTAGAGTTTTCATTGTAATTTGCCATCACAACCAGAAAGTAGCATTCAGTAAGGCCTCATATTATGGGTTGCTGTATCTTACCTGGAGTAATAACTTTGGATGCAATAGAACCTTGGGCCATCACAATAGCAAGTAACTTCCTCGAAAAAGAGATGCAATGCAAGAGCACAGTAGAGGCCTATTAAATTGCAATATATGTATGCCTTTAGTACATTTCTTGACAACATATATAATAAAAAACATTAATGTAAACATTCCTGTATGGCTCATTTTCTTCAGTGTGTTAGTGACATTGTTATCAATAAAGCATAGCTTTGTGGCGTGTACGGATGTGTGTAGATTCAGGTATGGTTGTTTCCCTCCAACAGTTGAGGCTTCTCCCACTGTAACTACATTCCAACGAGACATTAAAGCTATGTGTGAGTGAGATGTGTGCCTATCATTGGGGGAGGGAGTACAGTATGACATGAGTAGGGAGTAATATTAGTGGATTGGTAGAATAGTTCAGTTACTTATGTGGACTGACTTTGGGATTTCCTGGACAAGGCAGGCCCTTAAGGAGGATGAGATAGAGACAGGATTCAGGTCCACCTTTAGGTAAAGCATTTTTCACCTGACAACAGGGAAAACATTTTCTTCACCTGCTCCCTCTAACCATGTCATTTTTTAGGTGCCAGCTATCAACCATGCTAAGCCCGGCACAACTTCTGCTCAATCTTTATTAATGTAATCCTGGTACAGGATTTGATAATAATGTTGAAACCCTTTGGCGATGTCTTCTGGATCAGTATATACTTGTCCGTCTATTTTAAGAGAAGATATTAAGTTTAAAGATATCTTCTGTCTGGTACGAAGAGCTAACTTTTTACCAACTTGCTCACCGTTTTCATAGTTGCTATTCCAATGGGATTGATATTCCTCTGCTGATCTCTGCATTAGCCAACTATTTAACTCCACTTCAGGGCAATTATTCGATGTTGAATTTGATCCCCCTCTTGTCCCTGCATTATTGTCAAAACATGCTCCTCCTCTGCCCTGGCCAAATAATGCGATAATTGTTGGTCTTTGGTCTCCCACTGCATCTTAGCCCTGGCAACAAAGCTAATGGTTTCCTCTTTAAGAGCGGCATTAAAAGAGTCCCACACAGCCCCCCTACTAGCGCTAAAACGGTTAATATTAAAATATTCTTGTACCCACTCTTTAATAAATTCGATGTATTCACTGTTTACTAGCAATTGAACGTCCATTGACTCCGTGGTATATTAAAACTAGGTATTTGAAATTCTAAGATCAGAGGGTTTTGATCAGATATTATTTTAGGGAGTTTCTTAATCCCAGCTCATTCTAATAGATCCCTTGTACCATAGAAGTAATCGTTTCTAACAGATTTTTTGTGTGGACAGGAGAAATACATGTAGTTGAATGGGATTTTTTAAGTCCCAAATGTCCACCAGGCCATGACTATTCTTAAGGGAATTTAGTGCCCTGTAAACTTTAGGCTTTCGGCCGGACTACCCCCCTTGGCTCTGCTTCCCGGCACCAATATCTAAAGAGATATTAACATAAGATTCAAAAAGGATTTGGCCAAGTTCAACTTCAAATATCTGGGGGTCATCTTGGTTTGACCCGTAGATAGAGCATACCGTAACTCCCGTTGCAAATTCTACTATGGCCCACCTTCCCAGGGCATCCACTGCCTTGCGTTTGGCTAAACCTAAAGATGTCTTTGCTAAAATGGCCACCCCACTAATATTCGAGGTCTGAGTTGTACAAGCCAGGATATTATACCCGCTAACCCTCAATACTTCTCTTTTCCACCAGGGAATATTTGTCTCCTTTAGAAATACTACAACCATGGAATTTAACTGCATAAGTTCAGCACATCTAATGCCCTTTGCCCTATCATTCAATCCTGCTACATTCCATGAACATATAGTTATCCTCCCCATCTTGGTTTAACTTCGGATTCCTGGATTCCCCCTTTTAGTAGTCTCTTGCTCATACCCTGCACCATCTTTTCTCTCTCATTCTGCCTCCCCTTTTTCTCTTTTGGCTGTTTCTTCATTTAGTTGTTATTCCTGGAAATGCTTTTTTTATCCCGCTTTTAATCCACAACCCTTCCCTTTCCCCCACCTCCCTTCTGTCTCCCCCCCAGCTCCCCCCACCTACCTCCCCGGCACCCCCAGCTCCCCACACGAGGCGTGCAGACTTAATCTTGGGTCTGTTCATGATGAATGTGCTACACAGAGCGAGAGCCCTGATGCTAAGACCTTCCTCCAGTATTTAACTACATGCTGCTTTCTAAGAATCCCAATTTCCACGTTCACCTGTTCTGTACGCAAACATTTCATTCACAATATCTTTTTTAATATTTTTACCCTCCCGCTTAATTCCCACTTGTGACTGATTGTGAACTGTGGACTGTTTAGTACATTGACAGCTGATATACCCAGACAAACCATCCAGGTATTCTTTAGCCTTTATTTCTGACAAAACAAAAATCTTTGCCCCCCAACACCCAGATCACCTTTAGCCGGGCTGGATTGTTTAAAAAAGCATGCGCTTTTTTTGTCTTGGAATGGCTTTATAAGCTGGCGCAACCTCCACCGCCTTTTGACGGTGGAGAGGCAGAAGTCTGGACGGACAAAATAGGAAATCTCATTCCTAGTTCTTTTTGCTTCTGGCCTTGCTTTCTCAAAAACAGCTTGGCATAGCAAAAAATTGCCAAAATATACCAGGATTACACGAGGGAGAGCCCATGCCCTTACTGGCTGTTTTTGAACAAAAGGGACACGGTGGGCACGTTGCACCTCTAATGCCCAATTCCAATCGGTAATCTCCGGCAGGGAGTCTCATAACAAGTCCACCACATATGAGCGAACATCTGCTCCCTCCAACCCTTCGGAAAGCACCAGCACCCACAGGTTGTTTCTCCGCTGACAGTTCTCAAATTCCTCAAGCATCCACTTGACGTAAGCTTGCTGTGCCTCATGGGAATCTACTAGCGTTTGATTCGTGGCCAGGTCAGATTCAGTAGAGATGATCCTAGACTCGAGATCAGTCAGGCACTCCCCAAATGCGCTGCAAGGCTTGGTCGGTTTCGCACAACCCCTTGCATCTTACGCATGGCAACCTGGGTCTTGCATCCATCCTGGCGCATTTCTTCCCGATGCATTGATATAGCCTGGAAGATAGCCTCTAACGTTGGAGGGGTTGGGCCATGGGGATCGGAATTAGGTTGGTCAATAGGCATAGGATTGGTTAGTTGATTTGTTGGGGTATAGTCCCAGGACAGATCCTTTCCCACCTACTTTTCATTTTTCTCAAAATAGTTTTTGATTGACTTCCCTCTGCCTCCTCCTGGTCACTATAGCTCAAGTCTGTAGTGTATGACGAGTCCTCTGACCATTCGCCACCATCTGATAAAGAACATAAAAAGTCACTAGGTTCCTTATCCAAATCCGCTTGCCCAATATTATCTATGCTAGCATTAGAGACTTCTTAAGATTGACTTGTGTGAGCAATGTTAAAATCAGCATTGAGTAATTGCACTTGAGGTGATGTAGTTGGAGAGTCTTGCGCCCCTCATATCCGCCTTCCCTGAATCACCTAAGTTAGGGACTTTACTGGCCTTCTCTACGGCTGGCATATTGGTCTGTCCATCTGGCAAAGAACACTCTATCCCCCCAGCAGCAGTCAAAGTCAAAAGCAGAGGGGGAGAGCCACCGGGCATACCTTCAGTGCTAGCTGGCCCCCAGTCCTGACCGTCTGCCTCCATGATCTTCTCCCTCACTCCTCTCATCTAGCTCATCTCGCTCCTCGATTGGGGCCTCACCAGTATGCACTGTATTTGCTGCGTTCATGATCGCCTCGGGACAGACCTTGCCCTGCATCCTTCCCTCACGACACGGTACTATTTTCCTGGCCTGCCCTCTCAGCAGATCAACCACAGTGGAGACACGAGATCTTCATATGTAAATTTTGCCTTCGTCCTCCATTTGTTCTGACTTTGTTTTTGCTGGCCTTAGGACTCTGAGCACTTTACCACTGCTAACCAGAGCTAAGGTGCATGTGCTCTCTCCTCTAAAACATGATATATTTGCTCATATCCAACTGGCATATTTAATTTACTTATACGTCCCTAGTAAATTGGCACTATAAGTGCCCAGGTCCTGTATTTGAAATGCTGCCAATGGGCCTGCAGCATTAGCCCTGTAAACATGTCTTGGGCCTGCCATTGCACCATTGCACAGCCTATGTATGCAGTTTAAACTGCCATTTCAACCTGGCAGAATAAACCTCTTGCCCAGCCCAAACCTTCCTTTTTAATACGTAAGTCATCCCTCGAGTAGTCCCTGGAGAGATAGTGAGTAGGAAGTAATGTATTTGAAAAGCAGGACATGTACTTTTAAGTTTTACATGTCCTGGTAGTAAAAAATCTTAAATTAGTTTTTCACTTCTGCAATGCCCATAGCTCCCATAGGCTAACATTGGGATAACCTTATTACATTTTATAAGTATAATTGCCAAATGGGAATCAATACCTGGTTCAAGTTTGGTGTCTGTGCAATCCTAATTTAAAGTCCAAATTTATGGTGAAGTCACATTTTTAAACTGCAATTCTACTGAAGACACTTTTAGAAAGTTGACATTTTCTTGCCTTTGCCATTTGGTGCCTGCAGCCTATCTCTGGTCATATGAATGTGAGTAGTTGGCAGTTGGGCTTTGTGTATTCCTCCTAGAAAGCCACACAAAATGGGAGCTTAGGTGTGACTGAGTGGTTCATCACTGTCAGGATGGAAGGGAGGAGCTGGGTCCAGTCTCATTTACACCTGAATAGCTTGTGTCCTGGCTCCACACAAAGGGCTGCATACTCCTTGTAGTTAGTCTGGAGCCAGGGCTGGAAAGTTAGGGCATCAGTGCACTTCAAAGGCATGCCTCTAGAAGCAAAGCCCCGTACTTCAAAGGCCTAACTGTGTATAAAAGAAGGACCTTAGACGCCACCACTTCAGTACACTTCTGTACCTGTGGATACTCTGCCAGGAAGAATAACTGCTGTGTTGCTGAATGACTGCCACTCTGCTGTACTATTCTCTGCTAGACTCCTGCTTTGCTGTGCTAATCTGCTGCCCTCTTTTTCTGGGTGAGAAGGGCTGGAACTGCATCTCTTGAATGCCAGAGTGACACCGAGGGATAGTTTGCGGTCCTCCTGATCTGCAGCCTCAGGGATACAACATGCTTTCAACCCTCCTGCACGTGAATTCTGGTTGAGTCTTTCCTGCTAAGTGGTGCCACCCCCATCCTGGACGCTTGCAAGTAGGCCTACGGTGCATTCCAGTGAAACCAATGCATATTCTCTACTGAGCAGCATATCCCCAAACAGAACCGGCCCATCTCCTCAGCTGAGAGGCACATCCATGAGCAGAATCACTTCATCACCACTGCTGCCTGGATTGGACCTGCATCATCCATGGCAGTCACATTCCAGGTCCTTGCATCTCTCATTGGCGGCAGCCTCAACAACACCGGAACTCTCATCGTAACCTTGCAGCTCCTTGGAACTAACACATAACCAGCTACGCACCACATCCCTGATGCCAGACTTCCCATCACAAGCCCTGTTGATGGATACTCAACAATGACTAAAGAATGTATATACGGGCAACAACTTAGTTTAAATGATGTTGGATATTGCTTTAATAATGTTTAGTGTGCTCCTCGGGGTGGCATCCTCCAATCAACAACGTCTGGTAAATGTAGGTATCAGCACATCCTGGGTAGCGATGTGTCCCCATGGGTACTACTGGTGGTCCATAATAGGCTCCTCAAATTAGATTCAACTCTTGGTTCAGATTCAATTGATGCTTTATTGAGTTCCTCATATTGGATGTATTTTCATTTCAGTGGTTAATTCAATTTTTTTGAAATTATAATGACTGAATATTAGTGTTGAGCCAATGCATTTCGGGTGTTACCCCTTCGTCAGGGACACAATCCTGAAAGTGATATATAATACAATGAGGAGACGATAAAACGATATGTCAACATGTTCCTAATGATATCTTATGAGTGGTGACGTTAATATGTATAGGTTCTTGTCTTCAAGTGAATATCGACAAATACGACTTATGTGGGGGGTATTTCAGTTAGCATGTAGAAGTGAACATGTGCGACGGTGAAGCCGCTCTAATGATAGTTGTGCCAGCGTTGTTATTAACCGTGGTGATGAGGTTTAAGTGTGATGGGTGACTGCTACCGGTAATAACCTGAAACTGTGTGCTTTTGCAAGCCGAAACTAACTGGCAAAAAACTGTTGATGCATAAACAAAGATCAGCGAAGGTTTAAGTGCTCGGAATTGCAATGGAGTGAATTGCAGGGTCAAGTAACGTCGGACGCTCAGTGAGCTTTAATGCATTTTAGGTATCAGGTTGGTGAAAAAAAACATGCTCTTAAAAAATAGGGCTCTTAAGAAAAGTGCTCTTAAAAAGAGTAAAAAGTAGTTAAACTTACAATCCAGTCGAATGGCTGTACAAAGCCGTTCTTTCATTCCCGGCATGGGTAACCGTTGAATTGTGTACGGGACAAGGATTTTAAAACTGTCCGGATGTAAAGGTGAGTATCGAAATATGACTAAAGGTGTATAGTAATGCTAGATTTGGCAGCCATCTTGGAGTGCAATGGTAAAGAGTAGTGAGTGTTAGTGCTCCGATTGAGTAAGTGATGATGTTGTAACTAAAGTTACACAGAAAACGAAAACCACGCTAATAGACAATATAAAACGATAACAGTGTCATATAGTTAGGTGAATGCGGTTCCACTTGCACAATAATTAAAGATCAAACAGACAAAGAAAGAACTATACACCTTGAAGGGGTGTTGTCATTTACAAGTCAGTACTAAAGAAGTAATAAAACAGGCATCAATAGGAACAATATAATATGGACACTGAGTTCTGTATGTAAATATAACCCGACGTGGTTATAAATAACAGGAATATTCCATATGATCATTCATCCCATATGGTTTTAGGCTGTCCAACCTTTTAATCCAGTAGTTCTCCCTTTGGAGAAGATATTTTCTCGTATCTTGACCCTCTCTTTTATTCACAGTTTCTAGGATCAAGAAATTAACTTATATTATGATGTTGTTCGTTGAAGTGATTGGTGACAACCGACTTCAAATTTTTGGTCCGGATGTTGGATTTGTGTTAATTAATTCTAACTTTAATCTTGCATTCTGTTTTTCCTATATATACATGTCCGCATGGACATTTAAGTAAAAAGACAATGTCCGTTGTGTCGCATGTGGCTGTTCCACGTAGTTTGATGTTGTTTCCTTTTCTTGGGTGAGTGATAACTGCTCCCGGTATGATATTGTGACAATTATTACAATTGTGACAAGCAATTGTTCTTTGGTAGTTCTCTTAGATGTCCTCTGGGATGTTTTTTAGTATTTCTCCCACATTTTTACTTCTGTTAAATGCGAAAATCGGTGGTTCTGAGAACAATTGTTTGAAATCCTGTTCCTGAGTCAATATCGGCCAATGTTTCATTATGGTTCGTCTGAAGGTTTTGGTTACAGTTGAAAATGTTGGTGTGATTACCATGCAATTGGTGATGTACTTGTGGTCTCCTTTAAAAGTTGTGCTCTGGTGCTTAAATTAGTTCTTTGTCTAGCCTCTTTGCTTGAAATGTGTTGCCATCTCTTCAATGCACTTAGTAGCTATCAATGGATTTGATACTATCCATTTTACCCTCAACATCTGGGAATACAGTAGATGACCTTTGAGTGATTCTTGGTGAAAACTCCCATAGTGCTGGGTGTTATTGCGGTCTGTGGATTTTATCTGTATGTCAGTCTCAAATTTATTTTCATTGATGGTGACTTCTACGTGTAAAAAGATGATTGTTTTGTTTTGTACTTCATATGTTAATTGGAAACGTTCATGTATGTCATTTAGTTCATTTAGGGCTCCAATAAGTTTTGCTTCTGGCCTGTTCCATAATATGAAAATGTCATCAATGTAGCGTAGAAATAGTTTGCAATGATCAATCCATGGTTGTTTGAATAAAATATTGTCTTGTTCGAATTTTTCCATGAAAAGGTTTGCATATGCCGGTGCGGCACAATTGCCCATGGACGTTCATGTCATTTGTAAGAACCATTACTCTTTCCATCTGAAATAGCTTTGAAAAAGGGTAAACTGAAGAAGTTGCATTACGAATAATTGCATTTCAAGGTTTATATCAGAGTTTAGTAACATGCTTTCAATTGCTTCTATTCCGAGGTTATGTGGTATAGAGGTATATAATGATTTAACTTCCACTGTGCACATCCAGATGGTTTCTTGCTCTTCTATTTCAGTTTGTTGTAATTTGGTTAAAAAGTCAGTAGTGTCTTTAATGTATGTTTTCATTTTGGTAACACTTGGTTGTAGATACCGGTCTAGAAATTGTCCAATGGGTTCATGGATACTCCCCCCTAGTTGACACAATCGGTCAGAACGGCGGATGAATAAGGTCTTTGTGTATCTTTGGAACAATATAAATGGGCGGGCTCCTGGGATGTTCTCGTATCAGGAATCTCTTCATTCGGTCAGTGATGACACCTTTTTCGTGAGCTCTGTCAATAATAGTTTTACGTGTAACAGCAAAAGTCTCAGAGGGGTTTGTTTCCTTTTTAATGTAAGTTGTTTCATCAGAAACATGTTTGTGAACTTCTTTCTCACAGTGTGTTGTACTTAAGATTACTAGGGCTCCGCCTTTGTCAGCTTTTTGACATACAATGTTTGGGTTCTTAGCTATCTTCCTCATGATACCAAGTTCCTTTTGTGTGAGGTTACTTCGTTGTCGTTTTTTGTGAACGTTGATTTTGGTTAGTTCTTGTTTTACTAGATATTCGAAAGTGTCAAATGTTTTATTGCTGACAGGTGCCATGCATGTACTAGGAGGAGTGAGTCCCCGTAGTTGATCTTCTTTCTCTAATTGCTGATCAGGGAGAATATTCTCAAAGAAATGTCTCAAGTGTAGTTTTCACATGAGTTTGAAGAAGTTTACTTCTAATTCCAATTGACTGGTATTGTTGTATGGACAAATGTGGTACCTTTTTGTAGTATTGGAAATTCGAGCCGATTCAACCGTTGATCTGATATGTTAATGACCAAACCTAACTTGTTATTGTTTTCTTCCCTTTCTCCTTCTTCGCTCCTGTGGTACTCCTGGTGTTTGGTGCGCTTTTTCTTTTGCTCCTCCAGGGTTGCCTTTGCCCATAGGGCCTTCTTCTAAAAAAGGCTTTCCTGTCGTTTGTTTCTGTCCCGATGTGTGTGGCTGTTCAGTTGATGTAGGTGTCTGTGTCCGTAGAGGCAGTGATCTATGGGTGGTATAACTATCAGATGACGATGTATCCTTGTGTTGTGAGTATGGTCTACTTTGTCTACGTCGAGCGTAGACTTCCACCCAGCTATAAACTTCACCAAGTTTGTAGTCTACTGTATCACGGCAGAACTTACACATTTTTCTTTCGTTAATTTCTTTTGAGTACTTGCTTGGTAAGTTGTTCAATGATATCATCTAACACTTTTGTCCATTCATCGTCCGACATTGAATTAGTGTAGTGAGTGATACTCATCCTGTCTTGCTCATCCTCTGCTGTCACCATGTGGAATGTTAATATTCATGATGACACTTAAGAATGTTGGGTTCCTAGCTCTGTGAATTCAGTTGGGGGCTTAGGTCTGTGCTGTAAGGAGACAGCTCCTGGTGGGGTTTTTATCCTTCTTAATATCTTATTACCAACTACTACCATCTTGTACCATTTTCTAAATAAATACGTTTTCTACAAGAACATTAGATGGACTTCATCATCATTTACTTCACTACAATTAGTCAGTTCGTTGGTGACAATAACTATCTCTTTTGATAAGTCAGCTAAGATGTTAAAGAGTTCTTCAATTATCAGTAGGATCAATTCTAGAGAGCACTTGTTTAAGATAGCGTACCAGCGTTCTTTAAATTTTTGTGTGTACTTACAGAGTGATGGTCTCAATGGAATTCTTAAGCCGTGTGGTATGCACTGTGCTCGGTGATATTTGATTAGCATATTTGCATGTAATCTCTGATTTATTTCTCCTTTTGATAGATAAAGTAATTGTTTGACGTTCTGTTGTTTGTTTCGGTAGTGGTAGATTGCGTTGTCTCCTCGTGTATAAATGTGTACATTCGATCTACTTCATCCTCTTTGAAGGCGAAAGTTTCTGCACGAAAGTCTGTTATGTTTGAAATCTCTTCATTGGCCATGTTGATAGAAAATGGTGTGCTGTATATAAAGTGAACGGAATATGGAAACAACTAAAGAATGTATAAACGCGCAATAACCTAGTTTAAATGATGGTGGATATTGCTTTAATAATGTTTAGTGTGCTCCTCGAGGTGGCGTCCTTGTTCGAATTTTTCCATGAAAAGGTTTGCATATGCCGGTGCGGCACATTTGCACATGCAAGTTCCTGTCATTTGTAAGAACCAATGATCTTTCCATCTGAAATAGCTTTGAAAAAGGGTAAACTGAAGTAGTTGCATTAAGAATAATTGCATGTCAGGGTTTATATCAGAGTTTAGTAACATGCTTTCAATGGCTTCTATACTGAGGTTATGTGGTATAGAGGTATATAATGATTTAACGTCCACTGTGCACATCCAGATGGTTTCTTTCTCTTCTATTTCAGTTTGTTGTAATTTGTTTAAAAAGTCAGTAGTGTCTTTAACATATGTTTTCATTTTGGTAACACTCGGTTGTAGAAACGAGTCTAGAAATTGTCCAATGGGTTCATGGATATTGCCCATAGTTGATAGAATTGGTCTGAACGGCGGATGAAGAGGTTCTTTGTGTCTCTTCAGAACCATATAAATGGTCTGGCTCATGGGATGTTCTTATATCAGGAATCTCTTTGTTCGGTCAGTCATGACGCCTTCTTCGTGAGCTCTGTTAATAATAGTTTTAAGTGTAGCAGCAAAAGTCTTAGTGGGGTTTGTTTCCATTTTAATGTAAGTCGTTTCATCGGAAACATGTTTGTGAACTTCTTCCTCATAGTGTGTTGTATTTAAGATTACTAGGGCTCACATCACAAGCCCTGTTGATGGTATACTCAACAATGGCGCAACAGGACCATGCACCGCAGCCTTGCCGAATCTCATACCGAACACATTGTATCGGATGCGGGATGCATTTTTTACCCGGATCCACGAAATACTCTGCAACCAGGATTTAAGGTACTCTGTTCAGCAGGCCTAATTGGGTCCCTGTAGTCGGCGCTCTATCGCCATCAGCTTGAACTTGTGACTTTGTCCCAGTCTGGTGATGGAGCAAGGTTTTGCACGTAAAGAGACATGCTCGGATTCAATCCTCTTGAAATAACGTATAATGCACTAATACACTTGTTTCGTCTTATTAATATGCACCACACGACATTTCTAGCATCTAGGGGAAGCTTTTCTATGTGCTTTTACTAACAGTAACTCGAGTGATCTAATATGGCGGCCGTAATGTGGGAACTTTTCTGCGCATGCGTCTGTCACACTTACGTGACATGACGTACTCTCTGCTTTGGTGGGAAAACTTTGCTTCTGCGCACTTAAACTAAAGATGGCTGCTTTATATTTCACATGCTGATGCTTGCACTGCTGCTTGTACTAAACCCTGTTCGTTCTGCCTAATCACTACCGCTATAGTTACAATTAAGTATTGGGATTAGAGTAGTGGTACAGAGTGCATTCATTTATTCTTTGTTCTAAAACTGTTTCTCTTTGACTTTGCTACTAGCTCGTATATGAGCCTGATGTGTCATTGCTGAACTCCATCTTGAGAAACTCAATGCGCATGTGCTGAATTCTCCCGAGTCCCCAAGCCATGGCATTGAATCCGTGCCAGTGACAGTCTTGCCTGCCATGCGCCTGGGTAGATGAACTATTAACCCTCAGAAAGGAAGACAACTTACAAATATTTGTATACATTGTATTTGTTATTGAAACATCCATTGTTGGGTGGATTAAAAGTGCATGGGAAAATAAAGTTATGGGAGGGAACATTGATTTGAATATTTGAATGGAATGATCTCATAACTAGTATGGAGTGATGACCTCTACTCGCCTTTTGGCCAATCAAATTGAGGAAATACACACATTTGCAACATTGGGGGGGTGGTACACTGCCCTGGAAAATGGTATAACTAAGGTAGACTTAGCTAGTTAGATTGTCCGACTAGCTGATCTGTCACTGACCCAACGCACTCAATAGGCAATAGAGGGCAGAGGTGCTGGCTGAGCACTCTGTCAGAAGATTCGATAACCCAATCGGGGTTCTGGGAAGGATTTCAATAACCCAATTGGGGTCTGACTGTTAGTTGCAGAGAGGGGTGTGACGCTGGCGTTACACTTTAGCTGTGGGTGCCAGTCCTGACCTGCAGTGGTCCTGTCCTGTTCCCATTTGGTCTGTACCTGTCCTGATTCTGGTCTGCACCTGTCCTGTCCTGTTGGCACCTGAACTATCGGGAGTCCTGTCCTCTGTCCCAGCCCGTGGCCAGGGTTGGTTTTCACACCATTCTAGGTAAATATAAACTTGTGTGGGTATGTCATTGTACTGTTTCCCTTTTCTTACCATTCCTATGTTTCAATGCTTAAAAAAAGTCTCGTAATAATTTCACATCATCTTGCTTTGATTATTTTCTTCCTTATTGAACGAGCTATAATTGAATTGGTATGGACTATGACATTTAAGAATTTATATAGATAAAGTGTTTAAACCTTTCCTGAGTCTGCGGTTATTTTATAAATGCAAATGTTTATTTACTGCCTATTATGCTAACTCCCTTGATCTCTTAGGACTCTAGGAACCGGTGACTAGCATTGGAAAGTAAATGGCATAGGTCCTAAAAGTTTAAATAAAATCCTGATTAGCGTAGGTTTACCTGTTCAAAGTGTGCATGTTTTTATGGGCCCAGGTGAGTATGATAAAACAAGCAGGTGAGCCCGCGCTCTATCACTGGCATGACAAGATATCTCCCTTAGCGCTTTGTGATTTTTGGTGCTATTTTCACAATAAACTTTAAAATTCGGTATCCCTAGTTCTGCCAATTGGATGATTGTAAATTCAGTCTTTTTTTTAATTAAAAACACTATTGCTCCAAATCTCTTGTGGGCTTCTTCTGTGGTTTATTTTCACTATTTTGATGTTTAAATGTTGCACAAATACTTGACACCTTGCCTCAAAGTTAAGCCGGAATACTCAGTGGCCAGCTACCAAGGGGTTGAGCACAGGATAATTTGGGGTTTGCTTGTGCCTTACCCTGGTCCGTATTGCTGTTGCTGCTTGACCAAAGCTTACACTCCTGCAAACCAAAATCCCCATTTCTAACAAATTCCCTTTGTGAATCGTCCCAATTTGTCTTTCTGAAGCTTTACTTAAAATGGGTGATACCAAGGTAATGTTCTTACCTGTTAAACATCAGATTACATTATTTTCCTTTATGTCTGAAACCCTACGTGGGGCATTGAAGCCTCAAACAGCCAAGATGAATGAGTATGTCACAGTGTTACTTGATCAAAAAACAGTGTGATTGCATAAGTTTATATATTTATTTAAGATTATCTTATAGTGCTGCAGGACCGCAACGTATATGAGTGACTAACATAAATTAATATTCATATTATATTAAACCACAACAAAGGAAACATTGAGCTTGAAAACAGTACAAACAGTATAATGATTGTTGGGCAACACATCAGACCAGTAATAGAGTTTATATTTTACAAAAACCATCACGTTCGTGGCATTATTTTAAGAGCCGGTGGAGGAGATGGGTCTGTTTTGTGAAGGTAAGAAGGGTGACCTTCTTTACTTTACTCCTTACTTGAGATGGACTACACCAATACAATGTAGATACGCGGAAGACTATTTTCACACATGCTACTGCTCACTCACAAGTGTAACTGTGGTAAATGCTCTGCAATATGTTCTGCCTGTGTTTAAATTCTACAACCTCAGAAATAAGCTAAGCACAATATTAGAGTGTGGCGAAATATTCATCAGGTAGAACTTCAAATCGAGACAGTTTTTAAAAAAAATCCTACAGTGTAAAGAATTTAGTCATCCATCCCACAAATAAACCAGGAATCCCCAAGGTACCATAAAGCAATCTAAATGAAGGAAGACAAAGAATACGGTAGAGACCCAGTCACGATATGTTCCTTATACTTTGTTTTAGTACACTTCAAGTCCTGTTAAGAGGCCATTATAGGTTAAAGATTGCAAGCGAATAACAGGCATTAATTACTTGACGAAAAAACTTAGAATAAAGACCAACCGCAGGCCATCAATCCATTAGTCTGCTGTTGAAGCCACAAATCTAATATAATGTCACAGAGAGTGAATGCTTCTGTGATATGTTTCCCATATAGGTTCGCAAACAACGTGTAATAGTCACAACTAAAACCACAAAGTGGGTTAACTACGTATTATCCATTTGACAAGTTCACTGGAAAAGAGTGTATAGTTAGATGACGACAAAAACAAACATACACTGTATCTAATACAGAGGGGTTCACTGGCATTGCTGCTGAACGCAGAAAGCATACGAAATAGTCCGATTCCATATTTTGAAAAAAATACTTTTTGTTTTTTGTGCCAAACACTAACTCTACAGATAATGTATTTACCGTGTGTTATTTTATGGTAGTCACTTGATTGATACACCTGTCATAATGTTTTCGCACTACAAATACCAATGAATATTACATTGCAAGTGCTAAATAGGACAATTTGTGACAAACACATCCCCTAGCTACTTCAAATTAGAATTTTGCTTTCCATAAACGTGTGCATCCAGTCTTTCCTAAGTTGATGACACCAATGCAATTATTTTTGCAATCTACTAATATGTTGATTGGCAGACAATAAAAGTCATTTCCATGTGGCAGAAGTTGAGTCGGCTATTTGAAATTATTTGGCAGTCTTTCCTGAGCCTTAGCACGGATCTGCCCACATTTCTAATACCACATTGTGAACGAAATTAGTTGGCATCGTTTGCAGAAATATGAAGGCCTGCCTAAAAGGAGCATGGCAAATCAAATTGCGGTCTCTTTCCGTGTGAGCATTCTGGCAAGACATTTGAAATATTAATCCTCTGCTTAGCTTCTATCCTCTTGCATGTCAAAGAGACTACATTTATCAGCTGGGAAGCAAAATTTGATATCACTTTTGAAAATACGGAATGGATATAAATTAGCTTTTAAATATTTAAGACCCCCCCAGAAATGAATTTTAAAGATATAATGTCAACCTTCAAGTAAGCTTACTTCTCTTACACTTTTTTTCAAATATTGAATTTTGGCCCAGAGGTTGGTGGGTAAGGCCAAACACCATACCAGTTTTAATATCATTTTGTAGCAGTCTCATATACCTACAGAATAGGTTCCGAAGAGCACCTGGAGTGGAAGTATTAGCTATGGTAATCCCAGTACATACCTTGGCAGGGGAACACAAATTCGATTTTTTTAGCAGCTTAATGCATTCTAAAATGTGTAGTGTTGGCTGAAGGTGAACAGTTTTTCTAATATTTCAGATATAATTCATCTGTGAAAAGGAAAGGCAAACTATTAAGTATTGTCTCCCAAATAAAAAGACAACAATACAGCCAGCAGCAATTCAATGTAGCTGGCTGCAGAAGGGAGGAGAGGGGTCAAATGCTACAATAGACTGTAGGGGCCATATTATCAAGAAAGGGCGATACATTATCGACGCTTTTATCGGCAGGAAACTGCCGCTAAAGCGGCGATAATGGGCTTGATAATAGGCCCTTGTGAATTCCCATAGAAGCCCAGGTTCTGGTGTTAACCTGGGCTTCTATGGGAATTCACAAGGGCCTATTATCAAGCCCATTATAGCCGCTTTAGCGGCAGTTTCCTGCCGATAAAAGCGGCGATAATCTATCGTCCTTTCTTGATAATTTGGCCCTAGATTCTTCAGCTTAGTCTGCTGCGCCCATCATGCAAGACCCAATGCAGCCATTGTAAGAAGGTTGCTTTTATTTCACATCCGTTGCCATTGTTTCTCCAAGCAAAGTACTTTTTGCAACATCAACTCCTATGGCAAAGTAAAACAGTGTAAAACTGCTTCTTTACTATTGTTATTGGCCTTTGCTACCTCCACTCCGACAGAAAGTAGAAGTAAGGTTTATCCTACCAAACATAACATCCCACTGTAACCAATGTAGCCTTCATTCTGAAAAGAAGGCAAGACTTGAGATGGGGTTATATTTAGTCAAATTGGACAGGTTTGATGTGTATTTCCAAGGGGGTATTTTGTTCTGAGCCATAATGTCTGAACAGTCATTAAAAAAATATAGGCGCATGGTATAAAGGGAGATGCCAAAGAACCTAAGTTCAAAAGTATCTGGTTGACATTTTCCATGATAAGGAGTAATGAGTCCAAGGAGCATATCAATGAGCTGTGCATTAGACAATAAAATCCATTGTAGAGCACTTCCACTAACTGGGTGCAAGTAAATAGTATGTCATACCTCAGTTCTTCATTCTGGCAGGTCCAGACAGGACATCGCCCTGCTGTATCTTTTCCTGGTCCAGTTTCCTCATCAGAACCTCAGGGACAGAAAAAGCTCTAACCATCTTGAACCCACACCTGGACACATCGTGAGTGAGACCTGACACTTCAAGTGGTGCCTCTCTAGTCCTGAAGCCTTGCAAGTGATTTTAAAATTGTCCAGAAATCTAAATTCCAAAACTTAGAAAAAAAAATCGACGTTGACCCAGTCATGCATGACTAGAAGTCCTTGGTTGGTGCTTTAATCTTTTAGTTGCTAGTTTTTAACTTAAAGTTTTAAAAACTCCCAACTCCGGTTCCAATGATTGGATTTTTGTCATTTTGGTGACTAATATTTCATACAAATGTACTCTATTTCTTTATTTAGTGTGCCATTTGTCTTGTTTGGTGTTTTCACTTTATTACTATTTATGGGCTGCATAAATACTTTGCATATTGTCTGTAAATTAAGCTTGACTGCCTTTACGCCTAGCTCCCAGAGAGTTAAGAGTGACTTTTGTGATTCACCCTTACAGGGATTGTGGCTTTTTCTTGAGCTGGGTTTCCATCCCACTCAACCCAATTTCTCACCGGACTGTTTTGTCTCATATAGATTCAAGGACATGGAAGGGATACTCATGTTCCTTAAAGTTAGTTCTGTCCTATCACCATTAAACATCCTAAAAGTGGAGAAATGATTGCAAATTATGAATGTAAGGACGCATTCAAACGAAAACTGATTTTTGCTTCTAAAAGGAACAATATGCACCCTTAAAATTAAGAATACCACCATTTTATACCATTTGTAATTGCTGTAGAAACAAGAGCATGCATAACGATTTGCTTCAAGTTTTCTTCTATGCACCACAGATAATGATAGTCCTCACATGTTGAGATTTCAACATTGTACGAATGAACAATAGTGTTTATAAAGAACTCAAAATTTCCATTTGTGCATACTTGCTACTACAAAAATATACACAAATAATTATTATATTGGGAAGTACATTCTCTATGCATACTGTCACAAGTAACCGTGCCAGCAACAGCTGTTATGCCAGAGAAACTTTCAGTGCATTACTACCTCTATTTTGCTACTCAGCTTACATATCGTCTTGAGTGATATGACTTTCAATATCAAACCTAGAAGCAGCAGCAGTCATATTCTTGGCACCAACAAATCAATTTGAAAACAGACTGCTGCATAAGTTATGACTTTGAAGTAACTTTACAAGGTGTGCTTCCCACCCAAAATGTCTCGAGTGAACTCGGTTCAGTGCACCAGTGAAACTCTATTCAATGTGTAACTGACATACTAGCATTGCCTTTGGGTTACTAATAATCCCATAATGGGATCAGGGGCACCATGGAAAGAGATACAAGTCGTATTTCGTAATTTACCGTATCACACACACACTGTGCTAAGAAGAATGAACACTTTTAAGTTAAAAGTATTTATGACTACAGGAACACTATGATTCTCCATTTGCCTAAAACAACTACACAGAATATTATGAAAACAGGAAAAAGACAGGTCATAAATAAAGCAAATAGAATTAATTATTCCACCATTCTTAAAATGTAATTTAAAAAGTCATTTGGAACCTGAAACTACATATCTACTTTTATGCACTATATTAAGAGAGCATGGAAGGCAAAGCAACTTGCAGTCTAGAGTTTCTTAGGGATGAGAAGCATACTGCACACCTTGTCAAAGGGCAAACACATGAAGTAGTAGCAGTCAGTCAGACTTCCTCCGGGACTCAGCGTTATGAGCCACAGGCGAAATGCAGAATCAGCAAAGTGCGGAGTGTGTGGAAGTAGGTGAGACCATCTCTGGCAAAATCTCAGGTGATATTCTGGGCGTAGGACCTCTCCTGGCAAGTGGTTCAGTTGTTGTCCTTATACACTAAACGTTACCAGAAATTTGAATTCCTTGACTTAGGTTTAAGAATATCTGACATAGATTTTGTGAATCAAGGTATGCATCCTAGATATTTCCTTATGAACATATAAGGTAAAAAGACGTCAATTCAGACTACACTATTTTGGTTATATGTCTTGATGTGTTCTTAATCAAGCTTGACATGGGGGAAAGTAGACACTTGACCCAGACATATGTCACACTGATGGTTGTATCTGTGTTATCAATTAAAGAGTTTGATGCTTTCACAGTTCTTAGAAATATACGGTTCAGTGACATATGCGTCTAATAGCAGACATGACAATGATTCTTCATTAAATTGGGAAAGATGGCGACTTCTATTGTTTGAGAGTGGGATGATGAAGGGCCTCCATTAGTCAAGATGGATTCGAGGCCTACATAGGATGGAGTCGACCTTAGGAACTTTGCATCATCCCCAGCTTGTATGTCTGAATGATCTCATAGGGGCATATTTAACTAATAGGGATTTGTATAAGGCAAAGAAAAACACATGCTCTCAAATTGCTAAGGTCTAAACTACCTATCATAAAATATGCACTTAATTATGTATGTAAAATATATAATGAAAAGCATTCAAAATCAAAAATATAAATGAAAAAATATATATATACATACAGGTTGGGTTATGGCTGGTGACACGGTGCTCTCTCCCCTGTTAAGAGTCCACAAAAGGATTTAGATTTGTCTGGGTATAAAGAGGTGATCGAGGTCCTGGAGGGCGGAGTCCCAGATTGGTTCAACTCTGTCTCCGGATCGCTGGATCCAGAGAACATCTGTAGGTCTGGGGAGCAGGAGGACATGCTTATGGAGATTGGTGTTGGGCCTTGTTCGGTTGCTACATTGAATTCTTCTGAGGAAGTAAATATGAACAATGATGTGAGGATCCTCAGTTGGAATATAGCAGGTATCTCGAGGAAACTAGATGTTCCTGATTGGAACTCCTTTATTGAGCGTTTTGGGATATGTTTTTTCCAAGAGACCTGGAGTGTGGAGCCCTGCCACAAGGTTGGTTACACTATGTATTTTGTACCAGCAACCCCCACCCACTCTGGAAGAGGTCGCCCCTGATCCAGCGGCCTATAGAAAATATATCATAAACAACGCTACCCAACTTCATAACCTATAAACAAAATTCTATACTAAATATGGACCCATTTATAAACCTGACATATTTTGGGCCTACTGAATCAGGTGGTCAGATTAAATCTATATACACATTATCTACAAGCTATATACATTTTATACATCTGCGGAAAGAATATTGTCATTAGAATAAAACTATACCTTTTAAATGACCACCATTGGCGACGTGATCTAGCTAATAGTAACCTACACTCCTGAATAACCAAGACCAGCTTGTTTGTCAAAAGTAAGATTTTATTTACTAAATTATGGTATATAAGTTGATAGTTTTATAAATGAATTTTATTTGCAATAAAGCAAGCATGATTGTAAAGAAATATGAGAAAATACAATTTAAGCAAGTAAATCAAATTTAAAGTGAATATATAAAGTTTAGCATTACTAAAACCTAATTCCCTAACTGAGCTAAATAGATAGAATTAAAAGTAAAGTTCTTTGAGGATTCTTACGTGCTCCACGCAAAGTCCGTCAGCACTTCACCCTCATCGGAAAGTCAGAAAGCAGCAGCCAGCCCATCCCTAAGGGCATGACTTTTTATACCTTTCTATGCTAACTAAACTACGCAAAGGAAAGTTTTCAGAAATCTTCGACGTCCCATTGGCTGAGAGTGACAAGTGACATGTCACCCAGTTTTCAAAAAGTTCCACTAAATCATATTTCATAGAGACCATTGTCCCTTCCACGTGAAGCCAGAAGCTTCCTCATATTGCAACAAATGTATAAAGTCATTCTCGCAGCGTCCATTGACTTTCATTATACTTCCGCGGATGCCAAGTTAAGGACTGACAAAAAGTTCACTTTCGACCTTGGCCATGTCCGACAGAATGATGACAGCACATTAGTTTTTGCTTTGTGAATGCAGCTTTTGACGAATAATTTATTTCAGAATGGGCGTCTCGTGACTTTCTGCAGAATTACATGTCAGCTCTTTTCTGCGGCTCAAGTGACTAGGCCCAAAAGCAGGCAACTTATGATTTCTAATATAAAACAAACACAAGAAAAGTATTAGTGTAAGAAATAATGTAGATTCTGTATCCACCCCAAGTTTTACTAATTAATTAACCCACCCGATTAATCAAAATATTACCTAGCCATTGCAAACAAATAAAGCAGCGTTTATATCTACCAGTCTCCGTTTTTCCATGAGACCCATATGCACCTAGAATAGTAGAAATGACATCACACAGACAAGGAAAAGCAAAACAAGCACATGCTTCTTTTAAGTTTGCAGCAGTTAGTAATGACAAAAACGAAAACAATAAATTATTTTATTATTTTGCACGAACAAAAAGATGCAACATTTATGCACGTTTATGAGCACACATGTTAGTCCCCCCATGTGTAAAGTTTAATCTAAGTTGTATTAGCACGACATATCACAAATCATTAATATTATTATTCATGTTATGGAAATGTGACTTCGCGAGTTTAAACAAAATTTTGTTTTCTATCTCGCTCCATCAACTCCCTCATCTGGTGATTAACAAATCACCACACCAGCACTCAAAATTTTGGTAAATTAAATTTTTAAGAAATCGATTCAAATTCATTTGTATCAGTAAACCTAAAAGTCTGTTTCTGCATAATCTTTGCAATTAACATGACGCTCTCTATGTAACTCCTGTAATTCGATCTCCCTTTCTTCTTCTTTTCTGAGTTTATAGATTCTTTTCTTTTCTTTCAACTGTTTCTTTCTTTTATGTAACAAACAACCTAATTTGGTCAAAATAAAAATGAATACTATTATAATCAAAGGTGCCAGAATCTTGCCAAGAATTGAACTTCCGATATTATGAAACCAGTTTTTAATTGCTTTAAACCTTTTTGAAAGTTTCCCTGTAAAATCTTCTTCTTCTAAAGGAATTATCTCTGAATGCATTTGTGTAATATTCTTAATATACATTTCAATATTCTTACTTTCATCAGGTATATATGTACAACAATGTTGAACATGTAAAATGCCACAGACTCCTCCCTCTTTTGCTAGGAGTATGTCTAAAGCAAGGCGGTCTTGAATTACCATAGATCTAATTGCAATAACTTCAACATTCACTAATTGAAATCCATCAGCTGTGTCAGTTGATAATCTATCAACTATAGTGGACAATTTTCTGATTCTCCCTGCATTTAGGGTTATACCAACAAAAGGTATTACAGCTTGAAAAATATCTCCCAAAACTTCAGTAAAAGTTTCTCTTTTAACTCTATTTACATAATTATGAATTTTAAACAATCCTTCTGAATCTCTGTCAACATGAAACACTTTAGGAAAAACAATTCCCACATAACAAGTTCCATACCAGTGATCTGGAAGGTTGTAGTAGGCTTTGTCACCACAAACAAAATAAATCCCAGGAAAGATAGGATCCTTTCCACCTTTAAATCCCCAACCTCCCAAAATCTGATAAGTATTTTCACAGTTACTTGCACCTACAAAGTAATTATCAAAAAGTGTATTATCTCTTCTAATGCAAAGCTTTCCACTAACAGGTTTGTCTATGTGAATTGCAATATTTTCAAGCATTTTGCCATTTAATTTCTCATCCTCTTTTTGCCAGAAGGCTGACTTAGTCTGCTTGACTAATTCATTTCTCTTATAAATTGCTCTTCTCTCCTCAACCATGTTCAAAAATTTCTTTCCTTCAGCACTTAATTTACATGTTAGATTATTCTTGTAAGCATACTCGTAAGTGAGTTCATTAGTAACAAGGAAAAATTCTCTCATTTGTTTTGCTTTCTTATGCTTATTTAAAGCGTTATCAATCTTAATATTAGCAAAAATTTCATCATAATTTGAATAGTAATATTCTAAACGTCCAGTTTGATAAAATAAACTAGTTAATACACTACATGTTACAGCATAAGTGAGAGGAAGCATATTATATGTTACTCCCTCAGAAACAGAAGCAGGTAACTTAACGCAGACGTAGCAGTCTTTTGCATCCATTACCTTAACATATTCACTCAATAGCTTTGTGAATGTATTACTTGAAAAATCTCCAATTGATTTATCTTGATGAATGTTAGGCTGATGATCAATAACTTTTGTAGACGCACTATGTTTAGTTTGACTAACCAGAGCTTTGCTTGTTAAGTTAACTTTGTGTAATTCTCTATTCATTTCTAAAGGGATAATCACAGCTAGAACCAACCAGAGCAGAACCAAAATGAGCAGACATACCAGAGTCATCTTACAGCATCTTTTAAAAACAGAACACTTTGAAGTGCTCTCCTTAACATAAGGCATTCTTGGTTAATTTTAGCCTCAAAAAATAAAAATAAATTTTAAAATTTATATACACCCCCCTTTTAAAAATATTTTTTTTTTTTTTTTTTTTTTTTTTCAAAACCCTAAACAAGATTTCTTCGACCTTATGTCATACATAAGTTTTCTTCAACTAAACAGTTTTTCTTCGACCTTGTGTCAACTAACAAATTTTTCTTCAGCCTTTTGCCAATTTAATAATTCTGTACTTCAATCATTGTCACTAATTTCTTGGATTTCGTTTTCTTCTTCACTACTATCATATATGTCAATAACAGGTGGAATTACTAAGTAAATCCACTCAGGAGACTTGTATTTTTGGTTTGGTCTTATTATTCTCTTTCCTTTTCTCGATATCACTTCAATTTTCCTTCCAACTCCAACTTCTTTTCCAGGACTCTTTTGACTACTGATTTCTTCAACTTGTTCTATTGGCTTTTTGATCAATCTGACTCTCAATCTTCCACCTGGCCAGTAGTCTGCTTTTCTCACGTACTTCTTCTTTGGTTCAGAATTATTTGATTCTGACTTCCAAGTCCTTTTCTTTCTGTTTTCACTTTCACCTTCCACGTCACTTTCTTCAGTTTCGTAGTCTGAAATTTCAATTGACTCAGGAACTTCTCTATTCGGCAATTTCACTCCTTCAGGAACTTCACTTTGTCTTCCATCACTGGTACTCGGTAATTCGTTCTCCTCCTCTTCCTCGATTACCTCTAACTTCCCAGATTTCGGATATTTGTTCCTTACTTCAGAGCTTGTTCTCTGCCTTTCGATACTCTCCTGGTCTGAAACTTCTTTTTGTTCAGCTTCTTTGTCTTCAATAGAGACAACCGAATCTTCAGTTATCTTTCCTTTTAACAGATTCTCTTCACCTTCAGAATCTATTTCAATTATTTCCAAGTCTTTTCTTGTCAGATTTCCATTCACTGGCACAGTTTCCAGATGTCGACTTTCTTGTCGATCTTCAGAATCTGGAATTATTTCACCTTCTGTTTTGCCTTCTGCCTCAGAATCAGAATCGTCTGTGGTATCACTTTCAACATCAGAACTCTCAGGAGTTGGTACTGGAATAGTATGACTAGGATGTATCCAACGTTTCAATCCTCTGCACTTTACAGCATTAGTAGTGATCAAGATTATCTGCCTAGGTTTTTGCCATCTAGGAGCTAGACAATTCCTTCTCCGATGTACTTTCGTTCTGACCCAATCGCCAGGTCTCAGATCATGAGTCAAAACCTTTTCATTTGATTGAGCTTCAGTTCCCACCTGATTAGACACAGAAGTTACCATATCAGATAACCTTTTACAGTAATCCAAAATTGCACTGTCATTTATGCTCAACAGTTTACCTACAGGTACAAATGCTTGTCTCATAACTCTTCCCATTAAAATTTCATGAGGACTCAAACCTGTCTTTTTATCTGGTGTACTTCTTAATGACATTAAAACAAGTGGAAGAGCGTCAGTCCACTTTATACCTGTTTCAAGACACATTTTTCCAATTCTGTTTTTGATTGTTCCATTTATTTGTTCAACTACTCCTGATGCCTCTGGTCTGTATGCACAGTGTATTTTCTGCTCAATGCTCAAAGCTTCGCAAATTAATTTCATCAGTTTGTTATCAAAATGGCTTCCTCCATCACTCTCAATAGTAACTGGAAAACCGTACCTTGGGATGATTTCTCTGAGCATTAGTTTTGCTACTGTAATTGAATCACAATGTCGTGTAGGGAAAGCCTCTACCCATCTTGAGAATAAGCATACAATTACAAGTACATATTTCAAACAATTGTGTAAGGGCATTTCAATGAAATCCATTTGTAACCTGGTAAAGGGACCACCTTCTCGACCAATTATTCCTGTCCCCACCACTGATTTTCTGTTTGGATTCATTTGTTGGCATGATAAACACCTTTGACAAAAAGATTCAGCAATAGTTCTAAACTTGGTATTGAACCATGTTTCTCTGAAAAGTCTAACCATAGAATCTCTTCCTAGATGTGCTGGACCATGATATAATCTGGCCATGTCAGCAATCAAACAATTTGGTAAGACTACTCTGCCATCTTTGTAAACCCACACTCCATCTTCTTCACGTGGTCTACAATCTGATCTTAACCATAAGTCTTTTTCATCATCTTCTGCTTCATCTTGTAAATCTCTAATCTCATGCCATGTTTCTACAACAGTTGTTAGCATTAATGAATTTGAATCAGTTTCTTTACTCCTCTCCCGATTGTATGAATAATTTTTCCTTGCGCAGTATTTTGCTGTTTCATCTGCGAAGGCATTTCCCTTGGAAATATAATCAGTTCCTCTAGTGTGCGCTGCACATTTAACAATGGCGATTTCTTTTGGTAATTGTATTGCTTCAATTAATCTCCTAATGAAAACTGCATTTTTAATTGGTGATCCTGTTGATGTCATGTATCCTCTCTGTGACCAGAGTTGTCCATAATCATGCACAACTCCGTACCCATACTGACTATCAGTAATGATGGTAACTCTTATATCCTTTGATATTTCACATGCACGAATTAAAGCAATCAATTCAGCCACTTGTGCTGAACGAACTCCTTCAAGACATGATGCTTCTTCAACATCTACGACTGTACAAACTGAATATGAAGCTTTCAAGACACCTCCTTCGGATCTTAAGCATGAGCCATCTACAAAGTAGACAAAATCCGATTCAGACAAAGGTCTGTCTTTGATGTCTTTTCTTGGTTTAGTGCAGAATTCCATGACATCTAAACATTCATGTTCTGTTTCAATGTCATCAACAATTTCAGAATCAGGCAGTAATGTAGAAGGATTCAGATTTAAACATCTTGAAATCGAAACATTATCTGCTCCCAGTATGATTTTCTCATACTTTGTCAATCTGCTACTTGTTAGATGTTGAGTCTTACCTCTTGTCAGTAATATTTCAACTGAATGAGGCACAAAAACTTTCACTGGAAATCCCATAACGATTCCTTCACTTTGTTCAAGGCTGATACTTGTAGCTGCAACTGCTTTCAAACAACCTGGTAATGCTTTTGCAATTGGATCAAGAACTGCAGAGAAGTATGCAATAGGTTTCTTTAAATTTCCATGTCTCTGAATTAACACAGATAATGCACATCCTTCTCTCTCACTGCAATACAGTTCAAAATCTTTCTCATAATTTGGCATACCTAAAGCAGGAGCTTGGCATAAGCTCTTTTTCAGGTTCTCAAAAGATTCCATCTCAGCATCATTGAGAATAATTGGATCTTTTACATCTGACTTTGTCAGTCTTTGTAGTGGTTTTGCAATTACTGAAAATCCACTTATCCATTGTCGACAGTAACCTACCATTCCCAAGAACATTCTGACCTGTCTTTGTGTTCTTGGTGGTAACATTGCTTGAATCATTTTTATTCTCTCTATTGTTACTTGTCTTTTTCCCTTTGCAATCCTGTGACCAAGATATTTTACTTCTTGTTTGCAAAACTGTAGTTTTGTTGGGGACACTTTATGTCCTTCTTCTGCAAGGCGATTTAACAGAATTATTGTGTCTGTTACACAATTTTCTCTTGTCTTTGCAGCTATTAACAAATCATCAATATACTGCACTAGCGTAGACCTACCAGGTAAGTCTAGGTCTTCTAATGATCTTTTTAACAGTTCGTTAAAGATTGAAGGACTTTCTGTATAGCCCTGTGGGATTCTTGACCATCCGAGGGTCTTACCTTGGAATCTGAAAGCAAATATTTCATAACTGTCTGGATGTAATGGAACAGTAAAGAATGCATTGCAAAGGTCAATGACTGTATACCATTCAGCATCATGTGGAATCTGAAATAGAATTACTGCTGGATTTGGAACCACAGGACAACATGGAACGACAATTTGATTAATCTTTCTCAAATCCTGTACGATTCTAAATGTTCCGTTAGACTTTTTAACTCCCATAATTGGTGAATTACAAGAGCTACTCTCCATTTCTTTTAATACACCTTGCTTAATTAATTTCTCAATTATAGGTGTAATACCTTCAATTGTTTCTGTTTTCATTTTATATTGTGGAGTGTTTGGAAATTCTATTCCCTGTTTCAATGTAATTTTTACTGGATCTACATTTTTCATCAGACCCATCTCATTTCCAGTAAAATCCCATATTTCAGATTTCACTGTTTCTTTGAGTTCTTCAGGTAGATCTCTTTCTTCAAATGCAGGAAACAATTTTGTTTCTTCTGCTTCTATCATCATCATTGTCATTCTGTATAAACCATCTTCCTCCATTGTTTGTAATTCCACTCCATCAGGAGAACAATATATTCTACAATTCATTTTACATAGGATGTCTCTGCCTAATAGATTTACTGGACTACTATTACAAACCACAAATCTGTGTTTGTCTTTGTAATTTCCAATTTCAACTGGTACTGGATCAGTTAAGTCAGTTTTAATCTGTTGATTACTTACTCCGACAACTTGGATGGTATCCCCAGAGAGAGGTAGGTTTTCAATTTCCACTGATCTAACAGTAGAACGGGTAGCACCAGTGTCCACTAGAAAAGTGATGTCTACATCATTAACTTTCCCGTTTACATAAGGACCAGACTGGTCAACCTCGAGAGTGGCTCCAACAACACACTCTTCCTCCTCTCTCGGGCACCGTCAACAATAATCATCAGAATCGCTGTCTTGACTTTCTGCTAATAAAAATTGTTGTGAAGCATTTTGCATTTGAACCCTTTGCTGCTTTTGCTGTTTTTGTGGTTTTATTACCTGTTCACTTCCCTGAAATCCCACGTTTGGATTATATTTTTGAACTCCCCCACAATTCGGAAAAGGTGGTTGTGGCAATTGGTCTTGACGATTATTCACCTGTTGTTGTTGCTGTTGCTGTAACTGTCGCTGAATATTAAATTCGTTTAATCCCTGTTGCATCTGTAGCTGTCGCTGCAGGTCAACACCATTCTGCATCTGTGGATTCAATAAGGGATTCTTTAAGTTTTTAGGAGGATGAGGACACTCGTCTCTCCAATGTCCAATTTCGCCACAATTAAAACAAGGTAATCTTTGCTTTAACTCCTCAATCTTTGGGCTAAATTTCTTTGGGAAATTATTACCTTTAAACTTTCCTTGTATCTGGTTTGTATTTCCAGTTTGAACAAAATTAGTGTTCTTATTTCCCATGCTGGCAATCTGTTGCTCAGCTACCTTTACCTGAGCCCACATGGCTTTCTCCTTCAGCTTCTTCTGTTTTACTTCTATTTCATCACTGCAATACTTTGCTTTTCTTAGAATATCATCTACAGATAGTGATTGCCATCCGACAATACTATTTCTGATCATTTCTCCAATTTCAGGTTTTAGTCCATAAACAAATCTATAGACAAAATGACTCATGTCTTTTTCATCTAGTTTTTCATAACCACTGTATTGTTTAAAATTTAACAGTAGTCTTTCATAAAAAGAATGAACTGATTCTTTTGTTTCCTGTTCTGTTCTTTCTATTTTAACCCAATCGACTTCTTTGGGTGGAATTTTGTTTTTCATCCAAACAATTACTTTTTCATAAAAATCCATTACAAGTGGATTAGGAGCACCTGTTTCTTTGATTCGCTCAGGTTCTGTTTTTGGCCAACTAATCGATATTTTACATTCTGTCCAAAGATCAGATGGAACAACAATGTCAAAAAATCCATCTAAATCAATCCACAGAACTTTTGACACTTTGATAAATCTATCGACTTGCCTGTACCACTCAACTGGTTTTTCCCTCAATTTTGGAAAGTCATTTGTGAATAACAGAATATCCTGTCTCGACCAAGGGACATGAACATATCCTCCACCTGCAATTTCTCTCATTGGAAATTGTTTTGACAATTTATCCAATCTTTCATCTTCCTTCTTTTTCGTCCATTTTACTCTCCATTTATTCAGTTCTCCTAGCTTTTTGATATAGACAATCAAATCTTTAATATGAACTATTCTTCCCATTGAGTTCAAACTCTCAATGTCACTTTCTGAAAAGTCTAATCTGTAATGCTTTGCAAAATTCTTTTGTTTACTCACATCGATTTCAAGTTCTGCTGCTAGATCCTCTAGTTGATCATATTTGTTTTTCGTTTTCCACTGAATGCTTTTGCAAATGAACAGTAGTTCATCATCTCGATAGTAATTTAAACTATCTGGACCAATTGTTCCAATTATTAATTCTTCGATATTCGCTTTTAATTTGGCCACATCAAGTTTTGGTGTGGTTACTCTGACTTCAGGACTCCCTATATCTGATATAGCACCCATAGGTGTTTTTGGAGATAAATCCTCATTAAAGGTTAAATCAGGCATTCTCGATTTAGAAGTGTTTATTTCAGATAAATCTGAATAAAATTTTTCAGCAGCCTTTTGAATTTCTGTATTTAAAGGAATAGTTAATCCAGTTTTGTTTGTTTCCCTTTGGTCAAATACAGGCTGAACAGGACCAATTGTTACTGGAACTGTCACGGCTTCCATGCCTTTTGTCATTCTTTTTATTAATTCTTCTTTTGATCTTATATATTCATTATAATCATCATCTTCAACGTTTCTTTCCTCTCTTGTATAATCTTTTGGAGGTTCCCTTGCTCTTGGAGTCATTGTAAAATGTCTACCTTCATTTCGAGCATTCTCGAATTCTGGTCTTCTAGGAGTTTCATTGATTTCACAATTATTTGGATAAAGTTTAGGAGCTTCATTAATTGGAGGTGCACTCGGTGAAGTTTCAGTAGAAACCACCGGAGTAGACCATGATCTAGGAGGTCTCAAAGGCTGATTAGGCTGATTCTTTCTAGCAGTTGTATATATTTCTTCCATAACTGCATCCTCAGATTCACTTTCCATAGATTTCCCTGTAGGAGTACCCATTACCATTTCATGAATTAAATACAATCCTTCACTCATGTTTCCCTGTCTCCACATTCTCAATCTATCTTCATGAGTTTCTCTTTTCCAAGATGGATTTTTAGAAGGTCTTTTAATTCCACTAGCTTCTCTTTGTAATTGATACATCTCGTCTTCCCACTCAACTAAAGCTTCAAATTGAGTTGGTCTTGGTTTTGGAACAAGAGCATTCATTTTCTCTCGTAAGTTTCTTAAGACTCTTACATTAAATGAACCATCATCAGGCCAAGTTAAAACACCGTCATTTTTAGTATAACGTTTCCAATTATCGAACCATAAGACAGTATGATATCCATATTCACCTTCCATATACGCTGCAGGTGTTTTATACTTATGAAGTAGTTTACCACCTCGCGTTTCGATTTTCTTGTCAGGTGAAAATAAATTCTTGAACTTCTGAAATAATGTTGACTTTTTCTCAACATGTTTAAAATGATAACTCATTTTTAAGAGTTATATCTAATTCACAAAATCGTTCGTAAAATATTTCCGGGATGTTCCGTACAACAACCAATCCGTACGCGAAACACACCAACAAGCCAATGACAGTCGAGCTACGTCACTTTTCTGCTCAACCAATAAATTTAGAGTTTTTCCGAAAGACCAATCAGCTCACAGGTCGTCAGAGACTCAAGAGCCAATCAGAATATAGCTTGTGACGTAGGTCACCCAATCCCAGCGCGGCTCTGTGACGTACACAGCAGCTGCGGTTTCTCGTTTCTCACTCCTGGCGCTTACCCCTCCTTCACAAATTCTTTTCACAGCGCCATTTTAAGAACACTTTTCAGTGTAAATTAATTCTTAACAATGACTATAAAGACAACATCTGTTCGTTTCACTATTTAGGATAGTTTACATACATTCAAGTATCCACACTTCGGAATAGACGGCGCTATTCACACTAAGGATAATATTCAATTGTCAGTAGAGTAACCTTACCCCACCCTTCTAACACGTATAATTATGAACTCGCTTTGCTCTGAACCCACCGCGAAGTGAAAGTTCTAAGAGTTCCACTTGAACATAAAATACAATTCAAACTCGCACTTTCACACTGAAATTTCCCTAATTTCAAGCACACATGAAATCCAAGTACAAGACTCTCACCTGTTTATAGAAATCATGCACCGTTAGCAAAATAACGACGTTATCCGTACAGGACTCTCACCTGTTTATAGATATGAAACATGTACCCGTACAGGACTCTAACCTGTTTATAGATAATCATGTACCGACGCTAATTTACCCTTCACTCAAGCTCGGATATAACTAATACTCTTATCACAGTGAGTTTTATGGAAGGCGCTTTGTCCCTATTCTCATGCTGCTCTAATTTCTTAGAAAACCCTCACTATACAAGATTCACACCTAGCCCTAAAACTGTGCTGCTCGGCGACAACACTATGGTACACGGCGATACCTCTTGTGATACTCGGCGATATCACTACAAACAGAACAGATGGCTTGCGTGACTAATTTCTCGCCACACAATCTATACCGGTATAGCTTACAGATAGCACGAAAAACGAACTTAACATGTGTTAAAACATCGATCCTATTTCCATACCATAACACTTTAGTAACCCTTAGCAACCAACATATTACCTTGGTTACCCTTAGCAACCATCAATTTCTGCTACCAGAGAATTGATCCAGCGGCCTATAGAAAATATATCATAAACAACGCTACCCAACTTCATAACCTATAAACAAAATTCTATATTAAATATGGACCCATTTATAAACCTGACATATTTTGGGCCTACTGAATCAGGTGGTCAGATTAAATCTATATACACATTATCTACAAGCTATATACATTTTATACATCTGCGGAAAGAATATTGTCATTAGAATAAAACTATACCTTTTAAATGACCACCATTGGCGACGTGATCTAGCTAATAGTAACCTACACTCCTGAATAACCAAGACCAGCTTGTTTGTCAAAAGTAAGATTTTATTTACTAAATTATGGTATATAAGTTGATAGTTTTATAAATGAATTTTATTTGCAATAAAGCAAGCATGATTGTAAAGAAATATGAGAAAATACAATTTAAGCAAGTAAATCAAATTTAAAGTGAATATATAAAGTTTAGCATTACTAAAACCTAATTCCCTAACTGAGCTAAATAGATAGAATTAAAAGTAAAGTTCTTTGAGGATTCTTACGTGCTCCACGCAAAGTCCGTCAGCACTTCACCCTCATCGGAAAGTCAGAAAGCAGCAGCCAGCCCATCCCTAAGGGCATGACTTTTTATACCTTTCTATGCTAACTAAACTACGCAAAGGAAAGTTTTCAGAAATCTTCGACGTCCCATTGGCTGAGAGTGACAAGTGACATGTCACCCAGTTTTCAAAAAGTTCCACTAAATCATATTTCATAGAGACCATTGTCCCTTCCACGTGAAGCCAGAAGCTTCCTCATATTGCAACAAATGTATAAAGTCATTCTCGCAGCGTCCATTGACTTTCATTATACTTCCGCGGATGCCAAGTTAAGGACTGACAAAAAGTTCACTTTCGACCTTGGCCATGTCCGACAGAATGATGACAGCACATTAGTTTTTGCTTTGTGAATGCAGCTTTTGACGAATAATTTATTTCAGAATGGGCGTCTCGTGACTTTCTGCAGAATTACATGTCAGCTCTTTTCTGCGGCTCAAGTGACTAGGCCCAAAAGCAGGCAACTTATGATTTCTAATATAAAACAAACACAAGAAAAGTATTAGTGTAAGAAATAATGTAGATTCTGTATCCACCCCAAGTTTTACTAATTAATTAACCCACCCGATTAATCAAAATATTACCTAGCCATTGCAAACAAATAAAGCAGCGTTTATATCTACCAGTCTCCGTTTTTCCATGAGACCCATATGCACCTAGAATAGTAGAAATGACATCACACAGACAAGGAAAAGCAAAACAAGCACATGCTTCTTTTAAGTTTGCAGCAGTTAGTAATGACAAAAACGAAAACAATAAATTATTTTATTATTTTGCACGAACAAAAAGATGCAACATTTATGCACGTTTATGAGCACACATGTTAGTCCCCCCATGTGTAAAGTTTAATCTAAGTTGTATTAGCACGACATATCACAAATCATTAATATTATTATTCATGTTATGGAAATGTGACTTCGCGAGTTTAAACAAAATTTTGTTTTCTATCTCGCTCCATCACCCCTCAGGAGGCCTCCTTATTTGGATTAGTATTTCGCTGGGTTGTCACACCAGGCACCTAGCATCTAAATCCCCTGATATACTAAGACTGTCAGTCAGGGGACCACGGAGAGGGCGTACTCTAGAGATATTTAATATTTACGCTAGAGGCACCAAAGGTGGTTCTCAATCTCCAACTATTTCTATGCTTGAAGAGGAACTTAGTAAGTGTAGCAAGAGCTTGCATGTCCTGCTTGCAGGGGACTTTAATTGTACTTTTGAGCCCCTTGCGGCTGAGGACATTTTGGGTATTTCCGATGAGGATGTAAGAAGGGGCATTCCTGCCCTTACTATCCCGCCTATCAAGAGATGGTCCCAACGGTCCATCCAGCTTAACATCTTAACTTTGGAATTTGGCTTAAGGGCAGTGAATGGTAGAATATCATCGGACCCTTCAGGTGCCCACACTTTCAACAGGGTAGACCACTCCTCAAGGATAGATTACATCTTACTCGACTTTAAGCTCTGGAGCTGCATGCGTGACATGGAAGTCCTGTCTACTGCGGATAGCAACCATAATCCGCTATCTTTAAGTTTAGATTCTTTGTGGTTGCCCACAAATGGCCTACATGAACCACAATTAAGAACAACTTCAGAAGTTCGCCCATCTAATGGAGGGAGGTGCCTTAAATGGTGTATGGTTGCCCTGGACGAGGGAAAGGTACAGAATATAGGGGCTTTGATGGAAGCGGCCCTGACTAAGCTGGACACTTCCACCTTGGATCCCTCAGATGTTCTTGGGCTCTTTTGCAATACCACCAAAGCCTTGGGAAACCTATTTATAAAACCATGTAGGGATTCCCTTGCAGGGGAGCATCAGAAACCAAAGTGCAATTCGGGCTGGTTTTCTAAAAAGTGCCGGCAGACGAAAACAGCCCTGGTGAAGGCTGTTAAGCTGAAAGACCAAGAGCTGATTCGGGCTGCTAGGAAGGAGTATAGGCTCTCCATTAGTGAGGCAAGGAGGGATTGGGATGACCAGTTTTGGTGTGACCTAAAGGTAGCCAGTGCGGGGAGGGACTCCGGTGGTTTCTGGAACTTGGTAAGGACCAGGAACAGGCCTGAAAGTATCCTTATTACGTGCAATATTACTGGGCAAACGTGGATTGATCACTTTTCCCTCCTCTATTCTACCCATCTAGTTAATAGGCAGGGGCTAATTACATCACCATTATTGGGCCACTCTGGGGAGAGCGAGGCCCTCCCCTTCACAGCCAAGGAAGTGGAAGATGTGATCAAATCCTTAGTGCCAAATAAAGCAGCAAGCCCTGACGGGTTACTGGGGGATCTGCTCCGCCTTAATCCCAAAGAATAGGGGAGGCTTATCTCTACCTTACTTAACGCTACCTTTTATCGTGCGGCAATTTCAGATTCTTGGAAGGGGGCCGAGGTCGTCCCGATTTTTAAAAAGGGCTGTCGGGACGACCCAGCAAACTATCGCCCTATAAGCCTAATAGATTCTACCCAGAAGGTAGCTGGAAAGGTGGTCCTCCGGAGAGTGCTCCAGTAGGATTTCCAAGCAGGCTTCAGGTCAGGCACGGGGACCATCGAGCAGGTTTTTAGATTAATGCTCATATACTGGAAGGTGGTAGTCCTAGGCAAAGGCAGTCTTTATCTCGCTTTTATTGACTTAAAGACTTCCTTTGACCTGGTGCCTCGGGATCGCTTATGGGGGGTACTCTCTGATTTAGGGATCCCTGCATATATTTTGTCCTTACTGGTGAAATTCCATACTGGTAATTTTGCCCAGGTGAGGTGGGGTACTCAGGGCCAGAAGACTGCAAAAATCACAGTGAATAGGGGGGTCCGCCAGGGATGTGTTCTTGCCCCCACTCTGTTCTCATTGTATGTGAACGGAGTGGTGGAGCATCTCTTGAATAAACCATCTGACGCTCCCTCCCTGGCGGGCAAGAAAATACCAACCCTCCTATTCGCTGATGATACTCTCCTCATTTCCAAGTCTCCTATGGGCTTACAGAGCCTTTTGGATAATTTCCAGTCTTTTTGTATCAGTAGGGGGCTCAAAATCAATACCGATAAAACTAAGTACTTGGAATTGAATCCACCTAGGAAGCTTGGTCGACCACGAGTATTGAACCTTGTGCCCCTGGAAAGGGTTAAGAAATTCGATTGTTCGGGTATCCGTCTATCTGATTCCATGCAGTGGAGCCCTCACCTCCAGAAAATGTTGCTGGCCCATAAAAGGGTTGTGGGGGTACTTCTTAAAGAGCAGCGCTCGTCCTCATTTAAACCTATTGCCCCAGTGTTGGACATCTATGTTATGTTAAGAGGGTACTTTTATAGCACACGGCTACTCCGAAGAGTGTCCCGGCACTGACGACCCTCACGAACCAACGTGGAAGATAAAACAGGGGGAGCGGGACAGAGTGAGGAAAAGAACGATTTTATTGCATAAAAAGCAGGGTCTCCAGATCCTTCCTAAATGCCAGCAGACTGGTGTTAGATCTGAGTGACAAAGGAAGAGCGTTCCAAAGCCGGGGGGCAAGATGTTTGAAAGACCGACCCCCGCAGCGGGCACGACGAATCACCGGGGTGACTGCCCTGGCCTGGGTGGCGGAACGCAAGGATCTGGAGGGAAGATAGAAGCTGATCCGTTTACGAAGATAACAGGCACTGGTACCATGGAGGGCCTTAAAGGCAATGGTCAGGGCTTTAAAAGTAATCAGTTTCTTAATAGGCAGCCAATGAAGGGTTTTAAGAAGTTCACTGGCCCTGGCTCTTCGGGTAAGGCCAAAAATGGCCCGGGCCTCCGAGTTCTGCACAACCTGGAGACTCGCAAGGAGGAAGTCCGGAAGGCCAAGGTATAGAACGTTGGAATAATCTAGGCGAGAGCCTATCAGGGCCTGTCCTGTAATCTTTCTATGCTCTAAGGAAAGAAGCGGCAGGAACTTCCTCAACATCTTCAGGATCGCAAAACACTTGCCGGCCAGCGCAGACACCTGGTCCCTGAAAGAGAGGCTATTATCAATCTGAATGCCCAGATTCTTTGTGGCCCCTGAATCGCTGGCAGGAGCGAACATGGCAGTAGGCCACCACTCCTTCCAACGAGGGTCTGCAGGACCGCCAAAGAAGAGCACCTCTGACTTATCGGGGTTGCACTTGAGGCTGTTGCGACTAAACCAGTCAAACACAGCCCGAGGCAGCCCCGAATGGATGGCCCGTCAAAGTCGCAGCCCCTGCCACACGTAAACAGCAGTTGTGTGTCATCTGCATACGAGACGATCTGGGCCCCGAAATCCTCCGCCAATGCCGCCAATGGGGTCATATAGATGTTAAAGAGCGAAGGGCTCAAAATTGAGCCCTGCGGAACTCCGACCTCCAAGGACGGCATGGCGGCTGAGAAAGGGGGGCCCAGACCGTTTGCTGGCGGTTCGAAAGAAATGACCTAAACCACTAAAACACCGTCCCCCTCAGACCAATCTCCCAGAGTCTAGAAAGGAGGCGGTCATGGGGGGCGGTGTCAAAGGCCGCCGACAGGTCCAGCATCACCAACATAGCTTTGCCTCCATTGTCTAAGGTTTCCTTAATCACCTCGGTGACCTCGAGCAGGGCTGTTTCGGTGCTCAGATTGGAGCGAAAACCAGACTGCGACTTGTGAAGTATGTCGTTGGTCTCGAGAAAGAGGGATAAGGTGGTGTGAATAAAGCAAGAGGAGTTAGCGCAGCACTTTACGGGGCAAAACTCTGGGGATTAAACAACATTGACCATCTTTTCAGATCCGAGAATACATTTTTGAAGGATTTGATGTCCCTCCCTCAGAGCACCACGACGTTGCCCCTGTTGCTGGATATGGGTTGCCGTTCGATCAAAGACCAGGCCCAACTTCGCCCGCTACTACTATGGGCTCGCCTGTGGAGGGTCCCTGAACTTGCTAGTGATGCAGAAGGGTTGTTAGAAATATTGTCGATGCCTGGCTGGTCTAAAATTGGGTGGCTCAATGATGTCAAAACTTTGCTCGGTGACCTAGGACTCGGGGATGCCTGGGTATCTAGATGTGCTCCCCCCAAAGCTGTCCTCAAGGCTATGTACTGGCAGTGGGTAGCCAACAAATTAAGTTCCAATCCCAAGCAAAGCAGAACAACCATCGAGTTCCTCAGGATCAAGGATGTGGCCTTCTGTGAACCCTACCTGGACTTGATTCCAAAATCCTTTGATAGGGCTTTGTATTTTAAGTTTCGGGTGGACTTGCTACCATTGAGAGAATTGTCTGCTCGCTGGAATATTCCGTCGCAGACTTCTCCCTTTTGTATATTTTGTTTTTCTAGAGTGGAGTCCGTTGCCCATTTTTTATTTGAATGCCCTGCTTATAAATCCCCGAGATCCAGGTGGCTAAAACCTCTATGCAGGGAGCTAGGTACAAGACATCATATAGTCGCTTTGCGAATATTGATGTCTGACACCCGGCCCCTGTATGTTTGTGACATGTCTAAATACTTAGGCTGGGCTTGGTCTATCAGATCCAAATGGCTAAAAGCATTGTTTAATTGTGGTCATGTATTTAGACCTTTTTATTTAATTTATTGGAAAGCACATTATTTTAATTGATTAGCCGATGGATTTTAAATGCCATGGGTTTTAACTGTTGTTTAATGTAATGCTTTTAAGATATTTCTTTTATCAAAATAAAGCGGATTGACTGACTGATATATATATGTATATATATATATATATATATATATATTCACTGAAAAAACCATAGGTTATAGACCATATATAGTTAGGGATTAGCATTTACAAAACCTTATTTTACTCACACAAAACCATTGAAATTCCATATATAGTTAGTTGTACTAACTATATATCGCGCACCCGCAATCCACTGCTGATCATGTCACATATTACATCATTCATGACATGGTCAGTGACATCACTGATGACATCACTGATGACATCTCAAATGACATCACTGATGACATCACTGATGACATCACTGATGACAACATCCAGTGACTGTATTTTTCTGTAAAGTTAAAATATGTCTTACATATTTAAGAATGAGTGGATGTATAAATGTCTGGATGAAGGATTTAGTAGGTGCATGACTGACTGTATGAGTGAGTGATTAAATGTGTCTCACTGAGTGCATGGGTTAGTGACTAAACTGTCTCAATTTGTGCATCATTACGTCTGTTGTTCTATAAACTGCTGCATGTGTTGATCAGTAGCTATATGATTAACTATATGGGTTACTGATTGGTTGCCCAAGTATTTGTATGGGAGACTGAGAGTGTGTATGGGTGGCTGGGAGGTGTATGACTCTGTGCATAGATGTGTGAGCAGTTGATTCACTAGATGTATGGGTTCAAAAGTGCATGTGGAAACAGCTGTATGGGCGGTTGACTGTGTGCATGAGTGTATTGGTGAGTGAATGGATATCTCAGTGCTACATGTCAAAGTAAGTACATATGTAAAACACAGTACATGTGAGAGTTGACATATATAAATAACTGTGCAAAAGAGCCAGTGAATGTGTGAGTGGCTGTATGGATCATTGTGAACTTGTATCAGGGATTGTATAAGAGAGTAAATATGTGTTAGTATATGTTTGAATAAGTAAGGTGTGTATAACTGTATAGTTGAGGAAATGGAGGTGTGATTGATTCTTTGCATGACTGACTAGGTGTGTGAGTAACTCCATGGATGAGTGACAGTCTGTGAGTGTCTGTTTACACTGAGTGTATCTAAGGTTATATTAGAGTCTGAAGAGCTTCATCGTATTATCACATGAATGATGTCATCAGTGATGTGATCAGTATTGTCAAATGAGATGTCATCAGTGATGTCATCAGTGATGTCATTTGAGATGTCATCAGTGATGTCATCAGTGATGTCATTTGAGATGTCATCAGTGATGTCATCAGTGATGTCACTGACCATGTCATGAATGATGTAATATGTGACATGATCAGCAGTGGATTGCGGGTGCGCGATATATAGTTAGTACAACTAACTATATATGGAATTTCAATGGTTTTGTGTGAGTAAAATAAGGTTTTGTAAATGCTAATCCCTAACTATATATGGTCTATAACCTATGGTTTTTTCAGTGAATTTTCAAGGTTTTGTAAATGCTAATTCCTAACTATATATGGTCTATAACCTATGGTTTTTTCAGTGAATTTCAATGGTTTTTTAATAGCAAATATCAAAACCTTTACAATGTATTCTTCTTTAAATCGAAAAATATTTTTTACATGTTTTTAATACAATTTTTTTTTTATTATTTTTATTGTTTCGCTCCCGGTACGCGAACCGGTTAGCTTCCCGTTAGCTCAATTCGGAGCCGCGACCCGGTCCGCGAACCGGTAAACGTTCCGTTTGCGCAACTGTCGCGTTAGAAAACAACATCGTGACGCGTCGCGTCAGCATGACGTTTCGCGTTCTCGCGTGATACGTCATATGACGTGCTACGTTAGCGTACCCGGAAGCGCAGCGGTACGCGAACCGGAAGCGATCCGCGGCGCGGCGCCGACCGCGTAACGTAAACACAGCAGGTCATGTGACTCGGTAATAACACTTTTCATTGGTTCATTTCACTTTTGGTTTCCTAATGATGTAATACTAGGTCATGTGATCTAAAATGAACACTTTTCATTGGTTTAGAACTTTTGCTTTTCCCAAATGATGAAAACCCCTCCTTCTTTCCTCACTCTGACTTTCATCTTGGTGAGAGAAAGACCCTTTATTTACATTGTGACATGGCTTCATTAGTGGCTTCAGCTGGTTCTAACCCACCACCTCCACCAAATCCAAAGAAGAGAGGACCACCTGCTGAAGTAATTTTACAACAAGAAGAGGAAGAACAGGAAGAGGAGGAAGAGGAGGAAGAGCCAAGGTTTTTGCCAGAGGAGCCCAGGAGGTATAATCGAAAAGAGAACTACATTTGGCAATTCTATAAATTTCCTGAGGGGCAAAAAAAAGTAAATGCACGCTACGTGTTTTGCCGTATATGCGGTGATAGACTGTCAAGGGGAACTGAAAAAAAGTACAGTTACGGTAATTATACTATGCATCGGCATATGAGTAGGTGGCATCCTAATAATTATAGTGCTGCCCAGCTACGTGATGAGCAACAAAATCCCCTTCCGATGGCAAGAAGATCGGTTGTTCCAGAGGTGTCGGGACCAGAGGCGAGGGAGATGATCCCAAACATTCAAATGTTGTTTGGGCACGTGAAGCAAGTGTGCGTGCACTGCGGCGATTTCATTTGCTACAGGGAAAGTAGCATCATTTTGATTATGAGAGCTATTCAGAATCATGTTAATGTTTGTCCGAAATGCCCCAAAAAATAAATTCTTTTTTTTTTGTTGCTCCTGTTGAGCCCTTTCCAATGGATCGTTTTTGTTTCCCCCCCCCAAAAAAAACCAAAAAAAATATAAAAACGTTCAGAAAATACAAAAAAAGTAAAAAAAAATTCAAAAAATACTAAAAAAAATATAAAACAACAAAAACATTAAAAAAAAGTTCTTTTCAGAACTACATCCCCGTTATAAAAAAATTGGTCGAATATTTGGAACTCTGCCAACCTCTATTTCTCTTAGTTCGCTCCCCGGAGCGCTACCCGGTACGCGAACCGGAAGCTAACCAAAAAAATTATTTTTTAAAAAAAAGAACAGTAAGTATAAGGGAAGGAAACAGACAGTTATGTGAAAAGAAAGACAGCTCTAGGGAGTAAACAAGAGATACTGTTACCCACAATCCACTGCTGATGATGTCACATATTACATCATTCATGACATGGTCAGTAACATCATCAGCAGTGGATTGCGGGTAACAGTATCCTTAGTTTACTCCCTATAGCTGTCTTTCTTTTAACATAACTGTCTGTTTCCTTCCCTTATAGTTACTGTTCTTTTTTTTAAAAAATTTTTTTGATCAGTCAGAAACAGTGACATTAATAGAAACAGAGAGAGTGAACAAGAGTGAAGAACTATGGTCCTCCTCAGCCACCCTCAGAAAACCAAGGGGGTCAAGATACATCTACCGTGCCCCCTTCTACCCATTCTGAACATTATTTGCCCTCCATCTTGTATCTTGATTCGACCGAAACACAAAATGGTGGACTCCCGTAACGCTGCTGGTTTGCGAACCGGGCCACTTCCCGGGAAGCGGTCCAAAAAAAAAGGTGGGAAAGTAATTCACAGACACTAAGAGTAATAGAGACGGAGTGAGTGAACAAGACTGAGGAACTATGAGAAGAGAGGGACTGAGAAAAAGAGTGGAAGGAGTTGAGTAAGTAGGTAATAGAGAAAGGAATGAGGAAAGTACCAAAGGCAGGAAACTGAGGGTTAAAGAAGTGAAGCAGTGGAACTAATAGTAGGTGAATGTGATAGAAATGTAACGAAAAGAGTACAACTATTTACCTTATAATTGCCGTTAAATTACTCACTTTTTATTTTTATACTTTCAATCTGTGAAAGAGAGAACCAACATTTGAAAAATATTAAAACATGTATTTAAAAATTACAAAAGACAAGGGAAAAGATTGAAGGACAAATAGTTTTTCAACAACTTTGACACTGACAGAAGCTTCTGCTTCTCCAGGCCCCCTACACAGTCCTAAAGATATACATTTTAAACTAACAGTATCTTGATACAGATGAAGTGAGGCCTATCTTAAAACATGGTGCATCTTTTGCATTGCTCTTGTTTCAGAAAAGTGTCGCTTCAGGATGCCAATAACATGTCTCCTATTCAGAGGTTTGTTTGAGGTGAGGCCTACTCAGAGTTCAAGATGAGATTTACACTTGTTGAAGTGTACAGAGGAGATAATATCTGTGAAAGTCTACCAATGAAGTGAGTCATGTCCACTGCACTCTTCAACAAAGTACAAACCTCCTATGTTTCCCTGGACAGACCTAAACTTGATCTGCACAATGTGATTCGTAATGATAGGAAACACAGGTGATGTAATTGAAATACGTGCAATTTATTTTGCTCATTTCTCAATCACATCACTTGCGTTTCCTTTGCTTAGGTATCTCATTGTGCAGATGTAGTCTAGCATATGAAAGAATACGCAGAAGTGCAGCACTGCATGCAACAACTTTGACACTTACAGAAGCCTCACCTTCTCCATGCCTCCTACACAGTTCTACATATACATCATAAATGCAAACAGTACAGAATTAATTATACATGTTAAATGGTTTATTTTTGCTGTTCTCAGAATGTATCAAAATTCACTAAAAACAGTGACTTGAAGGTATTCATCATGTAACAGCGGGGAAAAAAAACACAATCAAAATGATTGTGTTTAAAAAACCCATACAACATCAGAAATCAAAATTCAGAACTCCTTAAAGTTAACTTACTTTCCATGACGTCCAAGGATGTCCTATGAACAGCTTACACTCTTTTGTGCTGTTATTACTTTCAGCCCGCCACTTTCTGAAAGAAAATCTCCATCGTTTTTAAAAACACGTTACATGCAATAAATGACTTCTTGCTCTCTACCACAATTTTCCACAAGGCCAAATCTGGTCAGAGCCATTTATAAATCTTGGATTTCTTGTAAGCCAATCCCGTCATTTGGCATTTCCGCAACTTTCAGAATTAAAATGTTGAAGATCATTTTCACAATCCTGGAATAGTAATATCTTCCCCTTCTTGCTCAGTCATGTTCTACTTTTCCTATGACACTGATACAAGCAGACTTACACTACCTCTATGACTACTACAATTATTTAATTCTCTACATCACTTTTAATCACAAAGCAATGTAAAACAGTAGACAGCATTGCAGACTTACATTCCCTCTACTCCATGTTTTGATTGGCTGCTTCAATTAGTTTATAAAAAGAAACAGTTTTTCTGAACTCATTCAAAGTGCACGTATTTCTCCATAATGTCCAGTCCTATGGTTAGAAGTTATGTCTCTGAACTACACTTATCCTCAAGGCCAAATTGTGTAGGAGCCGTTAGAACTTCTTGAAATTCCACAGAGCACATCCCGAGATTATTCCCTAAAATTTTGGTTTTAAAAACACCAGGTAAGAGTTTTTAAGGTCATACGGCAATTTTTTTTTTAAAATTAAAACAGAATCATTGCAGAATGACCAGCCATTTCTAGACTTTAAATAAGCTGTGTAATGTCCTGATGTTATTGAAGGGCCGTCATGATATATAATTGCTGCAGTTACAAAAGTCCTTCCTGATATTGACAACTGCGAAGCTACAAAATTTTTAATTAAAGTTGTCAATTTTGTTCCATCAGGCCTACATCGTTGGAACATTAAAATGACATACTGGCCATATGTTCGTATAAATAATGTGGACATCATTTCAGATTTACATTGGCTACACTCCATGTTGTGATCAGCTGCTTTTACTAGCTTATTAAAGGAGACTGATTTACTGTCTGGCAAAGTTAAATATATAAATCTTTCTGAGTCTACACTAGTAGTACTTGATACCATACAGTTCTCGCAGTCATGCTGCCATTGATAAGAAAGCCCAAACAGCTGATCTACATCTACACCTTCAGCATGTAATACATCAAGCATATACATTAAAAACTCCTGACAATCTTGCTGAATATTTTGAGAGAATTGTGTTTGGCCTGAACATCTGTCTAACAGATTTCGAATTTCAGACACACTTTCTATGTTTCTTCTATCAGTGGTACATTTCTCTAACACAGAATTTAACAAACTGCAAAATCTTTGATCAGAATTGACCACAATCTCTTCTTTTACATATTTTAGAGAAAACAAAACATTAACCACTACATTAGCATAGCAGTTGACACCAGAACTGTTTTCAAACTGAAAACCAACAACATCCTCAACAGAATCCTTTTTGTTTCTGCTTGTAATTTTAGGTTCATTGACTTTTTGTCTTTTTGCTACAACCTCCCCAATATTGTTCTCATTTCTTCGTTTCCGGCCTACCACACATTTCTCAAACAAAGGATACTGAGGCAAATGTGGCGCATACTCTCTTCTTAACCTATTGTATTCCTTAACACAATCTAGATCCGCACAAATGTTTGTGACATCACACTCAATCAAGTACAATCCCGATAAAGTTCTAACTCGTGACAATGCCACATATGCCATACCCTCCTTGAACACAGAACTGCCAATATTCACCAATGCACTGTCTACACTTAAACCTTGCGATTTATGAATTGTCACCGCATATGCCAAGCAAACAGGAAACTGCTTACGGCGAACATATAAGTCTTTTACAAGCAAAAATCTAGCAGAACAACGAGCAATTAGCTGTACTTCCTCAATGCCATCAAATTTAATTTTTAAAAATTCAATTCCATCTCTATTTCTGTATTTCACAAAATCAACAACATTACCCATTGATCCATTTACCAGACCTCTTTCAACATGTAAATTCCTTCTTAAAATTATACGGCAGTTCAAGCACACATTCAGAGTCTTTTCAAAACCTGCAGTTTTAGATATACTCTTCTCTAATGAATCCAATTTTGTTTTCAGATTCTCAGACAAAATAATTGTTGGTCCCATATGCTCTACTCTATCAATAGCTTCCAGTTTCACAATCTCTTGCTTTTCTAAATGCAACATTTTGTTGTTAAATTTGGCACATTCTGCAAGAGTTGGCATCAAACATATTCCAGATTTCTTCTCAGTAATTTTCTGAAAAATATTCTCAGGCACAACATCTTGTTCTGGATATAAATTTGACAGTAATCGTGCATGTAAAGCTTCTTTCCCATGCTCGGTCACTTTTCCAATTCTAACATCTTGTAGAATAGTCTTGTAAACTTCATCCTTCGCCTGACGCATATTTTCATGCAGTTCAGCATAATTGAAGTTTAACCATATATTGACGTTGCCAATGCTGCCTAGGCACTTCCTGGTATCTTCATGCGTAAGCATTTTGAACACAGGTTGCCCTTTCACTGGTGTCAGCTGCAGAAGATCTCCGAAAACAATGATGTGTTTGCCACCAAATAACACATCATACTCTGTTTTGAGAACTTCTTGCATCCTCAAATGCACAAAGGCAAGCATGACATTGGAAACCATGCTTACTTCGTCAATGATAAGAATTTTCATTTTCCTCAAGATTCTTGAAACTTCAAAACAAGCATCTCCAGATAGCTTGTGATATTGTAATTTGTTGTCATGCTCCACTGGCAGCATCAGTAAACGATGTAAAGTAATCCCTTTAATATTATGTGCTGCCAGTCCAGTTGGAGCAGTGACAACACAAGACAGCGATGACTCTGTCCTTTCCTGCAAATAGCATGAAATTGCTTTAATGAGGAAACTTTTTCCAGTTCCCGCTTCTCCACTCACGTACAGTCGGACAGGCTTCAACGACGTACATGAGCACTCTTTCTTATCATGACTTAATCCATGATCAATTTGCATGGTAACTTCGTCATATATTTTCCTCTGCTCAACGTTGAGTTGTCTTTCCAACTCTTCTAAGTTAACCGCATCCTCTTGAGCATGTGCCATGGCTCTTTCCACTTCATTCATAGCAGTGGCAGCTTCATTTTCAATAACAGGTCCTCCTAGTGGATCCTGACTCAATGAAGCAGAACTCTGACTGTCCTGAGAACTGTCTCTGGCAATCTCGGCTGCAATCGTTGCTTCCTGCTCAATTTCCGCATTCAACATTTCTACATATTTGGGAAAAGCAGGACATTCTATGGTCTCCTTGGCGGCATTGAAAGAGTCTTCATAACAGAGGAAATCTCCAAGCAGTTCCTCTTCTGCACGCCAAGGCTTGAAAAGTTGCAAAAGTGCTAAATAGAAAAACTCCTTTTTTTCAGGAGATTCACCACTCAATTTTCGATGGTTTACCAAGTGGCATTTTCTTTGCTTGACACCAACTAACAAGTAGCATTCAGTCAGAAACCTGCTCATATATGAGGGTTGAAAGATTGCGTGTGCTGGTTGCGAAATCGATAATGGGACACCCTCAAGATAGTTACAGTGTTCCCATCAGAGTTCCATCCTGTACCGCCCTACATCATTTGGGAAAGCCACCATAAGTACACAGGGAAGAGCCCAATGTACGATTTGGCACAGCGTGGTGGAGATCAATACCCAATGAACTTGTGACAAGTAGGTGTCAGGATGTAACTAGTAAGCAGTGCTAAATAATGAAAATAAAATAATTTTTCAAAAATGTGGTGATGTTAAAAAGGGGTAGACGAAGGAAAATAGATTTATTAGCAACCTTCAACTCCCACTATCTAAAAACAGTGCAAAAAGGTAGTGTCAGCAAATTACTACCTCGACAGTTTATATAGTCACGGTCGACATGTTTCTGCAGCTTTTACCTGTGCCCCGGGGTCACTTGCTGCTTCTTCAGGACCTATCCTGCTACTGCTTAATTAGTGCATAATAAACAAGGAAACTTAAAACAAAATAAATTTCACCTTAGATTCTCCTGATGAGAGGACCAGTGGATTTCACAAACCAGCACACACATAAAAAGAAAAAGAAAGAACAAGCCTATTAGCAAAGCTCTCAGGCGAGGCTCGAATACAGAGCACAGTCTCGCAGTCAATGGTTTTTAATCCATCCCTTTACACACTTATTTTGAGATATCAAATATTCCCAAAAGAGCCCGATTACCACTTGTGTAAGAAAGCACTCACCCAATATTATGGAGAATGTTGCCCCACCTCACCCGGCATTAGCTCAGGTACTACGGAGCCCCGCTCTGTGTAAATAACAAACATATAAAAAGAATCAATTAAAGGAAGTACTGTTAGGTCAAGGCAGGCCACTCGATATAACGTGGTTCACAGAGGCGCTTGTTTCTGTCTACTGACTCACCTTTCCGTCGGTACTCCAGACGTCCAACTGGGCTGTCTGTGGGAGGTACCGACGGTCTGAGTCAGATCACTTTTATAAGCTATAGATCTCGTAAGCCTACATACACATACCGAAAGCGGAGGGGCGCCGCGCTCCTTGCTGCAAGCGTCAACAGTCCTCTTCCGGGTGTCTAGAGGTGTGTTCTGATTGGCTGACGCTGCGCGATGACGCGACCGCGTCACGCCAGGAACTATGGGCTTTGTGGTTTTGAAACAACCCGTGTCTAGTCTGGGAAGTCAAATCTATTGTGTAGAGGTCTCGTAATTGCAAAATGTTATTAGCATGCAACGCAGGCGTCATCCCGCATATTATCGTGACACCCTTGCATGAATAACTAAAATTTCCAAAGTTTTTTAAAAACGTTTAAACAACATGCCGGCGACTTATAATTGTAATAGATAGGAGCGCCAACTTCATGTGCCATCAGGACCCCGTGTGTCTCATTCACAAGGTCTCGTTCTGTGGTTGGTATCCATATCCAATATATGCTCTCAACACATCAGGAAAAGGCACAGTTAGGTCTTACCTAGAATCTCCATTGTAATCGCGCTACTCCTGCGCGGTATCCATTGGTTAATGGACAACAAACTACTAAGCACACACGCACCCAAGCAGCGAACATAGTATCATCTCCCTTAGTCTGCAAGCTGAAGGTTCTATGGTCTCCTTGGCGGCATTGAAAGAGTCTTCGTAACAGAGGAAATCTCCAAGCAGTTCCTCTTCTGCACGCCAAGGCTTGAAAAGTTGCAAAAGTGCTAAATAGAAAAACTCCTTTTTTTCAGGAGATTCACCACTCAATTTTCGATGGTTTAGCAAGTGGCATTTTCTTTGCTTGACCAGACATCCCTCACTTCCTATTACAGCATACACTCCTTTCTCAGTATCTTCTTTGATGTTCCTCTTGAATATGTAATTTTGCAGAACCTCATACAGACAAACATTCTCGAGGTGACTGCTTCGATTTGGATAATATGTATCCAACATGTTTGTCTTCAAAATGTCGGTACTGTTTGGCTCCTTTTCCGCCAAATACTCAATTTCCCGCACAGGTTTGAGAACTCGATTACGCGTTGCTGCAAGACCAAGACTCGCCCAAACGATACTCCTGGACTTGACATAGAGACTTGCTGAAGACAACCGGTCAGAACATTCGTACGCTCCGATTTCTCGATGCGACAACATCTTCAGACTGAAACTGTACAACTTCTTGCTGAGGCTCTTTTCATGGGAAATGTCCTCCCACATATCCTTCAATTCTGTCTTCTCTTTTTTGGTGATGTAAGACGTCACATACCGAGCCACAGCCATACAGTTATCAGCCACAAACTGTATATCCATGTTAGCATTCCACATGGACAAAATCACCGGGTTGTAGTCGTTGATGTACTTGGACTCTTCGTTCCTCTTCAAATTGTAAGTGTTTTTAAGTGATTTCTTCATGACATTGTGTCGCAGCGAAGACATCAAACTGTTTACTCTTCCTTTAGAAATCACCGGTCGTGGAAAGCCGAAACGACATTTAGTGTAGAACTTGTCCTTGTTTCGGAATTTACGACGGCAGTACTTTCCACATCGATGGCTTTGGAAACGCAGAACTTTTTCTCTTAGGCTTTTCTTCTCCTTTGCGTTTGGAACAGCACACGTAGAATACTGTTGGATGAAACTCATCACTGAGTCTTCTGGATCCGTTCCAAATTTAGGTGCATCCTTGATCCACAGCAACATATGTATATGAGGAGCACCTCTTGCTTGGTACTCCTTTCTCCAGAAGAAATCCAACACCTCTCCAAGAGGTGGATTCTTCTTATTCATGATGAAAGACATCATAGCTTCAAATCTATGATTGAAGTACCTACATACATTGACTGGATCCAAAGAGCACAGTTCTCCGGGTGTCTTGAATTCGATGTTATCTACGTTAGCATTTGCCTCTCGTAGAAATTCAAGTAAGTCTTCCCAGCCATACTCGGCACAGCTCAGAGTGAGGAACCATGTGGGAGTACCTAAGTTCCTCAGCATACATTTTAAATCACCATGACGACGGTACCAGTACTCATTAGTACCACGCTGACACGCCATGAGATTAATCAGGTGAGAATCCAAAATACTATCTTGGACATTGACTTTATCCATAAAGTCACTTGCCGAGATGTTTTGCATGTGTATACCACTTTTCAAGATGTGGTTCACTGCATATGACAGTCCAGACAGATCGCTTTCAAACAGGAGATGAAACAAATAAGGAATGCATTGTCGAAACCTAGCATCTCCTGCATACAATCGCAAAGTCCGGTATTCAGAAGCAGGAATTTGATGAGGTCGCTCATCATATCTTCCTCCCTGACCTGTTGGAAAAAGCTGTGGGAAACACCGAGCTTCCAAACTTTCCTCCCAAACACTAATGGGACTCCCTTTGGCTTGTTTCATTTGAAACAACTCAATAGCATTCCCCATGACTTCCTTGGAATGCAAAGGATGAACACTATAATGTTCATATATTTCTTCACTAGTAGAGGGTTCTACTTTCTCAATTTGACCAGCACACAAATCGCTATCCTCTTCCTCACTTACTTCCTCTTCTGCAACATATACATTCTTATAGTATTTATTATTTTTTTTCAAATACAATGTTGCCTTTTTAACTTTCCTAACATCTACTAAATCTTGCCATATTTTCTTATTCTTTGTCGGAACCCCATTAACTAAGATAACCAGAGGTTCCTCTTCCACTTTTTCTACTCCAATTGTGTTAATGTTTTTCTTCAAATCTAGAGGCAAATAAACAACTCTTCCCTTTAATCCTCTCTGTAAATCTGATGGAGGCAATTTCCCTGTCTTTGGCTCCATTCTTACAATAGCCTGAAAGGGATGGATACTTTGAATCAAAATAGATTCATAAGTATTTAAATCCTTCAATTCAGAAGGAATCTCAACCAATTCCAGATTATTATGAACTGCTCTAGCAGGCATCTGGTTTTGATTTAATTTGCAAGAACAATAAGTACACACACGTTGATCCAATCCCAAATCAAAACAATTTTCTACCATCAAGTATGTTGCAAAATCCTTCCATTCACTATTATTTTCCACAATTCTAAGTGGTAACAGTTAGTATGAGCGCTCAGCACAGTTAAGGTACAAGTGAAATCTTGAATCAAAGTAGATGTGGTGCTCAAAGAATGAGGGGGCTGGTTACCACAACCCCAAAGATAACCACAAGGGTACAAACTGTAAATTGTCCATCCGAGCACTCGTTCAGTATCACAAAAGTCTTTTATGGTTTTCACCAGTCCATTTAATATCCAATTTCTTCAGTTGTATCACAAATCATAAGTTCCAGTTGTATTCCAAATCATAAATCCAATATATGAAACGATGCAGCCAACACGTGTTTCGTCTGGTCAGTAGGACCATTGACTTCCTCAGGGCTCCAAACTTTAGTATCCAGCACCGTATTCCAAACTGTGTTTCGATATCTATTCACGTACCATCCTCCTAGTCTTGATTTAGTATAATCTCCTCGTATTCCAATCCTATCTCTAATAACCACACGTGTACGTGTCGTTAGTATTAGTTCTCTAACACGTGTTTCGTCTGGTCAGTAGGACCATTGACTTCCTCAGGGCTGCAACCCAAAATATCCACAATGAGTAACATTCTCTATATACATTATTTACAATTTAACCAAAGAATATCCTACTCTCCAATAGATTTCCTAGAGAGAGAAAAAGAGATACATCCACAAACCGTAAGATACTTCATAGTGTGTGTGGAAAGAGAGGACATGTAAACCAAAGTCGTGTTTTCATCAGTAATGCCTTGTGTTCAGACATGAAGTAAAATTAACTTAGGCAGCTAACGTTCTATCATGATCAAAGGATCCTAACTAAGGGTTCCTGGTGATGCCACAGATGCTAGGTCCACGCCCAATGAGACTGAATATTTCAATATAATAAGTCATCACCCTAACTTAGCGCAACAACATGGCAATCCGTACTTCATCTAAAACCATCATTTTGAGGACTCTCACCTCCAAACTTTAGTATCCAGCACCGTATTCCAAACTGTGTTTCGATATCTATTCACGTACCATCCTGCAATTATTTCAAAAAGTATATATATATATCTCAAATGTACGTACTATAATACTATCACAATTCTCTCTCTAGGAAATCTATTGGAGAGTAGGATATTCTTTGGTTAAATTGTAAATAATGTATATAGAGAATGTTACTCATTGTGGATATTTTGGGTTGCAGCCCTGAGGAAGTCAATGGTCCTACTGACCAGATGAAACACGTGTTAGAGAACTAATACTAACGACACGTACACGTGTGGTTATTAGAGATAGGATTGGAATACGAGGAGATTATACTAAATCAAGACTAGGAGGATGGTACGTGAATAGATATCGAAACACAGTTTGGAATACGGTGCTGGATACTAAAGTTTGGAGCCCTGATGAAGTCAATGGTCCTACTGACCAGACGAAACACGTGTTGGCTGCATCGTTTCATATATTGGATTTATGATTTGGAATACAACTGGAACTTATGATTTGTGATACAACTGAAGAAATTGGATATTAAATGGACTGGTGAAAACCATAAAAGACTTTTGTGATACTGAACGAGTGCTCGGATGGACAATTTACACTATTATTTTCCCTTTCACTTTTTGCATATAAATCCACTAACTTAGTCTGATTCTTATAATAAGTGCGTCGACAACACACACAAGTGAAATTCGGCCTCTCACTTGATTTCACCTCAAACGTCGCAATTTCCCTCTGGAAATTATCTGTACTGGAAACCTGTACACTATCTTCCACAAGACCCTCTTCTTCTTGCTCAATTTCAACATTCTCCTCTTTACTTCCAAAGTAACAAAACTCAATTTCTTCACATATATTCTTCACATCTATTTCAGAACCATGCAAAAGAGCAGCGCATAATTGTTTAAGCATAATTGCTGGACTCTTAGCATAATACAACATTCTAACTAATTTCCTCACTTTGTTATGATGCACTGCTAGCATCCTGAAATGATGAAAAACACTCTGGCATACTCTCCTGGAAAGACAAGCCAGTGAATGTCCATGCAAACCTGTCACTTCTCTTACTCTGCAAGGATCTAATTCTTGCAACAACATCATTTTCTGCTTCAAACTTTTCTTATTAAATGACCGTACAAAATCACAAAGCAAATTGATGGAATCCTGTCGCACACTGCAAATACTACTACACTTCCAGGTGTACACAGGACCCTTAGCACGTCTTCCTAAAACCTCATTACCTAACACCTCTTCTGCCTCTGTTGTCACAAGTTTTTCTTTTTCAACTGGACAACCATCTTTCACTTCATAAGCACGACCACTGGTGTCAACTGCATGCACCAAATCATTATCCTGGAAATAACTCTCCTCATTAAAAAATGCCTCACAGCTTGAACTATGCATCCATTCTCCAGAAAAAACTTCACAAAAATTACTACGATTAACTATTCTCTTCCATCTACTATTTCTTTTGAAATCAAAAATTGCCTTGTTTAGCTTCCTAATTCTATTGATTATCAAAATAAATAACTTACGTTTAATTTCAAATGCCTGATCAATAACTTTCTCAACTTTTTTTTTTGTCTTATAAAAAACCAGTTTCTGTTGACCTTTCTTAATATTTTTTAACAAATTGCCAATTATCCTGTTCCGGAACATTCGTTTACGAATCTCCCTAAACTGTTGTTTCCTTCTACTATCATGCACAGAGTTATCTCTTGCTCTAGCAGTAACATTTTTCATTGGCCTTTCTTTTCCATTTGATTTCCTTCTCGTTTTATGGACTGAAACATTTTCTGTAGTAATATTTTTTTTACTACACATATTTCTTATAAATTGTTTTGTGCTCTTACCCGGTGCTTTCTTCGTGACTTGACAAATCTTTTTGTTAGAGGACTGCTGCGTATTTTTTTTCACCTGCTGTCTTTGACGTTTTGCAGCCTTTCTCTGTCTTTCTATTGTAGGCATGGTGATATCTTGAAATGATCTGCAGTTGAATCTGTGGAAAAATATAATAAATAATGTTATTAACCATTATTACCAAACAGTAAATCAGTAACAGTGATAAAAAACTTAACACACTACTTGACATTTTAATTAGAAGATTTTTTAGTCGTTGGCAAATTTACAATACAGAAATACCAGAAAAGAAATGACATTTATATTTATGTTACCTATGCTATTTTATATGTGAATCTGATCTAATTTTATGAGCATATTTTAATATTTTATTGAAGACACTACACATAACCTGCTTTTGAAGGTGTCTTTATTTTTAAATTAAACGGTTTACCTTTTTACTTTTTATTAATTATAAATTTTAAAAATAAATGTTTATAGTTCCAAAGGCTCAAGCAGGTCAGCTTCCCATCCTATATCATATAATTCGGACAAATCTGCATCCTCATCACGCTCTTCTTCATCCTCAGGATTTAAATCATCCAAGGGATCAACATCCACTGATGTTTCAATTACAAGTTCAATGATGAGGTCAAAATCAACTGATTGCAGATTGTCGCTCATGTTGAGGTTGTCTTTATCTTTAAAGAAAGATAACAACAATGAGATGTTGCAGAGTAAGAGACAAATCTCACAGATTATAATAGTAAAATTGTTTAACAAGAGTAACATTTTGCAGCTATTATTTAGCCATGTCCAGCGATGCTGAGCAGGTGAAGCCTATGTCTAATCTTTCACTGAACAGGACTCATCTCTTCTTAACCTTGGATAAGCCTCACCGACTCTGTGTCCCCTGCACATACTTAAATGTAAAGGGGCAGATTTATGTTAAATGGCACATCCCCAGGCATGCACCAGTTAACGTGCACCACTGCTCTGCCACCCATGGTGTGCCGCATTTACAATCAGATAGGAGAAACCTGCGTCAAAACCCTGCGCCTGCTTGAAGCAGGCATAGGTCTTGACGCAACATTGTGGAGATGGTGCACCCCTGAGCCTTGCTGGAGCTGCATCGCACTTGCGATACAACTCCAGCAATGCGCCACCTTAACGGCACAGATGCGTCAAGCATCTGTGCCGTTTTTGCCCCATGCTGTGCCGCATTGTAAATGCAGCACACCATGGGTGGCGGAACAGCGGCGCAAGATGACTGGCACATCCCTGGTGATGCGCCAGTCATCATAAATCTATCCCTAAGCTTCTTATCTTGTTAGAGATGAACTGCCATATGTATCATCAAAATATTTTGCATTTCCTAAATAGCGAATTTTAAGGAATAAATAGCGATTCTTTACCATTCCTAATTTGCGATGAGCAAATTGCTAATTGCAAGTTACCCATTCATTTCCATGGGCTAGGAGGCTCATAGGAATGAAGGTTTAATTTGCGATTAGCAATTTGCTCATCACAAATTAGGAATTTTTCCAAGGGTGCAGGGGTGTCTCAAGAACACCCTGCTGCACCCCTGAAAAAGAAATTTGGGGGCATATGGCACACATACATGCCCTAAGGGCATGTGTTAGCGTCATATGGGACCTTTTGTTTTTTTTAAAAAAAGCTTTTTGAAAAGAATTCACAAATTACCACCAATTTACCACAATAGTTTCCAAATCCTTAATGTCATTTTTTACATATTTTTTGTTTGATACATTGCATTTAAGTAGTCACAAAATTTGCAAATCCTTCAGTGCAATTGCAAAATAAGGAATAGCAAATTTTGCTACTCCTTATTTTGCATCAAACTTGTTTGATACATACCATTTGTCTAATTAACATTCGCAAAGGCCAAAATTCGTAGAATTTTGATCTTTGCGAATGCTAATTAGCTTGATACATATGGCCCCAAGTGAGGCCTGTCTTACGACATGGTGCATCTTTTGCATCACTGCTGCATCGGTTTCATGTGGTACGTTTTTTTTACACCATGACATATCTGCCTAAATGCATCAATTTGTAATGTTGTCACCTCATAGCAAATCTTTTGCACCGCCGCTGCATCATAAAAGTGACGCACAGTGGCACAAAAGAGGCATACACCTATCATAAATCTGTCCCTAGCATTTTAAATGATTAATCCAGGATGACGATAAGGTGTGGCCTATCCAGAGGTTTGTTTAATGTGAGGCCTACTCAGGATTGCACATTAAAGTTACGCTTGATGAAGAATACAGAGGAGATAATACATGTAAAGGCCTACCAATGAAGTAAGTAATGTGCACTTTATTGCGCCAGTCATCATAAATGTATCCCTAAGCTTCTTATCTTGTTACAGATGAACCACCATATGTACCATCAAACTATTTTGCATTTCCTAAATAGCAAATTTTAAGGAATAAATAGCAATTCTTTACTATTCCTAATTTGCAATGAGCAAATTGCTAATTGCAAATTACCCATTCATTTCCATGGGCTAGGAGGCTCATAGGAATGAAGGTTGCAATTTGCGATTAGCAATTAGCTCATCACAAAATAGGAATTTTTTCAAGCGTGCAGGGGTATCTCAAGAACACCCTGCTGCACCCCTGAAAAATAAATTTGGGGGCATATGGCACACCTACATGCCCTAAGGGCATGTATGGGCGTCATATGGGACCTTTTGTTTTTTGGAAAAAAATGCTTTTTGAAAAGAATTCGCAATTTACCACAAACTAGAAGTTGGTGGTAGTTTCCAAATCCTTAATATCATTTTTTACATATTTTTTGTTTGATACATTGCATTTAAGGAATCGCAAATTTTGAATTAAGGACATTTTAAGTCATTTCCACATGTGCAGTGTTTTCAAATTATGATTTGAAAATCGTTTTTGGGGAAAAGTAATGGTTTGCAAATTTATGACAAGGACATAATGGTGTATGCTTCTCTATAAGGCATTTCAGTGTCTCTGATGTCATTTTTCCCATATTACATTATAAGAACTTTCCCCATGGAGCACATTCCTTGTAAATATGCTCCCACCTGTGCATGGCGAATTTAGATTTTGACTGTTTGAGTCACATAGCCATGTTAAAAGTGACCCAAAAAAATTGCAAACGTTTTAAAAAAACACATTCATGTGTCTTAAGGACATTTTAAGTCCTTTCCCCATGGACAATGTTTTCTAAGTGGCGCAAAAGAGGCATACACCTATCATAAATCTGTCCCTAGCATTTTAAATGATTAATTCAGGATAACAATAAGATGTGGCCTATCCAGAGGTTTGTTTAAAGTGAGGCCTACTCAGGATTGCAGATTAAAGTTACGCTTGATGAAGAATACAGAGGAGATAATACGTGTAAAGCTCTACCAATGAAGTAAGTGATTTCTACTTCATTGCGCCAGTCATCATAAATGTATCCCTAAGCTTCTTATCTTGTTAGACATCAACCGCCATATGTATCATATAACTATTTTGCATTTCCAAAAAAGCGAATTTTAAGGAATAAATAGCGATTCTTTACCATTCCAAATTTGCGATGAGAAAATTGCTAATTGCAAATTACCCATTCATTTCCATGGGCTAGGAGGCTCATATAAATGAAGGTGCAATTTGCGATTAACAATTTGCTCATCACAAATTAGGAATTTTTTTCAAAGGTGCAGGGGTGTCTCAAGAACACCCTGCTGCACCCCTGAAAAAGAAATTTGGGGGCATATGGCGCACATAAATTTTAACAACATTCCTTTACCTCAAAAACGATTTTCAAATCATAATTTCAAAACACTACACATGGGAAAATTACTTAGAATGTCCTTAAGACACATAAAAGCGTTTTTTGATTGCCTTTCCTGCATGGTTGGGTCACTTTTAACATGGCTATGTAACACAAACATTCAAAATCTAAATTTTCCATGCACATGTGGGAGCATATTTACAAGCAATTTGCGCCACAGAGAAAGGTCTTACACTAAAATGAGAAAAATAATATCAGGGACAGTCAATTGCCTTATAAAGAAGCATACACCATTATGTCCTTGTCATGAATTTAAAAACAATTCCTTTTCCCCAAAAACGATTTTCAAATCATAATTTCAAAACACTGCACATGGGAAAATGACTTAAAATGTCATTAAGACACATGAAAGCGTTTTTTGATTGCCTTTCCAGCATGGTTGGGTCACTTTTAACATGGCTATGTAACACAAACATTTAAAATCTAAATTTCCCATGCACAGGTCGGAGCATATTTACAAGCAACTTGCGCCACAGAGAAAGGTCTTACATTAAAATGGGAAAAATAACATCAGGGACAGTCAATTGCCGTATAAAGAAGCATACACCATTATGTCCTTGTCATAAATTTAAATCAATTCCTTTTCCCCCAAAACGATTTTCAAATCATAATTTCAAAACACTGCACATGGCAAAATTACTTAAAATGTCCTTAAGACACATAAAAGCATTTTTTCATTGCCTTTCCTGCATGTTTGTATCACTTTTAACATGGCTATGTAACACAAACATTCAAAATCAAAATTTTCCATGCACATGTGGGAGCATATTTACAAGCAATTTGCGCCACATAATTCATAATTTTCTCCTTAAAGCACACTATTCTCTATCTAAATTAAAGAAATATTTTCTCACCTTAGCAAATACTTTGAGTTTGAAAACAGTCTCAGAAACACACCAATTTGTCTTCAGCAGAGCAAAAGGTATGCACTCCAGAGTCTGCAGCTATCAAAAGCACAGAAATGCTGTAATTCTTCACACATATTTCTCATGTCACCCAATCAAAACTCTTCCCTCACTTTTTTTCAAATGAAAACCCTTCCCCCCTCTGCCCTTTCTGTCTTTTCTGCATGGCAACCACCTCTTGGAAGACTTCTGGTGTTTGCAAGTTCACACAACTTTGTTGCAATTGAACTCTGAACTCTCAGTGCACCTGCATATCCAGTGCATTCTTTCATTTAATGATTTTTTATTGACCATTCAAAATACATCTTTCAAAGAACACATCCGTGCACCCTAACTTTCTGTTTTCAGCAATCAAAATCCACCAATCACTGTTACTGCTTCATGAACACAGAAACTCCACAGTTTTTTTCATTTTAAACTCTCATTTTTTCAACTGCCATTTCATTGCCACACTTCATCTGACTGCAGGAGAACCTTCTCTCACCATGTTTTCTGTCTGGATTGTTGGACATAGTTATATTCACTGGGCTCAAAGGTACGTTGAAAACAGGAAATTACCTAACCTCAATTTACAAGATGTGGAAATTAAGTGGTTTGGCCACAGAGGATTAAAATGTCACCAATTGATACCATTGGTGAAAACCTTTATGCATTTGCCCAAACCTGACCTGTTAATTGTGCACTGTGGAGGTAATGACTTGGGCACTTTGACTGGTGTAGGTCTGGAAATGCTTTTAAAGGACACCTTTGAGCAATTAATGGCACTTTTTCCTCAGACTGCCTTGGTATATTCAAATATATGCCAAAGACAGAAATGGAGGTGGTCAAACCAATTTTGTCCACAAATTGAGAAGTCGAGGAAGCATGTAAACAAATCTGTTTCAGCTTACATGAGAGACCATGGAATGGGCTCCCTGTACAACAATAATTTGCGTTACTACATGCAAGATATCTACAGAGGAGATGGAGTTCACTTCTCAGATGAGGGCAACAGAGTTTTCACTCTGAATTTAAGAATGTGCATTGGTACCTACTTATAAGTACCTAAATGTACCATAAACCCAAAAGCTCTTCTCAGAGCTACCCTACATCTGATCACTCACAATTATTATTTTACTCTAACATTTTTCACTAATTTCCAACAAAGTACGCTCCCTGGGGCGCTACCCGGTACGCGAACCGGGAGCTAACCTCGCGAATTTTTTTTTAAAAATGTTTTTTTTTCGCACATATTAGCCTCCTCACCCACCCTCAGAAAACCTAGGGGGTCAAGATAACTCTACCGTGCCCCCTTGTACCCATTCTGAACATTATTTGCCCTCCATCTTGTATCTTAATTCGACCGAAACACAAAATGGTGGACTCCCGGAACGCTTAAGGTTCGCGAACCGAGGCGCTCAACGGTTCGCGTACCGGGTCGCTCTCTGGGAAGCGCACCATCAAAAAAGGTGGGAAAGTAGTTCACAGAAAAGCCACTGGAGACAATTTTACCAAATATAGATTAGCTCATACTACATACCAATCCCTACCATTTTCACAAATTTGATTGGAATTCCATTTAGTCATTTAGCCTGTAGACCTCTCTAAATACCCTGAGGTAAATTACTTCACAAAACACATCTGAAGTGTTGGAATTGACAACCAATGAAAATGTTACTTTCATTTTCTATTTTTTTTACCTGACATTTCATTGGTTATATACCTGAATATATATAAAGGAAGAGAAGAAAACACAGCCATTTTGACTACTACTTCTTGCTGTACATTTCAATAGTATTTTCACTAATTCCTTCAACTTCTTTCTAAAGGTAAGTTTTTATTTTTAAAACTGAAGTATATTGTGCACTATAAGTTAATATGGTAAACTTTTTCTGATAGATATATACTATCCCTCTGTAGTAGTTATAGATTTAGAGAGACTTCTCTGTTATAGTTATGGATGGAGTTAGGCTTCTCTTGTATAATTATGAATTTACTTACGTTAAATCACATACACTTTTTTATATTCCTACTTCCACTCTGATACTATACACTGCCCAAAGATAAATTCACTGATAAAAAATGCCTATCTAAAATTATTCCCAACATTGCCCATATCTCTACTAATATATATTTTTTTAATCCAAATTTCAGGCAAAATGGAAGGCGAAAACCAAGTTTCTTTTGAAATGGACCTGCAAGAGAGCAGCCAAGAATTGATTGATACAATTGATCAAATTGACATTGAATTTTTCGATGAAACTTGGGACAATGAACTACTGCAATGTGTACAAGCAGTAGATAACCTCCTTGCAAATGAGGACATTTTACACCCTCAGAGACTACAATGTATATTCCATGATAATTATGAAATTTCTGACAATGAAATGTTAGAAAGTTTAATAAATTATGAAACACAATCACATTAAAAAAAATGCTTAAAAAATAAAGAAAATAAAAAATAATCAACAAAAACAACAATCAATTAACATACAGCATTTAAAAAGTCTATCATTCATTTTTCATTGCAGTACGCTGCCCAGAACGCTTCCCGGTTCGCGGACCGGGCGCTCCCCACGCAAAAAAAACAAAAAATTTTTTTTGTTTTTTTTGCCCCGCGGGGCCCTTTTAAAACCTCCACATTAAACCTAGGGGGTCAGGGAGGATCTAATATGCCCCCTTATGGTCATTTTCGCCTTTGTTTTGGCCTCCTCTTGTCTCTCAATCCTACCGAGAGACAAGATGGCGGCCGCTCCGGACTGTTTGGAATGTTGACAGACACCGGAGAGCCAATCAGCTTAGCTACGCGAAGTTCCGGTACGCTTAAGGTCCGCGGACCGGAGCGCTGCCCGGAGCGCGCTTACAGATATATATCTTTTTTTAAACGTTAATTTCTCAAAATCCACTGGAGCACATATATTGAGACCTAGAAAAGGCACATCGGGCTACCAGTCCCTACAATTTTGCCAAGTTTCATGGAAATCCATTCAGCCGTTCGGGCTAAAAGTGAGGCCAACCGCCCTATGGAAAACTCAATGTTAAAAACACGTTTTGGGACCCCCCTTTTTTCTCGGCCCCCCCTTGACGAAACCCCCCCAAATTTCCAAGGGCTGCTCAGAAACAAAATGTTCCATTTTCCAGAAAATTTCAGCCAATTCCGTCCACAAACGCCAAAGTTATTAGACATAGAATTTTCAAAAATCCCATAGGGAAAAAATCCTAACTATATATACCTACTGGCGACCGCCAGTAGGTAATATACTAGTCTATCTAGATTGGTATATACATGTTGGTGATTAAAACATAACATTGATGATATGAATAAGTCAAATTAAAAATATACTATAAAAATAAAAGATGAAAAATTATATGAGTCATATATAAAGAATGTAGTTCATCCCAGCTTTTTTGTTATATTTGCTGAATTCTAGTCATTGGTCGACTGGTGAGTTCATTCCTCATCAGTGGACATTAGCATAGTCGCGTGCACATGCAGCATTCGTGTAATCTTTATGATAACCATGCAGAGCATGTTCATAATCAAGAGCAATTGGTTGCTCATCTTGGGCACTCAATGGTAGCTGTGACTCCTCTTGAGGGGGCTGATAAGATAACAGCAAGTCAAGCCATTCATCAAGAGCTCTGTCAAAAAGTGTCACCGGCGATTCTGTCTGTTATAGGTAGCATACTGGAACAGGACCATATGCATTGCTTGGAATTGTTTCTGGTGCTCATGCAGAGGTTGAATAACTGCTTCCATATGGCGATAAGCCACTGGGGGCTGTTTCAGATATAAATCCAATATGATTCTAGTTGGACAGTTTATGCACCAGAACTTGTGTCAGATCCATTTTGCGGAATGTGAGCATCTAGTGCTCATTGAGTTTAGATAACCAAGCATGTACCAGATAGCATGCTAGGTCTCTCTGCAGCTTTGCTCAGCTGGATATTTGTACTCCATATTGTCGATTACCTTGTTGGAACAGGAGAGAATTGCAGCAGATTAGCAGTCTGATAATTGGAAATTCTCCAAAAAGGCTGGGGAACAGAGAATGGAAAAATTACAGAATCAGTCCAAATACTGCTTTAAATCAAATCACCAGACAGATCCAATGTTTTAAAAAACATCCTTTTCGCCAGTTGTCACAGACAAATTCAACATTGTTTGCATGATATCTGCAAAATGTATCAGGTTTTTTGTGTGTAACAACTCCTGAATTTCTGAAGCAGTTCTGGTGATCTGCAGATCGTAAACTTCAACCAGAGAAAGCCAAAGGTACTTATTTTTTATAACAGAACAGAAGATAGTTTGCTTAAATCACCAAAACACATACATTTTATGCTCAAACTAGGCCATGGGATGTTCCTCATGGTATTTTTAGGTGGAGGATGCAAAGTTTTTCCATAGCACTGTATTGTTTCTGAAACCCTTATCAGGTACGCTTGCAGGGTTTCAACCCACTGCAAGTAGTATTAGTTAAAAATAAATGACAACTTATTCAGAAGTTCATGATGTATTTGAATGGATGCACTGGGAGAAACAGATTAAACATAGCTTAACCCTGGCATCAAAGCACTACACACTCTGTGCAATGATGTGGGGTAACACAGAAGGGAGTGTCCTTGGGGGTTTCTATAATTTGCTGTACTGACATACACAGGGTCATCTTCATTTTCATTTAAACAGATGTGTGAAAACAAAAACTTCCATGGATTGAACAATTGTGAATTGTGCATAGGTTCATATCAACTGATAGATTTATAATTCTGACATTTGTGAAAATGAAATTTGCAATAGGCAATGAAATATTACTGTGCGTAAGTCAGGTAATAGGTGGAGTGTCACTGACTGTAAATGGTGCATCATCAACTTGTTCTGTACTTAATAAAGTGCATGTAGATAAATTTTTTGCATGAATGTAAAATCTTATGGCTGAAACAGTGCTGTGTCATTAAGAAGTTGCTAAGGCACCGAACCTGATCTAAGTGTATATAATGCCCTATTTAGTTGTATGATTGCACTTAACTGAGCCAGTCGGTGTTGTAATAAGTTCAGGTCTCCTTTTAGAAGATCTAAAGCAGATGACAAAATGTGATTTAATAAGTACATTCTTTTAGAAAACGTGTGAATTCCATGGTTGATCATTTAAAAACTGTTTGTAAGTTTTCTTGATCTATTTGTGTGATTCTTTCTGCAGCTTTTTTCTTTGAATATTTCTTTAATTAATTATAAATGGCATATATTCATGTGGCAAGGAATACTTCATTTTGTTTAGGACTTGATCATAGAAGACCATCAGAAAAATCAATGTATTCATTAATGGAGGAAAAGTCAGATGAAAGACTAGAGGGTTCTAGCTAAGCCTGGGTGGAGTTTTGCTACGCGGAACTCCGTGAAGTGCAATCAAGCTCTGCTGCACTATGCAGAGCTACGCAATAGGCGTAATTTCTTTAGATACATGCAGTTCGCTGTGATTTTCAGTGCCAGGTGCTTTTTTTCTTTTTCTTTTTTTGTCCTCATATTCCACCAGGTTTCAAACATTACAGGTTGTTCGTGTACCATATGCTGTCTCAGTACAAGACGGGCAAGGGTTATAAACTGTTCCTATCTCGCGACCCGTCAGCATAATAAAAGTACCTTAAACCTGCAATTGAAAACCATGTGCTTGTGGATGTTACTGCCATAAAAAGAAAAAAAAAACTGGGAAAGTAGGACCCAGTATAGCGGAGAAGGTAAACCTTAGCAGCATAATCATTGGACCAGGGGGAACCCCCCCCCCAAAAAAAAAACCCGGACAACTAGTTCCATTTCAGCAAGAGCCAAAAGGATCTTTTATTGCGGTTCCCAGCTCTTGCTAAGTCAAGTTTAGACACTTGAAGGACTGAAGCTCGCCAATCAGGTAGTGACGGAGGTTGCTGATCCTTCCACTTTATACAGATCTCTCTTCTTGCCAGCAAAATGTAGTAGAAGATAAGATTTTTAGCTGGACTTCGAATTCCATCACTCACTCCCAATATGGCAAGGAGTAGATCTATAAAAATTTGGAAATCCAATGAATCAGAAAGCAACTGGCTAATGGAATCCCAAAAAACTGAAATACAGAGGCATTCAAAAAACATATGTGCGTTGGTGGCCTCCAACAAGCCACATCTAGCGCAGGCCACCGAGGAACCTTGGTTCGTTCTGAGAAACATGGCGGCAGAAAGCTAAGCTGCTGCGGTGCTCCATTCGATACCTCCCATTATGTCTCTAGTTTCGGATTAGCTTCGGGCTGCGTATACCGCAATGGTATATGCTGGATACTTTGAAGTCTAAGGGGGTCTTCACGGACTTTTGGGGTGGCTCACTGCTGCGCTGGGAGGCGGGTGATCGCCCTCCCACCCCTTCTCCACATTCCGTTCCGGCTTCCTTCTGTTGCCGGTGGACGGATTGCGGGGGTGTTGTCGAGCTCGGAGGCTCGGCTGTTTGTTCTGTGATGTATTCCTATAGGTTCTGTATCGATCCCCCTATTCCTGACCCTATTCTGGTTAACAAGTTAACTAGCAGCCATCCCGTGATGCAGAAAGCCCCCATGATGCAGGAACCGTTATCTGATTAAGCCACACTACGGCACAGGAACGTGTTATCTGATTAGGTCATAACGCTTGCCATCTAATTAGACAAGCGATATTCCTCCAGCCCCTGATAAGGCATACGGAGTTCTCAAAACAAATCAAACCTATGACAGACCAGGGAAAAACCCTGCGGCCATTGTTTTGATTTCACCAAGAACTTCAGCAAAAGAATGTGCTAACGACCAAGTCGTATGACATCCTTATTGACGTATCTATGTCCATCCTTACGTCAATCTCGGCACCGTAAAGGTATAAATATTACCGATATTGCCCTATGCGAACACACATGGTGGTGACGAGATCGGAGCAGCCAGACTTGCCGAAGCCCAGAGCAGAGCAGACCCCGCTGGCACAGCCCCGCCTTCCTGACGCGCTGAGAACGAGACGCTGTTTTCTCCTGCCGAGAAATCCAGCTCCGGCGCTTCCGGGTAGCCCTCGCAGGCAGCCTGGAATATCGAGACCAGAGACGAGAGATACCATCCCTCATTCATCCTAGATTCCAGGTACAGAACTGAATAACCCCTTGCAGAGAATTCTTGAGTCAGTCACTTGGCAAAACAAACTTAACTTAAACTGCTACTTTCTAGTCCCGGCCACGTATTAGGCTTAGGTCAGGTACATCTGGGGTAGGCGTAGTTAGAAACACCAGTTGAGTACGATTAGTCAAATGTATATGTGTATGTATCTATTTTATCCATTTTAAACCATCATATGGCTTAGAAACCATATCAATGTTTTTACAGTATTATTTTATACTTCTGCTTTTAATGTATGCACTTTACTTAACCATAAGTATTGCAATAATATCGATCCATTTCTCTTGTATGAGAAAAGAGACTGATCAATAAATAACATATTTTATTGAACACGCCCGTCTCTTCCTTTTCTCTACAATCTGGTGAGACTAAGAATGCACGTACTGACTGAGTAAAATAAGTCGTCTTTTGTTTTCACACGACTCTAGAGATACACTCTTGATTAGGGGAGAGCAAAGTTGTCATGTTCTATGGTTGTCAGAAACTAAATCCCTTCTTGTCTATCCAGGGAGGTTCAACTCCTCCTTGTCTATTCGAGAAAGTTTCTAGTGAACTCTGAGCTAGCTGGCAAACCCAAAACTTTAAGTCTAATATCGACAGTAGTAGACCTAGTTAACGTCTGGTCTAGGCCTATACTATTGAAGGTATTATTCCAATGCGCAGAGCCTATTGGGATAATAGGAACTACACTACATGGCGCCCAACGCGTTTGGATAGGCGATAAAACTAACGTAAGACATTTAGAGTAACTCAGTCGTGCTTTTTCACTCAGACCCCTTTTTTCCCATAATACTCCAAAGACGTCTGGAGTGGGTGAAAGGTAATATCCGCCAGACCTCGCAGGAGGAAACTCCTATGTATGGTTCTTGGTTTAGTCAACGTTGAAGGATACACTGTTCCAAAATATTGTGCATCTAATCTTTGTTTCCATAAGAACATGATCTGCAAACAAACAAAATAACCTTCCTGTCGGTAAAATGGTAGACAGTGATGAAGAAAGAGAGACAGCTAGATTAGCAGCTGAACTAGAAGCGGGTGATAATACTATGCAAGACGCAGACCCGGATATAATACTCATCCCGGTCAACGTAAGAAAATCTATAACTTTAAAACTTATAGAAAATGGACTGACACCTAGAGGTGGCACAGTCATATTCGTAATTGAGGCACACGAATATCGGCAGACAGAGGTATTCTATTCATGGATACACTTTCCAGCAGCGAACGCTGTAACAAAGCACTTCCACTATTACAAAACAGAGGATCCTCCTAATGAATACACTCCTTTCGAGGAGGTGGAAGTACCACTTAAATTTCAAGAGCATCTGCTCTTATTTAATGGCGCCCTAAAACATAATAATCACATCACCAGGCTCGGTCCATTAGGTAGACCAGGAGCAACGTGGCCGGTCCTAGCCGGATACACACCACATCCAGACATTGAAAGAATGCCTGCACCAGAGCTTTTAACACAGCTAAAACAATTAATAAAAGTACATAGACAATTAGTCCAATATGTAATGCGGACTTCAACAATCCAACCAGCAATTAAAATTCCACAGCTGACCCCTCATCAGGGGAACACAAATAAAATTACCCCACAGAACATACAGTCCTGCCTAGGTAAAGTACCAGCTAAACGGGAACAAATACCATTCTGGTTAGCACAAAAAATCACCAAAATAGAGGCGGTGTTTCCAGACACCACCCCGTTAGAAAAACACAGGATTCTGACTATCTGTCTTCCAATGGGAATCGCACCACACGTGGAGGACTGTGACACTTGGGGTACAGTCTTTGCTTCCATCTACACAAAGACGCATGGTGTTCCATCCATTTCGGTAATACCAGATGTGCTAAAACAAATTCAAGACGAATACGGTCCAGAACCCGCTTTAACTCTTGGTATGAAATTACTAAAAGACTTCAAGCAGGTCTCGGCTATATTATTAGCCAACATAAAGGGAGAAGCAGCAAACGTGGCGATCCGCCAGAGGTTAAAGGAGACAGATATAGCAGACCAACCAGCTGAAATTGCCAGAATTATAGAAAAATCCTATGAAGAACTAGGTAGAGATAGTTTAGGTGGAATACCAGTAAAACCACAACTGATTGAAAGTCCTGAAAAAATATTTTTTAATAATAATTCAACATCACAAAAAAAGAGCTGGGATGGAAACAAACAATCCAATCCTAAAGAAAAGAAATTCCAGTCCAGAGGAAGGTCTCCTCGGCGGAGAGAGAAATCTCCGAACCAAAGACACAGGTCACCCCAAAGTGACCCCTCTGGGAAAAGATATAACCTTAGAAATAGGGATAATATAAAGAAGCCTGATAGATATCAAGACATTGATACACGTCCCTCTCAATCTTTTCAGACTTCCTCGCAGAAATCGGAAAGAAGAGGACGATCAGAACAAAGAGAAGAGCACGCCAAGTCCAAAGACAAGGAATCTGCTCATCTAAAAAAGAAACTACAATTTCCAAAAAAGAAGGTAGCCAGTATCAAGGTAGTAAACAATGCCAAGAATACTGAGGACACAACTGAAAAACGGAGAATGGGCTCAGACAATGCTAGACAGCGCAGCAGAAGTGAGCATAGCTCGCAAAGTCCTTATGAATCTTCTGGAGACAGTGGACACGAATGAATATCTTCAAGTGGAAAATGCAGACACCAGAGTTAGCAAACCTCACAAAATATATGAAATAACTTTACGTATAGAAGGGGATAAGACTAGAAAAATAAGGGGCCTTTTTTGGGATAATCTCTCCAAGGGCTATGACATCCTTCTAGCTGAAAAAGACTAGCCACCAGAGTTTGTCAGGGAGTGCCCTCATGGCGAAGAAATAATTATGCCTGCCTTCTCAAATCATATTCCAATTCATAAAAAATATACACTTGCAAGAAAATGGGCAGTAGCTCAAGCTCCTGCTTTATATAAAAATCATGTAGGATGGGATGAGGACTCTCCTCCTCACAAAATCCAGTTAAAATCACAACCTACTGCACAAAGGCAGTATCCAATCAAGCAAGAAGCTAAAAAACAGGTAAAAGAAATCCTAGATCAATTAGAATACCAGGGGGTGATTGAAACTTGCACCTCACAAATGAACAACCCTTTGTTTCCGGTCTCCAAACCAGACAATTCATATCGTCTAGTTTTGGATTACCGACACCTTAACTCATGTTGCAAAACTTTTGCAGTGCAAAACTCGCATAGTGCTGCACTAATGAATAACATAGTGCGCAAAAAATACAAAACAACATTAGACATCTCTAATGGATTCTTTTGTCAAAACATAGCACCAGAGAGCAGATATTTGTCTGCGTTCTCAATAAATGGCACTCAAAAACAATTCTGTCGGTTAGCCCAGGGATACAAGAATAGCCCAGGGGTATTCTCAGCGAGAGTAACAGAATTACTACAAACATATGATGACGAAGCATTATCTTATGTCGACGACATATACCTAACAGATGATGACTTGGATACTCACTTGAAGAGAGTGAACACCATAATACTTGGGTTCGCAGCAGAGGGTTACAAATTCAACTTTAAAAAATCTAGAATTGCCCATCTAACAGTCCTGTTCTTAGGATACGAATTATCAAGTGAAGGCAAAAGCCTGGCTGACAATTTCCTAGAGAAATGTGCCGTACTCCAAGCACCTAGAACACTAAAAAACCTACAGTCAATTCTAGGCTTCCTAAATTTCGGAAGAACATACATTGCAAATTACGCAGAAAGGGTCAAACCCCTTTATGATCTAATAAAACCAGATTTTAAAAGAACCAATTGGACTCAAATACACACAGAAATTTTGAGATCCTTACAAACAGACATGTTAATTAAAACAAAATTAGAAACACGTGATAACACACGCAATCTTGTGATTCGAGTCATCCCAGGAAGATGCGGATTCACATACCTGACCTCTAATGAGGGAGAAAAGGTACCAATTGCATTCAAATCATACTTGTACACTAAGGCTGAAATGAAATTTAGCCCAACGGAAAAAATTCTTACTGCAACACAGACAGCTATAGCAAAAGAACGAGCCCTGGCACAAGGTAAACGAATAATAATCGTGACACCAATACCAGCCCTAGAGGCTGTAACAAAAGCAAGCATTCCAAATGCTAAAGCGCTCCATCCGAGATGGATACAATGGGCTAATTCTCTTGCTGCAACAGACGTGGCATACGAATTTGATCCTAACTTAAAAACACAAGAATTTCTCCAATATGAATTTGAATGTCCTCCGCCGACCGAGATTCTGCCTCTAGAACATTACGGCTGTATAATATATACAGACGGATCAGCACAACCCGCAGTAGGGGGTAAACAAGCTTACAGTGCTGCGTGCGCGATTGTTAAAGGTCGCTGGCACGAAGGAAAATTCAAACCAGCTATCACTAAGACACAATCTCTAGGAGATTGTACAGCTCAGCGAGCTGAACTACTGGCGTTTAAGATGGCGCTTGAAAATACCGATCGAGAATTCCCCAAACTCATAGTGTGCGATTCGTATTACTGCGTTCAGTCTTACAATGAATACTTGCAGATCTGGCTTCAGAATGGCTTTAAGGATGCAAAAGGAGGCACAATCAAGCATAAGATGCTCTGGGAACAAGTAGTTCTATTACAAAAAGAACTACCAAAGACTCACGTGATACATACGCTGAGTCATCAACGTGATGGCGTTCACGTTGCAGGGAATTCATTGGCTGATGAGGCCGCGAAGGCAGCTGTGCAAACGGCTTCCGTAGCTGCCATCACACGGTCAAAAACAAAAATAGACAGCGAAATATTACAGGCTGTCAGCGCTACAGAAAAGGATTCGATAGAAACACTCCCGAAAGGCTTTCCAGTAAAATACTCATACATAACTGATGCAAACAATGTTCCTTTTGCTCGAATCCCTGGAGTGGGGGATAGGGCAATTCCAAACATGGAACATAGGTTAGGACTGATAATAGCGGCACACGAAGGGCTTGCTTCAATACATGCTGGCGTCTCAGCCACAGTATCATTATTAAAACAGAGATACTGGTGGCCACAAATGAGAAGACAAACAAGGAACTATGTTTAAAATGTGAAATATGTCAAAGAATGAAAGTATCAACGGTGAGACGTCCAGCGCAGACGCCCCTTCTAATCTCGGATAAACCATTAGCCTGTGTTTACCTAGACCACTGTGGTCCCTTACAAAGGGATGGTAACTATAAATATATCTTGGTTGCAGTGGACTCATGCACGAGATTCATATGGATGTGGCCCCAGCGAACGGCTGACGTCTGGACTGTTATACAAAGATTTGCGAGTCTAAATGGCATATACGCTAGAAGCATGCTACGTTTGACCATTGTTTTCACTCTAGCCCTCCAGCCTGAGGGGAAACATGGCCAAATGAGCATAGCACAGCGGGACTCTTCTCACTTCCTTCCTGAGGGATACGGGATGGTGTAAAGAAAAAACCAAGGCATAAAGCTATCTATAACAGAAAGGATATTAGGTTCGGGAGCTGGGTGGGTCAAACATCTAATAAGTGTCCAACATAGTCTAAATAACCTGCCAAGAAATTCTCTGAAGGGATTCAGTCCGTACGAATTATTATTTGGAACTAGGATGTTAGTCTTAGACCTCGACAGTCAGACTTCAGTGGTGAAGGAAAAATGCTTTGATATCAAAGACCGTTTGGCTATTTTGCAGGACTTAACCGAAACAAGAAAAGACCTGAGCAACATAAAGTTGAAACAGCAGCCAACAACCACTGAAGAACCACCACCTGTCCCAGCAAGACCTGTCTGGATTCCAAAAGTCGGGGATCTAGTCAGAGAAAAGATCGCGGTAAAGAAGGAATTTGGGCCTTCTTACAGAAAAGCAGTTCCTGTCTTGTCTATCAACGGGACAAGATCAGTTGTACTACCGCCGCTTGCTGGTAAAAAGGAGAACCGAGTTGTATCCATCGACCTGGTAAAACCACAATCATGTGGCCGATAACAAATAGTAGGCCAAGTGGACTCCCGATAAGTGGTAGAACACCAAGATTTGCTACAAACACAGAGGTTCAATCTAAGAGGCTAATCACATTCGAGCCACCTACAGAACTACAACAAGGACTATGCAACAATGCAATGGAACTTAGACCTCTGAAAACCCAAATAAAAACATTTAGCAGAGACACACCAATCTATACTGAAGTAACAAACGACTATGCAAGAAACAGTAATCCTGAAACAATTGGAACAATTGACAGAACTGCATCCGGCTACTTCATAAACTTCGATGATTCCTCTGAAGGCTTCACTGAATCAAAAACACAGCCATCAACAAAAACCTTTAAAGATAAAGTTAAAGTACTTTTGAAACAACTGAAAGAAACATATCTGATTTCTCCATGGATTGAATTTTGGGTGGGTTTTGGTGCATTTATCCTCATACTTTGGCTCATCATGGTACTAACTTTGGGACGCTTCATTGAGGGAAAATATGCTAAAATGGACACAGCAAGTCAGAAAATCAACTTGGTCCTCAAACCACACACATCTTCACACGTCGAGAAAAGAGAACTTTCTTCAGTCAACTTCACAGCCAATCCTATACCGGGTGGGGTAGCATGGGACAACACTGACTACGAAATTTATGGTCCGGTTAAAATCCTGAAATATCCACACCAAATTAAGATCTCGTTGAGTGACTTTGTAAAACCAAGCTCATTTGCTGATGATTGGGACTTTGAAAGTATAAATAATATGATGTCTGACTTAGTGATGTCTGCTAAATTTACCAAACATGATTATTTGCAGGGTTCGACAAATTATGATAGTATGTACTGTTATAACCACTATGGTAACCATTTTCTACATAGATCTGCACAACCTAGAAATGTTTTAAATTATAATCAATGGGAACATTGTGCAACCCCTCCAAAAGGAAGCTCAAGAACCGTTTATGACAAATATTCATACTTTTCAGGTTTTAACACAAGTAATGCTGAAACATTTTATTTCAAATTGTCAAATAAGACAGGGACAAAGACCATGATAACAAACACGAAATTGATATATTCAGACTCATTCTTTGAACAGATGAATACTTTTGGTTTTGATTATTGGGACAAAAACGTTGAAGTAAAGAGTGTTTGGGGTACAAAAGAATGGCAAGTACAGGGTATAGAATCTTTGTTTAGAGCCTGCATGATCCCAGAACAAATTATATTTTTAAATGACACTGTTCAACAAACTACCTGTCTTGGACTAGCCAAAATCAAAGACTTAAATAAACCGTCTATTCCAAAACCAACAATGAACAGCAATAGCTCTACAGATGAAGAGATAGACGTAAATTATGTATTGAACCAAAACAGAACACATCCTGATTGGAAAAAGTGGTTGATCTGGCCCACAGATACTAATAACTGTCAAGACAGATTCCTGAACAAAACACAGGGGTTCAAAATGACCAGGCCAGACCCTAGATATTCCCAAAGACAACACCCAGGAATAATAACCACCTAAAGTGTGGGCAAATTATGCCTTCAATGGCTACAAACTTCCACACTGGCAGAAATTAAGCAACACCTAACTTTACTTACTGATGGTGCTGACTTGCGTGATTTCATCATGGGACCGCGCAAACATCGTCAGAAACGTTTCATAGCAGCCTCTGTATATGCAGCATACAACGAGGCCTGGAAGGTGACTCAAATTGAGACAGCAGAAAGAATACGGGAAATTGACCGTATTAATTTGGAAAAATCACTTTCTGTAGTGGACAATGGGTTAATGACTCTGTCCTCCAGAATTTTTTCTCTGGACAGCATTGTGTCTTCAGCAATCGACATATTATCGCAAGACTTACTGTTGTTACAACACGGTCAGTCTCAATTGCGTTCTATTGTACAGCTAGGCTGGACGTTACAAAATCTGTGTTCAGGCTATGTGCCTTGGCGTTTAATCAACACAACGTCACTATTCAATATCTTTAACCTTACTGATAAACAAATCAGTATGGCACAAAAGGGTGCTGATTATACAATCCTGAGCATTGAGAAACTCGAGAGATTACCAGTGACAATGTCAGAACGACCTGTCAGTGAATGGATAATACATGGGATAATTAATATTCCAATATCTACCTTCAGGTTTCAATACTGCCAAAAATATATACAGGCTGGCATGTACGAAAAATTGGGAAAAGGGTACATTAAAACAACATGGAACTTGCCCTATTCACATGCATGTGTCAGTAATAAAGGACAGAAAGTGTTTCTTAGTGGCAATAATTGTGCGATGTCACTAAGCGATACACTTCTGTGTAACGGAATTAGTTTGCATGGAGCCTGTGAAGGGAACTCAAATAACCTTTCATGTCACCAGCTAGGCGCACCTGCAACAGAGATAGAACCATTCTTTCAAAGACTCTATAATGGGAGTTACATTCTAATTGTGGACCGCAGATGCTGTAGTCTTATGCCCGGGACTCCTTATCTCGTAACTACGACTGCGAAGGTCAAGTGCTGTGGACGCTTATTGTTCCCCAGCTCCTTTCCAGACAGGGAGGCAAGGGCATGGCCCAACTTGAAAATGACTTCTATTCGAATAGATACTTTAAGCAGAATGAAAACAGTGCTTCTTCAGACGCCGACAAGGCTCACGTCATCAAAAGAAACGTATGATCTCCTAGTCGCAAGGACGACTGCAGAGATTCATTCATTGTTATCAACTAATTCCCCCATACATTTCGCAGACATCCTGAATGAAATCTTAAATATTTCTGATACCAGTGGAGTCTCAAAAGTATTTAAGACAGTATTTTCGATGGCATTAACACCATTCAAAGCCATACTGGGTATTTTTCCAGATTTCGTCCATTCGATTTTTGGCGGACTTCCCCTCATTTTGGGACTAATTGCAGGAATCCTATTCTTAGTCCTAATATTTCGTTATGGCAAACCATGTCACAGACAAAACACCTGCGACAAGGGAAGAAACAATCCTAGCCATTGGATACCGGGACCGGATATCGAAAATCCTGGGACTATCCCGGCTTAGAGACCTGAACATGACTTGGTTTCTTTCTTTTCGACCAATGTGGCAACAATGTGTTTTACCTATATTGCGGTGCTTGCTATGCGGAGAAGAATGCGTGTTAGACACCTGTCTGACGCTACAATCAGATGCGCCAATGGATGCAGAAACATTGTTGAGTCCAATAAAGGCTCATGCTTTGTGCTGCCCTCAATGGCTACCAATCCTGATGACGGCATTCGTGGAAGCTTCACCACTACGATTAAGGGGTAGTGAAGTTCAAGATGAAAGCAGCATTGATCAGGTACGACCTTCTGTCAGCAATTCTAATCAAAACGTCAATGGAGACAATCATGCGCACGAATGCATGGTTACATCTTTTTCCGAGTTAGTGGAACTCTCCCAGGAAGCTGTTGACAGCTTTTTCGACAGTCTAAATGATATGATGTTCTCACCAGAGCAGAAATAGAGACTTTTGAACAAGCTCGCACACGGCGTTCCCTGAATTTGGCCTTCAGCTAGAATAGCAAAATACCATGAACAATTTCCCTCCAGTTCACGGACAGCAATTTTTTTCAGCAGCCCCAAAATATTTTTCCATATTTTTCGGGACACTTATCTTCTGCTTAAAGTAAGAACTATTCTTAGAGAACTAAAATTTCTTATTTTAGATAGTTTATAGACATTAGCTGCCCGCTGGTATGTTCATAATTGTTTTATTCTGTGATGGAATGGTCTCGAACCTTTTTTCTGTATTAAGAGCCATTTCATGTGTAAATTCTCATATACAAATTAGTGATAATGTATAGATATGCGTGATTACTTTAGCATTATTCTACAGCTTGAGTGCATATAATACATGTGACTGTTTTTTCCGTATATTTGATAAAATTCAAAATGCATTTGTGTATTTTGGGGTGGTAAGGTATACACGATACTCTACAGTATGTTTTACTATGCATAGATTCGTAAATATGTCCATAGTTAGCGTGGAGTGGGTGTGATGTATTCCTATAGGTTCTGTATCGATCCCCCTATTCCTGACCCTATTCTGGTTAACAAGTTAACTAGCAGCCATCCCGTGATGCAGAAAGCCCCCATGATGCAGGAACCGTTATCTGATTAAGCCACACTACGGCACAGGAACGTGTTATCTGATTAGGTCATAACGCTTGCCATCTAATTAGACAAGCGATATTCCTCCAGCCCCTGATAAGGCATACAGAGTTCTCAAAACAAATCAAACCTATGACAGACCTGGGAAAAACCCTGCGGCCATTGTTTTGATTTCACCGAGAACTTCAGCAAAAGAATGTGCTAACGACCAGGTCGTATGACATCCTTATTGACGTATCTATGTCCATCCTTACGTCAATCTCGGCACCTTAAAGGTATAAATATTACCGATATTGCCCTATGCGAACACACGCGGTGGTGACGAGATCGGAGCAGCCAGACTTGCCGAAGCCCAGAGCAGAGCAGACCCCGCTGGCGCAGCCCCGCCTTCCTGACGCGCTGAGAACGAGACGCTGTTTTCTCCTGCTGAGAAATCCGGCTCCGGCGCTTCCGGGTAGCCCTCGCAGGCAGCCTGGAATATCGAGACCAGAGACGAGAGATACCATCCCTCATTCATCCTAGATTCCAGGTACAGAACTGAATAACCCCTTGCAGAGAATTCTTGAGTCAGTCACTTGGCAAAACAAACTTAACTTAAACTGCTACTTTCTAGTCCCGCCCACGTATTAGGCTTAGGTCAGGTACATCTGGGGTAGGCGTAGTTAGAAACACCAGTTGAGTACGATTAGTCAAATGTATATGTGTATGTATCTATTTTATCCATTTTAAACCATCATATGGCTTAGAAACCATATCAATGTTTTTACAGTATTATTTTATACTTCTGCTTTTAATGTATGCACTTTACTTAACCATAAGTATTGCAATAATATCGATCCATTTCTCTTGTATGAGAAAAGAGACTGATCAATAAATAACATCTTTTATTGAACACGCCCGTCTCTTCCTTTTCTCTACAATCTGGTGAGACTAAGAATGCACGTACTGACTGAGTAAAATAAGTCGTCTTTTGTTTTCACACGACTCTAGAGATACACTCTTGATTAGGGGAGAGCAAAGTTGTCATGTTCTATGGTTGTCAGAAACTAAATCCCTTCTTGTCTATCCAGGGAGGTTCAACTCCTCCTTGCCTATTCGAGAAAGTTTCTAGTGAACTCTGAGCTAGCTGGCAAACCCAAAGCTTTAAGTCTAATATCGACAGTAGTAGACCTAGTTAACGTCTGGTCTAGGCCTATACTATTGAAGGTATTATTCCAATGCGCAGAGCCTATTGGGATAATAGGAACTACACTACAGTTCTTCCGCCTCGTTGCCGGGATTGGGCTCGGTCCTTGGTCTGGGGCTACAGCTTTGGTGTAGGGCCGCCCTGGAGCTAAGGAGAGGGCGGCGGCTTCGGAGCCTTTTGCACGATTCTTGCGTTGCAAGCGGCAGCTCCAGTGGTTTCCCTGTCACTGTTGTGGGGGAAAAACTACTTAAGGACATGGAGCTGAGACAAGAACCAAGCAAGTTTTTTGATGCCCTAACAGAGCCCATTTTCGAGGTTAATAGGGATTGTGGCGTTTTTGCTAAAAACTAAAATAAAGCAGCAAGCTCAGTGAAAGCTGTACAGTCTGCTACAATAAAAAAGGGGTAAACATGGGGGCAAAAAGAAGGTTTTGGGAGTCAAGGGGGACACGGTACGATCAGGCGAGAGTGAAAGTGAGTCAGCCTCTACATCAATTGCGCCAGTGCCAGTTACAACATATTTTAAGCCTGGCAAGTCTGTTAAATTTGTGACTGCTGCACCTGTTTCTCCAAGCCTAAAGGTTTTGGGTCCAGCTAGAACTAAGAAGCCCTCCTCTTATTTGAATACAGAAATTAAAGCAAAGCGCGCAAAAGAATCTAAGACACTAAAAGGCTCTAATATACCTATAGATGCTGGGGCTGGGGCCAAAATGACACCTTCACTGCGCTCCTACTTCAAGGCCATTCCACCAGTGCTGCATCTTAAGGAGGGCTTTAGCCCGGATCAGTTTATTTCCTCGATTGCCAAAACGCTGGATTTAAGCGGAGCTTTCGCCAACAGTATGGATGAGTCCCCTTTTACGGCCCTTGCAGACGGTTTCTGCTCGGGTGAAGTCGAGGACGCCGACATAATTGTAAGCACAAATATTGACTATACTGCAGGGGAGGCAGAAACTGTACCGCCCTCCCAGGATGTCGAAAAAACCTCAATACCACTAGAAGGGGCAGGGGTGAGCTCAGAGGATATGGCAGCAGAGAAATTATTGGAATCGGTTAGTGCTCAGGTAGAGCCTCTACAGGCTGTTACTGATGCCCCCACGACTCCCACTTTGCAGTCTATGTTTCTAGCTTTGACCAGTGACATTAAAAATGGCTTTGAGGCTTCTAAAGCTAATCAACTGGAGATGAAGAATTTTTGTGAGTCCCTGGACAACAAGATAGACGGCCTGTATGCAAGAACATCAGCCCTGGAAGAGACCGTGGCGGGACTGTCACTACATCTAGAGCAGGCCAAAAGTGACATCATTAAACTTAAGAAAGAAGATCTGTTAATTGCTGAGAGGGTTGAAATTCTCAAAAACAATTCTAGACATAGTAATTTACGTATTTTGAATGTCCCTGAGGGAAATGAAGGGTCCGACATCAAGTTGTATGTGGTCTCTCTTTTGAAAGAAGCTTTGAATTTAGTGGAGTCATCTGAAGACCTGGCCAAGGACATCCAACGGATTCATAGAGATCCCTTTAGGAAAAATCCTAATAGAGACAAACCTCGCAATATTCTCGTAAACTTTCACACGTACACCCTTAAAGAAAATATTCTGACAGAGGCACTGAAGCACAAAATACTGACAGGGATAGGGTTAAACTTCCAAGTTAGATCTGATCTTTCAAGGGCTACCCTTGAGAAGCAATGGGAACTTGGCAGGCGTCTGGACGCTTTCAGAAGTGCAGGCGCATCAGCTCAGCTTAAGTTCCCTGCTTCACTTAGAATAATGTATAACAATAAAATGTTTAACATTAGGTCAGTCCAAGAAGCAGATGAGCTACTGCTTAATATTGGATGGTCTAAGGGTGGTTCGAAGGGCTCTACAGGTTGAGGGTTTTTCTATCTATTGCTCCCCTCTAGTACTCTTTAGAGGTTTCTATCCTTTTTTATGTTTAGTTCTCTCTATCTCACTTGGAAAAATAAATTAAACTTAAAGGGGAAAGGTAGGGGAAGTGAAGGAAGAAAGGAAAGAAAAAGAAAAAGGAAGGAAAAGAAGGAGAAAAAAAAGAAATGACAAAAAGGAAAATAAAATGCGGTGAGCACATAGGTTAGATTTAGGGCTAGCATATTTGAAATTTGGTCTAGTTTTGTAACCGCTACCCCACACAAATCGTCACTTTGGGAGTTTCCGAAGTTTACATGTATATTATAATTGCACAATAGGAGTATTGGGTCGGGGCACTATCTTCTGGACTAGTTCCGGATAGATAGGGCAAGGGTTTCCCGGGGGTGGGGGGGTGGAGGATAGTCCAGGGCACGGGGGGAGGGGTGGATAGGGAGAAGTAAAACAAAAACCTAATTTCCGATAAGTTTTTGGTTTGTTGTTGCTGGTCAAGAATTATTGGTATTAGTCTGGCAATTTTCTGTCTTTCGACTTGTGGTGGCCGTATGTGTTTGGGGCATGAAATTGCTGCTTCCTTATGAGTAATGTCAAAGTGGTCTCCTGGAATGTGAATGGCCTCCGCACCAGACCTAGGTCAGATAAGATCATGCAGTATTTGCGGGATCTGGATTCGCAGGTCATCTTTCTCCAGGAGACCCACTTGACTGAGGCGGAAGTACTCTCATTGGTAAAGAAAAATAGGTGGATTGATTTTTCTATCTCTACCTTTCAATCTTCCAATACTAGAGGGTCTTGGATAAGTTTAATATTGGAGAGAACTTTGGTTGCGCAGTAAGACTCTTATATTCTAAGCCTTCTGCCTGTGTGTTGGTGAATGGCGAACTGTCAGATCCCTTTCCTATTATGAGGGGAACCCGCCATGGTTGCCCTCTTTCCCCTCTATTGTTCGATCTATATATAGAGCCCTTCGCTCAGCGGTTGAGGGAAGAGGAGACTATTAAGCCATTTGTCTTTGGAGGGTGGGGGCGGAAAGTGGCTTTATATGCCGACGACATTTTGTTATTTTCTTCAGATATTACCTCAGCCTTTCCAGCAGCCATTAATCTTGCGCTAGAATTTGGTGAAATATCAGGCTATGAGGTTAATGCCTCCAAGACTGAGGTAATGATCTGGAATGATACTGATAGTATATTGAAAGTACAGCCTACTGCTATTCTCCGGTATCTGGGTCTGAATATAATCAAAGACATTAATAAAATCGCAATAGTTAATTTCACAAATGTCGCAAGGGAATGTCGAAATCTCATGCAAACTTGGTCTCATCTTCCGTTAACTTTGTTAGGACGTGTTAATTTAGTTAAAATGACAATCTTGCCAAAGGTGTCATTTCTCTTCAATACTATACCTCTTTTTTTCGACCCAACTGTTATCTCCAAGTTACAGGGAGACATAGCATCTTTTATTTGGGATAAACATATCCCTAGAATTGCATGGAAGAAGCTCAGGCGGCGCAGGGAGAAGGGGGGCTTGGCAGCACCGGATCTACAGGTATATGCTTGGACTTTCCAACTTAGTCATACCCGAATGTTGTTGAAAATGTTGTTGAAAATGCTGGTGGATCACGGAATTGGCTTGTTGTTCTCAGCTATGCTCAAAGGGGAAGCGGTTTCACAATCAGGTTTTTTGTTTAAATTTGGAGACCCCAAATTCTTTAAGAAAATTAAGTTGAAAGTTTTGCAGGGGATGGCGAAAACATGGTATAAGGTGAGGACCTTAGTTAAACTTGGTTACTTTTCTAGCAGGGCTCCGCTTTGGGATTCTCCTGGAATTCCTGAGTGTCTGAAAGACAGTTTGTCTGCTCCCTTGCGTGTTGGTGGTCTGGAGGTATGAGAAGACATATTTGTGGAGGGAAGCGTGTTACCATGGGAAGTTCTAAATATGAAAATAGGATTGAACCTCTCCAAATTTAAATATATCCAGATTACCAGCTGGATGCAGCATTATACCTCGCAAACATCAGCCCGGAGTGGAACTCCAAGTGGCGGTGGCAACCAACTTGAGGCTCTACTTTTAGACAAACCATCGGGCAAAAAAGAGGTTTCTGTGTGGTATAACTGGATACTGGAGGAGTCTGAAGGAGAATTTCAACTTCCAGAGGCATTGTGGGGCTCTGCCCTTGCATGCCCTAACCTAACTCATTTGTGGACCATATCATTTCAAATCCTATGGGATATTGTGAAGCCTGCATGGCTGCGTAGAAACCACCTATACATGCTTCATAGAGCATATCATTCTCCACAAAGGATTTAAAAATGTGTCCAAGGTTCAGTGCCAGGTGCTTGTTCACAGCGTGCAATCATCATGAACGGCATCATGCACAGCGCAAGATGGCGCTGCTTCTTTTCTGCCGCTAAAATAGATTTTTACTCGAGCTGCAGCGTTCTCAATACGAGCGGGTGGTTACTCAACGCAAGCAGTCACGACCATATGCGACCACTTGCAATGAGAAATCTGACCGCCTGTGTTGAAGAATCTCGCCGGGAGGTAGATTTTCATCGCTTGTGCCTGCCAACTTGACGGTGATGAACACGAGTGAGGGAAAACACTCTGCGAGCTCAGCGTAACGTGGAGTGCAGAAACCTCCATGAGCAGAGCGTAGTTCACCACCCAGAAGGGGCCGATTATGATGGAGGACAGACCTGAGTCCGTCCGCCACCATAGAGTAGGAGGGAACCTCTGCATGGCCTGCGGAGTTCCCTCCTGTGCAATTAGGATGTGACCGCCACCCTGGCGGTCACATCCTCTATTTTTACCATTGTGGCGGGTGCAGCTTTAAGCTGCATCCGCTGCAATGGTAAAAATGCATACATTGCATTTGTATGCAGAAAGCAGCAGGCACCGTGCGGTGTACCCCCCATGTGCACCCCCCAGCCCCCCTTCACCCAGGGGGCCCGCAACGGGCCCCCGCAGTGAAGTTACACATGCTTTTCCACGGAGGAAAACCCGCCGCGGAAAAGCATTTTGCACAGCCCATCCAAATATGGCTGACGGTGTCTGAGAGACACCGTCACCATATTAGAGCTTTTCCGCCGTGGTTGAAAGCCAACCGCGGCGGAAAAGCTGCGGACGGAAACCAGGACCCACCAGCCATCCTAATGTGGCGGTGGGTCTTTGGTGGGTCCGCAGAGGATTTTCCACATCCTCCGGGACGGCGGTGGCTTCCGCCGGCCCGCAGGATGCGGAAAATCCTCCATCATAATCGGCCCCTAAGTTCTAGCCATCATTGGCATGTGTAAAAGATGTTATGGTATGACTCAATAGGTAAAGTGCCTATAGACGGAACAGTATCCTGTTCATATAGGGGAAAACCTTGTGTATGAAGAGAGAGATCATACTGTATCTTTATATCACTGCACTCAAGGAAAAGGCCCACTGTACCCATCTCTGATGTAGGGCACAAGCATTAGGATTACTTGTCTTAGTGGCCACATCCAGTCCTGCTGTGGGAGAAACAATGATAATATGGCTTCCCGCATCAAAGTACACTCTTTTAAAATAGCTGTTTCTGCAGACACCAGGATTTTTTCAATAGAAGCAAAATGTTCTTCTGCCAGGGAAGTTCTAAATATGAAAATAGGATTGAACCTCTCCAAATTTAAATATATCCAGATTACCAGCTGGATGCAGCATTATACCTCGCAAACATCAGCCCGGAGTGGAACTCCAAGTGGCGGTGGCAACCAACTTGAGGCTCTACTTTTAGACAAACCATCGGGCAAAAAAGAGGTTTCTGTGTGGTATAACTGGATACTGGAGGAGTCTGAAGGAGAATTTCAACTTCCAGAGGCATTGTGGGGCTCTGCCCTTGCATGCCCTAACCTAACTCATTTGTGGACCATATCATTTCAAATCCTATGGGATATTGTGAAGCCTGCATGGCTGCGTAGAAACCACCTATACATGCTTCATAGAGCATATCATTCTCCACAAAGGATTTAAAAATGTGTCCAAGGTTCAGTGCCAGGTGCTTGTTCACAGCGTGCAATCATCATGAACGGCATCATGCACAGCGCAAGATGGCGCTGCTTCTTTTCTGCCGCTAAAATAGATTTTTACTCGAGCTGCAGCGTTCTCAATACGAGCGGGTGGTTACTCAACGCAAGCAGTCACGACCATATGCGACCACTTGCAATGAGAAATCTGACCGCCTGTGTTGAAGAATCTCGCCGGGAGGTAGATTTTCATCGCTTGTGCCTGCCAACTTGACGGTGATGAACACGAGTGAGGGAAAACACTCTGCGAGCTCAGCGTAACGTGGAGTGCAGAAACCTCCATGAGCAGAGCGTAGTTCACCACCCAGAAGGGGCCGATTATGATGGAGGACAGACCTGAGTCCGTCCGCCACCATAGAGTAGGAGGGAACCTCTGCATGGCCTGCGGAGTTCCCTCCTGTGCAATTAGGATGTGACCGCCACCCTGGCGGTCACATCCTCTATTTTTACCATTGTGGCGGGTGCAGCTTTAAGCTGCATCCGCTGCAATGGTAAAAATGCATACATTGCATTTGTATGCAGAAAGCAGCAGGCACCGTGCGGTGTACCCCCCATGTGCACCCCCCAGCCCCCCTTCACCCAGGGGGCCCGCAACGGGCCCCCGCAGTGAAGTTACACATGCTTTTCCACGGAGGAAAACCCGCCGCGGAAAAGCATTTTGCACAGCCCATCCAAATATGGCTGACGGTGTCTGAGAGACACCGTCACCATATTAGAGCTTTTCCGCCGTGGTTGAAAGCCAACCGCGGCGGAAAAGCTGCGGACGGAAACCAGGACCCACCAGCCATCCTAATGTGGCGGTGGGTCTTTGGTGGGTCCGCAGAGGATTTTCCACATCCTCCGGGACGGCGGTGGCTTCCGCCGGCCCGCAGGATGCGGAAAATCCTCCATCATAATCGGCCCCTAAGTTCTAGCCATCATTGGCATGTGTAAAAGATGTTATGGTATGACTCAATAGGTAAAGTGCCTATAGACGGAACAGTATCCTGTTCATATAGGGGAAAACCTTGTGTATGAAGAGAGAGATCATACTGTATCTTTATATCACTGCACTCAAGGAAAAGGCCCACTGTACCCATCTCTGATGTAGGGCACAAGCATTAGGATTACTTGTCTTAGTGGCCACATCCAGTCCTGCTGTGGGAGAAACAATGATAATATGGCTTCCCGCATCAAAGTACACTCTTTTAAAATAGCTGTTTCTGCAGACACCAGGATTTTTTCAATAGAAGCAAAATGTTCTTCTGCCAGGGAATACAAGTTTTACTTGTAAGCAATAGAGACATTCTGTCCTTTGCTGTAGGTCACATATATGTAACCATAGTGACTGTGTATGACTCTGATAACTAGGTTTGTTTTGTTATCCCTAGTTTGTAAATATTTAGTCTCAAGCATGTTTGCTCGTAGAGCGCAAGATATTGTGGAAGATAAGTTTAGATAACAATGGTGGCATCCATTTTGTATAATTTGACATTGTGATAATTCAATGATGATGGGAATCTTATACAAATATAATCATTGCTTGATATCACGTGACAGTCTTAAATGAGAGTTAGAGCTTTTAGTAAGCTGCCTGTAACGTGACACATTGCAAGGCTTGCACAAAAAGTAAATTTCAATGTTATTATATTTCTGCCTGCTTGCATTAGCAACAGGCCCTGTAGGCCTCAAAAGTGTGTTCAGCCACATCAGCTAATTTTGACCATTGTGATTGCATTTGGGCGTTAATGTTATAGTTAACTGTATGACTTTAGATACAGGGGACTTGTCATGTGCACATAGGATGATTTCCAACTTATTCTTGTGTAACAATGTACTGTAGGTTTCTGAGCACAAAATGTTTCTTCACCACCTGCCGGAACATGAGGGCCTAGACATGACCAGTTATAGTGAAATGTGTGGTCTGTGTCTATAAATGCTTGTGTTTTACTTCTGCTATTCGAGCACTCAGCACCCATATGAGTCTACCGTGCACATTAAATACATTCTCTTTATTTTACTCAGGTAGTTGTGACAAAGTTATGATTTTGGGTTCTACAGATCTTTTCAGTTTCCACCATATCAATATGTGAGTTCAACTACTGTTTGCATGAAAATGTGGGAAAAATCAGGTCATACAAAAGCTTCACTCTCCCCATGTACTAAGGCAAATATGTACTTCCAAAGTTAAGAAATCTCGCCAGGGATTGCAGCTTTTTCAGTGTGTTGGAGGGGTACAAGGTAGCACACTTCTGAAGGAAGTCTGATGCTAGACCCTTGCCCTCACTGGATAAATTGTATCCTAGGAAGGTCACCATCAGGTAGGCAATCTTAAATTGTATTTAAATTCAATTTGTAACCATGAGATGTTAATATGGTCACCACTCTGTCTACACGAGTTAGGTGTAGCTTCAAATCATCATCCTCCTCTTCATCATCATCAATTAGGTAGATATTATCAATGTATGCCAATAGCTGTGGATCTGTGGGACGATCTACATGATTTGCACTGAAAACAAGCCCAGACTATTCTTATAGCCCATGGGTAAATGTCAAAATGAAAATTGCACTCTGTCAAAGCTGGGAGCCGTTAAAAACTCACTTTTGGCACTATGTTTTGACTAAAAAGCCCTTGGAAACATCCAGGGTCATTTTGTATTTTTTCAGTATCAGTTTTGTCATTAAACGAGTGCTGTGCATGTTTTATACTGCTTTTTTACTGCTTAACTAGCAAAATTTCTGAATTGAGTGTCATTTGTTTTTAATCACTATCGCCTCCATTGTTATTTTAAAAACTTTCACTTACCCTCATTGCACAGCGCACTCTGAGTCCAGCCACAGCGTATTCGCCGGTCCACCACGGATTCTTCCGTTTGTGTGGAGGGATATTAAATGCTAAACCGGAAGTGCACGGGGGTCAGCAGTCTAGCTGCTGAAATTGTATAAAGCTGGCCAATGGCCCGATGCGCAGCGGACGCGTTTGAAGGCGAGCTCAGTCACTACGAGCACCAACTCGAGCACCAACTGGTAATGTGAAGCGCCTGGTAAAGGGCTTCACCTTCTTTACGGCCTAGCTAGCAAAATCTCTGAATTGCGTGTCATTTGTTTTTAATCACTATCGCCTCCATTTTAATTTAAAAAACTTTCACTTACTCTCATTGCCCAGCACACTCTGAAACCAGCCACAGCGTATTCCCCGGTCCACCAGGGAGTCTTCCGTTTGTGTGGAGGGATATTAAACGCTAAACCGGAAGTGCAGGCTGTTTCCACCACGCGCACTGGGGTCAGCAATCTAGCTGCTGAATTGTATAAAGTTTGTCAATGGCCCCAACGTGCAACAGGCACGCCGCTGGCAAGCCCGTCTGCGCCTGTCCACACCTGACCCGGGCCTAGGGCCAGAAACCCTGGTCCCTTGCTAAAACACGCTGGTCCTCCTTTTAATTCAAAATTGAGGCACATACAAACAGTTTCAAGTATACTGCTGAGCAATTAAAGGCCCTCCACATACCCCTGCATCCAAACTGTACTAGAGTACATTCAACTAGGAAATTACGAACCATGCACAAACTGTGGCTTCTACTTTTCTAGCAAAAAAACAAAGGTTGTGACAGGGTCCCAGGGGAAGGAAATGTAAAGACCTACACGTACCCTATCCCCTAATCTAGCTAATGAAACAACAGAAGGGGGTACTAGTAGTCTATAAGGGCTTATGAGATTTATGCTTACTCAAAAATGTTGTGTGTGTGTGTAAAGACTGCTGGGTGGAGAGAAAAGCAAAAAAAAAACATCAGCCCACCCATTGGCGGAGCTTCATCATTTGGGACTTTTCTGTATAGACTGGTATCCACCAAGTACCTTGCTTTCAGAAATCATAAGGGAACTATTGGTTACGGATCCACCAGTGATGAGCAGCCAAAAGAGTGTTGTAGTAGGGGGCTGTGGGGAAACAAAGTGTTGCAGTGCTCAAAGAAGGTGTATAGTGGTAATGTGAAATTAAAATTGACTATCTAGGTGCCGAACAAGAAACTTTATTAAGAGGGCCACCATGATGGCAAAATTAAAAGCAGTTACATTAATTGTAAATCACACAATTGAAACAAGTGAAACTCACAAGGTTTCAATATTATGAATAGAAAACCCCCCAAAAAAGGGAAATAGAAGTAAACCTGAGAGTATCACTGAAAAATGGCACCAGCATTGAATACAGCGCTCGCTATACCTATAAAGTACTAGTATAAACATCAGTTGTTTAAGAGAGAAGCAGGTTCCAAAGCAAGCTTCTGGTTAAGATAGCTCTGGCAGAGGAAGGAAAATAGTGACAAGCAATCCTCTGGCCTGCAATCAATGTGAAGGAAAAAAGACTGTGCATTTCAATCGAAAAACCCAGGCCCACCTGTCCGTCGGTACCTCCAAACCCCTACTGAGCCAAGGGGAAGGTAGCGTACCAGGCAGCGTGGCCGGGTTTAAATTATGCACTAGCGGACCAGAGGGAGAACCAAATCGACAATCATGGATTGGTTAAGCCGCGGACCAATGGCAGAGTCCGCCTCTAGTTCTGGATGAAGTGAAACACACTCGGCAGAGGACCTCGAACCGCAAAAGCAAAATGAGGAACGCGGCATTTCATTGGGTTGTCTGTTTCTGTACTGGGACCCCATTGGATGGTCTGAACGCCAATGGGATAGAATGAAAACCGAGAGATAAGATGACTTTAATGGATAGACTGCGAGCGCTCAACATCTTACACGTGCGACTCTGTTCATGGTTGGACCTGATTAATAAGTACATCAAACAGCGTGACTTATAGTGTAGTTTGTAAAGCAGCGTGACCCAACCCGCAGGTTAATACGTGGGTAGGCACAGTGATGTGTTGCAATTAGGAGTCGCGCTGGAAAATCACACGTGTCTAGAGAACACGTCATGGGGAAAAAAAGGCGCGTCATGCCTAGCGAGCCAATTGGATGTTACTGATATATACATGATGAACAGAGACACATCTACTGACCCTCCCTGTTAGACCTATCTACCGCTGTTAGATACAAAGCACGGAGTAATGAACAAAGAAATAGCCCTAAATAGTGGCCCATATCTAAGATCAATCCGCAGTGTGCATACAGACAGAGAGTCTGACAGCCAGAATAAATGTTATTACAGCGTGTGTCGGGTACACTCAAATTGAATAAACGGACAGCCTAAAAGGCTCATGTAGAAACTACCAGTCGTTGCTGCATATAGGGACTCACGAGTAAAAAAAGGTCTCTGGAGGATTAGGTATTTCCAAAGACATGACTCATGATACACCAACACTAAATAGACGTGTAGTGTTTAATGATGTTACAATGTACAGTGGAAAGAACAGTGAACAAATTGTCAAACGATATATAGAGTTACAGAGATAATATCATGAAAGAGGCAGTGACAGCAGTAACTAGATGGACATTAACTTAGAAAAGATCATCATTACCTAAGTTATCGGCTGTCGCATTCCGGATGCCACTGAGCGGGGTGGGCCCTGGAGGATTTCAGATTTGAACCCAAGGAATCTCGTCATTCAGCCCCACCGTGTCACACTTTAATCTGAAAATCCATTTTTGCTACTTGATAAATAAATAGCGGGAAAAGTCGCTAACGTGTTGTGGAACAAAAGGTTGCTCAAGTACTATCCACTTTATATCGTTAGCGGTATGTCTCATGGTCAGGAAATGGTTGGTCATGCGAGTAGCCTGCCGGTTACATCTGATGGTGCTCTTATGCTCCTGAATCCTGAGCTTTACTTTCCTCGTGGTCATACCAACATAGCGAAGGGAACACGGGCAAGTTATCAAGTAAATTACCCTTTCGCTATTGCAGTTGGTATGACGTTTCAGGAGCCAAGGGCGCTCCGTGCCAATGTCCACAGTCTTGGTCTTTTCTGTCTGTGGACATACCGAGCACGAGCCGCAAGGATAATGACCCTGTACTGGAGGAAGGTCCCATAAGGTAGTGATCGAATCTTGCTGTATTGAGCGTGGTCCTTGCTTTTCAAAATTGGTTAAATACCCAGAACCAATTTCTCAAATTCACGGTGGAGTATAGTGCGACAGAACTTCCGTTTCTTGACCTACTTATATTTCCGAAGGACGGCCACCTAGCTAGTAAGCTGTATCGCAAACCCATGTCAAGAAATTCTCTCCTCCAATTTGATAGTTTACGCAGGACGTAATAACCGACTGTATTAAACTTGACCAACGATCAAATATCCCTTGGCTGAGCCATATACATCATTGGTACAAAATACTGTATGGTTTGGACATTTTTAATAACTTGACAATGGGTTCCACACTATTGAAGCAGGAGTTGAAGGTCTCATTTTTGAAGTATGCAGCTGGGATTAGAATGGAAAAATATGAAAAACAAAGTACATTCACTCTCTGGCTGTCAGACTCTCTGTGTGTATACACAGGTGTGTTGAGGGGGTTATTGGCTCTGCAGCCACATGGACCAGGAGACGTCGAGGACAACCAGGAGCTGCATGCGAGTTGTCCCACAAAGGTGTCGAGTGCTGAGGGGTCGGTATCCGGCTGGAGCACCAACAAGCCTTGGCAGCGGCAACCCATGAAGAAGGACAAGAAAGGTTACGGCTCAAACCAGCAAGGTCCAGGAGACTCACCAAACACAGGGAAGTCAGAGCAGGCCTGGGGCAACCAGGGGAGGCCAAAATGAAAGTAGTGTTGAGCCTCAAGAAGGCCCACCGGCCAGAAGCAATGGAGTCGCAAGGGGACCTCAAGCAGTTTCACAAAGCAGCAGCCCACAGAGCACTCAGTGTGAGGAGGCCAGAGTTCTTTGTAGGAAAGAGTGCCAGAAGTCAGGGGTACTTGCAGCCCAGCGCACTTGTTTTGGGAATGCCAACAAGCATATGCACTTGCAAAAGTGCGCAGTGCACAGGGGTACAGGTATTACAGACCCCAGAAGGGATTCGGACTTCAAACTTGGTGAGATGGAAGCTCGGACCTCGAGGGAGTTGGAAACCCACCACCAGTGTTGCTGGAGCCTTTGGAGTCCATAGGAGCTCAGGAGCAGCAGACTGTTCAATCGTGATGTGGTGCCTGCAGTTGCAGGGAAGTGACTCCTTCACTTCAAGGGAGATGTCTTTGGGTGTTCTTGATGCTCCACAGGTCCTGCATGGAGCCTGCATGGTGCACGGTCACAGACGATGCTTTAGACTGATAAGGAGATGAAGTTTGACCCAAAAGAAGTCCAGCAAATCCGGAGTTTCCAGGCGGTCGAAGTTCAGTGGTTTCTGGTTCAGAATCTTGTCCACCTCAAATCTAGGGTCCTACAGCCAGGTAATCCCTTTTGTACCCACGGGAGAGGGTTGGACAGATTCAGAGGACCCTCCCAGGGGAGGGTCTGGGCAGTATGGAGGTTACTCTCACGTCCTTTGTCCAGTTTTGTGCCAGAGCAGGAGCCAATGGCTGCCAGGACCGGTTTGAAATGGACTATGCCCTCATGCAGACTTTCGGTCGCTGGCAAGCACACGCACCCAGGCCTAATACACTAAATCCTATCTGGGAGGTGGTCACACCTCCCTGTGACAGGATGACGACTGTTCGGCCTTCCGCTGCTCAAGCTTGGCTCAGCAGCAGAAGGGCAGAAATGTGTCTCTGGTGAGCAGCAACCATTTTGGGGGGTCCGGGACTAGAAGGCTGGCACCGAATAGGACACATTACAATGCATATGTTAAAACAAGTGTGTTGGAACTGGCCCTTCTTAAAGGGTCATCCTCAAACTTTTGGCTTCTTCCTCCCTTATTTTTCCTGACCCGTGGCTGTTGGCAATAGGACTCTGCGCACTTTACCACTGCTGATCAGTGCTAAAGTGCATATGCTCTCTGTGTAAATTGTTATTCTGATTGAATATACATGTTTGGCATATTTGTATCACCATGAAGTCCCTAGTAAAGTGCACTGGGTGTGCCAGGGGTGGTGATGACAAATGCTACTAGTGGGCCTGCAGCACTGATTGTGCCACCCACAGGAGTAGCCCTAAAATGATGTCTCAGGCCTGACACTGCAATGCCTGTGTGCAGTTTAGAACTGCCATGTCTTCCTGGTCAGTGTCCCCACTGACCTGGCCTAACCCTTCCCTTTTTGTGCACATCAGTCACCCCTATGGAAGGCCCAAGGTACCCCCCCCGGGCAGGGTGCAGTGTATGTAAAAGGTAGAGCATGTACTAGTGCTGGTGACATGCTCTGGTAGTGAATGTAAGGCTATCTTGCTCCATAGGTTAACATGGGGGATGCTGGCTACAGTGGTTAACAGCATTTCTTCCCATAGGAACATGATAGGACATAAGTATCTAGTATCCCTGAACTCAGAATTTAATAACACATCTTTTAGGAAATGTTGTTTTTAAATCCTGTGTTTGAGAACAGCACATTTAGAAAGTTGCTGTTCTCTTGTCTGACCCTTCTGTGTGCCTGGGCCTGTTTGTGTATTGACTGTCTGGTTTGAGAGTGACAGGGGCTGGGGGATTCCAGGTCTTCCTATTCTTCCTACCTGCAGTGTTGCCAGCGTTCCCTGTCTTCCCTGGATTGAGGCCGGGCTTGGCTCCGCCTTCTCCAAATCAGCAACCGACCGGCCGGGCTTGGCTCCGCCGGCCGGTACACAACTCCCAGCAGCCTTTGGGGCTTGTGACGTCGTCGCCTGAAACGAGCGCGCCAGGAGGCGCTTAAAGCCGCGGCAGGGGCTGAGTCCCCTGTCTTCCTATTCTTCCTACCTGCAGTGTTGCCAGCGCTCCCTGTCTTCCCTGGATTGAGGCCGGGCTTGGCTCCGCCATCTCCAAATCAGCAACCGACCGGCCGGGCTTGGCTCCGACGGCCGGTACACAACTCCCAGCAGCCTTTGGGGCTTGTGACGTCGTCCCCTGAAATGAGCGCGCCAGGAGGCGCTTAAAGCCGCGGCAGGGGCTGAGTCCCCTGTCTTCCTATTCTTCCTACCTGCAGTGTTGCCAGCGCTCCCTGTCTTCCCTGGACTGAGGCCGGGCTTGGCTCCGCCATCTCCAAATCAGCAACCGACCGGCCGGGCGTGGCTCCGCCGGCCGGTACACAACTCCCAGCAGCCTTTGGGGCTTGTGACGTCGTCGCCTGAAACGAGCGCGCCAGGAGGCGCTTAAAGCCGCGGCAGAGCCTTCGTCCCGCGAGGACGCGCGCGGGATGCGCCGGACGAAGCCCGGACAAAGGGCGGGCCGTCTGAGGCCATCCGAGGTTGGACTAGATTGGGTTGGGCCTGGGACCCTGCCCGAAAACTTTTACGATCTGTTGCAGTATACTGCCCATTTTGGACGACATTGCCCAGGGTATCTATTATAACTGTTGTGCTTTATGAGAAACTATCTCGCTTTGAGTGTATTGTCCATTTGAACTATGCCTGCGAAAAAGCAAACTCTTGCTAATACCACCATAGATAATTATCTTGTTCAAGTTGTGGCAAGAATAAACAGCGACAGGAGATCCTCATTGGGATTAGACTCATCTAACCAATCTCCCTTCGTCGATATAGAGACTGAGGATCCTTTTGCACAACAATTTAGCAGTCCATCTGGTGAAATACATGATTCTCTCCATGATACAATTATCATTCAGCCTAGTGGCATTGTTGCTAGTACTGAAGATAATAGTGACAGTGAAGTTGTGACTGTGATATCCACTAACAAAGAGTCCCCAATCCCCATTGCAGCCCCTGTCCCAGCCCCGAGAATCACAGGGGATAAAACAAAGGTTACGTCAAAACGGGAGGGTCTAAGGTCAGCTAGAAATAAAGTTGCATCCCCACCAAGGAAATCACTAGAGGATGAGGAGGATGATTTGACCGGCGAGGCTTATGTTACTCTCTCTAATGCTCAATTTAATAAACTATTGACTATGATGGATACAAAACTCAAAGGTATAGTTAAACCTCTGGTCAGTAAAATAGACAAGCTAACCTCTGAGGTTAGTCGATTGGAAGGTTTACTAGTAAAAACTCTGGGGGGAGGTAGGAAAACTACCGGAAGTCGTTCATTCTAGGATAGAGCCATTAGTGAGTAAAACAGCCTCGGTAGAAAAAAGTGGATTTATCCCTATCCCTGCGCCAAATACATCAATGGCTGCTCAGATTAATTCCTTAGGTGGTGCCTCAGATGTTACACCCCCCGTTCCCATTTTTGGTGATTCTAACACTGGGAAAGGGACTTTTGAGCTTGTAGTTGAAGCCTCCCCATTGGTTCTCGTCCTTGCAAATGTTCCCCCACTAGCTCAAGGTGAACATGAATCAACATCATCTTTAATAAATAAATCCTTATCGTGGCTCACTAACAACATGGTAATTTCTCCCTGGGGAAAGCAGCAACTCTCTGAAGAGCTTGTAAATGCGAGAAGGGTTCAGTGGATCGGTGACAGGGTCAAAAAGTTTAAGGGGGAGTGTGCTGTTCTCCACTTTTCAGACCCTGGGGTTTTGCCAAACATCTTGCCCAACATCTTACCTCCACAGCGAAGAGCAACTTCAATTGTTCCACTGACTTTGGATTTTTTCTACCCTAGGAAGGGAAGTGGACCGAATTCCAGTATTTTAAGAACAAAATGGAATGCTGTGACTAAAAAAGGCAGGATCGATGTTGGCTCTACTGAGTGGGGATTGGGTTTGCAAAATAGATTCTCTGCTCTCTCAAACCTGGATGCCTGTGACTGACAACCTTTTAACCATAATTCTATGTTGCAAATTTCCTGTGATGCATGTACCACTGGGGAGACCGGTTATCCAGTTGAGGCTCGATCTAAGAGGGCCCTTTCTGAGGTTACAGTTGGACCAACTAAAGAAAATGTAAACTGCAATGACATTGTTGATACGGTGTTGAATGGGTTTGTTTCTAGTCCCAATTCTATCATGGAAACCGACATGGGGAATTTATTGTCTTGGAATGTGGCTGGGCTATGTTCCAAGTTGGATTGTGTAGACTGGTTTGGATTTATAAGCAAGTACGATATTTGCATTTTTCAAGAGACTTGGGCCTGTGACCCTGTTTTTGCTTTGGGGTACTTACATTTTTACGTTCCAGCTACCAAGGGCCCAAAAGGGCGCCCGATGGGGTGCCTCACTATATGGGTCAGGCAGTCCCTAAAGGTTGTAGTAAAAAGTGTGGAGCTTGCCCAAAAAGATATCCAGCTCATTAGACTCATGAGCGATCTACCCATCTCCATTGACATCTATAACATATATGTTAGAGGAGGAAATACAGGAAAATCTGAGGTTCTCTTGAGCCTGTATAATCTTCTAGAGATACATTCAGCAAGGAAGAATATAATAATTGCAGGCGACTTAAATCGTACATTTGAACCTCTGATCACTGGTGAGGCCTTACTGGGTGAAGAGGAAGACAAGCAATGGGATATTCCCACATTAGATACTACTCCAGTAACTCGCTGGACTGCGGATATATTAGGTATAAATGCAATGTGCCTTGAACACGGGCTAAGAGCTCTGAATGGTCGTACTAAGTCAGATAGAGTTCCAGCCATGACTTTCTATAATGGGAGAAACAAAAGCCGCATTGATTATGTCATCTGTAGCATGTCTATATGGTCATCTGTTAGTGATATGGTAGTAACAGAAAGGATAGAGAGCGACCATAACCCTTTATGCGTTTCTCATAAATGGTGGCTGTCTGAAGTCATTGTATCTATCCCCCGTGACGATCTTTTACCACCGTTGATTACACCAACAAATGACATGCGCAGGTTGAGGTGGTCAGGTGTCAGGACAGATCAGCAGGTCCTAGAAAAAATAGGAGCCGCGACTGACAAGGCTATCGAGGCCTTGGAGTGCGTGGCTGGGATCTCTATGGGCCATGACGATACAACCAAAGCACATGTGACTCTCTTTAATGAAATTAAATGTTATTTTCTAAAACCCGTAAATAGAAAGAGGGTATGTGCTTATAGAGCTGCTAAGTGGTATAATCATGATTGCAAGGTGGCACGAACCAACTTGGGAGCCGCGATCAAGAACAATAATTTGGGGGAGATTCGATTTGCTAGGAAGCACTATAAAAACTGTATTGCTAAGGCGAAAAGAGATTGGGACGAAGCCAATTGGAACAAGCTGAAATGTGCAAGTGATCGTAAACACTCTAGATTATTTTGGCACATAGTCAAATGGGGTCACGAAAGGTCTGAAGAAGCAAGTAATAACAATGTCCCACATGACGCTTGGGTCAAATTCTTCAGTGAACAGTACTCTACTGGGGATCAGTCTGTAAGTAGTATTTGCCCTACCTATTTGTTTGCAGAAGACAACATCTTCGCACAGAGTGAAGTATTGTCTGCCCTTAAAACTGTACATAGTGGCCGAGCTCCTGGCATTGATGGGGTCCCAGCGGATGTTTTTCTAAATGACACTGGAAGGTGGAGTAAATACATTTACCTACTAATAAACAACATTGCCAAGGGTGCAGAAATCCCGGTATCATGGCGGGGTGCTGTAATCATCCCTGTATATAAAAAGGGAGATCGTGCCCAACCTTGTAATTACCGCCCAATCAGCTTAATTGATACTGTTCAAAAAATTGTGGGGCGAGTGATTATAAACAGTTTGCTTGATTGGGCGGAGGACCACAATATTTTATCTCCTTTTCAGGCTGGGTTCCGCAGGGCTACTAGCACTGTGGACCAGGTCTTCCGCTTTCAACTGATCCAGTGGAGGACCGTGGTGCTGGGTGGAGGCAGTCTCTATGCAGCATTTGTTGATCTGCGGGCTGCATTCAACCTGGTACCACGGGCAAAATTGTGGGAAGTGCTTGCGGCTCTGGGGGTTCCAGGGGCCCTGCTGACCTTGATCATGAGATTGCATGAAGGTACTTATGCCAAAATTCAATGGGGTGGGTACGGAAATGATACTGTCGAATTTCCTGTTGAGCGCGGGGTTCGACAAGGATGCTCAATGGCACCAACATTGTTTACCCTTTTTATTAATGGCATTGTCCCCCGCATGCAATCACATGTTGTGGATGCTCCCTCTCTCGCAGGTGTAAAAGTTCCTATTTTAATGTTTGCCGATGACACCTTAATTTTATCTAAATCCCCAAGTGGTCTGCAAAAAGCATTGGCAATATTTGATAAGTTTTGTGGCGATCACGGTCTGGAGGTGAACGCTTCTAAGACAAAACTCATGGTTTTTAATCCTCATAGAAATTTTAAATCCAAAATTACCATGAGTGGACGCAACCTAGAAGTTGTAAAATCCTTTACATATCTAGGGATCCTTATCTCTAATGATAATAGATGGAACCAACATCTAAATATTGCAGTATTAAGACATAAGCAACTAGCTGGTACCATCATAAAGGAGCATAGGAAATCGCTGACCAAACCGATTAAACCACCCTTGATCATATATGAGGCAAAAGCAATTGGGTCAGCATTGTATGGGGCTGAGTTGTGGGGGCAAGAAAACCTGCAGGAGCTCCAAACATCTGAGAACAACTTCCTAAGGAAACTTACAGGCACCCCACAGAGCAGCCCGCTTTTGCCTCTGAGATACGAGCTTGGCAGGAGAGAAATCTCGGAAATGGGTAAACTACGACCGATCTTATATTGGCATAGGCTTTGGACTACACCTGAGCTCTCCCACTACGCGGATGGGTTTGTTGATGTCATTAAAGCGGATCGTTTTAACAAAATTAGATGGTTTAAATCACTAAAATTAGCATTATGTGAACTAGGACTAAATGAACTATGGTCTGATCCAGCTGGGTCATAATTCCCCTCTAAGTCAATCCTAAAAAATATATTTTGGGAACGGGTTGCAAATAAGAGTTTGCTCAGTATTAACAACGGGTCCATGACTACCACCTTTCTCGAGGTTAAACTGTTCCCTACATATGAAATGTATTGGGATTACATATCGAAACCCATGGATAGGAAACTGTTTTTTCAACTAAGGGCTGGCTCTCTCCCTCTCCGCAATTTAACATCTAAGTGGAGAGAAGGAGGACCAGCTACTTGCCCAGTTTGTGGGGAAGGAAATGAAACACTTGGTCATTTTTTGTTTTCCTGCCATGTATATTCTGCTCCAAGGCGAGTTTGGTTGGCACCTATGTGTAGGAACTTGGGTACTAAAAGTAGTATGGTAGCTTTGCGTATTGTTAGATCTACTTCAGTCAGTCAAAATACACTTTATTCGATTTTTGTTAAAATCATAAAAGGCAGGAATAATACATACATTTAAAACATTTTAAAACATTTTAAAAATACCCACAAAACATTTATTTCACACAGCATCCTTAAAAAGGTCACTTAGTTAAAGTTAAAATTAATATATAGAGGTTCACTTTTAGTTTAGAACAATACAGTTCTCGGGCTTCTTTTGTTTTTTCCTCTATAAGCGGCTGTTAAAAAACTAGCAACACAGAAAGTGACATGTGCGTCTGGTAACCGTTGAAGAAAAAGCAAGGCTGGTCTCACTTGTATAAAGCCCATGGTTTTCAAGAGAGGTAGTAGATATTTTCCCCTCTCCAAATTGTAAAGCCCACAAAAAAACATAAAATGGAGAGTATCCTGATTAGAGAACTGATCACACTCACAAGGTGGTGCATGCTCAGGTTTTCCCCATACGGGGAAACAGCCTAGTGAGTAGTGGATCAAGTTCATTCTAAATCTGGTTAATAAAAATCTATGCAGGGGTTTAGTAACAAATTGCAGATATGGTTCCATAGCGGGGGAAGAGGACAAGACCAAATGTGCTCTTACTAATGGTTTCTTGACTTCCAACTCCTCTCTATCTAAACATATCCTCCCCTGGAATTCTTTCTTAATCCAAGCAATGTCCCTTTTCCTGATGTTTGAAGGTGTTGTATATAGGTCTGGTCTCCCGAGGGCAGTGAAAGATGACTTTATATATTTCAACCATAATATTTTCATTGCCCCCTCCCTTGCAATCACGTCTTTAAGAATTATATGGTTTAAAGACAACTCTGTGTTTAACCAGGTATTGGCCCAGAAAAGTAAAGGGGCCAATTTCAGTCCATCTGTAATATAGGGTAGGCCAACTTCTTCATGTATGGAATAGGTGGGGGTAGAATTTGGGACCGATAAAATTCTTCTAATAAGCTTGTTTTCAACCCTCTGTATGCTATCCAAGTTAGCATATCCCCACAGAGCTGCACCATATGAAGCAATGGAAACGCATTTACTTTTATAAACTTTTAACACAGCCTCCATTGGTTTAGCCCCTAATCTTTTCGTAAAGGCCATCAGGGCTGCTGTGGACCGAGCTAAGGAAATGTTCTTGGCCTTAATCTGCGGAGCCCAAGAACCTTTCTCATTGAACAGGACCCCTAAATATGGGAAAACAGGGACCCTGGAGAGAACCTTACCCTTACATGTAAAGATTTTAGTATATGATTTATTTTTCTGTGGGCCCACAATCATTGTGTGTGATTTAGTTGCATTAATTTTTAGGTCTAAGTTAACCATAAATGAGCCAAAGAGCTCTAAAAGGGTCTGTAGACCAATGCCCGTGCGGGCGATGAGAACGGCATCGTCCGCATAAAGGAGAGCCGGAATCTGTTTCCCACCTGCCCGCGGTACATCTGCATTGCCTGTTGACAAAAACTTCTTCAAAGATCTACTTCTTTGACCTGGATTATAATTGCGACTGCAAAGTACCTGGGGTGGGCATGGGTAATTAGGCAGAGATTGCTAGTAGGGTAACTACTCTCTGCCTAGTTGATCAGAGACTGCTAGATTATCTATTCTCTGTATTGGCTCACTTTATGTGTCATTTCGGATTGAAATTTCATTGATTTTTAGCATTGATATTGTATCTGTTATTAACCTGATTCTTAACAGTAATGAACTTTACACCTGTCACTATGCAAATTCTGCTGAATTATAATTGTTTTTTACTGTGATATGTGCTTATGTCAAATATGACCTCTGTAATTTAATTGTTTTTTATTACGTGTTTGTATGTCTGCTTTTATGAATAACACTCGATAAAGCACTTTTGAATTTGAATTTGAATTTGATTCCCCAGGAGGCTGGATGAGTCAGCACTAGGCTGAATGACTGCATTTGCAACTGGAGTAGTGGGAGGAGTTAGCACCTGGGCTGAATAGGGCTGTGCCTGCCTTCCAAAATGCTGGCTCCACCCCCCTGCTGGGCGGCTGAGGACCCTGCCCCTCACTCTGAAAGGAAAGATGCAGCCAGCAATACAAAGTGCTCAGGATCCACCCAGAACTGGTTCAGACCGGGCTCAGGGCCCACATGCACCAAGAGAACAAAGACTTTAGGGGTATAAGTACAGGACCCCTGACAACAGAAAATTAGATCATCCTGGAAATCACGAAGGAACCTCTGCCAAGGAGAAATCTGAAACTGAAGAAGGAAGATTGTCCTGCTGTTGCTCTGCTGGACTGACCTGTTGCTTTGCTGCCAAGGAGAGGGGAAGGACTTTGCTGCTGAGCTGTGTCCCCTGTCTTGAAGGAATCTACAAAGGCCTGAGAAGAGCTGGCTCCCTGTTTTGAAGTTCCAGGAACAAAAGGACTTCACACCCAGCTTCCCTGAACTCTGCTGAGAGAGTTCTGTCCTTCCTAGAGTGCTTGATCCAATTGTGGGGCCTTTTGAAGTTGTACCTGTGCTGGGAAGCTTGCAACTAAGCTTGAGTGACTTTTGAACTTGAAAAGTGTTGCATCGCTCGCTTGCGGAGCGCATCCCCGACAGCGCGAGAAGTTTCCCGCCGCTACGGAGGTCGAGATCGTCGCAGCGCCTGACGCCGCTGCCAGAGACGTCGCATCCTTCGTTTGCGGGACGCACCAGACCGGTGCGGGAGAATCGAACATCGCTGCGAGTATCGTTACAGAGCCTGTCGTCGCGGGGTGAGAACGCCGCACCGCTTGCTTGCGGACCGCATCACGTCGCTGCGAGCATCGTCGCAGAATCATCGCATCGAGGAGCTGCGAGAGAGAGAGGATCACCGCTGGACCGCGCATCGTCGCCCCGGAGATCGTCGCAGCCCCTACGAGATCGTCGCATCGTGCCTTTGCGAGAACAGACTTCCTACGGAACCTACGCACCGGAATCCATACAAGTGGCCTTCCTCCCCATACAGACCGGATTCGTCGCAACACGCCCGCTGCTGCAGCGGGGCTGTCGCATCGCCTCCCCAGGGTCTCAGGAGCAACGTATCGCTTGTTTTCCACCGCACAAGCTTCTGCTTTTGGAACTTTGTTGCAACTAAAAGGTACTGTGAGTACACGTGACGCAACTGTGAACTTTTCACGCATCTGTAGAGAATTCTAACGCAACGTAGAGAATTCTATCGCAACCTAAGGAATTTTAACGCAACCTTAAGAACTCTTTTTGAAACCATATTCTTGAACTGTGTATGTTGGATTTTTGTCGTTTTGGTCTTGTGTAGTTTAGATTAAAAATACCTTTATTTTTCTAAACTGTTGTGGAGTCAGTTTGTGGTGTTTTCACTGTGTTACTGTGAGTGTTGGTACAAATACTTTACGCATTGCCTCTGGTTAGCCTAGACTGCTCGTGCCAAGCTACCTAGAGGGTGAGCAGGGGTTATCTCAGAGGGTTATCTCCTTGCCCTGACTAGAAGCAAGGGTCCCTATTTGGACAGTGGTATCTACCTCTGCCAACTAGAGACCCCCAGATCTAACAGCGTGTCATTACAACACATTTTTTACAACGCACGATCCACTACAACGCATGACCTTATAACGCATGTCATTACAACGCATAATCTATTACAACGCAATTACAATCCTAACTCCGCTTGGGCGTTACTTTGGGGAATGCATTGTAATGGATTATGCAATGTAATGACATGTGTTGTAATGGATTTTGCATTGTAAAAAATGCGTTGTAGTGACATGCGTTGTAACACGGGCATTGTAAATGATGTTTCCCCTGGTACCGGGAACACCAGGGACCTCACGAAGCTCATTTCTGAGGGGTGGAATCATACCTCTCACAAAAGTTACTGGTGTGGGGGTATGATTCCACAATGTTTGATACCAAACACAATATGGTTACTTTCAGCCATTTTAGAGTTGGTCATTATGCAGTCACATAAGGCCACTCTATCTGTCATAAATGGCTGATACACTGACAACTCGGGAGAATGGACTCCGTAGGCTGCAGGGGTGTCCTGCTCATGCAGGGGCACCCTCTCACTTAGAACAAAGCACCCTGCCTTCAGGATTGTTAAAGCCAGCTATAAGGGTGACTTATAGGTGTTAAGTGCAATGACCCTTAGATATAGGAAACCTATATCTAACGTAAGAGATGCATGTACCATCTTACACCGGCTGCAATGGCAGGCCTGTAGTTCCATTTTGCGTGCCTCTCATGGGTGGCATAATACATGCTTCAGCCCATGGGAGGCCTCTGGGGTACCTATGCCATATGTACATGGGTACTATATACTAGGGACTGACAAGGGTACCCCAGTATCCAATCTGGAGTGAATCTAAGTTATGTTAATATAATTTATTTTGCGCACAGATGCTCCAGCTAAGGAGCGTCCTGGCGCAGGGAAAAGGTGAACATAACACAACGCTAAAAGGAACAGAAAAGTGAGAATAAAGAAAATTAAAACAAATGAGTTTTCACGGCCCTACGGAATGCTAAAAGATCCTCTAACAGGCGGATTTCTAAAGGGAGAGAGTTCCAGAGCGCCACAGCTCTCACTCAAAAAGAACGACCGCCCATCCGGCTAAGCCTGAAACGCGGGACAACCGCAAGGGATTGCCCAAGAGATCTAAGGGAGCGAGTCGGGACGTTGGCGGATACGAGATTATTGAGAATCTCAGGTGCCGACCCTCTTAAGATTTTGAAAACAAGGCTAAGGGCCTTAAAATGAATTCGACTTTTGATCTGTAGCCAATGTAGGGACCGCAGAATATTCGAAGTGGGACAGAACCTTGGCAGACCCACCACTGCTCTCGCAGCCGCGTTCTGTACGCGCTGTAAGCGAACGATCTCAGATTGGTTTACTCCCAGCAGGAGCGAGCTGGCATAGTCCAGCTGGGAGATGATCGTCGCTTGAATAACCAACTGTCTTGTTTGAGCATCAAAAAATTTGAGCACCGGCCTTAGCCCACGCAGGACACCAAAACAGCATGCCGCTACTCTCTTAGTATGGGTAGTAAAGCAGAGGGTGTGATCTAACCACTCTCCCAGGTTTCTAAGTTCCATCACAGGAGTAGGGGCCGGCCCTAACTCAAGAGGCCACCAGCTGTCCCCCCAGCGATCCGCTCCCCTCCCAACGATCATCACCTCAGTTTTCTTCGCGTTCAGCTGGAGACAGTTGTTATTCATCCAGCTGGCCACCTCTCTCAGCCCGTTTCGGAACCTGGGGGCATCCTGTTCGACGTCCCCGCTGATCGTAACCGCTAGCTGCATGTCGTCGGCATAAGAGACCATGGTTAGGCCCCACTGCCTGGCGACATCAGCCAGAGGCCGCACGTACAGATTGAAAAGTGTGGGACTCAGCGAGGAGCATTGAGGAACCCCCAGGTCCAACTGATGGTATTTGGACTGAAAAGGAGGGGTGGCAACGCAAAAGGAGCGATCGCTAAGAAAGGAACGGAACCACTGCAGAGCAGATCCACAGATGCCAATGTCCTCCAGGCGGTGCAGAAGGATGCCATGGGACACCGTGTCAAAGGCAGCGCTAAGGTCTAGTAGAATAAGCGCTGCCGTTTGACCTGCATCCAGCACAATCCGCAGATGTTCCACCATTGCCAGAAGGGCAGTCTCCGTGCTGTGACCAGCACGGAACCCATTCTGCATGGGATCGAGGACATTGGCCCTGGCCATGTGCTCGGAAAGGGCCAGGTTGACGTGAGCCTCCATGACTTTGGCCGGCCAAGGAAGCAGTGAGATGGGGCGGTAGTTTTCCGGTTTTAAAGGATCCAATGATGGTTTTTTCAGGATCGGAGAAACCACCACCTGCTTCCACTTGGCAGGAACTGTACCTGAGGTCAAGGAAAGGTTAATCAGCGAGCACACTACAGTGCGCCCCTGAAAAAAAGGATCTCTAAAGAGGGCAGGTCTGAGCGGGTCCGCAGGAGAACCGGACTTAACTCCCTGTGCCCACTTAACAAACCCATCCCAAGAAAGAGTAGGGAGAGAGTGTAATGCCGGGCAACTACGAAGGCCGTTCAAAGGAATGGAGGGCAGCACCGTACTGGGGAACGACTGATAGATGGTTTTAACTTTCTCCAAAAAGAAAGCGGCTAAAGTCTCACAATGGGAGGTAGAACCATCCACTTGCGGATCCGCTCTCTTAGCCAACAGATTTTTAAGGGTTTTGAAGATGGTCTTAGATGGATTGAGGCTGGTGCGGAATTCCGTCGCGTAGAACGCCACACGGGTTCTACAAATAGCTCGATGGTAGAGCTTGACGGAAGCCAAGTACGCGGTTTTTTGACGACATCATACGTCTTCCGCCACTCCCTTTCTGCCCGTCTACATGAACCCTTCAGAGCGCGGAGGGCACTGTCATACCAAGGACTCGACTGCCTGGAGCTGGATTTACTAGAGATGATGGGCACCAATACATCAAGCGCCTTGGTAATCCAGCTGCAGAACTGGTCGTAGCCCGAGGTGGCATTAAGCAGAGGGCCTAATGGCTCTTCAGCCAAGATGTAATGTAGGTCCTCTAGCCTAAGCTTATTCCAGTGACGCCGAGGGATCCACTTAGGAGATGGAATAGTAGGGGTTTCGGGGAGAGATAGCCAGACGGACACCAAAAAATGATCGGTCCAGCCCACTGGAGAAACAGCCAGGACTTGGACATCCGTTAAGTTAGTGAAAAATGGGTCCAAAATGTGACCAGCCACATGTGTGGATTGAGTAACAAATTGGGTCAACTGAAGGGCCTCCAGATCTGCCAGAAAACCACTGACAGCCAAGATCTGTTGATTGTCAAAATGGAGGTTGAGGTCACCTACGATGGAAAAGTTGGCGCAGCCACTAGCTAGCGTACTAACCTCCTCAGGGAAAGATCCCCTGAATGCTACATCACTGCCTGGGGGGCGGTATACAACCATCCCAGACAGCGTGAACAGGGGACTGATAGTGATCTTAAACAGGGCGCTTTCGCACCCGGCAATATGCAGACCCGTCCAAGTGCACGCAAAAGTAGATTTTACAGCTAGGGCAATACCTCCACCTCTAGACAAGCGGTTCCACGTAAAAAAAGAATATCCTGGGGGGCAAGCCAAGTTAATGGTATAACAGTTTAGGGACAAAGCAGATAGACTGGGGTCCTGATTAGCAGGATCCCAGTCAGACTGGTCAAAAACAGTATTACATGAAGCAAGAAGTGGGGGTAACCATAAGAAGCAGATCCTAATTTCCTACAGTGTTCCTGAGAAGTTAATGGGATTTCCAAATCTTGGTATGCCCTTTAGTGTGCCAGTGAATCTACAGCTTATATTCTTGAAACTTCCCTGAGGCAGCATCAATAGGCTCGAACTCCACCCAGGAGTAAAAAGTCGGAAAGGCATACTCTGGATGTACAGTTATTACAAAATTAACGCCTGCCCATCATTGGGGACATCTCGAGCTTTGAGATGTTGAGTAACTGCTTCCTTGCAAATGTTCCCTATAACCATAAATGCCACTATAATGAATCAATTCAATTGAAAATTGGAATCAAAGAATTAGAAAACCCACAGAATGGGGAACAACCTTTCATGAGTCAAGCTTGACAAACCTACTGAAATAGGTCTTCCCAAATTCCGAGTTGGAGGTAACCATGATTACGATGTACGTCTCCGTAATGGAATAATAAAGATGTATGTGTGTGTGTGTGATAAGCAACAAGCTACTCATGGTGTAACCATAAAAAACAAGCCCCGCATTGGGCAACCAACTGTTGTGTAGGATACAGCTTTGGCCTAACTCTACAAGGTGTGCTTTCCCACGCGTGGGCATTATCATAGACAAGGGAACCCAAAGGTTTGTCAGGGACCGTCAGTGTAGGTATTTATAGAGGAACAAGCGGTCCCTTCCGAAGAAATATACTCAACAATGTAAATAGTAATCAAATAATTTCTATAGCAACCTAAATAAGATCAAGTAATACATGGATTTAATAAATGTTGAAAAAAACAAAAACATGAAAAGTGGGAAACAAACAGGACAACAAACAGTTAGACTAACACAGCTCAAACGTTTACAAAGTAACTCCAACAATAATAAACAGTTAGCGGCACATATATTTTACAAGGTACCAATTCTATCCTTATCAAAATAAATAACATATGCGATAGTAATGATACTCTATATCGATGGCATTTCATTCCTCTTTATGATCTGGGGACCATCATCATGACTTAAATTATAAGCCAGAGACAAGAAATGCCTGTGAAAGAGAACAATCCAAAATGGAATGGGAGCAAGGTATGAAATGTGGTGATGCCAAAGGTGGATAATCCCTCTGCGGCATAGGTGCTTACGTTAAGGTGTCCAGCGGTACCAGTCAGTCATTCAAGCAGTTGCTTAAGGCGTCAGTGACCCACAGTATTGACGTGAGCGGATTAGGGTCCGGGAGGATGATGGCTCCAATGCAGCTAATCCGGAAGCTGCTGCTCCTTTTTTTTGGTTCTTAAAGTCAAATGGAGATCACACATTGCTGCCGCAGATTTCTGCTCGATTAGCTGCATTGGACCCACCATTCACCTGGACCCTGATCCGCTCACGATGTTTCTTAATCAACCTTGACATTGAGAAAAGTAGAAATTTGACACAGACAAATGATGCATTAATTGTTGTATATGTGTCATCGATCAAAGGGCTTGATACTTTCACAGTTCTTAGGAAGATATTGTCAGGTGAAAGCTGCATCTAAGAGCAGACACATGATAATGATTCTGAATAAAATCAGGAAAGATGGTGATTTCTATTGTTTGGGAGAGGTAGATGGTGGCCTCCATTAGACAAGATGGAGTTGTGGTCTACATATGATAGAGTTCGGCATTAGGAACTTTATGTCAAGAGAGAGCTTACTAAACAAATAAACAATATCAAAGGGGATGATGGTGAACTGAAAATGTTGAAATCATAGGTGGCCCAAGGTAAAATCCCTTCTCCAATTCACAGAGTTGAAATTCATAATATTTGTGTGGGTTTTCATATTTCAAAAATAGTTTAAAAAAAACCTTTTATCAGCAATTTCTTGTTTGTGGATATGTTTTCATGCCAAAAAAAACACAAGTGCTCAACTGTTGAATATAGCAATTGAAACACTATAGAAAGAAATTAAGTAAGGTTCAGATGCTTTACTCAGAGTCTTCTTTCTATAAAAAATAGGCAACATGTACAGCAATATTGTAGGGAATCAGAGTGTTATTTTACACAGGATATTGTCCACAATAGTTCTGATCTTAGTGCTGACTTAACTCTCAGAAAGACCAAACAATCTAATTCATAAAATAAACTGAATTCTGTGAAGGATCCCTTGCTTACCAATGGCAGTTTGTCACAATGACAAGTAATACCATTTGCTAAAATGATGAAACTGTAACAAACAATCAGCATAGTCATGAATGAAATTGAATGAAAAGATTAAAGGTTACGTGGGAAACAAAAACATATCTATACTAGATCGGTATACCCCAGTTCAAAGATGCCAGTTGCCAGTGGTATAGCACAGCTAAGTTTGATGGACATATACTAATGTTCAATTGAAACGCTACCACTGGAATTGTTCACAGACATCATGAGGTTCATTATTCCCAGAACATTCTGCACTAAGCATCCAAGGAGGAAAGCCTGAGAAATATCTCCCTGTAACTGGACCACCAGAATTCTTCCAGGTAAGCAACAGCTGCCTCTGCCTGAAACCTTTTGTACTCTCTAGACCCAGTATGTAGTTCTGTGTGATCTTTTTAGCCTTGTAATTTAGCAGAAATGTGTCACCACCTCTTCACACAGGCAGGCAGGCATGAATTCTGCATTGCAGTAGCAGACTAGGAAATCTATTGTTTCCAAGTTGAGGTAGATTCTCTAGTAGAGTAAACATTCTTAGAGGCATATTCTCAAGGATTTATCGCTGAGTTAGTGGCACTTTATCGCCAAAAACATCGTCACAGATGACCCCGGCAATTATCTCTAATGATATGCAAAGTAGGCGTTCCCGTGTAAAAAGGAGCGACAACACTACTCCGCAACATTCTCAACTACCAGCCAGATCAGCGAAAAGATTACAAAACATGCGATAAGGTGCTTTAGCAGCAGGGATTTAACCCCTGCTCCTACGTGGTGTAAAGTCGGATGACAACCTTCACCATGAAAGGGTCCCCAGCATATACCCACACCAGAAGAACAACAGATGCCATGGAGCTACTGATCATGCAGCTCGGAGCCCGAAGAGGGCTATAACACCCACCGCCACCACCCCCAGGCTCAACACCCCCGGACACCACCCGCCCCCGCCCCGGACAACAACAAACAGAGGCAGCGCACACACAGAGGATGTCATTACCCACTATAGGCTCAAAAGGACAACCATCCTCCACATCCTGAACATCATTGTCCACAGGCTGACAGTACCAACAGAGCGGACAACCGACATCCCTCCGCAGACAAAGCTGCTGGCTGTGCTACACAAACCAACCAACAACTGCCAGCCCTATCAAAGTTCCTCGCCTCTGTCTTGGATGCCATCATCAGCTTGATACCCAGTACCTTCTCTTTCCCCACACTGTACAGGAACAGCTGGAGACCAAGCAAGGCTTCTACACCATAGCTGGCTTCCCGCACGTTTTTGGGTCAATGGACTGCACACACGTCCTACTTGTGCCCCCTGCTGACACTACACTCAAGTATCGCAACAGAAAACACACGCTTTCCGTCAATGTGCAGGCAATAGTGGACCACCGGGGACACTTCACCAAAGTTGTCGCCAACTACCCAGGCAGTGTGCATGATTCCTACATCTTCCGACAGTCTATCATCAACTGGCGCTTCCAGGATGGCACCTACGGAAATGTTCAGTTTGTTGGTAAGTACCAAATTAACACACCACACACCCCATCTCCACCACCATGCAACTCTGGTAATGCACATGTTACAAATTCACATACAACATGTCAAACAATATGCCCACCCACCAGACACAACAGCACAACTTACTGTGGTAACCTGGGCTAGCCATGTTCATGAGCCATCAACGGCATGGCACCTCAGCCACACAATAGCAGAATGTGGGGAGAGGTGAGAACCAGGCATGTGCGAAGGAGGCAAGTGACCCATGAATGAGAATGTACACAATGCCAAGTGTGGCGTGGATGTGCAGGACAGACTGCAGTATGCATACCACAGACATATCTATGTAGACATACACTGCTGGTGTTTGGAGTGCAGTGGACGCAACCATGTCACCCCAGCCATTGGGGAAGGTCACGGAAATGTGGCTTATTACGTCCCCCCCCTGTAAGCGTGAGCGGATTGGGCTGGCCTGGCGTACGCTAGGCTAGTGTAGAGGTGTGAATAAAAAAGCACTTAGCTCTGGGCGTGTTTCTTTTCCGGAATGCCCATATGTGTGCCAGGGCTACTCTCCTCACCCCGCCACGAGGCCGACGCCGTGAGCGGTGTTGCCTGCGATCCTGTGCACCTGGTGCACCCCGGGCCGCTGGTCCCCGAACCCGTCTTGCCCGCACTTGCACACCTAGGCCTCACTGATCACCTGGCAACACTGGCGTGTGTCAAAGAGGGCCCACCAGGTGCTAGCGCAAGCTCCAAGCCCGAGGCCCGTGACCTTGGCAGCCTCCTCCGACCATCACAGCCTCCGCGACACAGGCCAGCAGTACTTCTTTCTCATTGACATACTCTACTGCTGCCACCGGCCTACACTACGGTCAAGTAGGTCACACATTTGGAACTGAGTCTTAATATCCTGATGGCTGAGTTCATAATTCAAGGGCTGCATTTATATCACTATATTCCCAACTCTGTGCATAGCATTCCAACAACACTGGTACATGATCCCTTGCTGACTACTGCCTTTGGTCTACACAGCGGTCCAGTAGGTCACACATTTGGAGCGGAGTCTTGATTTCTCAATGGCAGAGTACATATCATTGCACGCAAGGAGAGGTGTAAGAGGAAGATGCGTTTCAGTCTGGAGGAAAAATGGATCATCATTACGGAGGTGATTGAACACTACCAACAACTGCTCTGGTGTCACTAACTCTGTGCATCGCGAGCCAATAACACATGGCTGTGTGCCCCTGCTGTCTGCTGGATCCGGACTACACTGCGGTCGAGTACGTCACACATTTGGAACTGAGACTTGATTTATTCATGGCAGAGTTTTTATCAATGTACAGGCCTCTACGCAGACTGCATACTCTTTCAGCTCCGGTGCCACTTACTCTGTACCCCAACATTCATGGACACTCTCTGGTTGAACTTTGGTGGAGTCTGAGTCTATGGCCTGGGGGTTGCCTTCATCATCATGTAGGTGATACTGAACTGGTGGTAAAAACGAGGCTGTAGCATTCCACTTTTCCATTCGCCTGTTCTGTCGGCTTCTGCCCTCTGCATCATGCACCTTCCACTGTCCCCCGAAACACTCCACAATATTCTCCTTGAACATCAACGAGGACCAGCTCAGCTCGCTGGCCCTACCTCAGTGCACCGCAAGTTGCCATCCAATGGCGGTGTGTCTGTGCTGGCCGTAGTGCATCCGGGGCCACTAACTTTTTGCTTCTCAAGTCATGGACCCTTGCTGTTTGAACTTTGAACCTCTGATTGTTTGATCACTGTTGTAGTTGTTGCCAGCACCAACCAGACCCTGAGGGGTGGCTTGCACTTATCCCACACTTATCCAGCACAGGCGTCACTGGACATGTGACCCTGGCAATAAAAGTGTCCGGGCGCACATTCCTGTAGCCAGTCCTACAAACTAAGTATGTCCGTGTGGTCAGTATGTGTGCATGAGGGCGCCAGGACCTGCCACATTACATTGTGCTGTGTACAGCGAAGGCAAACATGTCACCCCAGATAGTGGTAGAGACCTGGGCCATATAGCTGTGTCGTACCCCCGTGTGAGCATAAGCGGAGTGGACTTGTGTACCACAGTCCTGCATAGGGGTGTGGTTAATCAACCAGGGGCTCTGGGTGTGGTTAAGTATAGGCCTTTCCAAGAAGGCATGTGTCTGTGTTGTAGTGTCGGCGTCACCAGTCACGCAATGGACAATGTTGCTATGTAGCATGCACCAAGGAGAGCGGGCTCAGCTGAAGGAGTAAATGAGGGAGGGCAAACCCGCTCGGGTCAGGGATCATACATGCCAACGGTTGTGTGTGTCGCTATTACCGCAGCATAAGCCAAAGGTCTACCTCAACTGCATGGCGAGTTCAGCCAGCCATGCACTCTCTATGTGTGTATGCCCTATCATTATAAGAGGCCTACACATATGTGGCTGCCCACCTTCAGTGCACAACATCACAGTGTCATTGTCAGGCTTGTGGATATGCGCAGACAGGCATGACAATTGTGTGCCATAGGAGTGCAGGTGATGCAACTTCGCTTGGCACAGTTGTAAATGGGCCCAGGGGGATGGAGGAGCAGAAATGAGACTACGTAATACACATTGATGCCGCTAATTTGCTACAAGCAGTACATGTCAGACAGGAATCACAAAGTCACACATATCACACACCAATGTACCAGTGAGCCTGCCAACACATCATGCTGAACAAACTATTGACTCATGTCTCTCTGCACTGTCACAGGTGATCAATGTTATGCACTCTGCGCTTGGATGATGACACCCCTCCGAGCCCCGAACACACAGGCCCAGAGGCAGTACAATGCGGCCCAAACATGCACCATAAGCATCGTGGAACGCCTATTTGGAGTGTTGAAGTCACGTTTCAGGTGTCTGGACATCACAGGTGGAAGGCTCCTGTACAGCCCAGACATCATGTTCAAGATGATCATTGTATGTTGTGTGTTGCACAACATATGTGTATGCACCAATGCCCCATGGATACAAGTGTCAGATGCACGGGACGATGATAAGGAAGATGAGGCAGGTGGACCACACCCCACTGCTGCCGCAGCAGGAATAGCCCGTAGGAACACCATCATTGACAATTTCTTCACATGAGCCCATCACATTGTGACAGACCTTAGCAATCATGGGGCAGTACAAAATGACCACAGGCACAGCATGTGCAAATACATTCACACCAAGACACATTCCCTGAGGGCATGTCACTCATCTGTACAAGCACATCACTCAGACAAGTGTAAGTGTGACATGTTCTGCTAGCAATTTCATATTTTGATGATAGATGGTGGGTGTGTCATCTCTGTACGGAGAGGCTGCTTAGGGTGTCACGTATACGAAATGGCAGTTCTATGTGTCACAGATAGTAAGGAATCCCACTCTTCGGCGTTTCACATGTGTACCACATCATTACATATAGGCTTTCATTTGTGACATACAAGTGAGGACAGGGCTTCTTTTGGGGTCCAAGATGTACCACTGTGATGCAGGGATGCACCCTGTGACTCAAGTCCCACTACATGGGCAACATGTACGTAAGGGTGAGTCTCTGCCCCTGCATTCGTCCATGCTTTCTCACTTGATTGATCATGGACATGATCAATCAAGGATGTGTGCAGAAGGTGTGCAGGAGGTATTGATTGTCCCTCTGCAATGTGAAGGGGCAATACAGTTTCACTGTGTGTTCCATGTATGTTTACGCATTGGCGCAGTTTACATGCAGACTACATGTCAATGTACATTGTGACTGTTTGTGAGGAGATGCATATTTGATGTGGGACAATGGACATTTATTCTACATCACAGATGTGGGGTTGTACTCGTACATTGTCATCTCACCGTTATTTTCAGTGCTTTTCTGGTGCATTTTCCCACATGACGCATGGGAATTGCAGGCCTGTTGCTGGTTATCGCTGATTTTCGCATCGTGGTTTGGGATATTGCCGCTTTTTTCACGTTTGTGTTTCGCTGTTTTGCGGTGTCGCATTGTTTTTAACGCAGTCATTTAACTAGTTGTCGTGAGACTATGGCATGGCAGCGCCGTTTTGAGAATACAACGTTAACACAGCGTTATTTTCCAGCGATAGACTGTGATGTGAAGAGTTGCGTTAAGCGAATTTTGCAGTAATTATCACACGTTCTTGAGGATATCCCATTTAGTCTTCCTAATTCCAGTTTTAAAGAATCATTCTAAATTTATTTTTCATGCTTTCTGGTGATTAAACTATTCCAGTGTTATGTGCTTCCTTACAAAAAGTGGAGACACCTCTGGTTCAGCAAAAAGAGACTCCCTCCTATTCACCAGCAGTAATCCTGTCCCTCCAATGTCTTTGAACTAGGATTTAAAGGACATTTCCTCCCCATGCCAACATTTGGTTTAGGGATCCTATAGTGCCTGGGACTAGTGGTGATCAGGCGGATCCCTGTTGTACACAGAGGAAGTTCCTAATGAGGCCCCATTAAAAATGTGAGACATCTCAGCTTCCAGCGATTTTCCTTCTTCCAGCCCTGTTATTGCATAACTTGCCCTATGAAGTAGCAGATGTTCAGCCCAGTTACACAGGAGGTGTGAAAGAGGAGTGATCCCAGAGTGAAATGTGTATTGTAAGAATTTGTACACAGCAACATACCCCAAATGGAACCACACCACAGTATATGGTACGTAAATCAATATCTACTCTTTTTGATGTACTTGGGCGGGCGAGCATGAGTTTATAGGGCAGCCCTTGTGGGAAGAGTTCTGGAATCATGCATTAGCTTCAGAAGGGTTTTTCAAATATATTGTGATGATCTGATTGCTGCACTTTTACATGAACAGTGGTGTGAAAATTTAAGAGAGATAGAATTGTATTTTCTTATGCTTACCTTTGCTGGGCAACAAACATGTGCAGTGAAGATACCACTGTGCTTAAGTGAATAGTAAACCTGAAAGTGGGCTAGAGGGAAAACATTATGATGTCTTGTGTGAGTTCTGGAGGGGTGCTCCAAATATGGCAAAAACTTTTTTTTACCCCAAACAGTTCCTTTTTAGAGGATGTTGGACTTGAATAATGAATGGGTGGGAGGAGTAAATGTCTTCAATTCTATTAGAAGGTGCACCATCTGAGATGTTAACGTTTATGGCTGTGCATATACCTTGAGTAAATATCTTGACAGACTAGATTAAATAAAACAGAGATGGGATAATCCTCCTCCTTTCAAATGGAGTCATCTGTTGGCAGCCAAGACTTTACTGACTCCCCGAATTGCAGTTGATACTGAATTGCTAATATGGTTACTGGCAGCAAGTCTCAGAACCTTACTGATACTACCAATAAGGAAGTACCACCAATGTTTATTTTGGGATGGTCATGAAGGAACAACCTTAAACTGAGTGTTCTTTTTGTGTGAATTGTTGAACTTTCTGCTATATCCGCTTCAATATGATGCTGTGAATGGTCCTACAAATCATTCAGGGGACCTTGGGTATACTGTGTTTGGTCACATGTTTAATCATTCGAGATTCGAGATTTTCAGAGCAGAAAGACTGTGTCTACAATGTGTACAACAATGAAATAAACAATGCTCAAAGGCTTCTGGGGGATAGGTGGTTGGACAGATGCAAATGAGCAATAATGGCTTGATTGTAATTGAGACTGAAATATGTTGGTTAATTAACTTCATCAGGTCAAAAGGTACTGTAGGTAAACATGTCCATTAAAAAATTGTTAATGAAGGAATGAATGACCGTACAGCTACTCCAGCTAGAGTGTGCCGGCGCTAACAGTGCACATACAGCTGCCCTACCAGGAGGCTCACTTTTTAAAGAGCCATATTTTCAACTGTTGTTTTAAGTGGGAGAGAACTATTGATGCTCTCAGAGCTGCTGGCAGTTTGTTCCAAGCATGGGTTCCTAAGAAGCTGAAGGAACTGCCACCTCTGCGCACCAGATGAGTTTTGGGGATGCAGGCCGGATCGGCGGAGGATTATCTGAGTGCTCTAGTAGGTGTGTATCGGCTAACTTGTTTTGGAGGCTTTGAAGAAAATTACCACAGCCTTGAATTTTATCCGTTCCCTCACAGGGAGCCAGTGTAAGGACTTATGATGGGGGGTCATATGTGACCTGGGTTTAAGACAGAGAATCTCCCTAGCTGCTCAATTTTGCACTACCTAAAGGCGCTGGAGAAGGTAGTCCGTTAGTCTCAGGTAGAAGACATTGGCATAGTCCAATATGGAGGTGATCAGTGCCTGCACCACTGTCTTCCTGGAATCCAGGGAGAGAAGCGACAGGAATTTCTTCAGCATCCGTAGTAAGCCAAAACAGGTTCCCACTAAAGCCTGAACCTGGGACTGCATAGAGAGCTTGTTATCGATGTAGATACCCAGGTTTTTGACTGTAGATTGGGCAGAACTGGGAGGCGAGAGATCTTCCGTGGAGCATTGGCTCTAATTTCTCACTGTGGTTTGGCCAAGGATGACAATCTCAGTTTTATCGGGATTGCACTTGAGCTAGTTCTCCTTCAGCCATCTAAAAACCTTAGTGAGGCTTGATCTAATTGCATCCCCATTGAAGTCTACGCCTTTGTCGCTTGTAAAGATCAGCTGATTATTATCAGCTTATGAAATTATTTTTGTGCTCTGTGCCTCTGCCAATGATGCTAGAGGTGACATGTATAAATTAAACAGAATTGGACTTATTGAGGATCCGTACAGGACTCCAACCTGCATGCTGGGCATAGAGGCTGAAAACAGAGGGGTCCAAATGACCTGTTCTCTGTCCTCCAAAAAGGATGTAATCCAAGCTAATGCTCTCCCTTCAATGCCCATGTTCCTCAATCTGTCTAGGAGCATCCTTTGGGGCATCATATCATATTCTGCCGACATATTGATTAAAATAAGCATTGTTCTGCCCCCATGATCCAGCTTATCTCTAAGATATTCCGTCACTTCCAACAGGGCAGACTCTGTGCTGTAATTAGCCCTAAAACCGGATTGCGTGGAGTGCAGGAGAGTGTGATTCTCCGCATACTCCATGAGTACTTTGTTGACATGGTTCTCCAACACTTTGGAGAAGGCTGGGAGGAGGGAAATGGGCCTGTACTTCCGGGGAATGTTAGGGTCCACATTTGGTTTTTTCAGGAGTGGTAAAATGTTTGCCTGCTTCCAGAGTGGTGGCACAATACCAGTTTCAAGATAGGAGTTGAGTACCTTATTGACAGGTGTGTTTAAGGTGGCTGCTAGAGCAGGTATCAGTTTACTAAGCAAGCATCTGTTGGTGAGCCTGACTTGAGGCCCAAGAGATATGTGAGAGAGTTTTCAAGTTCGATGACAGGTATCTGCAACAGTGGTGGCCATTGTGAGAGTGCCACGGGATGGGTTGAATAATGCTTCCCATCTGGGTGTGAGGAGAGGAGATATCCCCCCCTCCATGGACAATGACTGCTGGATCGTCATTATCTTTTCATGTAAGAAACGGGCCACCTGGTCCATTTAATCTGCTGAAAGTGGTGCTTCGCTGTTCAACGCCTTAGGAGCCGTAAATGATTTTAAGATGGGGTTAGCAGGTTCCAGTCCATCAAGGGGGGTGGTCTGTTGAAGAGCCAGGCTTTGAGGTTTCTTGCGAAGATGGGGATCCATGTTGTCTGTCTGAGGTGGAGCGAAGGGCGTTCCAGGCGTGAGGAAGGAGAAGCAGAAGCCTCCCTATCTAGTCTTTCTGGTGCAGGGGACCACGGCGTAGGAGACCTGGGCTGATCGTAGGGTCCTCTGGGGTGCATGGATTTTGAGTCAGCTGTATGCTGGTCTGGTGTCGTGAAGGACCTTGTGGGTATGGGTGAGCATCTTGAAGGTGACTCAAGCTTCGATGGGGAGCCAGTGGAGTGTGCGCAGGTGGTGGGAGTTGTGGCAGGAGTCTTGGCAGGTCGAGAACCAGTCTGGCGTGCGGCATTCTGGATGTTCTTTAGCTTGCTGGAAAGGTTTTTGTTTATTCCGGCCTAGAGTGCATTGCCGTAGTCGAGTCTGCTGGTGACCAGGGTGTGAGTGACGGTCTTTCTGTGTTTGAGGGGTTCCATTTGAAGGTCTTACATAGGAGGTGGAGGGTGTGGAAGCAGGAGGACGAGACAGAATTGATCTGGCGGTTGAGCTTGGAGTCCAGGATTATTTCCAGGTTGCATTCGTGGTCCGTGGGGGTGGGCGGGCTTCCAAGAGCGGGGGCCACCAGGTGTTGTTCCTGGCGTTGGGGTATGGGCCCATGATAAGTACTTCTGTTTTGTTGGTGTTTAGTTGTAGGCAGCTGTTTTTCATCCATTTGGCGACTGCTTCCATGCCTTCTTGAAAGTTGTGGCTGGCGGTATTGGGTTTGTTAGATAGAGAGAGGATGAGTTGGGTGTCGTCTCCGTATGACACAATGTTGAGTCCGTAGGTTCTGACAATGGGGGTGAGCGGAGCCATGTAGATGTTGAAGAGTGTAGGACTGAGGGAGGACCTCTGGGGACTCCACAGGTGGTTGGTGTAGGTCCGAGAGGAAAGGGAGGAATCTGACCTGCTGTGTTCTGCTGGAGAGAACGGAGCGGATCCAGTTGAGGGCCTTGTCTTGGATCCCTGCATCATGGAGTCTGCGTATTAGGGTGCGGTGAGAGACTGTATTGAACGCCGCTGAGAAGTCGAGGAGGATGAGGTCTGCTGTTTCTCCTTTGTCCAGCAGGGTGCGGATATCGTCTGTTGCGGCAAGGAAGGCGGTTTCCGTACTGTGATTTTTTCTGAAGCCAGATTGGGAGGAGCCGAGTATGTTGTGCTCTTCTATGAATGTGACAAGTTGACTGTTGATGGCTTTCTCGATGACTTTCGCTGGGAACGGGAGCAGGGAGATGGGTCTGTAGTTCGTGAGGTCTGTGGGGTCTGCCAAGGGTTTTTTCAAGAGGGGGTTGACCTCGGTGTGTTTCCAGTCATCGGGGAACAAGGCAGTTGCCAGGGAGAAGCTGATGGTGTGGCAGAGCATTAGTGTGATGGTGTCGGTAGCCCTGTTAAAAATGTGGTGCGGCAGGGGTCCGTGGGGGCCCCAGAGTGGATTGACTTCATCGTCTTCGCTGGCTTCAGGGTGTCGGGGTGGTTGGTGCGGGTTCAGTGTGTTGGTTGTCCTCGTCGAAGTTGTCGTAGATGCTCTTGATTTTGTGGTGGAAAAAGGTGCTGAGTTTGTCGCAGAGCTCTTGTGAGGGAGGGATGTCAGTGGACTCGCTGGCGGGTTGGCGGTCTCCTTGTTGATGATGAAGAGTTCTTTGCTGTTGTGTGCATGAGTAGAGGTTCTATCTTCAATCACTTTTTTCCTCGTTTTTCTGATGAGTTATTGGTGGGTGTTGGGGCGACTCTGAAGTTGTTGTAGGCTTCAGTGGATTTGGCGTTCCCCCAGACCTTTTGGAGGTGGTGGCAAGTGCATCTGGACTCTTGAAGTTCAGATGCACCATCTGACTTTCTTCCAGTGGGTGTTGTTGTTTTTCTTGAGGGGAGCTATGGTATTGGCGCTGTCGGGGATCCATCTTTGCAGGGTTTGGGCTGCGGTGTTGGGGTCGTCGTTTTCCACGATGGTTGGGGTGGAGTTGCTGAGTGATGAGGTTAGCTGGTCGTCGGTGATTCTGGTCCAGTTTCTTCGTGGAAACAGGTGCTGGAGTCTGTGGATGGTGGGTGTTTTGAAGGTGAAGTGGACGCATCAATGATCAGTCCATGGGAGTTCAGTGGTAGGGCTGTAGGTGATGGAGTTTCCTGTTGTGAAGAGGGGGTCAAGGGTGTGTCCTGCTGGGTGCGTGGGTTCGGTCACGATCTGGCAGTGTCCAATCTTGTGGAGGTTGTCCAGGAGGGATGTGGTGCTGGTGTCCAGTTGGTTGTCGAGGTGGAAGTTGAGGTCTCCCAGTAGGGTGTAGTTGGTGGATGCGATTGCATGCAGGGAGATGATGTCTGTGATGGAGTTGGTGAAAAGTCCACGGGGTCCAGGGGGTCGGTAGATGATGGTTCCTCAGAGGGTGCTGGTAAGGCTGGCTAGTATCTTGAAGTGAAGGTGTTCCATCAGGTCTGTGGGTTCTTCAGGGAGTGGGCTCAGGAAGAGGGTGGATTTGTGGATGATGGCGATGCCTCCTCCTGGGTGGGTGGGGCGGTCCTTCCTGGAGATCTTTTATCCTTGGGGAATGGTGATGGCGATGTCCGGTCTCAAGGTGGTGTCAGTCCATGTTTCCATGTTTTGGTGAAGAACGCTACGTCCTGGGAGGTGCTGTCAAGGAGGTTCCAGATTTTGGTGGTGTGTTTGTGGAGGGATCGGATGTTGAGGAGGATGCATTGCAGGGTCTTCGGTTCGGTTGTGGTCTTGCAGGCGGGTTGTCTGGGTCTGTGGTCTTGGTGTTGCTGCAGGTGTGCCGGCAGTGTTGACAGCTGAAGGGTCCGTGGGTGTCTGCTGGTGATGCAAGCTTGCAGTTGTTGTGTCCTGAGTTGAGAACCTGGAGTGCCGCTGGGTCATATCATTGGCGTAGCCGAGGTCCAGGGTTCCTGGTACTGGTCGGGTCTCGGAGGGGCGCAGATGGGCTTGCCTTTGGCATGCCTTCGGTATGCCAGGGGCGTGCCCGTTGGGCACGGCCACCATTAAGTAGAGTTTGGGGAGGGGCTGGACAGCTGGGAGGCAGGAGCGGGGAGGGGAGCTGGATTGGACCGGTCGCGTTGATCATGCAGGGGGAGAGGCCGCGGGGGTAGCAGCGGCAGGGAAAAACAGGCAGAAAAAGGCAAAATGAGAGGAAAGAGTGGAAATAAGACAGTGAAAAGAAAAGTGGAGGAAAGACACAGAAGGAGAGTGAGAGGGGGAGATTAAATCAGTGAAAAAACGAGTGAAAACAGAGGAAAGACTGAGGTGGAGTGAAAGTGGGAGATTGAAATCAGTAAAAACAAGTGAAAATGGAGGATAGACACAGAAGGAAAGTAAGAGGGAGAGATTGAAATCAGCGAAAAACAAATGAAAACGGAGGAAAGACACAGAAGGAGAGTCAAAGGGGGAGAATGAAATCAGTGAAAAATTAGTGAAAATGGAGAGAAGGAGCGGAGCGTGAGAAAGGAGACAGAGGTCCACTGGACCACCAGGGATGAGGTGCAGGTAAAACCTGCGGGTGGAGGAGGGCCTCGAACACCAACACTCGAGAGTGCAGGGCTCAGGAAGGCCTCACTTGATGGTGGAGCTGCGAAGGAGGGATAGCAATTTCACTGACAATGTTCTTGCTCCCTGTTGTTGGTTTGTACAATCCTATTCTCCAGATAGTTCATTTAGGCCGTTCTCCCCAATTTGTAGTGTGATTTGAGAGCTACCTTATAAATGTTCCTGTCCGCTGAAAGATATTGTCTACTCCACTTTCTTTCCAGGCCTTTACATTTGCTTTTCCTGGCTCTAAAAAATTTGTTAAACCAAGATGCAGAGTGGCCAGTCCTCCTAGAGGTGCTCTCAGTCAGGGGGGCAACTGCATTTATATTTGTCCTCAGCCATGCTTCTAGAGTGTGAGCTTGGTCAGCAATGATATATCTGCCGTTGTTGTTTTCTTTCAAGAACAATGAAATGTGTCCGACACTGTTATTACAAATTAAACATTACACACGCTAACATAAAACATACCAAATAAACTAGTTCTGTGTCTGCATATAATTTTCTTCATCTAATGACTATTTATCCGGGAAAAACATGAACGCACTCATATGTGGAATGAAATTAAACTCACATACCAGCCCAAAATAACATAACATGAATATTAATCCTCAGAAATGTTTGCAAGTATCTGTTGCATATTATTGCTTCATACATTGTCAAAACAGGTAGGCAGTGAATTAACTTTATCAATTTCAATAAGTGATTACATAAACTCAGAGTTGGTTTTTGTAGGAAAGTGCCTCTTTTTGCATGTTTAACCACCACTTTTTGCCTAATGCCTGATGTAATTACAAACTGTTAGTGCACTGGGTCCATGCTAATCAGGTTCCCAGGGCCAGATCTCTTTCCCTAATTATTGGACCATGATTGGCACATCTTCATCTACCGCTGTGAATCCCTAGTATGTGGTACCCCTGGCACCTAGGGCATGGGAACTGAAGAAAGTCTTCTGGGGCAGCAGCACTGGTTGAGATACCCCATGGCCCTCTAATCAAGCCTAGGCACTCTGCCATTACAGGCTGCGAGTCTTGGTGCAGGAAAATCTGAAGAGTCGACATGGCACACTGCCTTGTGTACCATGTCAACTCTGCACTGCATAAGGTATAGGTAGGTCACCCTTAATGCAGGCCTTTAGCTCTAAGGCACAGTGTGCTATATCCTATGTGTGGGCATATCAGCAGGAGCAGTTATGCCCAAACAATGTCCAGTCCATTCTGTGATTTTGTAATCGTCATGGAAGCCAAAAGCAGTACCTGGGCGGGTACTTGTCAACACAAGTTTCTTAGCTCCATGATGGCTTCACTGATTCCTAAGATGTTTAATACCTAGAATTCTGAAGCATGGTGGGGGTCTAGCCTGTATCTACAGGAATACCCTCTCGATTTTGCACTTGGAGTCCTATCACCCATACTCCTGGGAATACCTCTGTCTTACTATTGCAAGTAAGAACCTACCGGTCTGTAAACTACACACCTTTTACCACCCACCGGGGGACAATCTCCCTTTCATTGAGTAATTAATGGATATCATCTCTAGCAATGTCGACTCTGCTGTGTCACAAATTTTCATTGGGGACTTCAGCCTGCATTGGTCCAACCCCAATGACACTGCGGTATCCTGCCTTAAATCCTTTCTAAATGATAAAGATTTGATTCAGCACTGTGGCCAACCAAACCACATTAAAGGTGACACTTTAGACCTCATCATATCCAAAGAACAGAACATCACCTTAGAAGCCACAACCCTTAAAAAAAAAAGGCTACAAGAAAAAAAAGAATCCACGACCCTTTGTGACTGGTCGGACCATCGCAGCATCCTCTTTTATATCAACAGGGAGGTGATGTTGAAGAAGACTCAACCTCTTAAATCAAAGATATGGAAAAGGGATCTCAGATCAATAAACCACGACAATCTAACTGCCCAATGTAAATCTGTCCTCTCCTCCCAAGCCGACTTGGTCGAGGTGCAAATTCTCACGGACACCTACAACTCGACCATGGCCATCATCATGGATGACATTGCTCCACTCCAGCTTAAGAATACTGCATCAAAAATATTCAAACCATGGTGTAATGAGAGCTTAAACTTGGAACGTCGCAACCTTAGAGCAGTTGAATGCTCCTGGCAATCCAATCCCTCCTCAGACCAACTAAAACTCCTGAGAGATGGCAGGAGCCTCTACAATAAACAAGTCAAGAGAGCTAAGTCTGACTATTTCAGACTACAACTAGACCAAGCAGCAAACCGCCCCAGGAATCTCTTTGAATTGGTCAAACAGCAATCCGTTAATGGTCCAAACCTCTCAGATCCGAGTGGCAGCCCACCCTCCTGTAAAGAATTTGCAGTTTTCTTCACTGAGAAATTGCAACTCATCTCCACTGACCTAGCCTCTAAGAAGGATCTATTGCCCTCCTCTATTGCCGCCTCACCCCATGACTTCTCTGAAAAGTGCAACTTGACTCTCATGATAGCCAAGAACAATTCGTCTTGGGTTACCTTTCCCCATTTAGTGAAAGAGACAGCGAAAAAATTCTCCAGATTATTAACTCGTCCAGTCACTTCAGTGACCCGTTGCCTCCGGCCATCTTCAAGGAAATCAAGTGCGCTCTCATCCCCACCTGGACCAGGATTGTAAACACTTCCTTTTCTTAAGGCTCAATCCCCGACTGCCTAAAAGCAGCCCAGGTCTCACCCATTCTAAAAAAAAAAACAATGCTGACAAATCTGTTCTCAATCATTTCTGTCCTTTCTCCAACATCCCCACACTAGCGAAACTCCTTGAAGAATGTGTGCAATCCCAACTCTGTACTCACAAAGAGACTTACCAACTTTTTGACCAGCATAAATCCAGTGTTCGGAAGGGACACAGCACTGAATCGGCCCTCACACTCGTTATGGATGACATTTTGAAAATGCTAGACAAAAATGAATCCTGCCTACTGATCCTCCTTGACCTTTCCTCAGCTTTCAACATGGTTAATCATGACATCCTCCTATCCATCCTACAAAACAGTATGGGTTTCTCGGATCGGGTGCTTCAATGGTTTTCATCCTTTCTTCGTCACCGAATACAAAGAGTCAAGGCAAATCATTCTCTCTCTTAGCCCTCTCCAGTACCCATTGGGTCCCCCAACAATCCACCCTTTCTCCTATCCGCTTTAACCTTTTCTTGGAACCTCTAGCTAACGCACTAAACTCCAAGAACATTCTCTTCCACATGTATGCCGACGACACTCAACTCTATCTGAAAATGTAATCCCCAGAAAGCATCATCTCACTTAACTCGATACTCGTGTTTGCTCAAAATTGGTTAACTGAGAACCATCTCCTACTCAACCTCCAAAACGAAGTTCATGCTCATATCCCCCGCCCCCGAACCACATCCCCAAGCTTGATCTCTGGCTGACTCACCTCACTGCTTTCAACTGCATTCCCATCATCATTGACTCAGCCAAATGGCTCAGAGTCACCGTAGACGAGCACCTGAATATGAAGACTCATATCAGCAACGTATGTAAGGGAGCAAACCACTTGATGAGAACCCTCAGAAATATCAAACCTTTCCTGCCTCTAAGTGATTTCAAGCAGGTGGTCCAAGTGCTTTCCTTGCCAGGTTTAATCTATGCAGTGCTACTCTCTGCAGCCTTCCAAAATACACCTTGGCCCCACTAAGGGCCTCATTGAACACCGCTGCTAGATTGATTACAGGTGCCAAAAGAAATGAGCACATATCCCCAGTCCTTAAATCTCTCAAATGGCTTTCCTTTGAATCCCGAATTCAGCTAAAGATTGCAGTCCTGGCGCACAAATCCCTTCACCTCAATAATGCAATGTACCTGGCGCAAAAACTTGAACTATCTTGTGGGGAGTGGGCATCAAGAAGCGCCTCAACATTCCTCTTGAAAGCTCTTGTCCTTAACAAAAAGAGAACTTGTCACCGAGCCTTCTCTGGTGCTGCCCCAATGATATGGAACTCTCTGCCACCGGAAGTACGCAGTCTCTCCTTGACGACGACGTTCCAATTGGAAGCGGAAAGATTCCAAATGAGCAAATTCTTACCGTAAGGGGAGGAGGCACACCTAATTTGTTTGACTTTGTTCTTATCACCATGGTACCTCTATCTATAATGGATCGTCTCTTCTGACTTTTTTTTTTTATTCCACATACGTACACCTGTTTACTGTATTATCATCCTTTTTTTGTTTCCCAATCAATGTTTATACTACCCTCTTGTTCTTTCTTCCTGACTATTGTAAAGCGCTCTGATATCCTTCGAAATCTTGTTCGTGCTATATAAAACTTTATAAATAAAATAAATAAACATCATGTCCTAATAAATCCTCACTGATGCAAGTGCTAGATTTAAAAATAAATTCACTCAGGAGACCCTTTTTGAGAGTCCCTTGAAACTTATCCAAAGACTAGTGGGTCTCTGGCTAGTTGTCACAAGCCTGCCACCACCAGACATGTTCCTAACACCATGGGATAAGAGCCAGCACTCTCAGAGGTCAGAAACAATACCTGTTCGGGGCAGGGGTTTTCACCCCTCCTGCAGGACAGGAGGGCAGGAAGCTTCAAAGGCAATGCTGCCTTTGAAACCAAATCCAGGAACCTCCAGAGAGTGGCGGAGGACAAGCTGCCCTTCCCTGTTCCACCTTTGGCTGGAGGAAAGGGGGAAAGTTAGTTAAATGAGAAGGAAGTTCCCCCCTCAGTCTGCACCGCCCTTCTCCTAAAATTCCACCATCATGAGATGGGAGAAAACCTCCAATCATGGCTAGGGTAGTGCATCCTCCCACAGGAAGTGGTCAATAAAGGATGTAGACACCCTAAAGGTAGATATTAGCTGTCTTCCCATGTAATGCCCCTAAGTTCAGTATTTAGGTGGCTTCACAAGGCATAAACCTCAGATTCAATGGACAAAAGAAGATCAGGACAAAAAAAGATCTGCTTCATGAGAACAGAAGCTCTCCTGCAGAAAGAAAAGGCGTCAAACCCTGCCAGCTGCAAGAAGGACTCAACAATCGATGCTGATGTGTCATCCTGAAACCTGCAAGGACTCCAAGAACACCAGAGCACCTTCAGCCTTTTAGAAATTGCCAAGAAGCTCCCTTGGAGTGAAGGTATCACTCCCTTGCACATTGCATGCATCAATCCTGTGAAGTCCGGTTTGTCGACTTCCTGCTCCCCAATGACCTCAATGCAGCACCAAAACAAGAAGCGGTGCAACAGTTTCAGTGGGTCACACCTGCCTCTCCACCAGGTTCAAAGGCACCAGGACCTACAGGAGCAGCAGTGTACCAATATCTGAGGTACCAGACCCCCAATGGAAAAAAAAGCCCACCCAGGACTCCTAAAGCAGCAGAAGTAAGCAGCCATTTAGAGATATCGAAACACCCAAGACCCACTTCCTGTGTGGCCCATCTGTCCTGAGATCACCGCTCTAAGTTGTCTGCTCCTAACCGTGAGGACCCTGAAGACAGTATTGCTTTACAACCAGCCCCAATGGCCCCACTAGCCCCAGCACTGACTAACCAGCTTTGTTCCAGTGGTACCCAGGCCCGTGCAACCTCCTCCCTCCAAGTGGTCCCCTTGGTCTTTTGGAACAGTTTCCAAGACCCTCAGCACTCTCCTCCCACCGTATTTGAGAAGCCCCCAAACTTCTCCTGCTGGAACTTTGGACCTTGTCCCAACATCGACCTAAAACGAGAAGGTGAACTTTGTGAGAGCATTGCCTGATTTTCTATGCAATGTTCTACTTCTTCCCATTGATTCCTATGATGCATTATTGCATACAATTGTGATCTATTTTCCAAACTTATTAAAAATCATAACTTCAAAACTACTTATTTTAGAACAGGGTTCGTGGTCTCTAAAAATACAAAAAATCAACTCTATTTTTACAAATTGGTCTCTGTTTTACTCTAGAGTCTATGTCTCATATATTGCCTCAGTGAGTATAGTAAATACTTAGCGCTACCCTCTGATAAGCCTAACTGCTCAGCCACACTTCCACAAAAAGAACATTGGTTTAATCTGCTTTTACCTCTGTATACCATTTGGGGATTCTCTGGACTCTCTGTACAGTGTTCCTCTTTTTAGTACACCACATAGAGAGCCAGCTTCCTACTGCTAGAGAACCCATCAAAGTATATAACATAGACCCATAATGTAAGGAAATGTCTATTTTGTGTGATTCTCCCCCATGTTTTGGACAGATGTTTCTGGTTTTCTGCCTCTGAGGCCTGACAACCAGACCTCTGTGCCAGTGCTTATACTCAAGTGGCATGAGTTAACTTACTTATAAGCCCATAATATATGGTACCAGGGTAGCCAGGCCTGTAGGCTAAGTGTTTCTTATGATCTGCAGCACCCTTTGTTCCACCATGAGTATGACAAAGTAAAAGTGTGTCTACCAGCCTGCCACTGCAGACTTGTAGAGCAATTTTCCACCATGAGTATGACAAAGTAAAAGTTTGTCTACAAGCCTGCCACTGCAGACGTGTAGAGCAGTTTTAAATGCAAACTCGACTTTGCAATTTAAATGAAAAGTCCTGACTTCACTTTTTAATATATATATAAATCACCCCTAAAGTAGTCGTTTTGAGCTCTAAGGCAGGGTGTTGTATATTGAAAAGCAGGTCATATGTGTTTTTTTCTTTCCTGACTGTAAAAACCCCAAATTGCTGTTTTTACTGAGGGAAGGCCATTAGCTCCATTGGCAAACTGCTAAAGCGCAGTCTGTGATAAAGAGCTCTGACACTCAAACAAAATGTTTCACATGAGTCTGCTGGACCAGACAGAGTGCAATTTGGTCACCCGAGACAGACACTAGCTGGTGTGGATTGGCAATTGAAAAACAATTTGGGCGGCCTTACAGGGGGGGGGGGTCTGCAATGGCGCAGGCATGCAGAGCGCTGCAAAGAACTATCCTTCACATTGATGTTGCAGGGGCCTTGTGCATTTGGATATGCATATTGTCAATGGTACTTCAATTTTATGTTATCTGATGATTGACCATGAGTTATTCATGCAGCCTTTGTTGCTGGCATTATTCTATTACATCTAGAATGCATACTGATTAGAGGGCATATTTTTTTTTGTCCTGATTAGTGCACCCAATTGCACATACCGATTAAAAGATTTTACTTTGTTTATGGCGTGCAGCTATTTGATGCTGCCATCACTTCGAAAGAGAAAATATAGAAGAGAACATTAGAAATACCTTGTCGCGACTGGGGATTACGATATCCTAGTGATACAGGTATAAAACATTTTACTTTGTTTATGGCGTGCAGCTATTTGATGCTGCTATCACTTTGAAAGAGAAAATATAGAAGAGAACATTAGAAATACCTTGTCGCAACTGGGGATTATGATATCTTAGTGATCCAGGTATATTATTTTTCATACTTAAATCGCTGACTAATTAGATAAGAATATTAAGGATTTGTTATTGCTGGGGATTATGATATCCTAGTGTTACATATATATTGTTTTTCATACTTAAATCGCTGACTAATAAATAAGAATATTAAGGATATGTTATTGGGGACTATAATCTCCTTTATATGTATTTCAGAAAGGATAAATACGAGGTGGATGACACCTGAGTAAGAAGAAAACATACATTACTCAGAGGACAGTTAATGAGGTAATTACAAGGGATGTATGACGTTACAACTCATACTTTTACAACGCATGCCATTACAACGAATTTTTTACAACGCAAAAACTTTTACAACGCATGTATTTACAACGCATGTATTTACAACGCAGGTACCTTTACAACGCATACCATTACAACGTAAGTATTGGTAAGTATATATTATTATTTTTTATTTAAAATAATTTAAAATAATTTAATTTAATTTAATTTAATTTAATTTAATTTAATTTAATTTAATTGATTTAATTTAAATTTAATTTTATTTTATTTTTACCTTATACCCCTGTACCCCAAAAACCCAAAACTGACCCTGAACCCTAAAAATACCCCTGTACCCCAAAAACCCAAAACTGACCCTGAATCGTAAAAATACCCCTGTACCCCAAAAACCCAAAACTGACCCTGAACCCTAAAAATACCCCTTTACCCAAAAACCCAAAACTGACCCTGAACCCTAAAAATACCCCTGTACCCCAAAAACCCAAAACTGACCCTGAACCCTAAAAATACCCCTTTACCCAAAAACCCCAAACTGACCCTGAACCCTAAAAATGACCCTTTACCCAAAAACTGAAAACTGACCCTGAACCCTAAAAATACCCCTTTACCCAAAAACTGAAAACTGACCCTGAACCCTAAAAATACCCCTTTACCCAAAAACTGAAAACTGACCCTGAACCCTAAAAATGCCCCTTTACCCAAAAACTGAAAACTGACCCTGAACCCTAAAAATGCCCCTTTACCTAAAAACTGAAAATTGACCCTGAACCCTAAAAATACCCCTTTACCCAAAAACTGAAAACTGACCCTGAACCCTAAAAATACCCCTTTACCCAAAAACTGAAAACTGACCCTGAACCCTAAAAATACCCCTTTACCCAAAAACTGAAAACTGACCCTGAACCCTAAAAATGCCCCTTTACCCCAAAACTGAAAACTGACCCTGAACCCTAAAAATGCCCCTTTACCCAAAAACTGAAAACTGACCCTGAACCCTAAAAATGCCCCTTTACCCAAAAACTGAAAACTGACCCTGAACCCTAAAAATGCCCCTTTACCCAAAAACTGAAAACTGACCCTTAACCCTAAAAATACCCCTTAAAAAAACCCAAACATATATAATTTAAAATATAATTATATACTTACCAATACTTACGTTGTAATGGTATGCGTTGTAATGGCACCTGCGTTGTAAAAACATGCGTTGTAAATACATGCGTTGTAATGGTTTTTGCGTTGTAAAAGTTTCGTTGTAATGGTAGTGCGTTGTAAAAGTTGCGTTGTAATGGTTGTTTCCCAATTACAAGATGTAACTAACCTTGATTGGTATTGTCCTTTACTTGGGATTGTGCCATAGGCTCTATGAGATTACCGTAGTCTCTTTACACTGATATGAATACTCATATAAGGCTCACTCATTGAGGAGTTTTTTTGACAGAATGGATATGGAAATATAAGTGTCTCTCTAGGCCACTGTGCACAGTTACAAGAGCTTTCTCTTATGTAATCCCAGACTTGGGATGCCTTCTGCTCAGCTTGTAAATATGTATGATTAAACAAAGATTTTTTTTATTTGTAAATATATGATTGTAAAAGCACAGGTTTATGGTGGAAGTGTTTGACAGTACTCATGCTATAAGAGTTTTCCATACTGTCATACCCTGTGGTGGAGTATGATTTACTATTGTAAATATGTGTTACAGTAATGTGTTTAGTGTGGACATGGCCTCAGATCTACCACTATGTAATCATGTAACTAGAATCTAATTGACTGGTTATATATATTGTGCAAAGGACTCGGTCTATACACACAATCTTTTTTTTAAAAGACTTTTAATACTGTATGTTGTCTGTGTTTTGTAGCCCTGCATAAGTCCTTAAACAGGATGAAACGTGTTGGCTACTGTGAAGAAAGAAATCATAATAAAGGAATATGTAAATTATGATATTTTGGTGGAACTATTTACTTACTTTTCATTGTGTGCGGATCAAACTTTCTATGCAGCATATTGTCAATGGTGTTTGCTTTCCGTGCCCTGGTACATCAAAGTAGAGTAAGGGCTTGGACTCTCCGCTGCACAGGCTTCAGACATCAAATGGCAGGCCATACATGTGAGGCAGGACTGATTGATGTGAAGCGACAGCGCCGCCCTGCAGGGTTCTCCAAGTGCCGGCCGCGGCAGCAACTATTAGGGGCCGGCTCAACTCCAGGGTGTGTGCCGCCACAGGGGAATTGTAAAATACAATTTTGCTCCCCTCACACTTTTTTTGATTGCGTTAATTTGCAAATACATTAATCAGGACTATTTCTGATTATGTGGGTTTATTTAGTTTCACCCTTTACTTATGAATTCCAAATACAAAAAGGTTCATCATTACATGTATAAGAAAAACACGATACATATAGACATTTAGACAAATTTGTAAAACGATAAATGACAAAAAGAATTGTCCAATTTAAATTATGAAACAATACATTGCACATTAATTAGACATTACAACATTTTGTTCAAAAATACTTAATATCATGAACAAATTATTAATGAAAGAAATTATTTTCTCATGGACAAGTTGAAGGACAAAGAGTCTGAAAGAAGGCTAATACGATACAAATCAATAAATCTAAATCAATAAATCTGCATAGCAATTAGTCCGGTTTGGTTTTTTGATCCTTCTTATAAGCCAAGCCGACGCGTTTCGATCCCGTTAATTCATTAAGCGGGGTCTCATCAGGGCCTTGTCACTTCTAATGGCTGTGTGTTGTGTGCAAAGAGAGAAAAGAGAGAACAACGTCTTAGTTGTGTTGTTCATGCCCATTTCGCTTCACCTACACTCTGCCTTTCGCCAAAACATACCTGTAGCTTTGCTTTTAGGCCGGGTTCCACAGCCTTCTGGCTGTCTGACTGTCTTTTGGGGAATCTGTGGAAATAGTTGTGTCTGTTTTAGAATGATTGCAGAATAGGGGGGTGCTCAACCCTTGCAAGTGTGATATCTCTCTAAATCATACCTGTTATTGGCACCGCGTTTGTGAAGACTTTTCTTCATGCGCTCCTTTTGGATTTTGGGTCGTCTGTTTCTGTGCTTTGGGGCTCCCTATTTATAGAAATGCAGGGTTTATTTCAGATTGCACGTTTAAGCGTGCTGGTTTATGCCGTGTGTGGAGAGATTTCATAAAATGCACTCTACCTTTAGGGGAGAGCGTCCCTCGGTGAGCGTTGATCTGCTCGCAGATGGATCGTCCGTTTTCTTCAATCTGTTGAATAAAACGGGAGGGATTTTAGTCCTTCTGTGTGCCCTCGTAATTTGCGCAGTGTGTGAACCCGTTTGGCCCGCTCTTTGCCTACCTTTAGTCAAAAATCATGGAGCGCGCTATTCGGGGGTTCTGTCAGTCTCCGGAGCTCGGCTCTGCTACTGCTTCCGCGTTCTTGACAGGAATCATTAGTATCTACCACTCGACTGCCGGCGTCATTGGGAACAGTCAGCTGATCGCGCTGGGGCTTGTGGGACTTGCAGTTTAGAATGTGTCAGCATTCCAAAGTGGGGACTCCTCATCACCTGACTCACACGGAGCACTATGCGTGCATCTGGATTTAAGGGAATTAAAGCCTAGACACTTCTGACAGTGTGTTTAGTCCACTTTGGCTGCTATTGAATTTTAAAATTAAATATGCCTCTTTCATTAGAAGCACAGTTTCAGTGTCAGGGGGACATTTCGTCTGGTTAATGCTGTATAATACAGTCCATTTGAAATCCGCTTCTCGATGGTTTTTCTCTGTAAAATGCTGCACCATGGGCGCATTCGCTACCTTGTTTTTTAGTCTTGATCTGTGCTGCGTGATGCGAGTGTTTACTTGTTGGGTAGTTTTCCCGATATAGATTTTGTCGCACGGACAAACAATGGCATACACAACATTTCTTGTCCGGCAATTGGAAAATCCCACATTTTTCCATTTGGTGTTTTTGTGGATGAATTCAACTCCTTCCATTGTGGTGTCGCAAGACACGCAGTTGCCACACTTATGGTGTCCCAGTATAGGTTTGAGGCCCCATTGAGAGAGCAAATCACTTTTTGTTTTCGGGATTCGCACATCAGCACGTACTAATTGTTGACCAATGCTTTGGTTCTTTTTATATGCGAATATTGGCCTCGGGAAGGGGCATTCCAGTTCCTCTAGGAGATGCCAATTTTTTAAGATCATTTGCCTGACTTTATGGGTATCGGGACCATAGGTGGTCACACAGACCATCTTGTCAAGCTCCGGTTTTTGCTTGTCCTGTACTAGCAAGCACTCACGGGGAGTATACCTAGCCCGTTTGAGCGAATGCTTTAATAATTTTCTGGGATAACCTCTGTTGGTCATTTCGCCACAGAATGTCTTCGCATGTTGCTCATATTCGGCAATTTCTGAGCAGTTTCTCCTTATCCTGAGCAACTGCCCGTAGGGGAGGTTCGCTCTGAGGTTTCTTGGGTGGTCGCTGCTATGGTGTAGGATTGTGTTTTTGTCAGTTTTTTTCTTGAAGAGGGACATTTTAAGGTGACCCTCATCATTGATGATTTCTACATCGAGAAACGTCATTTTACTGGTACTTTGGTCGATAGAGAATTTTATATCCTGGTGTCTGTTATTAAGCCATTGGTGGAATGCCATCAACTCAGTGTGGCTCCCCTGCCACAGGAGCCACACGTCGTCGATGTATCACAACCACTGTTTGATGTGTGATTTAAATGGATTGTTGTTGTCCACAAATTTACGCTCATATTCTGCCATGTATAGCACTGCCATCTCCGGCGCATAGGGACATCCCATGGCCGTACCCTTGATTTGGATAAAGAACTGATCATTGAATCTGAAGTAGTTTTTCTTCAATGTCAGTTCAGCCAGTTGCAGAATGAAGGATGTTGGGACCCTGTGGGGTCTCTCTCTGGTGTCTAAGTACATTTCCATGACTTCTAGCGCCTCGTCTTGTGGTATTTGCGTGTATAATGACGTGACGTCCATGGTCACCATGATTTCATTTTTGTTATCAAATTCTGTTCCCTCAACTTTGACTAAGAAGTCAGTAGTATCCCTGAGGTACGATTTTACATGACCCACAAACGGCTTCAAGAAGAAATCTACATATTTGGAGATAGGTTCCAGGCATGAATCACACCCGGAGACGATCGGTCGGCCGGGTGGATCCTTGAGTCTCTTATGGATCTTGGGCAAAAAGTACAAGATCGGTGTCCGTGGACATTTCTTTACAAGAAAGTCAGCCTCCTTGGGTCCCACGAACCCGCTGTCGATCCCTGTTTGTACTAGTTCTTTTATGGATCCTTGTATTTGTTTAGTTGGATCTTCATGGAGTAGTCTGTACCACACCTGATTGTTAACTTGTGTGGACCCCTCTTTCAAATATTCATCGCGGGGCCAAATAACCACTGCCCCGCCCTTATCGGCTGGTTTAATAAACACAGTTGGATCTTCCCTGAGAGCCCTCAAGGCCACTTGTTGTCCTTTACTTATATTCCTGGGGACATACCTTTGGTTCTTCTCAAGTTTATTTAGGGAGGATAACAAAACTTGTTCAAATGCATGAATCTGTTTTGGTATATTGTGGTTCGGGCAAAAGGTGGATTTGTTCCGGAGTCCCGTTGTTTCCATTTCAATACTTGGGGGTTGGTTGGCAAAGAATGCTTTTAGTCGGATCTTACGACAAAAAGCAATGATCTCCATTTTTATTTTTGCAAAATCTGTGTGTTTTCTGGGAACAAACTTGAGCCCTAGATTCAACACGGATTCTTCGTCCTGTGTTAGAACTTTTTGGGACAAATTAACGACAGAAGAGGGAGGTCCTATGACTTGTACGATTGTTTGCGTGTCCGCATTTCCCACGGTATTTTTTGCCTTTGTTTGGGCTGCTGGCCCTTTTCTAAAAAAGCAACTTGTTTTTTGTTGTTGCCTCTGGAATCCGAACCTGAAGAGTCTGATGAGGATGTCTCCGAGAATGTTTTAAATCTGTTACGAGAGCGACCCTGGTAATTGTATAGTGCTCCGCGTGAGTCCGCCTGTGAGTAGTAGTCGTCCCTCAAGAATGGGTAGGCTTTTTCTAGGGTAAATGACTTTGAATCTCGGTCGTATTGGGCAGTTTTATTATTGATAGTGATGTCTTTGAACTGCAGGATTTCCTTCTCTATTTTCTCTATTAGGTTCTTTGCGTCGGGGATCACCTCACTTTCTGCAATACTTTTGGTTAGTTTCTCAATTTCGTCAAGTTCCTGTCGGCACAGTCTTTGTGCGGTCTCAATGGTGTGAACCATTAGGTCCCGGCTACATTTGGTGTTTATCTTGCTAAAGCCTAATTTATATTCTGCGTCCTCCGTAAAGATTACTGGGACATTTTTCACCTGGAGTCCCCAAGGGATGGTGCCACCCCTCAGGTGCTGCAGGAGAAAGTGTCCATGGAGTTCGGTTCTAATATGTTTTTTGCTCAATCTAGTGAGTTTGTCTGATTCGTTTTGTTGCTGGGCAGAGGTACTTAAAGTGACATTTCCGAATGGGGATGAAGCTATTAAGTTTTTAATGTGGGTCTCTGAAAAGGATAACGTGTCTTTCTCAGACATCGTATTGAGAAGGACGGGTGGTCCCTCTCTACAGCTAATGTGTTTTAGTCCAAAGCACGCTTTAATCAAGTGCCCTATAGACTCTCGCGGGTGAAAACCCGCCCTTAAATGCTAAGATATAAGGAGTTAGGTCCCGGGACGTGGGGGGGGCTGGACCTTAATAGAACAGTAAAATACAATTTTGCTCCCCTCACACTTTTTTTGATTGCGTTAATTTGCAAATACATTAATCAGGACTATTTCTGATTATGTGGGTTTATTTAGTTTCACCCTTTACTTATGAATTCCAAATACAAAAAGGTTCATCATTACATGTATAAGAAAAACACGATACATATAGACATTTAGACAAATTTGTAAAACGATAAATGACAAAAAGAATTGTCCAATTTAAATTATGAAACAATACATTGCACATTAATTAGACATTACAACATTTTGTTCAAAAATACTTAATATCATGAACAAATTATTAATGAAAGAAATTATTTTCTCATGGACAAGTTGAAGGACAAAGAGTCTGAAAGAAGGCTAATACGATACAAATCAATAAATCTAAATCAATAAATCTGCATAGCAATTAGTCCGGTTTGGTTTTTTGATCCTTCTTATAAGCCAAGCCGACGCGTTTCGATCCCGTTAATTCATTAAGCGGGGTCTCATCAGGGCCTTGTCACTTCTAATGGCTGTGTGTTGTGTGCAAAGAGAGAAAAGAGAGAACAACGTCTTAGTTGTGTTGTTCATGCCCATTTCGCTTCACCTACACTCTGCCTTTCGCCAAAACATACCTGTAGCTTTGCTTTTAGGCCGGGTTCCACAGCCTTCTGGCTGTCTGACTGTCTTTTGGGGAATCTGTGGAAATAGTTGTGTCTGTTTTAGAATGATTGCAGAATAGGGGGGTGCTCAACCCTTGCAAGTGTGATATCTCTCTAAATCATACCTGTTATTGGCACCGCGTTTGTGAAGACTTTTCTTCATGCGCTCCTTTTGGATTTTGGGTCGTCTGTTTCTGTGCTTTGGGGCTCCCTATTTATAGAAATGCAGGGTTTATTTCAGATTGCCACAGGGGAATTAGCATCCAAAAAATCCCAGGCACCCAACTCGACACAGTGCGTCTGCCATCGGTAATCCACCTTTACAACAAAACTTTTTCCCCGCGTACCATCAATCCGCATACAAAGATAACGCAAGCATTACTCCGCAATGCCATTATAACGCATGGCATTACATTTCATATGCTTTTACCACACATGCTTTTACAATGAAATTAGTTGTAAATGCATGAATGCAAAAATCATATTTTTTTTTATTTAAGTTTAATGTAAGTATATGGTTTTGTTTTGAGGTATAGGGGTATATGTTTTGGGTTTCAGGGGTATTTTAAGGGTTCAGGGCTAGGTTTGGGGTTTGGGGTACAGGGGTAATTTTAGGGTTCAGGGCTAGGTGTGGGTGTTGGGATACATGGGGTATTTTTAGGGTTCAGGTCTAGGTTTGGGTTTTGGGGTACAGGGGTATTTTTAGGGTTCAGGGCTAGGTTTGGGTTTTGGGGTACAGGGGTATTCTTAGGGTTCAGGGCTAGGTATGGGTTTTGGGGTACAGGGGTATTTTTAGGGTTCAGGATTAGGTTTGGGTTTTGGGGTACAGGGGTGTTTTCTTGGTTCAGGGATAGGTTTTGGTTTTGGGGTACAGGGGCATTTTTAGGGTTCAGGGATAGGTTTGGGTTTTTGGGTGATAAGGTTTATTGAGGGTATTAAAGTTTTGGGGGTACAGGGGCATTTTTAGGTTTCAGGGATAGTTTTGGGTTTTGGGGTGCAGGGTGTATTTTTAGGGTCAGGATGGGTTAGTGTTTAAGGGGGTATTTTAAGGAGAAGGGGTGGTCACATATTGTGAGATTTCTGAAACCAGTTAATATAATAATGTATTCCGTTGTGGTGTGGCAGTTCAATTTGAAACAAAATTTATGGCAAGGCCGGAGGCTCCTATTATGCTTTCGTATCTTGCATTTATTCCAATAGCAGCCAAGATAAGGGTAAAAACTACAGCTCCCAGGGGCCCAAGTAACCAAACTGGCCAATGGGAATGTAAAAAGAACGAAACCATATAACCAATCATGAAACAGTAACCTATAAAACGTCATAACTGACTGTGCAGCTTTCTCCTTTCTTGCTGCTCACAGTCAGATAAGTGCTTTATCTTTTGCTCTCAGTGTAATGCTGTATTAATGCATTATTAATCTCTTATTTATTGTTGTATGGTTATTTTGCACTGCGTTGCGCTGCTTTACTAATGTTTTACACGCCGTGGCCCGTGTTGTGCTTCTCTTTTCCGAGACACGGTTGTCTAGCTCGTCTCCCCCTCTCTCCACTTTCCCTCGGTCACACCCATTGTCTCGCGGCTGTAACAGCTCGCACTCACCTGTCGGCCTGTTTTCCCTCGGCCCAGTGTAGAGTCGAGCGTTTGTCCTCACCGCTTGGTGCGGTTTTCTTTCGGACGACGTTTCCGCCCAAGTGTCTTTTTCACTGCGCTCTCAACGGGAGAGTGTTTACCTGTCTCCCTCGGCAGCGCGTCTGGGCTCTGGAGAGCTCGCCTCCCCAGTCACTCCCCTTGGGACTGTTTGCACTTGCCGACCCTCCCCTCTGCCTTCCAGTTAATCCCCCACAGATCTCCTTCTAAGTATTTGGGCATTATGGAGATAGATAGCTCCCCTGAGCAGGTTATTGTGAATGAAGAAGGCGAAGCCTGCAAACAAGATTTGAATACATTTATTAATTCATCGGTGGAGAATGCTGTAGAAGCTTCTATGCGTCGCATATCAAAAGGAATGAAAATTCCATATTAAGCCTCCTTTCTAAGGCTCTGGCCCAGTCTGCGGGGGATAGCAGAAATAAAGAGGTGAGTCCCTCTGCTGCGTTGCTCACTTCCAAACCTACGTCACAACTGGGTTGCGAGGTTCCCTCGCGCTTGAATGAGGACATTGTGCCTCCCAGGCCTCCTGTTCAGCAGGGGATTGTAGGTACAGAGGGCAAACGAAAACGCAAAATGAAGCACGCACAGCCACCACAGAAATTAGTTATTTCTTCTCTCATGGACACCGATGATGACATGCAGGACGCGGATGATCTGTTTGACCTCTTTGATATTTCTGACCTCCCTTCCCCCCCCTTCAAAAAATCCAAGTCAGATTCCTTTGTGTTCGAACCAGTTTTTGATGCTGAAGGCATGCCTATGTTCGATCCTTCCACTATACGTCACCCTACTTCCACCAAGTGGTTACCTGCTTCTCATGCAGGGGAATACATTTCAGCGAGATTACGCTTCCATTAGAGACCTCGATCAGGTCTAGGCTCAAATCTGAATGCCCCAAAACTTTTTTGCCAGATAAAATCACCATGGTGCCTTCTATTGATCTGCCGCGCCTCACCTTCTTTTCCAAATTTGGCAAGGAACCCCTCAAAGGGTTGGACAAAGCCTGGTCCACTTGTCAGGATAAATTGCTTAATGTGGTTGGCCCCCGGCTCGCATTTTTGACAGGGCAGAAGCTGCACATTTAGATGGTACGGACCTGTCGGCCGAAGAGATCTCTATGTGGGTTCAACAAGCCTTTTGTCTCCTGGGAAATGCTAATGCCGCCATTACGCATGAGCGCCGTAAGGCCCCTTTGATAAAATTGGATCCCAAACTAGCCAATTTAGCTCCTCAAGATCCTGGTAGTAAGACCAACGGTCTCCTCTTCAGCGACTCCTTAGTCAGGGATCTTGGCAGATTTGTGTCAACTTTCGCGTCTCTAGATAAAGCGCAACTGTCCATTAAAAAAGTGTTTGCCCCACAGGTTTTTGGACGGGCTGGCAGACGCAGGAGTCGCTCTTCCGGCCGTTCCGACAACAATCAGGGCTCCAGAGGATCCTTCAACAAAACAATTCTGCCCAAGACTCCGAACCCCAATACTACCCTTAGCAGGGTAGAGGTTTCCGAGGACGTGGACAGAAGAACTACCGCAATTCCCACAACAACCAACAAGGTATGTCTTTTTCCGCCTCCCCCTTTAGGGGGTCGATTAAAGCTGTTTCTTTCAAAGTGGCAAACTGTCAGCACAGATCCATGGGTATTAAATACTGTCCAAGGCTATCTTATAGAGCTCTATTCGCCGCCTTTTCAAACAGTCTTCCCCCCTCCTCTAGTTTTTTCAAACCACATGACTCTCCTGATATCCTCAGAAATTCAAACCCTCCTCAGGAAACAAGCCATTCAGGTTGCTCCTTTCGACCCGTCGGGTTTTCTAAGCTCTATTTTTCTTGTCCAGAAGAAGAACCAGAAACTGCGTCTGGTAATCAATCTCAAATGGTTCAACCAATTCGTGGTGTACCGCCACTTCAAGATGGAAACAATCCTTCACTTACGGTATACTCTGCGGCCATCGGATTGGATGGTTCGCTTGGATTTACAAGACGCTTACCTCACGGTTACCATCCATCCTTCCCACTCCACATTTCTCCAGTTCCAGTGGTCGGGCCTCACTTACCGCTTTACCTCTCTTCTCTTCGGTCTTTCCTCAGCACCCTGGTGCTTTACCAAGCTCCTGAGACCAGTGGTGTCCTTTCTGCGATCCCTCGGGATCAGGCTTATTATTTACTCAGACGATATTTTGATCATGAATTCAGACAAGCAACTTCTCCTTTCAGATCTTCATACCACCCAATTCTCCTCTTGGATTTGGGATTCCTCCTCAATACCGACAAGTCGATGCTCATTCCTTCTCAGACCATCAAGTTCTTGGGTTTCTTGATATACTCCGTCGCAGCTTCTCTCCTTCTTCCTCAGTCCAAAGTTTCCACGATCAAAGCGGAAATCGCCTATGTTCTACGGACTTCACTCATATCTCTGAGATCTCTGTCGAGAATTGTCGGTCTTCTCTCTGCTTCTATTCAAGCCATTTTTCCCGGTCTCCTTCATTATCAGGCTCTCCAACGCCTCAAAATAAGACACCTTCGCCGAGGCTTCGCCTATACGATCCTATCAAATTAGATCAGGAATCACGTCTAGAACTTCAATGGTGGATCGACCATTTAGATGTGTGGAACGGTCGAACTATCTTCGCCTCGGTCCCAGATCTTGCATTAGAATCAGATGCCAGCCTATTGGATTGGGGCGCCCGTTGTGGTCCAATATCGACTGGCAGTACATGGTCACACGAGGAGTAAACATTGCACATCAATTGTTTAGAGATGCTTGCAGGCTCCTTTGCAATCCAAAGCCTTTCAAAAAACAGAGTTCGCTGTTCCATCCTTCTATGCATGGACAATGTTTCTGCGGTCCGATACATTAATCATCTCGGCGGGACCAAATCCAAGCCCCTTGCAGAGCCTTTGGGATTACTGCCTGTCCACACAACTGTCCTTGACAGCAGAATATCTGTCAGGAGATCTCAATTTAGTGGCAGACTGGCACTCTCGTTATCTTTGAGATGCCAGCCACTGGAAGCTGCTTCCCTCCGTCTTTCTATCCCTGTCTCAAAAATGGGGCCCTTTCTCTATAGATCTCTTTGCTTCTCGCCTCAACACTCCGTTGCCCCGTTTCTTTAGTTGGCGGCCGGATCCGGAAGCTCTTGCTACGGATGCGTTCCCGCAGGATTGGTCTCTCCACCTCAACTATGCTTTTCCTCCTTTCATTAGGATCAGCAGAGTTCTCTCTCAGGTTCATCGCCAATTGACTTACCTGGTCTTGGTGGCCCCCTTTTGGCAGTCCCAAATCTGGTTCCCGTCGCTTCTGGAAATGGCAATAGACTTTCCTGTGCTTCTTCCGGTTCGTGAGGACTTGCTTCTGAGCCCGCTGGGGCTTCCTCACAATTTCGTCCTAGACAATTCCCTGGTTCTTTTGGCCTGGAAAGTTTCCGGCCTGTCCCTTCTGAAATCCTCATTTCACAAGAGTCTTCTCTCTTTATCAGCAAAGCCTGGGCCCCCGGAACCTCAAAAGCTTACAAGTCCACCTGGTCTCTTTGGGATAGCTGGTGTCTGGAAAGGTATATTGATCCCCTTTCAGCCCCTTTAAATTTTGTGTTCAACTTCCTAGCTTCTGAAGCTAGTGCAGGTAAGTCCTACAGAACGGTCAATTTGTATAGATCTGCTATTTCCCTCAATCATTCTCCCATCAACGGCAAACCGGTAGGTGCCCATCCTTTAATCTCTCGTCTTCTGAAAGGAGTTCGTTTTTCCAAACCTCCGTTGGCTAGGTATTCCAGTTTATGGGATGTTTCTGTTGTGCTCAAACTGTTCACTGACTGGCCAGATAATTCTGCACTTTCTTTATAAAATGTTGTCAGCCAAACTTACCATGCTTTTATGTTTGGTCTCCATTAAACGTGTTTCGGATATTAGAGCTTTAGATGTCTCTTCACGACAAGTGTTCCCCTACAGGTGTAGTGTTCCAGATTCACAGAATAACTAAGATAAACCTGAATACTGTGTGTTATTCCTATTTCCCCTCTCAATCCAAACTCTGTGTAGGTCAATGTCTCAAAGTGTATGAACAACGGACTTCTGATCTCAGATCGCCCTCACACTCCCAACTCCTAATTTCTTTTCGAAAACCCCATCTCCCTTTCTCTGCTGCTACCCTTGCCCGGTGGGTGCGTTGGGTTATATCCCTTGCGAGCATCGATGTCTCCGTTTTTGGAGCTCACTCCACTAGGGGAGCCATGGCTTCTCAAGCCTTTTGGACTGGCTCCCGTCTTGAGGACATTCTGAGATCAGCAGACTGGACCAATGACAGTGTCTTTCGAATGTTTTATTGCAAACCTGTTGATACTGTGGCTTCTTTGGTAGTTAGTATGCTTTAAACAAGCATACTAGGAGCCTCCAGTCTTGCCATAAAATTTAGATTTTCCTAGTTATTATGATGAAAAGTCTTAATTTTATTAATGACACGGAGGCCAGTATTATCCCTCCACTACACTGCTAACCTGTGTTTCTCCCTCCCTTCAGCGAATCCGGCTCTGCCACCGGCATCGTCGTAAGGTTCCTGTTTCTCATCGGATTGGGTCTCCTCCTCGAGGGTGTATCTCGCTATCCGGACCTGAGGCACCTACGACGCATCCTGCGGACTCCTTCTCCTGGATGAATGTGTCTCAAGATCTCTGTTCATGGACTTTGGCTGTTTCTATCCTGTTGGTGATCGTTCCAATGTTTTCTGACTTTATCTATGCTGCTTGTCAGCGAAGAGTGGAAGCTGCGCAGTCAGTTATGCCATTTTATAGGTTACTGTTTCATGATTGGTTATATGGTTTAGTTCTTTTTGCATTCCCATTGGCCAGTTTGGTTACCTGGGCCCCTGGGAACTGTAGTTGTTATACTTATCTTGGCTGCTATAGGAATAAATACAAGATAAGAAAGCATAATACTCGCCTCCGTGTCTTTAATAAAATTAAGACTTTCCATCATAATAACTAGGAAAATCTACATTATGGAACATGTATTTCTGATTGAAAACCAGTAGGATGACCGGGCATCCCATATTTTCCAGGACAGTCCTGTTTGTCCCCCAGCTATGCCCCAGCTATGCTGGTATATTTCTAAAAATTTCACATATGTCGTGGTTTTTCCGAAAGGGCTGTCTTCAAACCGAATGAGACACTTTTCATATGTTTCAAGACAGGACTAATAAGCAGCTCTTATTAGAAAGTAATTTAATTAACACTCTTGATATTTGGCTTAAAAGTTGCCTTTAATTTATTCCCTCAGTGCCTTGTTGTCTGCGTTTCTACGTTAATGAGCATTTTAATTTAAGACATTTTATTTTCACGAAATGTACCAGTTTTCGGTTTACAAAAACGGGTCACCCAAAGACCAGTGGACAGGTGTTCTTCCCTTTCACACTACAAGTTGATCTTGATATTCTGTGACTGCCCCCTTTGAGCTTGAAACACTCTTTGATGGGAAAAGATACAGCCATATGTTCTCTATTTTGTTGATCATCAAAAATAAGCATACATGTCTGGAACCTTACTAGTGAGGAGACGAAGCAGAACAGAGATGGTGGTCAAGCCTTGCCAGGGAAGACATGTTCCTGCATGAGGGAGACTGGATCAAATTCCATGTTTTAGAAACAATTACTAACAAGCATTGGAAAAGCCAAAAGGTCTAACATAGGTTACCAACCTTTTGACTTTGTTGGTGCCAGTTTTCTTTTGTGACGATTTTTGTCAAACTGTATTGTTGGGAAAGCTGCTGAGTATAAATAAAATATTAAGTAAAAAGTTGTCTAAAGATTTTTTTTTGTTCTCTAAAACACACATTGCCCTGGTAGTGCCAATATACTGTACTCATTGTCAATGAGTAGAATGGCAGTGGGTGGAAGTAAAATATGAATGACACAAAAGTATACCAATGAACGTAGAGGGCTGTCTAAAACCCCGCTATATGCAACTATATTATACATGTAATATTAAAACATTTGAAAGGTCTTGGCTACTGCTCGGCCTAAAAATGTTGACCAATGTCATGTTACATGCATTTCATCAGCCAGCCAATTAGGGAGAGGGAAGCCTAACTTGGTCCACTACATTCCTAAGCTGGTACAGAATTGGAGAATAAATAGTTGTTATACTTTCCACATAGCCCTGAGATAAATAGTGTTCATCAAATGAACAGTTTTGTATAAACGTGATTTTGCTGCAATGTAGTTATCGGTGATAATATTACATAATCCATTAGGCAGACTATATTCAATTGGGAAACCCACATATAGGGGCATAGTTATGAAGGCTTTGCATCGCCTTGGAGCCATGCAAGGGTGACGTAAAACCTACGCTGGATTTGTCAAGCCATGCAAGGCCACCTTGCGTGGCTCTGCATGGCTTGATACATTCAGAGTAACGCAACGCAGGGTTGCGTAAATCTGCCCCAGGGAGGCGTTCCAAAGTGGAGCGTAGGTGTTCCCATGTATCCACCCATGGACTTTGGCACATTCCCAGATTTATCAACACTGGTAAACCTGGAAATGCAACAAAATGATGTCTCCCCAGTCGAGGTGTAACTAAGAGAAATATGTTTATTTCTCCTCAGTTTTTAATCTTTCCATGTGTGTTGTATTGTACATTTCACGCAGCACTGCAAGGTGGGCCGCTGCGCTGCATGAAAGCTACATAAATATGCTCTATAATTGGTATTGCCAGGCTCCGGACATTCAAGGCAACACTTTATTGATTACCATTCTCTGATTTATTTGGTCAATTTGATAAATGCTGCAATGCATTAAAAAATTGTGTTCAAATATTTAGAAATCTCCTCATTTACATTATGTATTCTGGCTGCAATGAGAACCTGATGAAGGATTTGCACCAATGCATAGTCCTGAATGGGCTGGAAAAAATGTAATTTGTATGTATTCACAGAGACCAAAGAGTTACATGTATTTAAACATTCCAATGCCACATATAACAACAAAAAAACAGGGGTGTGGCCGAAATTGCAACTAAGATGGCCACCTGACTCTGAAGCTCCGGAGCCACGACCGCGCAGAAATTGCCTGCTTCTCCTCCAGCCGCTACCTGCTCCGAAAAAAGGAAGTAGAAGAAGCTGCGAGTGAGCGCCTTCACAATGACCTGTTTGTGGCCCTGATTGACCCAGTATTCACAAAGCAGCAGCCTTCACTCCCCTGGGCCTGATGCGGGTCTCGGAGGCCCCGAGACTACAGGGGTCTTGGGTGAGCCTGAGAGCGGGGCGGGCCTGGAGGGAGCGCGATGAGGGAGCGGACACCAGCCTGGATGTTTTGACTGCTACCACTCAGGGCCCCGGGCTGCCTGGGCGAGGATAGTATTGCTGTTACAGTCCCTGAAGACACTGGGACACAGAAGTGAGTGTGTGGGTGGGGGACGCTCACGCACACTTTAAAACAAATATCGTCCGCTGGATATGCCGATTGCTTTCCGGCAGTGTCGAACTCTGATGGCTGCGAATATGACTCGGTGCCTTGGAGACACAAATGAGGATGTGTGCAAGGTACGCCAATTATGCCGCACATACCGACTACCCCCTAATCCCCCCACTCCAGATTGCTGGTTATGCCTAACTAATGTCATCCTCTCCTTGTACTGCTAGGCACCTGGGGCACATGCTGAGCTTTGACAGGCTTATTTAATTAGCCACATTCTCACAGTAGTGGTGGGCTACCTCTGCATCTGAAGCCGTTGTGTCTGCGAATTGGTGATAAAGCACATAGCCCGCAAGAGAACCGAACTACCTGCATAACAAGTGCTTGCAGGGGCCACATGCTGCGATGGGGCGAACGGATCCGAAACAGCGTCAATTGTCCTTTGATTCCACTAAGACTCCTCAAGCTGAGGAGGCCTAAGATTCATCAGGGGCTGGGTCCCTCCACTGGATGGCACAGCCGCCATTATGGTGGATTTGCGTGCAGGCTTCCAAGCCATTGGCATGCGACTAGACACCCTCAACACCCGATTGGATTATATACAATGGCGTCTTGAAAGGCATAACCACTTGTATTAATGAGGCAGAGCAGCGGGTGTCTGCCTTTGAGGATTCGCAACGCCCCATCCACAAGTGCTTAGAGAAGACCGAATGCCAACTTAAAACAATGGCTGCCAAGGCAGAAGATTTGGAGGCGCACTCGCGCTGCAATAACATTTACATTGCTGGTGTGGCTGAAACCGCGAATACTGACCCTATGGCCAAATTCATTGAAACGATACTGGCGGACATCTTTGGAAGAGAGGCCTTTCCTAGCACATTTGCTGTGGAAAGAGTGCATCGAACATTAGGGCTACGCCCGGTACCAGGATCTCCCTGGGATTAATAGTAGAGAGACTCCTCAACTATCAGGACCGGGACATGGCTCTGCGACTAGTCCGTGGAAGGGGTTTGATAGCATACTAGGGGGCGAACCTGGCGCTCTATCCAGACTTTACACCAATGGGGCAAGAGGCACAACACAAATATGCAGACATTAAATGCACCCTGCTAAAAGCAAATATGAGATACGCTATGTTATACCCGGTGCAGCTTCATATACAGATCGACTGCAAATCACAAACTTTTGAAAACCCTGAGGACGCTGCAAAGTTTTGGAAGCATCATCAGAATGTGAAATAAAGCCGACAGCACGGAGTGGAGGAGGTACTGGGGTCATCATAATGACTAGCAGCCGTACGTGCTGCACATTAAAATGACTCCCAATAGGCTAGTTTAACTGAAGACAAGACTTGTACCCAGATGAGGGGGTCGAAAGGATGGACATATTAAACAAATCTATGGGTCGTGAGTATGGAACAATCGCAGTATGGTGGCAGCTTTTGTTATCTATACAATTGATTTGTGTGAGGCGTGATGAAGTAAATCTTATCATGCTAATCATCACATGTCAGCTCTTAGAGTGTTGCCTACCCCCCTTTGAAGGTTTTCCGTTGTTCCAGTTGTCAGCGATGTTAATGGGATTCACCAAGTGCCTTTCTCTATCTATCGGATGAGGGTAAGAAGCTAGGGAAGATGGTGTCTTAGATTTAGTTGTTCCAGTTAGAATGAGATGCAGAGTAATATTCTGGTGGTTCAATAATGTGCATATGTCATACATTTACGGCCCGCCACAGGGCATAGCACCCAGACACCATGGGCCCAATGTAGGTAATCCCAGATTACCGATTCTTAAATACCGATTCGGTATTTAAGAACTGGCAATCGGGATTTAGGTATTTTTACCGATTCAATTACCGAATCGGTAAAAATCGGTAGGTGGCACTTTACACAGTGCCACAGGCCATTACCGATTCATAATTTACCACCAAATAATATTTGGTGGTAAATTATGAATTTCTGTGTACATGCACATCTGTGCACGTACACCGTTCCATGTGGCACACATACATGCCCTAAGGGCATGTATGTGTGTCACATTGCACACAAGCCAGAATCTGGGGTGCAACAGGGTGTCAAAGTGACACCCTGTTCCCCTTGTAAATTCGGTAATTTTACCGAATCGGTATTTACCGATTCGGTAATTGCCATTGATTCCAATGGGTCTTAAGGCCCATAGGAATCAATGGCAATTACCGAATCTGTAAATACCGATTCGGTAAAATTACCGAATTTACAAGGGGAACAGGGTGTCACTTTGACACCCTGTTGCACCCCAGATTCTGGCTTGTGTGCAATGTGACACACATACATGCCCTGAGGGCATGTATGTGTGCCACATGGAACGGTGTACGTGCACAGATGTGCATGTACATAGAAATTCATAATTTACCACCAAATATTATTTGGTGGTAAATTATGAATCGGTAATGGCCTGTGGCACTGTGTAAAGTGCCACCTACATCTTGATTAACCGATTAGGTAACTTTACCGATTCGGTATTTTACCGAATCGGTAAATTTACCGAATCGGTACAATTCAGGCCACCTACATGTCCAATCCCAAATACCGGTCGGTAACGGCCAAAATCGGCCGTTACCGACCGGTATTTGGTGACCTCCATCGGGCCCCATGTCCCTTCCAGTTGCACTAGGTAAGGGTTTAAGCTTAAAATGTCTATATTGGAATGTTAGAGTGCTCTCTAACCCCAGAAAAGAATGCCAAATATTAGCCTATATGGCCAGATGTGCTATCCAAATAGCTTTCTTACAGGAGACACACTACGCACCACTCTCAACATACCAGTTTGCATCAACTTGGGGTACTAATTGTTTCTTCCCTGGCTACAACACATATTCCCGGAGTGTATGCATTCTAATACACTGGTCACTCCCCTTCCAGGTGAAAGTGGTGGTGGCAGATGAGGAAGGCAGGTACATTTTAGTGATGGTCAAGCTAGGTAACAAACCACTTTTGCTGATCAACATCTATGCCCCGAATGTAGACTCTGCAGATTTTTCCCCCAAGGTTACCACACATATTGCATGATTAGAGGCCGAGAATATACTATAAAAGGGGGGATTTCAACCCCACCTTAGATCCCAAGGGGGAGACAACGGGGTTGTGCCACATTACTAAGCCACACACAGTACAAACTCTTACTTCCTTGCTGCGTTCCTCATTGTTGACGGACTCCTGGAGGGTTCACCACCCCATTGGTCGCGACTACTCTTTTTACTCAGCCCCACACAGCTCCTGGTCCAGTATAGATCATTGGTACCTTACCCCTGGTGTTTATTGGTGCTCCAGTCCAATGACTATTTGCCCCGCACACTATCTGACCATTCCACTGTCCTCCTTGCAATGGAGTTGCCCACTATCCCATGACCGCAGTCCTTGTAGAGATTCCCCGCTGAGGTGCTGTTAGATTCAAATTTTCACCGCGAGATTGGGGAGGCAATCTGAGAATATTTCCAATTAAATGAATGAATCTAATTTATGGGATGCTTTAAAAGTATATATTAGAGGGGTATACATATCCAAGCAGGTGGGAGTGCTGCGCTCAATATGGAGACAACTAGAGTTGGTGGAAGCGAAGCTCAGAGACATAGATGCAGCTACACGAGGCACTAACCCCCCCAACTCTGCATGACATTGCGGCACTCCTGACAGAATTCACAGATCTCGTGGCACGTTAAGTAAAATATTTAGGCGAATTCCCTAGGGCCTGAGCGTATGGCAACGCAGAGGGGCCTGTTAGAATGCTTGCTAGGCTATTATGCCCCAAGCTTCAGTCCTCATATATCACACAGCTAGAGGTTGAGAGAAGGGTACTGTTAAAGAAGAAAAATTACATTACCACTGCCTTTCTATCTTATTATACCGAACTATATGCAACGCGCAACCCCCGTCTGGGACAGACCATTGCTGACTACCTGGAAGAAATTGCCATGGTATGGATAGATGAAAGACAACGTCATTTCCTAGTCCCAAGATTGACAAAGACAAAATCAAGGTAGCAATCAATGGCTTTGTCGGCAAAAGAGCCCCTGGCCTGATGGGTGAAATCTACAAAACTTAGCACAACATATTGGACCCCCGCTTGCTTGAGGTCTATACTGAGGCCCTGGAGGTGGGAACCCTTTCTCCTACCATGCAAGAAGCTGTAATGACATTCCTACTCAAACCTGGCAAAGTGTCGCGTAGCTGCGCATCATACAGGCCACTGTCACTTCTTAATTAAGATTACAAAATCTTGGCCTAAATTCTGGCCACCCGCCTTTCTTTATTAGTTGACAAGATCATATGCCCCTTCCAGTCAGGATTCGTCCCCAACCGATCCACCATTGTAAATTTCCGTGCTGTATTCCCGGTTGTTAACCAGCTTGATCCCACCCTTCCGGCAGCGGCAATCCTACTTGATGCCAAAAAGGAATTTGATCCCTTGGAATGGCCTTTCCTATATGCTGTATTACAGAAACTAGGGATCCTGAATTTATTTAGACTTTTATAGGCTGCCCCGACTGCTTGTCTCGTGCTGAATGGTGAGATAACCCCCCAGTTCTCTCTCACGTGAGGCATTAGACAGAGCTGCCCCCTCTCGCCTCTGCTATTTATTATAGCTATGGATCTCCTGGTGCGACATATCCAGGAGAAGCATATTCACCGGGGACTGGGGTTCCACTGGGTTCTGCTAGTGGCCTCATTTAATGCTGATGACGTGATTTTATTTGTACGGGACCCTGGAACTAACCTCCCCCTATTGCGTGAGGTGGTGCGATTTGGAATATATCCAGGTCTCGTCGTCAACTGGGCTAAGTCGGAAATCTTCCCTTTGACGCCGGCCACTGCCCGAGTTGACGTTGACTTCCCATTACAGTGGTGTACTGACCACCAGAAATATCTGGACATCTTTCTACATTGCAATGCGCCCGATGTGATTTGCCTAAATTATGGGCCAGCAATAGACAACCTTACAACACAAATTGAGGGTTGGATCAAGCTCCCACTTTCCATGGCTGGCAGAATCACCATCATGAAAATGGTGGTGCTTCTGTGGTTTCTGTATCTTTTTTAAAATGTTCCCGTTGCACTTATCACAAACATTTCTGACACGCTGTGAGCGTTACTTACTTGACTTGTATGGGGGGCAGGCAGCTGCACTAAGGGTGGAATACTCTGGTCATGCCATATCACCATGGAGGGTTTGGGGTCCCTGATTTTTATTTATATTACCTGATTGCGCAAATCCACTTTACACATTATTGGTACCACATGGATGTTCGTGTTCAATACCTAAAGCCAGAATGCTCCCAGGTATACCCAAACTCGCTTTCCAATATATTTCCACAGGGACTACCACGGAATCCAACTGAGATTTACACCTTACCCACTGCCTGTAGGACATGGTCCAAACTCAAGCTGTACCTGCATGTAGGCTTGTTGTACTCCCCGCACATACCCCTAGCCAATAACCCCTTGCTACCCCCCACAACAGAAACCCTTACTGAACATACATTAGTCTGATACGGGCTAAACTCGGTTGGAGACCTTTTCAAAGACTCGAGTCTCCGCACTATAGATTACCTTATCTCGGATAGATGCGTGACATACATGGATACATTACTTTAACACAGGGTGCAATGCTCTTTAAAGGGGGTATTCCCCACTGCGAAAACGGAACCACCGGCCTTCCTGCCACTTACAGTAGTTATCACAGCATCAGACAGGGCACATTTGACATAACGCCTTTATAATTCTTTCCTGCACTCCACCCTGCGGTAGGTGCTAAAGCGTACCAAGCCTTTGGAACAGGCTTTAAGTCTACCACTGACAGACCAGTTGTAGTCTTATTGTTGCGGACAAACACGCTATGTGTCTAATAACCACCATCATGAATTGTTACATTTTAAATATCTGCATCAAGCATATATTACACCGTATCTTTTGGGCGAGATGGAACCCAGAATATCACATAAATGCACCAGCTGTGCTGCAGAGCAGGTGGGGTTCTGGCACCTAGCCTGCAATTGTGGGTCCGTATGGACATATTGGGAGTGGGTATTCTAGCAATTACCCCAGATGATTGAATATACTCTATCTCCTGAGCCACTGATGACATTGCTGGGGTATGATAAGCATCTAGAGAAAGGAGCGTGACGGTTTGCTGCAATTGCCCTGCTAGGAGTGAAATGGCAGGTCTCCCTACATTGGGTTGGGTAGTTCACAGACCCCCACTGTAAAGGCCTGGATCAATGATCTGATACATTGCAACACCACCGACTGCATGCCCAAGAGATATCTGGCAGCCCTTAAAATATTACTTACAGACTCACACCTTAGAGATTGATTAATTTCTCTATATAGATGTCGAATCATAGACAATATCATTACAGGGCAGGGGTGGGAAGCACAAATACATGCTGTCCCTTGCTATTTCCGATGTACACATACTGGTCGGGAGAGTGGGAGATACATGCATGTAATGGCCGGCCGGACTCTTGCTGGGAGAATGTTTGCAGGGCTGGTAATGTCCGAAACATCCAATTGAGGTAAACTCCTACGGCTAAAGGGGGCTATGCGTGTGCTATGCCCCAATAATTGCCTGATATCTGACAAACTGTTTAAGCATAATGTATGACCAGGATGTTTAATGCTTATGTTACGGAAGTACTCTGTATCAATTCTTTGTTATTTGGGTTTAATTTGTTTTGTCTGCTGTTTTGACTTGAGAATATCTGTAACGTGTTTCTGGATAGATATTATGCTAAACCCATGTACATGGCAGCCATTTTAATAAATAAATAAATATATATTTTTTTTAAATAACGAACTCAGGGGCATATTATCAAGACAGGCGATAAAATTATCACTGCTTTAATTGGCAGAAAACTGCAGCTAAAACGGTGATAAAGGGCTTGATAATATGCTCTATGGAATTCCAATTGAAGCCCATGTTAGATGTTCTTCACATCTAACATGTGCTTCGATTGGAATTCCATAGAGCATATTATCCCGCCCATTATCGCCGTTTTAGCGGCAGTTTTCTACCGCCAAAGCGGCGATAATTTTATCGCCTGTCTTGATAATATGCCCCTCAGAGATGTGAAAACACTATACTCATGTAAAGGGTAGACTACCTCCAGTGCATTTTATTGAAAACCTTGTTAATAAAAATGCCATTGACACCGGGGCTCATATTACCACAAAGGCACACTTTCCCTTTTTGCACCATGGCGCACCTTAAAAAGGTGCACCTGGCGCAAACAGGGAAAGTGCTCCATATTACAGACAATGCTCTGTCCTTGGGGTAGCCTCAAACTCATGCTGCCATAGGCACAGTCATTCAAGTAAAAAACTGAGCTGCTTCAAAGCAGCTCCGTGTTTCACAGTGCTGGCAGCTCTCTGTATTACCAAAGGAATGCACAATCATCTACAGCCCCTCCTGTAATATCAAAGTGCCCTGGGGTTGACCAAACTGGATGTTCATTGCAATTGCCCCCCCCCCCGTGCCACCCCCCCCGCACCGACAGCACTTTCTGTAATACAACCCTTAGATGTCAGGTCATAGTTTAATTTGAAACCGAGGCAACATTTCTTTTGCACGCATATTTAATGGAGATGCTGCCTTAATTAGCACATTTAATGCAGATGTATCATGGAAAGATTTCTTTAAAGTAATTCCTTAAAACAAATATATTCTTAAATGTAAACCCTTTTCATGGAAAGCTCATCAATACCCTATCTTACCTTTCATTAAAAAAATGAAACACGGGCATTTGTCAAACTAAGCAAAATAACTCAATCAGCAGAATGTAAACTATCTGAAAATCCCATTTTCTTCACATAAAAAAAAACCCAGAACATTCACAATATGTGCAGATAGATTGCCAGAAATCTGTTTTCATTTACTAAGAAAACTGAATGCCAAAATCTATATTGAAATAGTTCAGAAGAGCTATACCGCTGAACAGATGAATGCCAACATGTCTTCTTTTTTCATTTTAGATAAAGATATTCATACACTTTATTATTTGCTATTACATTCAAACATGTCATTATATTAAAATATCAACATAGTATTAGGCTAAACATTTTAGTTTCCTGGTACCTTTAAAAATGGCCCACTGAAGGGAAGCATCTGGGAAGGAGTCAGGTGTGACTTTGGCAGGTTGATTGAAAACCCTCACGATGCAAGTAGGTTTGCTATGGTCGGGCAGTGATTCACAACTAACTGTGTTGAGCCTGCCTTCAACAGCCAGTTGTCAAGGTAAGGGAAGACTGGTATTCCCCATCCTCGGTAGATTGAGAGCATTCACCACCTTCATTTTTTAGAACACTCGGGGGACACTTGTGAGGCCAAAAGGGAACACCACAAACTGAAACTGCTCATGGCCCACCATCAATCAATTAATCAGGACATTTGTTAAGCATGCTACATACCCGTGAGGGTCTCAAGGCGCTGGGGGGGCGGGGGGGCTGCTACTGGTCGAAGAGGCAGGTCTTGAGAAGTCGCTGAAGGCCAGGAGGTCTTGGGTCTCCCGTAGGGTGGAGGGGAGGGTGTTCCAGGTCTTGGCGGCGAGGTGGGAGAAGGATCTGCCACCGGCGGTTCTTCTTCGGATGTGCAGCACTGTGGCGAGGGTGAGGCTGGTGGAGCGGAGCTTGCGGGTAGGGGCTTAGAAGCTGAGTCGTTTGTTGAGGTACACTCGGCCGACATTGTGGAGGGCCTTGTGTGCGTGGATGAGGAGCTTGAAGGTTGGTTTTGGCGGTGTGAGGGTCTTTGGTGAAGGAGATGATCAGCTGGGTGTCGACGGCATAGGAGATGATGTTGAGGTCGTGCTGACGGGCGCCATGGGCGAGGGGTGCCATGTATATGTTCAACAGCATTGGGCTGAGGGAGGAGCCCTGGGGTGCGCCGCAGATGATCTCGGTGGCGGTGGAGCTGAAGGGGGGAGGCGGATGCTCTGTGTTCTGCCAAAGAGGAAGGATGTGGTCCAGTCCAGGGCCTTGTCTTGGATCCCGGCATCATGTAGGTGTGTTCGTACTGTCTGGTGGCAGACTGTGTCGAAGGCGGCTGAAAGGTCTAGGAGTATGAGGGCTGCTGTTTCTCCGTTGTCGAGCAGGATCCTGATGTCCTCAATGGTGGCGATGAGGGTGGTTTTGGTGCTGTGGTTGCTGCGGAAACCGGACTGGGATGGGTCCAGGATATTGTTGTCCTCGAGGTAGCGGGTCAGTTGCTTGTTGACGATTTTCTTGGTGACCTTTGCCGGGAATGGGAGCAGGGAGATGGGACGGAAGTTCTTGAGGTCCTTGGGGTCCACCTTGGGTTTCTTGAGTAAGGCGTTGATCTCAGCATGCTTCCAGCTATCTGGGAAGGTTTCTTTCTCAAAGTATGTGTTGATGACTTTCCGGAGATGGGGTGCGATGATAGTGCTGGCTTTGTCGAAGAGGTGGTGTGGGCATGGCCAGAGTGGACGGAGTTCATGACTTTGATGCTGTCATCGTCGTTGACTTTGGACCATGTGATCCGGCGGCAGGTGGTCGCGGCGGTGGGGGTCTCGGTGGTTGGTGGGTCGGTCGTGGCGTTGAAGCCGTCGTGGATGTCTGCGAGCTTGCGGCGAAAGTAGGTGGCCAGTGAGCCACACAGGTCCTGCGAAGGGGGGATTTCGTTGGTGTTGGAGCTGGGGTTGGAGAGTTCGTTCACGATGCTGAAGAGCTCTTTGCTGTTGTGTGCGTTGTTATCCAGGCGGTCCTTGAATGCGGTCCTCTTGGCGGTTCTGATCACTTGATGGTGTCTGCGATGGCGTTCTTGAAGGCCGTCTAGTTGTCGGCTGATCGTTTGCGGAGCCAGTTCTTCTCCAGTTACCGGCAACTATGCTTGGAGGCCTGGAGGTCTTCAGTGAACCAGGTGGCTTTCTTGCTGATGTGGCTGTTGGAGGGTGTCTTGAGTGGGGTGAGGGTGTTGGCGCAGTCATTGATCCACTGTCGGAGGTTGAGCGCGGCGGTGTTGGGTTCGGTGGGGTCGGCTGGTGGGCTCTGGGTGAGGGCGGTCCCTAGCTGCTCTTCGGTGACTTTTCCCCAGCAGCGATGAGGCATCTGTTGGGTGCTGCGATGTGCAGTGGGATTCCTGAAGGTGATATGGACACAGCGGTGGTCGGTCCAGTGGGGTTCGGTGGTGTGGTTGAAGGAGACATGGAGGCTTGCGGAGAAGATGGGGTCTAGGGTGTGACCGGCGGCATGGGTGGGTGTTGTCACAAGCTGTTTGAGTCCGAGGTTGGCGAGGTTGTCGATCAGGATGGTGGAGTTGACGTAGTTGTTGTTCTCGAGGTGGAAGTTCAGGTCCCCGAGGAGGATGTATTCTGTGAAAGCGAGGGCGTGGATGCTGATGAGGTAGGTGATGGAGTTGCTGAACTGTGGCCTAGGTCCAGGGGGTCTGTAGATGAGCGTTCCTCTGAGGGTGGTGTTGGGGTCGGTGTGAATCTGGAAGTGGAGGTGTTCGGCTGTGCTGAGGGTGTCGTCGGTGCTGGTTGAGACGCTGAGGGTGTTCTTGTGGACAATGGCAATATCACCTCCTGTTCCGTTGGTGCGGTCTCTGCGGGCGATCTTGTAGCCTTCCAGGATGGCTTTGGCGATATCAGGTGCTGAGGCGGGGGTCAGCCAGGTCTCTGTCAGGGAGGCGACGTCTGGGGCGGTTGAGTCAAGGAAGTCCCAGATTTCAACGGCGTGTTTGCGGGCGGAGCGGGTGTTGAGGAGGGTGCACCTTAGGTGGTTGGGTTTGTTGGTTGGTGGTTTTGCGGGTTGGATACTGGTGAAGCTGAAGTTCTCTTGGGTGCACTTCTGGGTGGCCCGGTAGCAGGTATGTTCTCGTCCGGGGTTGAGTGCATGAAGGGTGCTAGCATCGTAGTGTAGTCGGGTGTTGTGGAGTCTTCAGGGTCCAGAGGTTCTGGCGCTGGGCGCGGTCCAGGCGCGGACGGGCGCAGACGGGTTTGCCTTAGGCGAGCCTTTGGCACGTTAGCAGTGTGCCTGCTGCACGCGGCCGCGCAGCGGCTGCCATATAAGGGGATGTGGGAGGGAGGAGCAGCTGGGAGGTGAGAGCGGGGTGGCGAATGGGAGAGCGGGGGGGCGGGGCCGCAGGGACGCAGCGGCGGGAATGGACGGGACCGAGTGATACAGAAGGCAAAAGGGGGCGGGGCAGGGGTGCTATCCAGTCAACAACGCAGGTTAACAGTTAACAGTGATAAAAATAAAAATAAAAATAAAAATAAAATGGCACAGTACAGTTTAGAGCAGAAGTACAGACAAGGAAAAAAATGGCACATCACAATTTTACCAGCGGAGGGGGGGAGCGGCGAACTCATGAGGTGGCAGCAGCTGGCTCAAGGCAGGCACACACAGGCGGAGCTGTGCGGTGTGGGGGGCGGCCTGACCTGCTAGCAGGGTCAAAGGCACCATGAATCGCAGGTAGTGTCTTTAGGCCTGCAACATAGGGATGCAAAAATAAGTGTTCTGCAGGCTCGTCCATTGCCACAATCCAGTCTACAGGATTCAGGGTAGAGAGAATCTGGGCCAGGGCAAGTATTTTGAAATTGTCCTTGTGCAGGAAAGCATTGAGGGGTTAAAAAGCCTCAATCCTTTTTTGGCATAAGGAAGTATTGGGAGAAATACCCAGTTTCAAATTCATAGCCAGTACAATCTACATGACTCCTTTAGCAAAAAAACAAAACTTCCTGACATAGAACAATCAAGTGGCCATCCAAAAAGTGACCTGATGTGGGTGGCAAATGTGGTGGGTCGAAAAGAAGTGGCAGTGCATAGCCCCGTTGGACACTCTTGCATGAAGTGACTGATCCTGCCTCCAACTGGGTAGCTGTGCACTTGTAAGGGCTCACTAAAAAGGCTTAGAAGCTGTAGCTGGAGGGGTGAAAGATTAAGATATATGCTGGCCCTGGCAGCCAGGTTGTTGTTTGTAGGGCTCAGGGCCTCAACTTCAAATGGGCTTGGAGGCCTTTAGTGCAGGCAGTTTAGCCTAAACATTACCAATATGCCAGGCCCTGAGCATATCAGTGAAAAAGAACGATAATGTTGAGACAATGCCTGACAGGAGCTAAAATACTTAAGGAACGTACCCTGGCAAGCTCTCCTTTAAACAATCGAGGGTCAAATCTGCCTTCAGGCAGGAGCAGCCAAAATGTATGTCCATCAAGGATAACTGTACATCTACCAAGAAGCCAGTGGACCTCATCCACGTATGGCATTGACGCATTACACTAGTTTCAATAGCCCTACCCAGACAGTCTGAGGGATCTATACCCGAGTGGATGACAAATTTAGTTGCATCCTGACCATCTTGAATGGTTTAGGGTAAAGAAGCTCATAAGTAACCAAATACACAGGTGGGAGCTCACCCACTATATCCTATAGTGCATGTAGTGCATGGGTGTAGTTCCTAGGAAACAACTTGTATTGACCGACCTCAAGGCAAGGCTCGGTGAGAAGAATAAACGCTGTCCGAATATGTCTACAAATTTTGAGACAATGTCAGGGGGGTGGTTGGAATGGCATTAGGGTTCACTCTACTTGTCAACACCTGTAAATCAGACTTATAGGTGTTGGATGCTGTGTTATAAAATCCAGGTCTATTTCTGTGCACAACATGTTGGTTGACTGGGGGACCAAAGCTCAGTTTGTCTCATGTGCTCAGGAGTGTGTCAGTGAGGACTACATTGAAGAGCAAAATAGGTTTGGTCAGTAACTGTCCAGTCTGTAGTACCTATGTCAAAATGTTTGTTTCCACCTCCTTAGTGTGGAAGTGAAGGTCAAGAACCTCAGCGCTCCTGGACAGCAAAGTTTGAACTACATACCAGAGCACTTGGTAGGCAATGCACACTTAGCCTACGTAACAAGTACATGAAAGGATGTGTACTGTTCCTTTTATGCAGTTAGGCAGAACAAGCATCCCTAAACCAGGTGCAAAAAAGATAGCAAGTTTCCCCATACCATAAGTGCAGGATATGTACAGCACTCTTTCCTACTCCATAGGCGTGGCACCTATGTTTTAGGAGTACTGCTCATGTTCTGCCTATGTTTGAGGAAAGGTTGCTTTACCTATCCTGCACCCTCTACCAGTATCACTTCCTCTCCTTCCCTCCCTTGGCCCTACCACTTTATATTCCTACTTTTCTTCCCGTCTTGCCTCTCCTAATTCTTTTCTCTCTCTCTTTTGGTCCTTCTTTCTCCTCCATAAACACTGTCCTCTTCTATTTCTTTCACTCTCTTAGCCCCTTTGTTCCCGTTTGTGCTCTTCCTTTCCTCACCACAGACCCACCAGCATTACCTTCAACTCTCATGGAATCGATCACTTGGTCTCATTGTCTTGTCATCTTCCACTTACTTTCTCTACCTACGCTCTCGTACTTCTCCTCTAGCCTCATCAACATCCTCCTCCTCTCCCCACTGTCATTTCTTTCTTTCCCTCAGTTGGTCCTTCACTATCCTTACCTAGAGTAGGTTGTGCTCTGTGCATTAGTTAGGCTCCTTGTAGCACAAAACGGATGCGTCACCCCCTATGTCTACACGGTTGTACTCAAGTCCAGATTATCCCTCCAGGTGCACATTCTACCCGCTGGACTGTCCTCACCATTTGAGCAGGAATTTTCCTTAATAGAGTTACTGCCTGTCCATAGGTGTTTCAACTCCCTACTCCTGAAGCCCAATGCCAGCCTTCCCTTGCCACTCCCGTTCATGCCCCAGTTCCAGACTTCTAAATTACACATATGCCTAGTACCAGCGAGAACAGATGTAAAAAACATGCAGGTAAAACTCAGAGCCAGTTGCTTCAGTGTCAGTGTCCTGAATCTAACACTAAAAACTAATTTGAATAACAAGAAATTCTCACAAGCATCAATCCTTGCCTTATTTGTACACATCCCAGCAGTACAGCGAGCACTAGTGGGCATGCAGAGTAAAACTGGTAGTCCTGTAAATTCAATGAAGGGATGATGTGCCGATCTATTCTAGCACTCTGCATACCACAGCCATCAGAACTCTCAGGCTCCAGAAGTAGAAGGCTGGCAGTGACGATCCTATTGGTCAAAAGTCAGATCTTTTACTGTCAGCTAGCTGAATCTTAGGCTGTGCCAGCCAGAAGCCTGTCAGTGTTTACACAGACACACAGTAGCATGTGAACTGGCTCTCATCGTGATCTTACTGGACTGCAATCACAATCGGGAGGCAGTAGAATCACCATGCGCAGTAGTGAGCCATGTAAATCATTAGGGTTGGTAAGCCTATCCATATGCATTTCTACTACGAGGCAGAACTAACCAAATGGGAAGGGGTCCCCAAGGGACTGCTTCCCCTTTGTCAATGGTTGTAAAACCATTTTTAAGAACAGGCAGTGGTCCCACGTCCCACGGACCACTGCCCCTGCTCTTTAAAAATGAAAAGCAAACTTTTCATTTGTTGTTTTGTATCTCATTTTCCTTTAAGGAAAACAGGCTGCTTTGCAAAAAAAAAAGATTGCTTTATTTAAAAGCAATCACAGACATGGTGGTCTGCTGATCTCAGCAGGCCACCATCCCCGTGATTTTTGCAATTCCTAGGGGGTCGCAAATTGCAACCTACCTCATTAATATTGATTAATCGCAAAAGGTGTACTATACACCTTCATACATGACATTTTGCGATTCCAGAAATGTGAATCCTTGTGATTGGCAAATAGGGAATAGCAAATAACTATCTTGATACATATGGCCCTGAGTCTCTTCCATGCCTGCACCATTCTGCTGAATCTCTAATATAGTCCTTATTATGTAGATGAACCGTAAAAACCTGATTAGCTTGTGCTACAGTATTTAAACAGGGCAATCCACAATATCGTTGTGTTTCTATCTAGGACCCTAATTCGATATTCCAGATAAATGCCTTATGTCGTTATAATAAATAGTATCCTTATAAAGGCATAAGAATCATATCCATATTTAGTAATAGCCCATGCAGTCCAAATACGGCAAGGCTACTCCCATAGACTCCTAGAAAGCACATCGTGTTTTTTAAACAAACCAAGCCTCCAGCAGCCCGTGAATTCCCCCTGCTTTTGTTTTGATTTGCACAAGAACTCCTGGAGTCCAGAAAGAACTGTTAGTTCTTAGTGACGTCTTATGTCTAACCTTACGTCAAACACTGCACCTTTCAGGTATAAATATGCCAACGTTGCCTTAGGCAAACACACGGTGGTTTGGAGCAGAGCGGCTATCTACGTGCCCGACGCCCAGCTGATGTGAGAGCCGAAGGAAGCCGACCCTCCCTTGACGCACTGAGAGAGACACTGTCTTTTTCTCCAGCCGAGAAAATCCAGCTCCGGTGTTTCCAGTCACCCTTGCGGGTTGCTGGGAGATCGAGTCCTGAGAGAGAGATACAAGACCTCCTATATTCTATTACCAAGGTACGGAGCTGACTAAACCCTTAAAGTGATTTCTTGATTCAGATTCTTGGCAAAAACCAACTTAACTTAAACTGCTACTTACTTACTCCTTCCCACGTATTAGGCTTAGGTCAGGTACACCGGGGTAGGCGTATCTTAGAAGCACCAGTTGAGTAAGTTAGTCAATGTTTTTATGTATGTATATATTTTATCCATTTTAAAGTATCATATGGCTAAGAAACCATATCAATGCTTTTACAGTATAATTTCATAATACTCCTTTTACTGTACGCACTTTACTTCATGATAAGTATTGCAATTGTGGCAATTCATTTCTCTTGCATGAGAAAGAAGACTGCTCAATAAATAACACCTTTTATGGAACACGCCTGTCTCTCTATTTCTCTGCACTCTGGTGAAACTACGTACGCACGATTGGCTGAGTGAAATACCGTCTATTGTTTTCAAACGACTCTAGAGATACACTCTTTATTCTGAGGGAGCAAAGTTGTCAATTTCATGCGGTTGTCAGAAGCGAATCCCTTCTAGTCTAAATCCAGAGAGTTAACTCTTTCCTGAACATTCGAGAAAGTTTCTAGTGACCTCTGAGCTAGCTGGCAAAACTAATTAAGTCTAATATAGTCAGTAGAGACGTAGTCGACCTCAGTCCTACGTCTACACTGCTGATTATATTATTCCAATGCGCAGAGCCTATTGGGAATATAGGAACTACACTACATGGCGCCCAACGTTTAGTAAGGCGATAATCTAACGCAAGACATTAGAGTAACTCAGTCGTGCTTTTTCACACAGACCCCTTTTCCCGTAAAAACTCCAATAGACGTCTGGAGTGGGTAAAAGGTTAAAATCCGCCGGAACTTAGTAGGAAGAGATTCCTATGTATAGTTTTTGGTTTAGTCAACATTGAACGATACAGTGTTCCAAAATATTGTGCACCTAATCTTTGTTTCCTTGAAACTTGATCTGCAACAAAACTTTCATTCAGCAAATGGCGGAAAGTGACGATGAAAGGGAGAAAGCTAGAATAGCAGCTCAACTCCTAGCGGATGACACAAGTCTCCAAGATGAAGGCCCGAATGCTATAATCATTCCGGTAAATGTAAGAAGAACTATAACAAAAAAACTTATAGAAAATGTTGTATCATCATGAGGTGGTACAGTCATATTCGTGGTAGAGGCCCATGAATATCGGCAGATAGAGGTATTCTATTCATGGATACATTTTCCAGCAGCACACGCTGTGACACACGAATTCCACTATTACATAATAGAGGAACCTCCGGATGAATACGCTCCCTTCGAGGACGTTGAAATCCCACTAACTTACCAAGAGCACCTTCTCTGGTTTAAAGGCGCCCTAAAACATCAAAATCACATCACCAGGCTCGGTCCACTAGGTAGACCAGGAGCAACGTGGCCGGTTCTAGCCAGCTACACACCACATCCCGACATTGAAATAATGTCAGACCGAGAACTTTTAGCTCAACTAAAACAACTCAGTAAAATACATAGACAATTGGTCCAATATGTCATGCGGACTTCAACAGTCCAACCAGCAATAATAATTCCACAGACCACCCCTAACCAGGGGAACACAAATAAAATCACACCACAAAATATACAATCAGCCATTGGCAAAATACCCGCAACACGGGAACAAATTCCATTCTGGTTAGCACAAAAAATCACTCAGATAGAGGCGGTATTTCCTGATACTACACCTCATGAGAAACACAGGATTCTGACTATCTGTCTTCCAATGGGGATCGCACCACATGTGGAGGACTGTGACACTTGGGGCACAGTCTTTGCTTCGATCTACACAAAAACACATGGTGTTCCGTCCATGGCGGTTATACCAGACGTACTAAGACAGATTCAAAATGAATACGGTCCAGAACCTGCTTTAACTCTGGGTATGAAATTACTGAAAGACTTCAAGCAGGTCTCGGCTATATTATTAGCCAACATAAAAGGAGAAGCAGCATCTGTGGCGATCCATCAGAAATTGAAAGAAACAGATATAGCTGAACAACCATTTGAACTTGCCAGAATCATAGAAAAATCCTATGAAGAACTAGGTAGAGATAGCTTGGGTGGAAAACCAGTAAAACCCTAACTACTTGAAAATCCTGAAAAAACCTTTATTAAAAATAATCTCAACACTCCAATAAAGAGTTGGGAGGGTGATAAACAATCCACTCCCAAAGAAAAACGATTCCAGTCCAGAGGAAGGTCTCCTCAACGGAGAGATCGATCTCCAGAACGAGGTGGCAAGTCTCCCCAGAGGGAGCCCTCTGAGAAAAGATACAACCTTAGAGATAGGGATAAATTAAGAATACCTGATAGATATCAAGATATTGATACACGTCCCTCTCGATCTTTTCAGACTTCCTCACAGAAATCGGAAAGAAGAGGACGGTCAGAACACAAAGAAGAGCACGTCAAGTCCAAAGACAAGGAACCTGCTCATTAAACTAAACAACTTACAATATCCAAAGAAGAAGGTAGCTAGTATTAGAATAAAACATGCAGAGGATACTGAGGACACAACTGAAAAACGGAGAGTGGGCCCAGACAATGCTAGACAGCGCAGCAGAAGTAATCACAGCTCGCAAGATCTTGATGAATCTTCTGGAGACAGTGGACACGAATGAATACATTCAAGTGGAAACTGTGATACCAGAGTTAGCAAACCCCATAAATTATACGAAATAACATTGCGTATAGAGGGGGACAAGACTAGGAAAATAAAGGGTCTCTTTTGGGATAACCTTTCAAAAAGCTATGACATCCTGTTAGCTGAGAAAGATTGGCCACCAGAGTTTGTCAGGGAGTGCCCTCATGGCGAAGAAATGATTATGCCTGCCTTCTCAAATCATATTCCAATTCATAAAAATATACATTTGCAAGAAAATGGGCAGTGGCCCAAGCCCCTGCATTATATAAAAATAATGTAGGATGGGATGAGGATTCTCCTCCTCACAAAATCCAGTTAAAAAATCGACCAACTGCACAAAGGCAGTACCCAGCTAAGCAAGAAGCTAAAAAACAAGTCAGGGAGATCCTAGATCAACTTGAATATCAGGGGGTGATTGAAACATGAACCTCACAAATTAACAATCCTTTGTTTCCTGTCTCCAAGCCAGACAATTCATATCGTCTAGTTTTGGATTACAGACACCTAAATTCCTGCTGCAAAACATTTGCAGTACAAAACTCACACAGTGCAGCACTAATGAATAACATTGTGCGCAAAAAATATAAAACAACATTAGATATCTCAAATGGTTTCTTTTGTCAAAACATGGCACCTGAAAGCAGGTATTTGACCGCTTTCTCCTGCATGGGGTCTCAAAAACAATTCTGTCGACTCCCACAGGGGTTCAAGAATAGCCCAGGATTATTCTCAGCGAGGGTAACAGAGTTACTACAAATATATGATGATGAGGCATTATCTTATGTCGATGACATCTATCTCACAGATGATGACCTGGACACTCACTTGAAAAGAGTGAACACCATAATACTTGGGTTCGCAGCTGAGGGTTACTAATTCAACTTTAAAAAGTCACAAATTGCCCATCTAACTGTCCTGTTTTTAGGATATGAATTATCAAGTGAAGGCAAAAGCCTAGCAGACAACTTCCTAGAGAAGTGTGCTGTACTCCAAGTTTCAAAAACGCTGAAGAATTTACAATCAATACTAGGTTTCCTAAATTTCGGAAGAACATACATTCTATATTATGCAGAGAGGGTCAAACCTCTCTGTGAATTAATTAAACCTGATTTCAAACCAATTAATTGGACTCAGAAACACACAGAAATTTTAAGATCATTACAAACAGACATGTTAACTAAAACAAAACTGCAAACACGCGAAAACATACGCAACCTTGTAATCCGAGTCATCCCAGGAAGATGCGGATTCTCGTACCTGACCTTTAAAGAGGGAGAAACGGTACCAATAGCTTACAAATCACATTTGTACACACAAGCTGAAATGAAATTCAGTTCTACTGAAAAACTTCTAATAGCGGTTCAAACTGCTGTAGCAAAAGAAGGATCCCAGGCAGGAGGATATCTGTTTTAACAGCAGAATCAGCCCTTGAGGCATTAACAAGCCCACGCAATCTAAATGCAGTGGCACTAGATCCAAAATGAATACAATGGGAAAATTATCTTGCTGCAGAAGACGTGAAATACTATTTTGACCCGAAAATGAAAAAACTAGAAGATCTAGAATATGAAGAAGAATATCCTCTGCCAATCGAAATTCTGCCTCTAGAACAGTATAAATGTGTAATCTACATGGACAGATTTGCACAACACTACGATGTAGAGGAAAAATCTTACAACGCAGCGTGCGCGATTGTTAAAGGTTGCTGGCGCTTAGGTAAATTCAGACCGATAATTACAAAAACTGAATCACTCAGAAACTGTACAGCTCAGCGAGCTGAAATAAGATCTTTAAAGATGGCACTTGAAAATGCCGATCGCGAATTCCCCACACTAATAGTGTGCGATTCGCATTACTGTGTCAAGTCTTACAATAATGACATGCAGACCTGGATTCAAAACGGTTACAAAGATGACACAGGTGCCACAATAAAGCATAAAAAGCTTTGGAAACAAGTAGTTCTTTTACAGAAAGAACTACAAAAGACTCACGTGGTACTTACACTGAGTCATCAACGGGATGGCGTTCAAGTTGCAGGGAATTCATTGGCTAACAGAGCCACAGCGGCAGCGGTTCAACCGGCTTCCGTAGCCACAAAAAAGCGTTCTAAAAAACACATAGACGGAGAAACGATGCTGGCGGTAAAAGCCTCATTAAAAGGCGACTATGCAGCATTACCTCTCGACTATCCACTCAGTTATACCTACATAATTGATGCAAACTCTGTTCCTTTTGCTCAAATCCCTGGAGTGGGGGATAGAGTAATTCCAAACACGAACAGGAGAGTCTTACTAATAGCAGACGCACATATGGGAGAGGGTCTAAGGCACCAAGAGATCGTGAAATCTCTAAAAGAATTACAATCAGAATACTGGTGGCCGGGGATGAGCCTGCAAAATTACAAATTTGCAAAGGATTGTCCAGACTGCAACCGAGATCGCAGTCATGAACCGGACCAGACTACTGCCAGGACACCTCTATTAGAAAGCATAAGGCTATCTATACGCAAAAATTCAGCAGGAGAAATACCATCCCATAAATATTAAGACTAAATTCACTTAAAATGCAGACACCAGCGCTCGGCTGACGCCAGAACTGTTATAAAAGATTTGCGAGTCTTTATCGGCACATACGCAATTGGCATGCTACATTCTGACCAGGGTCCCGCGTTTAGCTCTCGAGCTTACAAAGAGGCCATGACCAGCATGGGCATTGCATTGCGGTACTCTTCTCCCTTCCATCCTGAGGGAAATGCGGTAGTGGAAAGAAAAAAACGTGACATAAAGCAATCTATAACGGCGAGGGTATTAGGTTCGGGTGATGGGTGGGTCAAACATTTAGCAAGTGTCCAACGTAGTCTTAACAATCTGCCAAGAAATTCTCTAAAAGGTATCACTCCTTACGAACTATTGTTCGGCACTAGAATGCACATCCAGGATCTAGATTGTCACACTTCAGTGGTAAAAGATAAAGCCTTTGATATCAAAGACCGTTTGGCTGTTTTACAGGACTTAAATGAAACAAGAAGAAGTCTGAGTAATATAAAGTTAAAGCCAACAGCCACTGAAGAGAAACCACCTGTCCCAGCAAGACCTGTCTGGATTAGAAAGATTGGGGATCAAGTCAGAGAGAAGATCTCGATGAAGAAGGAATTTGGGCCTTCTTACAGAAAAACAGTACCTGTCTTAGCTGTCAGCGGAACAAGATCAGTTGTACTACCGCCCCTTGCTGGTAAAAAGGAGAACCGAATTGTATCCATCGACCTGGTAAAACCACAATGATGTGGCCAATAATAAGTAGTAGGCCCAGTGGACTCCCAAGAAATAGCAGAAGACCAAATCTTGCTACAATCCAAGAGGTTCAAACTGAGAGACTAATCACATTTGATAAACCTGCAGTGAATAAAAAAGGACTATGCAACAAAGCCATGGAACTTGTGCCTCTTGAAACCCAAATTGCAACAGTTCATCAAGAAACACCTGTCTACAACGATGTAGCCTCAGACTATGCTAATGAAACAAAGAAAAATGCAAAAACTAATGAAAATCCGGAAGCAATTCCAACAATTGACAGAACTGCATCTGGCTACTTCATCAATTTCGATGACTTTTCTGAAGATCCAAGCGAACCTGAAGAAACGCCAGCAAAAAAGACTTTCAAAGAAAAAATGACTGAACTCTTTCATTAACTAAAAGAAACATATCTGATTTCACCATGGATTGAATTTTGGATTGTGTTAGGTGTACTTTTCCTCCTGCTTTGGCTCATCATGGTTCTATGTTTGGGAAAATTCATTGATGGAATATTTAGTACAATGGACACAGCAAGTCAGAACATCAACTTGGTCCTAAAGCCTCACACATCCTCTCACATCGAGAAAAGAGAACTGTCACCAGTGAACATCACAGCCAATCCAATACCCGGTGGGGTAGCATGGGACAAAACGGATTATGAAATCTGTGGCCCGATTGAGCTCTTGAAATATCCACACCAGTTTAAAGTTTCCTTAAGTGAGTTTGTGACACCAAGTACTTTCTCTGATGATTGGGACTTTGAAAATATTAATAATATGATGTCAGATTTAGTAATGCCAGCAAAATTTACAGAACATGATTATTTGCAGGGTACATCAAATTATGAAGAGTTATATTGGTATAATCATTTTGGCGATCACTATTTGCATAAATCTGCTCAACCTAGAAATGTTTTAACTTATAATCAATGGGAACATTGTCCGACACCGCCAAAAGGCAGCTCAAAAACATTTTATGAGAAATTCACATACTTCTCAGGGTTTAACAACAGTGATCCAGAAACATTTTATTTTAAAATGTTAAATAAGACAAGAATGAAAACAAGGTTGACAAATACTAAATTGATTTATTCTGAAAAGTTTTATGACAAAATGTCTACATTTGGTTTTGAATTTTGGAAAAACAACATTGAAACAAAAACCATCTGGGGTTCAAAAGACTGGCAGGTACAAGTTCCAGAAGCATTATTAAGAGCCTGCATGATCCCAGAACAAATAATATTCTTGAATGACACAATTTAACAGACAACCTGCCTTGGCCTAGCCAAGATCAAAGACTTAAACAAGCCGTCTATTCCGAAGCCCATACCTGATAGTAATAGCACTACAGATGTGGAGATAGACGTATCCCATATTTTACACAAAAACAGAACAAATCCTGCTTGGAAAAAATGGTTGATCTGGCCCACAGACACAAATAACTGTCAAGATAGATTCCTGAACAAAACACAGGGGTTTAAACAGACCAGGCCAGACCCTAGATACTCCCAGAGACAACATCCAGGGATAGTTACAACATACACTGTAGGGAAACTTTGCCTCGAATGGCTACAGAAATCCACACTGGCTGAAATTAAGCAACACTTGACTTTACTTAAAGACGGTGCTGACTTGCGTGATTTCATACTGGGACCACGCAAACAGCGTCAAAAACGTTTCATATACGCCGGTGTATACGCTGCTTACAACAAAGCTTGGAAAGTAACACAAATTGAAAAAGCTGAAAAAATACGAGAAATTGATCGTATAAATTTGGAAAAATCACTTTCTGTAGTGGACAGTGGGTTAACGACTATGTCCTCCAGAATATATTCACTGGACAGCATTGTATCATCTGCTATTGATATAATTGAGCAGAACTTACTAATTTTACAACATGGTCAGTCCCAATTACGTTCTATTGTACAGCTCGGCTGGACGTTGCAAAATCTGCGTTCAGGCTACGTGCCATGGCGTTTAATCAACATTACGTCATTATTCTCTATCTTTAACCTTACTGATAAACAAATCAGTTTGGCACAAAAAGGAGCAGACTATACGATTCTAAGCATTGAAAAACATGAGAGATTACCATTGACAATGTCAGAGAGACCTGTCATTGAATGGATAATACATGGAACGATTACAATCCCAATAACAACTTTCCAGTTTAAGTATTGCCAAAAATATATACCAGCAAGCCTGTATGAAAGGTTGGGTAAAGGATACATCAAATCAACCTGGGATTTACCTTACACACACACAAATGTTATAGTGAAGGGAAAAAGAGGTATTCCTTAGTGGTAACAATTGTAAAAAATCACTAACTGGTACACTTCTGTGTCAAGGTATTAACTTGCATGGAGCCTGCGAAGGGTCTTCAAATAACCTTTCATGTCACCTGCATGGCACTCCTGCAAAACAGATATAGCCATTTTTCAGACAGCTTTCCAACGGCAGTTATGTTCTAATAAGTGACCACAGCTGTTTTGGCATGGTGCCAGGAAAAGCCTATCTCGTAACCATCACTTCCAGGGTCATTTGCTGTATGCAAGTATTGTATCCAAACAGCAATCCAGACATGGAGGCTGCGTTATGGCCTTCTTTGAATATCTCTTCTATTCGAATTGATAATTTAAGCAGAATGAAATCCATTCTTTTACAAACAACTGTGCCTTTAACCTCGTCCAAAGAGACGTATGATCTGCAAGTTGCAAGGACAACGGCAGAGATACAATCCCTATTATCAAAAATTGCCCCGTACATTTCGTAGAAATGTTAAGCCAAATTTTAAACATGTCTGATACCAATGGCATCGCACATGTATTTAAGACAATTTTTTCGGGACTGTTAACACCCTTTGAAACAGTTCTGGGCATTTTTCCGAATTTTGTCCATTCTGTATTCGGCGGCCTACCTCTTCTTTTGGGACTCGTAGCAGGAATTTTATTTTTGATCCTTTTGCTTCGATATGGCAAGCCAAGCCACAGAAAGACTCCAGCAACGATGGGAGAAACGATCCTAGCTATACGCTACTGGGACCGCATCACTAAAGTCCTCGGATTAGCCCGGCTACAAAATTTAAGTGCAACATGGTTTCTTTCATTCAGACCTATCTGGCAAGATTGCATCTTACCTGTGCTTCGATGTCTGCTATGCGGAGAAGAATGCGTGTGTGACGTCTGCCTTACACTACCATCAGCAGTACCAATGGATATAGATACCTTGCTAGGTCCGGTAACGACTCATGCATCGTGTTGTCCCCAGCGGTTACCTATTCTGATGACGGCATTCGTTGAGACTTCACCATTACGAGCAGGTGGCGGTGAAGTATGAGAGGAAAGCAGCACCAAAGAGGTACAACCTTCTGTGAGCATTGCTGATCCTGACATCGACGATAGCAATCATTCTCACATATGCACAATTTCAGCATTTTCGAACTTGGTCGAACTTTCACCTGATGTTGTAGACCAATTTTTTGCAAGCCTGTCTGATATGATGTTCTTCCCAGAACAGAAAGAATAACTTTTTTAAAACAACGAGCACACAGCATTCCCTGAACTCTGAATTCGGCCTTCAGTTTTTGATAAACACAGCTACTGAAAACAATTGGAACTATTCTTCCCCTGAAAGCAAAATTATTATTTTTTCTACTTCCAAAATATTTACCTTTTTTTTTGGCACATGGTACTCTGCCTAAGGTAGAACTATTCTTAGAGAACAGAGCTTCTATTTTTAGAGATAACTAGAGACAATATTTTACCACAGCCTCTAGCACATGTACAGCATTTGTATAAATATGTGATGGAATGGTCTCAACCTTCTTTTCTGTATTTAGAGCCATTTCATGTGTAATTTTCGCAATTCATTCAGCTGAGATATATCTGCTTTTAACTGAATGATACCACTGCTTAAAAAACGTACAGTACCAATACTCATTTTCGTGTATATACCATACACCATTTAAAATGCAATTTATGTATTTTGGGGTGGGTTGGAAAACACATGCATCGTTATATGTTTACTATTGCATAGTATTTTAGTAATGATTGACATAATACGTGGAGTGGGTGTTGTGTTTCTATCTAGGACCCGAATTCGATATTCCCGATTTATGCCCTTATGTGGTTATAATAAATAGTATCCTTATAAAGGCATAAGTATCATATCCATATTTAGTAATAGCCCATGCAGTCCAAATACGGCAAGGCTACTCCCATAGACTCCTAGAAAGCACAACGTGTTCTTTAAACAAACCAAGCCTCCAGCAGCCCGGGAATTCCCCCATCTTTTGTTTTGATTTGCACAAGCACTCCTGGAGTCCAAAAAGAACTGTTAGTTCTTAGTGACGTCTTATGTCCAACCTTACGTCAAACACGGCACCTTTCAGGTATAAATATACCAACGTTGCCTTAAGCAAACACACGGTGGTTTGGAGCAGAGCGGCTATCTCCTTGCCCGACGCCCAGCTGATGCGAGAGCCGAAGGAAGCCGACCCTCCCTTGACGCATTGAGAGAGACGCTGTCTTTTTCTCCAGCCGAGAAAATCCAGCTCCGGTGTTTCCAGTCACCCTTGCGGGTTGCTGGGAGATCGAGTCCTGAGAGAGAGATACAAGACCTCCTACATTCTATTACCAAGGTACGGAGCTGACTAAACCCTTAAAGAGATTTCTTGATTCAGATTCTTGGCAAAAACCAACTTAACTTAAACTGCTACTTACTTACTCCTTCCCACATATTAGGCTTAGATCAGGTACACCAGGGTAGGCGTATCTTAGAAGCACCAGTTGAGTACGTGAGACAATGTTTTTATGTATGTATATATTTTATCCATTTTAAAGTATCATATGACTAAGAAACCATATCAATGCTTTTACAGTATTATTTCATAATACTCCTTTTACTGTACGCACTTTACTTCATGATAAGTATTGCAATTGTGGCAATTCATTTCTCTTGCATGAGAAAGGAGACTGCTCAATAAATAACACCTTTTATTGAAAACGCCCGTCTCTCTATTTCTCTGCACTCTGGTGAAACTAGGGGGCAGATTTACAAGCCCCTTGTGTCACGTTTACGCCGCTGTTGCATCATGCAAGGCGGCGTAAACGTGGTGCATCCCTACAAGGCATTTACAACGTGACACAACTATGGAGATGCATCACGGTGTAAGGCCCTGCGCCACATGAAACCTGCGTCAGGTTTCATGTAGGCGTTCCGGTGCAGGGGGGGGCGTTCCGTCGCAGGAACGCCCCTGAAAAGTGACTCAGTGAAATCTACAAGATTTCACTGAGTCACTTTCCCAACGCTGCTGCGTCAAAACCCTGCGCCTGCTTGAAGCAGGCGTAAGGCTTGACGCACCATGTTAAAGATAGGGCAAGTTGGAAAAGTGCTGGAGTTGCGTGCCGCACGCAACACAACTTCAGCACTGTGCCAACTTTACGCCCAAGATGCGACACGCATCTGTTCATTCCTGCGCCATGGTGCACCGCATTGTAAATGCGGCGCATCATGGGTGGTGCAAGGATGAACTTGCGTGCCATATCTTTCCTGGCGCATCTCTGCCGATTTGCAGAGATGTGTCAGGCAATGTAAATCTGCCTCTATGTACGCACTATTGGCTGAGTGAAATAACCGTCTATTGTTTTCACACGACTCTAGAGATACACTCTTTATTCTGAGGGAGCAAAGTTGTCATGTTGTCGGAAGCTAATCCCTTGTTGTCTAAATACGGGGAGTTAACTCTTTCCTGAACATTCGAGAAAGTTTCTAGTGACCTCTGAGCTAGCTGGCAAAACTAATTAAGTCTAACATAGTCAGTAGAGACCTAGTCGACCTCAGTCCTACGTCTACACTGCTGCTTATATTATTCCAATGCGCAGAGCCTATTGGGAATATAGGAACTACACTACAATATATCTATGCAAAACAGTGAGAGGCTGATGATGGGGTAAAAGATGAATAGCTCCTCTCTTTTTTTTCAGAGTTTTATATAGCGCAAACTTTATCCTAAGGTATCAGGTATTAGAGTGCTTTACACAAGCACCAGTTGTGTTATAGACAGACACGTTCATTTATATTTTTGTTAGGCACAGGAAGATTACGTGATTTGCCCAGAGTCACAGGATGTTGAGCGTCATTGCAGAGACTTGAACCTGGATCAGCAGATTCGAGGTTGACCGTGCTAGCCATCAGGCCTCATCCTCTCCTCTCTTACATAGCTATTAAGAAATAATCAGTTACATGAATATCAAACAGACACAAGAATGCTGTTTTGCAGTGCTCAAGGAACCTTCAGTTGATTCCTCTATGCAGATGACATGTTAGTGCAGTAAGGCACCTCTTACCTTAAAGTAGGTTATTTCATTCCTGCCTGATTTTTCTAAGAGTATTCAAAGATTGTGTATTTTAATACTATATTATTAACATTGTATACATTGAGAATTTTAATTAGCTGTTATTTTATTTTCAGACATTGCCTCTTACTACGTTGTTTTCTATTTTTGTAACACTGTAACCAGTGCTACTGGTAGCCAGCTTGGATTTATTTAGTTTTCCACCTCAGGAGAAAGTATGAAAGTTTGAATCAACTATGTCAGGATTTAAAATTCTGACTCCACATGGATTTGAGCATCCATCATGGAGCCTTATTTAGTAAATTACTGGTCGTGTAAAAAATGCACAAAGTACAAATAGCCACTGCTTAGCTGTAGTGATATCAGACTTAATGTTCTTCCACAAGATGGGTGATGCTCCTCATTTTCCTTTTTGTTAACACACTAGTGGTGCTCAAGATTGATAGCACACAGCGCTTTAGCTGTGGAACGCAAGTAGGAACTTAACAGAAAGACACACAGCTGTCTAAGCATGACACTGACAGCTAGTAGAGTCAGTGGTGGCTCCTCCACTAACGTGGGGGATCATCACCCAACTTCCTTTAAGCAGTGTTAATAAAGGAAAAATAAAATGATAAAAACTCAATGTTCCATGCCAGCAGCCACTGATTTGAGTGTGTGGCGCAGGGAAAGGGGTGGGTTTGGTTCAGTGGTTTAGTTAAAATATAAGGGGCGTGCTGTTTCCCTGAGCCTCTTCGACTTCCGCTACCATTCAGATACTTTGCATACATTGCAGTGCTATGTGAATGAATGACTGCTCTCACTCTGAACCAGGTAAATGCAGGCCGGTGCTGAATTGACTACTTGTTTGACTCCTCAGCAAATGCAAGTAAAAAAGTTACCCAGTCTCCGGAGGTCACATGTGCAGCGCATGCCTGCCAGCCTGCACGGTCTGTGCTCAGCAAATATCTTCAGCCGAACTGAGTGCCCCCATCCCATGCAGTGCTTGTCCTGGCTATTTGTCAGGGTGCTACATGGGTATCAGTGCACATGTTCACAAAGCACTACTGACTCCACAGTAAGGTCTGTCAAAATGGGCATTTTCCCCAATCTCTTTCTCATGGATTCTCTATCTAACTGCAGATTCCTTGCCACTCTCCAACCTTCCTGCATTTTGGTATGGTCTCCTCCATCTAAAAACATCCCAACCTAGGAATCTGCACACTGGTTTGTTAAACTTTCTGATGGGCTTCACATCTCCAAGCGCTAAAGAAATCATGAAAGAAATTGATGTTAGAATGCATGTTTGGCGCTTATATGTGGCTCTGTTCAGCACATTAAGAGTGGAACAGCTTTGATGTAGAGTCACAGGGCACCTCTTACTGTTGCGCAGGAGCACTGCTTCTAAGTTTTGTGGATCCAATCTGGCACCTGGGGAAATTCACAAGGTGAGTAATCTGCAGTTACATGTAGTATACACCAGAAAAAAACATTAATGACGTTAAATAGCTTGTTCTTCAATGATGTGAAAAGTGATGTGCTGGTGTGTGCAGAATATTGAGTAGGGAATATTGTTGTGCCTTCATATCGTAACCAATATATTGACCACAATATCAACAGGTATGTATAGATTTTCTTTACCTAACTCCACATATATTTATCTTGCTGATGTGTGTGTATGTGTATTAGTTGATGTGCAGAATCTGTACAACAAAAGGTAGTGCTTTGTTATTAGTATTTGAATAGCATTTTTCTACCATTTACATAGTAACAATGCTTCTGGTTTTGTAGGTCACTTTCCATCAGTTCTCAGTTTAATGAAGGAAAGCCCCCTTTTAGGTCGAGCATGGGCAGTGCATGCGTTGCTCTGCGATGCATGCTGTATTTGACTATGGACGTGAAGCTCTGCCCATTATCTGCCCATATTTCTCATTGGCTTGTGTTATTCTCCTTTGTAAATGCTGGCTTCTGATTTAATAAGCTTGTTAATCCCTCTTTAGTGCTGTCTTATCTTCATTTATAACCTACCAGGAGGACTGGCCCTTTTACTTCTGTTGTTACAAGGTATGTCTTTTTAGGTCTCGCCTGGCGTTATCAGCGCGTATGCGCTGCTCTTGCCATGCAAAGGCCTTTTGCGAATAATTCAGCCAAAGCTGAATGCACGCACTTACAGGTGGACAAAGATGGCTGCTCTCGCCATTCACAAAGATAAACATGCACGCATACAGACAAAAAAATGCAGGCACATGTGGGAAACCTGATGCCATCTTTGTTTACTGTAATTAGCGTAGGGATGTGCACGCACACGCGCATATTTTTGTCCGTACGCATGCATGGCGGCTTTCGCTTTCTCTCCCTCCCCCCGTTGGAGTTTGGAACTGTTCCCAGACAGGCTGAAGGGCCTGGCGGCTGTGCTGAGGAATTCGCTGTGGCCCATTCAGTGATTTTGCGGTGCATTCAGTGATTTGTTTAGGTCTTGAAGCCACCCGAGTTGACCTCAAACCACGAGCGTTGGCGACGAGGCGCCTTAGATGGAAAAGAATGGCAGGTCAGATAAAGAGCACTGGGACCTACCGGATCACCTCTTCTCCACAGAGGCTTCAGTCACATCTCTGCCGTTAGCATCTTTCTGAGTATCCCCACCTGGAGAGAGTGCTGGCGAGAGGGGTAGTTTATTCTGTCTTTTTGCCCATTTCTATCCATTCACTCTCTCATTCGCCTTCCTTATATCTCTCCCCATCACCCCATCAATATTTCCACTTGCCTAAATCCTTGCCTCTCTCTGCATATATTCTCTGCCATGGTACTTTTCTCATTCCTTACCATCTCTAACATTTCCCCCCATTTCTCTCCTCCCATTTTTCTTGCCTGCTGGTCCCCATTTCTGTCATTCCCTTTCTGTATTTCCTTATCCTTTTCACACCATTTATCTTTTCCTCAATTTCCCCCTCCTGTCTCCACTCTTCCCCTCCTCTCAGATTTGCATACCATCGTGCTGCCATTCAGCTAAAGATATCACATCTCATATGCTTTGTAAGCAAAGCTCCCTCCAGGGAGAACGGATCCGTTCCCCCTTATTACACACACACTATCTTCTCTCGGATTAGGAGCCAATCCAAGGCTCAAGAGGCTTCCTCCGAGGCCCGCCCGCCCGCCCGTCCAGCCATAGCTCTGCAGGCCGACAGTGTGAAACCGAGAGGCCTGAGCTCATCAGGAGCCTTCTCGGAGCCAGGCCAATGCTTCATAAGCACAAGCAGTGCCGGGGCAGTCAGCGAACTGTATTGTACCAGACCAATGCCTATGGAAGATGAGCTGATGCATGGCACAGTCATTGAACCTGACAGGTGCCTGTCCCTGCTGGCTCTTTGCAACTCCCCACCTATTGATAAACAAGCATTTGCAAAGTAAAAGGTGTCAAATTTATAGGAGTTTAAGCTATTGGTATTGTAAATGGCAATGCCTTTTATTTATGTTTTAAAAACCAGAACATAAATAAAATGAATTGTCATTTATAACGCCAATAGCTCAAACTTGCATAAATGCGAGACCTATTGCATTGTAAATGCTTATTTAGTCTGTAAGCACTATTTTCTTTAATGAGTTTCTCGTACTGCAGGCACAACATACTTTCCTGCAACATTCAGCGTGCCATGCACGCTTCCACTTTCCAAGCCACCCGGGACAGTGGCAGCTGCTTCTTTGAAATGAAATAGGTCTTGCATTTACAAGAGTATGAGCTATTGGTATTGTAAATGACAATATCTTTTATGTATGTGTTAATTAACAAAACATAAATAAAAGGCATTTTCATTTATAATGCCAATATCTTAAACTCTCGCAAATGTGAGAACTATTGCATTGCAAATGCTTGTTTTAACTTGGAGGGGTGGGGCGGCAGAGAGGAAAAGGCAAGGGCAGTGGATCAAGAGGGAGAGGACAAGGTATCAGAGGAAAAAGAGGTATCCACAGAGGAGAGATTGAATAAACACTAATATCGCAAGCCCATGTGGGAAAAAAGAAAGAAGGGCCAAAGAGAGGAGCAACAATATTAGCAATAGTAATTCCAAAATCATAATAATAATACAAAGCAAGAGCAGGAAAAAGGCCACAACCAGCAAAATGAATAACTACAATAAAAATAGCAAGTGATTTTATTTCCCTATTCAGGGAATCAGTAACACTTGGACCTATAGAACTCAAACATGTTGCGTATTGCTTTGTAGCTAGGTGGCTTGAGGGACGTTAGCAACCCCATCTGAATAGCAGGGCTACTTGTAAAGTTGATCCGGCTAATCATGTGTTCGCATTTGGATGCTTTTTGTCTCATCTATCATTGCTAACATCAATAACACTGATTATTCAGTGCAAACACATTTTTGCACACAAACAAATACAGCTTCGAAGCCAGGATTGTTATCAAGGAGGGTGCATTATTTTCTCTGACACAATCTCAGAACAACAGACCTTGTTCATACATATTCAGTGAGCTATGATATTCATTTAAATATCAGTAAAAGGGCATTACAGACGCTGAGTACGGCACAGGCATAATGTGAGAGAAGTGTGTCGGGTGTGTGTTTCTGCAGATTGTAATGCAGCACTGTCAATGAAGACACAAGAGACACATTTCTGCTACATGCTTACAAGCAATTGTACTATACATGCCATTTATCTACTGTGAAAAAGGTTGTTATTACATTAGTGATATACTTATCGTTTTAAAGTGTGCAAAGCAATTTGCAAGGACATGAAAAAATTACAAGCTGTCGCCTGTGACACTGGTTGCTCTGAGTATGATTACCTAAAATGATTATAATGCATTACTCTTGTCTTGATGCATATGAAAATATCTATGCAATACTGCCTTTTGCAATATAAATGAAATTGTTTGAACTATGGTTGTAGTTTAAAAATGTGTCCAACTGTTGGTTACAGCTGTATGAAAACTTTTGCATAGATCATTCCCCCCTCATAATGACATCTTTCTTACAGTAATGCCACACTTGTTGTCATATTTTGCATTGCATTCCAATGCGTTTTGATTTGATTCTGTATTTCATGTTGCCATTTTCTTTATGCTGATCACGGCATGATTACCAATTTCTAGTTTTACCTACTACGAATCCTATTTTTCCTCATCTTATGAGTAACTTCGAGAGGCTGTCCCAGCCATGGGAAAAAAAAGCCAATATTTCAAGCAAATTTCCCAATTGGGGTTTGTCCCCCTTTGCACTGCCCAATGTCCCAATAGAGAGGGATTGTATGCGATTATTAAATGTTACTCGCAATCCGCAAATCAAGTTTCAGTCAATGAATTTATTGGTTGAACTTTCAATGTTTATGTGGGGTAGTATGCATCCTTACCAACATTAAATCATAAATCTTAAATAACATAGTTTTTAAATTTTAAAGCATTAGTTTTCATGAGCAAATGAAAACCATCCCATTCCAATGCATTTGGGCTGGAGTTGCCCTTCTTCAGGGGTTAACAGATCTGCAAAGAAATTTGTAGATAAGGGTCACAACAAACACCAACCAGCTGGCTAACGAAAAAATTCATACATCTGTGACTAATAAGTAATAATGAAACTCCAGTTCCACATAGCTGAACCATGTGCATAATCTTACTCATGTTCCAACTAACTCCAATACCCTAAATATTAAAAAACTCATACAAATACTTGAATGTTAGTACTAGTGCGTAAAACTCGAGATAATCATCATTCTGTGAAATTTCTTGTTTGAATGCGAGACATGCCAACGTTGAGATGTTCAAAAGGATATAGTTAGACATTTGTGATGATGTGCAATCTCGAAAGAGAACACAACACTAGTTAGATTAATGTACCATGCTGTGATGTTAAAGGAGCTGAATTGAAATCATGGTGAGTAGAATTTAGGATCTCGTAAACGTGCAACATGCCGAAATCAAACGTGTATAGTGCAGCAGGTAAATGTTTGATGCAGACCTGTGAAGCAGGTTCTATAACTGTGCGTTTTCGGCATTAAGATGCCTATTGTGAATCAGGTAGAAACTTATGAAAATGTACCCAGTGTTTTTGTAAAATAATCCCAGATACGCCAGTGTAGACTTACGATAACTCTCCTATCGGTAAAAACACGTGGAGACGCTTCACTCCATCAAGAGTGACAATGCAATTACTCAAAAGCCTTTTCATTATGGAGACTTCATTCTATAAGCGGAGCATGGATGAACAGGTGTCCGACACCCAGACATACTCTAAATTGCAAATATGTAGACAGGCCATCGCGTATAGTAGAGACATAGGTTTGGAGTAACAAAGAATTGACACAACAGCGCACTAAACCTAATATGAATGTCAGGTGTGACATGTTATCTTCCAAATGAGGGACTAAGGACAAATGTGTAATAACAATGAGTTCACACAAATGAGGCGAAATATGTGAATAAATAAATAATGCCTTAAAGCAATTCTGCCTGGTATCCCATACTGTACTATGATAATATGATCATGGGAGGACTGTGTAGTTTTGAAATAAGTATAAAAATGATATTACACACATTAAGGATTGCTGTAAATGTATCTATCATATGTAGGATGTTTTTATAATAGCAAGATGATACCTATGTAAGACACTGATGGAAATATGTTTATCTGCAGGATCTTTGTGTCTGTGGCAACCAACCAGTGCCCTACAACAGGAGAGACTGATTATTTAGTCTTGACAAAGATGGTAGAATATCAATAATAACCATCGAAACGCGTCGACGCCTTCTTCGCACAATCAAGGGACCAAACCTAGCCTGTAGACAGAGAATTAAGCGTGTCCACGATCTGGTTTTGTTTATGCTAGGTCTCAAAATGTGCAAAACTCAATGACAAATATATGCATGTCTCTGTATGTCTCTCCCTTTGTGTAATCTTCTTTAGTCACATCTAATGAATGTCAATATAAATTGATTGTGTGTTTTTTAATTTAATTTTATTGTGTATCAAAAGTGTATTGATGAAATTTTAATGTGTTTTTAATTTAGGCGCGCAATGTGTTGTTTTTAACAAAAAGTGTAATTACTAGAAAAAATTCTTTCTTAAAAAAATAATAAATAATGAGCTATATTACCTTTGTGTGAGTGTATTAGAGAGCTAAAGGTTCTAGTGGTTAGAGTTTGGGTGGCTTTGACAACCATATAGGTTGTGTAATGTGAGTCAGTCCGCCAAGGGAAGAACTCTCTTTACTGTTAAAAGTACCCTATTCCCCTGGCTGTTAAGGGGTCTCTCTCAATTTTTGAAACATACTCTATATTGAACCACAATTCGACCAGGGTTTTTCCAAACATATTGAAAAACATTCTGGACAGTGCCTGAATAACGGCACCATCACAGAAGAAGTCAGACGTTTTCTTACTCAGGAAAATCCGAAGAGGCCTAACATATACATGTTACCCAAAATTCACAAAAGCCTGAACACTGCTCCATTCAGACCAATAGTGTCAACTAAGGGAACCATCCATGAATCTGTGGGAAAGTTTTTGGACAAGCATTTACAACCTTAAGTCCGGAAGATGACCACCTATATTAAAGACACCACAGATTTTCTATTAAAAATCAATCAGTTTACCACTAACATTGATGAACAGGTCTTACTATGTACAATCAACGTGAAATCACTGTACACTTCGATTCCTAACAATTTAGGTCTAGAAGCTATTGAATACTTTCTAATGCATTCTAACTTGGCTATTTTTATTTAGAGGTCCAGTTCTATTAACAGCTAACAGGCACTTCCATGCACAATTGCACAGCACCATCGTATGTGTTAGACCTGGCACCATTGGCGTGAGTCTCCCTTCCATTTTTTGCTGTTGCCTCATGTGTTTTTCTGGTAATAGATGCTTTGGGCACTGTGCCACTGCTGTCCAGTGCCACAGTGTGAGCGCTCCCTACTGTAAATTGATGTATTGATTAGTGGTTCCCTGATTGGATGTTTGGTTTACTGTCAGACCCTAGTACAGTGCACTGAGTGTGCCCAGGGCGTGTGATACAAATGTTGCTAGTGGGCTTGCAGCACTGGTTGTGCCACCAACAAAAGCAGCCTTGTAAAAAGTGTCTAAGGTCTGCCATTGCAGAACCTGTGTGCAGTCTGGTACTGTCATGCTGACTGGGCAAGTGCACCCACTTGCCAGTCCCTAAACCTTCCCTTGTCTTCCTATTAGTCACCCCTATGGTAGGCCCAAGGGCAGGGTGCATTCTAAAAATAAGGTAGGACAAGCCCTGATGTGTGTGGCATGTCGTAATAGTGAATTACAGCCTTTTTCATTGTTCACTATTATAAGGCTACCTGTTCTCCATAGCCTAGAATGGGCTGTTGGATTGTTACATGTTTATAATGCTAGCAGACTCAGAGAACATGGTAGAAATTCGAGTTTAGTATGCCTGGACTCATAATAATAAAATACATCTTTTAGTAAAGTTTTTTTTAATATTCTGTGTTTGCAAATACCACTCTTAGAAAGTAGGTATTTGCTTGCGTAATCATTTGAACCCGCCTCTGCTAGGTTGTGTATTCCTTGTTTGGGTTTGTGTGTGACAGGACCGGGGAATTCCAGGAGACAGGCTGGGGCAGCCCGGTGGTGAATAGGAAGATCTGCATCCAGATGGGAGGGAGGAGTTGCACCTGGGACCTGAATAGGGCTAGGCCTTCCCTCTACAATGCTGGCTCCACCCCCTGTGGTGTGTCTGATGTCTCTGCCCTGCACACTGAAAAAATAGGAGGAAGACTGTCAACAAAGTGCTCCAGGACTGTACTTGCCTTCCACAATGCTGGCTCCACCTCCTGTGGGGCGTCTGTTGTGCCTGCCCTGTGCTGTGAAAGGGAAGGAGAAGTCTGGTAAACAGAGTGCTTCAGAACTGGCTTGAACTGGGCACAGGCCACTCTCCCCTCATCCCCTCAGAGAACAAAGGATTTTGGGGTATAATTATTGGGACTCTGATCCCATGAAATTAGATCACTCCTGGAACTGACAAAACAAAACCTCTGCTGAGGAGAAGGAACCTGAAGAAATTAAGGAGAGACTATTCCCAAGCTGAAGTGCTGCTTGGGGGATAGGCCGGCAGTGGTTGCCTGACTGTCAAAGAGAGGAGAAAGGACTTTGTGGACTTTACCTTTAATTTCCAACATGTGCAAAGATCTCCAAAGGCTTGGAAGAGAGCTTGCGGCCTGACCGAAGTCCCAAGACCAGTAGACTTCACCAGCCTTTGTGAATTGCTGCTGTTCCAGTGGCTACAGAGGCAGGGAGCTGTGACCGACTCCCACGACTGGCCTGGTGTCCTGTAGGCACCGCATTGAGCAACGTCCGCCTCGAACAACGCAAGCTCTGCGCTCACCGACTCCGTCTCGACGCCGTCAACGAGCCGTAGCCTGCACCGTGACTGGAAGGACACCGCAATGTTCAACGCCTCGCTACACCGGCTCGAACTGGTCTGACCAACGCGTCACTGCTGCTGACTTCCAGTCCTGTGACTGCACCAGAGTTGGGCACCGCCTTGCACGCTTTGCGACGCACCGCTGTCTGGACTGACCGACGCCAGGTCCCGAACTCTGTCTTTGTCTCCGCACTGTAAAGCTGGAAGCACCCCAACGAGCAACATCCGCCTCGAACAATGCAAGCTCTGAGTTCACCAACTCCGTCAACGAGCCGTAGCCCGCACAGCAACTGGAAGGACACCATGACCTGCAACGCTTTCTTTTTCTACACCGCAACAAACCCCGGAACCGGCTCGCACATCCGTGCCGGCCGCCTCAAGGAAAAGGTACTGTGACTGAGTCTGTCGACATTTGAGTGGGCCCGGACCGCCGCGGTCCACTGGATTTGTTAGACTCTGTGTTCTTTTCAGCAATGCTGTAGCCAGACAAGGCTACCGACTCGCATAGAAACTTGAACTAAGCTTTTTAAACCTGAACTCTTTAAATTGGATAGTACTGTGGATTCTTTTTGTCGTTTATTGGTCTTGTGGTAACTCTATATAAAGTATAACTTATTTTTGATATAAAACCTGTGTGGTGTGCATTTGTAGTCTTGTCACTGGGTTACTGTGTGTGGTCACAACTGCTTAACTTACATCGCCTCTGAAATAAGCCTTGACTGCTCGCGCCACGCCACCTAGAGAGCGAGCAGGGGTTATTTTGAGAGAGTAATTCCCTTGCCCTGACTAGAGGAAAGGGTCCCTGCTTGTCACAAGTACCTACCTGTGCCAACCAGAGACCCCCAATTCTAACAGTATGCAAATCTGTTCAAGCACACATTTGAAATGGATCATATTCTCATGAAAGACACTTGGAGAAACAACACAATATTATTTGTAAGATAAATTGATGACATTTTTACTGTAAGGAAGGTGTCAAATGAAGAACTGACAACAGCGCTGAATGATCTTAATGCAGTAAATTAGAGAATTTACTAACGACATCAGAGACACCAAAATGGCATTCTTGGATGTTCTTATTTCCAAGGTGAACAGCAAATTTGAAACTAATATATACAGAAAAGAAACAGAACGCAACACCTTGATTGATTAACAACTTTCATCAACATACATTGAAAAATCATTTACCCTACTCACAATTATTAAGGGTTAAAAGAATTGTTTCCAATCCAGATACACTGGATGAGCAAGTCAGAAATATGATAGAGAAATTTAAAAACAGAGGATACCCTATGAAGATTCTAGATAAAGCCAGGTACCGCTGTGATACCAAAACACAACAAGAACTATTGGTTCCCACAAGCAAGAAAGAGCAAAGTAAAAGATTGGTTTTAATATCCAAATCCTCAACCATGAGCGTGCATTTCAAGAAAGTAATCTTAAAACATTGGCAAATGTTACAAACCAAACATGATTTCAGGAGGATATTTTCAGAACAACCTTTATTCGACTATGAAAGAGGCAAGAATGTCAAAGAAATACTCACACAAAAATCATCTAGAACCTTGAATAGGACACACAAAGGGACTGCCCCCTGTCTTAACTGTAACAATTGCATCAGCATTATTAGAGATACGATTTGGCATCCCAGGAAGGGAAATAAAATCGAACTTAATATCATAGCTAGTTGCGACTCCTTGAATGTTGTTTATCTTCTTAAATGTCCATGTGGATTGGCCTACATTTCAAAAACTGAAAGAAAAATGAAAACCAGGTTTAACAAACACAAAAGTAACATATGGACAACAAATTTGAAATCTGTGATTGCAGCTTATGTTTTGGAATTTGGCCACATTGTCTGTCAACTACAACTCATGATTTTGGAATCAGTGGACATAAGGGAGGGAAGAGACAACCATAAATACCTCCTCCAAAGAGAGAAATGACAGTATGGAATTCAGCTGCTACCTTTAACCTATCTGGGGTTCACCAATGCATTACCATTAGTACACACCAGTGTATCAGTTATCCTCACATTGTGTTTGATTTGATGTTTTACTGTTTTACCTATGTAGTTATGGACACTCTAGGATGGCCCCCACCTGTTTTACTATGACAATCCTACTGTTTTATTCATATGTTCATTGAGATTTAATTTGGTTTCTGTTTGTTTAGCATGCTATGATGACAGAACACACACTTTTAGTTCGACTTCAGGTGATGCAAGATTCTGGTTTTTACTCTATCATTCACTCTTGTTTACTTTATGCTTTATCTCTAAAAATACAGGTCATCCAAGAGTTGATTTGCACTTTATCAAGCATGCATCACGTTGCACCCATTACTCACGCTAGTTCAGTTGAAGATGGCCCCCAGGTTTAGCCAACCTTGGAAGTTTAAAGGCTTTTGGGTAATTGCATTGTCAATCTCGATGGAGTGAAGTGTCTCTACGCTTTTTATCGATCAGAGAGTTATCGTAAGTCTACACAGGCTTATTTGGGTTTATTTTCTATCTGATTCACGATAGTCATCTTTATGATGAAAACGCATAGTTATAGACCATAGTTATAGACCATGCTCATTTCTATCAAACGTTTACCAGCTGTGCTATACGCGTTTAATTTTCAGCATGTTGCACATTTTCGAGATCATAAATTCTACGCCACACGATTTCCATTTGTCTCTTTTAATATCACAGCATGTACATTAACCTAACTAGCAATGTATACTTACCCTTCGTCTATTGAGATCGCACATCATCAAAAAAGGCTAACTTTGTCCTTTTGAACATCTCAACTTTGGCATGTCTCTCATTCATACAAGAAATTTCACAGAAAGACGATTATCTACAGTTTTACGCACCAGTAGTAACATTTGAGTATTCGAGCTTGTATGAGTTTTTTAATATTTGGTTATTGGAGTTAGTTGGAACATGGCTGAGGGATCAACTGAAATAGACAACTAACGAAATACAGGTACTGACATGTTTACAGAGGGAACGGCGAATGTGGGTGGGTGTCATAGATTGAGATGTTATATTGCTTGCAATACAAGCCAAGGTAGATGAGATACCTCCAAATCAGGGACACAATATTTCATGTTGTTACAGATTAGTTGAACACAGTAAACTTGTAAGAGTGACTGAAAATGTGGGAATGAGCATAATGTACATTTATACTCTCTATATTGGATGTTTTATGGTATGGACAGAAATGCTGAAATGAGATATATGTAAACTCATACTGGTTATATGTGTCCGTAATTGACGTGTGATTGATGATGAAATTGGCGCAATGTGCTTACCACTGAGTTTTCTACAGATGACGCTCATTATTTTTTATTTCGCTTAACACACGTACCAATGCATATCACACATATTCATACATAAGGTTTGATTTTATGTTAAGTTTGATCAGAGTTAATGATTCTCACACTATAGTTAACCATAGCCATTTATGCCATGTAGGGGCTGAGGAAGCCTTCCAGTGCATTGCAATCCAGTGTGTACCTAAAACCAATATCAATTCACTAATCCTAGAATGCTTTTGGCTTTTTTAGGTCCATCGAACCTGTCCAATAGGTAAGTTGCCATATTAGTGTCTAATCATCTACCCATAATGTCACTTAAGATATCTATTAGTGTCACGCAGTAATGCTGAATAAGGGTACAGTATAAACCAAAAAATGTGTTATCTGTTCTGCATCTTGGGCAAGAAGACAATGCCCTGGGTATATTCTGGCTATGTACATGGGGGAAATGTAAGTATTGCGCAAAAAATGTAATTGTATGTATTTAAAACAAGGATCCATAGTCACTTTTTTGGTGCAATCAAGGATTCATTTCTATTCTTTAGGAGTTAGTTCCTCATCGAGCTGCTGTCCCATTTCGCCTTGAGCACTGTTGAGAGCAGGTAAAATGTGGGGAACAGTGCACAATGTTTTATTTTCACAGCTGATTCCTTTATTCTGTGCTTGAGCAAAGTTTATACCATTTCAGACTTAGGAGGTTCCACAGGGCCTACCTTCCATACGATATTCATGGCATCAACCTTAGCATTGCCCAGTATTATTCCAATAATCTCTTCTAATGTACTAGTGTCTGAAAAGGAACAATTGTGTCATCCTCATTAGAACCCTTAGCATAAGTATGCTATTCAGCTTATTTGGGTATCACCATTATGGAAGTTCAGGAGAGTATGGGGTAACAAACCTCAATTAACATGTAGATTTACGCCATATTCGAACTGTACGCAAGGATCTGAGTTGCCTAATCTCACTGTACAATAAAATACTAGCAATAAGTATCATTGCCAATCATGGTTGTCAGGTTAAGCCGTTCTATGTCTACACTGTTATCCATCGTGCCATCTTTATCAATTTAGTGGCAAAACAATAATTGTTAGATTCAGCACCCCCATCCCACAAGCAATTAACAGGGGGGTTGCTTTGTCTAGAGAAACTTGTCTCCTCTGATTTCCCCAGATCAGTTCTGACAGGAAAGATGTAAAGTCACGAAATAAGGATCCCAATATAATGAAGGGGAGCGCGATAATTTTTTTTAGCAATAATGATACATTTGAAAACATAGATATCTAAATGTTTCTAATTCCCATCTCAAGGAGTCCCCAAGAGAGGTTAGTCAGTCCTCTGACAGTGGATGTTGCAATAGAAATATGCAGGACTTGTTCCAGTTGACCTGAAGGCCCAATATATCCCCAAACTCCAACAGTAAGAAGATCAGCTGCAGAATACCCCCCCTGAATCTCAGAGGAATACCAGTGTATCATCTGTGTACCGGCTGCAGTATACAACCTACAAGAAATGGCAACACCCTACTCATGCCCTTTTGTTCTTAGCAAACATACAAATGGTTCAAGTACCTTCACAAAAAAGATGGGGGACAGATGGGGGACAATCGATCTCCCAGTCTAATACATCTACAGAAGGCCCACATTTCCGATTATATCTTGTCCATACGTACACTCGCTACAGGTTGTGCATATAAATTACTATATCCAACTTAACAGACAACTTTTCACTCCCTATCTTATAAGCACTAAGAACAGATATCAAACGAGGCAGCCTCACTGGCGTGGCGATGTCAAGTGTATCTGATCCATAACATGTAGCAAGTGGCGTATACTGTCATGTATGTTTCTCCTTGGTACAAAAAAGCATTGATTATTATGTAGTAGTCCGGGTAAGTAAGGGATTAGTCAATTAGCAATTATTTTGCCTAAAAATTAGAGTTACAATATACAAAGTCAACAGGCAGCAGGTAAACACTGCAAAGGAGTCCAGCAAAGTGGCAGTACCTGCCGGCAGCACAACTCTCCATCTTCCTGGAAGAATGTCCTCAGTTGCAGAAGAGCTCTGATTTGGTGTCAGAGGTCCAGTGGTACACTGAGACTGCAAAGAGAAGCTTTGAAAGTGCACAATACCCTGTCTTTCCTGCCCTTGCTCCAGAATCACTTACAGAGGGTGTGCACTCCATTGTGTGGTGCAGGACACAGCCCTTTCAGGTGTAAAGGGCCAGCTCCTCCCTCCCATCCTGCTCAAGATGACCCATCAACATGAAGATGGCCACTCAGTCACACCTACCCTTCCTTTGTGTGTGGTGGTCTAGCGGGAAGGCAGGAAGCCAGCTGTCACCCACCCCAGACAAGAAGGCACCAAATGGCTTTATGTAAGAAAATGCCAAATTTTTAAAATTGGCATTTTCAGAACTGCAATTTAAGAACCAACTTCACCATCAGTTGTGTTTTTAAATTGTGAGTTCAGAGACACCCAATATAGAGGTCCCATCTCTTCCCAATTAAAAATTACACTTATAAAATTCAATAAGGCAATCACAATAATATCCTATCGGAGAGATTGGCCTTTCACTAGTGCAAAATGGATTTAAGAGTATTTCACTACCAGGACCTGTAAAACTTAAAAGTGTTTTTTTAAATATACTGCACCCTGTTCCTGGGATGCCCTGGGCCTACCTTAGGGGTGACCTATATGTAATAAAAAAGGAAGGTTTGGGCCTGGCAAGTAGGTTAACTTGCCAGGTGGACATGTCAGTTTAAAACTGTGCATACATGCTCTGAAGTAGTAGACCTGAGACATGTTTAAAGTGCTACTTAAGTGGGTGGTGCAATCAGTTCTGCAGGCCGTCTAGTAGCATTTAATTTACTAGTCCTGGGCACATCTAGGGCACTTTAGTAGGGACTTATAAGTACATTACATACTCTAATTTTGAATAAGCCATTGTTACCACATTTTAAGTAGAAACCACAAACACTTTTGCACTGGTTAGCAGAGAGAAAATGCACAGAATACTAAAGCCAACAACATGAAGATGAGAAAAAGAGGAGGAGGAAGGCAAAGAGGGACAATTCCAACAAATATTTGCCATTTGGTCTTTTTTTTACCTTTGGCGCAATTGTTAATAAAAAACGGATTATTTTGTAGAGAAAACAGTCACAGATGAACTTGCAGCATGTGGTTATCAACGTAGATTATTAAAAAGATTGATGAAAAGAGCACGTATAATGATTGAGAGGCTATTTTAAAAGAAAAAACTTGAACTAAAGAATCAAGACTAATTTCGGTCTCCACCTTCAGGACTGATCTAACAAAATAAAAAAAAATATTATCAGGCAATGGTGCCTTTTGAAAAATAAGAGACTTTTCACAAACAAAATGATATTTTCTTTCAATAGTAGGCCAAATTTAAGAGATAATCTAGTTAAAGCATGCATTGAATCCCAGACTGACTCATGATACAGAGTTTTGGTCTGCAACCCATTGTAGGTTACTTTTGATAGGGTAATTGTATGACATGTTATACCACCCGTATCACAAAACAATGGACATTGAATGCTGAAGCATGCTGAAGCAGGAGAAGCAAAGCATTAATATCTAGTGGTTATCTTTAAAAATGAAGGTTTTCCTAATGTTAAGGGCCTAGTTACTTCCTTTCCTCAACTGCAATTAACCTTTAAATAAGTGTTTGCTGTATATTTAACTTTTTTCTCATGTTAGTGCTGAGTCGAGGAAATGGCAGCCCAGTGCTGCGGCAGCCCAAGGGGTCACATGTAAATGTCAGGAGGGCCACATGCGCCCCCCCCCCGGCCGTACTGTGAGTATCACTGGTGCACAGTAATCTGTAAAGTAACTGAAAAGTAATTTGAAGCCGTTGACTTACCTGTAATTTGACCAGCTGCATTTGAATCTGCATTAATCTGTAAATCATTGCATAAGAGTTTTGCAAAGTATTATTTCACTTACCTGCACCAGACTTGGCTTGGTTCTAGAAATAAAATAACTAAACAATATTTTTGATAGAAAGAAATTAGTCTGCATTCAGTCTTTGAGTGTGTGTCATGATTTCTTGCCTGAGTGTGTACAACAAATGCTTAACACTACCCTCTGATAAAGCCTTATTGCCCGCCCACACTACCACACATAGAGAGTAAGGTGCTATCTACTTTTACCTCTGCCTACGTTTGAGGTCCACTGGACTCTGTGCACACTATACCTTTCTTTGGTGTAGTAAATACAGAGCCATCTTCCAACATATAGGTACCCTGGAACAGATCCACAGGATCATGTTTAGTGTTCTATTGTTGAGATCCCTCCTCAAAGTTAATTTGGTAAGCAATTTGGTGCTGCTTCTTGGCCCTTTAGGTTTTTTACTGGATTGCATTTCTACTGACTGTTGCTCTCTCTCAAACTATTAAAGTAGCATTTCATGCTTCAATTCCAAGGATTGTAGGGTGCTCAAATTCAAAACAAATAAAACTGTAATTACGTTTCGAAGACAAATGAGACGAATTCGGTATGCTGATACAGTCTAAATTGTGAATGAAAGATACATTTGTTTGTTTTACACTTGAAAACTTATGACATGTTAATGTTTCCAAGCTATCCTGTTTGGATTAAGTGCTGATGAATTTAGTTGGTCAGAGTGTGCCAAACATTTTGGTTTTGTGCTTTTCCGTATAACTTGACAAGGGTATCACACATTTTTATTTTAACTTCAGTTTCTAAAGGCATTTTTCTAAGTGTGTTTTTGTTCTCTCTTTAATTCTATAATGAAATCTATGGGATATTTTTTTTCTAACCATTGTCCTGAGGATGGTCTTAAATTTCAATTATACAAGAGACCAAAACGTTGATGTCTGTCCACTACTTGCTTCTTTAAAACCAGTTTGCCTTTTGTCAACACATGAATAATGTCATTATCAATTAATTCAGTCATGGTCAAACTTTCTTCTTGTGAGAGTAGGCCAACAGTACTGTTGGTCCTATCTAGGGACTTGGTGGAAAACATTTGGGCCATCAGTCTGTTGGATGCTGAATTTGTGTAACCCCTCATTTTTGTTTATGTTTGTTGTTTGACCTTTTAAGTTAAAAATATTTGTTTTCTTGTATGCACATGGATGTTGAATTAATTTCTTAATCACTTTGATGCTCAGTACTAAGAGATAGCTCTAATTATATATTGTTGATCAAATCTATTTATATTTATTGAGTTAGAGTTTGAATGATTCCCTTTTCAGCCATTAGTTATTTGCTTTAAAAATGAGAGTGGCCTGTATGATTTGAAACCAAGTCTACAGCCCAGTTTGTATAATAATGTTATTATTGATTTTTGGGTCAATTCTGGAAGCATCCCTACGTTATAAGTTGTCATGTGCATAGCATGAAGCTGTGGAGCAAGTTGTGCGCTATAGGTGAAGTAAAATTGGGTTATTGGTTGAGGGAGTGGAAGCCCCACTCAGTCAACAACCACAATCCTTGTCAGGGTGAACAACAAGAAGTGTCTAAATTAACCTGTGCTTAACAGTCTGGTAGCTGGGCACAAAGTAGTCAAGGTGAACATAGAGACAATGTGTAAAGTATTTATGCAGCACACAAATAGTAATAAAGTACAATATAACAAAAGAAAAATTCCAGAGCAATTTAGAAAAATAAAATAAATTTTAATAAATAAAATAATGACAAAAATCCAATCAGTAGAACCAGAGATTCAATTTCAAAGTTTTGTCATGAAAATAGCACCTAAAAGCACAGAGACCCACTCCTGATCATCTGGTTGTGCTACAGTGGAGGAACGTCACAAAAATCAAGCTGACCTCTATTAATCAAGTGTGGGATGCAGAGACCAGGTTTGTCCACTGTAAAAGTTACCTCTAAGTCTGTCATGAAGAGTTCCATTAACACTGCAGGAGGCCACATAGTGCAGGTCTAGTGTTGCCAGTCATTGCTGGTGGTTGCTTTCATGCGAAGAGCAGGTCTCTCCAGAACTTCACATTTGGGGATGTAGCGTGTGGCAGAGCCTTGGTGCAATTGGGTCTGTTTGTGGTTGCAAGGACCCCACATTCAGAATATTCACCTTTTCACTTAGGAGGAGCTCTCACTGATACCAGCCAAGGGTAGAGGATCTGGGAGACAACTCCTAAGGATCAGGACTTACTCCAGTAGTGGCCAGCAGCAGGGTTCAGGGAGGTCCAGATGAAGGTCCAGGCAGGCCCAGGCAGATCCAGGGCAGCAGGGCAACTGGGCAGTTGCAGGGAGGCTTCTGAAGCTTGATATATCCTACTACAGCAGAGGCCAACAGCAGGTTTCAGGCAGATCCAATTGCAGCAGGTCAGCAAGACAGTTGCAGGGATGCCTCTGTAGCTTGTCCCCGTTCTTCACACTAGAAGAGGTCAGCCAACTGATTGGAGTCACTCTTAGTAGCCTGGAATGAAGGTACACAGGTCCAATCTTCCTTCTCAGATAGCATGGCAGTCCTTCAAGCAGCACGTAAGTCTTTTGCAGCAGAGCAGTTTTTCTTCTGTAACTTTCACAGGTCCAGGACTGTTCTGATGAGTAGCTCTGGAGGTTCAATAATTATATCTGGTGCTGGTCTTTCTGTGTGGGGACCTTCGGTACACCCACATCTAGTTCTGGAAAATTCTTCCCTTGCCCCGTCAAGGCTCCAATCTGTGAATGACAAAATGCAGGACAGGCCTGGTGTCAAATTACTTTTTATGTACTGGAGGCAAACTCCTTTGAAGTATAAGTGATGCTTAGCACAGCCCTTCCCAGTGATACTGTCAGGATGGCCTATCCGGTCCACACCTACCCTTTGTGTTACTATCTGGAAGAAATACACAACCACAACAGCAAAGTTATTCACAGCATGTAACCCAGCACACTGACATATGGATAATATGGTTGAGAAAAGAATTTGCCAGTTTTCGAAGAGTGGCATTTTCAGTATTGTGACTTAAAACCAGACGTTACCATTAGCGGATTCTAAATTACAAATCATTTGAGTGTAAACAACATATATCTATCTCCTCCCAATCTAAAGTTAGCACATATTAAATGTAATAAGGTACTCCAGTGTTAGTCAATGGGAAAGATATGCTTTACAATAGTGAAAAACAACTTAAGGGTTTTTTCACCACCAGGACATTTAAATGTTAAGCACACAAATCCTGCTTTTTAAATACAATGCACCCTGCCCTATGCACCTTAAGAGCTTATACAAGTACCTCTATGTCCTACCCCACTCTACTTAGAAGTGTTAATAAAAAGAAAGGTTTAGGCCAGGCAAAAGGTTTAGTTTGCAATGTAGAAGTGGCAGTTTTAAACTGTACTACAGGCCATAGTGACAGGCCTGAGACATGTTTTTAAAGGGATACTTTAGTGAGTGGCACAACATGTGCCTGCACACTAGTGGCATTACATTTATAGGCTCGGGACCTTTGTACTACCATTTACCCTGGACTTACAAGTAAATTTGATGTGCCAATTAGGTGTAGGCCAATTTTACCATGCTTCAAGGAGAGAGCATAAATACTTTTAAACACTTGTGCACTGGTTAGTAGTGGTAAAGTGCACAAAGTCTTAAAGCCAACAAACACAAATTCATCAAACAGGCTGCGTGAAGGCAATACGTTTGGGGAATACCACACCAAGGATGTCAGGTCTAAAGTGATATTCCTCCTTACCTATTGTTAACCAAAAAGGAGGATCAAGGAGTGAATCAGGCTCTAGTCTCTATGTTGGCACCATGAAAATTATCCCTCCTTTGCCAGCATCAACGGGTCGTGGTCTGAGTCAATGCGGCATAAATATTCCCCATTATAAAGTTTATCTGTCAGGTCCGCTGTCCCCATATATATGTCTAATTATGGTACATGTTGTGCAGAGATTTACAGGACTATTTCATATCAGCTGTGTGAAGATCCATCCAAAGGTGATAAAAATCCCATTGTCGAGCCCATTGCCGAAAACCACAGTACAAGTTATAATCCCCTCCCCATTAGCTTGCAGCCCCTAACGTCCTAGTCAAGTATGGGGGCAATTTCTCGAGGAAGCACAATTGACTAATGTTGGGTGCATAGTGAATAGCAATAGTGAGCAAACTACCATCCAGTGAACCGTCAATGATCATGTACCCACCGTCTTCATCTACTATTCTGGAAGCTATTTGGTATGGTACACCTGGGTTAATCCATACGAGTAAGCCTCGGGAGAAGGTAGAATATGTAGCGCTTCACATTTGGTATTGTCTCTTTTCTCTAATGTAAGAAGTATGGATAATGTCAGGTGTGTTTCCTGTAAACAAGCTGTATGTATATGTCTATGTCTAAGAAAGGACTGGAGGCAATACAGATTCATGGGAGAGCCCATTCCTCTGACCTTACATGATAGAAATATATGACTCTGACTCATGAAAATATATTCAGAACTTAGGATGCCTAGAGGCCCCAGAACTTTTGATTGAATGTGGGAAAGGCAATGTAAATATTGGCAGAGGGGCAGCAGTGTTACTCTGTGAAAATCAGTCACCATCACCTATTGTTCCTTAGGAATTAATAGTTCAACCTTTTAGCAGAGGTGACAAAGTATAGATAAGTTTATGGTGGCCTTATCGACCCTGGTCATCGCTGCATGTGCTCTGACCAGCCTAACAGCAACAAAGATTTTAAGTTGACATCTCAGGAGAACTCGGTGGCCATCTTAAAGTCAGGCAAAACTGGCCAATAGTAAGCAGGGAAGCACCGGCGGCCACATTGAAGTAAGGCAAAGCTAAGAAACAGGAAATCTTGCTCTTGCGAGACCTCAGCGGTCATCTTGAAGTCAGGCAAAAGAGCCACCAGGCATTGAGGAAGTCCCGGCGGCCCTTTTGAAGTCAGGCAAGTAGGCAAGAACATACAGAAAGTTGAAATCAAAGGAAATAAAGTGGAAAATAGAGAAAATAAAGAGGAATTGAAATTTTAAATAAATAAAGGAAAGTATACTAAAGAGGAGCAGGCCTGCGCAACAACAATCATGACGGAGGAAGAAAATGACAGAGTATGGACGAAATTTGCGAATTCGCGGTACGTGAATTCATGCGAATACGTACTCCCGGTCCGCAAAATTCACGAATCTGTGCGAATTTGCGGATTTTTTATTTTTGCGTGTTTGCGGGGTTTTTTTTCAGCGCAGCTACCGCAAAGTTACCCATGTGGTCATACATGGGCGCGGCCATCTTGTTTTCAGTGTTCGCGTTGCGTATTTCCATTTCCGGGCGGTAGTTGCATGCACGCGCTGGGCATTTCCTACGTGCGGGGCACAATTACGTGATCGCGTCCATTTTTGTGTGCTGGCGGGGAAAATATCGCGCAAACTTACCCACGTGGTCGCAATGGGCGCGGCCATCTTGTTTTTCATTCATTGCTATGGTTCTGGGCATGCTTTTTCTATCCTGCTTTCATCTTTGCAATCCTTTGTTTGTTTGAACTTTTTTTTATCTTTTTTACTTATTATCTATCCCTCTATTTTTCTACATTTATATTTTGTGTTTTTTTCAACTTTTTGTTAATTTAATAACAATTTTTTTTTTTAGCTCTCTCTTTTCTTTACTTTTTTTTCCCTATTCTTTTCTTCTTTCACCCAGGACCATGGCAAAGGGAGCCGGCAAGTCTAAGGGGAAGGGTCCCGCACCCCGTAGCCAGCTCCCCTGCGGGCGCCTGAGGGGGGAGAAAGTAACTGCCTGGGAGATCTTTAGCGCGGTGGAGGTGGCTGCACTGGTCTTCTTCGTCCAGCGCCACCTCCCCAAGACCGTCGCGGCAGGCCCGGTACCGGGTATGGGCTCCGGGAACGTCGCCAACTATGGGGGAAGGTGTGCCGGGCCATGTATCGGGAGTCTGGCGTCCGGCACACCTACAACCAGGTGACACACTGGTGGTCCGACATCCTGGACCGGGAACACGACCTGCTTGTCCTGCTTGGCGTGGAGATACCTGGGTTTAGTGAGTAGTAGTAGCTATTTAATCAATACTTTGTTTTCTCCTGCTATGTGTTATTATGATATTGCAAATATTTTTTTTTTCCCCGAAGAGCAAGAATGCTGCCGATTACATTGCAGGTAAATTATGTTTCAAAAGCTTCTGTGATTGCAGGTGCTCGCCTGCTCACTGGCGGTGCTACTATACTTACTTGTTTTCAATTTTGTGCTCATTTGGCCTGGGTGATTATGTATGAGTGTACTTTACACTGTTTACAGAAGTGCGTAATGCTCGACACTAGAGATTACATTGCGGATAAATTATGTTTCAAAAGCTTCTGTGATTGCAGGTGCTCGCCTGCTCACTGGCGGTGCTACTATGCTTACTTGTTTTCAATTTTGTGCTCATTTGGCCTGGGTGATTATGTATGAGTGTACTTTACACTGTTTACAGAAGTGCGTAATGCTCGACACTAGAGATTACATTGCGGGTAAATTATGTTTCAAAAGCTTCCGTGATTGCAGGTGCTCGCCTGCTCACTGGCGGTGCTACTATGCTTACTTGTTTTCAATTTTGTGCTCATTTGGCCTGGGTGATTATGTATGAGTGTACTTTACAGAACTGCGCAATGCTACACAATAGAGACTCAAGTCCAGTCCTTCCTTTGTACTGCTGCCACTAAGAAGAGATAGTGGTGGTTGATTGATATTTTGAGTATACTATGACTGGTTATTTAGTAGGAAACTTTAGTGGTCTGCAATCATGACGGACTGTGTCTGTCACTTTGCGTGCTGCGGAGTGCTGCCTGCCAGTCCTAGTAGAACCTTTTTTTAGTTTGTTTAGTGAGTTACATACCCCACGAATCCAGCAATACTAATATCCTAGTAGACCACATCAGATAGGTCAATACATTTACTTAGTGCAATTGTTGTCTATTTCCCCGAAATAATTTTTATTGTTTTTTTTAAATGTTTGATTTGGTTTTCAACAATCATGCATGTTTGTGTCTTTCTTTCATGTTGAACATCAGCTTCCCCCTGGGGCAAGAGGACAGAGGAGGAGGTAGCGGCGCCGGCGGAGCAGGAACAACAACAGGAAGGCCAGGATAGGTCCGCTGAGGGGTCCTCTGCTGGCTCAAGTAAGTTTTCCTGTTAATATTATTAATTATACTTCCCTATCTTTTACAGCACCTATTTATTCCAAACATTCCTCATAATTCTATTTTTTCCTATATCGTCTTTGGTCTTCTTGTAGACTGTTTCTAAATTCTTATCCTGCCTCTACTATGACTCTCTGTGCTACTACTAGATTATAATTAGTTTGTCTGTGTAGCTGGCTAAGCTTGCAACGTTGGCAAATAGCTCTAGGCACTGAGTGCAGTCGTCTGGGTTGTCCATAATGTCTATTGAAGTCTTCTAAATGTTTATGCTTTGACAATTCCCAACAATAAAATGTCAATGGCCACCAAGAATAAGATACTAGTTTACTTTCTGATCGGATAGGAGGACATACTACTACTGTTGCAGGGACTATTCTGCACATACAGAACAAAGGACAAGAAATAGGGCATTGGTTATGAATTATAATAGGCGCAGTTAGACTTTCCACATACCTCATTCATAACAGAAGTTGAACCCCTAATCTCCTTACTGACTAGCTAGTGTGTCAGAGAGTCATTATTTAGCTCCCGAATGCAGCGATGATCCTCAACGATTATACAACCCAGAACATAAGACTATATGGAGTCAGAGTCCTGACCTCTCAGAGACACGGACTCATGCTTGCAAATTGCAAACCCTTTCGCTTAATCACTCATGACCAAAAACCACAGAGTCTATGTAAGTTTTAAAGCTTTATTAAAAGTAAAACAACTAGCTCTGTGTGTACTCTGTAAAAATTAAAATTGTGCATTATATAAAAACATTTATTAAAATCAATGTCATATAACAAACGGTGAACAACTGAAAAGTGGCTGATTGGTTGGAACTTAAAGTCTTGGTGGGGATGAATCGTTGACGACTCTGCCTAAGATATGATGATGATCTTATTTTTGTTTGTAGAAGGGACGCTTCTGTCTGTTATGAGAAAAATGGTGCATGTTAAAAAGCAAGCATTCATCAGTTGTGCCAAAAAGTGTAGCATCACATGCTATGGCTAAGCATAAATAAAAAACATCCTTCCCTGAAGAAAGGGACATTTTTAGATTAGACTAGAGAGTCCCAAGTTATTAAATTTGTTTATGTAGTACTAGTAAAAATGTTTTATTCCTAGACAAAATAGGGAGTGGTGTATATGGCATCTAAAAATATTAAATGTATTTTCTAGTCGTAACACCATCGGCACAGCCATCCACCACTGCCGGGGCCAGCGCGGAGGTGGGCACTCCAGGGGCGTATGCAGTGCCACAGCCAGCAGGAACTGCTGTGGAGATTTTGCCACGGTAGTGGCGGGCAGTGGTAAACTATTATATTCCTTACTTATTGAGATTGCAGAATGGCCTCTCTGCAGGGGTGTATGTGTTGTACAGTACAAGTACACTTTACTGTTAAGAAGACTTACAAATTTAGAACTAAGTTTTTGTCAACCAGGTAGAAGACAGTCACCCTTGACTTCTCATTAGCAATAGCATTAGCGGCGGGAGTTGATGAGTAACCAATGGCCTCCTCTAAATTTAACTTCAACTCAGCTGTGAAAGCTTTATCGAGTAGCCAAGTCAGATCAGAGATGAACTTGATGGATGGGATGAACGAAAAGGGAAAGAAGGGTGTAAGGAAGGACAAGCGAGTTAAAATTAATGACTGGAAAAGAATGATAAGTGTTTTTGAATGGTGCCCGAGGTGGCTGGGAATCTGATGCATGACCGGTTGAAGGCTGAAGCAAGGATGGGTGGAAGGAGAAAGAAAAGAGGACTGCCTGGGTGGGCGAAACAGAAACTGTATGTGTGCGCAATATATCCTTTGGTTCAAATTCAAATGCAAGTCAAGCGCGAATGCATGGCTGGCGGTTTACAAAATAAAATAAAAAGGTTGTTTTTTGGAGAGAAAAAGGAAGGTTTGTCCAGTCGAGACATTATGAAGAGTGATTGACATTTACTTTGAATGGATGGATGCCGGGATGTTATCTTCCTCATAGATAGCATAGGTGTATGTAGACAGAGTAGACGGTCACAAGATGAAGAGTGTTACTTTGAAGAGCATGTAACTCCGCATCTCCATTCCAGAGTAGCACAGCCGAGGAAAGAAGTTGTAATTTTTCAGAATACTACCATGACTAGTAACAGTAGTTTGCAAGCACAGCATATATCCGGAGATTACGAGGAGTCGGGTACCACTCACTCACTACCTCTGTTAATAATTTTTTTATAACTCTGTCATTGACATTGATGTGTGGCCTATCGGTGTTCAGTCAATCAAAAACAAAGCACCTAATGTCATCCCATATGTAAGCAAATATCCTGTGAAGGGATAGATGATCATATTATCTTCTTCATTTTCCTTTTATAGTAGTCAGGGGCAGGCCAGGGTGAAAGTTAAATTAATTGAGCAGTAGCCCTTGTAACAGGGTATGGCCAGTGCCACCCGTAATAGAAAAGTAAGAGCTTCACCACCTGCATGTACTGGACTGGTAACAGTAACGTACGTCTGTGTTACTGGACTGGTAACAGTAACGCACGTCTGTGTCATCATGGCTTGCGTCTGTTGTTCTCGGGTGCAAGTTGACTGCGCTGGCATTATGCCGGCTTCCACAAGTTTACGTACCAATTTTGCTATACAAGAGATTAGAAGAAGACTGGTGTACTGTCTGAGTCTAATGTAGTGAGTCCATACAGTGCTAGTAGAATTCCTGAAACTCCCACTATTGTTAGAGCAGAGGCCGACAAAGTGGGAGTTTAGATAGATACATGCTACAAATGTTATGTACTGTGCTTGCAAGTTGCTAATGCTACTGTGACACAACTTTCTGCTGAATTATTTTGTGTTAATCTTAAAGAGCATTGGTTGCAGTATGTTTTTCTTTCTTCATATAGATGCTCCTTCCAAACTAACAAGGAAGGAGTTGGCTAGACGGGCCCGGCAACGGAAGCTGGAGGCAATTGTCGCCGAATATCGGGGGCTGGTGGCCCAGGAGGAAGCGGACACGCAGTCTCAGTCGACAACATCCACGACAGCTGCATCCTCCTCCACTGCCCCTGGGTCATACGGTCAGCGCAAGCCTTCAGCGGTACGGAGCCGTGGTCCGGCAGCCACCCGCCGCCGCCAAGTAGCAAAAAAACTCAGCTGCCCCCTACAGTACCTGCAGGTGCAAGGCTTGTGTGCACCGCTTAACCCTCAGAGTGTCCAACCTTGAACAGGAGGTGGCGAGGCAGAAAGCCCTGCTCAAGGACCTCCAGAGAGAGCTGCGTGACCACCTGGCCACAGGACACCTCCGGCGGAAGTAGAGGAGAGACTGTCCCTTGCCCCTTTTTTGAAGACTTTTGGGGGGGTGGGAATTGGGTGTTGGGGTTTTTGGACTTTGGGGACTTTGATTTCATGGACCTTCATTGGGGTTAGGGAGGGGGGTGGGTCGGGTCTTCTTGTGGGATAGTTTATTTTTGTTAGGGCTCCAATAATTATTTATTTCTACTTAAACATAGCATACACGTTTTTTTTTACTGTTTTGTGGGGGAGCCGGGGGGGGGGGTTTAACTGTACGTTTGTTTTCCTGAAAATTAAGTGGCTGGCTGATTCAAATTGTCTAATCGCCCAAATTTGTCCAAAAGTGCCACTGACAGAGTTAGTGAATTCAATTGGCCTACTACTTTACTAGTACTGCCATCAGTCTCTCCTCTCCTCCTACTCCATTATTCTTCCTCCTCCACAATGCTTATCTTACCTGTGATTCGTGTTTGAGAATAGGGCTAGGCACAGGGCTGGCTGCATGGCAAATGGCGATTAAGGTTGGCTATGGAATCCTGGATGGATGAAATGTCATCGTTGTGGTGATAGTAGTAGTGGTACACACTGGCAGTAGCAGCATATGAAAAAAACGGAAATGAAACATTGAGTGGCCTGAGTGGAGCATTAGAACAGTACGCTAGATAGTACAGTACACAAGAACAGTGCCATAAATTGTAGCCTAAGCAATCAATAAGTATTCAAAATATAACTACTAGTTGCATGGAGTATGGGTACTAAAAGATATAGTACTGAAGGTGAGGGGCACAGCAGTGTAAGCATTCGTGACGTGTAAGAGGAGGATGTTGTTGATGATCAATCCACTTGATGGCGCACATGAAATTCTGATTTGGTTTGCAAATACTCATGGGTGTGTGTCAAGCAGAATAAGAATAAGAATATATCCTCGGATTCCTTCACCAGCCTTGACATTGATTTTCTGTTGCTTTGACCATATCCTCCCCAGCAAGTGTGTGGAACTATTGTTGGCAAAAACCACACAGCCCAGGGGAAGAGGGTTAGGGTTTGAAAATTGAATGGGGATGGGGGTTTTTGGGAAAGTTTTGTGGAGAGAGGAAAAAAACACAGCATGGACAAACAACCAATGAAGAAAAACAAATTTTGGGATACGAAGATATCCATAAATCTTTTAAGGGAAATAAAGGAAGTGCACTGCATGCATGAAGTTGTTTGCTAAATGGATAGTTAGGTTACTGAAAAGTAGTACTTACTACAACTTACTGATTATGAATAAACAATTTGACAGTACAGGGCTGCAGTAATTACGCAATTTCACTTGTCTATCTGCCCTCAGAGAGAATAAACACTTATTAGTACATTAAATTAGTTTTAAAAATAGCAAAGAAACTTATCAAATAGCTCTAGGGATGAATTTGAAGCAGAGAGCAAACGCACAGAGTCACACTCATAGAAGTTCACAACAATAACATTATTTAAAATATAAGGAGAAGTGAAGAGGATACTGTAACTGTATGTTGTAGTTGTGCTGTTCAATTTGGGAAGTTGCATGCATCCAGCCATTCCTCTTATTCGCGGTACTCCTCCATTCCATCTGACGCTCCGTTGATGAATCTTGGTGACCAGATACACTGTTCACTGCCTGCCTGGCGGATGCGGAATTGCCGATTGCTAATGGTAAGCCTGAGTTAATGTTTTTCCCATCACAACAGGGCAAAAGCCGGCCTGTAATTGTTGAGGGAAAAACAGGAAGTGATATTAAAACATCATGGAGAAAAAATATAAGGTACGGTGTGTAGTGCAAAAATAACACTTTCAGAGGCAACAGTATTACATACAACAAGCATCATTTCTAAAGTATGTACTCTGAGTCTCCTTTTGAAGGATAGTAATTAGAACACAGCAGGCCAGGACATGCAGAGGGTCAAGGCAGGCACCACTGAGTGAACCAACCTGATGTAGCATACCTCTTTGACACTGACAGACAAAGCATATTTAATTGTATGCAGCAACCCACATAGCGGCAATTTTACATGAATTGCTGTCTGGACTCTGGCATAACAACACTACACTGGTTTGATCACTCCATACCATGACTAGACAGACATGTAGTTCTGCTGTGGTTGTTGTTGACTTCTTTACCTGTTTGCCACTCACGAAATGGCCATAGTTCTTCTGTAAACGGACGATGATGATTCAGCATCCATCCCAGTGAGTGACTGTAAAGAATAAAGATATTATGTAACTTTGATCATCAAGACTCATCATCATCATGGTATATTGGCAAACTCAATGTTGTTCATGCAGTCACAGTCTACACAAAGTGAGTCCAAGGACATTTTCCATACTAAAGAATGCAACGTAGTGGCCCCTGCAGTAGAAGTACAATATAAATTAAACAAGGTAAAAACAGAGTAGACTTGAGTTAGATTTAGTGTGTAAAAGATTAAATAATACCAGAACACATATGATTCATTTCATGCACAACAAACAAATAGCAATTGCTTTCAACAGAGCCAGACAGCCAGTGTTGTCCACTGCATGCCATCTCATTATTCAATACCTGTTCCACTTTTTGTCCTCATCTTGTTCTTAAAGTAAAGGCCCACAGGGCAGCCTTTCGTGTCAATTTCCGAAGTAATAGTCAGCATCAGCAATCAGTATATAGTCAGTAATCCCAGTCCCACTTCCTTTGAGGTGGCTCGTCTACGAAGCGAAAGTTTTTCGATTCTGCGTAATCCAGCCATCTGCCTTGAGGGAAATGGATAGGGGGAGTCTGGAGGAGGAGGATAGTGGAGCATGACTGAGTTGTGAAATTGAGAACTTCAGGAATGCAGACAGCAGAATCTTCAATATGGAAATAAGACGAAGACAGTGCAGGTGATGGATTTGTTGTGATTAGAGTTTTCTTGTGGTAAAAGTTGCAAAACAAAGAAAGACACACAGGAATAAAACATGAATAAGGACGAAAAAAAAAGTAAGTCAGTATTTCAGACCTAGGTCGGTGTCAGGGAAATAGAGCTCATCCTCAAACTCTGTGACTTGCAACGGGAGTAGGTCAGCTAACAGAGAAGAACTTCCGTCACCTAAGTCGGTGTCCTCCTCTTCTTCCTGCGTGGATTCACGTATTTTGTAATCTGGTGGTATGAAGTGCTGATTCATCTTGATCATTGTTAACCTCTCCACATTTTTGGGTGAGAGGCGGGTCCTTTTTGAAGTTACAATGGCACCAGCAGCATGGAAAACACGTTCAGAAGACACGCTTGCGAGTGGGAAAGACAAATAATTTGAGGCCAGCTTGGTGATCAGTGACCATTGACCCCTTTTCCCATACCAATACATCAATGGGTTGTGATCAATGTAGACCTCTGTTGGGTCATCCAGATAGGCCTGCACAGGTTAATAAGCTCTCCGCCAACTGATATGCGTCTTGCTTGTCAGTATCATCTTTGAACGTTGAGACACCGCCTTCAGTTGGTGCTCTAGCATGCGCAACAATGGGATAGCTTTGCCCAAAGTACAGTCCTCCCTGCTGACTTCACGTGTGAAGACCACAAAAGGACGAAGTATGTCTGTCAGGCTTTTAACTAGGTCCCATTCCTCCAACTCTAACCTCATGTCTTTCATAGAAGAACCCAGTGCAAAGACATACTCATTGATTACCAAGCACTGCTCAGACAGATGCTCAAGCATGTAGAAGGTTGAGTTCCAACGTGTTACCACCTCCTGGATGAGTCCTCTGACTGGCACTCTACGGTCACGTTGAATGGTCCTCAGCTGCTTCTGGGCCTTAAAAGAATGGTTGAAATGTGTGCAGATTCTTCGGCAGGTGGTCAGTAACTTGCTGACTTTGTTTTCTTTTTCAAGAAATCTTGAACAACAATGTTAATACTGTGCGCCAAACACGGCACTCTGAAATAGCCACCATCATTCATGGCCCTAACTATATTACTGCCATTATCCGGGGAAACATAACCAATCATGCGCTTTCTTGGATGCAGCCATTCAAAGACCTTACTGTTAAACTCCTCCAAAATGTTTACTGCAGTATGAGATTTCTCCTTGGCAAACATGGCTACTGTTGCATGTTTCCGACTAGCTTGAAAAATTGTGGCAGTGTCAACACCTGCATACATCTTGTCTCTAACCCCTGCAAAAGAGACCCATTGTGCAGTGATGCACATGTAATCAAGGGTTTGGCAAATGGTCCACATGTCTGTTGTCAGGAGGATAGTGTGAATAGCACTCTTCTGCAAAGCTGCCCCAATCACCTCAGCACATCTTGATGTAGTGCTGGAACCGCAACTCTGGCAAAATAGGACCGGCTAGGAACCTTCCATCTATGGCAGACTGTTGCCACAAGTTCTCAAAAACCCACCCCTTCCACGAAAGAAAAAGGGAGAAGGTTCAGCAATAACATTTTAGCCAGCATTGCATTATAAAGACGTGCCGTTGGGTGGTTGCGTTCAAATGGCGCTTCCGACCAAAACATGCTTTTAATGGTGGTCTGGACCCTTTGCATATGTGAAGAGGAGGATCCAGACCTCTTCAACCCAGTTAGGCTCATTGATGTACTTTTTTGCATTGGTGTCTCTACCAGACTACTGTGCCTCCTTGATGTTGTTGGGGTAGAGGAGGGTGTGGACACTACCACTGCAGTGTTGCTACAAGGGGTACTGTGTGTACCAGAAAAAATGCATCTCGGTTGTTCACCTCCCCCCTGCACGATCAGCTCCTCTTCGTCATCAGATGCAAAATCAATGTCTACATTTGGATTTGTACTTTTGGCTTTCCAGATGTTACTCAGGTGTGCCTCCCACTGGATAATGTGGTGTTTTTTTAGATGACCTCTCTGGCCTCCAGTACCATAGTTGGTACCAAGCTTACCCCGACTAACGACTTGTTTACAAATTGAACAAATGAATAGGTTTTCCGCCTTTTTGCTAGTACTAAAGAAGTCCCAAACTGGGGACTGGAGATTTCTGGTGGTGGTGGAGGTGCTACTTTCAATGCCAGATAAAGTGGAGGATGGGTGTGGCTGAATTTGACTCTGTTGTGCACTTACAGCACCACTACTTGAGGTAATGGAGGTCGAGCTGGCTGGAGGTCCCTGCCGGCTCTTCTGACGAGAAAATATGGAAGCTGTAGGTCGTGTTGGTGTAGTAGTTACCTGTGTTGGTGGTGGTACCAGTGCCACGCTGCCCACATCCCACATCCCGCTCAGCAGCAATTCGGGATAGGGTCAAAATGTTTGTCTGTTGCATGCCCCCTGGGGATGGAATGACGACTAGGATGACTGGGTCATCATCGTCAGACTGTTCATCAGCAGCAGAATACACCACTTCTACTTCTTGTTCGTCGTCATCACCCATAAGTGAAAGCCTTGTGGGAACCTTCCTTTTAGGCTTATCTACCTTTGTCGGCTCATGTCGTGCCTCCCTCTCAGACTGCATTGGTGGGTTCCAATCAACATCTAGATCATCAGAAGGAATGGGGCTTGAAGAAGAACTTGTATTAGCCCTTCTTGACCTTTTTCTAGTTGGGGATCTGGTAGAAAAATGGATCATCAGGCGGAGTGGCTTGCTCGGGTGATACCTCCACTTGAATCTCAATTTCCTGATGGGCCCCTACTTCTCGAGGAACAAGCATTGTGGGCAGTTGTGCCTCTTCATGCACCTCTCCATGCGCCTCTCCATGCGCCTCTACTTGCGACACTCCTAGCGCCACTCCTTGCGCCTCTACTTGCACCACTCCTTGCGCCACTCCTTGCGCCACTCCTTGTGCCTCTACTTGCGCCTCTACATGTGCCACTCCTTGCGCCACTCCTTGCGCCTCTCCTTGCGCCAGTCCTTGCGCCTCTCATTGTTGCACCTGTGATTGTCATTGCGGCTGTGGTTGAACACTCGTCAGATGAGTTACACCCTGCGTTGATTGGATGCTACTTCCTTGCGATGAGTCAATGCCAACATCACTGGTCGATGGTGATTGAGCAACTAAAGTGGCTGCCTCTGCGGCACTTATGGCATTGGGGCTAACTTGGCGTGGTGGCACTGGGAACAATGAAGCTGAGGTGCTGCTCCCAGCTTGGTCCCCGGCGGACACCGCTGCTGCAGGCGTAGTTTTTTTTCTCCAAATAAAAGTGTCTGTGGGCACACCAGTCTCCTTGGTAAGTGCCGGCGCCACTTGCTTCTTCTGCTCCTTCTAACTGGCAACTTTCTTGGTAGAGGAGCTATCACCACCTTTCGTTGAGCCCATCTTCTTCAGATGTCAGAAGAGTAGGCCGCAGTTGCACCAGTTGCAGAGTTGTCTGTGGCCACACATGACGTCACGTGACGTTGTGCTGCACACACCGCAGCAGGACTTCTTCCTGGCACTGTTGGTGAACGATGAGGATGATTCGTGGTCCTCTTTGTGCACCTAAAAGCAAAGGAAGCCAGAGGAACATCAGTTAAATAAATGTTGCATATGTCGTCCTTCAATTAATATTTGCAACTAGGCATTTATTATTATTACAATGGATGTTTACATTAATAGAAGAGAGACCCCACAGAAAGCCTTGGTCCATGCACCACTGAGTACCCCTGGGCAGATTGGATGAAAGCAGGGCAGACTGGGTGCAGGCCTATGGCACAAAGCACACTGCCTGGCTTCAAAATGGCTCCTTCACCCCCACCCACATGTCCAGGCCCTGCCTGGACCAGGCCTCAAAATGGGCCCCACCCACATGGCCAGGCCCCAACACCACCCCAAAAAACCACACAAAAATCACCACAATCCAATGCCATCCATGCCCAAAATGATGTTTAAATTCAAGACATCCCACAGAAAGCCTTGGTCCATGCACCACTGAGTACCCCTGGGAATAATGGATGAAAGCAGGGCAGACTGGGTGCAGACCTATGGCACAAAGCACACTGCCTGGCTTCAAATGGCCTCTTGAGCCCCACCCACATGGCCAGGCCCTGCCTGGACCAGGCCTCAAAATGGCCCCCACCCACATGGCCAGGCCCCAACACCACCCCAAAAAATCAAAAAACACAAAAATCACCACAATCCAATGGCATCCAGGCCCTAAACAATGTTTAAATTCAAGAGACCCCACAGAAAGACTTTGTCCATGCATCACTGAGTACCCCTGGGCATAATGGATGATAGCTGGGCAGACTGGGTGCAGGCCTATGGCACAATGCACACTGCCTGGCTTCAAAATGGCCCCTTGACCCCCAACCACATGGCCAGGCCCTGCCCGGACCAGGCCTCAAAATGGCCCCCACCCACATGGCCAGGCTCCAACACCACCCCAAAAAATGGAAAAACACACAAAAATCACCACAATCCAATGCCATCCATGCCCTAAATAATGTTTAAATTCAAGAGACCCCACAGAAAGGCTTGGTCCATGCACCACTCACTACCCCTGGGCATAATGGATGAAAGCAGGGTAGACTGGGTGCAGACCTATGGCACAAAGCACACTGCCTGGCTTCAAAATGGCCACTTGACCCCCACCCACATGGCCGGGCCCTGCCTGGACCAGGCCTCAAAATGGCCCCCACCCACATGGCCAGGCCCCAACACCACCCCATAAAATAGATAAACACGCACAAATCACCACAATCCAATGCCATCCATGCCCTAAATGATGTTTAAATTCAAGACACCCCACAGAAAGACTTGGTCCATACACCACTGACTACCCCTGGGCCTACTGGCTTGTGTGGCTTTATACGCACCCCAACATTTTAAAAAAATCCACATATAACAGTGAGCTATTCAATTACATTTAAGTTCAATAAAACTCACAGAAACAGTTATATCATACACCCATGACTAACCCTGGGCCTACTGGATTCTCTGCCTACCCACAATATATTTTTTTGAAGTTGCGAAAAAGTTAAAAAATTGTAGTTGCAGCAACTGCAATGCCTCAAACAAACACCAACTTACTTGTAAAATCTCAAATCCAAAAGTAATCCAAAAGTGATCCAAACAAAAAGTCCTCAAATACAAATATCCAGCAGCAGCCACAAAAAGTAATCCTTCCAGCTCCAGATCAAAATGAAAAGTGACCAGGACATGGACAAAGCACTGGGAGGAGCCTGCTGGACAGGAACAGGAAGTTGGAGACTCTGGGGCACTTCCTTCCTCTACCCCCCCAAAAATGTTCTCCTTGCTCAAAAATGTGCAGCCAAATGTCAATCTGAGGAGTCATTTTGATTCAAATCATCATTTTCAGAAGGTGTATGCTGCCTGCGGTAGATTTCTTGTGAAGAATTGCAATTTTTGCAAGTTTGGGAAAGCGAGCTGTTCAAATCTTCTGCCGGAAGTCAGCTGCGCGTCGCATCTACGTGGTCGCAATTGTTTACTCCTGCGATGCGTGATAGCGGGCCCTTATGACGTAGTCGCGTTCTCAAACTCTCGCAGTGCAAGATGGCCGGCTGCTATGATATACTCGCGGTCGAAAAGTCTCGCGCGATCACGCCGCCAGATCCAAAATGGCGCATCGCACGCAAACCGGGAGGAAAAACAACTCGGTGAACTGAGAATCACGGTAAGTCAACGCGCGCGCGAGAGATTGTATTTTTGAAGCACGACCAAGCAAAAAATCCACAGCTTGCGAATTGTGAATTTTTTGACAATTTTGCGTGATTCGCAGACCGCAAATTTGTCAAAAATTTGCACATTTCGCAAGCGGAACGGATTTTCAGCCCACACTTAGAAATGACAGCACCACCCCAAATGTAATTTTCCGCAGACCACTACCTTTTAGCTTGTCAGACTCTCAGACAAAATGCCTTTGCTGGGAGAGATGGATTAGACAATTTGAATGCTACATGCGTGGCACATGCAAAGAGTACACGGACATGCAAAACATAGACTTGTTTTTAAATTTTGTGGACGATTAGGTTGAAGACCTGCTGGTAACATTCCCTCCAGAACACATACCAACATTTGACGAGGCTGATGAAGTGTCTCACTGACAAGTTTGACCCTCAGAGAAATGTGGACTTCAAGAGATATACATTCAACACCACATGCCAACTGGCAGACGAATCACTTGAGGACTTCGCAACAAGGCTGCGCAAACTGGTCGCATACTGCGAATTCAATACATTTTACAATGAGCAGGCAATACAACTGTGCATCATCGAAGGCTGTCAGTCAGTGGACTTTAGTGCCTAAATGCTAAATGAACCTTATACATTGGAAAAAATACTAACACTGGCAAGTGCCAAGGCCAGAGCAACAGCGCATGCTAGACAAATGGAAAAGAGGAGAGCACGGACGGTGGAACAGGTCAATCACATGGCTGGGAATGCCCGAAAACATGACAAAACACCGCCCCCCTGGAAGTAAAAACAAGAAAGACCACGCTATCTTTGTGGACTCGAATTCCCACCTGCTGGTGCCTGCCCAGCAATGGGTCATAAGTGCCAAAAATGAAACAGAGAAAACCACTTATCGAGTGCCATCATGAGCGGACAATTCAAAAGAGAGCGAGGAAGACCGGCAAAACAACAAACAGCGACACAGCACACCGCAGTCCATCAGCTGAGTCATATGGACTGGAGCAAATCTGCAAGAGGCAGCAGAACGGCTGTATCTGATGTCAGACATTCCAACACAGGGTGGAAACACAAGCACATCTGACTAGTAGACAAACAACATTGGTGCCACATGCAACATCATGTGCATGTCAAAATATGGAAAGATGAAACAGAAACTGTTTTCACATGGGGCTCAAGGAAACCAGTGATGAACATGGGGAAGTTCGTAGAGACACTAACAAAAAAAGAAATATCGATAAAAGAAGAAGTACATGTCCTACACGGAGACATCCCAACACCGTGTCTACTAAGCAATGTCACCACACAGGTGATGGGTCTCTAGCCATGACATATTACATGTCAGAACCACACAACATTCTGAGTCAACACCCAGCAATACTACACGGACAAGGAAAACTGAGACACACACAAATATTTTTGCGCATCAACGAAGAAGTCAAGCCAGTGGCTCCGCATCACAGAAGAGTGCCCATACACCTGCAACCACAAGTGGAAGAGGAGATAAAAAGCCTGCTGGTGCAAACATCATAGAGCCGGCAGATGTATCACCTCCATGGGTATCTCCGATAGTCGCAGTACCCAAAAAGAAAATATCAAAAAATCGCATTTGCATTGACATGCGAATCCCAAGCATGACAATTGAGAGGGAAAGACACCCAGGGACTCATTTCAATGACATGATCAGCTGCCTCACTGGAGCATGTAGAGTCTCAAAACTAGGCCTGTGCAAAGGGTACCATCAACTGGAGCTTGATCCACAATCACGATACATCACAACATTCTCCATTCACATGGGTCTGTTTCTCTACAAGCAACTCAGTTTTGGAATATCATTGGCGGCCAAAATATTTCAAGAAACAGTGAGACAGGTGATCTGGCCCATAAAGAAGAGCTTAAACTACAATAAGATATCTTGGTCTTCAGACGCTCAGATGAGGAGCACAACAAAGCCCTACCAGATGTCTGCAGTCAATTGGAACAAACCTGCCTGACTTTAAATGAGGCCAAATGTGAGCCGGGGAAGGGAGAACTAGTGGTCTTGGGGCACATATATCTCAAAAAAGGAATGAGGCCAGATCCCAGCAAAGTGGAAACGGTAAAAAAAAACAAGACCTCAGCAGATGTAGCAGATATTAGGTCATTTCTTGGACTAGCAAGCTACTGCACTCAATACATAAAGGGCTTTGCCACAGTGAGCACACCACTTCAAGAACTAATGAAGAAGAGGCAAAAAATGTATCTGGACCATTGAATGCGACAGGGTGTTTGAGGTCATCAGATATGCAGTCACAGCAGTAGATCACCTTGCATACTTCAACCCATTGATATGCGCCGAACTGACTGTTGACACCAGCCCAGTGAGGCTAGGAACAATTCTAGCGCAACACACATCCGGAAGAGACTCTCCCAGGCAAGTTCTTGCATATGCAAGCAAGAGCCTATTGGACACAGAAATGGCATACTCGCAACCATAAGCTTCGCAGTAGTATGGTTGTGTGAACACTACGACATGTTCATATATTGAAAACCGTTCACCATTGTAACTGACCACCAAGCACTAGTAACAATTTATGGAAACCCCAACACAAAAATTCCACTACGCTTTGAGAGATGGGAATAAGACTGGTGGATTATGATTTCAAGATAGTGCACAAACCTGGAAAGAAGCACAACCCAGCTGACTACATATCACGGCATCCTCTACCACAGGCACCAGTGATCAGGTATATGGCAGAAGATTACCTAAACCTTGTGTTAGGTGAAAACACTCCTGCTCCAATAACAACTGAAGAGCCGGAGCAAGAGACAACAAACAATGCAACACTGCATGCAGTCAAAACAACAAGATAACAGCAAAGATGGAGACATGTAAACAACAGTTGTCCCTTGGGAGAAGGAGTAAGAAGGGAAGACATGCTAGCATTCAAAAACATACAATAAGGACAGAAAAAGAAGTTCTACTTAGAGAACTGAGGATAGTAATACCAAAAATGCTGAAGCAGCAGATGGTTAATTTGGCGCATGAGCCCCACAGAAGCATAGTAGCAAAGAAATGGTGCTAAGGGGAAAAATATAGTTCCCTGGCCTGAATCGACTAGTGGAAGATACAAAAATGAACTGTCACCTGAGCCAAATGACGGGGAAGCCAGCAAAGCCAGAGAAACTACACATGTCCGACCTACCCAGGGCAGTGTGGATGACATTGGCAGCTGATTTCTATGGACCACTGGCAACTACTTGCTAGTAGTAACTAATGAATACTCCAGATTCCCCATTGTATGACAAGTGTCATCAACATCAGCCACAGCAATGTTGCAGATATTTGCTGAAATATTTGCAGCTTGGGGATCTCCACAAATAATGAAGACAGACAATGGGCCACTATTCTCGGGGAAGGTGTTTCGCTGATTCATGGCGTACCTGGACATCCACCACAGGAAGGTAACGCCTCTGTGGCCACAAGCAAATGGCATGGTGGATAGATTCATAGGAAACATCCAGAAAGCAGTGCAATGTGCGAAGCTGGCAATAATTGCAGTGGGTCAGGCCCTCTGCCAAATACTAAGAGACTGCTGAAACACCCTAGACAGTTCCACAGGATGATGCCCAACAGAACTAGTGTTGGGAAGAACAAGCAGGACAAGATTGCCCCAGCTGGAGCCAAAAGCGCCACCAGAGCACAACAGTATTACTGCACAAGTTCAAGAGGCTAAGAAATAAATGAAACAATACGCAGATATATGGTGACATGCCACGTCATCAAAGCTGAAGCAAGGAGGCTCAGTGATAGTGCAACAACGACAAGCAATGATGTCGGACAGCATTTCCACAAGTGAACCACTAACTATAACAAATGTCAAAGGGCCTATGATAACAGTGGCAGCAGGTTCATAAAGGATCACCAGAAACAGCTCACATTTCAAGGAGCAAAGGCCATCAGATGAGGATGGAGAAGAAGTGCCTAGGAGCAATGCAAGACTTTTCAAAGAGGAAGTCACAGACAGCGCAAAAGGAACAGCACACAGCAGTGAGAGACGGGACCAGGTGGAAGGGATACTGAATGAAGAATCTGAAATGTCCTGCCAAAACAGAGTGAGCTGAAAGCCAAAGAGGCTTATCGAAGAAATATATTGATTGGGCAGCAAGCAAGCACCACCAGCAGCAGCAAAGCAAACAAGGACAATCAGAACGTAGCAGGACAATGATGACAGTGCTTTCTGTCTCGTGACCTGCCAGTGTGTTTTCTTTTTTTCTCATTCTCTCTCTCTCTCTCTCTCTCTCTCTCTAGTTCTCTCTCTTTCTCTCTCATCGTCTCTTCTATTTTCTTTCCACAAATGGTGGCGATATCATGATGTGGTACAGAGAGCACTGGGACCCTGCAAAAGAAAGAAGGATGGGGCCAGCCACCCAACACCACTTCTGGTCAGGGAAGGAGCAGAGCACAGTGCCAGGCTAGCAGGGAGGAAGGAAGATGTGCCTGTGAGCACACCAGACAAAAAGAAGAATAAAGATATAGACAATCATACCTGTGTCCTGGTGTGGTTTGGGAGCTGAGACATATGAGAGACACAACAATTGATGTCAGATTTCGAATTCCCTGTCCCTGAGAACTTGGTCAATGTGCCATCCATAATTAGGAATACAGGTGAACTGCAACCAATACGCAATTCACTGTGCAATGCTTTACAGAAAGTGTTCCCTCGTAACTATCAGTCCCATAAGATGAGTGCACGGACACATTGGAAGTCCAAAATCATTCTTGTTTCTCGAGTAGCACTATGAACCAGAATCTACAATTTAAAAAAAATAATTTTAAAATCCTCATCTAGTTCATAACAGGTGAATGGTGACTTCACAGACTATAAACAGTACAGCAATAGACAAGGGTATGGATAAAGAAAAGAACAAGAACCATTTTATCATCATTATTGAGTTGCTTTGGTTTAAGGTTGGGTTTTACAGTCCTAACACACCTTCTAAGACCTATGCGAGCTTGAGTGTCAGAGGTAACGCGCAAGGCATACTTGTTTTTAGAGTAACAGGAATTGTTGTAGCATTTAGGAATAACAATAAGGCTGTTTTATGTAGCAGTTGTGCAGCGCTGGAATAAAACACACAGTGACCGATGAAGGCAACTCTACTCATTGCTGCTTTCAACTTAATTGGGTGCTGCAACCTTGCGTACCCTCATCTGCAATAGCCCTGGCACGGAGCATATTCTGTCTTACCTATAGCCTAATACCAGGGCTTTTGTAGGATCTAGTTAGAGATCTTGTTGCAAAGCCTTTACTTCAAGTAATAATTATAGAGGTGTTTAGTTGAAAGGATTTTAGATTACCTGCTAAAAGGTAATGTTATTATGTTGCTTTTGATATTAGAAAACAATGATGGAGGAAATCACAGACACTGTGAAAATAACAAGTTGTTAGCATAGACTCAACATGAATTATGAACAACATGAATGTTAATGTGGCAGGTTGATTATCCTGTTTGGCTAATACAGTTATCATATGAAAACAATGCTGAAAAGCAGGTGCATTTGATGCATGTACTTCTGAACATTTCCTAATTTTCTATTATTGTGCATTTTAAATAGGAATAAAAGGCACACAAAATGAAAAAATCACATTGTTTACTCCAGCACATTTTAAAGATCTGGTCTAACCAACTTCCTCAGCCTTTTATACAATAACAAAAGGTGCAACTAATGGGTGTAATAGACGTTGAGCTCCTGTGACACTTTGCTAATGTAACCTTCAATCAATCAATCAATCAATCAGAGCATTTGTAAAGAACACTACTTACCCGTGAGGGTCTCAAGGCGATGTAGGGCGGTGCTGCTACTGCTTGGATAGCCAGGTCTTGAGGAGTCTTCTAAAGGTAAGCAGGTCCTGGGTCTGCCGTGGGGGGATTGGGAGGGTGTTCCAGGTCTTGATGGCGAGGTCGGAGAACAATCTGCTGCCGGAGGTCGCTCTTCGGATGCAGGGGACAGTGGCGAGGGCAAGGTCGGCGGAGCTGGTGGTTGGGGGTGTAGAAGCTGAGTCGTCTGTTGAGGTATGGTGGTCTGGTGTTGTGGAGAACCTTGTGTGCATGGGTGAGGAGCTTGAAGGTGACCCTCTTGTTGACGGGGAGCCAGTGCAGGTCTCTCAGGTGGGGTGTGATGTGGCTGCGGTGAAGGATGTCGAGGATCAGGCGTGCCGGTGCGTTTTGAATGTGTTGAAGTGGTTTCAGGAGTTTGGCCGAGGCACCTGCGTAAAGGGCGTGACTGTAGTCTAGCCTGCTGCTGACGAGGATCTGGGTGACCGTTCTTCATGTTCCTGGAGATGGGACTGTGGCCTAATATTGCTGTTCAAGTAACTGAGTTAAGGGACAGTTAACATATCCAGGCAGCTGCGAGGAACAAAGTAATCATCAGTATGAAGGACACAGTGTTTTACTATTCATGGAATTATCCCCAGACACCATAATGAGAGTCATTAATCAAGGTAAGAAGAGATTTCTAGCACAAAGGATAAGCACTGTCTTGCATCAAACATCTAGATTGTGGGTTTCTTAAGGAAGACCTGAATATTTTTTGGGGGATGGAAAGAAAGACCTGTGTGACAATGGGCAGAAAGCAAACAAGTATAAATGAGGATACAGCTGGCAATACTATGAGGTGGTCAACCTATGGGTGCTCATTCTCTAAAGCAAATCTATGATACATATTGTTGTAAGGGATTCATCTACTGTTGTTAAAAAGATTAATTATTTGATGAGGAGCTTTATATATCTCACCACAAAGAGACACTAGTGACCCTGTGAATTCATTCAATTAATCTCTAGTGGTTTGTTGTCTCTGCTCAAGACGTTATTGTAGATTCTCCACATCAGAATTGTGTTTTCATCCTATTTTCTTATGTGAGTGATTTAGGTTGTGGGTATTGAAAAAAAAACTAAATAAACCTGATATAGCCTGGCACACTTGCGTATATATTTGAGGGCATCAACATTTAAACAATAATTTAGATTAAAAAACACTTCATTGATGATTATGCTGCTTGGAAAGGAATGTTCTAGGGGAAAAAAGGCAACACTGACCACTTGGATGTATTTTTGTGCCTTTACGTTCATTAACACTAGCTGTTGCTATTGGGAACAGCTATTACGCTGTATAGTGAGTTATTTTATGTTTTTAATGATATGGATATGTGCATTCGAAGGAAAATATATGATTTGTATCAACTATATTTTGTATTATTAGATGGCTAACATTATATAAACGTTTGCACTCAGAGGGAAGTAAATGAAGACAAAAATACCTTAATGCTGATTAGCGGTGATTCTTGGCCCCAACAGATTTGATGTTCAGAAACTCTTCCGGCAGAAGCCAATGTGGGCCTATAAAAGTGTTGACATCTCAGAGATGGCATAGTGAGGGCATATAAGTAAGAGTGTACAGACATATTAATCATATTCGTCCTTTGGAAATGCAGCTAGTATGTTACATGTGGAAATGCCATTTTTAGGCACAAGGTATCAGCACTTGCACTTTAATATTTAACTCATTATGAATTATATATTTATTATTAATATTCAGTAGATTGAGGATCGTCCAGCAAGTATATCATGTTTTTCCTTGCATATGATAATGTAGTAGTTTTAAATGTCGTTTTATGTGCAATTCTAACTTGATTTTTGTTGTGTATTGTATGCCTTGGATGTGTAAATTAAAACAATAAAGTTGACTTGTCTTGACTTGACATATTCATCATAGCAACAGTAATCTCACAGAAGCATGGTGGTTACTAGTGTTCAACGTCTTTCCTAAATCAATAAATTTACGCATAACAATTTTACACACTACATCCTTGGATCTTCCAACTGTAATTAAGATATTGTAATTTATGCTATTCAGTGGCTCGGCAGATGGATTATTAGATGTAGAAAGACAAGGCAGTATGTCACATGAATGAAGTGGAGGACATTGGTGTCATTATTTAATGTTGTCAAGCATATATTACCTTTCTTTACTACGTAATGGTGACAAAGAAAACAACATCTCTTGACCAGTCTTCAGAGAATTACAATAGACCACTGCATTAGGCCATAATGCGTGTTAGAGTATGTATAAAAGATTGATGGTATCGTATATGAATGTATATTTAGGAATGCGAGGATTTACTAAAAAGTTCAAACTTGCAGGACAGCTAAAGTTTGTTTAATATAAATGTGGCTTCTGTAAAGTAAGCGCAAGAGAATATAGCATTTTTAATGTGTACTGTAATTTTCGGTTGAGAGGTACCTATGCATGACTGTTTTGGCACTCTTAAGTATACAACAGTAATCATTTTAAATTAATTGCCATCTCACATATGTTTTTGACCAATCAAAGGAAAATGATATATGCACAGTATATTACTTACATTGATTTGAGTGTACTAGTATAACTGTGAATTGAATGCTGGACACTATTCATTTTTAGGGCTCGCCCTACGTCACCACTTCGTCAGAAGTGGGGCGGAGCTCCGAGCCGTATTGTTAAGGGGCTCAGAATCATGAAGTAAAAATTCCTCAGTGCGCGAGAATTTTTCGTGGTGTTGTGTGCCATCTGCATGGTCATTGGTCCTCTGACGGCTGTGTTTTTGTAAGTGTTCACGTAATAGGCCCTAGGAATTTTTCTCTATCGACTTCCTGCATTTTCCGTTCTAACACACGCATGAGAATGCCATAAATTCCCAATTACCAGATGTCAGGGTCCGTTCGCGCATTCACGACTCTGTAGATTTCTTGAGCTGTGTGTGCGCGCATGCTGTCTCCCCGTCCAGGAGAATGCCATAAATTCTCAATTAGCAGCTGTCAGAGGTGCCGGTAATTGAAGGCAGATGCTTGTTTTTCAATGCTGCTTTATTGCCGTTGCACTTATTTATATATTTATTAACATGCCGGTTCTTAGTAAAGTACATGTCCAAGGCTAAGAAAAGTAGGTTATTGCAGTGAACTATTTCAATAATGGCAAACCCTTGGTTACAGGACATAAGGATTATTATAGTGTGAGTGCAGAGTGGTGAGTGCAGAGTGGTGAGTGCAGAGTGCAGAGTAGTGAGTGCAGAGTAGTGAGTGCGGAGTAGTGAGTAGTGAGTGCAGAGTGAGTGTGCAGAGTAGTGAGTGCAGAGTAGTGAGTAGTGAGTGCAGAGTGAGTGTGCAGAGTAGTGAGTGCAGAGTGAGTGTGCAGAGTAGTGAGTGCAGAGGACTGAGTGTGCAGAGTAGTGAGTAGTGAGTGCAGAGGACTGAGTGTGCAGAGTAGTGAGTGCAGAGGAGTGAGTGTGCAGAGTAGTGAGTGCAGAGTAGTGAGTGCAGAGTAGTGAGTGCAGAGTAGTGAGTGCAGAGTAGTGAGTAGTGAGTGCAGAGTAGTGAGTAGTGAGTGCAGAGTGAGTGTGCAGAGTAGTGAGTGCAGAGTAGTGAGTAGTGGGTGCAGAGTGAGTGTGCAGAGTAGTGAGTGCAGAGTAGTGAGTATTGAGTGCAGAGTGAGTGTGCAAAGGAGTGAGTGCAGAGGAGTGAGTGCAGAGGAATGAGTGCAGAGGAGTGAGTGCAGAGTAGTGAGTGCAGAGTGGTGAGTGCAGAGTGGTGAGTGCAGAGTGGTGAGTGCAGAGTGGTGAGTGCAGAGTAGTGAGTGCAGAGTAGTGAGTGCAGAGTAGTGAATAGTGAGTGCAGAGTAGTGAGTAGTGAGTGCAGAGTAGTGAGTAGTGAGTGCAGAGTAGTGAGTGCAGAGTAGTGAGTGCAGAGTAGTGAGTAGTGAGTGCAGAGTAGTGAGTAGTGAGTGCAGAGTAGTGAGTAGTGAGTGCAGAGTAGTGAGTAGGGAGTGCAGAGTAGTGAGTGCAGAGTAGTGAGAGCAGAGTAGTGAGTGCAGCGTAGTGAGTGCAGCGTAGTGAGTGCAGAGTAGTGAGTGCAGAGTGCAGAGTAGTGAGTGTGTAGAGTAGTGAGTGCAGAGTAGTGAGTGAGCAGACTAGTGAGTGCAGAGTGTGAGTGCAGAGGGCAGAGTAGTGAGTGCAGAGGGCAGAGTAGTGAGGGCAGAGTAGTGAGTGCAGTGTAGTGAGTGCAGAGTAGTGAGTGCAGAGTAGTGAGTGAGCAGACTAGTGAGTGCTGAGTGTGAGTGCAGAGGGCAGAGTAGTGAGTGCAGAGGGCAGAGTATTGAGTGCAGAGTAGTGAGTGCAGAGCAGTGAGTAGTGAGTGCAGAGTAGTGAGTAGTGAGTGCAGCATAGTGAGTGCAGAGTAGTGAGTGCAGAGTAGTGAGTGCAGAGTGCAGAGTAGTGAGTGTGGAGAGTAGTGAGTGCAGAGTAGTGAGTGAGCAGACTAGTGAGTGCAGAGTGTGAGTGCAGAGGGCAGAGTAGTGAGGGCAGAGTAGTGAGTGCAGTGTAGTGAGTGCAGAGTAGTGAGTGTAGAGTAGTGAGTGAGCAGACTAGTGAGTGCAGAGTGTGAGTGCAGAGGGCAGAGTAGTGAGTGCAGAGGGCAGAGTAGTGAGTGCAGAGTAGTGAGTGCAGAGTAGTGAGTGCAGAGTAGTGAGTGTGTAGAATAGTGAGTGCAGAGTAGTGAGTGAGCAGACTAGTGATTGCAGAGTAGTGAGTGCAGAGGTCAGAGTAGTGAGTGCAGAGGGCAGAGTAGTGAGTGCAGAGTAGTGAGTGCAGAGTAGTGAGTGCAGAGTAGTGAGTGTGTAGAGTAGTGAGTGCAGAGTAGTGAGTGAGCAGACTAGTGATTGCAGAGTAGTGAGTGCAGAGGTCAGAGTAGTGAGTGCAGAGGGCAGAGTAGTGAGTGCAGAGTAGTGAGTGCAGAGTAGTGAGTGCAGAGTAGTGATTGTGTAGAGTAGTGAGTGCAGAGTAGTGAGTGAGCAGACTAGTGAGTGCAGAGTGTGAGTGCAGAGGGCAGAGTGGTGAGTGCAGAGGGCAGAGTAGTGAGTGCAGAGTAGTGAGTGCGGAGTAGTGAGTGCAGAGTAGTGAGTGTAGAGTAGTGAGTGCAGAGTAGTGAGTGAGCAGACTAGTGAGTGCAGAGTGTGAGTGCAGAGGGCAGAGTAGTGAGTGCAGAGTGCAGAGTAGTGAGTAGTGAGTGCAGAGTAGTGAGTAGTGAGTGCAGAGTAGTGAGTAGTGAGTGCAGCATAGTGAGTGCAGAGTAGTGAGTGCAGAGTAGTGAGTGCAGAGTGCAGAGTAGTGAGTGTGTAGAGTAGTGAGTGCAGAGTAGTGAGTGAGCAGACTAGTGAGTGCAGAGTGTGAGTGCAGAGGGCAGAGTAGTGAGGGCAGAGTAGTGAGTGCAGTGTAGTGAGTGCAGAGTAGTGAGTGCAGAGTAGTGAGTGAGCAGACTAGTGAGTGCAGAGTGTGAGTGCAGAGGGCAGAGTAGTGAGTGCAGAGGGCAGAGTAGTGAGTGAGCAGAGTAGTGAGTGCAGAGTAGTGAGTGTGTAGAATAGTGAGTGCAGAGTAGTGAGTGAGCAGACTAGTGATTGCAGAGTAGTGAGTGCAGAGGTCAGAGTAGTGAGTGCAGAGGGCAGAGTAGTGAGTGCAGAGTAGTGAGTGCAGAGTAGTGAGTGCAGAGTAGTGATTGTGTAGAGTAGTGAGTGCAGAGTAGTGAGTGAGCAGACTAGTGAGTGCAGAGTGTGAGTGCAGAGGGCAGAGTAGTGAGTGCAGAGGGCAGAGTAGTGAGTGCAGAGTAGTGAGTGCGGAGTAGTGAGTGCAGAGTAGTGAGTGTAGAGTAGTGAGTGCAGAGTAGTGAGTGAGCAGACTAGTGAGTGCAGAGTGTGAGTGCAGAGGGCAGAGTAGTGAGTGCAGAGTGCAGAGTAGTGAGTAGTGAGTGCAGAGTAGTGAGTAGTGAGTGCAGAGTAGTGAGTAGTGAGTGCAGCATAGTGAGTGCAGAGTAGTGAGTGCAGAGTGCAGAGTAGTGAGTGTGTAGAGTAGTGAGTGCAGAGTAGTGAGTGAGTAGACTAGTGAGTGCAGAGTGTGAGTGCAGAGGGCAGAGTAGTGAGTGCAGAGGGCAGAGTAGTGAGTGCAGAGTGAGTAGTGAGTGCAGAGTAGTGAGTAGTGAGTACAGAGTAGTGAGTGCAGAGTAGTGAGTGCAGAGTAGTGAGTAGTGAGTGCAGAGGGCAGAGTAGTTACTGCAGAGTAGTGAGTGCAGAGTAGTAGGCCCTAGGAATTTTTCTCTATCGACTTCCTGCATTTTCCGTTCTAACACACGCATGAGAATGCCATAAATTCCCAATTACCAGATGTCAGGGTCCGTTCGCGCATTCACGACTCTGTAGATTTCTTGAGCTGTGTGTGCGCGCATGCTGTCTCCCCGTCCAGGAGAATGCCATAAATTCTCAATTAGCAGCTGTCAGAGGTGCCGGTAATTGAAGGCAGATGCTTGTTTTTCAATGCTGCTTTATTGCCGTTGCACTTATTTATATATTTATTAACATGCCGGTTCTTAGTAAAGTACATGTCCAAGGCTAAGAAAAGTAGGTTATTGCAGTGAACTATTTCAATAATGGCAAACCCTTGGTTACAGGACATAAGGATTATTATAGTGTGAGTGCAGAGTGGTGAGTGCAGAGTGGTGAGTGCAGAGTGCAGAGTAGTGAGTGCAGAGTAGTGAGTGCAGAGTAGTGAGTGCGGAGTAGTGAGTAGTGAGTGCAGAGTGAGTGTGCAGAGTAGTGAGTGCAGAGTAGTGAGTAGTGAGTGCAGAGTGAGTGTGCAGAGTAGTGAGTGCAGAGTGAGTGTGCAGAGTAGTGAGTGCAGAGGACTGAGTGTGCAGAGTAGTGAGTAGTGAGTGCAGAGGACTGAGTGTGCAGAGTAGTGAGTGCAGAGGAGTGAGTGTGCAGAGTAGTGAGTGCAGAGTAGTGAGTGCAGAGTAGTGAGTGCAGAGTAGTGAGTGCAGAGTAGTGAGTAGTGAGTGCAGAGTAGTGAGTAGTGAGTGCAGAGTGAGTGTGCAGAGTAGTGAGTGCAGAGTAGTGAGTAGTGAGTGCAGAGTGAGTGTGCAGAGTAGTGAGTGCAGAGTAGTGAGTATTGAGTGCAGAGTGAGTGTGCAAAGGAGTGAGTGCAGAGGAGTGAGTGCAGAGGAATGAGTGCAGAGGAGTGAGTGCAGAGTAGTGAGTGCAGAGTGGTGAGTGCAGAGTGGTGAGTGCAGAGTGGTGAGTGCAGAGTGGTGAGTGCAGAGTAGTGAGTGCAGAGTAGTGAGTGCAGAGTAGTGAGTAGTGAGTGCAGAGTAGTGAGTGCAGAGTAGTGAGTGCAGAGTAGTGAGTAGTGAGTGCAGAGTAGTGAGTAGTGAGTGCAGAGTAGTGAGTAGGGAGTGCAGAGTAGTGAGTAGGGAGTGCAGAGTAGTGAGTGCAGAGTAGTGAGAGCAGAGTAGTGAGTGCAGCGTAGTGAGTGCAGAGTAGTGAGTGCAGAGTGCAGAGTAGTGAGTGTGTAGAGTAGTGAGTGCAGAGTAGTGAGTGAGCAGACTAGTGAGTGCAGAGTGTGAGTGCAGAGGGCAGAGTAGTGAGTGCAGAGGGCAGAGTAGTGAGGGCAGAGTAGTGAGTGCAGTGTAGTGAGTGCAGAGTAGTGAGTGCAGAGTAGTGAGTGAGCAGACTAGTGAGTGCTGAGTGTGAGTGCAGAGGGCAGAGTAGTGAGTGCAGAGGGCAGAGTATTGAGTGCAGAGTAGTGAGTGCAGAGCAGTGAGTAGTGAGTGCAGAGTAGTGAGTAGTGAGTGCAGCATAGTGAGTGCAGAGTAGTGAGTGCAGAGTAGTGAGTGCAGAGTGCAGAGTAGTGAGTGTGTAGAGTAGTGAGTGCAGAGTAGTGAGTGAGCAGACTAGTGAGTGCAGAGTGTGAGTGCAGAGGGCAGAGTAGTGAGGGCAGAGTAGTGAGTGCAGTGTAGTGAGTGCAGAGTAGTGAGTGCAGAGTAGTGAGTGAGCAGACTAGTGAGTGCAGAGTGTGAGTGCAGAGGGCAGAGTAGTGAGTGCAGAGGGCAGAGTAGTGAGTGCAGAGTAGTGAGTGCAGAGTAGTGAGTGCAGAGTAGTGAGTGTGTAGAATAGTGAGTGCAGAGTAGTGAGTGAGCAGACTAGTGATTGCAGAGCAGTGAGTGCAGAGGTCAGAGTAGTGAGTGCAGAGGGCAGAGTAGTGAGTGCAGAGTAGTGAGTGCAGAGTAGTGAGTGCAGAGTAGTGAGTGTGTAGAGTAGTGAGTGCAGAGTAGTGAGTGAGCAGACTAGTGATTGCAGAGTAGTGAGTGCAGAGGTCAGAGTAGTGAGTGCAGAGGGCAGAGTAGTGAGTGCAGAGTAGTGAGTGCAGAGTAGTGAGTGCAGAGTAGTGATTGTGTAGAGTAGTGAGTGCAGAGTAGTGAGTGAGCAGACTAGTGAGTGCAGAGTGTGAGTGCAGAGGGCAGAGTGGTGAGTGCAGAGGGCAGAGTAGTGAGTGCAGAGTAGTGAGTGCGGAGTAGTGAGTGCAGAGTAGTGAGTGTAGAGTAGTGAGTGCAGAGTAGTGAGTGAGCAGACTAGTGAGTGCAGAGTGTGAGTGCAGAGGGCAGAGTAGTGAGTGCAGAGTGCAGAGTAGTGAGTAGTGAGTGCAGAGTAGTGAGTAGTGAGTGCAGAGTAGTGAGTAGTGAGTGCAGCATAGTGAGTGCAGAGTAGTGAGTGCAGAGTAGTGAGTGCAGAGTGCAGAGTAGTGAGTGTGTAGAGTAGTGAGTGCAGAGTAGTGAGTGAGCAGACTAGTGAGTGCAGAGTGTGAGTGCAGAGGGCAGAGTAGTGAGGGCAGAGTATTGAGTGCAGTGTAGTGAGTGCAGAGTAGTGAGTGCAGAGTAGTGAGTGAGCAGACTAGTGAGTGCAGAGTGTGAGTGCAGAGGGCAGAGTAGTGAGTGCAGAGGGCAGAGTAGTGAGTGCAGAGTAGTGAGTGCAGAGTAGTGAGTGCAGAGTAGTGAGTGTGTAGAATAGTGAGTGCAGAGTAGTGAGTGAGCAGACTAGTGATTGCAGAGTAGTGAGTGCAGAGGTCAGAGTAGTGAGTGCAGAGGGCAGAGTAGTGAGTGCAGAGTAGTGAGTGCAGAGTAGTGAGTGCAGAGTAGTGATTGTGTAGAGTAGTGAGTGCAGAGTAGTGAGTGAGCAGACTAGTGAGTGCAGAGTGTGAGTGCAGAGGGCAGAGTAGTGAGTGCAGAGGGCAGAGTAGTGAGTGCAGAGTAGTGAGTGCGGAGTAGTGAGTGCAGAGTAGTGAGTGTAGAGTAGTGAGTGCAGAGTAGTGAGTGAGCAGACTAGTGAGTGCAGAGTGTGAGTGCAGAGGGCAGAGTAGTGAGTGCAGAGTGCAGAGTAGTGAGTAGTGAGTGCAGAGTAGTGAGTAGTGAGTGCAGAGTAGTGAGTAGTGAGTGCAGCATAGTGAGTGCAGAGTAGTGAGTGCAGAGTGCAGAGTAGTGAGTGTGTAGAGTAGTGAGTGCAGAGTAGTGAGTGAGTAGACTAGTGAGTGCAGAGTGTGAGTGCAGAGGGCAGAGTAGTGAGTGCAGAGGGCAGAGTAGTGAGTGCAGAGTGAGTAGTGAGTGCAGAGTAGTGAGTAGTGAGTACAGAGTAGTGAGTGCAGAGTAGTGAGTGCAGAGTAGTGAGTAGTGAGTGCAGAGGGCAGAGTAGTTACTGCAGAGTAGTGAGTGCAGAGTAGTGAGTGCAGAGTAGTGAGTAGTGAGTGCAGAGTAGTGAGTGCAGAGTAGTGAGTGCTGAGTGCAGAGTGGTGAGTATTGAGTGCAGAGTAGTGAGTAGTGAGTGCAGAGTAGTGAGTGCAGAGTAGTGAGTGCAGAGTAGTGAGTGTAGAGTAGTGAGTGCAGCGTAGTGAGTAGTGAGTGCAGAATAGTGAGTGCAGAGTAGTGAGTAGTGAGTGCAGAGTAGTGAGTGCAGAGTAGTGAGTAGTGAGTGCAGAGTAGTGAGGGCAGAGTAGTGAGTGCAGAGTAGTGAGTGCAGAGTAGTGAGTAGTGAGTGCAGAGTAGTGAGTGCAGAGTGCAGAGTAGTGAGTGCAGAGTAGTGAGTGCAGAGTAGTGAGTGCAGAGTAGTGAGTAGTGAGTGTAGAGTAGTGAGTGCAGAGTAGTGAGTAGTGAGTGCAGAGTAGTGAGTGCAGAGTAGTGAGTAGTGAGTGCAGAGTAGTGAGTAGTGAATGCAGAGTAGTGAGTGCAGAGTAGTGAGTGCAGAGTAGTGAGTAGTGAGTGCAGAGTAGTGAGTGCAGAGTAGTGAGTAGTGAGTGCAGAGTAGTGAGTGCAGAGTAGTGAGTAGTGAGTGCAGAGTAGTGAGTGCAGAGTGCAGAGTAGTGAGTGCAGAGTAGTGAGTGCAGAGTAGTGAGTGCAGAGTAGTGAGTAGTGAGTGTAGAGTAGTGAGTGCAGAGTAGTGAGTAGTGAGTGCAGAGTAGTGAGTGCAGAGTAGTGAGTAGTGAGTGCAGAGTAGTGAGTAGTGAATGCAGAGTAGTGAGTGCAGAGTAGTGAGTAGTGAGTGCAGAGTAGTGAGTGCAGAGTAGTGAGTAGTGAGTGCAGAGTAGTGAGTGCAGAGTAGTGAGTAGTGAGTGCAGAGTAGGGAGTGCAGAGTAGAGAGTAGTGAGTGCAGAGTAGTGAGTGCAGAGTAGTGAGTAGTGAGTGCAGAGTAGTGAGGGCAGAGTAGTGAGTGCAGAGTAGTGAGTGCAGAGTAGTGAGTGCAGAGTAGTGAGTGCAGAGTAGTGAGTGCAGAGTGCAGAGTAGTGAGTGCAGAGTGAGTTTTCAGAGTGCAGAGTAGTGAGTGCAGAGTGCAGAGTAGAGAGTGCAGAGTGCAGAGTAGAGAGTGCAGAGTGCAGAGTAGAGAGTGCAGAGTAGAGAGTGCAGAGTAGTGAGTGCAGAATGCAGAGTAGTGAGTGCAGAGTAGTGAGTGCAGAGTAGTGAGTGCAGAGTAGTGAGTAGTGAGTGCAGAGTAGTGAGTGCAGAGTGAGTTTCCAGAGTGCAGAGTATTGAGTGCAGAGTAGTGAGTGCAGAGTAGTGAGTGCAGAGTGCAGAGTAGTGAGTGCAGAGTAGTGAGTGCAGAGTAGTGAGTGCAGAGTAGTGAGTGCAGAGTGCAGAGTAGTGAGTGCAGAGTAGTGAGTGCAGAGTAGTGAGTGCAGAGTAGTTAGTGCGCAGGGTGAGCAGTGTGTGAGCGTGCAGGTTGAGCAGTGTGTGAGCGTGCAGGGTGAACAGTGTGTGAGCGTGCAGGGTGAACAGTGTGTGAGCGTGCAGGCTGAACAGTGTGTGAGCGTGCAGGGTGAACAGTGTGCGAGTGTGCAGGGTGAACAATTCCAATCCAAACCACATAATTCTATTACACACCACATGCATACACTCCATAACATATGGCTAAAAGACATTGCCATTTACAATGCCATTAGCTATAACTCAAATAAATCCGAGACCTATTGCATTTCCAATGCTTGTTTATATTAGAGGCAGTTCATGCTTGATCCTTCATATTTTTGTACAAAAGATTTTCAGGCCAAACTGGCATCTTTTTCCCCACATTTTGGGAATTTCACTAGGTTCTGTGGTTTCTGCTGGATGGACCTGAAAAAAAAGTATGAATGTTGCAACATGCTGTGTTTTTTCAATGTAAGGAGAATGAGCTGTTCAAGAATCTTAGTTTTGTTACTAAAATAAACACCAACAATAAGAGGTACCGTTTAATATTTAGTTAGAATGGGGTGGGGCAACTAGTAAAACATAAACACATAAAGCATGCCTTTGGGCACTGATATTAACAATCAGGCACTAATGCAATGCATGTAGTGGGTCCACTGATCCTACCAGACACACAAAATATATTAATGTTAATGTTAATGTTAATGTTGTTATATTGAAACAATTTATAGGAGAAAAACTATTTTTTTGGTAAACACATAGGAAACCTATATTAAATTAAAACAGAATAATCTTTGATTTTCGGAATATTCTTTTCTTGCAATTCAAAACCCCCAAAACTATACAGAACCCCACCTATCAAAGCTTAAATATAAAAACAACCATTACATATAAGGAAATACAAATATCAAACTTTGGCTGAAATAACAGAAATTTCCTACATTTTCCTAAGGGAACGTACTGGAATCTGTAAGAACCAACTACAATTCTGCCACTTACTGCCTGATTACGAGAGGGTTGGTAATTCCATCCAGTGCAGAAACTCCTGTTTGCGCACTGTTCAAAATGATGTGTTTGGCTGTATTTAACTCACTCCGATAATTATCTGATGTGTTAAATACCACTACTGTCATTAAATTTCATCAGGCCAATCCTGCTGAAATGAATATGGTATATACTGTACCATGCAGATTCGGATGATTTAAACACCAAAATCCACGTTATTCGACTCAAACTTGTAATAGGTGTTATTGACTGCACCCTATAAATAACATACCCCAGGTACAACAAATAACACCTACTCTATTTTGGCAGCTGTACCATTTAGGTCCATGTTCAGCCAGCGCCCAAACAAACATACCAGTCCCAGATATTTTTGAAAACTAGACACCTGTGGAAATCCGGGGTGGTGTGGCATGTATGTATTCCATGAACCTGTCTTACCCAAGTGCCTTGCAAACATCACAATTATCCCTAAAATACTCAAATTCCCTTCACAGTCCATAGGGATTGGTTTTAGTATGTGGTTCCATGGACAGCCTGTTATCGTGAAACCCTACCAACCATGAGTTATTCTCAAAACTAGAGTCCAAGCGGAATCCCATACGTTTTCCTACCGAGCATGACCTGGGAGTATCAAAGAAATGTCTAAACAACTCCATTTTCCTCACACATTACACCAGCAATGCTGCAGTATTGAGCCCATGGCTGGACGACTACTAGAGAAACCTACCAAATCCCGATATCAGTGAAAGTTAGACTCCCAGGATGATCTAGGATGTGAGGCTTCTGTGGTTCCTAATTTTTCATAGCAAGAATTCCCACTAAATATCAAGATATGGGTGATAAAAAACAATTTCTTCCACAATTTTCTCATCTCACTTTTTACTGATTGAAGGCAGCACTAACTTCAGTTAGTAGACCTATTGTACAGGACAGCAATTGATCAAATCCTGTACCATGTGAAATTAAGGATATTTCAATGTGGACTTCATCTGCATACATGTGTGTTAAGACTCAATCAATCAATCAATCAATACATTTGTAGAGCTCCCTACTCACCCGTGAGGGTCTCAAGGTGCTGTAGTGAGGGGGGGTGCTGCTATTGCTCGAATAGCCAGGTCTTGAGGTGTTTCCTGAAGGTCAGATGGTCCTGGGTCAGTCGTAGGTGTGCGGGGAGGGAGTTCCATGTCTTGGCTGCCAGGTAGGAGAACGATCTTCCTCCGGTGGTGGTTCTGCAAATCCGTGGGACGGTGGCAAGGGCGGGGCTGGTGGACTGGAGCTGGCGGGGGGGGGTGTAGAACGAGAGGCGGTTGTTTAGGTATTCGGGGCCTATGTTGTGGAGCGCTTTGTGTGTGTGGGTGAGCAGCCTGAGGGTGATCCTCTTGCTGACAGGGAGCCAGTGCAGGTTTCTCAGGTGGGCGGATATGTGGCTGTGGCAAGGGATGTCGAGGATGAGACGAGCAGAGGTGTTCTGTATGTGCTGAAGGCGTTTCTGTAGTTTGGCTGTGGTTCCTGCGTATAGGGCGTTCCTGTAGTCCAGTCGGCTGGTGACGAGGGCCTGGGTGACCGTCTTTCTGGTTTTGGTGGGGATCCACTGGAAGATCTTTCGGAGCATGCACAGGGTGTTGAAACATGAGGACGAGATTGCGTTGACTTGCTTTGTCATCTTGAGGGAGGAGTCCAGGATGAATCCCAGGTAGCATGCGTGGTCCGTGGGTGTTGGTGACTATGCACAGATGTTGAGTCCTGATTTTCTCAAATGGCGTGGTACTGCAGGATGGCAAGACTTTTGTCATTTGATGTAAGTGCCTAAGGTTTCTGTAATCTTAACTTGTTTTTAGAGTCAAATGTGTTCACCTGTACTTTGAAGATAATTAATTTCGCTGGGTTTATAGTTTTCAGAAGTGCCATGGGTTGGTAGGATTCCATAGCTAGCCAAATGTTGCAGCCACCCCAAATGAATAGAGAACAGAAATATCATAATTCTAACCTCATATTCTGCATTCATAGAGCATTCGTGGCAAGCTAATTTGCTGGCAACAATGAAACCCACCCCATTTATGATTTCTCTACACCTTTAGTTTTCAGAATTGCCATGGGTTGGTAGGATTCCATAGCTAGCCAAATGTTGCAGCCACCCCAAATGAATAGAGAACAGAAATATCATAATTCTAACCTCATATTCTGCATTCATAGAGCATTCGTGGCAAGCTAATTTGCTGGCAACAATGAAACCCACCCCATTTATGATTTCTCTACACCTTTAGTTTTCAGAATTGCCAAGGGTTGGTAGGGTTTCCTGGCTGTTGATTTACCCCAATCCTGAACGCTGCATCCATAACATGTGAGAGAAGTTTACATATATTTTGATACACTGTGGTGGATATGTTCTAGACGATCTGCACATCAAGGTGTCTCCTTAGTAGTACGAAAAAAAGTCCTTGTATACAGTCTTGGGTGCTCCCTTGGTGCCAAACACTCATCCATCTAGAATGTCAACTCCTGAATACACCAAGGTGATTCAGGTACCAATTTAGATTAAAGACACCCAAGGACACCACACAATAGTTACTTTCATCCTGCATGCATTATGAACCATCGAGAGCAGTGTCATCACATACGAAAGAGTCCCACAAAATTAAGTGTCACGGTAGCTGTAGATCAATTTCAAATTCAAATGTTATTTCTTTACATAACGCAGCAGCCGACATGCGTTTCGCCCTCCAGGCCTTCCTCAAGGCTGCAAATTACATATAAAAACATGAATTGTAACATGGATACCCTATAAACTTTAAAAACACAGCATCAAAACTGATTTTTTTTTACGTGTAAAAATAGTCCATTTATCAGTTAATGCCAATTTCATTATTACAGCCACCACTCACCAAAAGTGAAAAAAAGACGAGGACAATGCATTCCCCCTCAGTGTGTCTAAATCATTCAAAATCAGAACATGCAAATTCAATGCACCCAAAGGATAAATTTTAAAGTCATCACATCCTCCAACACACCATGTGTCTGGTTACATCCAGAGAAACTAGATACCATTTACATCCATCATAAACAGTAAGTGAAAAAGGAAAAGACAAAATTAAACTCCTAATCTTCTCACGTTGCTACTGTAGTATTTTTAACGTTATGTCTCCAATTAACACAGAACGTTGTTAAAATTCCAAATTACAGTCACACGGATCAGAAGTGCTGAAAAAGATTTTTAAAGGTAGAAATCCTGATGTGATATCCAATCACAAATGCTAGCCAGCGTAGTTGAACACACATTCACAAAATGAGAACACGCATAAACAAGGGAATTCTCCTCTTAACTACAATCTCATAGTCCTCTTTTTAACACCTTTCTTGCCAAAGTTAAAACCCATGCACTCCGTGTGTAATATGCATCCTCCTGTCCAAGTCTATTGTATTAATAGAACCATGATTCGTTCCATCTATCAAAAAAGATATGTATATGGGCGGGTTTAAGTTTTCAATTCTAACTATGATATCCACGGATCCCATTTAAACCACCTCCTCTGCCAGAATGTTTTAAAACAGCTTAAAACAGCTTGTACCGCGTTCAATCTTACCAGGAGTTCCTGTACGTTCCAAACAGCATGTCCACACCACCACTATCCATGTTGCACACGTATACGTCAACCAGCTCAGTTTTATCTACGTCACAGTGAAAATAAACAACAAAGGCGGACACCCTATCCTAGAACTCCCGGTTTAAAGATTTCTGTGGCGGCCATCTTAGAGTTCCCACGTATTTCATTAAAAATTGTAAATATTTGTGTATTTTCCTTGGGTTAAATTAACGTTCTGGAACACTACTATTCCACTAGTATGTCTTCAAAGCCACTTCCTATGTGATATGCGCCCACGCCAACTATCTGACGTTTGTCCACCTCACGACCAAAGTATACATCGAAGGTGGACACCTTGTTCTGAAGCTGCCCGGTTAGTAGTTAGAAGACAGTTATATTCCTTTTTAGCAACCCTATAGAATTCTATGCTTTTTATGTGATTTTGCTTGTTAGTATGCATCCCAATTCATATCAATATAAGTGCATCAATTCAAGCATACATATATCCCAATTGAAAACCACGGACAGAGTGAAGAAGTTGAAAAGACATGTGTAAAGAATTACCCCAGATCTTAATTTCATCAAGGGCATTAGCATTTCAAATCTAATATATAATCACAAATAATTATTCCCTAAGAGTAAGCATGAAAATTTGTGGCTAATAAATCACATCGTATTTTGCTCACCTCATTATTACGCATTTCTCTACATTTTCATACAAATAAAATACCGTACTTTATGATTAGGCAACCAAGCTCCGTATCAATCTGTATCTCGGCATCATTTCCAATAAGTTTGTTTGTAATCAAAAGCTTGAACAACACATAATTATTTATCACACAGTGGTACCACACTACAATGAAACAGCCACAGAAACTCAAACAGTTCCTTATCTACATTTATTCCCTGTTCCACAGCTCTTAAGACAATGATCCTTTTACTTTCTATCTGTCGCAGTCTTGATGTTCTATTACCACCTCTATGACCCAAATGTGCGACATCTATGCCATGAAAGCCTATATTTATGATTGCTGTATTTTTATGTACGGTGTTAAAGTGCAATGCAAGTGGGTATTGTGTGTTGTTGTTATGTATGGCCCTTACATGTTCTTGTATACTCTTCTTGAGAGGCCTCACTGTGCTCCCATTACATATTTTGTCGCAGATACATCTGCTACAATATACTGTAAATGTTGTATTGCAGTTAATAAAATGATTCACAATGTACATTTTTGCAGTACTCTATTTGAACTTGGTTGTTTTGTTCATTGCGAACAGCATACATTGCACATTCAACATTTGTGAAATCCTTTTGGAGCAGAGGGCAACCATATATTATTTTTCATCTGTGGTATGTAGCATTGTCACAATGATTGTCTTAATGTCTTTCCCTTTTTAAACATAATAGATGGTTCTAACCCTATCTTTTCATGCAAACTTAAACCATCCATCAGCAGATGCCAATGTTTATTCAATATGTTATACAAGTACGTACTCACAGACGAATAAGGTGTAATTAATCAGATTTTCTTGTTTCTTTGTGTATTCTTCCTACGTTTGACGTTCAGTAGAGTGTTTCTATCTCTTTTGTTGCTTTTATGACATGCTTTGGTTATTATATCATTGTTGTATCGCCTGGCAATAAATCTTTTCTCCACTTGATGCAGTTCATCATCCAATTTTGATACATCACTACAGTTTCTCTTAGTTCTCACCATTTCACCAATTGTGATTAATCTTATCTCTGAGGGTGGATGTGAGCTATCGGCATGCAGCAAAGCATTGCATGCTGTAGGTTTACTAAAGGGTACTGATAATAGGTTATCACCATTTACCACATGGTGATATCCCGAAAATTGTTATTAGTAATACTTTGTTCCTTCGTAAATCTCAAATTGAAGGGATTGTCATTCATATATAAAAACAGTTCTTCAAGCCCCTCAGTTAGCTGGGCATTCACGCCACAGATGTATTTGTTCGAAATACCCCATATAGAGGTTGGGAAATGATGGCAAAAATGTTGACTCCATAGTCACTCCTCTAACCTGGCGGAACCAACTGCCGTTGTGTAGAAAAATGTTGTTGTTTAAAACAAGTTCTATCATATCCAACAACATCATAGAATGTTCGTAAGTATCTACTGATCTTGCATCCAGAAAGTGTTGTACTGTATCGAGCCCCAGTTTTCCAGGAATACTAGTATACAATGAACAGACATCCATTGTTACTAGATAGTGTCCATACACCCAATCTACATTTCCAATTTTGCTCAGGACATTGCATGTATCCTTGATGTATGAAGGGAGGTTAACCACCAAGGGCTGTAAGAATAGATCGATGTATTCTGAGAGTTCCTCCGTGGGAGACCCAATACCTGAAATAATGGGCCTCCCCGGAGGAAACTCTCCTCCTTTATGTATTTTGGGTAATCAATATATACATGGACATGTTGGAATATCATTAAATAAATATTTGACCTCCAAATCTGAGATCAAGCCCAGATCACTCCAATTTTTCAGTTTGCTGTATATGAGCTCGTTTGTATGTTGTATCAGATTTGCACTGAGCTTTATATATGTCATTGTATCTCCTAGCTGTCTTTCTATTTCAGCCATGTAGTCCAAATGGTTCATTAGCACTATATTTCCTCCCTTGTCAGCCTCTTGGATGACAAGGGTGTCTTTTTTCTTTAGATTGTCCAGTGCATTTCTTTCCTCTACAGTGATGTTCTGTATGTAATGATGGCGTTTGAAGTAGATCTTATCCTCCTTTTTATATAAGTCAAGCATAACATTCTGGTGAAATTTATCAATGTAATTTGCAGCCGTTAGGAAGCCCGGGAGGGCGAAACGTGTGTCAGCTGCTGCGTTATGTAAGGAAATAAATTTGAATTTGAAATTGATCTACAGCTACGGTGACACTTAATTTTGTGGGACTTTTTCGTGTGTGATGACACTGCTCTCAATGGTGCATAATCCAGCCAGGATGAAAGTAACTATTCTGTGGTGTGTTCGGGTGTCTTTAATCTAAATCTGAGAGATATTTGTAGGATTAGCAGAGAGGAAGTTAACCACCCTTTTACCTTGTTCCATTGGCAGAAAGACCGTTGCCTTAGGGTGGGGTCCAATATCAAGATAGGGGTGGGCAGATTGGGGGTTAAGACCCTACTCTGTCATGTCATGAATAGGGCAGGCAGCTGTCTCATAATACCTTTTTCTTTTTCCCCCTAATGATCTGGAGGGCTTCCTGCACTCCTTGGTGGGGAGATTAGACTGATTACGCAATCCTATGCCCAACACCGGAGTGCAGAAAGACCTCTGAGGAAAACATTGAGAAAAGGAATGGGGTGAAGGGCTTCCTGTCCTGGCAATGGAATACTGCCCCATTACCCCAGGCACCAAAAAGCCTTTCTGTCCCCTTAAAGAGGCAGATTGAAGGATTGAAAATATCAACCTACATTTGTTCACCCCTTTCAACCACAATTGGTAGTCATTACACAAAATGGGTCTCTAATATGTCAGTGTGGGCCCCTTGCGCTTCTGGTAGTGCTTCAAACAGAGCCTATTCTACAACTGTCTGCACCTGAAATATGCTGTGACAGGTGCAAATGTTGTCTAACCTTCAATGAGAGTAGAAAGACACAAGTCCTGATCTTCCTATGCTATACTCTAAAATGTTTCAAGCTGTTGGACAGGCCACGTGAAGGGCTCGCTCCCTCCCCGCAGGACAGGGCCCGGGCCACCGTCAGCACCATTGCCCGGCCCAGCCGCCATCTTGGACACGGCACCACGCAGCCGCGCGGCCTCAGCCCGACCCCAACCCTGGGCCTGGCCAGGCCCCGACATCCCGGCACCACCCTCCACCCAGGAGGTGAACGGCCCACTTGGCAGGTCAATGGGAGTACGAAGTGTCGATGGCTCTCCCCCGCCAGGTGCCGAGCACCCCCAACCTCCTTGGGCGCTGGCTCCGCCCCCCTGCTGGGTGTCTGGACTCCCTCATCCCAGACCTCCCGACCTCCAAGAGCGAGGGTCCGGACATCAAAGGGCGCCAGACCTATAACTGAGGCAGCCCCAGGACAGGAAGGCAGTTGTATCCTGGAGTCGAGAGACACCGAGAAGAACTCATCCTTGACGGACTGCTGGCGCTGCCACAGCCCTGCCTTGTGAACTATTGTCCTGCCTGCTGGCGCTGCCGCGGCCCTCTGCAACCTTCATCCTCGTGGGACCTGCTGGCGCTGCCGCGGCCCTCTGCAACCTTCATCCTCGTGGGACCTGCTGGCGCTGCCGCGGCCCTCTGCAACCTTCATCCTCGTGGGACCTGCTGGCGCTGCCGCGGCCCTCTGCAACCTTCATCCTCGTGGGACCTGCTGGCGCTGCCGCGGCCCGTTGCAACCTGCATTCTCGTGGGACCTGCTGGCGCTGCCGCGGCCCGTTGTAACCTTCATCCTCGTTGGGACCTGCTGGCGCTGCCGCGGCCCGTTGCCACCTACGACCTCTTCGGGCCCTGCCGGCGCTGCCGCGGTCTGACCCATCCGAACACCGAGCTCGAGGATTGTGAGCTATCACCGTTACACCTCTGTACCCGTGGGTACCAAGACTGTCCCGCTACCCCCTTCCCTTACTAGAGACTAGAATTGAGAGGATCATCGTGTCCTGATCGCCTTGTATCGTACCACTCTACTACCAGAAGTGCCTATAAAAGGTGTTACCCTGATCTTTGTGTGGTGTCCATCTGTGGGGGGGGAAGTTACCTGTCTGTGCGATCACTGTGCTCGGCCGACCCTTCAGGTCTCCGTCTAACATTGGTGGCTAGCGGCGCGATCCGAACCAACGCGTACCATACAGACAGTAACTCACCCTACGACTAAAACCACAATGACGACCAAAGAGAGCGGATCGGCGGAGAAGTTCCAGATGGAAAAGCTGGAAGAATACAACCACCGAGAGCTCAAACAATTTTGCATGGACTTAGGCATTGCTACCACCGGGCTAAGCTCAAAAGAAGACTTCAAAAACGCCCTAGAGGCCTGGACAGAGACAAATACCGCAACCCCCCGGGACCCCGCAGCCCCGGAAGTCAACACCACCCGGACGGAGGAACGGAGAACAGGCCCCTCCCATGAAGAGATCCAAGAGCGGGAAAAAAATAGATTACACGAGTTAGACTTGGCACGACTCAGATTAGACGGAGAATTGAAACTGGCGGAACAAAAAATAAACTTAGAACACTTACGGCTCAGAGAAGAGCGAGAGGAAAAACAGAGACAGAGAGACCTCGAAGAAAAAAGACTGGCATACGAGCACGAGTGCAAACTAGCGGAGATAGAAATACGCAAACTGAACAAAAACCTAGGGGTGCCCGAGCAACCGCACTCGCCGGGTCCTACCAAGCAGAAGGTCCACATCCCCAAGGATGTGGTCCGAGAATATCACCGGAACGACGACATACAGCAGTGGTTCAAGGCCTATGAGATTGCCATGATCGCCCACCGAGTCGCTCGAAGTGACTGGGGAGCCGGTCTATGGGGGAGATTCGTCAACGAGGGTCGTGATGCCCTGCTGCAACTTCCGGACCATCAAATGACGTCCTATGACCACATGAAGGCCGCCCTCCTCAGTCGATATGGACTTACACCCGAAATGTACCGCCAGAGGTTCCGCAACTGCACCCGGATCCCAGGTACGACGTGGTTGGAATACGTGAACTATTTCAGCCGAGCCTTCGAGGGGTGGATCAAGGGTAACAACGTAACCACTTACGAACAACTCTTCAATCTCATTGTGTGGGAGCACCTCTCCAACAACTGCTTTGTCGAGCTCAGGCAGCACCTCCTCGACAGTAAATTGACCGAACCCCGGCAGCTCGCCACCGAGGCTGACCGGTGGGAGAGCACCCGAGTGGCCCGGAGTGGGCCGAATGAGCAGAACAGAACCAACCAAGGTCACCATCGTCCCCGAGGAGGAGGAGGAGGCCCGGGCCGGGGCAGAGACGCCGCCCCGGCCGCACCCACTAACGCCACCCCGGCCCCAGCAGGCCGGGGAAACCCCCCGATGCGCCCGGGGTTCCGAGCTAACGTGACGTGTCATCGATGCCAGCGAGTCGGCCACTATGCCAGTGACCCGACCTGCCCGAAGAACCAGGCCCCCGGGCCCCGCCAAATGGCGGCCGCCGCCCTGGGAGAAGAACAAGTCTCCGAAGACACGGACACCTATGAGTCGGAGCAGTTCGAGTGGGAACCCGCCGCCATGACCCTGGTGTGCCTAGGAGGAAGAGACATGGTCCCGCGGACTCCCCTGCCCGCCAACACTCGGAAGTACAGCCAATGGGTGAGCATCAATGGGCGCAAGGCCGAGGCCCTGCGTGACACCGGGGCCAGTGTGACGGCCGTCCGCTATCACCTGGTAACCCCGGAACAAATCCTACCAAACGTACTTTGCCCCGTCCGATCGGCAGATAACTCAGAGAGCCTGTGTCGGATGGCCTGCGTCCCCTTCGAATGGGGAGGAGTGTCCGGCATGCTGAAAGTAACTGTCCGTGACGATGCCCCCGTAGACTGCCTCCTGGGGAACGATCTCGAGAGCTCCCCGTGGGCCGCTGTGGAAAGAAGAGAGCATCTGGGGATGTTGGGTCTCCCGGACTGGGCGTGCGTAACCACCCGGTCCATGGCCACCCGCACCATCCCTAGACCAGAAGAACCAGAATGGGCAGCACCTCCGCCCTCGATCACTCCAGAAGAAGACTTCCTCCAGACCGACCACCCGGACCCCACCCCAGAGGGGTCCACACAGCCCCCCGAGCTTCCCGACCTGGCTCAGTGGCGTCAAGAAGGGGGGCCCACCCAGGAACAATTCCGGCAGGAGCCAAAGACCTGCCCCTCCCTCGAGGGATTGCGACAGCAAGCGCTCGCCCAGAGCCAAGGAGACACCACCGGGGCCCACTGGGTTTATTGGGACAATGATCTCTTGTACAGCGAACAGAAAATCGCAGAACTGGGGGCCGGGCGAGTGCTGGTGGTGCCCCTCCACTTCAGAGACTTCCTGTTGAACCTAGCCCATGATGTCCCCCTGGCCGGGCACCTGGGCCAAGACAAGACCTACCACCGCCTGGTGACTCACTTTTTTTGGCCCAAAATGAGAAATGACGTATCCAACCATTGCCGGTCCTGCCCGACCTGCCAGGCCAGTGGGAAGAGCGGCCGCAAACTCAAGGCACCCCTACAACCATTCCCCGTGGTGACCACCCCGTTCGAAAGGGTGGGAATAGACATTGTGGGGCCCCTGGACCCCCGAACAGCACAGGGACATCGCTTCATCCTGGTCCTGGTGGATCACGCTACCCGCTATCCTGAGGCGGTCCCCCTTCGTACGATAACAGCCCCAGTAGTGGGTCGAGCCTTGATGGGGATCTTCTCTCGAGTGGGCTTCCCCCGGGAAGTCGTCAGCGACAGGGGTACGAACTTTATTTCAAAGTATATGAAATCCCTCTGGCAGCAGTGCGGAGTCACTTACGGATTCACCACCCCCTATCACCCCCAGGGGAACGGACTGGTCGAGCGGTTCAACCGCACCCTCAAGGGGATGATCATGGGGCTGGAAGAACCCCTACGCCGCCAGTGGGACGTGCTACTACCGTGCCTCCTCTTCGCCTACCGAGAAGTCCCCCAGAAGTCCCTCGGCTTCAGCCCCTTCGAACTCCTGTACGGACACCCCGTTCGCGGGCCTCTCAGCCTAGTGAAGGAGGAATGGGAGATGGCCCCCCTAAAGACCCCTCCGGACGTCTACAAATAACTCCTGACCCTCCGTAATCAGACCCGGAAATTCAGGGAGATCGCTAAAGCCAATCTGGAGGCCAGTCAAGAGGACATGAAGAAGTGGTACGACCAACATGCCTCCTCCATCGAGTTTGAACCGGGTCAGCAGGTATGGGTGATGTCCCCCATCGAACCATGTGCCTTGCAGGACAAATGGACGGGGCCCTTCAAGGTGATCGAGCGCAGGAGCCCCGTCACCTATCTCATCGACCTGGAGTCCCCCCGGAACCCCCTCCGGGTCCTCCACGCCAACCGACTCAAACCCCACTTCGTGCGCTCAGAGCTCAGCCTGCTGATGGCTACCGACAGTGGCGCGGAAGGAGACTCCGAGCCCCTCCCTGACCTACTGAGGACCCGGGAAAGAGATGGTTCGGTGGACGGGGTCCGACTCTCTGAGGCCCTGACCCCAGAGCAGCGTCAAGATTGCCGGGCCCTCCTGCTGCCGTTCGCAAACCTGTTCTCTCTCGCACCCGGAGTCACCTCCTGGTGCCTGCACGACGTGGACACGGGGGACAGTCCTCCTGTTCGACACCGGCCGTACCGAGTACCGGATCGGGTACGTACATGCATCCAAGAAGAAGTCTCCAAGATGCTCGCCCTCGGAGTCATCGAACCTTCGGACAGTCCCTGGGCCAGCCCGGTCGTCCTGGTCCCCAAGGCCGCGGCCCCGGGCACCACCCCTGAACTCCGGTTCTGCATTGACTATCGGGGTCTGAACGCGGTCACCCGAACCGACGCTCACCCTATCCCCCGAGCAGATGAACTAGTCGACCGCATGGGGGCAGCCCGCTACCTAAGCATCTTCGACCTGACAGCGGGCTACTGGCAGATCGGCCTCACCCCCAGAGCCCAAGAACGTTCCGCTTTCTCCACCCCGGATGGGCACTACCATTTCAGAGTGATGCCCTTCGGCATGAAAAACGCTCCAGCCACTTTTCAAAGACTGGTGAACCAGGTATTGGCGGGCCTCGAAGAATTCAGCGCCGCCTACCTGGACGACATCGCGGTATACAGCCGCCACTGGGCGGATCACCTCCACCACCTCAGAGAGGTCCTGCAGGCCCTCCAACAGGCCGGCCTCACCATAAAGGCCAGCAAGTGCCAAATCGGCCAGGGGTCCGTGACCTACCTCGGACACCAAGTGGGGAGCGGTCTGGTGGCCCCCCTCCAACTCAAGGTAGCTGCCATTCAGTCCTGGCAACCCCCCGAGACACAAACCGAGGTCCGAGCCTTCCTGGGGCTCACCGGATACTACCGGCGGTTTGTAAGGGACTATGGCAGCATTGTGGGGCCCCTCACGGAGCTCACGTCTAAGAACCACCCAAAAAGAGTCAACTGGACTCCCGACTGTCAAGCAGCCTTCGAGACGCTGAAGGCCGCCATGTGCACCGCTCCTGTGCTCCAGGCCCCCGACTACAGCCGCGAGTTCATCGTGCAGACCGATGCCTCCGACCATGGTATTGGGGCCGTCCTCTCCCAACTGAACCCCGAAGGAGTGGACCAACCAGTGGCCTTCATCAGCAGACGCCTACTGCCCCGAGAACAGCGCTGGAGCACCATTGAGCGAGAGGCCTTCGCGGTGGTATGGGCCCTCAAGAAGCTCCGGCCATACCTCTTCGGAACCCATTTCCGGGTACAGACGGACCATCGGCCCCTGCAATGGCTCATGCAGATGCGGGGGGAGAACCCCAAACTATTGCGATGGTCCATCTCCCTGCAGGGGATGGACTTCACTGTGGAACATCGCCCTGGCCAAGACCACGCCAACGCGGACGGCCTGTCCCGCTTTTTCCGCCTCGACGAGGAAAGTCCCCAAGAAGATGGGTGACTCTCCCCGCCTTCAGCTGGGGGGGACGCATGTTGGACAGGCCACGTGAAGGGCTCGCTCCCTCCCCGCAGGACAGGGCCCGGGCCACCGTCAGCACCATTGCCCGGCCCAGCCGCCATCTTGGACACGGCACCACGCGGCCGCGCGGCCTCAGCCCGACCCCAACCCTGGGCCTGGCCAGGCCCCGACATCCCGGCACCACCCTCCACCCAGGAGGTGAACGGCCCACTTGGCAGGTCAATGGGAGTACGAAGTGTCGATGGCTCTCCCCCGCCAGGTGCCGAGCACCCCCAACCTCCTTGGGCGCTGGCTCCGCCCCCCTGCTGGGTGTCTGGACTCCCTCATCCCAGACCTCCCGACCTCCAAGAGCGAGGGTCCGGACATCAAAGGGCGCCAGACCTATAACTGAGGCAGCCCCAGGACAGGAAGGCAGTTGTATCCTGGAGTCGAGAGACACCGAGAAGAACTCATCCTTGACGGACTGCTGGCGCTGCCACAGCCCTGCCTTGTGAACTATTGTCCTGCCTGCTGGCGCTGCCGCGGCCCTCTGCAACCTTCATCCTCGTGGGACCTGCTGGCGCTGCCGCGGCCCTCTGCAACCTTCATCCTCGTGGGACCTGCTGGCGCTGCCGCGGCCCGTTGTAACCTTCATCCTCGTTGGGACCTGCTGGCGCTGCCGCGGCCCGTTGCCACCTACGACCTCTTCGGGCCCTGCCGGCGCTGCCGCGGTCTGACCCATCCGAACACCGAGCTCGAGGATTGTGAGCTATCACCGTTACACCTCCGTACCCGTGGGTACCAAGACTGTCCCGCTACCCCCTTCCCTTACTAGAGACTAGAATTGAGAGGATCATCGTGTCCTGATCGCCTTGTATCGTACCACTCTACTACCAGAAGTGCCTATAAAAGGTGTTACCCTGATCTTTGTGTGGTGTCCATCTGTGGGGGGGGAAGTTACCTGTCTGTGCGATCACTGTGCTCGGCCGACCCTTCAGGTCTCCGTCTAACACAAGCACAGCCAGTTTCTCACCCAACAGGAGCATATTGACAGCTTCCTGAGAAAAAGAGTTAAAGGTTCTATGCAATTGTTCTTAATGTCAGACTATTCATAAATTAAAGATGGTTGCTAGGAGAAATGTCACATCCTAAGGTCCTCCAACATTTTTAGATCTAGTTGTTGATCGTATTGCTCTCTTTCATCACCTCTTTTGCCATAGGCTACCCTTTCTTTGTATGCACATTATTTCTAACCTCACCTAGCACATCATGGTACATTTGGTTTGCCATCTTGATTCTGCCACCCCAAAAGATTCTGCTCTGAGATCTCTTCATTGGCTGCCTGTCAGGAAGTGTTGCATTTCTAAGCTTCTTTGCCTCTCCCATGGACCCTTGTAGGGTGAAGTACCATACTACCTTCAGACAGGAATCAGTTTTTACCAGCCAGTCAGGAAAGCAAGATCATTAACACTGCTCTAGTCTCCCCCATTGCATATGAACTACTCAAAATGGGGATACTGTTTTTTTAGCTCTGCACCTTACCACTGGAATAAGTTGTCCTTTCATATTTGTAGCTGTGACAGTTTCATTGTTTTCAAAAAGTTGTTAAAAACTTTGCCATTTTAGCCATGTGTCGTCTTTTCTGATTTACCTCCCTCTATATTAGATTATAGCCAGGATGCATACTCCTATTGGAGTGAGCTGTTTGCGCTATATCAAATGTTGATTGCATAAAATAATTTCATCATCACTCTCTAGTATAATTCCTTTTCACGCTTTAAACTCTATTCTGTTTAATTTCTCCCCATTTAATTCTGAACACCATTGCAAGCACTGTATGTGGAGTACCTCCCGCCCATATAGCGGCTCTCTTCCTCCGGGACAGAATTGGAGACTGTATCTCCTCAATTGTCGGTCGCTACCGAAACACTTCACGGAGCTGTACCTGCTGATTGAAGAGCTCAACCCTGACGCTCTATTTTTAATGGAAACTTGGCTCCAGATGGACAATGACCCGACCACAACATGGGCCACACCTCAAGGCTACACCCTTAAGCGCCTCGACCGCCAGTCGGGGAGAGGCGGGGGCCTAGCCATCATATACAGGGATAGTTTTAAGTGTCGTGCTACTCCAAATCTCTCGCCGACCTGCGAGAGTTTATACTTTGCGCTTGATTTTTCCCCCACTACCACCTTCTCCGGCATTTTACTTTATCATCCACCTGGCTCCCTTAATAATTTCATAACGCAGATCACGGACCTCACTGCCAACGCAGTGGTAACCTCGCCTAATTTCACTTTGCTTGGGGATTTTAACCTCCATTTGGATGACCCCCATGCTACGTCAGCCAATAACCTACGGGTCAACCTGCAAGCGTTAGACCTCTGCCAGAGAGGCCATCAGGCGACCCACAAGAAGGGACATCTTCTTGATCATATATATAGTAACACCAACCTTAATGTAGAATCCCCTGTTCCACTACCCTGGACCGACCATTTTTTGATACCTTTCACCTGGCTCTCCAACCCTCCCTCCCCCTGTGATGCTCCTACCAAGCATCTGGGCAGGAAATGGTCCTCACTCCCCCTCACTGACTGGACAGCTGCTCTTGTCCAAGATCCCCCGAGGAAGGCTATGACTCCTGCCTCTGCCTCTAACAAATTTGATCACTGGATTTCCAGCACCCTCGACCAGGTTCTTCCCAAACGCCCATGTAAACTTATTAGAAGACCTAAAGTCGCACCTTGGTATACTCCTGCTCTAAGGTCATTAAAACTTGAGTGCCGTAAACTTGAGAGAGCATGGAGGAAGGACCATTCTCAGTCTAGGAAAGAGGATTATAGGGCTGTAATGAAGCTTTACAAATTAGAGATCAAAAAGGCGCAAGCCCTCTTCTATGAAGGGAAAATTAATGCAGCAGCCAATGCGCCCAGGGAAATCTTTAGGATAGCTAGGTCCCTTATCTCTCCTCCGGCTGAGCGCCCTACTGCCGAAGGTGCACAAGACCGCTGCAATGAGCTGGCCGCTTTCTTTTCAAAGAAAATTCTGACCATATACTCCTCCTTTAGCATTCCCATGGCCAACTCCAGCTCTATCGCACATAAACCAGCTGACTCTCTGGCTCTCTGCAAGTTGGACACAATTCCGCTTCTTGATGCCTGTGGTTTGGACAGACTCATTTACAAAGTCACTTCCGGGTCACCCAATGACCCGGCACCCCCCCAGATCCTTGTTAAGGCCCTGGACGTTATTCGTCCTGTCATTTTGGAAACCTTAAACACTTCCATTGTTTCCAAATCGGTCCCACCTTCCTGGAAATGTGCCATGGTGAGGGCACTACTCAAAAAACCCACCCTGGATCAGAGCAACTTGTCCAATTACCGCCCCATTTCGTTGCTCCCCTGGCTGAGTAAACTGCTGGAGAGGCACGTTAATAACATCTTAACAGACTATTTGGAGTCCAACCATCTGTTGCGTGCCTCCCAGACAGGATTTCGCCCTCAACATAGTACCGAAACCGCTTTGTTAGCGGTTACGGAAGACGCAAGAACCGTTCTTGATCAGGGAGGAAAGGTGGCCATCATCTTGTTAGATCTTAGCGCCGTGTTCGACACGGTAAACCATGCCATGCTATTACATCGACTGGCTGGCATGGGCGTGTCGGGCGCGGCCCTAGAATGGCTTGCCTCCTTTCTGAGTGAGCGTTTTTTTCAGGTCTTCGAGTCCGAGATAGTCTCTCCCAAACATTCTCTCAGGTGCGGGGTTCCCCAGGGCTCCTCCCTGAGCCCGACCCTTTTTAACGCCTACATGGAACCTCTGGACAGGATAGTCCATCCCTTTGGTGTGCGTATTGTCACCTACGCGGATGATACGCAGCTGGTGGTCTCCCTAGACCACTCAGATGGATCATCCAACACCTTAGGCCCCTGTCTAGAGGCTGTTGCCAGATGGATGCAAGCCTCTTGTCTGTAACTTAACGGGGAGAAGACAGACATCATTCTCCTCGGCAATCCTTCCCCGTCTGTTCTTGCATCCATCTGGCCACCATGTCTGGGCGTTCTCCCCGCCCCTAGGTCCCAGATAAAGAGCCTCGGGATCTGGCTCGACACCGCCCTAGACTTTTCGGTCCAGGCTACCAAGACTGCCGCCACTTGCTTTGGACTAATGAGGATGCTCCGGCGGGTGCTCCCCCTGCTCCCTTTCCAGGCGAGAAGGATCATGGTCCAGGCCCTGATTCTCTCCCGCCTGGATTACGGGAACGCTCTCTATCTGGGAGCACCGGCCTCGGTACTTCAGAGGCTTCAGGTCACACAAAATAGCGTGGCCCGCCTACTGTTCAACCTGCCCCGTCGGCAGTTGGCGAGGAAGGCACTGAAAGACCTCCACTGGCTGCCAATGGCTGCCAGAGTGCAGTTCAAGGCTTTGTGCATTCTGCACAAATCCTTCCACCGTGCAGGCCCAGCGATTCTGCACTCTCTGGTCACGCCCTATGTTCCAGCCCGTTCCCTTCGTTCTGGCACCCTGCAGCTGGCCACCTCTTTTAAAATTAATAGAGCCCGCTGGGGTGGCCGCTCCTTTTCCCACTCGGCGGCCAGACTCTGGCACGCCCTTCCTTTCGCCATCCGAGGAAACAGCAACCTCCTGTCTTTTAGAAAGGCCTTGAAAACGCATTTGTTTGCTAAATCCTGCTGATCTACCCTGAGCCTGCGCTAGCCATTTTTATCTTCAAGCGCTGCGAGGCCTCAGGGTAGTTACGCGCTATACAAATGCAATTTTTCATTTCATTTCATTTCATTTCAATTGCCTTGACACAAATGCAACTTTCACAGTCTTCATTTCACTCGCTTGTGTGAGAACAACTTGCAGCTCAAAATGGCTCTAATCTCTTTTGGCCTTGGTGTTTTCACATTCTGTACTACCTTTTCATTGCGAGGCTGAAGCTGCCTACTTGCATCCTGAGTCTACACTTCCAACATTCAATAAAATAAAAGTGTCCTGATCTTCTTTGGGTGTTTATTGACTGGCATATGCACGGCGTCTTGCAAGAGAGGAGCCTATTGGGAGTTTTATAATGCCTGGAGCAGAAAAACAGTCCAAGGTTCTTCTCAAATAGTCTGTATAACAGAAGGAACAAGCATTTGCAATGCAATAGGTCTCGCATTTGCGAGCGTTTAAGCTATTGTCATTGTAAATGACAATGCCTTTTATTTATCTGGTTTGCTAATTAACACATAAATAAACGGCATTCTCATTACAATGCCAATAGCTCAAACTTTTGTAGATGTGAGACCTATTCAAAGAAGCAGCCGCCATTGTCCCGGGTTGCTCAGAAGGTGAAAGCACACATGGCGTGCTGAATGGTGCAGGAAAGAATGTTGTGCCTGCAGTAGAAGAAACTCATTAAAGAAAATAGTGCTAACAGACTAAAAAAGACATACAGTGTAACAACAGAAATAAAAGGGCCAGTCCTCATGGGAGGTTACAAATGAAGACAAGGTATTACTAAGGAGGGACTAAGAACCATGTTAAGGAATCAGAAGCAAGCATTTACGAAGGGCAATGACAAAAAGCCAATGACAACTGTGGGCAGTGAGTGGCCAGGGCTTCTATTCCATACTTCAATACAGCATGCTACAGAACAGCGCATGTGCTACCCAGGCTCGACCTAATAAATCAATGACTATTGTACCAACTGCTAAATATCAATTCCCTCTACCTCCAGAGGATGGCACTGTGAAAGGATTTGTGACCGGTCAACACATCTAAGAACCGCAAGTGAGTTGGGGTCAAATTTTTCAAATCTAATGTCAACTGTTGGCATTCTAACTCACTTCTGCTAATTCCTGAACATAAACGTCAGTAGAGCACTACCAGAATTATCTCTTTGCACCTGCCTGGAGCACAGCTTTGTCTGTTATGTATTGGTGGGGGCAGGAGGGGGAGTGGATGAGGTGAGTCTCGTTTTATTGATAAACAGTATGTTTCTTCGTTTTTCTTTTACATATTTAAAGCCAGTCTAACAAAGTGCGGGCATTTCGGACCATATGAAGAGTGCAAAGCCTCAGTGTGCATTTTAAAATGTATCTTTCAATGCGGGTTAGACTTTCATTTCAGAAGGGTGAAGAGTATTTCAGGCCCAGAAGGGCATCTGTCTCACTGAGAATTATTTTCAAAAGATGGGGCAGATACTTTTATATTCCACCTGTGTCGCCTATTAACCAGGCTTTCATAGCTCTTTCCTGGCTCTAAGATCTAAATGGAAATATATGTTTTTGATTAACTAAAGAATGAAAAACTGAAAATGTAAGGAAAACGTTCAGGGCTCACGCACCAGTATTGCAATTTCCGATTTGTAAAAAAAGGCAGCAGTAATGTAAGTAGTCTTGCTGGACTGCTTATATATATATATGCTAACAAATTTGATAGCCAATGTGTTCTCTAGGCTTGAAGCTTAAGCAATATAATTTGGTGCTGTGAAACATAAGGCACCTCCTATTAGAGCAAATCAGGGCACTCGCATAAGTAAAAGTGCACTATCCACCTCCCATTTTGAGTAGATTTTACTTCATGGAAGCATGTGGCCTACTCTTTAAAGAAGCAGTGACAGTAAGAGAAATACAATAATAGAAAAAGAGTGATCACTTGAATATTTAATTTGCCGTTTGCCCAAGCGCAATACCAAAGGTACAGAAATTGCACAATTGAGATGCTGAAAATTGTTAAAATAACTTTAAACAGGGAAAAATGAAACAAAGTCGTGATTGTCTTAACATTTTGAGTGTGTGATCATTTTTACAAGCCTTTAAAAAAAGAGATCATTTAAATATGAACGTTTTATGGATGATATAGTCCTCTTAATATGTTATTTTTTTGTTTTGAATATGTATTATAGGCTCAGAGGACTCCTCCTGTTGCCATTTTTGCGCAAACTTGCCCGAAGCGGAGGGGCACATTCCATTCTTCTGCCCTACTTACCTATTGCTTAGAAGAATTTGGATTCGACCACTATGCCAGATCTTGGGTGTGAGGCACCACCAAGTAGCATTACGGATTCTTAGGGGGGGGGGGACCCAAGGCTATATTATCTTTGCATTAAGCAGATTCTTGCATGCGGCTTGCTGCCTAAGGACAGCAAAGTATTGATTCAATTTGCATGTTGGAGTCGATCGAACATTTCCTAGATTGAAGTTTTAATATTTTTGTATACGTTTATGTATTTTTACGGAGTATTTATTATGATTGGTTTTTGGTTGTTTTTATAGGGATACCCCCCTAAATAAACTAAAAGTGAGTATTCACTTGAAATCATCTACAATGTGAATAAATGTTCTGGTCTCAAACCTTTTTGAAAAAGTACAACGTCCCACCTTCTGAAACAAATGTTGCTCTTGCTATGAGTAAGTACTGTGTTTGCATGTGATTTTGGTTTGGTGTTGCTGAACAAACAGGAAATGAGTAACAGTGTTTTAGGGTTGTGAGAACACAAAGTAAAACTAGAGACCAAATAATCTATGGTGTGTTAATAATGGGAAACAGAACATTAGCACAGGCAATGCGTCTATCATATTCAATGTACCATCTTAACTGGAACTGTGAACGTTAAATGTGTGAAAATATATACATTTGCCAATATTCCTTTGCAACTTTCCAACAGATCATGGGCCATATCACATTAAATGAGCAATGCAGGTACGACTTTAATACACATGCACATATCACATGAAGTGAGCACTGGAAGTGGTAATATAAGATGTCTCGCATTTTGTTCTTAAATAGTTGAAGAACTAGAAAAGACAGTGGACAGTGATGAATGGTCGTTTGCCGCAGGAACTTTAAAGGTATGTGCCTTTTTCTGGAAATTTAATAGAATTTGTTAACATATCTAATGTAAACCACATAACATTTCATAATAGCTTACACAAAGCAGCATAAAACAACACATAAAGCCTAACAGGGCCCAACAAAACAAAACAGCCAAAATAGAATGCAACACAACAAACACTACACAACACAACAACATTTCAGTGTAGTAATGCACCACAAAAACACTGCAGCACAAAAAGCAAAATAACACATCACCAGTACAATAAAATACCAACCAACAAATATTCACAGACTCTCTTGTCACACACTAACAAAAATCTGGTGTTCCCAAACACTGCTTTAACAGGCACATGCATCAAAGGAATTTGCGATCGCAAACGGTGCGAATTGCAAAAATCGTCCGTTTGCGATCGCAAACTCTGCTTTTGGAATGCATGAAGGGTGAAGGCCCTCGCAATTTGAGAATTCGCAAATATTTGCGAATTCTCAAATTGCGATTGCATTTAAGGAATCGCAGTTTGCGATTCCTTAAATGCAATGCATGAAACTTAAAAAAATTGCGATTTCGCAATTAGGGGGAGCAAATTACCATGAGGTGAACCTCATGGTAATTTGCGAAAACTTTGAAAAATGCACTTTTGTGCATTTTTCAAAGTTTCATGTTGTGCACACACATGCCCTTAGTGCAATGGCAAGTAATACTAACTATTTGATTCCTGCAACAGATTACTTTGAAGGGATTAGAACTAAAGCAGCTATAATAATGGTCTAGGCGATGAAAGCGCTCAACCTAGTTAGGTTATGCTGTCAAAGTTAAGAAATTATTAGACAAGTGTTGTATTTTACCTTTATTTATTGGAGTCAGAGTTGCTTTATCTAAAATGTTAATTCTATCCCTATTTTATTCTTATTTAGCAATATTATAATTAAGCTTAGTAAGAATTATTTTAACAAGATCTAAAGCTTAGTCTATGGAAGCATTGGAGTCCACGTATTAAACTGAGCAAAGAGAATCAGGATTGGCCTTACCAGATTTTTATTTATATTATCAGGCTGCCTTTGTTTATTCCCATTCTCGTTTGCTTGTTGGCCCATTCTATTCCAATAACTTTTTTACAAGGGCAATGGTGAAAGAGTTAGGGCTTCAGTCCTCATTCTTCTTAAAAACTTGGAAATGAGTCAAAAACAGATTTACAATTTTAAAAGAAATGATTTTGCCAAAAAATGAAATTGGTCTAAAATATAACGTATTTGATTGACACCCTTGTTTTTCAATGTATGTTTGTAGTAGTTTGAGGTGAAAGGTACCCAAACATCTAGTTAAGCAAAAGACATGGGTTTGATACGTTTCTAGATATTTAAATAAACAACAAATAGAGGATGTGACAACAGTTAGCACTGCAGGATAATTAGAGTGCCTCTGCTCAATGGCTTAGCTTTGCACACATTTCCAGTTTTTTGAGGGACTATACTCCTGATGTATGGTATTTTACTTTCGTTTTGTAAAACAACTTTTCAAAAACAATTTGTTTGGACTTGGTAATTGGTATGAGGGGCTACATCAGAAGATGCAGGAGGTAATAACCCCAAAATATCTTCCTAAACTATCATTGGCAATGTGGCGTGTTAGTCGCCCGAATCAGTGAGCAAATATTTCCTACTTCAATCAATCAATCAATCAATCAATCAATCAATCAATCAATCAATCAATCAATCAGGGTTTTGTAAAGCGCGCTACTCACCCGTGAGGGTCTCAAGGTGCTGGGTGGGTGGGGCAGCTCCAGATCAGTTGAAGAGCCAGGTCTGGAGGTCCTTCCTAAATGTGTGCAGGGTCAGGGTGCGTCTCATGTTCACCGAGAGCTCGTTCCAGATTTTGGTTGCGATGTAGGTGAAAGCTCTTCTGCGGGGTACCTCTGCCAGGGCGAGGTCGGTGGAGCAGAGGTTTCTCTTGGGCACGTGGAAGGATAATTGCTCGTTGAGGTATTTGGGTCCAATGTTGTGGAGGGATTTGTAAGTGTGGGTGAGGAGATTGAAGGTGACCCTCTTCTCGACAGGGAGCCAGTGGAGGTCTCGTAGGTGTTGGGTCATGTGCTCATGGCGGGGTGTCCCAAGGAGGAGTCTAGCTGAGGCGTTCTGGATGGTTTGGAGCCTGTGCAGAAGAGTCTTGCTAATTCTGGTGTAGAGGGCGTTGCCGTAGTCCAGCCTGCTAGTGATGAGTTTGTGAGTGATGTTTCTTCTGCAGTCTGGGGGGGTCCACTTGACGGTCTTCTGGAGGATACGAAGGCAGTTGAAACTAGTGGAGGCGACGGCGTTGATCTGGCGGTTCATTGAGAGTGAAGAGTCAAGAATGATGCCGAGGTTCCGAACATGGTCTGTGGGGGTGGGTGGGTTCCCGAGGGTGGAGGTCCACCAGGTGTTGTCCCAGGCGGAGGTGCAGGGCCAGAGGATGAGAACCTCGGTCTTCTCTGAGTTTAGCTCCAGGCAGCTGTGCTTCATCCAGGCTGCCACATCCTTCATACCTTCCTGGAGTCTGGTGCCCTTGGGATTCTTAGTGAACGAGAAATTGAGATGGGTGTCGTCGGCATAGGATATGATGCCTAGCTCCCTAGATGCGTCACGTTGTAAATGGGCCGCAACATATTTGCAGTGGCTTAAAAGTCACTCCAGGAACTTAAAACCTGGCTATTCGATAAATAATGCACTGCCTCCCACAAGCGCCTTGAGACCCTCTGGGTGAGTAGTGCGCTATACAAATTCCTGAACTTGAACTTGAACTTGAACTTCAACTAGTGTCCCTAATAATTGTGTCATATGCACCACATCAACCGAAGGAGATCAGTACCATATTATTTTTAATCACCCAGTTTTGCAACCTGTTTTGGGCCAGATATTTCGGTTATTACGACAACAGCTAGCAAAAAAAGTGATACCAGCTTCACTATTAGTTCTTTTTGAGCTGCTGGGTAATAATGGGGAACTTTTACGAAGTGAACAGACATTTAAGCTTTTTAGCTGTTTTAATTATTAGGTTATTCTTCAATTTTAGAAATCATAAAGGTGCCATTTATTGTTACGGTAGCAAGCTAAAATGATTTTGGTAAGTCAATTGAAACATGCTTATGCCAAAAAGAACAATCAACTGAGGAAACTGGGCAGCTGTGGCATGAAGTCATGGAAAGTTGTGTGGCGAGGGGGAGGGTTCAAGCATTCGCTCTTTAGATTCTTCTTATTTGTAACATTTTTGCCAACGTACTTTCATAACTCCATGTTCGCAAACGCACTATAGCAATTTATTGGTGTCTTTGTACTATATACGATTGCACTTTTTTTGTTGGTAACTGCATGTCTTTTAATATTTATAACATCAGGGCTATAGCACTTTATTTGCGTTTTTGCATTAAAAATGACTGTTTTACCCTTGGGAATGAAATAGCAGGAGTGCAATTGTGCTTAGTCATATATCGTTTTTGGTTTATGTACTAGTGTAGTTTAATATTGGTTATGAGAGACTACCTTTCTCTGTCACATTTCTGTCCATCTATGTCACATCTTATTGTTTAAAATCATTATGTTTATTGTGTGCTTCATTGTAAAGAAGGGATTATTTGATTTGTATCCTGCCACTAAAGTAAAAATATAATAAAAAATATATGTTATACAGTAATCTGTTTCTGGGGCACCCATAGGGAACACATCATACCTCCATGGCCCTTCAGACCTGTCCACATCAGGATAAGGATCACAACATATTTTTGACTGACACTATGGGGTACATTAGGACTGTAACAGTACCAGGACCGACCTACAGGATGCCACCGCCACAGTGTCAGTGGAATCCCTCGTATATATTTCATTGTGGCGGGCGGTGCTGTAAGCAGAACCCGCCACATTGCAATATATGTATGTTGTGCATTGGCATACACAACGTGACAGGCACACCGCGGTGCCTGCCACCTTGCCCATGCCAATGTTGGGGGTACCATACGTAACCCCCAAGTGCAGGCCCCCCAACCCCCTGGGGGCCCACAGTGGGCCTCCAAAGCGAAATCTGCATGCCTTTCCATGGCAGAGTCTCCGCCATGGGAAGGCATTGAAAAAGCCACATACTAATATGAATGGCGGTGTTAAGGGCCTTTTCCCCCCAGTCGGGAATCCGACCGGCGAAAATGCAGCGGTCGGTCTTTCTGTCTGCCTCGGTGCCCAATGCCATATAAATATGGCAGGGTGATACGGGGCCATCTGGCAGGCGGATCGCCATCGCCAGCCTGCTGGTAACCACCACTGGCCCAGCAGTGGCGATCCGCCCATCGTGCTAATGGGCCTCTATTTGTTTTTCTTGATGAGAACTTACAAGCACATGCATCAATATTACTTTTTGCGATTCCTTAATTGCTAAAAATAAGGAATCGCAATTAAGGAATTGCAAAATGCAATGCATCAAGAAATTGCTAAATAAATTGCGATTTCTTAATATTCCTTAATTGTGACTCGCAAATTGCGAGTCGCAATTAAGGAATACCTCCCCATTCATTCCTATGGGCCTAGAGACCCATAGGAATGAATAGGAAACTCAAAACAAAAGATTCTGTGAAAGAAGCCGGAATTAACCAACCAGTAATTATTCCGTTAAAAAATCTAATTAGAAGATCTCGAAGGAGCGGGACGAATTTCTTGTATATCTCAATGGGAATGCCATCAATTCCTTGTGCCTTAGCATTACCCATAGAGTCCAGGGCTTCTTGACATTTTGCAAAAGAATCTGATTATACATACTGACCTGTTATTCCTCTGAAAGTTTAGGAAAATAAAATGAGGGAAGGAACTTTGAGATGGCATCCTCAAAAGCCTCTGCTGGAGCCTGATAAAGTGCAGAATACTGCTTAAAGAAGATCTTTTGGGTGGCATCACCACAGGTGTTGGTAGAATTCATAGCCTGAGCTATCTCCTCCTGTATTATATTCAAATTTGCTCATGTTTTTTTGCAGACCATGCTAAAACTCAATTCACATTTTCACACTTTTCATACACTCTCTGGAATGCAGTTGTTTCTTTTAAGAAGAAGTCACAAAGCTATTGTCTGGCATGAATAAATGGTTAACTAGGTAAAGAAGAGCAAGATCCTAAACTGAAACTGGTTTTCCTTTGCAACATTCTCTTGTAGTCTCCTAATCTGTACTGTATGGGAATCAACTTGAATTCAAGGTGATACTCTGGCCCCTAAAACAGGCTGTAAAAGCCCTCAAAATAGTTAGAGTAAGGGAACATTGACAGCTCAACCTTAAAAGGTTTTCAATAAATACCCAAATATTATGCTTCCATCTCTCATGAGATGAAAGAGACCTATAAAAGTTCCATCTATTGTTTATGTCTTTAGTCAAGCTCATCCCAAGTAGACCAGTGACTATCAAATGGTTTGAAAACCTATTCCCTAAGACATCAGAACCTAGCCTAGCAAAGGAGCAAGAGATGTTTTAAAAATCAGTCTTTGACACTGTAATTGTCTAGAATCTAGATTTGCGTTACTCCAAGGATCTGACAGATCATAATCTTCCTTAAGCCCCTCTATCAGACCCACTGATTAAGGTTTTAACTGGCATTTATCTTTAAAGAGAAGCATCTGTACCCGGGTCCTGAAGCAAATGAAAATCACCATCCATAATAATCAATTCCCTTGCCTCCAACCACAGTGTGTTGATCTGCTGTCAAGGTAGATCTAGTCCTGTATTAGACTATATGAATTATTAAGAATTAAAAACCTATACATTGACACATGCTTTCACCCAAAGCCATCACCCTCGATTATCTCTTTTAATACTCCCAATTTCAAAATGTTAAGATTTTAGGGAACAAAATAACTACTCCCCAACATGCCACCCCAACAGACGAATAAATAGCCTCAGTGTTTGACTTCATGTGAATCTTGTGATAAAAAATAACTTGGATTAAGATATCTTAACCAAGTGGTTGTTGCCAAGTATTTCTATTAACTAGACCATTTATATTGCATGTAATAAGCTTAACTGACCGTGCCATTGCATATAATAGACAGCTTTCTGTTGCCAAACACATAGACATAGACATAATTTGCATTGTGTTTTCATACAGTAAGAGAATTTTGGCTCAATGGTACACCATTTTACCTAAAAACTCATTGCATGCATCCTGACCCTCACCATTACGCAACTCCTACCACTCCCATTTCCCTTGACCACCACCCATGCACACAACACCCTCCTGGAAGAAAATCCCCAGTTCAATTACTCGTCCCCCTTTCTCCCCTAACTTGGTGGGTGCCCTGGAATGGCACATTAAACTCTACTAGGAAAGAACCATCCAGCTCACCCTCACTCCCCAAAATCACTAAAAATAAACCACAGCCGGGAAATAAGTGTCACTTTCAATAGTTAAAAAAACTGAGCATAAATAAAGATTAATGATAAAACCAGTTACATCATTAAACTGTGTTCATCTGGACGTGTTTCAGCAAATCATGAGCTTTTGTGCCTGAAGAAAAGGACTAGAAGCGACCTTTATAAAGCATTTTCCGTTGGGATTGTTGATGGATAGCTGATTGAGATCCAGCTGCTTATAACTGGCTAATCATAGCCTTGAATTCTACATTGAAATCTGAATGTTCTACCATCTTCTGATGTAAACACCTTTTGCTGGATGGCCTTGGAAATGATCTGTTTCTGGTCCCTGAAATTGGAAAGGTTTACCAAGATTGTTTGTGGCTGCTTTACACTCAGGCTTGTATGGAAAGGGACCTGATAGGCCTGCATTTTCGAAAAATCAGCTGAGTAGTCAGTATGTACATGCTTTTTAACCAAAGGTTCAATCAGAGTGCGGCTCCCCCTGCCCAAGTTCCATGCCTGCAGGAATATCAACAAACCTTAAATTTGAATGCCTCCAGAGATTTTCCAATTAATCTAATTTTGATTCCATCGCGGAAAGTTCTTTACCAGCATCCTCTTTTGAAGTCTACTCATGTTGTCTTCCAAATCAGAGACCTGCTTCTCAAGTTGATTCACTTATTTAGAAAAAAGTAAGCTCTTCTAATCAATCCAAGTTAGATGATCATGAAGAGATGAAATAGCCTGCGGCTGAGACATTTTGATATCCCTTATCACCGCTAAAAGAATCTCAAACCACTGGATAGCAGCAGGCACACTGGGAGGAGAGATTTTAGTCTGGGTATCCACCAAAGATAATGCCAGCTGCGGGATAAACGGTTGAGAAAGTCTGATACTGCATTTTCTTTAACAATGGGATGTGGTTCAACCCATTTTTCTGAACAGGAGAATGGTAAACCTTTCCTCCCTTAATTTTCTCAGGAGGCTTAGATGCTTCCAAATACCCAGTGCTTTAGAGTTCACTCAGGTGCTTTTTCTCCATAGACCTAGAAGCAGATGGCATATCCTGGCACTGAAAGTTATTAAATAACAGATAGGTTTGTACTGAAAATGCTTTAGCTCCTGCTACCAGTAACTGTCTCTGGTATACCCCAGAACCCAAGCCAGCCCCCATGAAGTCTCCCAAGCTAGGTTCCCAAACCATCCCTATTGAAAGACGTGTCCTGTCCTCTTCATTTAAAGATGCGCTATGTGAGGTAGACAGCACCATGACGTTTAGAGTGGCAGAGGCCATATCAATATCTTTAACTAAATATTTCCTGCTAAATCCCTCATCTGCAGTACACCGGGTTAGTATGAAGAAGTGGAAAATTTTTAGGCTGACCTCTCTTCTAATTATTTCACCCTGGTAAATCAGAGCATTTTTTTCATGCTGGTTTTTGGAGAGGCTTTTAGCCTACCACAAAGATCCTCTATGAGCACAACATTTCATGAGTTCCCAAGTGGAGAGGCCAGTATAATTGAAATATATATTGCCAGTAAACTACACCCAGATGAAGCAGGGTTTCATTAGGAGAGCAGCCAGCGCTGCCCCTTAACACAAACTCCTTGTGACCAAGAGAGCCCTCACCACTGGAGCTGAATCAATTGGCACTCCTGACTCTTACCTGGCCTCTGCTGCTAGACAATAGGGCAGTCAATAGTGCAGGCTCCAGTCAGCTTAGATTAGATTGAAAACATCTCACGACAGCGCAAGATAGAAAGTGCCTGCTCCCAGTGGAGGAAATACTTCACCAAAGTTCCAGCAAACAGGCTCAGGGCCACTGCTGCCCTGACTGAGGCAGAGATGCAGCATAAAAAGATCGAAACACCGTCAAGAGGCATTAAACATACATCACGCCCGCAGAGAGAAAATACTTGGCGCCCTGCCTCCACCTTGCAGCTGCTCTCATTGGTGTTGCCGCCATATTGCCCCGCCGGCACTCTGACTGCCATGACGGGAACAAGCCTGGATCCAGAATTGCCATTGACACTACTATCTCCACCTCAAAAGAGACCAGCAGTACAGCATCCCTATACAGCAAAGGGAAAGACTCTCGACCATGTTCGTGTTGAAGGAGGGAAAGTGGAGCTGGGAGTCTCAGCAGTGCATGACAGGAGTGCACCACTATCTAATACACATGACCTGACTCATTACTGCTTACAGGCATAGCTCCCAGCTATCAACCTTAGTGAAATGGACAAGCTTCATCAATGTAAAGAAGGGCTGGTTAAAGATGGCAATGTATACTAACCTGAGCACAACCATGTTGCGCCACAACACAATCAAACTGTAACAACATATAAATGCTGCATCTTTTGTTACATATTTACATATAAAACCTCAAAATAAAATATGTATATCTTTTATTAGAAAATTGAAATGTTGGGAGCTCCATTGAAAACATTGGAGTGCTTTGAACATCTAATGGCCGGTAGAAGTCCATAGCTCCAACATTCCAATTATTGTTCCAATTATTGTTCACAGCTCTTTCTGTGAAAAAAGACCTCATGGACCCGAGGGGATTTCAATTGCATTCGGCTCCGTCATACCTTTGTTTTACAAATTAGAACATTCTGCCGTCTAGGGGTGAAATATTCTAATAGCCATAGAACCTTCTGTAGCAGACACTACCAGCCATTAAAGGCTCACAACCTTGTTAAAGGCCCTCGCCTTCAGCTCTGGCCTTTAACGCTGGAGCAGGCCTTTAATGGCATGTAGACCATGCTACGGCGGGCTCCAAGGCTATAATAGATATAGTGCTGTTCTGTTCTCTGTCTTTGATGCAATGTAGCACAGCAACTTTGGTTGCTGCGCTGCATCAAATTAAGTATGATGGAGAAGAAATTACATTTATACTTTCGTTCCATTGAGAAAACAGATTCCAACACTTCTGAGAGAAAATTAATAAATGTGCATCAACTACACATTATAAAAAGATGACAAATACATGAGAATTTAGTTACTGCATCGTAAAAGCATGCAGACAAAGTGTAGTTCAGATGATATTGCTTGCATAAATATTATAGTTTGTGATTTACCAAAATAAAGCAGCTATATTCTATAAACATGTTCTAGGAACCGTGTAAATATTGATCTCTGCCATTATGGAGCTTATCTCTAATCATACTTTATTATATTCATATATGTGTACAACTAATGTAAACTAGTTAATCATTACGATTTTAACCTGAGTATGATGATGACTTCAATTAAATGAATCTTTCTTGTGTAAACGTGAGCACCAAAATGACAAAAGAGAAGTAGGTGCCATGCATTCATAATTAATGATGCCTTCATGAAACTTTCATGGATTGCATTTCATATCTATATTGACAGCATACACATGGAACAAGTCTAATACATTAGAATCTAAAATGTATTTACAAGTTGTTTCTTCAAAAAGTAAAAGTCTGTCATACTGACACATATTATTTGTGAACCATACTAAATGATTTCAAGTGCATCAAAGTCATACTAGAATCATGACATCTTTATATTTCCTATGAATATATTCTTAATAATTCTATACATTTCATGTTATATTAGCATGATTTAAAGTAGGCCAAACTGAATATGTGAAGTTTCTTGACTTGCTGAATCTACTGTTCGTGAGAGAAATCCTCAGTAGACAAAAACCATGAAACACTGTTTTCTTTCCTGAGTTCTCATGTACTGTATGAGATACTTTGCTACAATATTTGCTACAATCCTAACCAGCTGCCTGAGAAACTGCCCTCTTGAATTCGCCTATGTATTTTTGCTAAAGGAGCATTGTTTGAACATTTCATACACTGGATTGCTTAAGTACTGTGTAATTATCCCACCTATTTATTCACATGTTGTGTCTTCTTTATGTCTCCTGATACCCATCCTATACAAACTGACCAATGGACTGAGTGGTCTGATCAGATGAGGTGATCCCAGGAGCTGTCACCTCCAGAACCTAAAGAATATAATATTGCTTGATTTAATGGGCAGTGAGCGGGCAGAGAGAGCAGTTGTTGGAGCTGGATGGTCACGGATTGGCTCTTTGCAGAACTTTCTTTGGCAAAACTTGGTTTGTCTGATGCGGAATCACCTGCGGTGGTTTAAGAACTGGCACATATGCTGTGTGTACTTAGTGGTCTCTTCATTCTGTATGAACTGTCATATTTTATGTTAATTCCAGAACTCTTGAGCTTTGATATCTGATTTAAATTATCCTATTAGATTTTAAACACATTTGACTATAACATTAGTTGTTGATGCACTTATTTACCTTAATTTGATCAACTAAAGTAAATTAACTTATTGACTGAGTTATGACTTTTTTCTCTTCAAATGAATGTGCATTCCTAATTTTAACAAATGACAAGAGGAGATCGTACTAGAGAGAACATCAAATACTAATGCTATTATTCTGCATTGCTTTAACAGAGCTCCTAGTATGTATGATTTTTGCTCGTCTCAGTTTCTTCAGGAGATTTGGGCTTGCCGTGAAAATCTTTTACCATAATAAGTCCTCGCTTGATGACTTTTGGAACCTCTTTTATCCAATCCCTCTCTGCACAGATCAAGATCCATCGGAGGACCAAGAGGGAGAAAACTAATCATTGACAGAGAATGGAGGCAAATGTTATTTGGATATATATATAACAAAACAATAACTAATATGGGCATAGTAACTCTACACAAGTACCTCTGTCCCTCAGGATACATAGTGCAAGGATTACATGCAGTAAGTTTTACAGTAAAAAGATCCACAGTAAGGTACTTGGAGACTTCAAGTGGTTCATACATTAATGAAAAGAGAATACAAAGACGGAGTGTCAACTTAAAAATAAGGTTCTTTAAGCATGACTATATTGCAATCTCCTTTGAAGAGAAGGCTTGAAGCTGAAGTGTTCAATCAGAAGTATACAATATCAGCAAGAAGCAATGATGAGGGACAAGCTTGTTAAAGCACTGACAAATCAGAATAATCTGAATCCAGTCTCTTCAGGAGCCCACAGACGTTGCTGTATAAAGTCTAATCGGAGAGCAGGTGCTCCTGTTCCCTACGTTCTCTTCCTGACACACTCTTTTGCAAGAAGACTACAACATATGTGAGTGTCTCTAAAAATCCAGCATTACTTGCAAAGTACTTATATGATTTATTTCATTTTGGCCTTGATGTGTTTACAATATAGTAATCTATTTTTATACACCCTGTGTGGAGTGTATTTTTGTGGTTTATTCATTGTGTTACTGTGTGAGTGTGTTGCACAAATGCTTTACAAATTGCCTCTGTAGATAAGCCTACCTGCTCTGCACCAAGCTACCAGAGGGTGGGCACAGGTTATCTTTGGAGTGTATCTGACTTCCCCTAACATGAGTGGTGGGTTCTGCTTGGCTGGGGTGCATACCTTAGCCAACCAGATACCCCAATTTCTAATGGAGAATATGAACAATTAATGCTCAGTGTTTGATTCATGTCTAATTTGTGATTTTTATACAGGAGTATACTTGGAAAGAAGCAAATGTTCCATGGTCTCAATGTGCTTGTATTACTGCCAATAAAGTAAAAATAAGACACAGAGGTATGCTATACCCTCTCCATGCACTGCCTATCATATTAGAGCACTCATGACATTTTGTATTACAACATTGATAACATCACTGCAACATCTGAAATTATATCATTGAGGACAACACAGTGCATGGTGGGGCATGAGATATAGTTACTTTAGGGTACTAGTTGAAGTCATTTGAGATAACTATAACTGGTGACTGTTAGTGGTATTGTTTGTTTTAAATGCTATGTTTTAACTAACCTACCTATACCATTCCTTCAACATTAATGAATTTATAAGTTTTTTTTAATGTAATGTAAAATATTGGAATTTCTAACTATAACGTTACTTTAACCTGTTTTTTTCAGTGAATTGTATACTTTCATTTATGGTAAAGTAAGATGTGAATGTCCTTGGGTGGTGCTGGGCACAAGCACCCATCCTAAATCATGCACGGCCATGCTCTGAGCCCAACCCACAGTATGTGCCGACACTGTCACCTCATATGACCTTCAACCGTGCCCTCTGTGGGGTTGGGTGGAGGGGCTGTGGCAAGGCCCTGGTCCCAGAGCCCTGTGGGCAGCCAACTCACTGCCATGTACAGCTAGCTATGTCATGTAACTATATTTGTTGTTTCATTTTAGGAAAGGGAGACCTACTGGCTTTGTCAAAGGGTCAGCACACCAAAATATAAAATGGAGGCTATTGGCTTTACCAAAGGGTCAACACATATAAAGCAGACCTATTAGCTTTGTAAAAACTTACTATTTTATTTTTTATTTTATTTAAAGAGTTTTCTATAGCACGAACATGACCCTAGGGTATTAGAGCGCTTCACATTACATGAGGTAGGTTAGAGACAAGTCTTGTATAGTATAACAAATTCACAGTGATATGACATAATTACGCATACATATTATTACAAGGAATAAGGGAACCCAAAAGTAGCAATAGGTCTGGGACCTTTGGGAGTATAATGTTTCAAACGACAGTGGTCCCACACATTAACAAAAGGTATAGCAATCTGAATGAATATAGACCAAAATTGATATCTATATTTTTAAACTGTCCAGCCGGACAAGATTTAATAGTATAAATATTTATATGTGACAGGAGAGATGAAAAACAATTGGCAAGCGAAACAGAAATCATCAAGTGTAAAGTGTCGACGACGTTTCCCATACTAACAGGGATCGAAACGTCGTCGACACTTTACACTTGATGATTTCTGATACTATATTGAAAAGATCACGTAAAGTGTATTTTACCATCATCTGTTTAAATCTAAAGCACTTACAGACTGCCCTGTTTTCTTCTTTTTTGTTTGCCTTATTTGTATGTCATATGTGATAGTAGGACACAGGCTGTGTTCCGCTTGGCAATTGTTTTTCATCTCTCCTGTCACATATAAATATTTATACTATTAAATCTTGTCCGGCTGGACAGTTTAAAAATATAGATTTCAATTTTGGTCTATATTCATTCAGATTGCTATATCCTTTGTTAATGTTTGGGACCACTGCCTTTTGAAACAATAAGTACGCATACCATACAGCCATAGAGGGTTAACAAAAAATATAAACAGTGACATGAGGTAGATTTAAGATACAACTAGATATCCAAGAAGTCCCTCAAAGCCAGCTGAAGAGCATAAAACTCCAGCTCAGAGTGCTTTAAAAAAACATGGTATGCTTTCCTGGGTCATGCATTCAATTACCCAGGAGACTCACTGTATTTTTTATATGTTGCTTGAAGGCTGCTGTGCTCCCTTCCTACCTCCACAACATTAAAAACAAATGCTTGGAGGTGCCCCTTTCCCTTCTTAGGGAAACCACCAGGATCACACAAATTACACAAAAAAGCCCTCTAATGAGCTGTTGCTTGCAGTAGCAGAGAAATATGAAATGATGGCCTCCTGCCACTTGTTTATTATGTGTGTGTTTTCTTTATTTTTTGTTGTCCCAGTCCCAGTCCCACCCAGAACACACATACATGTGGGTCAAACTTGTACTTGCGGGGGGAGCCCAGGGCCTTTGCTGACCCTGTTGGCTCCCCATCCCACACTCATATTGGGTGCGGGCACAAACCAGCCATTATTTTTCTGTGGGTGCCCACCCAGGGCCCGCACAACATACCCAGTCACTGGAAGCCACCTCTCTAACCAGCAACCATACTCGGTTGCAGCGGGAGCTGGATCTAATACTTTGATCTTGCCCAGGCAGGAGCAGCTTATTTCTCTGCCCCTGCAAGGGACGGAGCAATGTTGGTTTCCATACCTAGGAAAAGCAGGGAGGGAATTGCATGTGTATTGAATTCCCACACTCTCGGAAGTAGGGGACGGCAGAATATGCTGCTAGCAGGCCCTGTGGGATTGAGTGCTAGCAAATGTTTGCTAGAAAAACAGACATTCAAGGTCAGCAGTTTTAGAGCGTTGGTGGCATTGCAGAGTGCCCTATATAGGAGCTACTCTGCACGAAAACTTAGGAACTACCCATAGTTTCCTGCTTCCTTTTTTACTTAATTTACGCAGTGTTCTAGGCCTGTTATATGTATATTTTCACAAAAAAACAAAAGGTTAAAGTGATATTATGATTCACCAGTTTTAGTTCTTGAACTAACAATAACTAGTAACTTCCTCAATTCACTTCTTAAAACCTCACATATTACATCACTCATGACATGTTAAATTACATCCTTGATGATTTCACTGATGACTTCTCTAATAACATAATTTTAAACATCATGTCATGTGCAGCATACACCTGCTATATGGAAATGTGTGCATACATAGCATTGTTGCAACTGTGATCCACCCATTCAGTATGTCTGAACTTTTGCTTTTTTGATCACCCAGTTTTTGACCTTTTTACTGTGAGTGAGTCTGACAACATGTGTCTCTCCCACTCTAATCACATGGCAAATGGACAGCGCATGTTTATCACCAGTGTCCATCTTTTAAGGTAAGGCTGCTGCAACACAGCTAGGGTAAGGGGCACTTGGCTGGTTACACGTGAACATGTTCACACACATGTGCATATGTGTGCAGGCTGGTGTATGTAACTACTGTTGTGCACAGTCTGGAAATTGCACACAGGTAGCCTGGTACAGAGCGGACTGCAGATGATTAAATACTGTCCTGGGGTAGGCGTTATAATGTAAGTGTACACTCATATGGAAAGACAATGTGGTTCACTGTTTAGTCAGTAGTGGCACTTTATTATACACATAGGGGGGAAACTGCCGTAAAGTGCTGTTTCTTTTCCCTTTGGCCGCCAAAGTACTGTGACATATAGAATTGGGGTGGAACATGTATGAGAAAAGCAAATCTGAGAGTTCCAATAGGATATCTGTACAACTCATGGGCCATCCACAATTGTCATATTTCTCTGGCTCAGCTCAGGATCAGAGCGTAGGCCTTTTGGAACCCTGCTGTGCCAAGTTAATATTTCTTTCCAGCAGCATCCAACAAAGGCTGCTCACACAAAACGAATAATTAACAGTGCTTCCTGAGCAGGAAAGAGTGGCCATAAAAATCTGCATTTGTTAATTGCAGGCCACACTGCACCAGGGATGGGGACAGCCTAGGCCCGACGAAAAAAGGAAGAAGCCCAGCTGCATGGAGCCAACACAGGAAGGTTCCCAATCTTTGAACCTTTTATTGGAAAGATCTTGGCCATGGTATCAGCGAGGGGTGAAGCTGAGACCCCAAGAGCAGATGTGACCAGTGACTCCTGGGTGATGCCTTTTTGAATTGTCCCAGAATGCTTTTTAAGAAGGTTGGGACAAAGGTGGACAGGTGATGTGGCACCCTAGGAGAGGTGTGGCGCCGCGGCCAGGGCGACTGACGCTGGAATCTGGGGACCACGGTTCGATCCCCGGCTCCGGCAGCAGGTTAGCCCAGCACCATGTGACTCTGGGCAATAGCTCGCTTAATCTTCCCGACGGCCCCCAGCGCCTAGAGACCCTTACGGGTGATTGTGCGCTTTACAAATGTGGACTTTACTTTACTTTAGGATTCGCCAGAGGTATCTGGCTTCTAGAACCTTCTACCCTCCTTTAAAAACTCTTGTGCAAGGGGAGACTCTCTCTTCACTGCTGAACACTGGGACTGCGACAGTCATGGACAACTGGAACGAAAAACTCCCTGATTCCCAAAAGGACTTAGGAATCATCCCCACTTGACCCCAGGAATAATGGGTCTCACTGAGGGCCATTGAGACTTGCAGCCTTGCACCCTCTGTGGATCAGTAGGTGGAAAGCCCTGGACTCCTGCGCCCAGATATAAAAGACAAGGAGGAGAGCTGGTGCAAGGAGCTTAGTGGAACCAGTCCCCTGCAAAGTACACTGCCTTGGAGGTCTAGAGGATTGCTAAATCTGTTCCTGGTGGCTAGAGCAAGCCACCAGGAGTAAAATGAGCCGAAGATCGTCCGATGAGCCTGAGTTATGACATTTTTGAGATTGGCAAACCTATACTGAAAACAGAGTGTGTGGAACTCAGCTTCATCGTCTACAAATACCCCTGGGGTGGTGCAGGGACTGGGAGTCAGCACAGGATGTATTTATTCATTTGCTCCTGAGAGGGAATGTGCGTGAAGCCCCCTCTCAGTATCCACGTTTACCCCTGGGGACTCCCATCTCCCCAGGGGCATGCAAAGAAAAGCTGAGTGCTGTTGTGCTCACCCCATCTTAGCTGCCTTCTCTCACTCCCTTTGCCCCAGTCTGAGGAGAGTGGGGTGGGACCAACAAGATGAACTCCCTGTCCACAGGATTGGGCAGGGGAGAAGTGCTGCTGGCTCTCATGGCAGTTCAGAAGACTTCTTGTCTAGTAGAGAGTGAGCAAGGGCAGCCAGAGCTTGGCTTTCTGAGCTACTCCCAGGAAATGGAGTCATGTGGGGGCAATGGTGGGACCCAGCAGCCCCAACAAGTTCAAAAAGCATTGTGGGGGGCTGTAGGAGTGACTGCACACCCCTAGGAGTAATGTTTGGACAACTGACCCTACATTTGTGGGGTGAATCAATCAATCATTTGTAAAGTGCACTACATACCCGCGAGGGTCTCAAGGCGCTGGGGGGGGCACTACTGGCCGAACAGTCAGGTATTTAGATTCGCTCCTGAAGGTCAGCATGTCTTGGGTCTGTCGTAGGCTCAGTGGGAGGGTGTTCCATGTCTTGGCGGCGAGGTGAGAGAAGGATCTGCCACCGGTGGTTGTTCTTCAGATGCGCGGGATGGTGGTGAGTGAGAGGTCGGCGGAGCGTAGCTGGCGGTTGGAGATGTAGAAGGAGAGCCGTCTGTTGAGGTAGGCTGGGCCGGTCTTGTGGAGTGCCTTGTGTGTGTGGGTGAGGAGCTTGAAGGATATCCTCTTGTTGATGGGGAGCCAGTGCAGGTTTCTTAGGTGGGGGGTGATGTGGTTGTGGCATGGTACGTCGAGGATCAGTTGTGCTGAGGCGTTTTGGATGTGTTGTAGTTGTTTGATGAGCTTGGTTGACGCTCCCGCATAGAGGGGGTTTCCATGGTTGAGTCTGCTGCTGATGAGGGCCTGGGTGACTGTCTTTCTTGTATCTGTGGGAATCCATCTGTAGATCTTGCGGAGCATGCAGAGGGTGTTGAAGCAGGAGGAGGAGACAGCGTTGACTTGCTTGGTCATTGAGAGTGTTGAGTCGAGGATGATTTCGAGGTTGCGTGCATGGACATTGGGTGTCGGGGCTGCCCCCAATGCCGTCGGCCACCAGGAGTCGTTCCAGGCTGAAGGGTTGGAACCGAAGATGAGGACCTTCCTCTTGACCGAGTTCAGCTTCAGATGGATGGTCTTCATCCAGTCGGCAATGGCCTTCATTCCTTCGTGGAGGTTGACTTTGGCGGTGATGGGGTCCTTGGTGAGGGAGAGCATCTGCTCAGTGTTGTCGGTATAGGAGATTATGTTGAGGTCATGCTGTCGGGCTACGTGTGCGAGCAGGGCCATGAAATGTTGAACAGCGTCGGACTGAGGGAGGATCCCTGGGGTACACCGTAGATGATCTTGGAGGCTTTGGAATGAAATGGGGGAAGGCGTACGCTCTGGGTTCTGCCGGAGAGGAGGGTGATGGTCCAATCCAGAGCCTTGTCTTGGATCCCTGAGGCGTGGAGGCGTGCGCGTAGTGTGCGGTGGCATATGTTGTTGAAGGCAGCAGAGAGGTCTAGGAGGATGAGTGCTGCGATCTAGCCATTGTCCAGCTGGGTCCTGATGTCGTAGGTGGCGGCGATGAGGGCACGCTCGGTGCTGTGCTTGCTACAGAATCCTGACAGTGAAGGGTCCAGGATTCTGTTTTCTTCGAGGTATCGGGTTAGCTGTCTGTTTTCTTGATGACCTTGGCCGGGAAGGGGAGCAGAGAGATGGGCCGGAAGTTCTTGAGGTCTCTTGGGTTTGCTTTAGGTTTTTTGAGTAGAGCATTGATCTCGACGTGTTTCCAGATCTCTGGGAAGGTCGCGGTCTCGAGGGAGAGATTGATGACGTTGAGCAATGGGGTGCGATGGAGCTGCTTGCTCTGTTGAAGACGTGGTGCTGGAATGGGTCTGACGGAGAGCCGGAGTGGATTGTGCGCATGGTCTTGATGGTGTCATCGATGCTCATGCTGGCCCAGGCTAGCAGGGGTTGTGGTCGATGGTGTGCGGAGGGTCTGTTGTGTTGCTGTCTGTTGGGGCTGTCTGGGTGTTGAAGCTGTCGTGAATGTCTACTATCTTGCGGGGGGAAAAGGTGGCAAGGGAGTCGCACAGGGCTTGCGATGGTGGGATGTCGTTGGTGTTGGAGCTGGGGTTGGAAAGTTCCTTTACAATGTTGAAGAGCTCCTTGCTATTGTGTGCGTTGTTGTCGAGGCGGTCTTCGAAGGAGGTCCTCTTGGCTGCCCTGATGAGGTGGTGGTGGTTGCGGATGGCATCCTTTTAAAAAATATATATATATTATTACCATCTTCCCCCTCCATTTATTTGCACAAATAAAACTGATTTTAAAAGAAAGATCGTGAATGTTTAACATTTGCAACTGAATAGTAATGAATGATCCCATTAGCAGTTGAGAAAGGTGATCAAGATGCCAGCTTATCACAGGCACAGTGGTGAGATAAAGGCATACAGGAATGAAACATTGTCCTTGGCTTCTTGTCTTTTTCTCCCATGCTCTATTTACAGGCCTTCCTCCACCTGAACATTTCTGCTAACCTGTGCTATAGTCTCTTGTTAATTAATTCTACAATTCTGCAAACATTACTGGAAGCTGTTTCTGGTGTGTGCATTTCTAAGGCACAATAGAATTTCACGTCCAGAAATATATTTAACCAGGGCAGTGTGCCATGTAAGAGGGTCACCATTTTATAGTTGGCAGTTAGTTTCAGCTTTGCTGTATAAAGTCTTACTTATTTTGATCTTGTTTGATGGGCTGCAAAGGAACCCGAAGCTTGTGTAGAGATGTAACCTTCTCCCAGAAGAGGACATCACCCTTATAAAGGCACTTTCGCGGAGATACTCCCTTGGGAGTTTATTCTAGCGCTCTATAAACACGCAAAATAAATAAATAAAAACAAAGGTATTGTGGAATGTTGTTCTAATCACCTAGACCACTGAAACAACATTACTAAGGCGTTCATAAAATATCCAGTTGTCCATCAAAGTCCAGCACATAATTGAAACCCTCCTCCCAAACAAGGACTCAAGATGCTGGAATAATCAGCCAACAGATTTATAGCAGAATATATATGCAAATACCAGAACTCCACACCTTACCATTGCCAGGACGGTGTTTTTACTGGCAAATGCTCCAGTCTAAAAATCAACTCTATATCAATTTCTAGTTCATAGAAAGTTTAAATTCTCTCTTCTTCACATCTTAGCTACTTTTGTCAGGATCGAAAGACATGAACAGCTCACACCACGTACTGCCGACAGATTGGGCATTCGCTCATACGCTTGACACAGTTGGTGCAGGTCACCATATGCCCACATTCCAGAAGGACGCAATCAATTGGAGAATCCATGCAGATTTTGCAGAGAAGGTCTTCAGAGCCAGGAAGGACAACTTCATCCTGCTGGCGTATTTCCTGCTGTTCGTTGTAAAGCCGAGTAACCCGCTCCATGACCTCCCACTGCTCGCAGCAACTTTTGTAATTGATAAAGTTGCGGACCAAGATCTTCTTCAACTGGCGCACGGTCAAGGCTTTGATATCCTCAGCGCTCGAGAGGTCTGAAAGCGAGTATCTCCGTCCTGGTACCAGAATCTCCTCAGAATCTGTGGACTGCACTTCATCTTCGACTCCCCCTTCCGCTTGGCTTGCTCTGTCTTCAATCGATTGTGTGATGACAGGAACAGATTAATTTGTCTGCGTGTGTTCTGTCCTGTCGCTGGAGGGAAGTATCTCAGCATCTGATTAAGACGACATACTTCCTGCGAACCTCCTATCAACCGGGGTCTGTGATGGGAGGGTGTTCTCCTCCAAAATGCCTGGGTTAAGTAGAGTAGAGGAAGTCCGTGGGTCTCCCGCCGCAAGAGGCTGCTGATTCAACACCAGATCAAGTAAGTCCGCCTTCTCACGACACGTCATGCAGGGTCAAGTAGTCCCAAAGATCCTTCACTTTCATCTTTATCAATTCCACTCGCACAAAGGTCGTTGTTCGGAAGCGCCTGCAGAGGCCGCACAGCCGGGGACCTCCAACGGGCTGGGTGGAGCATGAATTGCAGAAGTTCTTCCCACAATCAATGCAGCTGTGTTTTCTTGCAGCATTTTCAAAGCGCAACCCACAGCCTCTGCAGTTAGACTATGGCATGGAATTGGGATGTTTGCTGTAGCCAGGGTTCGAGTATGCCTGTGTTCGGTTTCCAGCATGTGGTGTGATTTCCTCTGGCTGACTGTCCAAGCAGAACCAATTATAGCAGGTAGCTCACATAGTGGAAAGAAATACCTCAGATTCAAATGGAGAGGTGTAGTTTACCTGTTTTGTTTTCTTCCCTTTGGGCTTTCCTCTGCTCCATGGTGTTTTACCAAGGTTCTATGGCCTGTGGTGGCCTTTCTTCTTTATCCAGCTTCAGAGTTTCCATCCACGGGCCCCGGTGTCGACCCAGCACCGTTGTTTCCTAATTAACTCTCATACCCAGACGTAGGGAACTGAGCACAACTCAGCAACACCAGCTAGGCGCGAGGTTCCGCCCATCGCCGCGGATGGTGTCCTTGTGGGCTGCATGGCTGTCCGGAGTTTGTTCACTGTGCCATTTCTTCTCTAGTTTCAGTCAGGCTTGCTTGGAGGCTAGGAGTTCTGGGGTGAACCAGCTGGCCTCCTTGCTGGTGTCTCTGTGGAGGGCTTCTTCAGCGGGGCGAGGGTGTTGGCGCAGTACTCGATCAAGCATCCGAGGCCGTGGGCAGCTCCGTTTGTGTTGGAGGGTTCGGTGGGTGGGCTGAGAGCGAGTTTTGCGTGTAGTTGGTCTTCGGTGATTTTGCTCCAGCAGCGGTGGGGGATCTTTTGGGTGCGGTGGTGTGTGGTGGGCTTCTGGAATGCGAAGTGGATGCAGCTGTGGTCGGTCCAGGGGAGTTCGATGGTGTGGCTGACAGAGATGTGCGGGCTTGAGGAGAAGACGGGGTCGAGCGTGTGGCCAGCGGACTGGGTGGGCGTTGTGACGAGTTGCTTCAGTCCGAAGTTGGTGAGGTTATCAATCAGGGTTGTGGAGTTGTTGTTGTTCTCAAGGTGAAAGTTCAGGTCTCCGAGGAGGATGTAGTCGTTGGAGGTCAGGGCTTGCATGCTGATCAAGTCGGCGATGGAGTGCTGAACTGGGGGCAGGGTCTGGGGGGTCAGTAGACGAGGGTGCCTCTGAGGGTGGAGTTAGGGTCTGTGTAGATCTGGAAATGCATGTGTTCGGCAGTGCTTAGAGCATCGTTGGTGCTAGTTGAGACCCTGATGCTGTTCTTGGGGACTATGGTGATTCCTCCTCCGACTCCGTTGGTGCGATCTCTGCGGGTGATCTTGTAGCCGTCTGGGATGGCTACGGCGATGTCAGGTGCGGAGGAGTCGTTAAACCAGGTCTCTGTCAGGAAGGCGACGTCCGGGGATGTTGTGTCGAGCAGGTCCCAGAGCTCGACAGCATGCTTGCATGCGGAGCGGGAGTTCAGTAGTGTGAATCGGAGCTGGTTGGGGTCTTTCTTGGCGGGTGGTTCGTCGGCTCTGAGGCTGGTGTCGCTGCAGGTCTGGCAGGTGAAGGGGCCGTGTGTGCGTTTCGGGGCGGCCTTGAAGCAGGTGTGACTCCGTCTGGAGTTGAGAGCGTGCAGAGTGCTGGCGTCGTATTGGCTGTGGTCGTCGTGGCAGGTGCAGGGGCCAGGCGTTCTGGCACTGGTGCGATCCAGGCGCGGACGGGCGCAGACGGGCTTGCCTTAGGGGGGCCTTCAGCACGCCAGCGGCGCGGCCTCGCAGCAGCCGGCATATATGGGGCGGTGGGGGCAGCGAATGGGCAGTGGGCCGTCAGGGGGCGTTGCGGCAGGGGACGCAGCGGCGAGGGCAGTGAGGGACAACGAAGGTAACAGAAGGAAAAGGGGGCCCAAAATCGAGGGGAAAACGAGTGGCACAGAAGGCAAAAGGGCACAAAAAACGAGTGGAACAGAAGGCAAAAGGGGAACAGAAACCATGGAAAAACAAGTGGCATAGAGGGCAGAAGGGCAGAAAAAAAACGAGTGGAACAGAGAGCAGAAGGGCACATAAAAAGTGGAACAGAAGGCAAAAGGGACACAAAAACAGGGAAAAAATGAGTGGCACACAAGGCAGAAGGGCACAAAAAACAAGTGGAACAGAAGGCAAAAGGGGCACAAAAACGAGGTAAAACGAGTGGCACAGAGTGCAGAAGGGCACACATAAACGAGTGGAACAGAGGGCTGAAGGGCACAGAAAAACTAGTGGAATAGAAGGCTAAAGGGGCACAAAAATGAGGGAAAAAATGAGTGGCACAGAAGGCAGATGGGCACAAAAAACGAGTGGAACAGAAGGAAAAAGGGTAACAAAATGAGGGAACAACGAGTCGCACAGAAGGCAAAAGGGCACTGAAATACCAGAAAAACGAGTGGCACATAGGCAAAAAACAGAACACAGAATTACAGCGGTAGCTAAGAACAGACAGCAGAAAGGGCAGAGAGGCACGGGGGCAGCGAGGGGAACAGAAGGGAAAACCGGGCAGAGACACGGGGCAGCGAGGGGTACAGAAGGAAAGACCGGACAGAGAGAGCATGGGGACAGCGAGGGGAACAGAGGGAAGAAAAAGGGGCACAGACCACGTACAGGCAGCGTGGGAAGACAGACAATAGCAGTCACGGACACAACAATGAAAATAAAGGCAATACAATAAAAGCACTAAAGCGGAGGATGAACAAACCTACCTACGGCCTTCCACTGGCCACCAGGGATGAGGCGCATGTGGTAGCCTGAGGGTGGTGGAGGACCTCAAACTTCCTCAGCAGCGGCAGCTGGGGCAGGGAGACACAGGCGGTGCTGTGCGGAGGATGAGCGACCCACCTGGTAGGGTGAAGGAATACTTAACCCTCTAGGATTGTTCACATAATCTTTAAAACCCTCCCAAGGCTGGAGATTCTGCTTTACAGCTGAGGGGTTATTTTTATGATTGCATTTTTATGGCAGGAAAAAATATAAAAACACACAGACACATGTCATGTTCATTTTAAGATGCTTTATTGACATAATAATTAGGGGTGGGTGGAACACTGTAAAAACTCCACAAGATTCTGCGGAGTGCCGCGAGGAGGTGGAATCGGTGCATCACACTGATTCTTAGAGCCAGAAGCTGGTTCCAAGCGTTAAAATCAGCACAAACGCATCATGGGGTGCACCACATGGTGCGGCTTCTTTGCGCAGCATGAATAGATTTTCTACTTGAGCAGCCGCTTTCTCACTGCAAACGGTCGTGAATACCCAAGACTGCCTGTGTTGAGAAAATCTCACTGGGTGTCGTCCTAGCACCTGAAATTCATGCTGGGGGATTCCAATTCTCACTTGTGCTTGCCAACTTAATGAAAAAACTCTGGTTATGTGGCGGTTGGTGGAGTTTTGCCAGAGCTCAGCATTACAAACATAACGCAGAGTGCGCAAAACTCTGTAAACTCTGCTGACTGAGTGAGTTTTATCGCCCACCCGTAATAATAATGCTGACAGTGACCACTGATCGAGGTGACTATGCGTTATTAATATTAAGTGCATTTACACATGATTATTACTGATTATTACATTTATATATGGTGTTTAATTCATGTGGTTTGTTGATATCTTCAACCTTTGACTAAACAATTAGACTTATCTTATATGTATGTATGACCCTTTAGGGGACCAAAGATGATCACGCAATGTCATCAATAGTATTTTCCATTTGCCTAATGTAAAAATGTGCTAATTAATGAGTAATCTTTAGCGTGTGTGTTATAAATGTATGTATCTTTTTTTCTAAAGAAAATGCATTGACTGGACAATTCTTTATTGAGTGTTATTAATGCGTGCCAGCCAGTGGTGATTATTAGCCCACACCACATCCCCTGTAGAGGCCTTGGAATGCTCTGCTTCACTACTCCGAGAGTGTCAATCTCTACAATGGGCTACTTGGATCCCACTAAAGGGAAATTGTGTACCCATTACTTGCTTTGGCCTCACATCTTGCACAACTAATAACCCAATATTATACAAGCATGATAATATCATACATCCTAGAAGCAAGTTTGGTCATGCATGGGGAAAGTTATATTGTGCACCATTTACAAATCAGTGTATTATGAAGTGCAGGTATTACTCTATGATTTACAAGATAAACACTGATAGCACCTAATGTGGATAGCAGAGGTCATGTTCCAATGTAGCTTGTGGCTTAAATCCAATGCCTGCTCACCAAAAATCAGAGAGAAAGGCCAAAGCTTCTGTGGACAATAGATTATCCATCAGTGGCTATCTTGCCCCATATCCATTTAAAATATTTGTAATACAGTGCTATAGATTGATTCAGTGTAGCGAGGACATTTATAAGGTGTGGATGTTTATTTCTAGAACTTTGCTGAAGATTTTGAGGTGTTGGAGATTGTTGAATAAAGCAGAATATAGTGGTGTTCCATTTAAAGGTGGTTTATCTCTCACTGGTATTGTAAGATTGGCTTTAAGGTTATAGGTCATTTTGCCAATCCACATTTACTTCATTTTTTTCACATTTTTTAGGGTTCTTTGGTGAAGCTTACATGGTGCTCAGGTACAATGGGGTGGAAGCTGGTATCATAGTACATCACGGGAGAGCAACATCATACAGATGACACCATTTTTTAAATTTTGGGCGCTGGGTAACCACACAAGTGCCAGGGCATCAGATTGTCTCTACCTGACCCCATATACACTATTGTCAAAGTGTTTTGAGTAGAGAGATACAAACCCCTTGAGTCCTGTAATGGTAGCCACAACATCTTGTTTAGCTTAGCTACCAGCCAATTGATCGTTTGTTACTGTAGGACCAGGACCTGTCCCACAGGATCAAAATGTCCAATGGAAGAAAAAGCTCTCTTGGCCAATCAGAAGGCCCAATTTCTTAATTCTCAGTTCTGCTAAACACCCGTAGGACAAACCACCTTTTATTTTAATTTTTTACGCCCTTTCAAGACCTGAGCTCTTCCTCAAAACACTATTTTTTTTTAAAATGACTGAACGGATTAACACAAAATCGCAGCTTTTTGCCACATTTGGTCCAATTCCTTTAAGCTGTTTTTTCAGTATCAGAGGCCAAATATTCCTATGGGAAACAACAAGGAAAATCGATGTTAACTTGTCCGCCCACACATTTGATGGATAGGTGCAAAACCTTCCATTAAGGAGCTGGGGTGGATGACATTTTTTGGAACGTTTTTGTTAATATGTGTCAAATTACACCAAAGTTAATAGCAAAACAAAAACCACTCTTCCTATGGAAACACTGAACTAACAATAACTACACAGTGGTAATATGTTATTTACTACCATTGTTGAGTGTGGGGAGGGACCCAGATGCCCCTCACATTCTTCACTAATGGTAATACATAGACTGTTATACTCACAGCATCTGTATATATGATATATGCCATGGTATTTTCTCATTTGAACTTGATTTATCAAACATTATTTAGCTAAGACCTGGATGCAATAGGTTACATTTTAGCATAATGGTAAAATAACATGAAAGAGTCAACATGACTATTAGTAGAGCTGCCTCAGCATCGCTGTGTCTGGTCAGTTGAAATGCTGCTAGGTCTTTTTCTCAACATGGTGGAACTTCTTCTAGGAAGCATAGGGTGACATTTAAATATTCTACTTCATTATTTTCCTACTTTATTATTATTGTTTTCACTTTTGTGTAAAATGTGTTTGCTTCAACATAATATTAATGTAATTCTTTCTGAGAACAGACAGTAGAATTATGAATAAAATTCAAAATAGTTTTCAACCAGCCAGGTGGTAAAACAGTGTGGAGGGCAAAAGTGAGTCCTCTGCTCATTGCACTAGAGTCAATGAGTTGCCCTGGTGACTTCAAGGTCTCTGTCATTGCTGATGCGGCGTCCCCAGCAGCCAACTTGCTCCCTCCTCAAATGTGTCCTATTCATGCTACTCTCATTACATAAATGCCCTCAAAAGTCTAGCACACAGTGGGGTATATTCACAAGAACGTGTTCTAAACATCACCAAAAAGAAAGCGAGCACATAATTTACACATCGCAGCCTATCGAGGGAAAACAACCCCATGTCAACGTGGAATTCACAACAAGACGGTAGCCAATGTCTGCGATACAACCACCTCCACGGAGATAAAAACACAAACCACAACACAAAAAAACGTGTGAAGAGCCCATTCGGGATGCGGAAAGCAGGGATAAGCACCGCCAGGCCCGTGACACACACAGCAGGCGTGAATAAGCACTACAAAAACCTGAAAAAAGAGACAATCCAAATAGAAAACAACAGCAAAGCACAATGGAGGCAACCCGAGCCACCATACAACCCCACAAGCCCCATTGGCAACAAAACATTGTACATGGCAGGACATCTCGGACAAGTTGAATGCAGCCTGAGATCGAAGGTGGACAATGGAAGAAAACCAGAACATCCGGAATAATATGAAACGCACAAACAATCAGAAACACGCTGACAACAAGAAGACAGCAATGCACACCGAAGGTGGGAGGCCAGCCCACACCAGGAGCTGGATGACATGTTGGAAATGGTGTCCACCACATCAGTCTGGAGACGGTGGCAGGACTCGCGGACCAGAAACTGCCCAAAACAGACAGAACAGTAACAGGGAGAGGAACTAGCTAGGACCTGGGGGAGATGGGCACAATGGCACACATGAACAATTAAGCACAGCACCACTGCAGACAAACCATGCCCAAGAGGAACAACACCAACGAAGAGCACAAGTCACACAATCCAGCAAAATCACACCACAGAAAAAGCACAGAAGTGAAAACCACACTGCCTTAAGGGGAGAAGGGTGAGCCAAATCAGAGCTGAAGGGACATCTCACACACAATGCAGCACACACACATTGGAAAAAGAGCACCACACCCTCGAAAACAATGTGGCACAAACACCAACATTTGCACACCCAATCACAGGAAACACATGCCGGTAAACGGCCACATGCATCTGGCTAAGCACAACACAGGGACATGACAATGCACAAGTACAAACCCACAGTCCTGATGGGTTAGCAATGCACGTATGGCAGGGAGCCAGAGAGTCCATGACACACACATTGGCATACAAATCAAGACTCAACACAGTTGGAGACAAGTGAAAGTGCGAATACTTTATCAACAAGTGTGTGTCAGTATGGCCAAGAGAAGAGCCACGATATGCCGACCAATGCAGCAGCATGTCTGAATGAGGAATGTAGGAAAGCGCCCATGACCACCTCGGGGCAGTCCATCACCAACACAAGTCTGTGCCAACCCGCGTCAGTTGTCCGCGCATGGATCACAAGTGCAGGCCAAAGCAGCCATGTCCACTGTTGTCTTGGGACATGTGGCCAGATTCCCAATATGTAACCAGGCTTCAGGACACGTGCAATGGGTCACATCCAGTTGTGGCTGCAGGTACCTTTCACTTGTCCATGAACGCGAAGCTGCGTAGGCCAACATCTCCAATGAGCGATCGTCGTCCACTACATCTGACATTTCGTCAACGAAATCCATCAGCAGACCCCGACAGATGTGCTGACTCCAACCACTGGACCCAATGTGCACCAAAGCCCAATCGGGTTGTGGATCAGTGTGCTCGCTGCACACCAGGACTTGTGCAATTTCCCAGGTCAGTGTCCAGCCTGCATGCCAAACATCCATGCATGCTATAAACAGGCATCATGGTGACACTCTTGGTCATGGGCCAGCATGGGGGCGAACATACATGTCATAATCCAGGTCAGCTACAGTTGCATTGGAGAGACAGACATCCATGGACCACTCAAATATGCACTAGTGACAGTGCAACACAGACTGAACGCAGGTGACGTCCGCAAGGCGGAAGCTCAGCCGGTAACTGATCCGCAAGACGGCCAACGGCAATGCCCCTAGTACATGCAGCAGATGTGCACGGTACAGGTCCACGTAACTGGATCCAGGCATGTGTTTGAGATGGTCTGCCAGAGCGTCAGTGGTTCTTCTAGAAGTGGCACTGGCTTGACCTGCACCAGTCGTGTGGATGAAAGGGCACAGCCTGGGGCAATGAGAAGTGTCTGTGTGCAACAGGTGCAGGCCTGGGGTGGGGTGGGAGTACGCCTGAAGGCCATTTCACGCACGCCAGCTACAACCAAGGACAAATTTGTGTGAAATGTGTAAACGTTTGTCTCACTTTGGGCAGTGCGTAGTGTGGGAGTCACAAGCAAATGCCATTGTATCTGTCAGGGTGTGCTGGCCACATGCCAGTTCCTGCTCGGAGCTGCAGAAGTGCTATTGCCTGATAGTTCATATAAAGGACCTTTCATCCCTACAGTAACTTCACCATCTGCATGCATACAGGAGATGCACAGGGCATGGCGTGGGTGTGATGGGATGTCTGCAACCCTTGAAACACCGTGACGCAGACCTTTGAAGGTGTGGGGCCACGTGAGCATAGGCCAATGGACCGGACAGGGCGGACACAGGTGCCCAGCCTGTGGCTGGCTGGGGTCACGCCACAAATGAGGTCAGGCAAATGACTCATGCATCGCAGGGCTGATACACATAACACTTGGCATGCATGTGCCAAGACCCTGACTGGTTTTGTACTCCTACATATCCTCGTATGTGGGGACTAGCCTTCCTGGTGCATGCTACATTGCAACATCGACTACTGTGGCCCTAGTGGTAACTACACCCCAACACATAGACACACTTACCGCACTTCCTGCCCAAGGCCAGGTCCGAGCCAAGCCCTGCACCCCTGCCTATTCTGCACGCCCCTGTGCTGACCTGACGTACGCAGGACTAGCACACGCCACTTGTGCATGCAGGGGGGTGCGTGCAAAGCTACATGTCCAGGGTCACTGCCAACGCTGAGGTGACATGGTAACATATGCTGAAGACAGCACACCGTGATGTTGCAGGTCCTGTGCCCATCATGCTGACACAATGCCCACACGGAAACACTTGCTCAGATGGTGTGACTGGCTACGTGCACATGTGCAGGGCCACATTTATTAGCAGGCACACAAACTGAATGATACCTGTGTTGGATGTGTGTGGGGTGTGTGAACACCACCCGGCAAGGGCTGCCTGGTGCAGTCAGAAATTGACAACAGTGTACATCGTAAAGGACACAACCATTCAACCATAAAGGCCCCATGACTTCTGCTGCACAGAGTTAGTGGCCCCGGATGCACAGCTACCTGCACTGGCCTACCGTCACGGGATGTTGACTTGCAGGGCTCTGGGGCAGGGTCACGAGTGCAGAGCAGGTTCTCGTAGATGTAAATGGAGCTTTTCACTGAGTGTCTCGGTGGACAGTGGAAGGTGTACCCCCAGGGCATGATGCTGAGTGCAGGACCACGCTCGAACAGTCACTATGGTGGAGATGAATGGAACGGAAACATGTCGGAAACCAAGTCCGGTCCAGCATGAGGAAGATGCAGGAAACCACCAGGCCATGGACTCAGATGCCACCAAGGTCCACCAGATAGTGCCCATGACTCATTGCGCACAGAGTTAGTGGAACCAGTGCTGTTAGGGGGATGCAGCCTTCAATGAGGCGTGTCAGATGGAGTGGACTCCTCCAGATCTCACCCAAGACACAGTTCCAAATGTGTGACCTACTAGACCACAGTGTAGGCCTGAGGTAGCGGGCAGCACGGGCCATTCACCGAGTGTCACTGGATTCAGTTGGATGGACCCACCGCCCTGCGTAGTTCAGGTTTAGTGGCACCACAGGATGTGGTCATCAGGGCTGATGGCACCAGGTCAGTCGTTGTAAGTGTTCGGACACCTCCGTGACTATGAACCGGTTTTCGTCCAGCCTGAGCCACATCTTCCTCTTACTCCTCTCTGTGCATTCACTGGTGTGGATGCTGGCATTCATGAGTCACGACTAATGCTGGATGTGGGACCAACTGGTCCACAGGGTAGGCCTGGACCCGCATCCAGGTGTGGCCGGCCGGCGTTGAGCAGTATTAGTGGCACCTCATGTGGCTGGCTGGTGTTGAACAGGGTTAGTGGCACCTTGTGTGGCCGACTGGCATTGAACGGGGTAAGTGGCACCTCGTGTGGCAGTCTGGCATTGAACAGGGTTAGTGGCACCTCGTGTGGCTGTCCTGCCATATGGAATTATGCCTCACTGATCGAAGGGGGTCTGGTGCTGTGGCCGCTGCCACTGACTTGGGGTCACTGCCATTCAGGACTCAGTATTAAAAAATAACAATTCCCAACAGGTATCAGTTTGAGGCAGTTAAATAATGTATGCAACCAGCATTACATGAACAGGAGACAAGGAGGCTCGGAAGGTTTAAAAGCTTGTTATTCACCAATTCAAGGGAGGGTGTTTCACATAGAAATACAGTTAGGCAGCACTGTACAGAGATAATCATGTGACAACCTGAAGGCACTTGGTGAGTAGTGATATGTACAATAGGTGAAGGTGAAGAAGCAAGTGCTGAAGGTGGACAGCGTGAACGGCGCAAGGTGACAAATAGTATAACAATGATGGCTCTGCAGGATCAAGTTACAATCACTTAAATCATGAAACAAACAATTTTACAGGAGCACAAAACGTAAAATGCGCCATAGAATTGCGCTGTGATGTCGATGGCGTTTCGATCCCCGTGAGTCGGGATCGTCATCAGGACTGGGTTGTCGAATTCAGCAGTGTTGTATACGCAATACCAATCGCGTGAATTGCTGGAAGCCTGGCGGTGGCTGCAGGTACGGCGTCTGATTTGGAATATGTGCAGCCACGGGCTGGATCAAAGGCGCTGCTCGCGGTGAATGCGGAGCTCCGCATTCACCGCGAGCAGCCCGCACGATTGAGAGCCCTCACCGCCTCTGGCCGCCCTGCTTTATTCAGGCGCAGCCCCTTTGATCCGGCCCTCCTCATATCCTGCTATTGTGTGTCTGTGGTGCCATGCTGTGGCTGGATTGTGGGCATGGCAAGGCCAGATTCCCAATGGAGTTATGTTGTCATGTCCGGTTGGTTGGCAAGTTGTGTGTCATGTTGGATGTAGTTGTGCTGCATGCCCATTGGCAGTGTCGTGAGTTGCATGACTGCGGGCGGCAGGTGCGTTTCAGGTGGGTCCGCTGTCTTTGTGTGCGCTGCCTCTCTGGTATTCCTGGGGGGAGGGTGGGATGTGTCCTGGGGGTGTCCGCGTTGCATGATCATTGTCTCCATGGCATCTGTGAGTCTTCAGGTGTGGCTCTTGGCTGGGCTCCCTTTCATGCTGCAGGTAGTCATCTTGCTTTACACCAGCAATGAGCAGGTGTTAATTCCCTGCTGCTACCGTGGCTTATAGCCTGTTTGTCTTCAGCATCGCGGATCTGGCAGTTAGTTGTGAAAGTGGTGTTGTGGTTTTTCGTGTGTTTTTGCATTAGAACTCCTACTCTGCATTTCATTAGGGTTAGTTGATGGTGTCCACGTGGAGATACATTTTGGGGAAGTTATCGCGGGAATACTGGTGAGGTCTGTAGTTTGCACCAACTTATGAATGGGGTGTTAAATCTAGCTCCACATTTGTTGCGTTACAGTGGGTATAATTCGGAGTTGTGCCCTTGTGAATATCCCCCAGTGAGTCATATTCATACGTTTCTTGACCTCGTTAAACCCCCTGCAACATCTTGTGAATTATCATTTTGCTGGCAGTATCTGGAGTTCTTAACAAGGGTGGGGATATCCTTTTGTGATGTTCCTCTATAGGATTTCACCACTAGGTAAATACATTGACTAGTTAAATCAAAGTCTGAGCATCAAAAGTATTGATTGGGAAACTTCAAACTAAGGTGCCATGTTCGCCTGAAATATTTTAAAAGTGCAGGGTGACCCAAGTCATTACAAGCAACAGTAATGCTGTTAGTAAATACGGGATAGCACGGTGTTCTACCATGAACTGGCCATTTTCGTGAATTAAACTGAGAAAAACATACTCAAAGTGAAAAAGTGCAAAATGTCCTGGCTAAAACAACTACATAGTAGTCAAATAGTCAACAGTATTTGTCTCAAGAAACGGAAGTTCAGGAAAATGGAGCCATGGTTCACTAATCATGTTTTTTGTTAATGAGATTAATTAGAACTATAAAGTTATTTTAAAAAATATATGAAAATCCATAATTTTCTTTTTTACACATTTACATTTGTTTTAGTGGCTATGACGTATATTATGTCTAGATTTGAAATTATAATGTTTTAGCTTTTTTTAAACGCCCTAGTTCCTTGTTGCTAAAAATGCAGCCTCTTATATTTATTTTCTATATCGATTAACTTTTGTTAAATAAATGAGGCTCCTTTTTAGAAATTCTCTTTAAAACATCCTCAAAAAAGTTAAATATTTCAAGAATTTGCATGTCTGAAAAATCGCTATGGAGGTTACTTTCTATCATAACAACTTTGTACTTCATCTTCTCGGCAGAGCATGAAGCAGACACTTTTAAAGAACGACAAGTGATGAAAGCGTCTTGCACAATGGTAAAAGATTACATTGACAGGTCCGTGCCCTGATGTGCTAGGTGATGCATGTCTCAGGACTGATGATTGCAATAAGACTTGGCAAGCTGTGCCTCTGTTTTGTAAATCATCATTACAAATGCAATGATATTTTTAAAGAGGTTGTTAATTGTATCTATATAAAATAGCAAATGTTACTTTTATATTGAATAATTGTTACAAGATTTTACACTGCTGAACATGACAAAAAAGCATTTGCAAAACCAATATGCTTAGCTTGAATGTCTTTATTATTTGCCTTTATAGCATTATGATGGCTTTCACATGCCCGGCCCTCCAAAATCTAAGTACTACGTTGTATTTCCTTCAACGAACTGTATTTTGCTATGTGCCACACACGGTCAGGTGTGCAGCATGGTCTGGAACTAAATTCTGATTCCCGGTTTCGTAACGTCACCGTTTAGGAAATGCAGGAAATACAGATAAGAATTGAAGCACTTTCTTTTCAGACAAACTTTCAGACCAGAGACTATATTGTTCCTCCATGTGTTTGTTTCAAAAGCTGCTGTATCATCCTTCCTCTCTTAAGGCTTTCAGAATCTGTCTTGGGATAGAGCAAAGCATGTACAAAATATTAAACTACATTAAAATCGCATGAGAAAGCAGGCTAGGTCAATAACACCTTACACCCATAAAATACAAATTCAACATTCTGCTGCCAAGTGTTATCATTTGAGAAGTAGATACACCCCCACTGCACACATCTACAAATAGTGGCCTTGAAAGTCACAAATATTGCAACACAGAGACAGGTTCAGAATATGTTCAGGGTTTATACTTCTTAAAAAAATAATGGGGTCAACAAGGATCAAGCAAGAGCTACAGTGACCAAACAAACAAAACATATATTTTGTATGGATTTTTTGTACCAGCTACTTTGACACTTAAATAGAAATGGCCCTTTGAATAACTATACCTGGTATGAGCAACCACTTCAAACACCTTTCGGAGGGTCTTCACCACCTTCCTATTGGAGGACAAAAAGTGCAACAAACAAATCCAAGGTCCAAAATGTGTCAGACTGATATCTACATAGTGAAACTCTCTGTTCCTTGAGAAGTAAGAAAAACTCTCTTTAATAAGCTTATAAAACAATACTACCAAGGGAGATGCCCCGTGATTATCTGTACTGGGAGCTTTTTTAATAGCCCTCATTGGCGTTCAAAAGTGCAAATAGCCGTAATCCTACCAAGGAAAATGGGCCAACGTCTTCCATGGTTTAGTAGTAAAACACAGCCATAATGGTGGTGCAAGGTGTCTCTTATGTCTTGTCTCTAGTGCCACTACAACTGTTGAAGCAATGACAGCTTTGCATTAGTAGTTCCACTTAATATGGCATTAGACTGGAACAGCAATAGGCAGTTAGGTACTGACCATACCCCTGGAGCAGCGCAGTTTAGGCTATAGCCTTATACACCGCAGGATTTCAATTATATTCTCGCAGCATTATACTCACAGTGTGCCTTAACTTCATTAACGTGTGTGAAACGTTTAAACTTATCAATGAAATGTAATCAATGTAGAGACTAATATGTGTGAGAAAAAACGTAGGAAATAGATACATTGACGGACCTTTAAAGTTTCAATCACAATATATTAACAAAAAAAATGTATTGGTACAAACATATGTATCCATTTTTTTTATATAAATATGAATTATTACGTCATCATTATGTGTATATACAGAACATTTGTAGAGACTAAACATTTATACACTTGAGCGCTACTGTTCAGTTTAAATATGTAAGCATGTATTCATATTTATGCTTTTGCGAGTATACTTCAGAGAGAGGAAAGAGGGTTACACAAAGAAGCAGGAGGGATAGGAAAAAAGCAAGAGAGGTGCAGAAAGAACCAACAGAGGTGCAGAAAGAGGCAAGAGGGTTGCATAAAGAGACGTGGAGAAAGAAGCAACAGAGGAGATTACATAGGCACACGAACTTCAGAAAGAGGCCATAGAGGTGTAAAAAGAGGCAAAATAAGTGGTGCTGGAGAAGTGCAGAAAGAAGCAGAAGAGCTGCTAAAAGAGGCAAGAGAAATGCAGAAAGAGGGAAGAGGGGTGCATAAGAGGCAAGAGGGGTGCAGAAAGAAGCAATAGAGGTACAGAAAGAAGCAAAAGAAGTGCAGAAAGTAACAACAGAGTTGCAGAAAGAGGCAAGAAGGGTACAGAAAGAGGTAAGAGAAGTACAGAAAGAAGCAGAAAATATGCAGGAAAAGGCAAGAAAAGGCAAGAAAGGTACAGAAACAGGCAAGAGAGGTGCAGAAACATGCAAGAGAGGTGCAGAAAGAGGCAAGTGGACTGCAGAAAGAGGCAAGAGAGTTGCAGAAACAGGCAAGAGAGGTACAGAAAGAGGGAAGAGGGGTGCAGTAAGAGACAAGAGAAGTGCCGAAAGAAGCAACAGAGGTCAAATAACAAAAGGGCTCCGGATGGTGTTACCAGGGAGATTCCGGAGGTCAGTTTCTATACCTTTTGTGGACCTGGGCTGATGAGGACAAAAAAAAACAGGGTTGCAGAAAGAAGCAAGAGAAGTGCAAAAAGAAGCAAGAGGGTTGCAGAAACAGGCAAAAGAGGTGCAGAAAGAGGGCACAGGGCAGAAAAGGTCATGTCTGATGTTTAGATCAGTGCATGGGTAGTGCCTTGGTAAAAATATGACTGCATGAGTAATGCCTGGGTTATTGGATGAGTGCATGGGTAGTGCCTGAGTGAATGGTTGAGTGCAAGAGTAGTGCCTGAGTGATTGCATGACTGCATGGGTAGTGCCTAGGTAATTGCATGAGTGTTTAGGTAGTACCTGAGTAGAGGATGGGTGCAGGGATAAAGCATGGGTCATTGGATGAGTGCATACATAGTACCTTAGTGGATGGATGAGTGCATGGGTAGTACCTGAGTGAATGGGTGAGTGCAAGAGTAGTGTCTGAGTGTTTGCATAAGTATATGGGTAGCCTCTGGGTGATTGCATAGGTGCAGCTGTACTATCTGGGTGATTGGATGAATGCATGGGTAGTGCCTGAGTGACTTCATGAGTGCAAGGGTATATTCTGGGTGCTTAGATCAGTGCATGGGTAGAGCCTGAGTAAAAGATTATCTGCAAGAGTAATGCCTGGGTCATTGGATGTGTGCATGGGTAGTGCCAGAAGGAATGGATGAGTGCATAGGAAGTGCCTGGGTGAATGGTTGAGTGAAAGGGTAATACCTGAGTGAATGGATGAGTGCATGGGTAGTGCCTGGTTGATTGCATTAGTACAGGGGTACTGCCTAGGTGATTGGATGAGTGCATGGGTAGTGCCTGGGTGACTTCATGAGTGTAAGGGTAATGACTGGGTACTTAGATCAATACTTGGGTAGTGCCTGAGTAAAAGAATGACTGCTGCAACATTAATCCCTGGGTCATTGGATGAGTGCATGGGTAGTGTCTGTGGGGTTGCATGAGTGCAGGGGTAGTGTCTGAAGAAAAGGATGACTGCAAGAGTAATGCCTGGGCCATTGGATGAGTGCTAGGGTAGTGCCTGAGAGAATGGATGAGTGCATGGGTAGTGCCTGAGTGATTGCAGGAATGCATAGGTAGTGCCTGGGTGATTACATAAGTGCAGGGGTACTGTCTGTGTGATTGGATGAATGCATGGGTAGTACCTCACTTGCTTCTTTATGCCCCTCTCTGGCTTATTTCAGTACCTCTCTTGCTTCTTTTTGCATATCCCTTGCGTCTTTCTCCATCTATCTATCCTCTTTCTGCCTCTCTTGCTTCTTTATGTACTTCTCTTGCTTCTTTTTGCACGTGTCTTGCCTCTTTCTGCACCTCAGCTGCCTCTTTCTGTACCTCACTCTCTTCTGTCTGGAACTCTCTTGCTTCTTTCTATAATTATCTTTCTTCTTTTGATACTTTTCTTCCTCTTTCTGCACCTTTCTTCCTCTATGTGCACTTGTCTTCCTCTTTCAGCACCTTTCTTCTTCTCTCTGCACCACGTTTGCTTTTTCTGTACTTCTCTTGCTTCTTTCTGCATTTCTCTTGCTACTTTCTCTGTCTTTCTTGCTCTTTATGCAACTTTCTTCCTCTTTCTTTCTTCCTCTGCAGTTTTCTTGCCTCTTTCTGTAGTTCTCTTGCCTATTTCTGCATCTCTTTTGCTTCTTTCTGCCTTCTGTTGCCTCCTTCTACACATCTGTTGCCTCTTTTGTCACTACTCTTGCCTCTTTTTGCACTTGCCTTGCTTCTTTCATCACATCTCTTGCTTCTTTCTGTATATTTCTAGCGCCTTTCTCCACCTCTTTTGCTTCTTTCTGCACCTATTGCCTTTTTCATCACTTCTCTTGCTTCTTTCTGTGCCTTTCTTTTTTCTTTCTGCACTTCTCTTTCTTCTTTCTGCACATTTCTTCCTCTTTCTGTACTTCTCTTGCCTCTTTGTGCATTTCTCTTGCTTCTTTCTGCACTTCTCTATCCTATTTCGGCACCTCTATTGTCTCTTTCTGCACCCCATTCTCTTCTTTCTGGACCCCTCTTGCTTCTTTCTCCACCTCTCTTGCTTCTATGTATACTTCTCTTGCTACCTTCTGTACCTTCCTTTCTCTTGCTGCACCTTTCTGTCTTTTTTAGCACCTTTCTTTCACCTTCTACAATTCTCTTGCCTCTTTCTGCACCCCTCTTGCCTTTTTCTGCACCTCTCTTGGTTCTTTCTGAACCTTACTTGCTTGTTTCTGCATCTCTCTTGTTTATTTCTGCACCTCTCTTGCCTCTTTATGCACCTCACTTGCTTCTTCCTGCACCTCAATCACTTCTTCTGTAACTCTCTTACTTCTTTCTGCACTTCTCTTGCTTTTTTTCTACACTTCTCTAGTTTTTTCCCTGCATTTCTTCCTCGTTCTACGCCTTTCTTCCTCGTTATGCACCTCTCTTGCTTCTTTCTGCGCCACTTTTGCTCCTTTCCCTGCCTTTCTTCTTCTTTCTGCATCTTTCTTCCTCTTTCTGCAGTTCTCTTACCTCTTTCTGTACTTTTCTTGCCTCTTCATGTACCTCTTTTGCTGCCTTCTGTTGCCTCCTTCTGCAAATCTTTTGCCTCTTTCGGCACTACTCTTGCCTCTTTTTGCACATCCTTTGCTTATTTCATAACATCTCTTGCTACTTTCTGTATATTTCTAGCGTCTTTCTCCACCTTTTGCCATTTTCATCACTTCTCTTGCTTCTTTCTGCATTTATCTTGTTTCTTCATGCACTTCTCTTGCTTCTGTCTGCACATTTCTTCCTCTTTCTGCACTTCTCTTGCCTCTTTGTGTATTCTCTTGCTTCTTTCTGCACCTCTCTATCCTATTTCTGCACCTCTCTTGTCTCTTTCTGTACCTCACTCTCTTCTTTCTGGACCTCTCTTGCTTCTTTCTGCAACCTCTCTTTCTTCTATCTGTACTTCTCTTCTATCTTTCTGTACCTTCCTTCCTGTTTCTGTACCTTTCTGCCCCTTTTGGCACCTTAACTTCTCTTTCTACACTTCTCTTGCTTCTTTCTGCACCTCTCTTGCTTCTATCTGCACCTCACTTGCTTTTTATGCACTTCTCTTGCTTCTTTCTGAGCCTTTCTTCCTTTTTCTGCACCTTTCTTTCTCCTCCTGCAGTTATCTTGCTTCTCTCTGTAAGTCTCTTGCACCTGTCTGTACTTCTCTTGTTTCTTTCTGCATCTCTCTTGCTTCTTTCTGTTCCTCTCGTTCTACTTTCTGCATGTCCCTTGCCTCTTTCATCACTTCTCTTGCTTCTTGCTGAACCTCTCTTGCTTCTTTCTGCACTTCTCTTGCATTGTTGCACCTCTTTTTCTTCTTTCATGTACCTTTCTTCCTCTTTCTGCACCTCACTGGCCTCTTTCTGAACCTCGCTCTTTCTTTCTGTACCTCTCTTGTTTCTTTCTATACCTCTCTTGCGTCTTTCTGTACTTTTCTTTCTTCTTTCTGCACCTTTCTTCCCTAATCTGTGCCTTTCTTACTCTTTCTGCACCTTTCTTCCTCTTTTGGCACCTTTCTTCATCTTTCAATACTTCTCTTTTTTTTATTTTTTTTATTGAATTTATATTGCGCTCAGCTACCCGCAATGTGTTTCCCGGCGCCAGGGACAGACAGAAGAAGAAAAACAAGCAGGTGCAGAGGAGAGGATCACAACAGAGAGAATCAGAACAGAAAGGTCTTCAGTTTTTTGCGAAAAGCTAAAAGATTTGTTTCAGATTTTAGCGCCAGCGGGAGAGCATTCCACATCTTTGGACCACGATATGCGAATGAGCGGCCTCCCATTTTTGCCAGTCGGATTCTTGGAATCAAAAGATTGCCATTGTTAGAAGACCTAAGGGAGCGGCCAGGAATATAAGGCTGGGCAAGATTGCGAAGATAGATAGGGGCAGAACCCTGACGGATCTTAAACATAAAACACAAAGTTTTAAAGATCACACGATCCGAAATTTTTAACCAATGTAGGTCACGCAAAGCTTGCATTGCGGACGTACTCCGTGGAACATTGCGCAACAGGCGTGCGGCTGAGTTCTGTACCATTTGAAGTTTATTGATGGTTGCGTTATCCGCTCCTAGATAAAGCACATTGCCATAGTCGATGCGAGACATCACAAGGGCCTGCACGACAGTTCTTCGAGTGGACTCAGGCAACATCCATATGATCTTCTGCAGCCAGCGTAAGGTGTTAAAGCAGACTGCAGCGACCTTGGTTGCCTGCTGCCTCATCGAAAGTTTGTCGTCGATCAGGAAACCGAGGTTACGGGCAACAGGCACAGGGGTAGGCAGCGGACCCATATCACAGGGCCAATGTCTAGAACCCCACAGATCTTTATGATTGCCTAATACGATAACCTCAGTCTTATCTCCATTGAGCTTCAGCAGGTGGACTTGCATCCAAGCTGCAATACGAGATAAGCCAATTTTAAGGGCGGAGGTTTCCTGTACCCTGCTGCTAGTAAGAGAAAACACAATCTGCGTGTCGTCTGCATATGAATATATGGACAGACCGGCGTCCTCAGCGATGGAAGCAAGCGGTCTAATGTAGATGTTGAACAACAAAGGACTTAAAATAGACCCTTGAGGGACGCCGTAAGCTGAAGAATGAATCGCAGATTCAGCTTTGTTTGAGAAAACCTGAAAGGTGCGCTCATTAAGAAATGAGGCCACCCAGGCAAGCGCTGATCCAACTACACCAAGGGAGCGGAGGGACTCCAAAAGAATGGAATGAGACACGGTATCGAAAGCAGCGCTTAAATCAAGAAGAATAAGCGCAAAGGTCTCACCGCCATCGATACCGTGTCGGAGTCGCTCGGTCACCCCAAGGAGTGCAGATTCGGTGGAATAATTAGCGCGGAAGCCTGATTGGGATGGATGGAGATATCCCACGTTTTCAACAAACTCATTAAGCTGGGTGTTGACATGGCGTTCCAAGATTTTGGAGCAAGCTGGCAGCAGGGATATTGGCCTAAAGTTGGCAAGATTTGTGATGTCGGCACCCGATTTTTTGAGCAAAGGAATGACCATGGCATGTTTCCATTCCTGTGCCACCCGAGATTCGATGAGAGAGATATTTAGTAACCTCATTAGGAATCTCCGTGGTTCAAGGTCAAGTTGTTTTAATATCTTCATAGGGACTGGGTCCCGTGGAGAACTTGACCTAATGCTGTTTAAACAGGACAGGAAGGAAGAATCATCAAATGGTAGCCAGTTGTAAATGAATTCAGTGGGAGAAAAGGAAATATTACAGGAGAGGCCAGGTTGAGAGGGGTCAGTTGGTGGTGGAAGGGAGGCCAGAGATTGATGAATGCCCTCGACCTTAGAAATAAAGAAGTCAGCAATGGCATTGCATTGTATACCATCTAGAGCCGGCAACACAGGGGTAGTATCAGCTCCTGTGAGTTTCTTTACCGTGGCAAAAAGAGTCCGAGGACAATCCTGCGCTAGAGTAATAATAGAGGCAATATAGGAGGCCTTAGCATGTTTACAATTTGAATGATAGAGCTTCAACTCTTCTCTATAATTCACTTTAGAAGGGGCGGAATATGACATCCTCCACTTCCTCTCCAGGGCTTTGCATTTAGCACGTTGGATTTTCAGCTCGTCAGAGAACCAAGGGGCTGGGGGGCGCAGGGATCTGCACTTGCTACTAGAGCGAGGGGCAAGAGCAGTCACTGCATCTGTCAGCCAGCAGGAAATGGGGATGTTCAAATTCCGCTCTGTATTGGCATAAGACGGGATTGTCTCAGTCAAACGCTGATTAAAAGCAGCCATATCGAGCTTGTCCCAGCGGTAGGATGATTTAATTTCCTCCGCATAAACAGTGGCCGAAAAATGACCAGGTGGTAGCATCATCCAGTGAGGATTTCTAAAACTTTAAGAATTTGATATATATGTAACCAAGGTGAGTTGAAGAATGAGTGGGTGTTTGAGTATCTGTATGGATGACTCTGTGGGTGTGTGACTGCCTGTGTAAGTGAGTGATTATATGTATCTCAGCAAATGTATGGGGAACTTACTAATCTGTGTGAATGTGTGTATCAGTCTGTCAGTTGGTGTGTGAGTAGCTGCATGGGTTGGTGAGTAGCTACATGATTGTCAATATGTGTTATTGATTGGTTTTCTGAGTAGCTGTATGGTTCCTGAGTGGCTGTGTCAGTGGGTGAAGGGGGTGTGACTCTGCATGGATGTGTGAGTGGGTAATTCACTAGCTACATGGGTTTATGGCTGTGTCTGCGAGAGGCTGTATGAGTGAGGGAGTATTCGTATGACTCTGTTGTTGAGTGAATTGATGTCTCAGTAGTATATGGGTGAGTTACTGTATATGTAAAAGGCAGTATATGTCAGTGTTGGAGAACATAAGTGACTGTCAGTGTGCGATTGTGAGAGTGGTTGTATGGGTGAGCGTGTGCTTGTGTCAGTGATTGTATAAGAGAGTATGTGTTAGTATCAGTATGAATAAGTGATATGGTGTTTGTATAACTGTATAGGTGAGTAAGTGGCAGTGTGATTGACTCTTTTGGCGAGTGACTAAGGGGCATATTACCAACAACTAGCGATAATTATCGCTATGTTGGCTTAGCGGCAATAATTTTATCGCCGTGTTGCGGCGATTTTTATCGCTTAGGAGCCTTGCTATTATCAAGGGTTATCTCCTAAGCGATAAAAATCGTCCGAAATGCATGAATATCGCTGTAAAGTCAGCGATATTCATGCATTACCGAGCTAATGCGCCATGTTATCCACCTCCCATTGGATAACATGGCTAAGAACTGCTCAGGGCAGGTGTTAGCTTTTGGAGATATTCGCGCTTAGCACATATATATATGCTCCTGAGATCGGCGTGTTTCCTCCGGGCTGCCTTATCGCCAGTGGTGCAGTGTATGCAGCGCTCCGCTGTGCGCTGCTTACAATCACAAACAAGTCGTTTCTTGCACATCTCTAATGTGGCAGCTAATGAGAGTCTCTTTGAAAACACCTCAATATATATTGACACATTTTTTGAAACCTAGCTTCAGATGTGAAGTACACTACAGAATTCCTCAAAATCATCTTTGATGTCATCTGGGAGGATGATATGCTGAGGATGAGCCTTGATGTAACTTCCCTTTATACGAGCATCAGGCATGGCGATGGTTTAAAGGCTGTACAGTATTTTTTGAGAGCAAGAACCATCAAGTATTACAAGCATAATGAGATGCTATTGAAAATGATGGAATGGTGCCTGAGTTATAATATCTTCTGGTTCAATGGAGAGCTGTTTCAACAACTACAGGGCACTTCGATGGGCACCTGCTTTGCCCCCAGCTTTGCTAATTTGCATATGGGCTGGTGGGAAGAGCAGGTGCTCAAGACAATTGTTGAACCCATTGCATTATGGATTAAGATATACAGACGATATCTTTGTACTGTGGAAAGGAAGTGAAACATCAGCCAAAGCATTTGTAAAAAGTATTAATAACAACAAGGTGAATTTGCATTTTACAAGTGCTATAAGTAATAAAGAGCTAAACTTCCTTGATGTCCACCTAACAGCGAAAGGGTCAAAAATCATAACTTCAGTCTATAGAAAGCCAACGGCGGGCAACAGCATCTTACATGCTAACAGCTTTCATCCCCACGGCCTTAAGCAGAGTATCCCTTATGGGGAGTTGCTAAGGGCGAGGCGTATTTGTAGCACGGAAGAAAATTACACTCAAACAGAAAAAGAGATGTGCTCCCGCCTACAATAGAGAGGCTATACGCCAGAAACACTGCAACACGCACACAATACAGTTATCAAAAAAACAAGAGAAGAAATTCTATTTGCAGAGAAACCAAGTGACAAAGAAGAAGTTGAGCAGAAAGAGGTTAGGTTTATAACCACATATAATGAGAAACATGGGTTACTCAGGAAGGCATTGACCAAACATTGGCACCTTATTATCAATGATCTGATAATAGGTGAAGACTTTGCAAAACGACCACAACTCACCTACAGGATGGCAAAATCAATTAGGGACTTTTTAGTCGAGAGTGAAGTAACTACAATGGTACCTATGTGGCTTAAACCGCAAGCAGGCTTTAAGAAGTGTAGTAAATGCAAAGCCTGTGAGAATGATAAGAATTTGACCACCCTCGAAACAAAATTAGGGAAAAAATTATTGATCAAGCAAAATCTTAACTGTAAAACGGAGTTTGCGGTTTATGCTTTGAGTTGCCCCTGGTCGAAAAAGTATATAGGCAGCACCATCCTTCCAGTGCATAGACATATACTCCAGCATTTATGAGCCATTAAAAATAACGATCCGAGCTATCCAGTCGCACGTCATTTCCAACAGAAACATGGTGGTGATCACTAACTTACAGTGTGATAGACAGTGTGCCCAAAAAGAAAAGAGTTGGTGACTGGGTAAAGGAACTCAGGAGACTTGAGTACTTATATATCCTGGAAATGGACAGCAAGGAGCCACAGGGCTTAAATATCGATGAAGATATGTACATCCATCTTTAGGATTTCCAACAGCCTTCTCAGAATTTAGTTAGAATGTTTTTAGTATCATTTGCGAGTACTTTGTGTTGCTTTTAAGGAGATCACAGGAAGGGTGTTAACCTGTGTTTCTTTCGTTTTTCTTTTCTTTCTATTTATAGGACTACCTTTTCATACATCCTATCCAGGGTGTGTAGAAGTAGTATGCAAAGAAGATTTTCATTTACATTGATATTCAGCCCACCAGGTACCTCCAGTATGTGCCAGGGAGCTGCGTTGCAGTCAGGTGTTCAGAGGCCATGCCCCATTTTACACCTCTGTGCAATGCAGCTCTGTGGCGCTTACTGGAGGTACCTGGTGGGCTAGTTAACCCCCAGGGACCCTCAAGATTGAAGAGGAATTAGCTCCTCAACTTAAAATGCACCACAGGGCGCATTTGCACAATGGTGTAGGAAGACGGCGGGGCCTGAGGTGACATGTCTGCAAACACGCCGTGTGGCGCATTTTAAGTTGGGGAAAAAATAGTGTGGGGGGTCCCAATCCCCCCACACTGCCACGGGGACCGCCACCCCCCAGGGCTCTAAATTAATATATGCAGGGGGCTCACGGGCCCCCTGCAGCCCCGGGGACTGCCACCCCCTGGGGCTTGTTTGAAATAGGTTGGGGGGCTTTCAGGCCCCCCCAACCCTGGGGACCACCCCCCCGGGGCTTCAAAACATTAAGTGAGGGGGGCTCTGAGGCCCACCATCCCCGGGGACCGTCACCCCATGGGGCTTCTTCAAAATGTGGGAGGGTGGCCACGCGGCCCCAGTCCTGGAGCCTTGTCTAGGCCCTGGGGACCGCCACCCCCCAGGGCCAGCTCCTGAGGTGTCCCGGTGTGCCCACCCCGGGACACTGTAGTTTGCAATGACAGGGCTGGAGCCTCATGGCTCCCACCCTGTCATTGCAAACTGCTTTCCTATTTGGAAGAGAGAGCAGGGGAAAGCAGATTGATTTTCCACAGGGGGAGCAGCATATTAGCTACTTCCCATGTGGAAAGGAATGCCGACTCCCGCAGCCGGCTGGGACCTTGGGGGAATTGGGGACCCCCCATGGCCCCCAATGAAGAGGGCCAGCCCCGGGGAATGGGTCCCCGGGGCTAGTAGTGTCTAAGTGTCTATTTTCATAAACTACAAATATTCCTTAAAAATCACCTGTATGGCTGAAACACATTTTTTCAACTGTTTACAGAAGATGCACCAGTGCTGGATCCAGGATCCACCACTGAGTAAGACAAAGTAACAATAACACTATTTACTCGCTAAGTGAATTTCCTCCCATAGGATAACATTGATGATTCTATGTGAAAATGGTTCGAAGTGTCAACTTTTAAAATACAATAATATTCCTTAAAAATCACTACTGTAACCAAAACGCTTTTACTCAACTGTTTACAGGAGAGGTCCCAGGACTGAATCTAGGATCCAGTCCTGTGGTTAGAAAAGTAATCCATAAGTAACTAATTGCATTTAACTAGAAATTCCCATTCAGCTCAATGTTGCATTGTGTTTGAAGTTGTGTTGCCCATTGCAAAAACTGTAAAAACTGTACTTAAAAGTCTATTGCCTATTTGCATAGTATTTAAACTATAGTAATTCATTCTGAGAAAGTATATTTTGTAATGTAATGTATAATGTAATTATAATGTAATTAAAAAATAAAATATCAAAAAATAAATAGTTTAAAAAATGTAGTAAATCAGTATCAAAAAATAAATATAAGACATTTAAAAATATTTACAAAAAGTTGGAAATTATATATATATATATATATATATATATATATATATATATATATATATATATATATATATATATATATATATATATATATATATATATATATATATATATATATATATATAACATGTTATACTTAGGAATTAGCAACTTTCTTCAAACCCAAGGTGTTGGGAGTACTCTGCCCCACCGCAACCCTATCCAGAATCAGAGCCGCTGCAGAATGCAGTCCGTGACTTCACGAAGGAAGCAGGGTCACTGCATCCGAGTTTCCAGGCATGGCTGAATTGGGATCCTTGTGGTTGAGGCGTCTTGGGGGCCCAGGAGATGAGTTTTTTCCAGCAACAGTGTGTACCAGCTAACCTGTACCACGTTCGTAATGCACACCAGGACCCAGGAAGGGATAGATGGAGCCGTGAAGGAGACATTCACCCAACATGCCGTGAGAGGTGCATGTTGGGATTTGGAGTTTGCCGACGCAACTACAGAATAGTTAATGACTCTGATCCGGCCCACCTGGCTGGCCACCAATGGCGGAACGATTGGAAGTATTTATCCAGGTGAACTGTGGGTAATTGCTGTGGCAGCAGGCATTTGAAAAAGACAGTACGTCGAAACGCGTCATGCCAATGCTTTTAATGGAATAAACGACTCACCTGGAATCCCTGCTGTGTCCCTCCGGTTCTTCTTACTGTGAGAATCTTTCGTGGCATATATATATATATATATATAACATGTTATACTTAGGAATTAGCATTTATAGAACCTTAGAAATGTACTGAAAAATCCATAGGTTTTAGTGGTGTTATAGTTAGTTGGACATTTCACTCAATGTGACCAAGCTCCTCTCATGGAGCGAAACGCGTCTAGGAGAGCATTCGCTCTACACTTTTGCAATTAAAAATCCACTGCCTTTATCTGATGGTGTGATGGTGATTTACTTTTGAGCCAAAGCTATTCATTTTGAGAGGAGATCTGCGCCTGCTGAGTTGCCGCTTCGAAAAGCGGCCAGGAGTTTTTTTGATATATATATATATATATATATATATATATATATATATATATATATATATATATATATATGTGACAGCTCGGGTGTGAAACACCAACCACACTCGCGGGGTTTGCAGATGAGGCTTTATTGCACGGCAGGTAGCCAGATGGCTGGAAAACCAGGAACAAGATTAAATAATTATCCTGCTTCGTCAAGTGTCCTGACGCGTTTCGAAGGCGGTAGCCTTCTTCTTCAGAGGAAGACGAAGTGATTATGCAGGGTAGTAGCAGGAAGTACCTTTCTTTATGTTCATAGCACACCCCTGGATGGGCGCTGTGCGTGATGGTACTTGTAGTCCTGTAAGGATTTCTACTCACATATGGTGTACAAGTTCTGAGTTCTCCTTAGTCGTGCAAACGGCCCTTCTGGAGACCCCTCGCCAGCCAGGCTGCGTGATGGTAATGGAGTCAGGGAGAGGTATATGATCGTCTCCCCGCAAGCTGGATGCTCGCCGTTTGTGGACTCGTACCTACTCGCTGTGTGGCGGTGCTCGGCGAAATGCAGGACTGCTGCGACGCTCTCTCCCATCAAGGCGCCGTGCACTCTTCAGGCGGGTGCAGCTGGGAAGGTGATGGGACCTCCCAAAATGTGACAGCTCGGGTGTGAAACACCAACCACACTCGCGGGGTTTGCAGATGAGGCTTTATTGCACGGCAGGTAGCCAGATGGCTGGAAAACCAGGAACAAGATTAAATAATTATCCTGCTTCGTCAAGTGTCCTGACGCGTTTCGAAGGCGGTAGCCTTCTTCTTCAGAGGAAGACGAAGTGATTATGCAGGGTAGTAGCAGGAAGTACCTTTCTTTATGTTCATAGCACACCCCTGGATGGGCGCTGTGCGTGATGGTACTTGTAGTCCTGTAAGGATTTCTACTCACATATGGTGTACAAGTTCTGAGTTCTCCTTAGTCGTGCAAACGGCCCTTCTGGAGACCCCTCGCCAGCCAGGCTGCGTGATGGTAATGGAGTCAGGGAGAGGTATATGATCGTCTCCCCGCAAGCTGGATGCTCGCCGTTTGTGGACTCGTACCTACTCGCTGTGTGGCGGTGCTCGGCGAAATGCAGGACTGCTGCGACGCTCTCTCCCATCAAGGCGCCGTGCACTCTTCAGGCGGGTGCAGCTGGGAAGGTGATGGGACCTCCCAAAATGTGACAGCTCGGGTGTGAAACACCAACCACACTCGCGGGGTTTGCAGATGAGGCTTTATTGCACGGCAGGTAGCCAGATGGCTGGAAAACCAGGAACAAGATTAAATAATTATCCTGCTTCGTCAAGTGTCCTGACGCGTTTCGAAGGCGGTAGCCTTCTTCTTCAGAGGAAGACGAAGTGATTATGCAGGGTAGTAGCAGGAAGTACCTTTCTTTATGTTCATAGCACACCCCTGGATGGGCGCTGTGCGTGATGGTACTTGTAGTCCTGTAAGGATTTCTACTCACATATGGTGTACAAGTTCTGAGTTCTCCTTAGTCGTGCAAACGGCCCTTCTGGAGACCCCTCGCCAGCCAGGCTGCGTGATGGTAATGGAGTCAGGGAGAGGTATATGATCGTCTCCCCGCAAGCTGGATGCTCGCCGTTTGTGGACTCGTACCTACTCGCTGTGTGGCGGTGCTCGGCGAAATGCAGGACTGCTGCGACGCTCTCTCCCATCAAGGCGCCGTGCACTCTTCAGGCGGGTGCAGCTGGGAAGGTGATGGGACCTCCCAAAATGTGACAGCTCGGGTGTGAAACACCAACCACACTCGCGGGGTTTGCAGATGAGGCTTTATTGCACGGCAGGTAGCCAGATGGCTGGAAAACCAGGAACAAGATTAAATAATTATCCTGCTTCGTCAAGTGTCCTGACGCGTTTCGAAGGCGGTAGCCTTCTTCTTCAGAGGAAGACGAAGTGATTATGCAGGGTAGTAGCAGGAAGTACCTTTCTTTATGTTCATAGCACACCCCTGGATGGGCGCTGTGCGTGATGGTACTTGTAGTCCTGTAAGGATTTCTACTCACATATGGTGTACAAGTTCTGAGTTCTCCTTAGTCGTGCAAACGGCCCTTCTGGAGACCCCTCGCCAGCCAGGCTGCGTGATGGTAATGGAGTCAGGGAGAGGTATATGATCGTCTCCCCGCAAGCTGGATGCTCGCCGTTTGTGGACTCGTACCTACTCGCTGTGTGGCGGTGCTCGGCGAAATGCAGGACTGCTGCGACGCTCTCTCCCATCAAGGCGCCGTGCACTCTTCAGGCGGGTGCAGCTGGGAAGGTGATGGGACCTCCCAAAATGTATATATATATATATATATTACCTACTGGCGGTCGCCAGTAGGTATATATAGTTAGGATTTTTTCCCTATGGGATTTTTTAAAAATTCTATGTCTAATAACTTTTGCGTTTGTGGACGGAATTGGCTGAAATTTTCTGGAAAATGGAACATTTTGTTTCGGAGCAGCCCTTGAAAATTTGGGGGGGTTTCGTCAAGGGGGGGCCCAGAAAAAAGGGGGGTCCCAAAACGTGTTTTTAACATTGAGTTTCCCATAGGGCGGTTGGCCTCACTTTTAGGCCGAACGGCTGAATGGATTTGCATGAAACTTGGCAAAATTGTAGGGACTGGTAGCCCGATGTGCCTTTTGTAGGTCTCAATATATGTGCTCCAGTGGATTTTGAGAAATTAACGTTTAAAAAAAGATATATATCTGTAAGCGCGCTCCAGGCAGCGCTCCGGTCCGCGGACCTTAAGCGTACCGGAACTTCGCGTAGCGAAGCTGATTGGCTCTCCGGTGTCTGTCAACATTCTAAACAGTCCGGAGCGGCCGCCATCTTGTCTCTCGGTAGGATTGAGAGACAAGAGGAGGCCAAAACAAAGGGGGAAATAACCATAAGGGGGCATAGTAGATCCTCCCTGAACCCCTAGGTTTAATGTGGAGGCTTTAAAAGGGCCCCGCGGGGCAAAAATAAATACATTTTTTTTTTGTTTTTTTGCGTGGGTAGCGCCCGGTCCACGAACCGGGAAGTGTTCTAGGCAGCGTACTACAATGAAAAATGAATGATAGACTTTTCAAATGCTGTATGTTAATTGATTGTTGGTTTTGTTGATTATTTTTTATTTTCTTTATTTTTTAAGCATTTTTTTTTTATTGTGATTGTGTTTCATAATTTATTAAACTTTCTAACATTTCATTGTCAGAAATTTCATAATTATCATTGAATATACATTGTAGTCTCTGAGGGTGTAAAATGTCCTCATTTTCAAGGAGGTTATCTACTGCTTGTACACATTGCAGTAGTTCTTTGTCTAAAGTTTAATCGAAAAATTCAATATCATTTTCATCAATGATTTCTTGGCTGCTCTCTTGCAGGACAATTTGAAATTCAACTTTCTGTTCGCCTTCCATTTTGCCTGAAATTTAGATTAAAAAAATATATATTAGTAGAGATAGGGCACTGTTGGGATTAATTTTAGATAGGCAGTTTTTATCAGTGAATTTATCTTTGGGCAGTGTATAGTATCAGAGTGGAAGTAGGAATATAAAAAAGTGTATGTGATTTAACGTAAGTAAATTCATAATTATACAAGAGAAGCCTAACTCCATCCATAACTATAACAGAGAAGTCTATCTAAATCTATAACTACTACAGAGGGATAGTATATAACTATCAGAAAAAGTTTACCATATTAACTTATAGTGCACAATATACTTCAGTTTTAAAAATAAAAACTTACCTTTAGAAAGAAGTTGAAGGAATTAGTGAAAATCCTATTGAAATGTACACCAAGAAGTAGTAGTCAAAATGGCTGTGTTTTCTTCTCTTCCTTTATATATATTCAGGTATATAACCAATGAAATGTCAGGTAAAAAAAGTAGAAAATGAAAGTAACATATTAATTGGTTGTCAATTCCAACACTTCAGATGTGTTTTGTGAAGTAATTTACCTCACGGTATTTAGAGAGGTCTACAGGCTAAATGGCTAAATGGAATTCCAATCAAATTTGTGAAAATGGTAGGGATTGGTATGTAGTATGAGCTAATCTATATTTGGTGAAATTGTCTCCAGTGGCTTTTCTGTGAACTACTTTCCCACCTTTTTTGATGGTGCGCTTCCCAGGGAGCGACCCGGTACGCGAACCGTTGAACGCCCCGGTTCGCGAACCTTAAGCGTTACGGGAGTCCACCATTTTGTGTTTCGGTCGAATTAAGATACAAAATGGAGGGCAAATAATGTTCAGAATGGGTAGAAGGGGGCACGGTAGACTTATCTTGACCCCCTAGGTTTTGTGAGGGTGGCTGAGGAGGCTTATATGTGCGAAAAAAAAACATTTTTTTAAAAAATTTCGCGCGGTTAGCTCCCGGTTTGCGTACCGGGTAGCGTCCCAGGGAGCGTACTTTGTTGAAAATTTGTGAAAAAAGTTAGAGGAAAAATAACAATTGTGAGTGATCAGATGTAGGGTAGCTCTGAGAAGAGCTTTTGGGTTTATGGTACATTTAGGTACTTATAAGTAGGTACCAATGCACATTCTTAAATTCAGAGTGAAAATTCTGTTGCCCTCATCTGAGAAGTGAACTCCATCTCCTCTGTAGATATCTTGCATGTAGTAACGCAAGTTATTGTTGTACAGGGAGCCCATTCCATGGTCTCTCATGTAAGCTGAAACAGATTTGTTTACATGCTTCCTCGACTTCTCAATTTGTGGACAAAATTGGTTTGACCACCTCCATTTCTGTCTTTGGCATATATTTGAATATACCAAGGCAGTCTGAGGAAAAAGTGCCATTAATTGCTCAAAGGTGTCCTTTAAAAGCATTTCCAGACCTACACCAGTCAAAGTGCCCAAGTCATTACCTCCACAGTGCACAATTAACAGGTCAGGTTTGGGCAAATGCATAAAGGTTTTCACCAATGGTATCAATTGGTGACATTTTAATCCTCTGTGGCCAAACCACTTAATTTCCACATCTTGTAAATTGAGGTTAGGTAAATTCCTGTTTTCAGCGTACCTTTGAGCCCAGTGAATATAACTATGTCCAACAATCCAGACAGAAAACATGGTGAGAGAAGGTTCTCCTGCAGTCAGATGAAGTGTGGCAATGAAATGGCAGTTGAAAAAATGAGAGTTTAAAATGAAAAAAACTGTGGAGTTTCTGTGTTCATGAAGCAGTAACAGTGATTGGTGGATTTTGATTGCTGAAAACAGAAAGTTAGGGTGCACGGATGAGTTATTTGAAAGATGTATTTTGAATGGTCAATAAAAAATCATTAAATGAAAGAATGCACTGGATATGCAGGTGCACTGAGAGTTCAGAGTTCAATTGCAACATTGTTGTGTGAACTTGCAAACACCAGAAGTCTTCCAAGAGGTGGTTGCCATGCAGAAAAGGCAGAAAGGGCAGAGGGGGGAAGGGTTTTCATTTGAAAAAAAGTGAGGGAAGAGTTTTGATTGGGTGACATGAGAGATATGTGTGAAGAATTACAGCATTTCTGTGCTTTTGATAGCTGCAGACTCTGGAGTGCATACCTTTTGCTCTGCTGAAGACAAATTGGTGTGTTTCTGAGACTGTTTTCAAACTCAAAGTATTTGCTAAGGTGAGAAAATATTTCTTTAATTTAGATAGAGAATAGTGTGCTTTAAGGAGAAAATTATGAATTATGTGGCACAAATTGCTTGTAAATATGCTCCCACCTGTGCATGGAAAATTTAGATTTTGAATGTTTGTGTTACATAGCCATGTTAAAAGTGATACAAACATGCTGCAAAGGCAATTAAAAAACGCTTTTATGTGTCTTAAGGACATTTTAAGTAATTTTCCCATGTGCAGTGTTTGAAATTATGATTTGAAAATCGTTTTTGGGGAAAAGGAATTGTTTTTAAATTTATGACAAGGACATAATGGTGTATGCTTCTTTATAAGGCAATTGACTGTCCCTGATGTTATTTTTCCCATTTTAATGTAAGACCTTTCTCTGTGGCGCAAATTGCTTGTAAATATGCTCCCACCTGTGCATGGCAAATTTAGATTTTAAATGTTTGTGTTACATAGCCATGTTAAAAGTGACCCAACCATGCTGGAAAGGCAATAAAAAAACACTTTCATGTGTCTTAAGGACATTTTAAGTAATTTCCCTGTGGGCAGTGTTTTCAAATTATGAATTGAAAATCGTTTTTGAGGTAAAGGAATGTTGTTAAAATTTATGTGCGCCATATGCCCCCAAATTTCTTTTTCAGGGGTGCAGCAGGGTGTTATTGAGACACCCCTGCACCTTTGGAAAAATTCCTAATTTGCGATGAGCTAATTGCTAATCGCAAATTGCACCTTCTTTCATATGGGCATCCTGGCGTATGGAAATGAATGGGTAATTTGCAATTAACAATTTGCTCATCGCAAATTTGGAATGGTAAAGAATCGCTATTTATTCCTTAAAATTCACTATTTTGGAAATGCAAAATAGTTATATGATACATATGGCGGTTGATGTCTAACAAGATAAGAAGCTTAGGGATACATTTATGATGACTGGCGCAATGAAGTGGACATCACTTACTTCATTGGTAGAGCTTTACATGTATTATGTCCTCTGTATTCTTCATCAAGCGTAACTTTAATCTGCAATCCTGAGTAGGCCTCACCTTAAACAAACCTCTGGATAGGCCACATCTTATCGTCATCCTGAATTAATCATTTAAAATGCTAGGGACAGATTTATGATAGGTGTATGCCTCTTTTGCGCCACTTACAAAACACTGTCCATGGGGAAATGACTTAAAATGTCCTTAAGACACATGAATGTGTTTTTTTAAAGCGTTTGCATTTTTTTGGGTCACTTTTAACATGGCTATGTGACTCAAACAGTCAAAATCTAAATTCACCATGCACAGGTGGGAGCATATTTACAAGGAATGTGCTCCATGGGGAAAGGTCTTATAATGTAATATGGGAAAAATGACATCAGAGACACTGAAATGCCTTATAGAGAAGCATACACCATTATGTCCTTGTCATAAATTTGCAAACCATTACTTTTCCAGAAAAACGATTTTCAAATCATAATTTGAAAACACTGCACATGTGGAAATGACTTAAAATGTACTTAATTCAAAAGTTGCTATTCCTTATTTTGCGATTGCACTGAAGGATTTGCAAATTTTGTGATTACTTAAATGCAATGTATCAAACAAAAAATATGTAAAAAAATGACATTAAGGATTTGGAAACTACCACCAACTTCTAGTTGGTGGTAATTTGTGAATTCTTTTCAAAAAGCTTTTTTTCCAAAAAACAAAAGGTGCCATATGACGCCCATACATGCCCTTAGTGCATGTATGTGCGCCATATGCCCCCAAATTTCTTTTTCAGGGGGTGCAGCAGGGTGTTCTTGAGACACCCCTGCACCCTTGGAAAAATTCCTATTTTGTGATGAGCTAATTGCTAATCGCAAATTGCACCTTCATTCCTATGAGCCTCCTAGCCCATGGAAATGAATGGGTAATTTGCAATTAGCAAATTGCTCATTGCAAATTAGGAATGGTAAAGAATTGCTATTTATTCCTTAAAATTCGCTATTTAGGAAATGCAAAATAGTTTGATGGTACATATGGTGGTTCATCTGTAACAAGATAAGAAGCTTAGGGATACATTTATGATGACTGGCGAAATAAAGTGCAAATCACTTACTTCATTGGTAGGCCTTTACATGTATTATCTCCTCTGTATTCTTCATCAAGCGTAACTTTAATCTGCAATCCTGAGTAGGCCTCACCTTAAACAAACCTTTGGGTAGGCCACACCTTATCGTCATCCTGGATTAATCATTTAAAATGCTAGGGACAGATTTATGATAGGTGTATGCCTCTTTTGCGCCACTGTGCGTCACTTTTATGATGCAGCGGCGGTGCAAAAGATTTGCTATGAGGCGACAAAATTACAAATTGATGCATTTAGGCAGATATGTCATGGTGTAAAAAAAACGTACCACATGAAACCAATGCAGCAGTGATGCAAAAGATGCACCATGTTGCAAGACAGGCCTCACTTGGGGCCATATGTATCAAGCTAATTAGCATTCGCAAAGATCAAAATTCTGCGAATTTCGGCCTTTGCGAATGTTAATTAGACAAATGGTATGTATCAAACAAGTTTGATGCAAAATAAGGAGTAGCAAAATTTGCTATTCCTTATTTTGCGATTGCACTGAAGGATTTGCAAATTTTGCGATTACTTAAATGCAATGTATCAAACAAAAAATATGTAAAAAATGACATTAAGGATTTGGAAACTATTGTGGTAAATTGGTGGTAATTTGTGAATTCTTTTCAAAAAGCTTTTTTTCAAAAAAACAAAAGGTCCCTTAGGGCATGTATGTGTGCCATATGCCCCCAAATTTCTTTTTCAGGGGTGCAGCAGGGTGTTCTTGAGACACCCCTGCACCCTTGGAAAAATTCCTAATTTGTGATGAGCAAATTGCTAATCGCAAATTAAACCTTCATTCCTATGAGGCTCCTAGCCCATGGAAATGAATGGGTAACTTGCAATTAGCAATTTGCTCATTGCAAATTAGGAATGGTAAAGAATTGCTATTTATTCCTTAAAATTCGCTATTTAGGAAATGCAAAATAGTTTGATGGTACATATGGCGGTTCATCTGTAACAAGATAAGAAGCTTAGGGATAGATTTATGATGACTGGTGCATCACCAGGGATGTGTCAGTCATCCTGCGCCGCTGTTCCGCCACCCATGGTGTGCTGCATTTACAATGCGGGGCATCATGGGGCAAAAATGGCACAGATGCGTGATGTATCTGTGCTGTAAAGGTAGTGATTGCTGGAGTTGTATCGCAAGTGCGATGCAGCTCAAGCAAGGCTCAGGGGTGCCCCATCTCCACAATGTTGCGTCAAGACCTATGCCTGCTTAAAGCAGGCGCAGGGTTTTGACGCAGCTTTCTCCTATCTGATTGTAAATACGGCACACCATGGGTGGCAGAGCAGCGGTGCACGTTAACTGGTGCATGCCTGGGGATGTGCCATTTAACATAAATCTGCCCCTTTACATTTAAGTATGTGCATGACACACAGAGTCGGTGAGGCTTATCCAAGGTTAAGAAGAGATGAGTCCTGTTCACTGAAAAATTAGACATAGTCTTCACCTGATCAGCATTGCTGGACATGGCTAAATAATAGCTGCAAAATATTACTCTTGTTAAACAATTTTACTATTATAATCTCTGAGATTTGTCTCTTACTCTGCAACATCTCATTGTTGTTATCTTTCTTTAAAGATAAAGACAACATCAACATGAGCGACAATCTGCAATCAGTTGATTTTGACCTCATCATTGAACTTGTAATTGAAACATCAGTGGATGTTGATCCATTGGATGATTTAAATCCTGAGGATGAAGAAGAGCGTGATGAGGATGCAGATTTGTCCGAATTATATGACATAGGGTGGGAAGCTGACCTGCTTGAGCCTATGGAAATATAAACATTTATTTTTAAAATGTATAATTAATAAAAAGTAAAAATGTAAACCGTTTAATTTAAAAATAAAGACACCTTCAAAAACAGGTTATGTGTAGTGTCTTCAATAAAATATTAAAATATGCTCATAAAATTAGATCAGATTCACATATAAAATAGCACAGGTAACATAAATATAAATGTCATTTCTTTTCTGCTATTTCTGTATTGTAAATTTGCCAAGGACTAAAAAATCTTCTATTTAAAATGTCAAGTAGTGTGTTAAGTTTTTGATCACTGTTATTGATTTACTGTTTGGTAATAATGGTTAATAACATTTTTTATTATATTTTACCACAGATTCAACTGCAGATCATTTCAAGATTTCACCATGCCAACAACAGAAAGACAGAGAAAGGCTGCAAAACGTCAAAGACAGCAGGTGAAACAAAATAAGCAGCAGTCCTCTAACAAAAAGATTTGTCAAGTCACGAAGAAAGCACCGGGTAAGAGCACAAAATATTTCATAAGAAATATGGGTAGTAAAAAAAATATTACTACAGAAAATGTTTCAGTCCATAAAAAGAGAAGCAAATCAAATGGAAAGGAAAGGCCAATCAAAAATGTTACTGCTAGAGCAAGAGATAACTCTGTGCATGATAGTAGAAGGAAACAACAGTTTAGGGACATTCGTAAACGAATGTTCCGCAACAGGATAATTGGCAATTTGTTAAAAAATATTAAGAAAGGTCAACAGAAACTGGTTTTTTATAAGAGAAAAAATAAAGTTGAGAAAGTTATTGATCAGGCATTTGAAATTAAACGTAAGTTATTTATTTTGATAATCAATAGAATTAGGAAGCTAAACAAGGCAATTTATGATTTCAAAAGAAATAGTAGATGGAAGAGAATAGTTAATCGTAGTAATTTTTGTGAAGTTTTTTCTGGAGAATGGATGCATAGTTCAAGCTGTGAGGCATTTTTTAATGAGGAGAGTTATTTCCAGGATAATGATTTGGTGCATGCAGTTGACACCAGTGGTCGTGCTTATGAAGTGAAAGATGGTTGTCCAGTTGAAAAAGAAAAACTTGTGACAACAGAGACAGAAGAGGTATTAGGTAATGAGGTTTTAGGAAGACGTGCTAAGGGTCCTGTGTACACCTGGAAGTGTAGTAGTATTTGTAGTGTGCGACAGGATTCCATCAATTTGCTTTGTGATTTTGTACGGTCATTTAATAAGAAAAGTTTGAAGCAGAAAATAAGGTTGTTGCAAGAATTAGATCCTTGCAGTGTGAGAGAAGTGACAGGTTTGCATGGTCATTCACTGGCTTGTCTTTCCAGGAGAGTATGCCAGAGTGTTTTTCATCATTTCAGGATGCTAGCAGTGCATCATAATAAAGTGAGGAAATTAGTTAGAATGTTGTATTATGCTAAGAGTCCAGCAATTATGCTTAAACAATTATGCGCTGCTCTTTTGCATGGTTCTGAAATAGATGTGAAGAACATATGTGAAGAAATTGAGTTTTGTTACTTTGGAAGTAAAGAGGAGAATGTTGAAATTGACCCAGAAGAAGAGGGTAATGTGGAAGATAGTGTACAAGTTTCCAGTACAGATAATTTCCAGAGGGAAATTGCGACGTTTCAGGTGAAATCAAGTGAGAGGCCTAATTTCACTTGTGTGTGTTGTCGACGCACTTATTATAAGAATCAGACTAAGTTAGTGGATTTATATGCAAAAAGTGAAAGGGAAAATAATAGTGAATGGAAGGATTTTGCAACATACTTGATGGTAGAAAATTGTTTTGATTTGGGATTCGATCAACGTGTGTGTACTTGTTGTTGCAAATTAAATCAAAACCAGATGCCTGCTAGAGCAGTTCATAATAATCTGGAATTGGTTGAGATTCCTTCTGAATTGAAGGATTTAAATACTTATGAATCTATTTTGATTCAAAGTATCCATCCCTTTCAGGCTATTGTAAGAATGGAGCCAAAGACAGGGAAATTGCCTCCATCAGATTTACAGAGAGGATTAAAGGGAAGAGTTGTTTATTTGCCTCTAGATTTGAAGAAAAACATTAACACAATTGGAGTAGAAAAAGTGGAAGAGGAACCTCTGGTTATCTTAGTTAATGGGGTTCCGACAAAGAATAAGAAAATATGGCAAGATTTAGTAGATGTTAGGAAAGTTAAAAAGGCAACATTGTATTTGAAAAAAAATAATAAATACTATAAGAATGTATATGTTACAGAAGAGGAAGTAAGTGAGGAAGAGGATAGCGATTTGTGTGCTGGTCAAATTGAGAAAGTAGAACCCTCTACTAGTGAAGAAATATATGAACATTATAGTGTTCATCCTTTGCATTCCAAGGAAGTCATGGGGAATGCTATTGAGTTGTTTCAAATGAAACAAGCCAAAGGGAGTCCCATTAGTGTTTGGGAGGAAAGTTTGGAAGCTCGGTGTTTCCCACAGCTTTTTCCAACAGGTCAGGGAGGAAGATATGATGAGCGACCTCATCAAATTCCTGCTTCTGAATACCGGACTTTGCGATTGTATGCAGGAGATGCTAGGTTTCAACAATGCATTCCCTATTTGTTTCATCTCCTGTTTGAAAGCGATCTGTCTGGACTGTCATATGCAGTGAACCACATCTTGAAAAGTGGTATACACATGCAAAACATCTCGGCAAGTGACTTTATGGATAAAGTCAATGTCCAAGACAGTATTTTGGATTCTCACCTGATTAATCTCATGGCGTGTCAGCGTGGTACTAATGAGTACTGGTACCGTCGTCATGGTGATTTAAAATGTATGCTGAGGAACTTAGGTACTCCCACATGGTTCCTCACTCTGAGCTGTGCCGAGTATGGCTGGGAAGACTTACTTGAATTTCTACGAGAGGCAAATGCTAACGTAGATAACATCGAATTCAAGACACCCGGAGAACTGTGCTCTTTGGATCCAGTCAATGTATGTAGGTACTTCAATCATAGATTTGAAGCTATGATGTCTTTCATCATGAATAAGAAGAATCCACCTCTTGGAGAGGTGTTGGATTTCTTCTGGAGAAAGGAGTACCAAGCAAGAGGTGCTCCTCATATACATATGTTGCTGTGGATCAAGGATGCACCTAAATTTGGAACGGATCCAGAAGACTCAGTGATGAGTTTCATCCAACAGTATTCTACGTGTGCTGTTCCAAACGCAAAGGAGAAGAAAAGCCTAAGAGAAAAAGTTCTGCGTTTCCAAAGCCATCGATGTGGAAAGTACTGCCGTCGTAAATTCCGAAACAAGGACAAGTTCTACACCAAATGTCGTTTCGGCTTTCCACGACCGGTGATTTCTAAAGGAAGAGTAAACAGTTTGATGTCTTCGCTGCGACATAATGTCATGAAGAAATCACCTAAAAACACATACAATTTGAAGAGGAACGAAGAGTCCAAGTACATCAACGACTACAACCCGGTGATTTTGTCCATGTGGAATGCTAACATGGATATACATTTTGTGGCTGATAACTGTATGGCTGTGGCTCGGTATGTGACGTCTTACATCACCAAAAAAGAGAAGACAGAATTGAAGGATATGTGGGAGGACATTTCCCATGAAAAGAGCCTCAGCAAGAAGTTGTACAGTTTCAGTCTGAAGATGTTGTCGCATCGAGAAATTGGAGCTTACGAATGCTCTGACCGGTTGTCTTCAGCAAGTCTCTATGCCAAGTCCAGGAGTATCGTTTGGGCGAGTCTTGGTCTTGCTGCAACGCGTAATCGAGTTCTGAAACCTGTGCGGGAAATTGAGTATTTGGCGGAAAAGGAGCCAAACAGTACCGACATTTTGAAGACCAACATGTTGGATACATATTATCCAAATAGAAGCAGTCACCTCGACAATGTTTGTCTGTATGAGGTTCTTCAAAATTACATATTCAAGAGGAACATCAAAGAAGATACTGAGAAAGGAGTGTATGCTGTAATAGGAAGTGAGGGATGTCTGGTCAAGCAAAGAAAATGCCACTTGGTAAACCATCGAAAATTGAGTGGCGAATCTCCTGAAAAAAAGGAGTTTTTCTATTTAGCACTTTTGCAACTTTTCAAGCCTTGGCGTGCAGAAGAGGAACTGCTTGGAGATTTCCTCTGTTACGAAGACTCTTTCAATGCCGCCAAGGAGACCATAGAATGTCCTGCTTTTCCCAAATATGTAGAAATGTTGAATGCGGAAATTGAGCAGGAAGCAACGATTGCAGCCGAGATTGCCAGAGACAGTTCTCAGGACAGTCAGAGTTCTGCTTCATTGAGTCAGGATCCACTAGGAGGACCTGTTATCGAAAATGAAGCTGCCACTGCCATGAATGAAGTGGAAAGAGCCATGGCACATGCTCAGGAGGATGCGGTTAACTTAGAAGAGTTGGAAAGACAACTCAACGTTGAGCAGAGGAAAATATATGACGAAGTTACCATGCAAATTGATCATGGATTAAGTCATGACAAGAAAGAGTGCTCATGTACGTCGTTGAAGCCTGTCCGACTGTACGTGAGTGGAGAAGCGGGAACTGGAAAAAGTTTCCTCATTAAAGCAATTTCATGCTATTTGCAGGAAAGGACAGAGTCATCGCTGTCTTGTGTTGTCACCGCTCCAACTGGACTGGCAGCACATAACATTAAAGGGATTACTTTACATCGTTTACTGATGCTGCCAGTGGAGCATGACAACAAATTACAATATCACAAGCTATCTAGAGATGCTTGTTTTGAAGTTTCAAGAATCTTGAGGAAAATGAAACTTCTTATCATTGACGAAGTAAGCATGGTTTCCAATGTCATGCTTGCCTTTGTGCATTTGAGAATGCAAGAAGTTCTCAAAACAGAGTATGATGTGTTATTTGGTGGCAAACACATCATTGTTTTCGGAGATCTTCTGCAGCTGACACCAGTGAAAGGGCAACCTGTGTTCAAAATGCTCACGCATGAAGATACCAGGAAGTGCCTAGGCAGCATTGGCAACGTCAATATATGGTTAAACTTCAATTATGCTGAACTGCATGAAAATATGCGTCAGGCGAAGGATGAAGTTTACAAGACTATTCTACAAGATGTTAGAATTGGAAAAGTGACCGAGCATGGGAAAGAAGCTTTACATGCACGATTACTATCAAATTTATATCCAGAACAAGATGTTGTGCCTGAGAATATTTTTCAGAAAATTACTGATAAGAAATCTGGAATATGTTTGATGCCAACTCTTGCAGAATGTGCCAAATTCAACAACAAAATGTTGCATTTAGAAAAGCAAGAGATTGTGAAACTGGAAGCTATTGACAGAGTAGAGCATATGGGATCAACAATTATTTTGTCTGAGAATCTGAAAACAAAATTGGATTCATTAGAGAAGAGTATATCTAAAACTGCAGGTTTTGAAAAGACTCTGAATGTGTGCTTGAACTGCCGTATAATTTTAAGAAGGAATTTACATGTTGAAAGAGGTCTGGTAAATGGATCAATGGGTAATGTTGTTGATTTTGTAAAATACAGAAATAGAGATGGAATTGAATTTTTAAAAATTAAATTTGATGGCATTGAGGAAGTACAGCTAATTGGTCGTTGCTCTGCTAGATTTTTGCTTGTAAAAGACTTATATGTTCGCCGTAAGCAGTTTCCTGTTTGCTTGGCATATGCGGTGACAATCCATAAATCGCAAGGTTTAAGTGTAGACAGTGCATTGGTGAATATTGGCAGTTCTGTGTTCAAGGAGGGTATGGCATATGTGGCATTGTCACGAGTTAGAACTTTATCGGGATTGTACTTGATTGAGTGTGATGTCACAAACATTTGTGCGGATCTAGATTGTGTTAAGGAATACAATAGGTTAAGAAGAGAGTATGCGCCACATTTGCCTCAGTATCCTTTGTTTGAGAAACGTGTGGTAGGCCGGAAACGAAGAAATGTGACCAATACTGGGGAGGTTGTAGAAAAAAGACGAAAAGTCGATGAACCTAAAATTACAAGCAGAAACAAAAAGGATTCTGTTGAAGATGTTGTTGGTTTTCAATTTGAAAACAGTTCTGGTGTCAACTGCTATGCTAATGTAGTGGTTAATGTTTTGTTTTCTCTAGAAAATGTAAAAGAAGAGATTGTGGTCAATTCTGATCAAAGATTTTGCAGTTTGTTAAATTCTGTGTTAGAGAAATGTAGCACTGATAGAAGAAACATAGAAAGTGTGTCTGAAATTCGAAATCTGTTAGACAGATGTTCAGGCCAAACACAATTCTCTCAAAATATTCAGCAAGATTGTCAGGAGTTTTTAATGTATATGCTTGATGTATTGCATGCTGAAGGTGTAGATGTAGATCAGCTGTTTGGGCTTTCTTATCAATGGCAGCATGACTGCGAGAACTGTATGGTATCAAGTACTACTAGTGTAGACTCAGAAAGATTTATATATTTAACTTTGCCAGACAGTAAATCAGTCTCCTTTAATAAGCTAGTAAAAGCAGCTGATCACAAAATGGAGTGTAGCCAATGTAAATCTGAAATGATGTCCACATTATTTATACGAACATATGGCCAGTATGTCATTTTAATGTTCCAACGATGTAGGCCTGATGGAACAAAATTGACAACTTTAATTAAAAATGTTGTAGCTTCGCAGTTGTCAATATCAGGAAGGACTTTTGTAACTGCAGCAATTATATATCATGACGGCCCTTCAATAACATCAGGACATTACACAGCTTATTTAAAGTCTAGAAATGGCTGGTCATTCTGCAACGATTCTGTTTTAATTTTCAAAAAAAAATTGCCGTATGACCTTAAAAACTCTTACCTGGTGTTTTTAAAACCAAAATTTTAGGGAAATAATCTTGGGATGTGCTCTGTGGAATTTCAAGAAGTTCTAATGGCTCCTACACAATTTGGCCTTGAGGATAAGTGTAGTTCAGAGACATAACTTCTAACCATAAGACTGGACGTCATGGAGAAATAAGTGCACTTTGAATGAGTTCAGAAAAACTATTTCTTTTTATAAGCTAATTGAAGCAGCCAATCAAAACATAGAGTAGAGGGAATGTAAGTCTGCAATGCTGTCTACTGTTTTACATTGCTTTGTGATTGAAAGTGATGTTGAGAATTAAATAATTGTAGTAGTCATAGAGTTAGTGTAAGTCTGCTTCATAGTAAGCAGTATCAGTGTCATAGGAAATGTAGAACATGACTGAGCAAGAAGGGGAAGATATTACTATTCCAGGATTGTGAAAATGATCTTCAACATTTTAATTCTGAAAGTTGCGGAAATGCCAAATGACGGGATTGGCTTACAAGAAATCCAAGAGTTATAAATGGGTCTGACAAGATTTGGCCTTGTGGAAACTTGTGGTAGAGAGCAAGAAGTCATTTATTGCATGTAACATGTTCTTAAAAACGATGGAGATTTTCTTTCAGAAAGTGGCGGGCTGAAAGTAATAACAGCACAAAAGAGTGTAAGCTGTTCATAGGACATCCTTTGACGTCATGGAAAGTAAGTTAACTTTAAGGAGTTCTGAATTCTGATTTCTTATGTTGTATGGGTTTTTTAAACACAATCATTTTGATTGTGTTTTTTTTTCCCCGCTGTTATATGATGAATACCTTCAAGTCACTGTTTTTAGTGAATTTTGATACATTCTGAGAACAGCAAAAATAAACCATTTAACATGTATAATTAATTCTGTACTGTTTGCATTTATGATGTATATGTAGAACTGTGTAGGAGGCATGGAGAAGGTGAGGCTTCTGTAAGTGTCAAAGTTGTTGCATGCAGTGCTGCACTTCTGCGTATTCTTTCATATGCTAGACTACATCTGCACAATGAGATACCTAAGCAAAGGAAACACAAGTGATGTGATTGTGAAATGAGCAAAATAAATTGCACGTATTTCAATTACATCACCTGTGTTTCCTATCATTACGAATCACATTGTGCAGATCAAGTTTAGGTCTGTCCAGGGAAACATAGGAGGTTTGGACTTTGTTCAAGAGTGCAGTGGACATGACTCACTTCATTGGTAGACCTTCACATGTATTATGTCCTCTATTCTCTTCAACAACTCGAAATTTCATCTGCAACCCTGAGTAGGCCTCACCTCAAACAAACCTCTGGATAGGACACATCTTATTGGCATCCTGAAGCAATTATTTAAAATTTTAGTGTCTTGCGACACTTTTCTGAGACAACAGCAATGCAAAAGATGCACCATGTTTTAAGATAGGCCTCACTTCATCTGCATCAAGATACTGTTAGTTTAAAATGTATATCTTTAGGACTGTGTAGGGGGCCTGGAGAAGCAGAAGCTTCTGTAAGTGTCAAAGTTGTTGAAAAACTGTTTGTCCTTCAATCTTTTCCCTTGTCTTTTGTAATTTTTAAATACATGTTTTAATATTTTTAAAATGTTTGTTCTCTCTTTCACAGATTGAAAGTATAAAAACAAAAAGTGAGTAATTTAACGACAATTATAAGGTAAATGCTTTGTACTCTTTTCGTTACATTTCTATCACATTCACCTACTATTAGTTCCACTGCTTCATTTCTTTAACCCTCAGTTTCCTGCCTTTGCTACTTCCCTCATTCCTTTCTCTATTACCTACTTACTCAACTCCTTCCACTCTTTTTCTCAGTCCCTCTCTTCTCATAGTTCCTCACTCTTGTTCACTCACTCCGTCTCTATTACTCTTAGTGTCTTTGACTGATCACTCTATCACTACTTGTTCATAATGCTTTCTCTGTGTAGTTGAAGCACACTAAGGGGCATATTATGAACACAGCCAATAAAATTATTGCTGTTTTTATTGGCAGAAAACTGGTGCAAAAGTGGTTTTAGCGGCAGTTTTCTGCCGCAAAAGCAGCTTTAGCGACACATTTCTGCCAATAAAAGCTGCAAAACTTTTATTGCCTATGTTGATGATATGGCTCTATGTTACTTACATTTCTTTGCTGTTTCAATTAATCTTTTTCTGTTATTTTTTGTTTTCTGTTTTCTATTTTTTCTCTCTGTTATTCCTCATGTTTTAATCTTATTTTGAACTCTTCTTTGTTAATGTTATACTCTCTTTTTTTTTCTTTCACTTCGTTATCTATTTTGTTTTTCACAATTATACCCTCTTCCGTCTTTTCTTCGGTAAATAGATCTATTAAACAGTATCTCTTCTTTACTCCCTATAGCTGTCTTTCTTTTAACATCACTCTCTGTTTACTTTCCTTATACTTACTCTTTTTAAAAAAAAAAAAATGTTTTGGTTAGCTCCCGGTCCGCGTACCGGGAAGCTAACCCGGGAGCGAACCAAAAGAAATAGAGCTTGCCAGAGTGCTAAACATTCTAGCAATTTTTTTTGAAAGGGAAGGTAGTTCTGAAAAGAACTTTTTTTTAAATATTTTTGTTGTTTTATATATTTTTTTTATTTTTTGAACATTTATTGTTTTTTTGTATTTTTTGAACGATTTTATATTTTTTTTTGGGTTTTTTTTGGGGGGGAAACAACAAAAAACAGGCGTTGAAAAGGGCTCAACAGGAGCAAAAAAAAAATTACTGGGGGCGGTTAGGGCAATCATGGTGTTCATACGCCAGGTTGAGTGCATTGATGCTCATGTTGCCACACGCTAACAACGCACGACAGTGCATACAAGAGTGTATCATGTGGCCAAAATTTTCTTGTATATTTGGCACAGTTTCCCGTGCCTCTTCTGGTGTTAATGAAATTGGTATTCTTGGTCTGGCCACAGGAGTTGGTCTTGGATTGTCCTGCATATCCCTTATTTCCGCCCGGCTGTAATTGAGCGGATGCTTCCTTGTCATGTGCCTGTGCATTGTGTGATTTCCGTAACTATATTTCTTGTCCGTCCCTCTGGATAATTGTTCTTTGCATATGAGGCAGGTGACATACCTCGCATTGACTTTTTTTTGGCCACGAGGGATCGAATAAAACTGCCAGATGAAACTGGCTTTCTTTCTGGAAACCCGGGGCAACTCTTCTAAGAACTGTGGTTCTTCTCCCTCCTCATCCATTTCTTCCTCTTCCTCCTCAGTGTTGGTCATGACCTGGGGAGGTGGTCCTCTCTTCCCATGAGGAGGTGGTGGTGGTGGTGGGGGTCCATCAGCTGAAGCTACCAATGAAGCCATTTCTCATATAGTAGTAAAGGTCTTCCTCTCACAATGATGAAAGTCAGAGTGAGGAAAGAAGGAGGGGTTTTCATCATTTGGGAAAAACAATACTTCTCAACCAATGAAAAGTGTTATTTTTAGGTCACCTGACCTAGCCTTACATCATTATGAAACCAAAAGTGAAATGAACCAATGAAAAGTTTTATTAACAAGTCACATGACCTCTCACGCTCATGTTACGCGCTGCGGTACGCGCCCCGGTTAGCTTCCGGGTCGCTGAGCTTCGCGCCTCGGTCCGCGCCCCGGGACACTTCCGGGTGCGCTAACGCAGTACGTCATAAGACGCATTACGCGGCAACGCGATACCGTCACTATGTTGATTTCTTACCGGTTCGCGGACCGGGTCGCGGCATCAAATTGAGCTAACGGGAAGCTTCCCGGTTTGCGGACCGGGAGCGAAACAAAAAAAATATTTAAAAAAAATTATTAATAAACATATACAATATATTTTTGGATTTAAAGAAGAATACATTTTACAGCTATAGATATTAGCTTTTAAAAAACCAATGAAATTCACTGAAAAAACCATAGGTTATAGACCATATATAGTTAGGAATTAGCATTTACAAAACCTTGAAAATTCACTGAAAAAACCATAGGTTATACACCATATATAGTTAGGAATTAGCATTTAAAAAACCTTATTTTACTCACACAAAACCATTGAAATTCCATATATAGTTAGTTGTACTAACTATATATCGCGCACCCGCAATCCACTGCTGATCATGTCACATATTACATCATTCATGACATGGTCAGTGACATCACTGATGACATCACTGATGACATCTCAAATGACATCACTGATGACATCACTGATGACATCTCAAATGACATCACTGACGACATCACTGATGACATCTCAAATGACATCACTGATGACATCACTGATGACATCTCAAATGACATCACTGATGACATCTCAAATGACCTCACTGATGACATCACTAATGACATCACTGATGACATCACTGATAACATCTCAAATGACATCTCAAATGACATCACTGATGACATCTCATTTGACATTACTGATCACATCACTGATGACATCATTCATGTGATAATACGATGAACCTCTTCAGACTCTAATATAACCTTAGATACACTCAGTGTAAACACAGACTCGCAGATTGTCACTCATCCATGAAGTTACACACACACCTAGTCAGTCATGCAAACAATCAATCACACCTCCATTTCCTTAACTATACAGTTAAACACACCTTACTTATTCAAACATATACTAAAACATATTTACTCACTTATACAATCCTGGATACAAGTTCACAATGATCCATACAGCCACTCACACATTCACTGGCTCTTATGCACAGTTATTTATATATGTCAACTCTCACATGTACTGTATTTTACATATGTACTTACTTTGACATGTAGCACTGAGATATCTATTCACTCACCAATACAGTCATGCACACAGTCAACCACCCATACAGCTGTTTCCACATGCACTTTTGAACCCATACATCTATGCAGAGAGTCATACACCTCCCAGCCACCCATACACACTCTCAGTCTCCCATACAAATACTTGGGCAACCAATCAATAACCCATATAGTTAATCATATAGCTACTGATCAACACATGCAGCAGTTTACAGAACAACAGACATGATGATGCACAAATTAAGACAGTTTAGTCACTAACCCATGCACTCAGTGAGACACATTTAATCACTCACTCATACAGTCAGTCATGCACCTACTAAATCCTTTGTTCAGACACTTCTACATCCACTCATTCTTCAATATGTAAGACATATTTTAACTTTACAGAAACATACAGTCACTGGATGTTGTCATCAGTGATGTCATAAGTGATGTCATTTGAGATGTCATCAGTGATGTCATCAGTGATGTCATTTGAGATGTCATCAGTGATGTCATCAGTGATGTCACTGACCATGTCATGAATGATGTAATATGTGACATGATCAGCAGTGGATTGCGGGTGCGCGATATATAGTTAGTACAACTAACTATATATGGAATTTCAATGGTTTTGTGTGAGTAAAATAAGGTTTTTTAAATGCTAATTCCTAACTATATATGGTGTATAACCTATGGTTCTTTCAGTGAATATATATATATATGACATGTTATACTTAGGAATTAGCATTTAAATAACCTTAGAAATGTACTGAAAAATCCATAGGTTTTAGTGGTGTTATAGTTAGTTGGACATTTCACTCATTCAAAATAATTTAAATTAGTTGTACTAACTATAACTCACACTCCCGCAATCCACTACTGATGATGTCGCATATTACATCATTCATGACATAGTCAGTGACATCACTGATGACATCACTGATGACATCTCAAATGACATCACTGATGACATCATCCATGTGACGATCTGATACATCTTATCATACACTAGTATAACCTTTCAACACTCATTATAAAACATGAAGTACCATATTTGAAACGATTGACACACCAATACAAGTTTCTATAAACCCACCCTGTGTTTCCTACATCTACACACACTTATAAACACTTACCTATAGATTCACTCATACATGCTAACAAAGATCAATAGAATACTATTAAATATTCTTATACACCTACATCGACATTGCAGACTAGCACACATCCTATTTACTTATGCAAACAATTGATCAAACTTATATTTACTAAGCTACACACTTATACAAACACCACTTTATTTATTCATCTAGTTAGTAACTCATACTTACTGTGTTATAAAATCACTATTTCAAGTATACAGTTATCCATACAGTGACTCATACAATCACTGAGTCTTATGCATACTTATTTATATACAACTGTCACATACACTGCCTTTTATATTTTTAGTTTCTTGAACATGTATCATTGAGAAATATATTTACTCATCACCACACCCATAAAGAGGTTCACTCACACATGCCTTTATTTTGGGTGCGAGAGGGTATCAAAGTGACACCCCCTGCACCCCTGCAACATTCGGTATTTAGCGATTCGGTAAATACCGATTCGGTATTTCCCATTGATTCCTATGGGCTTCACAGCCCATAGGAATCAATAGGAAATACCGATTCGGTGTTTACCGAATCGGTAAATACCGAATGTTACCGATTCGGTAATTCTAATTAAAAAATTAGCTACATCTACCTCCTTCATATTTACCGATTCATAAATTCCGAATCGGTACAATTCGGTATTTATGAGTCGGTAAATGTCCCTCACCTACATCTGGCCTTAGATCTGCTTAGGGGGTCTCAGAAGGACCCCCAGAGCCCACATTTTTTTTAAATACCCGGCAGGTGCGTGTAGGGTGCGCAGACTGTGCCGTAAAATGAATAAAATAAAACTGAGGGTTTTTTAATAGTTCGTCCCTGGGGGGTTAAATCCCGGGGGCAACATTATAACATCGGGGATCGTCACCCCCTGGGGCTAAAAAGAAAAAAATGGTGAGGGCGGGGGTCGAAGGTCCTCAAAGCAGCGAGGACCCCCCCCCCCGGGCTTTATGTATTGTGGGATGGGGACTGCGTGGCCCCCCTCTTGGAGCGCTCGAGGGCCCGTTACCTCCTGGGGCTTCAAAAAAGAATGGTTGGGGGCCGTAAGGTCTCCAAAGCCCCGGGGACCACCACTCACCGGGGTTTTATGTATTGTGGGAGGGCCTGTTCCTGCAGTGTCCCGGGGTGTCTATCCCGCCCTCCCATAGCAATGAAATCTGTTCTCTCTTTCAAAATGTTAATGAGATTGCTTTTAAACATGGCGAGCTGCATGTTAGTAGCTCGCCATGTGGAAAAGTAATGTTGCCTCCCAAACATGTAGAAGTTGTGCAACAAAGGCGCTGGAGTCGTGTACCCTACAGATAATGAGTCGTACATCCAGCGCGCGCATACTAGGGGGGCCGCACTGATCGCTGCGCTGGGTGCGCACATTTTATTGTTCAGTAAAAATAGCCCTTATCAGTAATTTCTAATATTCCCAGGGACCGTATGCCCCTTGTCTTATAAAAAATGTTGGGGATCGTGGGGGGAGCCACAATGTCTCCACGTTCTCGCCGGCTCCCCGCATTATTTTTAAGATGGGATAAGTGACGCGAAAGTGGTGCAAGGGTATTGTAAATCTGGTATGGATTTTGAAAGAGAAAGCAGGGTGCATCTGTAGGGTAAGTGCAGGTTAGTGTAGGGGTAACAATTACTATTCTAAGTCCGGGGGGTGCATCTGTAGGGTAGGTGCATGTTAGTGTAGGGGTAGCAATTACCATTCTAACTCCAGGAGGGTGCATCTGTAGAGTATGTGTTGGATAGTATATGAGTAACAATTACTATAGCAAATCCAGGGGGTTGCATCTGTGGGGTATTTGCTGGATAGTGTATGAGTAACAATTACTATGAAAAAGAAAGGAGTTAAAAGAGAAGGAGACACACACTTTCACTGTGAACCTGGAAGAAGAGAAAGTGACGAGAGATGATTTTCGACGTGTTTAGGCTTGAGAGCCTGGTTAATCATTAAATGGGTCTGGCAGATAAGTGCGTATTTAATTTATTCTGCAAGAAGACTTTCGGGACTTGCGAAAGGAAGTCATGTTTAATAATTGCCTCTCGCTGCGTGTAATTGCAAGGTCATCTAATTTGCTTGTATGTTAAAAACAGAAACTTTCTACACCTCTTTTTCATTGGTTGTGAAGAAGACGTATTACCGACCAATCCGTTTCCTTGCGCAGATATTGAAAAACATTTGATTGGCTGTTGTGTGGTCAACTCTACCTTCCTGATCCTAATGTTGATTGGCTTGTTTTTTCTATGTGATGTTACGATATCCTCACCATGTATGTAGCCCATTTTGTGACGCACTTTATCTTACAATGCGTTTCAAACCCTCCTTGATTATATGCCCCCAGTTGTGGTAGGTGTTTTTAATTTAAACTGCCTACTGTGCTTGCGACTTTGCTGACTGTGAAGGTATTTAAAAATATTATTATATTTTCTATTCTATCATAATTGTGCTGACTTTTCTCCTTTAGCATGGAGTACTTTGTCCTTTCATTAAATGTATAATTCTTCAAACCATGTTTGAAAGAAAAATGCACAAGTTTTGAAAATATGTTTTTGGAGTCTTATATATTCATCACATGGATGAAATGCAAAATCTTTTTTTTAATTATTGGTATCACGTGTTGGACCACATTTATTTTATTTTATCATAAGCACTCATTCCTTATGTTTACATTATATAAGTATTGCCCCATCATTTTTATTTAAATGTTTGGGCTTTTTTTACTTTCAGATAAAGAAGAATAGAAGTGCTATGACAAACACTCCCTCACTACTTCATCTTTCTTTGTTTATGTACATTTCATTATTACATTTAACAATCTTTTTTAAAAATGTAAAGAATTATTAACATTTGAAGCCACAAGTATATACATTTTTTCAAAAAAATACTTTTAGCCCATTTTCACTCTGGAAGGTAAAGAGTATTCTCTTTAATTCCAAAGTATTTCGTTTTTTCATTGATAGTTTATTTATACTACATTTTTCAATCATTAAGAAATGCTTTCATGCAAAAAAAATATTATTTATTATGTTTTGAAATCCTCTGTTGAAAGTCATTCAACTCCAGTTGAAGAATCATAAAGTTATATATAAATTAAAATATACATTAACAATTTGATCCCTCTGTGGAAATGAAAGATAAATTCAAGATGATGGTTTTGCTCCAAATTATTACTTTGCACGTAGTAATTCGTTAATTAACTTATATTTCTTGCAATGCTTGCTTCGTCAATTTGTTATTATATTACATTAAAACCTAATCCTTCCACATTCTAGAATCATTTAAATTTTTTTGCTTTCTTTTAAAAAAAATATCAAACACATACCCATTCAGGTAATTTACCTCTCTTCGATATTCTTTCCTTCCTCCGTTGAAATTCATCCAACTCCTCTAGAAGGAAGAAAATGTTTAAAGTATTTTTAAATATACATTAACAATATGTTCCCTCTGAGGAAATGAAAGATGTTCTCAAGATGCTTCTGCAGCCCCAAATCATTACCTTGCTAGTAGTTTCTTCACCCATATTAATTCTCTAAAACAAAACAAATTTTCCCACGGGTGTGGTTTATATACTTTTTGGTTACTTTACACTCTATGGTATCAAATTATTACTCCTCCCACTTTTAAGTCACGTTTTTCAGTTGACAGGTGTTCTCATTTCCTCTGTTTTAGTGTGTCACGTGTTTATGTAAACGTGCCTCTTTCCATACTTTTTAACTTTCGTATGATTTCTAAAATGCTTTATTTCAATTAGTTTTTCTTATTAAAGCATTTCTTTAGGTTACTTTCTTTTTAATATGAGTATTAACATTCATTCATCTTTTTTTCCAACTTATCATTGTAGTAACTTCCCTTTTTTTGTAAAACTTTTTTATTATTCTTCATAACCCTAAACCCCTATTTTCCTTGTATCCCGTGCCAGAGATACTCTGTATTAAACTTTGAGTATTCTAATTTATATCCGACTGATAATTTATTTAATTCCATTACTGCGAGTTTTAATACATTTGTTTATCTAATACTGTTAATCTTTCTTTATACACTGCAATGGTTACTGTTATTTGTCTAGAATCACACTATGAATCAGTGTCTATTTGGAAAAATTGAGAGAGAATGATTTGGTTTGTTGATGTGTTTGCAGTTACATAAGTATGTACACTCTTGCAGTAAGCCAGGCGTTAGGGTATGCACTGCTGCAAACTACTATGCATTATGCATGTAGTGGTGTAACCAGCTTCACACTTGTGCTTTAGGCCTACAATTCCCCAGTCACTATCTATATACTCCAGCAAACACAGTGTGACTGCTGTTGCAATTTCAAAATGAGTTTTTTATTACCATGTAGTAATTTATTCACTAAAGTAAAAATCAACCAATTAAGAATTCACCCAGTGTCTTTACTTATATTAATGTAATCATTCAGTCAGTAAGCGTGTACTCATGCAGTGAGCCAGGCTTTAGGGAATGGAGTGATTCAAAGTCTGGACAGTCTGAAGTTTATGGAGTAGAAATGTGTTGATTCCGGTATAGAGGGCGTTCCCGTAGTCCAGCCTGCTGGTGATGAGTGCTTGGGTGATGGTCTTCCTTGATTCAGGGGGATGGTTCTATTTGAAGGTCTTGCTGAGTATGTGGAGGGTGTTGAAGCATGTGGAAGCTGCAGAGTTGGCCTATGGGTCTGTCACATGAAACATGTTTATCCTCTTTAAATGTAAGTTGGGGAGGCTTACTGTTGTGGTAATATCATTTGTGGGACACTGCATGAAATGACTTGAAATGTACTTAATTAGAAGCATTTAATATTGATAAACATTTTCCTAGCATTCTGCTGATAACTTCTCCTGGAACTTTTTTGGTGGTTAGTAGTGATAATTGTGCTTTGGGTGGTCATAGTGTAATGTTAATACATACCCCCAGCACAACCCCTACACTTCACAAATACTACTACACTACCCTAATCCTTAAAACACTACTCCCAGCATGAACTTCTATAGTACATAAACACCACTGCACTTCTTTAAACCCTAAAACACTATCCCCTACAGTAGACAAACATCACTGCACTATTCTAAACCTTAAAACACTACCCTCAGCACGACCCCCTACACTACACAAACATCAGTGTACTACCCTAAATGCTAAATCTACCACCAACACGACCCCCTACTCTACACAAATACCAATGCACTACCTTAAACACTAAATCTATCCCCAGCACAACCCGTTCAGTACACACACACCACCACACTGCCCTAAACCCTAAAACACTACCCCTAACACTTATACAAACAGCACTTAGATAGTAGCTCATAGTTAGTGTTATAAAATCACTATTACAAGTATACAGTTATGGAGAGTCGCGCGAGCGCGCCGTCCAAGATGGCCGCCGCCACCGGAGCTCGGTAATGTAATCGGCCCAATTTGCCGAAATACGACGAATTTCTGTCAGGAACCTCATTTACAGCGCAGCGCTCGCAAGATAAGCGTATTGCCTACCTTCTGCTCGTTTTTCTGGGCGATTTCTTCGTGGGAAGTGTTCCTGCTGGCCCTCTGGTTCCTCTCCCTGCCTTGGTCCCAGTCTCTGCCGGCTTCCTCCTCACAGGGGGCGGGGTGCTCAGAAAGAGAAGGCCTGGCTTGGGCCTAACCACGCCCACGACCCTATTAACTACTGCACTGCTGTTTCTGGACAGCTTTTGGGAATTTTACACCTTTTTCCCTAATATTTATTAAAATTTTGAGGTGCTTTTCTTTTTTCTGCATTTCTTGACGCTTTTGGTTATTTACTCACCTCAAGATGGATAATAAGAATTCTGCCACTAATAAGAGGAAACAGCAAGTATCGCCTCCCCCAAATAAATCTAAGGTTGTTGAATCTTCTGAACCTTCCCTCACATTAATTTTAGAAGAAATTAAAGCGCTGCGACTGAACACTGACACTATTGCAATTGAAATGAAAAATATTCGCAAAGATATGGCGTCCATGTCCATGAAAGTGTCTGATAATGCTATCAAAATTCAGGATAACAAAAATAAATTGGACTCTTTTACACCTTTGGTGCAGCAAATAGTACCAATGCATACCCAGCTGCTGGAATTGGAAAACCGTAATCGGCAATACAACCTCCGTATTTTCAATCTTCCTGAAGAGGTTGAAGGATCTGACTGTCGCTGCTACCTAGAATCCTTGCTTCCTGGTCTTCTAAATATTAAATTTCCCGAAAAGTTTGAAGTGGACAAGGCACATAGAATTCCTTCACATAGAAATCCTCGCCACACCAAACCTAGGCAAATGATTTTTAAGGTTTTGCGACACCATCATCTGGTTCTTATCAGGAAAGCTGCTAGAGATATTCCTTCTCTCTTGGTAAATGGCTCCAAAATCTTCATTCATCAAGACTTTGCAAAGGAAACGGTTGCTATCCGCAAAGAATTTTCTTCTTTTCGTCCACAACTGAGAAGCCTTGGTTTCAAATATGGTCTGTTTGATCCTTCTACGATGAGAGTCTGGAAAGACACTTTCTCTAAATCTTTTCATCGTCCTGAAGATTTAAGACTATTCCTGGAACAACAAGCTTCACCATCGATGGAAACTCAGGATGCCGTCACTTGAATATTGTAGTTTGACATTCCCTGGCATTTAATGACTATCCATTTATGGGCTCCAACGGTTCTTGGCCATGCTTGAGGAACGGGTGTGCGTCTCTATGTTCTTATTTCTGTATCTTGTTTGTTCTTTTTCTTTCCTTTCCTGTATCTTCCTTTTGTGTCCCTCCTTTTCTTGCTACCTACATAGAGTTACTCTTTATCCATGGCTGTTTCTCCCATTCGCTTTCTTGCAGTCTTTCTTTCTGTGTCTCCTTCTAATTCATGATGGCTAGTTCTCATAATATTAAAATTGTCTCCCTTAATGTTAAGGGTCTTAGACATCCAGTTAAACGCACTAAAATTTTAGATTACCTGGGTGCATGTAGAGCGGACATTTGCTTTCTCCAAGAAACGCATATTGACGACAACATTTTACATTATATGAAAAAAAAGTGGGTAGATGATATTGTGTCCTCTCCTGCACAAGGAAAGAAAAATGGTGTTGCAATTTTCTTTGCTAAACGGTTGAATTGCCAGATTCTTAGTAAGTTTACCGATACAGAAGGTAGATATGTTATAGTTAAGGTTAAACTTCATGATTCAATATTCTATCTGCTTAATATTTATGGCCCTACAGCTGACGACCCTTTGTTTTGGTCTACTATACCTACAGAAGTTTTGCAGTTGGGGCAGGCTCCTTTGATTGTTGGGGGGGATTTTAATGTATTTATTGATCCATTGTTAGATAGACTCTCTTCTGCAAAATTCCGTCCTCCTAAAGTATTCCATGCCTTTAAATCTTTTCTTCACACAACCAAATTGGCTGATATTTGGAGATTGCATTTTCCCACTGATAAATGTTTTTCTTTTTTTTCTAATCCCCATAACTCCCATTCGAGGATTGATTACTTTCTGATTTCTCCCTCTTTACTTCCATCAGCCACCAATCCTGTGATAGGTAATATTGATATTTCCGACCATGCTCTAATTTCCTTTGTTTTAAATATCTCCTCTCCTTTTACCAAACAAAATAGGTGGCGTATGAACACGAGCATTGTACTTAATGAAACACATAAACCCAAATTATTGCAGGCTATTCAAGACTATTTTTTGTTCAACCCTGAAGACTCATCGTCAATTATCAATAGATGGGATGCATTCAAGGCCTACATTAGAGGTGCCACTATTTCTATTATGGCTTACGAGAACAAAAAATTTAACTCTAATGTTAAACGTTTAGAAAAACAAATTGCTAAATTCGAACGTTTATTTATTTCCTCTAATGACCCTCAATATAAACTTAAATTACAAAACCTTCGTTATGAATTTAATACTATACTTAGTACTAGAGCAGGGATCCAACTCGCCAATTCCAATGCTAAATTTCGTTTCAACACTAATAGGTCAGGGAAACTCCTTGCAAACTATTTGCGGATCAAGAGGAATAAGACTCAAATAACCTCGATACGTGGTTCTCAGGGAAAGGTGGCTATCTCCCATAATGATATTGTTCAAGAATTTTTGCATTTTTACTCTTCCCTATATAGTAAACCTGATCCCTGTGATGAATCTTTAATTGATTCATTTTTGAATAAGTGTACTCTACCTCAAATTTCTTCATCAGATAGACTTAGTTTAGATTCCCCTATTACTTGTGATGAAATTTTGCTTGCCATCAAATCACTTCCTAAGAATAAATCTCCAGGTCCGGATGGTATCCCAGCTGAATTTTATAAAGAATTACAGTCTTTCCTTTTGCCCTATTTGAGTGAGATATTTTCCCATTTTAGTTCCTCTGGTACCATTTCAGGCTCCTTTGCGGACGCTCTAATCATTGTACTGCCCAAACCCGATAAAGACCCTACCCTAGTCTCTAATTATCGCCCCATCTCCCTAATAAATCAAGATTGTAAGTTGTATGCTAAAATCCTTGCCTCTAGATTAGCTCCTGTCCTTCACTCCATTATTCACCCAGATCAATCTGGTTTTATGAAAAATAGGTTCTCTGCTAACAACACCAGAACATTGTTACACATTATTGAGCAAAGCCCATCTCTTTCTTCTCCTGCAGGAGTTATGGCTCTTGATGCTGAAAAAGCATTTGACAAAATTCATTGGCAGTTTTTATTTAAAACTTTATTGTCCTTTAACGTTGGTGCCTCTTTTATTCGTATGATTTCTGCCTTGTATTTTGCTCCTACTGCTCGTTTGTTTATTAATGGTCAAATTTCTACTCAGTTTTCCCTTTTTAGAGGTACTAGGCAGGGGTGTCCCCTTTCCCCACTATTATTTTTGTTAGGCATTGAACCTTTTCTTAATTATATCCGTTACTGTGATAATATTCAGGGTATTGTGATCAATGATGTTATGGTTAAAACTTTAGCATATGCTGATGATGTTTTATTGTTTATTAGTAATCCTATTTCTTCTGTTCCTTCCCTATTAGACATTATTACTAAATACTCTATGGTTTCTGGTTACAAATTGAATGTTAGTAAGACTGAATTTTTTCCTTTAAATGCTTTTTGTACTCCAGATATGTTACCAACCCCAGACATTGTTTGGCAAAAAAAGAAGCTTAAATACTTAGGAATTTTATTTGCCTCATCGTTACCTGCTACTTTGACATTAAATAGCGAATTCATAGTTGAGTATATTAAAAATAAAACATCCACGTGGTCTTCCCTTCATCTCTCCTGGTGGGGAAGAATGGAATCTATAAAAATGAACATTGCTCCTAAAATTTTTTACTCCTTGACTATGATTCCCACTCAATTTCCCCTCAAATTTTATAAGGATGTAGACAAATTGCTATCTAAATTCCTTTGGTCAAACAAAGTTCCTCGTATTGCTTACAGAAAATTAAAACTCCCTAAGTTTCAGGCTGGTTTTGCACTCCCAGACTTTCACCTGTATCATAAAGCTTTTATTTTAAAACAAAGTTCCTTATGGTTTACTAATTCTCCGGTTGTCCGACCTCCAACTTGGTTTGAATTAGAATCCTCAATTGTTCGACCCTTTTCTCTGCCTTCTCTGATATCGATGTCTTCTGGTTCCAAGGTTGTTCATCGATCATCTATAATTAAATCCTCGAGATTAATCATTAATGATCTAGATTCTAATTTTGACTTACCCTTACTTTCTACAGTCCACCTTTCTTTATGGCACAGTGCTTTACTTAAACTGAACCGAAACATTAACTTCTGGTCTTCATGGATTTCAAAAGGTGTTTTATATCTCAAAGATGTGTTTGATGGAACTGCCTTTATTCCCTTTGAGCAACTCCAATTAAAATTTAAAATCCCGGATTCAGATTTCCCTAAATATCAATCCTTATGCAATTCAATTCTAGACTCCTTTCCAAATGGTATCCCCTCATCTACCACCAATGATTTATTTATTTACCTTACAGCTGTTACATCAGCCTCCAAAGCTGTCTCTATCTTTTATAAAAAATTTGCCATCTCTCAGGGCTCCAATGTTGGTTTTATTGCATCTTTTTGGAATAATGAACTTTCCATATCATTATCAGATGACTCCTGGTCTTCTATATGGCTTAACAGCATATCTGGATGGCTCCCAGTGTCTCTATATCAAACTAATGCGTATATTTTGTTCAACACTCTATGGACGCCATTGCGATTATATAATGCTAAACTGTTACAGTCTGATCTATGTTGGCATTGCAAGTCTTGTTCTGGTTCACTTCGTCATATGTTATTTGATTGTCCAATTATTAAGAAATTCTGGTTGGAAGTCTGGCCTATCATTCTGAATATTTTATCTTTGCAAGATGATATCACATATATACTGTTAATATGCAAATCGGTTGCCCTTTCTCCTCCTCTTTGTGAGTCAAGGGCTAAGTTATTTAATTTTTTGGTTACAGCTGCGTTAAAATCTATTACTTTTTGTTGGAAAGATGCTTCTTCTCTTTCGGTTCACGCTTGGTGGTCGTGGATTACCTTTACAAGGAAAGGTGCTCAGCTATCACTTAAAGGTGTTAATCACAATTCACAATCATTTCAATCGTTTTGGTCACCTATTGATTCATATGTTATGAAATGATATTGTTAATTAGTTTTCTTTGTATATTGAGAACTTTTTTGACTTTCATTATCACCTTATTTGTATTTCTGTATTTTATGTATTCAATTGCTTTGTAACTCTGTATGGTATGATTTTAGGATGCAATGATATGTTTTCTTCCCTCCCTCTCCTCCTCCCCCTTTTTCCCTTCCTCTTCTTATACGATTATTTATTAATGATTCTCTTTACTGCAAATTTTTTTTTTTTGTTTTTTTGTTATGTACTGTTCTTATTTATTTCTTTTGTCTCTAAAATTTCAATAAAATCATTTTGAACTTAAAAAAAAAAACAAGTATACAGTTATCCATACAGTTACTGATGCAATCACTTAGTTACTCGTATGCTTCTTTATATACAACAAAAGTCACACACAGTGGCTTTTATTTTTGTACTTTATTGTACATGTAGCATTGAGAGATATATCTGCTCATTACGACACCCATAAATATATTAACTCACCCAAACAATTGTTATAACATGTAGTCTTAACGTCATAAACCTACTGAATCAACTATTCACACATCTTTGGGCAGTCAGACACCCCCAACGACCCACACACACATTCACTCTCCCACACAAATACTCAGTTAACTAATCAGTAAGTAATGTAGATTTTCACGTAGGTTATAACCAGCTGGTGCAGCAGTTTACAGAACAATTGACAAAGTAATACAGATATTCACACAGTTTAGTCACTATCCAATATATTTAATGAGACACTATAAATTATTCAAGTAATAAATCAATCACACTGCTACTAAATCCTTTATCCAGATTTTTTTATATCCAGTCATTCTTCACTGCAGATTACTATTTATATAATACGTATTTAAATAACAAACCAAACCACATTCAATGGATGCTGTCATCAGTGATGTCTTAAGTGATGTCATATGACATGTCATCAGTGATGTTATCAGTGATGTCACTAACGATGTCATGAATGATGTAATATATATACATAAAGAGTTGCGTATGAAGGGGCCGTTTTTAGAATGAAAGGAAAAGTTAAGCAGGGTAACTTTTTGTCTCCTTGTAAATATGGAGGAGCCACAAGCGCAACCAATACATCACAAAAAGTGGCATACTGGTGGCTCACAGAGCTTGTAAATCTGCAGCACAATTTTTTAATTTCTCCAAATTTTTTCCTTACAACATAGGCTACAATGCACAGCATACATTGTAGGAGAAAAATGTCTTCACTGATTGTTTTTGTGCAGGAAGGTGTGTCTTCCTGCACAAAAGCAAACTCCACACGACAGATATTGTTGCACCATGGTGCAAGGGTGCATGTATCACCACATGCCTGCAGTTTAAACAGCAGTGTAGAGGGAAGGACAGACTTCCAACTTATTTATGTATATATGTTGTATCTCTGTCCTTTGGAAGTAGCTCAGCACGCTGTAGCTTAAGAGCTTACAGTGTCATGCTACAGCACTTCCTTATAGTTCTGCAGTTATACATTCACCATATATGACAAATGCATTCTTTACTGAATTATGCAGTATGCATACATTTATGTAAACTTTCACACACTAGCATATACATTTAGCTCTTTCTTTAACCAGAGTAGTTAGTTCTGAAAATAACTTTTTTTTAGTTTTTTTACTTTTATATATTTTTTGAAGGATATTTTGTTTTCTTTGTTTTTTTTAGAAATAAATACAAAGTCAACTGGATGAACAAAACCATGAACTTTGAGGGAATACAAAAAAATTAGCATTGATAGTTAGCAATTGCTCTGCAAACTAGGTCTACTGATTGCTCCCCATAACAAATTAAGCGATTGCACTTCACGCAGTTCATTCTAACTTTCACGAATTGGGGACGTATGTCTGGTCGTGATGTTGAAGGTCATATTGCAGAGGTACTTGGTATTGCCGGTGGTGGAGGTATATTTTGGTACAGTCTTCTGCATTCTTCGTGAGCATAGTTCACAGGATGCATGGATTGGAGGTGCTTGCTCATACTAGCAGTGCCACAGGAGTATTTCTTGTTTGGATCTCCTCTGGAGAGTACTGCCTAGAAAATCTTGCATGTTACTTTAGTGGCATTACATTTCTTTTGCCCCTCTGGAAAATTAAAAAAATTCTATACGACGGATGCGTATCTTTTCGGAGGGTGAGGTTCTGGTACAAATTGTTGAGTAACAAAATCATCAGAATCAGATGATTCTTGCAGTGGTGTAGTAATTTTTTAATCTGAAGAAAGAAGTTCAGGTTTCCAATGAACAAAAAGTGACGTTCTTTTCAGGATAGGTCTTCTCGTAAGGATGGTCTAAGAAGAGCAATTGAAATGGGTGGGGTTCTTCAAAAGTTAGAACTGTAAGTGTTATAAACCAATGAAATCAAATTTTTTTGGTCACATGGGATCCGCGTTGGGTGCGTACACACAGCACGCATTTAGCGCGACTTCTCTGAATTGCATTTAAAAGTAAGAAAAGTTTATTAAAACTAAAAGAATAATATTTTTCCCCTTAATATTTATATTAAATACATATATATATATATATATATATCTTTTTTATATTGAAAAATTTCGTGGAAGTCGCGTGCTCACCACGTTGAACACGTACATGACATCATGCGGAAACGCGCGTGCGCGGCTTGGCGTGATACGTATATGTTGCGTATGCGCTTCAAGTCACGTACAGGCCGCATAGAAATCGTGCATGAAAATATGTACCCATCGCACACCCTACGCGCATCCTACAGAACAATTATAAAATGGCAGCTACGTTCTGCGCAGCAATCGAGAGAGGTGCGCTTTGGGTGTGGGACTGCTAAAAAAATTGTAAAAAAAGAAAACAGAAAATATTATAAAAATATTTAAAAAATATATAAAAAAGATATATATATATTACATTTTAAAAATATATATATGTATTAAAAATGTGTAATGTAATCTTAAAAATAAGCTATCTAAAAACGAATATATTTAAAATAAATTTGTAAATCAGTATCAAAGAAATAAATATATCAATTAATAGCTTTAAAAATTGTTATTGAATAAATCTTTCAAAATCGCTGAAAAAAACCTTGGGTTTCAGGCAGGTTATACTTTGGAATTATCATTTAAAAAACCTTCGAAATTCACTGAAAAAATGATAGGTTTCAAGCAGGTTATAGTTAGGAATTGCCAAATGAAAGGAGAGAGTGAGGACTAGGTAAGCTAGTCCGAATCCCCAGGATTATATGTCAAAATCAATAAGGACTAGCTAAGTTAGGGGGGGGGGGGGTGGGGGAGACTCAATGAAGTACGCGTGCAGGTAAACACATTGGTTTGTTCGTGAAACCCTCACCCACCAACCTAGTTGGTGGCATGCTTCATCATCGGGCCCACTATAGTTAGGAATTATCATTTAAAAAACCTTAGAAATACACTGAAAAATATATATATATTATCTACTGGTCGTCGCCAGTAGCTCGTTATAGTTAGGACCTAGTTTCCATAGGAAAAACATTTTTTGTTTTCCTAATAACTTTAGCGCTGGTTGATAAATCTTAACGAAATTATCAAAATTTGTGGCCCGCTCCAGTCAGCTCCTATCCTCAAAGTTTCGGGGGGATTCGCCAAGCAGGGGCCGAGAAAAAAGGGGGGTCCCAAAATGTATTTTATCCATGGTATTTTCCATAAGAAACATTAGACACGGCTACAGCCCGAACTGCTGAACGGAATTACACCACATTTGGCATAAAGGTAGCCCTCCTTTCAGAAAGACCTTATGTCTTAAATGGTGTAAATCAGTTCAGTAGTTACTGAGAAAATAAAAGAAATAAAGTTTCGATATTTAGAGGCGCAGTGGATCCGCGGACCCTCCCGACCACGAGCTTTATTCTAATTGGCTGTCAACACTCCAAACCAGGAAGTGTTGGCAGCCATCTTGTGCCTCGGTAACCGAGGCACAAGAAAACAGAAAAACAAAAGATGAAAAATAGCCAAAGGGGGCAGGGTAGAAACACTCTGACCCCCTAGGCCTGCTCAGGGGGTTCTACAGGGACCCCCAGGGCCCAAAAAAGCATTTGTAAATTAGAGGATTAATTCCCCTTGAGTCCTGAGGGTCCCTAGGGGCCAACTAGCCACCAGGTACCTCCAGTAAGCGCCACAGAGCTGCGTTGTAGAGAGGTGTAAAAGGTGCATGGCCTCTGAACACCTCTCTGCAACGCAGCTCCCTGGGGCATACTGTAGGTACCTGGTGGGCTAGTTTGCCCCCAGGGACCCTCCGGATTCAAGGGGCATTAATCACCTAATTTACAACGCGCCAGGGGGTGTGTTTGCACAGGGGTGCAGGGAGGGGGCGGGCCAGACATAGTAAGTGTGCAAACGCACCCCCTGGCACATTGTAAATTCGGGGATTAAATCCCCTTCAATCCTGAGGGCTCCTAGGGGCAACCTAGTCCACCGGGTACCTCCAGTATGTGCCAGGGAGCTCCGCTGCAGAGAGGTGTTCAGAGGCCACGCCCCTTTTTACACCTCTCTGCAACGCACCTCTGTGGCGCTTACTGGAGGTACTGGTGGCCTAGTTGGCTCCTAGGGACCCTCAGGACTCAAAGGGAATTAATCCCCCAATTTACAATGTGCCAGGGTGCGCATTTGCACAGTGGTGCAAGAAGGGGCAGGGCCTGACCAAGTGTGCAAATGCACCCCCTGGCACATTGTAAATTACGGAATTAAGTTCCCTTCAATCCTGAGGGTCCCTGGGGGCCAAGTAGCCCACCATGTACCTCCTGTAAGCTCCAAAGAGCTGCATTGCAGAGAGGTATAAAAAAGGCACTTATAAATTCACTATGCCCTCTCGTTGCAGTACTCTAATCTTCCAGTGAGTACCCAAGTTTTCGAGGAGTGACCCAGGCACTAACACATGCACTGCTACAATCCCCTATGCACTCCCCATGCAGACCTCTAACCACCTAAACAGTAAGGATTCACTCCTCCAATTACCCAGGTTGTACCCATGCACTCCAGAAATCCCTCTGTCACTACCCATGCACTCCTCCAATCACCCATCCAGCATCATGTACCTATTCAATCACTCTGCCAAATCCCATGCAGTTATAAAATCACCATGATACCTCCTTGCTGCACTCTAATCATCCAGTCACTACCCATGTACTCATGCAATGACCCAGGTACTAACTCATGGCAAATACAGAGGAGGTCATGCTCATTATAGGGGTACCCCAACGCATAGTGTTCCCTAGTCTATGTAGGTGTTTTCACTGTATTCTAAGTATCTTTTAGCATAGCACGTGCTCTGGTCTTGGTTAGTCAGAGTCAGTTACCACCAGTACCCGACACTAAAACGTTGGGGGCACAGGGGGACTTTCTGCTCCTCTTTCGGTTCTCTTTGCACATCTCTTGCTTCTTCCGGCACTTTTCTTCGTCTTTCTGGACTTTCGTTGCCTCTTTCTGTATTTGTTTTGCTTCTTGCTGTACTTTTCTTCCTCTTTCTTCACATGTTCTAACTTTGTAGGCATAGTTAGAAAAAAACGTTGAAATTCACTGAAAAAACCATAGGTTTCAGGCATGTTATAGTTAGAAATTAGCATTTTAAAAGCCATTGAAGTTCACTGAAAAAAAGGTAGGTTTCAGGCACGTTATAGTTAGAAATATGCATTTAAAAAACCTTAGAAAGTCACTGAAAAACCATAGGTTTCAGGGATGTTATAGTTAGTTGGACATTTCACTCGTACAAAACCATATAAATTCCCCCGTTATAGTTAGTTCAGCTAACTATTACTCGCGCCCCCACGTTGCACTGCTGATGAGGTCACATATTACATCATTCATGACTTGGTCAGTGACATCACTGATGACATCACTGATGACATCTCAAGTGACATCACTGATGACATCATACATGTGATAATACAATGCACCTCCTCAAACTTTAATATAACCTTTGATACACCCACTGGAAAATACAGCCTACCATTTTCGAAACCATCGACACACCAATACCAGTTACTACATACGCACTCACTGATTCCTAGGTCTACACACACATCCACTCATTCACCCATACAATCACTCATACATACAGTCACTCATCAATACAACACTATCATATGCACCCATACACCTATACAGACACTCACATACCACCACTCATCCATGGAGTTACTCACACACCTAGTCAGTCATGCAAAGAATTAATCATACTCCCATTTCCTCACCTATACAGTTATAGACACAACACCTCACGTATTCAAACATATACTAACACATGGGTACTCTCTTATACAATCACTGATACAAGTACACACTCATCCATATAGCCACTCTCACAATCACTGACTCTCACGAATAGTCATTTATATACTCCAACTCTGACATACAATGCCTTTTACATATGTAGTTACTTGGACATGTACACTGAGACATCCAATCTGTCATCAACACACCCATACACACACTCACCCGCCCATACACTGTTTCCACATGCACTCTTGAACCCATACACCCAGTGAATCAACCACTCACACATCTATGCATAGAGTCCCACACCTCCCAGCCACCCACACACACACTCAGTCTCCCATACAAATACTCAGGCAACCAATCAATAACCCATATAGACACTCATGTAGCTACTGACCAACACATGCACCAGCTTACAAAACAACAGACATACTGATGCACACATTCAGACAAATTAGTCATTAACCCGTGTGTTCAATAAGACACATTTAATCACTCACTTATACAGTTAGTCACACAACTACTAAATCCTTCATCATGCCACTTATACACCCACTCATTGTTCAAAACACCATGGCATAGATATAAAACATATTTAATCTTTACAGAAACACACCGTCACCGGATGATGTCATCAGTGATGTCATCAGTGATGTCATTTGAGATGTCATCAGTGATGTCAATGACCATGTCATGAATGATGTAATATGTGACGTCATTAACAGTGCATTGCGGGGGCGCGAGTTATAGTTAGCTAAACTAACGTCCCTGAAACCTATGTTTTTTCAGTGAAAATATGAGTAGATATATATATAGCGCTCGAATCTTGCTGCAATTAGGCAAAAGTAAGCCGCACTCACACGGGGGAACGTCTTGGCAAAACTTTTTTAATGCGATGTAAACAGTCGCGTTTCGGCATCAAGCCTTCGTCGGTGTTTGTAACACCCGGAAGTCAGAACATTGATAAAGTTTTCGTCACAGCCTACATGATAATCAACACAGAAAAGGGACATTGTAACTTTCGCAGGTTAGGGGCGCCATCTTGGAATTCTCAAATGTACTGTATGGCCTGCTAGTGTGTTTATGCGCTTTATTATAGCAAAATACACACTATATGCTCTGCTTGGTTACTCAATTAAGCTGTGTATCGGTGCTGATCCCTACTTGCTTTACCAGTAGAGAATACCCCTCATGCTCGCTACCCTGTACAGTTCACATGTATATAAGACAATCATGAACATCTTACGATATACCGTAGGGTAGTAGATGCATTAATCCAAAGGCTGCGCCCTGGTAAATGGGGTGATGATACATTACGGCGTGTATCGGCAATTGCCCCTTTCCAAACACATGGCAGTGTGAAAACAGAGTAAAACCCAAGTTCCATAACATCTCAACAATTCATTATCACATTAAATTGGTATATATTTTTCTATCCAAAGCTGTACAACCAACACAAGAACCGGAATAATTGCAGTTCATTACATTCACTATAATCAATTCCTATCCATAAACTCTAAATATTAAAATTTCACAATTCATAGAAAGACTTGCTGTATCAGAGATCAATACTATATGTTCACAACATGTGCACTACACTAGATAAACAGCACAAAGATGTGCATTATTCATGCTTTATGTATTATCAACCGACTATACAATCCTGTATAGACCTAAGCATAAAAGCTGTGTATATGTACATGTGTATGTACCTGTACACAGCCAACTAAAATATTAAAATATTGTCCACCTAGTTATCACCATCTACTTGCCTAAATGCACTGCTAGTTCTTCCCCACTGTTCATTCCTCTTGGGGATTTAGACATGAGGTCGATAATATACCTTGATCTAGGCAACGCAATTTTCGTAGCCTATCGCCCCCTCTGATATTAATGGGGACGAAATCCAGTTCAAAGTATTGCAGTTTACTCCTGTCTTTTTGGTGGCAAAGTGTTTCACGACAGGGTATGCAGGATCAGCTTTGTCTATAGCTCTGAGATGTTCCAAAATCCTAATTTTGAGCTGATATATAGTGCTTCACACATATCGTAACCCACATGGGCAAACCAGACAGTAGACGGCAAATGAGGTGCTGCATGTGATGAATTTCTTAATGATTTTTGTCTTTCCTGTGTCCAGCAGATTATAAGACAGAACCCGTCTACTTCCTGCGCAGGCTTTACATCTGCTGCAAGGAAAGAAGCCCTTCATTTCTCTCAGAGTCCCTGTTCTAGGTGTAACTTTATCCAGGTGACTTCTGACTAGCATATCTCGAAGAGATCTTGCCTTACTAAATGTAACTAATGGGAATGCTGTTATGTCCACCCTGATAGTGGCATCTGTTTTTAAGATATGCCAGTTCTTTCGTAACATTTTTTTGCAGTGATTTGCTTCTGCTGAGTAGGGCGTAATCATACGAAACTTGCCACCTACCTCTTTCAATTTGTTAGGCTTCTTATCCAATAAGAGTTCTGTTCTAGGGATCTATCTTACTCTACAAAGACTTTTCTTCAGAGAGTCTTGTTTATACCCTCTCCTCTTAAATCTACCGATACAGTCCAGAGCAGCTGCTTCGAAGTCCTGGTCTCTAGAGCTATTTCTACGGAGCCCTAGGAGCTCACCGTAGGGGATGCTCTTTACTAGCTTGGGAGGATGATTACTGCCGGCATAAAGAATAGAATTGCCGGCCGTAGGTTTACGGAAAAGTGCCGTCTGCACCTTCCCTTCATCTACAAATACCCTAAGGTCCAAATAGTCCACTGCCATTGGACTAATGGTACCCGAGAAGTGCAGATCATACTCATTGTCATTCAAGACATCGATATACCGATGAGCCGTATCCACCGTCGCCTGCCACACGATGAAAAGATCGTCAATGTACCGATGCCAATGAATAACCCTTCCTCCATCTAAACCCTGGCCCTGCCTGGGCACCCGCCTCTACCACTAGCCTACGAACAAGTTCGCATAGCTGCGGGCAAAGCAGGTGGCCATCGCAGTCCCAGATATCTGCCTGTAAAATTGCTCCTCATATAGGAAAATGTTGTTTACCAGGCAGAACTCAACAAACTCTAGTATCATCTCATTATGTTGTGCGAAGCGTAGCTGATGTTCCTCCAGATAGTGTCTAATGGCAATCAGCCCATGCTCGTGGTTGATACTAGTGTACAAGCTAGTAATATCTAGCACCATCAGTACATAGCTTGGGTCCCAGGAAATTTCAATGATCTTATTCAAAAAATCTTTTGTGTCTTGAATGTATGACTCTAATTGGGTTACGGAAGAAAAAAGATAGTTGTCAACAAACATTGAAATATGTTCAGTGAGGCCATTAACAGAAGACATAATGGGCCTGCCCGGTGGTACTTTCTTATTCTTGTGCAGCTTGGGCAGATGGTAAATGTCGGGATAGTCGGATATATATATATATATATATATATATATATATATATATATATATATATATATATATATATATATATATATATATATATATATATATATATATATATATAAATATATAACAAAACAATACCCTTTCAGGCGTAGAGTGATGCATAAATTATGCAAAAAAGAAGCAGCGATCTCTAGGTAGTTCTCAAGTTTAGGTGGAAAGCAGCTCTTGTACAGGACACCCTCAACACCGGTGCAACTCTAGATCTGCTCACCTCAAATGTCTGCTTTTCTATCAAAATCTGAGCTATGCTTTAAGAGTTTGATATATATGTATATATATATTCACATCCAATATCGTCGTTTTCCATGATTTATGCTGCAGCGACACACAAACTCCATGCGTTTTTCCCCCTTTTATTATTTTTTGTTTGTTTGTATATGTATATATAGTTAACTTATTATTATTAAAAAAACACATTTTTAAACTCTTACTAATAATGTAAATGTAATTTACAATAATTAAACACAACCTTCACTTGAATTCAAATGAAATTAAATTGCTAGGTGGGACATTTTACTATTTTTGTTAAAAATGTACGAATATATGCATATGTATCTAGTATTACTATAGAGAGCAAACCTACTGTTAGAAATGGGATTTCTGGTTGGCTAAGGCTTGCGCCAAAGCCGGGCAGAAACCACAACTCTAGTCAGGGCAAGGGAGTTACACGCTGAAGATAACCACAGCTCACCCCCTTTGTAGCTTGGCAGGAGCAGTCAGGCTTATCTCAGAGGAAATGTGTAAAGCGTTTGCGCAACACACACACACAACAGAAACAAACTAGGCACACCACAAATGAAACTCCACACAAGGTTATGTCAAAAATAGCCTTTGTATTGTCATAAACACATTAGAAACATCATCACACATTTACACTGCGCCAACTGGCACGGGCAATATTCGCAGGGGATTACATTCAGGACCAGGCCAATTGGGCCATGGTCAGAACCATCAGATCAGGTAAGTAAACGCAAACCACAACCAGTAACTACTGGTCCCATAATGACCTAAGCTTTATCACATTAGCATTAGACACCATCTTAGAATACCATAACATGACATTAGGCAATACATCATATTGTTATCACATTAAATTGGTATATATTTTTCTATCCAAAGCTGTACAACCCACACAAGAACCCGAATAAGTGCAGTTCATTACATTCACTATAATCAATTCCTATCCATAAACTCTAAATATAAAAATTTCACAATTCATAGAAAGACTTGCTGTTTCGGAGATCAGTACTATATGTTCACAACATGTGCACTACACTAGATAAACAGCACAAAGATGTGCATTACTCATGCTTTATATATTATCAACCGACTATACAATCCTGTATAGACCTAAGCATAAAAGTTGTGTATATGTACATGTGTATGTACCTGTACACAGCCAACTAAAATATTAAAATATTGGCCACCTAGTTATCACCATCTACTTGCCTAAATGCACTGCTAGTTCTTCCCCACTGTTGATTCCTCTTGGGGAGTTAGACATAAGGTCGATAATATACCTTGATCTAGGCAACGCAATTTTCGTAGCCTATCGCCCCCTCTGATATTAATGGGGACAAAATCCAGTTCAAAGTATTGCAGTTTACTCCTGTCTTTTTGGTGGCATTCAGCAAAGTGGCACGCGACAGGGTATGCAGGATCAGCTTTGTCTACAGCTCTGAGATGTTCCGAAATCCTAATTTTGAGCTGATATATAGTGCTACACACATATCGTAACCAACATGGGCAAACCAGACAGTAGACGGCAAATGAGGTGCTGCATGTGATGAATTTCTTAATGATTTTTGTCTTTCCTGTGTCCAGCAGATTGTAAGACAGAACCCGTCTACTTCCTGCGCAGGCTTTACATCTGCTGCAGGGAAAGAAGCCCTTCATTTCTCTCAGAGTCCCTGTTCTAGGTGTAACTTTATCCAGGTGACTTCTGACTAGCATATCTCGAAGAGTTCTTGCCTTACTAAATGTAACTAATGGGAATCCTGGTATGTCCACCCTGATAGTGGCATCTGTTTTTAAGATATGCCAGTTCTTTCGTAACTTTTTTTATGGTGATTTGCTTTTGCTGAGTAGGGCGTGATCATACGAAACTTGCCACCTACCTCTTTCAATTTGTTAGGCTTCTTATCCAATAAGAGTTCTGTTCTAGGGATCTGCCTTACTCTACAAAGACTTTTCTCCAGAGAGTCTTGTTTATACCCTCTCCTCTTAAATCTACCGATACAGTCCAGAGCAGCTGCTTCGAAGTCCTGGTCTCTAGAGCTATTTCTACGGAGCCCTAGGAGCTCACCCTAGGGGTTGCTCTGTACTAGCTTGGGAGGATGATTACTGCCGGCATAAAGAATAGAATTGCCGGCAGTAGGTTTACGGAAAAGTGCCGTCTGCACCTTCCCTTCATCTACAAATACCCTAAGGTCCAAATAGTCCACTGCCATTGGACTAATGGTACCCGAGAAGTGCAGATCATACTCATTGTCATTCAAGACATCGATATACCGATGAGCCGTATCCACCGTCCCCTGCCACACGATGAAAAGATCGTCAATGTACCAATGCCAATGAATAACCCTTCCTCCATCCAAACCCTGGCCCTGCCTGGGCACCCGCCTCTCCCACCAGCCTACGAACAAGTTCGCATAGCTGGTGGCAAAGCAGGTGCCCATCGCAGTCCCAGATATCTGTCTGTAAAATTGCTCCTCAAATAGGAAAATGTTGTTTACCAGACAGAACTCAACAAACTCTAGTATCATCTCATTATGTGTGCGAAGCGTAGCTGACGTTGCTCCAGATAGTGTCTAATGGCAATCAGCCCATGCTCGTCTTTGATACTCGTGTACAAGCTAGTAATATCTAGCACCATCAGTACATAGCTTGGGTCCCAGGAAATTTCAATGATCTTATTCAAAAAATCTTTTGTGTCTTGAAATACTTACCCTCCTGAGGCGGAAAGCCGGGAGAGAGATTCTTGACTTTTTAAAATATTTGGTGTCACTGATAACTTGTTTACTTGTGTTGCTTCTTTTAAAAAACTGCACCTGCGTATATTGCCTGGCACCCTTACGTCGTGCCTTGTGAACCCTGTACACAGCGGACCTAGCGCTGTCACAGGAAGATAAAAATCACCTGCAGTCTCTGCCGCCATTGTCGGCGTGCAGCGAGGCCACGCCCTCTCCGAGGCCACGCCCCCCGCCCCACTCATATAAAAGCGCTGACTGCTAGCGCTATTTACAGAACTACTTACCCTCCTGAGGCGGAAAGCCGGGAGAGAGATTCTTGACTTTTTAAAATATTTGGTGTCACTGATAACTTGTTTACTTGTGTTGCTTCTTTTAAAAAACTGCACCTGCGTATATTGCCTGGCACCCTTACGTCGTGCCTTGTGAACCCTGTACACAGCGGACCTAGCGCTGTCACAGGAAGATAACAATCACCTGCAGTCTCTGCCGCCATTGAAGGCGTGCAGCGAGGCCACGCCCTCTCCGAGGCCACGCCCCCGCCCCACTCATATAAAAGCGCTGACTGCTAGCGCTATTTACAGAACTACTTACCCTCCTGAGGTGGAAAGCCGGGAGAGAGATTCTTGACTTTTTAAAATATTTGGTGTCACTGATAACTTGTTTACTTGTGTTGCTTCTTTTAAAAAACTGCACCTGCGTATATTGCCTGGCACCCTTACGTCGTGCCTTGTGAACCCTGTACACAGCGGACCTAGCGCTGTCACAGGAAGATAACAATCACCTGCAGTCTCTGACGCCATTGACGGCGTGCAGCGAGGCCACGCCCTCTCCGAGGCCACGCCCCCGCCCCACTCTCTCCTATTAAGCATGTGTAATTACCGGACGCGCAGCGGACGGGCGCAGCGGGCGCGCCTAAGGCAAGCCCGTCTTCGCCCGTCCTCGCCAAGTCCTCGCCTCTCGCCAGACCCCCTGCACAAAAACCTCAGGCAGCATACGTATACGACAGGAACCTACTCTGGTCACTCAACCCAGGCCCACGATGTGACAAGTTAGAGGGAGGCATGGGACTAACCGCTCTTCAATGTAAGGGCTGTAACTTAGCTATACCTGAGCCACGTTTACTGAGCCACAAAGCTACCAGAAGGAACAAAGCTTCACTCATGATCTCGCAGCTCAACGTTAGATCCTTGGTCAAACACCATGCGGAGGTAAGAACACTTCTAATAGACGAGAACCCAGACATCATGTTTCTATGTGAAACCTGGCTTAGAGATGATCTAACCAGTATCCCCAATCTAACACTACCGGATGGGTACTCCATGACCTTTATCAATAGAGACTCGAGAGGAGGCGGCATTGCCGCCATTTATAGGACCTCCTTCACCTGCATTTTTCAAAAGGAAAACATTACTGGCAGCGAATGTGCGCGCTTTAAAATCTCCACGAGCCCCCACTGCTCCCTTTCTGGCCTTTTTATCTACAGACCCCCGGGGCCTTCCTCGAAGTTCATAGAAGAGCTCCTTGAGACAGCCCACGCATTGATCACTAGCTCCGCTAACTTTACAATCCTAGGGGACCTTAACCTCCACCTAGACGATACCTCAGACACTAATATCAGCAATCTCCTAGCGGACTTATCAGCCCTGCAGCTGATCCCTCTCGTACAATCGCCCACGCATGTTGCTGGCCACATACTTGACCCGGTCTTTTCCAACATCCCAGAAGCCAGAGCTGACTCTCCCAAACCCATGGCCTGGACTGATCACTCTCTGGTCACATTTTCTATCCCGATCACTACCCCACCCGTTAAAAGGCAGTCGCCTCCTGCCTGAAACGACCCTGGCACAAACTCCAAAAAATAGATCTTGCTGCCAGCCTAGGATAACCTAACTTTGAGGGTACAAACGACATTGATACGTCGTATGCTGCCTTTCAGGAGTGGATCACCAAGGGACTGGATGCTATTATTCCAGCCAAGTGGACTAAAGGACGTAACACACCCTCCAACCCTTGGTACGATGAGAATTCGAAAATACTGAGGAAAGAATGTAAGAGAGCGGAACGACATTGGAGGAAAGACTACAAGCTCGAGGAAAAAAAATCATACCTGGTCGTGCTCAAAGTATACCACAAAGCCATACGCACAGCTCGTGCAGCCTTCTACGCTAATGAGATCAGAGCAAGCCCTAACCCCACGAAAACTATCTTCAAAATAGTCCAAAAACTTCAAAATGGAGATAAGCCTGCCTCCTACATCTCTTCCACGCAGCAGTGCGAAGACCTCGCCACTTTCTTTACTGATAAGGTGAGGAAGATCTACAATTCCTTCACTCATAACCCTCCAGAGTACATTAACTCTCCCAACGCCCCTTTCGAGGGCTCCGGGCTCACCTGCCTGCCAGCTATCTCTCACGAGGAGCTAGCCAAATTCTGCAGGAAGGTGAAATCCGGGGCCCCTGCAGATCCTATGAGACCAGTCCATTTTCTGGGAGCTCTGGACTTCTTCCTCCCCTCTCTGACCTCACTCTTCAATCTCTCATTCGCCTCGGCCACAGTACCCATCTCCTGGAAACAGGCCTGGGTCACTCCCATCATAAAGAAACCCTCCCTAGACCCCACCAAACCGGAGAACTACCGAACCGTTTCACTGCTCCCCTGGGTGGCCAAACTAGCAGAGGCCCACGCGAACAAAGTATTAAATGACCATATGGCGGAAAATAATATCCTGGACCCCTCCCAACACGGGTTCAGGCCGAGCCATAGCACGGAGTCCGCTCTCCTTTCCTCCACGGAGCATCTGCGGAAAATCATGGACACCGGTCAAAGTGCTGCACTGATACTGCTCGATCTCAGCGCGGCCTTTGATACGGTTTCCCATGACATCCTTCTAAAGCGCCTGGGAAAGATCGGGATCCAAGACTTGGCACTAGAATGGTTCGATCGTTCCTCACGAATAGGTCCTTCCGGGTATCAGCTCCCCCTTTTACCTCTCAATCCCAAGCTACAGGACAGGGAGTCCCACAGGGCTCCGCCCTCAGTCCATCCCTTTTTAATTTATATATGCAGCCTCTGGTGGAGGTAGCCAAAAAGTGGGATCTCACAATGGTGTCGTACGCCGACGACACACAGTTGATTATCACCCTCAACGAGGCGCCCTCCCCCGATGCTTCCAGATTTAGGGATGGACTGGCCGCCGTCGCCAATTGGATGACTGCAAACTGCCTGCAACTGAATGCAGGAAAAACGGAGGTGTTGCTCCTAGGCAAGAACCCCAACAGCTGGAGTGACCTCTGGTGGCCCCCCTCACTGGGCCCAGCCCCTCCCCCTAAAACCCTGGCAAAAAACCTAGGAGTTTGGCTGGACTCTGCGCTAAATTTCCAGTCCCACACCAAAAAAGTTGCCGCGACTTGCATTGGGCTACTGAGAAGCCTCAACCCCATCCTTGGCTTCTTCGACCCCAAAACGCGGTAACTCATTGTACAATCGACCATTGCCCGACTGGACTACGCGAGTGTCCTATTGCTAGGCGCTAATAAGGCTGAAACCAAGAGATTTCAACGTATACAGAACTCTGCGGCCAGGGCAATAGTGGGCTTGCCAAGAAGGTACTCCGCGAGAGCTACCATTCACAGACTTCACTGGCTGCCCATGGAAGCCCGCATCCAATTTAAGGCCCTCACCATCCCCTTTAAAATTTTGAAAGCTGAGGGCCCCGAGCTCCTACGCCCGCTGTTAACACCCTACAACCCCCAACGCAACCTCTGTTCTAGAGGGCAACATCTAGTCGTGGTCCCACACACCAAGTTCTGTCGCATCGGAGGACGATCATTCAGATTGCTGGGGGCAAAGCTATGGAACTCCCTTCCCCTCCATATCCGCTGCCTCGACAACCTTTCAGCTTTCCGTAAAGCTATTAAAACTCATCTCTTCCCCCCCCTGTAGGCCTCCTTTCTCCTCCCCTCTCAGTTGGTTATGATATGGTTCTTAGCGCCGGGACGCCCCGTCGCTGGGGCAGCTGTCGCGCTCTACAAATACATAACATAACATAACACATAACTCTAATTGGGTTACGAAAGAAAAAAAATAATTGTCAACAAACATTGACGTATGTTCAGTGAGGCCATTAACAGAAGACATAATGGGCCTGCCCGGTGGTTCTTTATTATTCTTGTGCAGCTTGGGCAGATGGTAAATGTGAGGATAGTCGGATTGATATATATATATATATATTACTTACTGGCTGTTGCCAGTAGGTAGTTATAGTTAGGATTGGCTACCATAGGAAATCCGCAATATTCTATTGGGAATAACTCTGGCGCCGCTTTAGAAATTTGTGTGTAATTTTCCAAAATTGTGGCCAGGTCCGCTGCGCTCCTTCCCTGAAAGTTTCGGGGGGATTCGTGAAGTGGGGGCTGAGAAAAAAGGGGGGTCCCAAAACGTGTTTTCCCCATGTTAATTTTCATAGGACGGTCTGACAAGTCTACAGCCCGAACCGCTGAACGGAATTACGCCAAACTTGGCAAAATTGTAGGGACTGGTACGCAGATGTGCCTTTGCTATATTTGCTGAAAATTGCTCCAGTGTTTTTTTTAAAATTACCTTCAAAAACACATATATATCTATAAGCGCTCTCCGAGCGCTCACAGGTGCGCGTACCGCGGAGCGCACCCGGTGCGCTACGGAAGTGCGCGAGCGCAAAGCTGATTGCCTGTCGGGTATCTGTCAACATTCTAAAAAGTCTGGAGAGTCCGCCATCTTGTGTCTCGGTAGAATCGAGACACAAGAGGTGAAAAAGAAAGGGGGATATAATTAAAAGGGGGCAGAGTAGACACATCCTGACCCCCTAGGTTTTCTGAGGGGGGCCTAGAAGGACCCTGAAGGGCAAAAAAAGTTTTGTTTTTTTTGTTAAATGTTCGCGGGGTAAGCGCTGGGTGCGTTCCCGGGTACGCTCTCCGGTATGCGCACCCTGAGCGCACCACGGGGAAAAACAGTGTAAAAAAATAGAGTAAAAAAATAAAGTTGAGTGTTTAGAGGTAAGTTAGCTCTGAAAACAGCTGTTGTGTTAAGTGGGTGTTTTTTGTACCTACAAGTAGGTACCAATGCAGAGTCTTATATTCAAGAGGAAAACTCTATTCCCCTCATCTGTAAAATGCAAACCATCTCTCCTATACATACCTTGCATGTTGTAACGCAAGTTGTTGTGGTAAATGGAACCCATACCATAGTCTCTGAGGAAAGCAGAAAAAGTTTTATTTACATGTTTCCTTGCTTTCTCAATCTGTTGACAAAATTGGTTGGACCAGTTCCATTTTTGCCTTTGGCATATATTAGAAAATACCAAGGCAGTTTTTGGAAAAAGTGACATCAATTGCCCAAAGATGTCCTATAAAATCATTTCCAGACCTACCCCAGTCAAAGTGCCCAGGTCATTTCCACCACAGTGCACAATTATAAGGTCAGGGTGTGGTAAATGCATAAAGGATTTTACCAATTGTATCAATTGGTGACTCCTCAATCCTCTCTGTCCAATCCATACAATGTCCACATTTGGTAAATCAAGGTTGTAAATACCTCTGTTAGCTGCGTATTTTTGACTCCGGTGGACATAGCTATGACCCACAAACCAGACTTTTGGCATTTTGAAGGTAGATGTGCTTCTAGTCAGATGAGTTGTGGAAATGAAATGGCAGTTTGATATGAAAAAAAAGTGGTTGAGAATCAGTGCAGATGAATAACCAGAAATGATTGGAGCTTTGTTAAAAATCTCCACTGAAAATTAGGGGGCATGCTTTTTTTTGTAAGAAGTAATTTCAATGGTTGAGAAAAAGTCATTTAAGGAAACATTGCATTTCATTAGCTAGTAGATTGAGAGGTCAAACAGCCTTGATGGATTGTTTTGCAACATAGTATGATGAACTTGTGAACTGTGTGCTGGTTTAAGAGGGAGTTACCATGGTTACTTGGTGAATGAGCACGGGGGATGGGTGAATGTTATGTGAGTTTCAAAGTCTTGAAATGTACAACCAATTAAAATGTGCAGTTTGGTTTTGAATTTGTGTGGGAACAATTTTTATTGGCTAAGTACAAGAATATGGGTCTGAAATGAGAAAGAATCTGTGCCATTATTGAAAGGCTCCAGTGCTTAAGAATATCTGTTGACTGTGACTGACACTGTTTTACATCTTCCAAAGCATTTTGAAAGGTGAGTAATGATTCTTTTAAAAAAGATAGAGAGCTTAAAGATTTTTAACAAGTATCACAGTGAGTGTCTGTGTGAATTAAGGAATTATATTTTTACTTTTTCCATAATGTTAGCTGTGTGTTTATAAGGTAGACTTCTTTTTAAATTGTTTTTTATGCTTGGATTCAATGCTGGTTTAGAAATTGTGTATTGGTTACATTGGACTTGTAAATATGCTCCTTTTTATGAAGCGCCTTGTGCAACCTTTAACATGGGTGGAAACAGTGAATGTATGGAAAGGGATAGGAATAGCAGATAGAAAACCATATGAAATGGTATGGGAGATGCATAAAGTATTTCAGTAATGGTATCAATTGAGATGGAATATAAGATAAAGAGGGGCATATTTACAAGACTCTTTCGCAATGTTTGACATGGGTGCAAGCAGAAAATACATGCAGAGTAATAAAATTGGCACCCAGACAAGAATATGAAATCCCGCGAGAGATGTTTAAAAATTTTTTAATGGCATAAATTGAGATAGAATATACAAAATAAATAGGGCATATTTACAAGCCACGTGTGCAATGTTTGACATTAATGCTGGTCCAGAGATAGTGTAATGTTTTCATTGGCATATTTACAAGCCGCATGTGCAATGTTTGACATTAATGCTCGTCCAGATATAATGTAATGGTTTCATTGGCATATTTACAAGACGTGTGCGCAATGTTTGACATTAAAGCTGGTCCAGAGATAGTGTAATGGTTTCATTGGCATATTTACAAGCCGCGTGTGCAATGTTTGACAATAATGCTGGTCCAGAGATAATGTAATGGTTTCATTGGCATATTTACAAGCCGCGTGCGCAATGTTTGACATTAATGCTGGTCCAGAGATAGTGTAATGGTTTCATTGGCATATTTACAAGCCGCGTGCGCAATGTTTGACATTAAAGCTGGTCCAGAGATAGTGTAATGGTTTTGTTGGCATATTTACAAGCCGCGTGCGCAATCTTTGACATTAATGCTGGTCCAGAGATAGTGTAATGGTTTCATTGGCATATTTACAAGCCGCGTGCGCAATGTTTGACATTAATGCTGGTCCAGAGCTAGTATAATGGTTTCATTGGAATATTTACAAGCCGCGTGCACAAGTTTGACATTAATGCTGGTTCAGAGATAGTGTAATGGGGTCATTGGCATATTTACAAGCCGTGTGCGCAATGTTAGATATAATGTACCATGTCTGTCTCTGCCAACAGTATGTGTGACTCTGCCTAAGATCACAGTGATGGGTGAATCAAGCTTCAGTCACAGTGTGATCTTAGGCACATGCTCAGAATGTTAGATATAATGTACCATGTGTGTCTCTGCCAACAGTATGTGTGGCACCGAGGGCGAGATCTATTGCATTTTCAATGCTTGTTTACTTTAGTTCCATCAAGAAGGCATTCAGATGTGTCACACATATTTCTAAAATCCTATTAATCTGCCTAAGATCACACTGTGAGTGAAGCTTGATATAATGAGCAACTAGAAAGCTAACATTCAGAATTCATGGCAAATGTCTGACACATCTGAATGCCTCCTTGATGTGTTGTTTTTTTTCTCCAAACTGTAAAAGAAAAGATTGCTGAAAATCGTGATCAAACACTTTGTTGTTTATTAAATTCTGTATTAGAGAAATGATACGGGTAAGCTTACCGGTGCGCGCACCGTGAGCGCACCAGGAAAAAATGATAAAAAAATATATATATACATTGAACAAATCCACTGCTGATGATGTCACATATTACATCATTCATGACATGGTCAGTGACATCACTGATGACATCACTGATGACATCTCAAATGACATCACTGATGACATCACTGATGACATCACTGATGACATCATCCATGTGATAATACGATGTACCTCCTCACACTCTAATCTAACCTTTGATACACCCAGTGTTAAATACAAACTACCATTCCTGAAATTATTGACACACCAATACCAGTAACTACATTCGCACTCACTGATTTCTAGGTCTACACACACATCCACTCATTCACCCATACAATCACTCATACATACAGTCACTCATCAATAGAACACTATCATATCCACTCATACACCTATACAGACACTCACACACTGACAGTCATCCACAGAGTTACCCACACACCTAGTCAGTTATGCAAAGAATCAATCACACTCCCATTTCCTCAACTATACAGTTTTACACACTAAACCTTACTTATTCAAACATATACTAATACATACTTACTCTCTTTTACAATCACTGATACAAGTACACATTGATCCATACAGTCACTTACGCAATCACAGGCTCTCATGTATAGTCATTTATATATGCCAACTCTCACATGCACTGTGTTTTACATATGTACTTACTTGGACGTGGAGCACTGAGATAGCCATTCACTCACCAACACACCCATGCACACAGTCAACCTCCCATACAGCTCTTTCCACATGCATTCTTGAACCCATATACCAAGTGAATCAACTGCTCACACATATGTACACAGAGTCACACACCTCCCAGCCACCCACACACACACTCACCCTCACATACAAATATTTGGGCAACCAATCAATAACCCATATTACCACTCATTTAGCTACTGATCAACACATGCAGCAGCTTACACAACAACAGACATACTGATGCACACATTCAGACAGTTTAGTTACTAACCAATGCATTCAGTAAGACACATTTAATCACTCACTCATACAGTCAGTCACGCACCTACTAAATCCTTCAACAAGACACCTATACATACACTCATTCTTCAATATATAAAACATATTTTTACTTTTCAGAAACACACATTCACTGGATGATGTCATCAGTGATGTCATCAGTGATGTCATTTGACATGTCATCAGTGATGTCATTTGACATGTCATCAGTGATGTCATCAGTGATGTCACTGACCCTGTCATGAATGATGTAATGTGACATCATCATCAGTGGATTGCGGGCGCGCGAGTTATAGTGAGTCCAACTAACTATAACATGGGAATTTCAATGGTTTTGTATGAGTAAAATGTTCAGCTAACTATAACTGGTGTGAAACCTATGGTTTTTTCAATGAATTTCAAAGGTTTTTTAAATGCTAATTCCTAACTATAACGTTTGTGAAACCTATGTTTTTTTCAGTGAATATATATTTATATATATATATATTTTTTTTTTTTTTTTTCATTTCAATGGCCTCAGCTTTCCAGGGTGCACTCAACAGTGCGTTACCTCGAAGGTCATTTAACATCTTTCGCCATCATCCGGGCAGTTACGTTCGCCTGGCGCGTTTCTGTGGTCCAATTACCACTTCATCAGAGGCGTTCTCCTGCATTTAGTTGAAACGCGCTTCTTTGACGCATGCTCATTTGTTAATTACCATATGTGGGACTGACATGATTTTTGATTGATCCACATAGCATGCTGGTCTTTGTAGTCCTTTGCGCTACATTGTTTGTTCAACTAAAGCAGATCTTGGAGATAATGTTTTTATCCTTTGTAGGATCCGATTCGTGAAGGCGAGTCATTTGATATACAACGCGCTGTGCTGACAGAATGGAGAAGTTCCTCTGCCTTGGCCGCTCGATCTTTGAGCCGGTGCATCCTGCACGGGAAGGCCCCCGTGTCTAAATTTTTCATTTCAATGGCCTCAGCTTTCCAGGGTGCACTCAACAGTGCGTTACCTCGAAGGTCATTTAACATCTTTCGCCATCATCCGGGCAGTTACGTTCGCCTGACGCGTTTCTGTGGTCCAATTACCACTTCATCAGAGGCGTTCTCCTGCATTTAGTTGAAACGCGCTTCTTTGACGCATGCTCATTTGTTAATTACCATATGTGGGACTGACATGATTTTTGATTGATCCACATAGCATGCTGGTCTTTGTAGTCCTTTGCGCTACATTGTTTGTTCAACTAAAGCAGATCTTGGAGATAATGTTTTTATCCTTTGTAGGATCCGATTCGTGAAGGCGAGTCATTTGATATACAACGCGCTGTGCTGACAGAATGGAGAAGTTCCTCTGCCTTGGCCGCTCGATCTTTGAGCCGGTGCATCCTGCACGGGAAGGCCCCCGTGTCTAAATTTTTCATTTCAATGGCCTCAGCTTTCCAGGGTGCACTCAACAGTGCGTTACCTCGAAGGTCATTTAACATCTTTCGCCATCATCCGGGCAGTTACGTTCGCCTGACGCGTTTCTGTGGTCCAATTACCACTTCATCAGAGGCGTTCTCCTGCATTTAGTTGAAACGCGCTTCTTTGACGCATGCTCATTTGTTAATTACCATATGTGGGACTGACATGATTTTTGATTGATCCACATAGCATGCTGGTCTTTGTAGTCCTTTGCGCTACATTGTTTGTTCAACTAAAGCAGATCTTGGAGATAATGTTTTTATCCTTTGTAGGATCCGATTCGTGAAGGCGAGTCATTTGATATACAACGCGCTGTGCTGACAGAATGGAGAAGTTCCTCTGCCTTGGCCGCTCGATCTTTGAGCCGGTGCATCCTGCACGGGAAGGCCCCCGTGTCTAAATTTTTCATTTCAATGGCCTCAGCTTTCCAGGGTGCACTCAACAGTGCGTTACCTCGAAGGTCATTTAACATCTTTCGCCATCATCCGGGCAGTTACGTTCGCCTGACGCGTTTCTGTGGTCCAATTACCACTTCATCAGAGGCGTTCTCCTGCATTTAGTTGAAACGCGCTTCTTTGACGCATGCTCATTTGTTAATTACCATATGTGGGACTGACATGATTTTTGATTGATCCACATAGCATGCTGGTCTTTGTAGTCCTTTGCGCTACATTGTTTGTTCAACTAAAGCAGATCTTGGAGATAATGTTTTTATCCTTTGTAGGATCCGATTCGTGAAGGCGAGTCATTTGATATACAACGCGCTGTGCTGACAGAATGGAGAAGGTCCTCTGCCTTGGCCGCTCGATCTTTGAGCCGGTGCATCCTGCACGGGAAGGCCCCCGTGTCTAAATTTTTCATTTCAATGGCCTCAGCTTTCCAGGGTGCACTCAACAGTGCGTTACCTCGAAGGTCATTTAACATCTTTCGCCATCATCCGGGCAGTTACGTTCGCCTGACGCGTTTCTGTGGTCCAATTACCACTTCATCAGAGGCGTTCTCCTGCCTTTAGTTGAAACGCGCTTCTTTGACGCATGCTCATTTGTTAATTACCATATGTGGGACTGACATGATTTTTGATTGATCCACATAGCATGCTGGTCTTTGTAGTCCTTTGCGCTACATTGTTTGTTCAACTAAAGCAGATCTTGGAGATAATGTTTTTATCCTTTGTAGGATCCGATTCGAGAGTGCACCCTGGAAAGCTGAGGCCATTGAAATGAAAAATTTAGACACGGGGGCCTTCCCGTGCAGGATGCACCGGCTCAAAGATCGAGCGGCCAAGGCAGAGGAACTTCTCCATTCTGTCAGCACAGCGCGTTGTATATCAAATGACTTGCCTTCACGAATCGGATCCTACAAAGGATAAAAACATTATCTCCAAGATCTGCTTTAGTTGAACAAACAATGTAGCGCAAAGGACTACAAAGACCAGCATGCTATGTGGATCAATCAAAAATCATGTCAGTCCCACATATGGTAATTAACAAATGAGCATGCGTCAAAGAAGCGCGTTTCAACTAAATGCAGGAGAACGCCTCTGATGAAGTGGTAATTGGACCACAGAAACGCGTCAGGCGAACGTAACTACCCGGATGATGGCGAAAGATGTTAAATGACCTTCGAGGTAACGCACTGTTGAGTGCACCCTGGAAAGCTGAGGCCATTGAAATGAAAAATTTAGACACGGGGGCCTTCCCGTGCAGGATGCACCGGCTCAAAGATCGAGCGGCCAAGGCAGAGGAACTTCTCCATTCTGTCAGCACAGCGCGTTGTATATCAAATGACTCGCCTTCACGAATCGGATCCTACAAAGGATAAAAACATTATCTCCAAGATCTGCTTTAGTTGAACAAACAATGTAGCGCAAAGGACTACAAAGACCAGCATGCTATGTGGATCAATCAAAAATCATGTCAGTCCCACATATGGTAATTAACAAATGAGCATGCGTCAAAGAAGCGCGTTTCAACTAAATGCAGGAGAACGCCTCTGATGAAGTGGTAATTGGACCACAGAAACGCGTCAGGCGAACGTAACTACCCGGATGATGGCGAAAGATGTTAAATGACCTTCGAGGTAACGCACTGTTGAGTGCACCCTGGAAAGCTGAGGCCATTGAAATGAAAAATTTAGACACGGGGGCCTTCCCGTGCAGGATGCACCGGCTCAAAGATCGAGCGGCCAAGGCAGAGGAACTTCTCCATTCTGTCAGCACAGCGCGTTGTATATCAAATGACTCGCCTTCACGAATCGGATCCTACAAAGGATAAAAACATTATCTCCAAGATCTGCTTTAGTTGAACAAACAATGTAGCGCAAAGGACTACAAAGACCAGCATGCTATGTGGATCAATCAAAAATCATGTCAGTCCCACATATGGTAATTAACAAATGAGCATGCGTCAAAGAAGCGCGTTTCAACTAAATGCAGGAGAACGCCTCTGATGAAGTGGTAATTGGACCACAGAAACGCGTCAGGCGAACGTAACTACCCGGATGATGGCGAAAGATGTTAAATGACCTTCGAGGTAACGCACTGTTGAGTGCACCCTGGAAAGCTGAGGCCATTGAAATGAAAAATTTAGACACGGGGGCCTTCCCGTGCAGGATGCACCGGCTCAAAGATCGAGCGGCCAAGGCAGAGGAACTTCTCCATTCTGTCAGCACAGCGCATTGTGTATCAAATGACTCGCCTTCACGAATCGGATCCTACAAAGGATAAAAACATTATCTCCAAGATCTGCTTTAGTTGAACAAACAATGTAGCGCAAAGGACTACAAAGACCAGCATGCTATGTGGATCAATCAAAAATCATGTCAGTCCCACATATGGTAATTAACAAATGAGCATGCGTCAAAGAAGCGCGTTTCAACTAAATGCAGGAGAACGCCTCTGATGAAGTGGTAATTGGACCACAGAAACGCGTCAGGCGAACGTAACTACCCGGATGATGGCGAAAGATGTTAAATGACCTTCGAGGTAACGCACTGTTGAGTGCACCCTGGAAAGCTGAGGCCATTGAAATGAAAAATATATATATATATATATATATATATCTAACCAACCATTTTCCCATCAGGAAAACACGTAAACGACACGCCAGGAGTTGCTGTGCTCGAAAATTTATTTGGCAGCAAAACAAACAACGCGTTTCACCTCACGGCTTGTTCACGTTTGCTGTGAATTCCAAACCATAGTCCTTTTACATTCTCAATTAATCATCATAAAAATAGGACTTATTGTGCACACCTATAAGTGAAAGTATAGCGGACATCTTGGAACAGGAAATACCATCATTTTTATGCCAGTTATGGTCGTGACTTAAGATTTATAAAGCTGTATTGTAGCCATAGTTCATAGTATCTTACTTCTTATGGCTTGACAATCCGCTATGATAGGTTCAACTAAAAAAGGTTATAATTCACCAAAATTATTTTCTCACAACCAACAACATTATTCAATCCATATCTATCCATGTTGGTATAAGGTAGTTATCTCAATTCATCATGTGGTCAAATAAGAAAATATGGGCCCACAATTTCGCCCCAGTGGGCGTGAAAACTCTATGTTAGATGGGCAGCATAATATCCCTTCCTCAATATACATCACATTATAAACAATGGCATTGCATATATCAAGCCCAAGTGGGCATTTTACACATATATATCACATTGTAATTAAATCTGATGACCACTTGTTTATCGTGTCCTTTTGAATTTCAAAAGTAGTAACCTATAACTTGTTCTTGGCTGCTTGCTTCATGCGGTTGATTTATTGTCATATTAGATTTAAATTAAGTCACAAAAGTCTCTTCCGTGCCACACATAATTTTTCTTGAACTGGCATTTCAATGTATAATTGTTCCAAATGTCCATAGTTGTCGAAATAAATTCTGTGAAATTAAAAAACATATATACAAAGGTTTTAAAAAAGACGACTCTAAGCTGAACAGCTACTTCTTTTTTCAGATTTTTAACAATGTCCAATATACAAGCTGATTACATTTTCTGCATTTTTATTTCTCCAAATGGACAGAAAGTTCCTCATGATTATTCAAACCCTTAGGGAATGTAGTTTCAAAGTCAATGATATACTTAGATTCCATTTTACGAAGGCATGTAGTTCTATCACCCCCACGTATTCCCAGGTCCACTTTGTCCAGTACCACCATTCTTAACAGGTTTTCATCTTGAAAATGATATTTAAAAAAATGTCTGGCCACTGGATATTGTATGTTGTGGTTCCTAATAGCTCTAAGGTGTTGTAGCACTCTTTCTTTGGCTTTTAGGGTGGTACTTCCTATGTGCCATTTGTCACACGGGCAAATGAGTAAATAGACACAGTACATAGTGTTACATGTTACTGTTTTCTGTATAGAGAACACTCTCCCCGTACCTGGTAATGTCACCTCTTTGCAGTTAATACTGTTTCGGCAGGCTTTACACGATCTACAGCACTTAAAGCCTGGTATATCATTGGGTGTGTTAATGCTGGTCACGAATTGGGGCTGAGTTCGTCTCTTAGAGATTTACTCCTTCTAAACGTAACTTGTGGGTTATCATTTAGATGTGGTTTCAGATGTTGATCAGTTAGCAACACGTGCCAATGTTTATTAAGAATCTTCTTCAATGCCATGGCTTGACCTGAGAATGTAGTAATGAATCTAATGTTAGATTCAGTGTTGTTGACTCTGTTTGTATCTTAAAGTTCTTTCCTCTCTTTCGTTTCTACTCTCTTCACGGCTCCCTGTATGGTTTTGTTGTTATACCCTCGTTCTTTGAAGCGTTTGATCATTGTTACTTGTTCATTATCAAACGCTTCCTTGGTACTGCAGTTACGTTTGGCACGTAACAGTTCCCCATAGGGGATACTGTCAATAAGGTTTGTGGGATGTGCACTCCTTGCATTCAATAAACTGTTGCCGGCTGTTGTTTTCCTATAGAGACTAGTCGTCATCACTGTCCCTCTGATTTCAACTTTTGTGTCTAAAAATTCAATTTCTGATCTGTGTATATGCTCAGTGAATTTAAGATTCATTTCATTGGTATTCAGCTGGCACACGAATCTTCTTACTGACTCCTCTGTGCCGTTCCAGATCAAAAAGATATCGTCGATATACCTCAGCCACAGGACAACTTGGTTGTTAAATTCGGCAATTTCACTGGACACCTGCTCCTCCCACCAACCCATAAATAGGTTGGCATAACTGGGGGCGAAGCAGGTGCCCATTGCCGTGCCCTGTGACTGCCGGTATACCAACTCATCAAAGATGTAGAAGTTATGCTGTAAGCAAAATTCAATTAGCTCCAGCAACATATTTGAATGCTCCAAAAACGCAATGGATCTGGATTTCAAAAAGTGTCCAACCGCTTGTATGCCCAGATTGTGTTTGATGCACGTATACAAGCTATTTACATCTAGGGTAACCAAGATGTAAGTTGGTTCCCAAACAATACCTTCTATACTTTTTAGAAAGTGTGTGGTATCTTTCAGATACGTGGGTAAAGCCACTACAAAAGGTCGTAAATAGTAGTCAATATATTGGGAGGTTTTTTCAAGAAGTGAACCTATCGACGACACAATAGGTCTCCCTGGTGGATCAGTGGCATTTTTATGCACTTTCGGGAGTAGATATAGAATAGGAGTTCTGGGATGGTCACATTTCAGAAATTGATATTCTTCCCAGGTAAGCAACCCTTTGTCTTTGAAGTTCTGTAATTTATTTTCAAACAGACCTTTAGTAAGTCTTACCTCAGAGTAAGAGCTTGCCTTATAGCAGTTTACATCTTCTAACTGTCTATGCCCTTCTCTCAGATATTTCTCTTTTTCTAAAACAACCACGTTGCCCCCCTTATCCGCATGGCGGATGACAATATTAGCATCATCTTTGAGGCTTTTGATTGCATTGTGCTGTGCAAATGTCAAGTTCTTGCGGATAAGGGGGGCAACGTGGTTGTTTTAGAAAAAAAGAAATATCTGAATTACAGAACTTTAAAAAACCATAGGTTTCAGGCCTTATATAGTTAGGATTAGCATTTAAAAAACCTTTGAAATTCACTGAAAAAACCATAGGTTTCAGGCCTAATATAGTTAGGAATTAGCATTTAAAAAACCTTGCAAATTCACTGAAAAAAACATAGGTTTCAGGCCTTATATAGTTAGGAATTAGCATTTAAAAAACCTTTGAAATTCACTGATCAGTGATGTCATTTGAGATGTCATCAGTGATGTCACTGACCATGTCATGAATGATCTAATATGTGACATCATCAGCAGTGGAGTGCGGGTGCGCGAAATATAGTTAGTACAACTAACTATATAGGAGCAATTTCAATGGTTTTGTATGAGTAAAATGTCCAGCTAACTATAACACCACTAAAACTTATAGGTTTTTGAGTGAATTTCAAAGGTTTTTTAAAAGCTAATTCCTAACTATATCACTCCTGAAACCTATGGTTTTTTCAGTGAATTTATATATATATATATATATATATATATATATATATATATATATATATATATATATATATATATATATATATATATATATATATATATATATATATATATATGAATATATAACAAAACAATACCCTTTCAGGCGTAGAGTGATGCATAAATTATGCTAAAAAGAAGCAGCGATCTCTGGGTAGTTCTCAAGTTTAGGTGGAAAGCAGCTCTTGTATAGAACACCCTCAACACCGGCGAAACTCTAGATCTGCTCACCTCAAATGTCTGCTTTTCTATCAAAATCTGAGCTATGCTTTATGAGTTTGATATATATGTATATATATATATATTCACATCCAATATCGTTGTTTTCCATGATTTATGCTACAGCGACACACAAACTCCATGCGTTTTTCCCCCTTTTATTATTTTTTGTTTGTTTGTATATGTACATATAGTTAACTTATTATTATTAAAAAAACACGTTTTTAAACTTTTACTAATAATGTAAATGTAATTTACAATAATTAAACACAACCTTCACTTGAATTCAAATGAAATTAAATTGCTAGGTGGGACATTTTAGTATTTTTGTTAAAAATGTACGAATATGTGCATATGTATCTAGTATTACTATAGAGAGCAAACCTACTGTTAGAAATGGGATTTCTGGTTGGCCAAGGCTTGCGCCAAAGTCGGGCAGAAACCACAACTCTAGTCAGGGCAAGGGAGTTACACGCTGAAGATAACCCCAGCTCACCCCCTTGGTAGCTTGGCAGGAGCAGTCAGGCTTATCTCAGAGGAAATGTGTAAAGCGTTTGCGCAACACACACACACAACAGCAACAAACTAGGCACACCACAAATGAAACTCCACACAAGGTTATGTCAAAAATAGCCTTTGTATTGTCATAAACACATTAGAAACATCATTACACATTTACACTGCGCCAACTGGCCCGGGCAATATTCAAAGGGGATTATATACAGGACCAGGCCAATTGGGCCATGGTCACAACCATCAGATCAAGTAAGTAAATGCAAACTACAACCAGTAGCTACTGGTCCCATAATGACGGAAGATTTATCACATTAGCATTAGACACCATCTTAGAATACCATAACATGACATTAGGCAATAAATCATATTTGGCCCAAACCTCATTAGTACAAACACATTATGAACTAGGCCTCACCAGTATAGACTCATTCTGCAATAACAATATATGAGGCCTAAACCTCATCCGCATAAACACATTCCTCACGCTCTTTGGGCCTCAACATCATAACATGACATTTGCATTAGACATAACATTTAGAAACTGACCCCCCAGGCCAAACGGCCTTCTCAGAGGGCTCAACTGCCCTTTCTCCAAATATTCAGGCCTGGGCTGCCAATGCAGCAAACTCCACAAGGCGCCAAGCACTGGCCTAAACGTAGCAGCTGCCCACTAAGTGCGGTGCAGATGTGCAGGCAAAAAAATGTGGGCTCTGGTAAAACGGTGCTGGACTCTGGGGCCCTGCTCTGGGGCTCTCCCCATAAGTGTAGCCCAATGGGGACCAACAATGTGCTCCGATCGTCACCACTGTGCCCTGATGAACCCCAATGGTACTCTGACAGAAAAGATGGCCTACACGTTGCAGCTGCTGGCATCTGCTGGGCAGCTGTGAAGACAGCAAACTTACACAACATACAAACCTAGGGGTCTAAAAAAGAGGATATCCGGAACCTCTAAGAAAAGAGTCTTAATGTTTTGTTTAATACTTCAAGACTGAGTCAAGACTGACTAGTAGTTTATAAGGGACAGGAAATGTCAAACAAAGGACCACCAGTGAATGCAGAGGAATATCATACAGGATTCCCATCAAAAGTACTCGTGATGATCAATACTATCACTTGGTCATGCTTAAGTGTCTCGTGTCTCTAGATCATTGAGACCTTGATCGTACCCTGTTTCCAACCGGAATTCCGATCCACAATCTTTTTAGGACCAAGTGACTCTGACCTGATGGGATCAGGTGCAGTGCAACCAAAAACAAAAGAAGTGGTGAAGTATGTTTAAAAAGGATAGAGAAACTACCAAACAACTTTATTAAGAGGGTTTCTCCTCCTACTAAAATCAAGAACAGTGCAATAATATGTATCTGCAGTTCAAACAAATACCTGCAAGGGGGCCAACAATGTTTCAGCCTTAATGGGAAAAAGGGACCCTAGGCTTTCTTCAGGGCCTTTGTCCTATCTCATATATGCTACTGAGTATGTTGTAAACAGTGTAAGGTGATTAAATAAAAAATTTTAAGTGAAGTTATTATACAATCAAAAGGATACAATTATCCATCGTCTGATAGTACTCCACAGGTCACGTGGTGTATGAAACATCTATAATAACAAACACACAATAGACACATTGTTAGAAACCCATTATGTCCCTAAAAGACTGTCCAGTCCCTTTCGAAACAAAAGACAGTGTCTACTCACCCTGGGGATAGACCTCACCTCTCCTGGACCTGGCTCAGGATATGTGAGACCCCGCTCTGCGAATGCAAGAGCATGCTGAGCTTTAATACATATAGGGGGAACAAACGTAGTCCTGCACTGTGATGTATGTATGCTCTAAGCCCAGACTATCATTATCTAGCATTCTGAGGAGAAAACTTGTCCCCCCTCATCCTATCCACCTAGACCAAAACCTCTTCCCGTAAGCTTGTGAGCCTTGAACTACTCGGAACTATGTGGTGATGTCATTTTGTAGTCCCTTGAGATTATCTCGCGAGATCACGCGACCTGATGCAATTTCCAGGAGTGATCGGCGTAATGGAGTGAGTCTTCACTTACTTACTTTTATGAGTTGGTTTTATTAACATTAGGCTCAGCACGCCGTTCTTATGACTCCTGATAATGTTGTACAAATTTAAAAACCGGCACAATTCGAGCTACGCACCTAATTATTGGTCAGTACACCAATCATTGGTGCTTTAAAAGAGCAATCCCTGTCTCGTTCGTTGCCTCCCCCTGACTCGGATTCGGCTCGAGGCAACGACGGACAGGTAGATAGTGCTCCTGCTGTCTAACTTTTCTTTACCCAGATTGTATCTTCTATACGATCATACTCTGCAACTAGATACACTACTTTCCATAGACAATGGGCCAGAAGTCTTTGTTTTGTGAATAAGTATATTGGTTTTTTCACAGGCTCTTTGAACAGTAATAGTTATACATGGGAGCCTGGAGTTGAAATACAACCAGAGGTTTGGTAGGGGGCCAAAGAGGTTTTGGTCTAGGTGGATAGGAGGAGGGGGGGGCAAGTTTTCTCCTCAGAATGCTAGATAATGATAGTCTGGGCTTAGAGCATACATACATCACAGTGCAGGACTACGTTTGTTCTCTCTATATGTATTAAAGCTCAGCAGGTTCTTGCATACGCAGGTCCAGGTCAGGTCCAGGAGAGGTGAGGTCTGTCCCCCGGGCACACTGGGGGAGTAGACACTGTCTTTTGTTTCGAAAGGGACTGGACAGTCTTTTAGGGACAGCAGTGGTTTCTAACAATGTGTCTATTGTGTGTTTGTTATTATAGATGTTTCATACACCACGTGACCTGTGGAGTACTATCAGACGATGGATAATTGTATCCTTTTGATTGTATAATAACTTCACTTAAAAAAAATTATTTATACACCTTACACTGTTTACAACATTTGCAGTAGTATATATGAGATAGAACAGAGGCCCTGAAGAAAGCCTAGGGTCCCTTTTCCCATTAAGGCTGAAACATGTTGGCCCCCTTGCAGGTATTTGTTTGAACTGCAGATACATATTATTGCACTGTTCTTGATTTTAGTAGGAGGAGAAACCCTCTTAATAAAGTTGTTTGGTGGTTTCTCTATCCTTTTTAAACACACTTCACCACTTCTTTTATTTTTGGTTGCACTGCACCTGATCCCATCAGATCAGAATCACTTGGTCCTAAAGTGATTGCGGATCGGAATTCCGGTTGGAAAAAGGGTATGATCAAGGTCTCAATGATCTAGAGACACGAGACCCTTAAGAATGACCAAGTGATAGTATTGATCATCACGAGTACTTTTGATGGGAATCCTGTATGATATTCCTCTGCAAACACTGGTGGTCCTTTGTTTGACATTTCCTATCCCTTATAAACTACTAGTCAGTCTTGACTCAGTCTTGATGTATTAAACAAAACATTAAGACTCTTTTCTTAGAGGCTCCAGATATCCTCTTTTTTAGACCCCTAGGTTTGTATGTTGTATAGGTAATCTCTTGAGGGATATAACCTAGGCTGGTCTATAAACATCCCTCTGGCCCTCCTCAATGTCCTTGTTGTTTAAGACAGCAAACTTCCCTGGCACTCTCCGTGCCTCTGTCGCCCCAAAACAATGCCCCACAAGCAACGAGGATGGGGACTCAAGTGCTCTCTGTAGTCCCACTCTGGGACTTTGTGGATAAAGCTTTGTCCCCTATGTTGCTGCTGCCCTCTGTCTAGTGGGGCAGCTGGGAAGTACAATCAGGGGGGGACACCGACTTTGTGCCCCGACATACAACTCCTCCGGACTACCAACGCAGCCCCCTCACCAGAGTCTCCGTCTCTCTCTAGGGACGCCTCCTTCTTCCAGGCATGTCGTGGGACTCTCCCCTACTAACTGGGGCCCCGTCTTGGCAGGCAGGACATGCAGGGCTCACACCGTGGCTGCGGGAGTCCTACCTCCATGATCCCTCAGCGCTTTGTTTTTGCGGATACCGCAGGGCTCCTCCTCATGCAGGGGAGCTCCGCTCGTTCCCTGGCCGCACTCTCAGCATCCAAGCAGGCGGGGTGGGCTCCCGCCTGCCTTTAACTCTTCCTCTTGCACCGGGACACCCTGGGAGGTGGGGTAGGCTCCTCCTCCTTTCTTTTCTCACCAGCAGCAACTTCCTGCTTGTGTCACGTGGCCCTGCCCACCGTCAGGCGGAAGTGCCTGTCTTCCCGGTCGGTCCGGGCTGCAGCGGTGATTTCTTTGTGCCGGGGTAATACAGAGTAGGCTCCAATTTTAAATAAAGACAATTGCGGGGTGGGCACCGCTTTGTGCAACAATGCGGGGTGGGCACCCACTTTTAAAATATGCACACAAGTGGGGTGGGCACCCGCCAGCACAACACCAAATGTGGGGTGGGCACCAGCTCTTTAGATGAGGAGAGCAGGGGGGACCCCACACGCAGGTATTCCCTTGCAGCCTTGCACTGCAGGAGCCAGCTTCTCATTCCTGGCAGATTGAATATAGCACTCACAAGGCACTATGCCCCTCCAAGCTCCTGAGGTTAAGCTGGGCAAGGAATCCAGCAGGCAGAAAATATAAAGTCCTTAGGGCTGGGGACAAACCAGCAGGGCGCAGCCAGGCAGGCCAGCACACAGGGACCCCCAAGAAGCAGCATCTGGGTCCCACTGCAGTTTCTCCTGGCAGAGTGTCTCCCCCCAGCCCAGGTAAGCACAAGAACAGCACCATGGGGTCACAGCCCCTACCTTCATAGGACATTTTCCTTTGTCTGTAGAGTACATGGCTTTGGGAAATCAGATCCAACTGGTTCTGGTGCACTCTGTTTACCAGGCTCCTCTTCCCTATTTTTAGGTGGGGACTCGTCATCAGACATACCACAGGGGGGGTGGAGCCAGCATTCACTAGGGCAGGCACCTTCCTATTCAGGGACCAGGGACTTCTCCTCCCACTACTCAAAATGTAGATGTCCCATTCAGCCTAGCGCTGACTCACCCTTCCCCTCCTGGAGCCACACACACCTCCCAGCCCCTTTCACTCACAAGCCAGACATGCAATTCACATCAGGCAGGCAGACACATAGCACACAGAAATGGCAACTTCTAAAAGTGGCATTTCTAAACTAATTATAATATATCTGCGCACACCATTGCGTAGCATTTATTATCACCATTCCAAACATACCAAACTTAATCACGCTGCTCCTCTCATAACAGGAATTACCACTGAAACACTTTTTAGGGAATCCTGAATGCATTCCTATGGGAGGGCAGCCCCACAGTAGTGAGAAACCAAAATGGCTGTTTGTCACTACCAGGACATGTCTCACACTTGAGGTACATGTCTTATCTTTTACCTATCATGCACCCTGCCCTTAGGGCTAGCTAGGGGCTACCTTAGGGGTGACTGACATGTACTAAAAGGGGGTTCACAGACATGGCACACACTTTAGGTGCCACGTCACAGCGGCAGTGACACTGCGCACACAGACCCTGCAATGGCAGAGGCCTGGGATAAGTTTGGAAGGGTTACTTTGGTCGGGTGGCTCAATCAGCGCTGCAAGGCTACCAGTAGCATTTATTTTACCAGCCATGGGTAGAGGGGGCACCCCTTTACAAAGGACTGACAGGTAAATTAAATAGGCCAGTCCTTATTATATTTTACACAGAGAGCACATGCACGTTACACTGGACAGCAGTGCTAAAGTTCCCAGAGGCCTAACACCACCAACACCATGTCAGCAAAAAGGCTAGGAGAAAGGCAAAAAGTTTAGGGATGACCCTGCAAAAAAGGCCAAGTCCAACACCTCCCCAAAATACAGCAGAGCCCTGGACAGGGTCAATGGTGGGCAAAAAGTCTAAAAGTGATAGGTAAGAATGTGGGGTTGTGGATGGTTAATGATTTTTATGTAGTGTTATTTAAAAAGGTGAGTCTTTAACTCTTTCCTAAATTGGAGTAGCATTGGGGCAGTTCTGATGGATACAGGGATGTTATGTTACGTTATGTTGTGTTATGTTATGTTATGTTATGTTATGTTATGTTGTGTTATGTTATGCTATGTTATGTTATGTTATGTTATGTTATGTTATGTTATGTTATGTTATGTTATGTTATGTTATGTTATCAGGGTATTTGTAGAGCGCACAGCTACTTGACAGAGTGTCCCGGCGCTAGTTTGGTGTGGCAGCTGAACTGAAAACGATGGCGTAAAAGCTACTGCTGGAACAGCCAAGTTTCCAAAAACTTCCTAAAAGGGAAGAAATCTTACATCTATCTTAAATTAGACTGCAAACAGTTCCACAGTTTGGCGACTTTAACCTGGAAGGATGGACCACCTATTCGAGATCGACGGAAACAGAGGGGTCCGTGCCAGCAACTGGGATGCGGATCTTAAGGAGCGCCGAGTAAGATAGAATTGAACTCTCTTTTCCTCAAATAAGGCGTTTCAGAATCGTAAAGTGCCTTGAAGTCCAGAACAAGGGCTTTGAAAAAGATCCTCTTGCGGATCGGGAGCCAGTGGAAAGATTTAAGGTGTAAAGACATCCGCTTTCTCGGGCCAAGTAAAAGGATCGCCCTGGCTGCGGCGTTTTGGACCACCTGAAGACAAGTAAGTAGATACTCTGGCAGTCCTAAATAAAGAATGTTAACATAGTCCAGCCTGGATCCGATCAGGGCCTGGACCACTGTTTTCCTGTGGGGGACCAAAAGAAGAGGTAGAAACTGCTTCAGCATTCTTTGAAGGCCGAAGCATTGTCCAGTTATCCTTTGGATCTGAGATTTCATATTGAGGATGTCATCCATTTTCACCCCAAAGTTTTTAACTGCTGTGACCGAGTTTAGCGGGGAATGCATATCCTGTGGCCACCAGCTTCGCCACATATTGTTAGGGGGCAGACCAAAGAAAATGATTTCCGATTTTTCAGAATTACATTTCAATTGGTTCCGCAGGAGCCAAGTATACCTCTGATAAACATGAATTGATCATTTCACTATTGAAATCCTTGTCCCTGTCACAGGTAAAGAGCAACTGCGGGTCATCCACATATGACACTAGTTTTGCTCTGTGAGTCTCAGCCAGGTGTGTTAAGAGGGACAAGTAAATATTAAACAGTGTGGGGCTGAGAACGGAGCCCTGTAGGACTCCCACCTTAAAGGGGGAATGGGGGCCGAAAATGGCAGAGCCCAAACTGTTTGTTGGCAATCTGACAGAAAGGAGGTGAATCACTTTAGTACCCTCCCACCGAAACCAGACTCCTGGAGCCTCAGCAAGAGACGATCGTGAGGGATGAAATTGAGAGCCGCAGATACGTCCAGCAATATCAGAACCGCTTTGTCGCCTCTGTCAAGAACGTCTTTGATGGTTTCTGATATTTCCAGGAGTGCCGTTTCTGTACTAAAGTTAGACCTGAAACCGGATTGGCTCTGATGCAGTATGTGGTTGGTTTCAACAAAAGTGGTGGTGAACGAGTTGGCGTACCTTTCCAAAGTTTTGGAAAAAGAAGGTAAGAAAGAAATAGGTCTGTAGTTTGATGCTATCTCCGGGTCTAAAGTTGGCTTTTTCAGTAGGGGAGTACTAGGACCTTCTTCCAACTGGCAGGGACCAGCACCTGCTGCAAAGACATGTTCAAGATCTGGTTTACTGCTGGGTTGATGGTCACAGCTATTGAAGCTAGGGTAGAGGCTGGGCATGGATCGGAAGGAGGCCCTGACTTCAGAGATTTCATGATTTCGAGTGAAATGGCAGAGGAGGAGGGGGAAATCGGTACAGAGTGGGGCCCCGATCTGAGGAGAGGAGAGAATGGGTTCTGTGTTTGGTTCTAGGGCGAGGCGAGTAGTAGGGAAGGTGTCCTGAATCTTTATGATTTTATAGCAGAAGAGCGTGGCCATGAGACTAACTCATGACTCAGAGGGAGTGAAAGTTCTGGCCACCACTCTAGGGGAGGAGAATTCTCTCGCTATCTTAAAGATCTCCTTGCTTTTATTTTCAGCCGCCTCAATTTTAGAGGAGAATAATTGTATTGTCTCTTCATAAATACATTTATGGTGGGACTTAAGGGCTGTTTATTAGCTAATTTCTCCTTGATACCATAGTTTTTACGCCACGTTCTCCCTAGGTGCTTGCACGCGCTTCTACTTTCCTTAAGGACAGATGTGAACCAGGGGGCAGAGACACAAGTGAGCTTGACTGAGCGGGAGGAGGGGGTAGCAAGTTCTGCAGCTCTGAGCTGGAGCCAATTATCCAGACGGGCAGCATCATCCTCCAGTGTGCCACTCAGGATGATTTTGTATTTATCAAAAGCGGGACTCAGGGTCTCAGAGGTCATATGATGAAAGGGTCTGAAAATACTTGTGCGGGCTTACCATGGGAGTTCGATTGGGAGGACTCCCGGTTTATGGTAAACTCAATGAGGAAATGGTCTGACCACACAAGCAGGAGGAAAGGGCTACTGAGGATATTAACTGAAGAGAAAATCTGGTCGAGAGTGTGGCCCTGCTCCAATATTGGGGACTGAATAAAAGGAGTCAGCTTACAAAAATGTCCAGAGATTCTCTTAATCTAGAGGCGTCCTGGTCGTCGGGTTTATCCAGGTGGACATTGAAGTCACCTAACAGCAGGCAGAGTTTGAATTTCAACGCCATGTGTGAAAATGCTTTGCTAATAGACTCGCAAAACTGACCAGTAGGGCCGGGGGGTCTGTATACTAGGATACCCCCAGCGATTCGTGGGGAGATACCACCAGATGAAACACCAAGGTTTCAGCTCCGACAATATCATCGACTAGAACAGTGCAAGAGTAATGACTTTTAAAAATGATAGCTGTGCCCCCACCCATACCACCATATATTACCAGGCTAATAGTTGTATAGCCCTGATGCGATGTGAGAGTTGAACATAGATTGCTTTTTCAAGAATCTTGCAAATGAATCGTAGGTGAGTGATAGGCTGGCAGTTGACAAGGTCATCAGGGTCAAGTGAAACATTTTTAGGAGACAGGATTTTTGGCCCATTGAGAGACATTCTGGGAAGATGCCTTGAGTGAGGAAGGAATTGAAAATGGTAAGTAGGGGTAAGAGAGTATCCACCCAGGGAGAGCTTTGATGAAGGACAATGGAAAGAGATCACATAACATGATAGTGCTGGGGAGGTCCTAACAGACCTTATTTAAAGGAATTTGAAGTCAAAATGAATAGAGTACTCTGTTTCTGTTGGGGGGTCATACCTAGCTGTGTTTCATTCCCTTCCATTCTAGCCACAAATGGTAAGAGATCATATTTATGAGAAGTATCTTTGAGTGGGTTAAGTTTTTGATGGAGATCTGGAAGGGGTAGGGCTTGAAAGGCTGTCCATTGTGGCCTTCTACAGCAAGAGGTGGTTGTAAGGGATGAGAAGACTTAGGGCCAGATGTAGGTCGGCCAATACCGGTCGGTAATGGCCGAAAATCGGTAATTTCGGCTGTTACCGACCGGTATCCATGAAATGAGATGTAGGAGCCTAATTTTCACCGAATCGGAAAACATGAGTCAGTATAATACCGACTCGGTAAATATGAGTCGTTATAATTCCGACTCGGTAAATATGAGTCGTTTTTTTACCGAAGCGGAATTTTCCGAATTCATAATTACCGAATTCTTATTTACCGAATCGGTAAATAAGAAACGGTAAAACAGTGGGTATGTAGATGTAGGAAACTCGAAAAATACTGAATTTACGGAAATTCGGTATTTATGAGTCGGTATTTACCATGGATTTAATGCAGGTGGTAACCAGGTGAAGGCCATAAAATGAGTTCCAAAATGCAACAGTGTGAGCAGAATGGCGGCTTTCTACGTCATTGCAAGGCGGCAAAGACTACAGGCAGCAGGACAGAGGGAATGGCTAAGGGAGGAACAAGTGTACAGGCAGAGGATAACACTTTTCCAACTGACAGAGCCAGAAATACTCCAGAGGTACAGGCTACATCCCCAAAACATCCAGGACCTGATCAGGGACCTACTCTCACTCCTGGAGCACCCAACACCCAGGGCCCACGCCATCCCACGCCATGTGCAGGTGCTGTGTAGCTTACACCTGCTTGCCTCTGGGAGCTACCAGAGTGGGATAGCTGCAGTGGGTGGGTGTCCCAGAGCTGCCTGTCCCGCTTCTTCAGGAGGTTTCTTGACACCATGATGCAGAGGATGGAGCATTATATTTCATTCACTGACACACCTGCGGAACTTGCAAAGACCAAGACTGATTTCTATCAACTGGCACACTTCCCACACGTGAAAGGCTGCATAGATGGCACCCACGTATTTATTTATTTATTTATTTGAACTTGTAATGCGCAACAGCTACCCGCAGTGGGTTTCCCGGCGCCAGGGATAGACACAAGAAGAAAAAGAAAACACGATACAGAACAATGAGCCAGCTAATGCTAAAGGACAGATCTACTGAAAGAGCAGAGTCTTAAGTCTTTTCCGAAAGCGAAATAGATCAGTCTCAAATTTCAGGGCGATAGGTAGTGCATTCCAAGATTTGGGGCCTAGATCGGAGAAGGACCGACCCCCCATCTTTACAAGTTTAAATCTTGGAACAGCAAAATCACCATTTGTAGAAGATCTCAATGTGCGACTGGGTTTGTAAGTTTGGACAAGACTCTGTAGATATTTTGGGGTAGAGCCCTGTTTAATTTTAAAAAGATAACACAGGGCTTTGAATTTGATACGGCTCGGGACCTTAAGCCAATGTAGATCACGAAGAGCCTGTGAGGCCGAAGATCTTCTCGGTAAATTACAAAGAAGTCGGGCCGACGAGTTTTGCACCACCTGAAGTTTGTTGATGGTTGAAGTGTCGGCACCGAGATAAAGGACATTTCCATAGTCCAGGCGGGAGATTACTAACGCCTGGACAACGGTTCTCTGGGTGGCACGGGGCAGCATCCATAAGATTTTCTGAAGCCATCTCAGGGTGGCAAAACAAACGGAGGCCGCCTTAGTGGCCTGCTGCCTCTTAGAGAGCTTTTCATCTATAAAAAATCCGAGGTTGCGAACTACAGAGACTGGCTGGGGGAGGGGCCCCATGTCACTAGGCCAGTGCTGAGGGCCCCAAAGATCTTTATTCTTCCCCAAGATGATTATCTCGGTCTTGTTACCGTTTAACTTGAGGAGATGCCTCTGCATCCACTCAGCGACACGCGACAGTCCGGTCTTCAGGACCGATATACTGTTGCACTCACTGCAGGAAAGGGAGAAAACAATCTGAGTGTCATCGGCGTATGAAAATATTGTCAGCCTAGTGTCCTCCACGATGGTAGCCAGGGGTCTAACATAGATGTTAGACGTACCACTCTGTCCACCTGCAGCCACAGAACACATATACAGGAACCGGAAGTCAACGCACTCCATCAATGTACAGGTCATATGCAACGCTGGCAACATCATCACAGACATCGTAGCAAAATTCCCAGGAAGTACCCATGATTCGTTCATATTTCAGAATAGTGGGATATACACACGTCTAGTTGCCGGAGAATTTGGAAATAGATACCTGCTAGGTAAATGACATTGACACACGCTGACACTCACAGAAGATAAATGTATCATGTACATGCAACTAATGTCAATCTTACTCCCCCTAGGCGACAGTGCATATGCCCTGCGGTCCTTTGTGCTCACCCCCTACCTCAACCCATCCAACAGGAGTGAAAGGCGGTACACTGTGGCTCACAGATCTACATGCAACATTGTGGAGCGCACATTTGGACTCCTCAAGAGCAGGTTCCGCTGCCTCCACACGAGTGGAGGGGCACGCCAGTACACTCCAATCCTGTGCTGCAAAATCATTGCGACCTGTGCCATGTTACACAATCTCGCCACCAAGGAAGGCACAGAGGTGGAGATCACACATCATGAGGACATTGATGATGACACAGAACAGGCAGACCCCCATGCTACAGTAGCAGCACCAGCTACAGATGCGAGACTGAGACGGGCAGAGATCACACAGCAATATTTCTGAGTAAGTAATGAGACACAGACAGGCTGTGATTATGATGTACGTAGTTTTATTTTCACTACGCAAGTGCAATGATACCACACAATGGTTAGATGAAATAGCAATGTCCATGACTGGGTGGTCACAGTTAACACCACTGTGACCTGTCCTTTGGGTGGAGGGCATAGTCAATGTTTGCGTCCACGGATTACAGGGTGGGACTGATGTGGCTGTGTGTCATGGCTTTCGGTGTGGCCTGTCTCTATTGAATGACGCCTGCCGCTCCTGCGTATTTCTGGGACAGGAGTGCTTGCGCCACTCCTGCTGGTGGATTCCTCACTGTCAGCCACACATGTGTCGCCTCGGGTGGCTGTCTGTTGTGCGAGCATGAGCTCCATGGCGGAGGTCACTCTGGCCATCCCCACAGATATATTGGTGCAGCACTGAACAATAGCATCCTGCATCGCCACTGATCGTCTGCACAGCAGGGAGGTTGCAGTGGCAAATCTGTTTAAGGCTTTTGTCTGCTGCCGCACATCCACACGAGCCTTGCGCCTCTCAAAGTGGTCCCTGTCCAACTTGTCGTACAGGACAGTCATGCAATGTGTCATGTCTGTAATGCCAGATGCCAGCGACTGCATGCTCTCAGAAATGTCTCCTATGCCCTTGCCTATGTCATCCAGCTTGTTGTTGGTGCTGCATGCCTGCCTCTGAACACCCATCATTGCCCTTGCCGGCAGGCGCTGGACCTTGACCATGGTGGCCTCCAGACCGCAGAAGACCCCCTGACCGTGATGCCCTTCAGCTGCCTCCCGTGACCTTCGTCCTCGGACACTGGCCCGCACAGCTCTAGCAGTGGGCTGCTGCTCAGCGTTGGCTGACTCTAGTGGATTGATGGCCATGTCACCCCCATCCTCTTCCTCCTCAGATGTTTCCAGTATGCAGGGAGGGGGCACATCAAGCCGCCTTGCCCTTTCCAGCACAGGGGACGGAGTTGCCGGGGTGGGGGACTGTGCAGCTGCTCCTGACTCCTGACTCCCAAACAAAAGAGGAGACTGAGGCTGTGGTGTGGTTGTCTCCTCAGATGACTTTGCTGCCTGCTCTGCGTCCTTCCCTCCTTGTACTGTGCTGGGACCAGCTTCATCTCTCATCTTCTCCCTATCCTTTTCTGTGCTGCGCGATGACTCTCCTGTGGACAGACATGGACATTGTGTCAGTGGAGTAGTTCACCTGTGTCTCTCGATTAAATCACACTACTATCACACATTTGCCTGTCCCTCATTTGCTTATGCTAGTAGGGTGTCGCATCCCTTGCTGAATGGTATGCTGACTGCATAGAGGTATCTATCTATGACTACGTCTCCCATTATGCATTGCTGGGCATTAGTAATACCTGTTCTGGAATATGATGTAGGCACACAGAGTGTGGAAGGGGAATAGATAAATGGGTTCATGACAACGTACATGCATCTTACCTTGTTTCTTTGCAGCTCTTGCAGAGCTGTCAGCATCCCCAATGCCATGGATGGAATCAGGCTCAAGGGTGGATTCCACCAGCTCCTCAATGTCGGTGAGTCGTGGTGCTCGGTTTCTGCCTCCCCCTGTTGCTGCAGCTTCTTTTCGGTGGGCAGCTAGTTTCTTTTTGGTAATGATGTGAAGGTCATACCACCTTTTTTTCAAATCGTCTATTTCACGGTGGGTGACACCAATGGCATTTACCTTTGCTTGAATGTCAATCCAGGTAGTGCGCTTGATGGACTCCGCAACATGCAGTGATTGTTTCCCAAAAATCTTGCTGTAATGTTTGACAACCTCTGCAACAAGCACCTGCAGTTCTTCAGGGCTGAATTTCAATTTTCTTCTGCGCTCTGCATCATCCCTCTGTCCATCCTGACTCTCCATGGTGCTGTACTGGTAAGCTCAGGGAAGCCTGCTCCTGTCTGTCCTCCTGCTCTCCTGACTGTTGGTTTCTGCACCTGCGTGGGTGTGGCCACTCCCAGGTACTGGGGAGGGGTGCTTGATTCTGATTGGTTGATTCCACTGTACCTTTGGTTTTGGATGTGGTTGGTGTTCCTGATTGGTTCACAGGCTCACATGTTTGTCAGTTTCAAATTTCCGAATCGGTATTTACCGAATCAGTATTTTCCGATTCTGTAAATTCCGATTCGGTAAAACACATTCATTCCTATGGGCCAAAAGGCCCATTTGAATGTATGGGTTTTACCGATTCAGAATTTTCCGAGTCGGAGAATACCGATTCGATATATACCGATTTCAGATTCCGAGTGAATCCGAATCGGTAATTTTTACCGATTTTTTATCTACATCTCATTTTCCGATTCAGAAATACCGATTCGGTATGAGTCGGTATTTTAGAATCGGTAAAATGAATTTACCTACATCTGGCCCGAAGTGTTGTCAATGTTGTGTCTGGTCTTCTGTATTTTTTCACTGAGTATGTTGATTGCATTGCACTTCTCTGTGGAGTGAGGCTTAGGTGGGCCCTGCAGGGGTTGATGTACTGCTTGACTGTTTAGAACACAGTCCTGTTTCTGTTGATCACTGTTGTTGATTAGATATGATTATGAATCATTGATTAAAATGGATGAACTAAATTATTATATTTAAATTATTATTTATGTAACACATTCATGTATTTAATGTATTTAATTATTAAGTGAACATGTATTTTGCAGTTCTAATGTATGCCCACATTGTATTAGTTTTAGGTTAAAAATAGTTATGTTCATTTATTTTCCATGTATGTTTTGCACAAAATTAAATTAAATATTTGTCTTCCAAAAACAATAAACTTTAATAACGTTCTCTTTTCTTTCCTATAGGGAGATTTCTACAGCAGTGGTGGAGATCTCCATCAGGTTGGTATAGATCTCCACATGTGTGTGTGAAAATTAACAAGGAGTAACATTGTATTCATAACTTTAGCTCCACCCTCTGGTTTCAGTGGGTGCAGACATGTAAGTCTGCCCTTTGGAGCAAATGTACACCCAGAAATGTTGAATAGCCAAAGGTAGTACATTTACTCATGTAGACTTACTTATGTGGGAATTTTCCTTTTTTAATACACCCTTTAGTTGTATCTAGATTCTCGCCATCAGGGTGCCATTGGGATCGCCTTCTCTTTCATCTACAACCAAGATTTGGAACTCCCTGTCCAGCAAATCCGAGTACATCACCAGCTGCTATCCATCTGTAATGCGTTACAAACCTGTTTTTTCCACAAATGCCACTCCTAAATCCAGACTTCTGTTAAGAGGGTCTCAATCAGGTGAGCACCAGGGCACCTTTTAAGTATTAGTGCACTTTATAAAACCTCTCACAAATTCACAGGCATGACTGCCTGTGGGGAAATATAGGGAAATCAACTAGAGGAAGCGGGGCTCAGATTAAGGCCATCCTGGAAATTCTTTAGCTGTTCAGGGTGCTCAGAGCATATGATGAGTAATGGCTGCAAATGATTACCATTTCCCCCCCTTTGCCTGATAAGTGACCATCAACAGCAGGAGTCATTTCATTCTGCCACAAATTGTTGCTGATACTGTCAGATTCTCTTTTTTTGCACTTTGTGTTCCTCCCTAAACTGTCTAAGGATGTAAATTGAATGACCTTGTAGTTTCCCATAATCCTAATATTTGGAAAAAGAAGTGAGGAGCAGAATATCTGAAGTCAAGGGGAAAAGCCAATAAAATGCAGGCAAATGCATGTGCTAGACCTGACAGCCTTAGAGTCGTATTCGCTCAACGTTTTGCCTGCGTCCCTCCTTGGGTTTAAGTCTGCTAACCAGTGCTAAAGTGCCTGTGTTCTCTCCCCTAAACATGGTGATATTAGTTCATCCCCAATTGGCATATTTAATGTAATTATAAGGTCCTAATAAAGTGCACTACATGTGCCCCGGGCCTATAAACTAAATGCTGCTAGTGGGCTTGCAGCACTGATCGTGCCACCCACATAGGTAGCCCCTAACTATGTCTCAGGCCTGCCTCTACAAAGTCTGGTGTGCAGCTTCCCACTGCCATGTCAACTTGGCAAGTAAACCCTCTTGCCAGGCTTAAACCTTCCATTTTTATACGTATAAGTCATCCCTAGGGTTGGCCCTGTATAACCCACAGAGCAGGGTGCAGTGTATTTAAAAGGCAGGACATGTACGTTTAAACTTTACATGTCTTGGGTGTGGCCAAGAGGTCCGACATGGAGGATGCACCTTTGATAAGCTCCGTGGGCCTGCTTGATATCCTGCATATATCCTGGTCCTCAGCTTCTGTAGTATACCTCCAACCCTCGATCTACACACTGCACGCCCTGAGGAGCAGTTGGCAGGTCGCTCCGAGACAATTTCAGCTGGCTTGTCAGTGATCAGACTCGCACCACTGCCCATTGCTGCGCTGCTACCCCACCAGAGCTGGATTGGAGGGACCGTGCACTGGGTCTGGCCGCTGCCTCTGTGGACCAGAGTGAGTGGAGTGGTGCCCCAGGGCGCCCCATGTGAGTCCTGCACAAGTGCGGCCCACAATCTACTATCTGCAGGATCCCGTGATCGTGGGACTTGATGTGGCCTGGTGCAGGCCCTATCGACTCCCCGGGCTGGTGGCCATCTTACGGGTGGACTGAGTGCTCTGGAGCCCGCGGCCCACGGCGGTGACGCAGCATTGTTGGGCCCTAGCTGAAGCCAGTGCTGGGCCCCTTTGCCTTGAATGCTATTGCGCCCCGGCGGGCTTTGTGTGGGGTACCAGATGACTACTGTGCCACAGTATGGGACCTGGATCTATGTGGGTGCGGTCTGGATAGTGGTGGCTGCCGGCGATTGATTCTGTTGGCAGTGAGGTCGGGAGCGGCGGCCTTTGACCCTCCTCGGGGCCTCCTCCTGTGATCGGGTGCTGGAGCGGTGAGTGCAGCAAGTCCCCCATCATCATCTGGTGTGAGTGGGGTGTTGTTGAGGCCCTTTTGGGAGTGCGACTGTGCGGTGGAGCTCCCTGCCCCTAAAACTACCCTTGGGCCCACTATTGTCCCATGTGCCCCCCTTACAATGGATAGACATCGCCATATGTGCAGTGGGGGGCTGCAGAGGAGTGGCAGCCTGTGATCATGGCAGAGCCTATATTATTGCCCCGCTCCCAAGAAAACCGAGATTGTGAAGAGGAGAGCCAGCCTGTTTGGCTGCAGCTCCTTACTGGAGTCAGCGTGTGGCTACCACACATTAAGGCCTGCTGGGATTTTCCCTATGGAGTCCACTGGGAATGACTGGAGCTGTGCTGTATTCTATTCCCCAAGGCCCTGGCTGAAGTGCACGGGAGATTGGCATGCTTGTTTGCCTGGGATCCAGCGGTGGCCACCCGCTGCTGGGATTCTGGGACATTTGGGTCGATTGGTGACACCCATTTCAGGGGCATGGAGGCACCGGTGCGCCTGGGGCTCATGCACCGGAGACATCAAGTCAGAGCCCTGCCGGCCCGGATAATGCTGCTTTGGTGTCGGTGATAACCCAGTCTCACGAGGCGCTGGAAGCCAAGTTCGGAGAATTGGGATCTGATTTTGCCCTCATCCGTCAAGATCTTCGCAAAGTGGTGGATAGGATCACTGAGGTTAAAACCCGCATTTCAACTGTGGAAGATACAGCTATGTCCCTCCAGGCACTGGTGACCTCACTGGTGTCCATTAAGAAGGGGCTGCGATCAGGGCGGAGGATGCCGAAGTTAGAGCGTGGAGGAACAACCTTCGGTTTGTAGGTTTTCCGGAGGGATGTGAAGGCAATAACATGGAGCAATTCCTCTCAAAATGGATAGCGAGTTGGATCCCTCAGACGGCATTGTCGCAGTGCTTTATTATTGAACAAGCCCTAATGCAAAAATCTCCGCCAGGGGCCCGGCCTGACCTGTCATTGCCAGACTCTTGAACTTTCACAAATGACCACAAGCCTGTTCATGCACAGGCCAGGCTGGCTGGCAATGTTCACCATATCTTAATTTTTCCAGATGATACATGTCTGGTACAACAACGCCGCTAGTCCTTCACAGCTGCTAAGGCCTTTCTGCGGGACCTTAAAAGCCAAGACTCTATGCTTTTCTGAGCCCGGCTGCGAGTCGTCTACAAGTCTGGTACTCATTTTTTTGATACCCCAGAAGAGGTCTTCACCTGGACGGATGAGAAACAGAGACACAGGCCGCATACTCCACCACGGTTTGATTCAGAATCATCGTCCGGAGAAACCACGCGACAAGCGGCCTGTAGATCACGCTTGAAACGCCGTTCCAAGTCATGGAATGCCTCTGACTCCCAGACAGCAGAGACTCGGTAAGACCCATCCCCAACATGACTTGTGGCTGGAGAACTTTCATTACAATGATTGCAGAGCTGATGACGTTTTCCACGGGCCTATGTAAGGCCATCCCCATAACTCTTTTTTCAGTATCTGAGAACTTTATCTATGTTCGGGGACAGTTTCTTTGGGAACCCTTGGTACGGGGTTGTGCCCTGCTCCCATTGGGGCAGAGGTACGACACTTACCGCAACAGATGCTTCAGCTGTTTTGAGGTATTGGGTGGGGTGGGTGCGGGAGGGGTTGGGTTTGTTAAGCGCTATTGAAAATACTGTGTCCTACTCGCTTATTTCTGTGGTCTATATGCCCTGTGACAGGCCGAAATTCCATTCTTCCCTTAGATACCTTGCCTTGTGATGGATCCTGCTGGTAGGCTACAGGTGGTTAGTTGGAACATACGGAGGGAGCTGGATAAGATCAAATGAGGTGCGGTTCTTCGATAGGTCAATCGCACCACAGCTGATGTTGTCTTACTGCAAGAGACTCATCTTATGGGTACCAAGGCGCTGTGTCTATCTCACTTTGGCTATATTTAAATTTTTCATGCATAGATCACCAGGGGCTCCCGAGGGGTGGCAGTCCTCCTTCACCGCCAAGTCCTATATATACAATCAAAAATGTGGTCCGACCCCCAGGGTAGATACATTATTGTGTTGGGGTCTCTGCACTGGTAGACACTGGGCTGTATATATGCGCCCCCCACTTTATGACTCATTTGTAGAGCACCTGACGACTAGTGATGCCTATGGGCCTCTCTATTATTGGTGGGGACAGGAATGATGTGGCGAATGTGGCGCAGGACAGCTGGTGGTTGCACGCTGCATCTGAGACACTGAGGGATACACATCTGCACTCATTAATCAGACCCTCCAGCATTTTGCGATTTTGCGATTCATGAAAAAATCATGAAATCAGCTGGCTAGCGCAAAGGGACTCCTGGCAAGCATGAAAATGTATGGCTTCTTATTGGCTGTACACAAACACGTCACTACGTGTCCCCGTACAGCTGAGCCCTAAAATAGTTGCTTCCTCTAGCCACACTGCGACAAGCAGGGTCAACGCAACCGGACTCTGGCTGTGCGTGTGGGAAGCCTGCTCATCAATTAGCAGCTAGGTGATGTTTTAGGCACGTCGTTTAAGTGGCCTTTGAAATCCCAGGCCCCTCTCATCCTCTGGTCCCTTTCTGAAGGGCATGAAAACACGGTCGCCCAGAAATGTCAACAGCCAGTTTAAACTGATTTCTTATCTTTTTTCCACTGCAAGTTTAAAACAAGGTGTCTTTTGAAGGCCTGCGTGAAACAGAAGACTGTTTGTTCCCTAAAACCTCAACCCCAAACAAGTTTTCTTCCTCCAACAGCACATTTTGGGTTTGTGGCTGGACTGGAGAGGGAGGGGGCCACTGACAGAGTGTAACAATGCATGCCTGTGAAGTTCGTAGCGAGTCAAGCTTCTGACTTTTGCAGAGAGATTAGAAACTCTCAGGATGAGAGTAAACGGGAGTGCCTTTCACAGACGCACATAGATAAAGTAAGGGGAACTCAATTTCCTATAGTATACAACAATAGTAAAAGAAATGGTAATGTTACGTTTCCCGAACCTTGATTGAAAAGGTTCCATGTTAGTTTTTGGTGCCTCATAAAGCAGATAGAGAATTGGCAATAGCCGCTGTATTTTTAATGTGCAAAAGTTTAAGCGTTCGTCACCATATCATGTCTGAGTATTTCCGTTTGCTGCGCTGTCTTTTGAGGAAATAAGAGAACGAGCGGGGCAGGCTAATTATGTACACACAGTTATGTACTGTATTCTTGTTTTTAAGATTTTCGATACCGGCATTAGCGAGAAACTTTATTATTTTCATACAATAAAAGCAGGGCTTTAAGTGGGATGAACAAAGTTCTCTTGTGTGGTATTTTAATGAGTCGTGGCCTATGTAATTAAGGGTGTGGCTTAACTACATAAGATACATTCCTGCCATTTCCGTGGTGTGCCACCCTTCCTGTATGTTGCTCCTCTCTCAGCTTTCTGTGCTACTCCTCTGTGCAGCCCCCACCCTGAGTTTCTCTGCCTCCTTCCTCGACACACATTCTGCCCTAAAATGCTCTCCTGCCGGCCTCTTCCCCCCAGCTCTCATTCTCATATCTCTGTGCCTCCAGCCTCTTAGAATCACTGCCCAACCCGGCATCTCTGCACCCTGTCCCTCCACTCTCCAGACCCCCAAACCCATACGTCTCTCTCCCTACTAGCTTCTGTCTCTAGTCAGACCCCCCAGGATATTGCGGCATGGATACGCATTCGCATACAGTCAGGCAAGCAGGGCACATGCTAATCTATATATGTGCATCGTCCGATGGGGAAAAAAACTGTTTAGGTTTTTTCTTTTTCCAGGGAGCCTGTAAGAGCAGCTACCAACCAAAACAGGATTAGGAGAGCCAATGGAACTCTGCAGATTGCTTTATGTTCGCTGCTGAAAACACATGCAGTCTTTGGGTGACAGTGTGATCAAAATCAGGGAAACAAAGCTGAATTTACCAATCCTCTGATAATTATACTGGGCCCTATTTTCTTCATCCCTGATGTACACAATACTCTGTCTGGGTATTAGAAGTGTGACAGCCACTGAAAACCCAAGTTTATACATGGCTTTGACTCAGTTTGTGGTACTCCTGGACCATCAAGCCCGAAACAAGCCAAACCTTCTTGTGGCTTCTGCCCACTATTTTCCGGTAGGTCAGGCCACCTGTTTCTAACATACGCTCTTGGGTAAGGTCATGTGTAGTACTGAACTAGTTACCTCCATACACAAAATGAGGGGGATCTGTTTGACTAATTACACAACAATTTAAAAAGCACATATAATTAAAATATTTTAGTGTAATTCTTTTATAGCGCTATTCTTTCTAATTCAAGATGTTAGAGTGCTTTGCATCATACCCACATATTGAACAGAGACAATAAATCATACATGTGTGAATTAAATGTCTATGAAGTTACATATAAAAAAAGGTTACACGGTGTAAGAGTCCCCTATCATCCATATTACAAGGCATTAGGCTGTATTAGAAAGATTACAAGGTAAGAACTGCAAGTAACAAAAATATCTCTGTGCCAAAAGCCTGGGGAGGGGGAGTTGCTCGCGGAGGAGTTGTGGTGGGAATGGTCTCATATTTGGAGTATAGACTGTACACACAGCACTTGTAAGTCACATTGAGGTGGGGCTGTATTGTGAAAGGGCTTACACCCACCCCATGCCACTGATCTGCGTAGCAGTAGCGTAACACAGGCCCCCGCAGTCCGATGGGGTCCCTGAGCTCCATGGGCCACCCTCAGCACAATAATCTGGCTGGAGGGCTCCCGTTTGAGTCTGGAGGGGGTCCCTCCACGTACCTTGCAGGGGGGCACCCTCTGGTTTCATTATGCCAGTGCTGCGTAGAGCAATATTTAACATGCTTACATTAGCCATGGTAATGCACTTCCACCCACTATGATCCTGTGCTCTAGGCCACCTGAGGAAGATGTATCATGCCTCATGGGTCCAGGAGGCAGTGGTGCCCGGCAGGGGTGCGTGTATGGGTGCTAGAACATCCCAGGGAGAAATAAGACCCCCTCTCATGAGTTTAGGATTGGAGCTGTGCTTCCAATGAGCTGCAGGTGCTCTAAACATGCATATTTCAAAGTGGAGTACTCTGCTAAAACAGTTTCCATCAGTTTAAGGCTGAAAATGAATGATTATGAGTAAAATAAAGTGCCACAAAAATGCAGCTAAATTTCCATATTTGTGCCTCTAAATTTCCATATTTAAATTTGCTAATCCATGCCACAATATCCTGGGGGTCTGTTTAATGGAAATATGGGATGGATAGACACATGGAGACACCTTCACCCAACTACATATGGATATACATATTAATCAGCGGTCCATGATTCTTTCTCCAGGCTAGACTATATATGTATACCAAGTTCATATTATTCTCGAATTTCTGCAACAGATATATTACCTAGGGATTTATCGGATCACTCTTCAGTAGCCCTGACTTTGCGCCTAGGAGTGGCTCCTCCCCTCTTTTGGTGGCGCCTGGTGCTGTGGCATCTTCAAGACTTGCATATAAATCACACATGTATCAGGCACTTATGGCTTATTTTGCCGATAACCTGGGCACTGTGGATTCTCCAGCCACAATTTGGAAAGCTATGAAGCCCACTATTAAGGGAATGGATGTTGGGTACTGTGCCGCTCAACGGAAGAAGGAGGTGCTGCTTCAGACCGAGGCCCAAATACTGGAATTAGAGCAGAGTTGTAGAGGTAAGCACGGTGGGCAGAATGCCGCCACCTACTTCTTCTCCAACATACCTATGCTGACATGTTGCGCGATAAAGCCAGACAGGCTTGGCTGGTGTCCTGCAGGAGAATTATCAATGGGGTGATAAGTCAAGTTCTCTTCTGCACCACTTGTGCCAGCTAGCTATAAATTCGGTAAGCATACCGGTATTCTCGATAGTGACGGCCGAACACTCACATATCCTACCCAAATTGCTTCTAGCTTTGCTGCCTATTATACAGCGCTTTATAGTCCCAATGACGCCCTGCTGGAACCTCTGATTCACCAATATCTCAACGATTTACCCCCCAAGGCCATTTCGGATGTGGCGAGGGTGGACCTCGATGCCCCGCTGACAATAGAGGAGCTGAGTGCTGCCCTGGTCGACTTACATTCTGGTAAAGCACCAGGTCCAAATGGCTTCCTGTGTAAAAATGTTTTATTGTTCCAATCTCAATATCTCCCTCATTATTTGAAAGTGATAAATGTGGCCCTCGAAGAGGGGAGACTCCCGCCAGATTGGAGACAGGCTGTAATCACAGTTTTCCCCAAACCTGACCGGCCTCCGGATCAACTCTCTTCATATCGCCCTATTTCATTGCTGAATGTGGAGGCCAAATTATTGACCAAAGCCTTGGCCAATCGTATTCTCCCATATATGTCGGAACTGTTTCATCCGGATCAGGCCTGCTTTTTGCCCCATCGGGCTACCCATCATACTATCCGATCAGTGCACAATGCGATAGCGGCAATTGATCACCTGGTGGGGGCCGGCGGCTCTGCTATTAGCTGACATAGACAGAGCATTTGACTCTTTGAGATGGACCTATTCTGTTGGCTCTTTTACAGTGCGAAAACATAGGCCCACGCCTCATGTCTTACATTAGACTTTTATATACCGACCTCTCGGCTTTGGTTAGAATAGCCGGTGCTGTATCTGATCCCTTCTCTATAGGATGGGGTACCGAGCAAGGGTGCCCCCTCTCCCCATATCTATTTGCCTTAGCTATGGAACCTCTAGCCTCATGGGTCAGAATTGGCCACAGGTAAGTGGCTTCGAATGGCCGGGGGGGGTTTTGGATCGGATCGCTCTTCATGGGGATGACGTCCTGTTTTTCCTCATGGATCCACGTCGGACGGGACCACTTATTCTCCGCATCATGCAGATTTTCGGCTATCACACTGGCTTATATATGAACGCTAAGAAATCCATTCTCTGGCCTATCCGTGGTTGCTTGGACATGGGCCCCTGGACAGCAGAAGTAACATTGGCCACAACCGGACTGAAATATCTCGGGGTGTACATCTCGGACAGTCAATTGGTGTTGTGGGAGAAGAATATTGCCCCCATCTGGATGCGTACTCAGACAGAGATGGAGCCTTGGACGCGGATGCCCCTTTCCATACTGGGTTGATCGGCAATATTCAAAATGGTGTCTCTTCCTTGCCTTCTATACCAACTGCAGAACCACCCTTTTTGGGTAGCAGTCTCCTGGTTTCAACAGCTAAACTCCAGGTTGAGCCGCTTCCTGTGCCAGGATCAGGCCGCTAGAGTAACACTTAAAACATGCTTTCAATCAACCTACTGTGAAGGTATAGCAACTCCTGATATAGAATCGCATCATGCAGGATCCCACCTCTTGGTCTTGAATGACTGGTGGTATGGGATTTACAACGACCAGGCCTATCAGGTAGAGAAATGACTGATGGGGGATATGTTGCCAAATAGACTGCTCTATACGCCGAGAGAGCTGCGTAAGCTGCCGCCTGCTACACGAGTCATTTTCTGAGTGTGGACGGACTCAATGCGTAAGATGTGGTGGTGGAAATGGTTGACAGGAGAGACCCCTCTCTGGCAGAGCGGCCTTATGACACAAGGGTCCGCATTAGTAGAGTTTAAACAATGGGATGCTATAGGTACAGCCATGCTGAGAAATGTTATGCATGGCACCAAGATGAGATCCTTCCAGGAGCTCAGACATAAATATGCCATGCCACATACACAATTCTATAAATACTTGCAATTGAGACATGTCTTATCTCCATATATATGACACATCTAGAATCTCTTCCTGAATTTAACCCTATTGAGGCAAAGGTTTTCATGGGGGATTACGTGATCATAAAACCGCAAAGATTTACCAAACATTAGTGATGAACCTTTCCATGACTTTAGATCCCCTCCAGGATAAATGGCAGACAGACTTGGGTCCCTTATCCAATTCAAGTATTTACCCTGCGCCTATTTTACTAAATATCGACTCTGTCAGGCGGGCCGATAGATTCCCCTATGTGCCTACTATGTGGTAATGAGGAAGGTACATTACTACATACAACTTGGAGTTGTGCTGCACTGGGCGGGTTTTGGAGAGGGGTTATTAGTTGTTATCTTTAGTATTAGGCTGGGACATACCTCTCTCTCCTAAGCTTGTTCTTCTGCATATCAATGACGAAAACGGGGGTAAAATCTACAAAAGGCATTAACTCTTCTTGGGATTTACAGTAGCTAAAAGGGATAATTGCAAGGGCATGGAAAGATCCGGCTCCGCCCAAATTGGGCGCTTGGAGGGAAGGCCTCAACTGGTGTATGGGTCAGAAGCAGCCTATTTTTAAAGCACAAGGGTGCCCTCTGTAACACTTTAAAATATGGGGCGATGGGCGAATTTTAGGGGTCTGGAACCGCCTCCGAAACAACTTGCGTAAGTTGAGACCATATAGTTAGAGATGTATCACAGGATGGTAATGTTGTTACACCAGATATGACGTACATCTATGGGGTTGATGGGCATGATCAGTGTTTTGTTATGGGATATACGACACAGATGTTAGGAATGTTAGGGACTGCCATTTACAGACCGAATGGTTTATTTTCTTGCTTTGCAAATTCTATATAGTAGTCACCTGCTTGGAAACCGATATACTGATTAATGTATGCTTTCACTACTTTGTAATGTATGCAATTACCTTATCTGCTGCCTCAATAAAAAAGAGTTTTGAAAAAAAACCTTTACATGTCTTGGTAGTTAAAACTCCCCATTTCGTTTTCACTACTGAAAGGCCCATATCTCCCCTAGGATAACATTGGGATTACCTTATTACATCTATTAAGTGTAACCCCCTATTGTAAAGAGATTGACTTTTCAAGTTTAGTGGCACTAAACTCACAATTTAAAATAATTTACAATGAAGTTGGATTTTAAATGACAGTTGAGCAAATGCCACTTTTAGGAAGTTGCCCTTTACTTGCTTTAAAATACACATTCTAGGGTGGTTGACATCTGGCTTCCTGCTTTTCAACACAAAGGAAGGGTCAGTGGGCCAGAGTGTTCATCTCCATGCAGATGGCCCATTCTGAGCAGGATGGGAGGGAGGAGCTGACACACATGAAAGGGCTGTGAATCCTCCCCACACAAAGGACTGATTACTCCCTGTAGTGTGTCTGGAGTCAAGGCAGGAAGGAAGGGCCCTTGTACACTTCAAAGCTTTCTTTGACGTCTCCCCTACTTCAAAGGCACCACTGGATGTATATACTGGACTACTGGTACTACCAGGTCAGTACAGTTCTGGACCTGTGACTACTCTGCCAGGAAGAAGACTGCTGTGCTGCTGAAAGGACTGCCACTCTTCTGGACAGCTGGTTTGATGGACTCTGTCTTGCTGTGCCCTTGCCTTGCTGGCTGTGAAAAGGACTGGACCAGCTCACTTGAACCCAAGAGGCTTGTTGGCTTGCCTCCTGTTTCGTCTCATGGACACAAAAAGAATTTGAACCCTACTGTTCCAACCCTTGCTCTCATCTGCTTGTGAGTCTGTCCTGCCAGGTCGCGCCATCCCAGTTCTGGACATTTGGAAGTGAACCTAGGGTTTTGCTCCAGTGGAACCGATGCATTCTCTGCTGTATGAACAGAACTGACTTATAATTGCTGCTGTTGTGGGAACCGGACCAGTCCACTGCACTTGGAACTGCTGCATCACACTCAGAACCATTACTACGTAACCGACGCATTGTTGCTACTGTGTGCAATATAAAAAATCCACTGTCACTACACTGTGGAGAAACCCAAAACATCGCATTTGGAACTGCCACACTTCTGAATTGACTCTGAGCTCACTGTCCTGGCTCATCCCTGCAGTTGTGTGGAGAAATTTGGCACAATACCGCACCTGCGTAGTGATCCTCCATACATCTCGCTGTTGCAACCAGGATCAGGGTACTTTTGCTCCGGGGCCTGCGTGTGTCCTGCAACAGGCCCATGCTATATCTCGAGCAGCCTGAACTCTTAACTATATCTTGGTCCAGCACAACTAATTAACTGTTTCGGCTCTACTTAATTTTAAGTGCTGTCTTTTGAATTTTATATTCAGAAATTTAAATCTCTCCTTCTACTGGATGGATTTGTGTTATTTTTTTTAAAAAACAAAAGGATTTGTGTTATTTGGTCTTGTTTTGTTCATGAAATCATAATCTATTTGTCTAACCTTTTGTGGAGTCTTTTAATGGTGTTTTCACTTTGGTTTTGTATAAAGTGTTGCACAAAAAACTTTACCCATTGCCTCTTAAGATCAACCTGAAGGCTCTGTGCCAAGCTACCAGAGGGTGAGCACAGGATAATTTAGGTTGTGTTGTGACCTACGCTGACTAGGATTATGGTTCCTGCTTGAACAGGGTGAATACCTCTGCCAGCCAGAAACGCAATTTCTAACAGCATGGTTGAGCATTTTATTTACAGAAAAATGCAGGCATGTAGAATAACTAAGCTGCAAGATAGGAAAGGCCAAGCTCTCACTCTCATGACTGCAAATGAAAACAGCAACAGCAGCAGTGGGCTGTAATTAACGGATGACTCAAAGGATAGCAAGTGTCTTTCTTAGCGATCTTTTAATGGTTTGTGACACTATCTTGGTGTGCATATTAAGTACCATAAAAACATCTAAGGACTAAAAAAGAAAAATAACATATAATGGAATCACTGTTCCTTGTACTTCAAATCTTGAGTCGATGTCATATAATAAGACAAACGATGATGTCACGGTTCAATTGCTTGCGTAGTATAATGGCCCAGGTTTGAAAGAACGATAGTAGGTCTCTAGTAGAGGAACCAAAGATAGATTTTTGTTTTAATTAACAATAAAAAGCGATATGTGAAATACAGTGAGATGAAAAATATTTTAATCAACTTAAAGCTTTATCCATAACATGAATTTGCATTACAACTAATAAACCTAGGGATGCTTGACAGGTCCTAAATAGCTTCACTGATAGTAGTCATCACATATGAAGTCTATTTATGTATAGGTGGGGCGATCACAAGTATGATTGAAAGCAGGTTACTAATGTATTGTATCCAAATGTATTTGTGCAGTGATAGATGGCTTTCACTGCATTCTACCTTTTGGGCAAATTTAGAATAAGTGCACATAAAAAGAGGGTGTGCTACAAGCAGTCTGTCAGCGGAAATTGAAGTCACTGCTACAAGCAATGTACATTGAAACAAATGTGAATTAACACAGTAAAGATCAGTGTATTCTACTATCACCTGCTGACTTCATTAGGATGGTAGGTTACAGCACTGAATGTATTTCTTAACTGATTACGAAAATGCGACTCAGATCTTTTATGTCTTTATATTTTTCATCACCAGACTTTGTCCTACATACAGCAAGAGAGAGGGTGATGGAAAAGGGCAAATGAAGAAGGAAGAGAATGATAGGAAAAAAGTGGTAAAGTGAGGAAGCGGTGATAGAACAACTCACAAAAGTGAGATAGAGACACAAATTGTAAATTGTTGAAAGAAAGAGTCATGTCCTTGAATCAATATTAGACCGACTTGTAATTTGGTAACCTACGAGTTCCATAATACCTATGGTTGGTTCCTAAACCTTTCAGCACCTCCAACTACTTTGTCTTCACCTTAGCAACGGCTGTTTTTGTCATCATCAAGTAGTGGCTTCAGATAAGCTTTTCCACAAAATTTGCATCTGCCGCCTTTTGTAATGTATTTTTATAGTAGGTCCTTTTGGTGTTAAGTTAGAGACATTAAGTGGCTCTCGATCATATTTAGAAAATATCTCGAATCTTCTGGATGTGAATGCCCCATATTAGCAAATCACTGTCATATATGGCTCTATGTGATTGCCCCAGAAATAATGAATGTTAGGTGAATGATGAATGGGTACATCTTTCCACAAGGATCATCATATTCGGAATTAGAGGTTGCTAGGGAATTAGAAATCAACATGACATCTCCTACCTTTTGAGAATCAAACAATAAATATAGTCCTTGCAATAAAAAAAAGTTGTGATTGTCCTTAATCAAATTCCGGTCCACTGATAACCATGTAAGAAAAATCATCTTTCGCCAAAAATCTAAACTAAGGAAATTCATCAATCTTGGGCCATATTACCAACAACTAGCGATATTTATCGCTAAATAGGCTTAGCGAAATATTTTCTATCGCCGTGCTTTGTCTGATTTGATCGCAGAGATAACTTGCTATTAGGAACGTTTGTCTCAAATGCAATAAAATGTCAGGCGTTAGCGGCGAAATGCGTGAATATCGATGGTAATCCAGTGATATTCACGCATTATCGCTAATGAGGACTTAGCCATAATATCCAACTCCCATTGGATATAACGGCTAGGAACTGGTCTGAGCAGGCGTTCGTTTTTAGAGATGTTCGCGCTTAGCACGAATATTTCCATCGCTACGCCTGCCTTGCTAATAGGCGATAGCGACGTTAGCGACTGCTTTCAGTCGCTAACAGGTTGGGTACGCCCACTTTACATGTCATTAGCGATAAATATCGCTGACATGCAAAGCGTGGCCCAAACCGCTCGCTATCGCCTACAAGCGGTCGCTAACTGCTGTTAACGACAGCTTGCTAATAGGGCGATAGAATTATCGCCGCTTAGCGGCCGAAAACGGCCGCTAAAGCGGCGATAATCACATATAGCCCGCCTTGGTAATATGCCCCCTTGTTCCTTTCCGACCTGAACCGTAATATAAGTAGCTTTGTAACTCTTAGCTATAAGACCAATGCCTTAAACCTAAGAGTTACGAAAACACTTCGGAAGTAGCCTAGCGGCATGTATTTTTGCTGAGTGTAGGAAAAAATGACAATTTCTCATTGGCAAGAAAAAACTTTACAAAACCTTCATTACCTAACGTCCAATGTCATGCTAAATTATTTGAAAAAGTTACCCCAAAGCACACTACAGCAATACCTCTTCAGTTCAGAATAAACAATATATTTTTTGGGCTGTAATTCAGCACCTAGAGGTGGACTGTTTCTGAATAGTATGCTATAACTTAGATTCACCATTTGCAATATTATGCAATTCTTATTTTTTCACCGAAAATGTGCTGCTCCAGTTGCATTCATTTTCATTGCACAATTTGCCTAATGTGGCCCTGGCTGCTTAATCTGCCAGAAACAGAATTACGGGCACTTCGTGGCAGTCCCGTTATTAGAATACTCCCACAGTTCAATGAGGGAGTGAAAAACAATCCTGAAAAGCATCTGTTTACTCGCACTCCCCATTTTTTTTAGATCTCTGCATTGATCGAAAGGCAGCTATGGGGATACATATCTTGCTCCCAGTCGTGAAAGGGCGACACCATTTTCTACAGAACACGAAGCAAGGCAAACCTCGACGCTGCCATGGAAATGAGTTATGGTCTCGTTTTTCATTCCAATAGCTAACTATGCACTCAAATGCAACAGGACTGCACCAAACATATTTGAATCTAAATATGCGAGGAATCAAAAACTGCTGCCGTACATTTTCTCTTATTTAAAAATCATAGTTCTATTCATGTATCAGCCTCATTACAATTTAGATGAAAAGAGCAGAATACATTTGTGTTGTATTTCTGTTGTAATGCCGGGCGCTCTAATCGCATTGCGCTGAATAAATTTCCTTTAAGATTTGTGTTATTAACTTATTCTCTCTCGGTAGTATTTCTCGTCTTACAGCAGTGGCATGAAGAGGGAGCTGCAGCTCTTCCGAGGCACAGCTCTGCCTGGCTGCATCCAGCTGTACTTGGCGAGCTCTAAGCTTTTCTTTCCCTTCTTTTGATGCTGCGTCGGATACCTTTAAATGCATCGTTTTTAAGTGAAAATAATCAATGCAAATATGGGATGCGCTGCCCTCCCCGGCTTGATGATCATTTGATGGCTCAGCCTCGGAAGTGCGCGCGCCCCATAGACCGTCCTCGTGCGCCTGAGTTCTCCACTGCGCGGCAGGCGCGTGGGCGCTGCGTGCGTCCCGCACTTGAAAGGTGTTGATAGACAACCTGCGCAGCTAACAACTTCCTTTCAAAGAGCTCTTCTTGCATCTGGCTTCAAAAGGTAGGTTCGTCCTCGTCCATTCGTTTTGAATGAACAAATCTTAATGAAGTTTGCTCGGAATGAAACCCTTTTTGCACTGCTAACTCAAATATTAGCATTCCGCTGTCAGCGTTTCGATATGCCTTGTTCCTGTAATTAGACATTATGATTCTAGAATCTGCTAGCATGATTAGCAAAGCATTCCCGTTGAAAAAGGTCAGCAATCAAATTGTGGAAGTGCTAAAATTAACCAGCCAGGCTTCACACGTCAGACATTGGCCCCTCCCCTAGAGTTCACAAGAGGGATCAGTATTCTCTCTCCCACTGCTAGGAACTGAATTGATTTGTAAGTGATGACGAGTCAGTTTCACGTGTACTGCATCCTGTGATGATGAAATGTTAAACACATCGCTGCAGCAGGTGCACTATGGATCTATCTTACTTGCTAAGCTTAAGTGTGATTTATGTGAGTACATTTTGTTACTATTGGAAACTTAATGGTGAAAGGCCATCTGACGTCGTCGCCTGACGGAATTCATATAATGTAAAGGTATTTGGATATTATACTAATGTTGCTGTTATAATTCAAATTGTATCTACTAATTTAACTTATAAATAAAGTGCTGATTTTGCTGAAGTTCACTAGAACTAAACACGAAACAATAGTCCATTTGTGTACTCATGAAATAAGGACAAATAGCATGTTCTTTATTTAGTAAATCGGTTCAATATTCGTAGATAGTCATTAGATGCATGGAAAGTGGACAATTGGCATGTATGGTGCACACAATCTGATGTGAAATCGCTTGACTGTATTTGAGTGGGGTCGTTGGCTTTCATGTAACATCTCCTTAAAAGGACTGGAACATACATCTTTATTCTTTTATATATATGAAATATGCCAGGTTCCAGAAGTTTTATGCTGAAATCCTGTAATATTTTTTTTTCATTTCGCAAGTATGTCAAGTTCACAAAGTTTGTGATATTTTAAAATAAAATTCAGAAAAAAAATCTTAGGGAAGAAGTTTTTGCAGAAATAAAACGCAGCTATAACTCCTGTTTTCTTGAAAAAAATTCTCACAAAAAATATAAATGTAAGAAATAATTACCCAGCAACTACAGTTTGCAAGAATTTTTTCATGCTGTTAAAGTATTGCAAGTTTGAGAAACTTTGCTAATTTCAAGAGGTGCTTAGTTTTGTAACTTCGCGAAACTGGGAGTCAGTGCCATTCTTTCTTTTAAGTGGATCAGAGAAAATTGATAACCTATTAGAATGTTCAAGTGAGACTCAATGTCGCCTACATTTTTCCCGATTGGAAGGATATAGGTCAGGACGTTGGTTTCTATAAATATCCTTTCCTACCTCCTTTTTGGCTTCTATTAGGCTGCTGAACGGTAGGGTCTGACCATTCTGTGGGGGTGTGCTTAAACAGAGCACAGGTGCTAGGGAAACAGTGATAGCAATTAGCAGGTCAGAGGCTATTTGTTTTATAGTTTTACCCCTTGTGTTTGAAGGTGTTGATACAATGTTAGTTGTTTATTTGCTTTCTTTATATTTTGGAATTCAATGTTTAGTTTAGCTCCGTTTCTTCACATGTATTCTAATTTCATTTACAATGAATAACGAGAAAAAAGATATCTGCTGGTACATTAGCCAAAGTTACTCTTGGAAAATATTCTATTAGTGAATGGAGAGAAGGAGTAGGTGGGTCCTCCATCTGTACAGTTGATTATGCCAACTGTAGCTTGTTAGGATGTTCCAAAAGTGATGCTGGCTGGTGATCAAGAATGACACAAGGGAGATGCTGGGAGTGGTGAAGCAAGATGTTCTAAGGTGAGGGAAATGATGCGGGCAGGAGTCCCATGAGGCATTTCAGTGTGGAAGGGACATTGATGGACAGATCATAATAGGTGTGGGATCACTTTGATTTACATATATTAACCCACATGAAGATACCATGGGGATGCATGTAAGACTTTGGAATACAATCAAATCAGAACTATGTGTTCACGTGTTATCCTCCGAAACCACCTTCCGGTAGAAAAGAGACCGCAGAGGAGAGCAGTTTGTCTAGCAAAGGGTTTGTACTAGAAGGGTGTGCTTCCACTGCAAAATACTATTCTAAGGCATAACTTGAAATGTTTTCCAAGTTTGAAAAGAAAACTTTTCTCCAACTTTATGCCTGCGTCGAGGATATGCACAATTTTAGCACAAAACCCAATCTACCTTTTAAGTAGATAGTGCTTTGTGTAAACAATACTGGTTGCTGCATGAGATTTGCACATGTATCACTCATGGTAGGCTCACTTGATGCAAAGAAGTGCAAAGCAGCGTGTAACCCTTCTTTGCATTACTTTCCAGCACAAAAACACATTTTGTACTGGAATGTAAACTGCAGTTCTACAGTTTGCACCAGTCTGCCTCACTTTTGTGACACTAATCTGCCTCAAAGTGCTGGTAATTCTGAGCCTTTATATTTAAGATATGTGGGCGTCAGAAGGAAGCTCTTTAAAAACTCTTCTTACACTGTTCCCGGCTCCTTGAGAGAGCCTTTACATTCTATTGCAAATATTCTGGATATCAAAAACAAGCTTTTAAAAATAGTGCCTCACAATGCTCTATTACAATGCCAGTCATATAAGTACTCTCGTTGAAATATTTAAGGTAAATGTACCTACGGCAATTGTGGTGCTGAACACTTTTTTTCATACAAGAATTGATGTGTGTTTGTGTGCGTGAGTGTGTGTATCCACTGATGAGATGTGCTAAGTATCTTTTTCGTTTAGTCTACTGTATGGAGGTAACCTGCTCCGACTGAAGAGTAAACACACAGAGGCCCATTCCTTCTGGCTGTTTTCAGCTGTAAACCTAGGCTTACGCCCAAAATAATCAGTTAGCATATAGGAAGTCGCAATGGGGTACCTGGCAGGAAAATATGCATTTTCTTCTGTGGAGTTCTTTGCAAGTGTGCACAGAAATCCACAGTAATTCATCCTACTCGAGGACTGGGAAGAGCATTATCAAATGTCTGATTTGCCTTGGAAGACCGAGTAACCCCACACACATTAAAAAATTTGCTGTCATTCCCTTACCTAGATCCAACCAATTTTCACCCGGGAAATGGTTATAGAATTACTCTATTCAAAGGTTAGATTATCTTAATTTCCAGGGTGAGAGGGGGAATGGACCAACCCCAAAGTTTCTATTTTAGCAGAATGGAGAAAAAAAATGTGCATTTGCACTGGGGCGTCAATCTTCCTGTACGTAATTCTACGCGGCATAAATAAACTCCTGCCAAAATTATCATGTCATTCACAGTACTATGCCTGAAACTCTGCACCCAATACCTCCATTACTGATGCTACCATCAGCACCATCAGTTATGCCTCTTGTAAGTGGAGAAGTACCTATGGTGTAGATCAAAGGCAGTAAGCATTTTGTTCCTCTCTGTCTGTCTGACAAAATGATTCAGACATGTAGAACTCATTCACTTTTTCTAATTCAGTTTTTGACATTAGACATGGAGAGGCTTTTCTGGCATTCAAAGCCGGGCTCGCCGCTTTAGTTAATACTATTTCCAAATATACAACTATGAAGGCAAGTTGTTCTTTTAATATTCTCATAAGTGTTCCAGGACACCCAAAATAAATGGTGGACTTAAAGTCCAATAAGTCATTGCATCTTTTAAGCTGAGATGTGTCCTGAAAATACTCTGTGATGGTGAAGATCTCATACTACAATTCATTAGTAACGTGTAGTATGAATCCTGTGGAGCAGTGAAATTCACAATCATACCCTTCTGTATAATGTTTATTATTTTGGTTAAATAAAAAAAAAGACAAAGATGAACAAAATAAACGTAGTCACACATATTCCATGCGATATATACAAGGCATTATTTTAGTACATCAATCTAGCCATCAGAGCAAACTGTGTAATTTTGCACAATAAATAAGGTGTCAACATTAGAAGTTGCACTTTCCCTAGTCATGAAAAACAGAGATCTACTTATTATAACTAAAGAGTAGTTAGCCTACTGTTGCCAAATTTGTTAGTATCCCATAAGCTTATTATGAACGTCAGTGTGTTCTAGTACCTTGTTAGTTACTTAATAATTAATCAATCAATCAATCAATCAAGGGTTGGTAAAGTGCAACTACTCACCCATGAGGGTCTCAAAAAGCACTGGAGGGAGGTGAGGAGCAGATCCGTCTAAGTGCTGGGGTGGTTGGAAGAGGCTGGTCTTGAGGTACTTCCTGAACTAGGGTAGCCTGGTAGATAGTCTGAGGTTTAGGGATAAGGTGCTCCATGTCTTAACAGTGTCATGAACAAATAAGTTTGTGTCTCTGATTATCAAGGAAAGAAAACATGCTGGGGGTCCTTATATCTTTCACCTGAGCTGATAGAGGAGAAGTGTTATGTAGTGGTCTGTGGGTTCATTGCAGTATACAAGAAATCTCAGCCAGTCCTGAGTGGAAGTCATGTGACCAGGTCCAAAACATACAGCCATTTGTCCTTGGGCCAGAAGCATTGCTATTGCTGTGTATACGCACAGGGTTTTTGATATCTTCTTCATATACTCCCACAGTGCTAGCAATTAGGACAGATGTAATTCTACCTCTATCTTAAGAGATAAATTGTTAAACACTCTTACCAAGTAGTCAATCAGTCTGGGGTATCCCCAGGTGAGATGAAAAAATTCCACATCTCTTGCACAGCATCATTGACATCTGTCTCTTCTCTAAGTCTATATTAAGCCATACAGATGTGTTGTAAATCGTGTTTATTAATTTATAATGTGCTAATCTATGTCTACTGTTCAGAGATACCTCATCGGTCTGAGAACAACAGAACACTTACTGGTAATCTGTAAGAGTAAACTCCAGATCTGCACTTTACCTACCCCAACTGCCCATACATCTGAGGCATCGTCCCCCTGCATAGAGGTATACAACCTAGAGACAACAATGATAGCCTGTTTGCTTCTGCACCCATGTCTATAATATAGTAATATAAGAGATATGGCCCCATGCAAATGAGAGAACTCCCTCTCCTGATACAGCAGGTGATACATGTGTATCAGTGCCATCAGGAATACATAAGGGGCCTCTGAAGCATCTGCAACCCTTTCTGCTATATCGTTGTGTCCTTGGGGTGCACAAAGCAGGTGCGCATGCCATTGTGCCCACTGGACACACTGTATATAATTCGGGCCCGATTTACTTTTTACTGGTTTCAAAAAATGGTTCCAGTTTATGGCCAGTATTCTTCTACCAGTCAAATATTTCAAGAAGTGACATATGTACTAATAGATAGGTGTAAAATTCTGGTTTAAATGGGTTGTGATTTCACCAACCTCATGAATATTAACGAGGTAGGTCACAAAGTGCAACTCACATCAATTAGAGGCCATCACAGGGATGGCAGCCTGCAAGGATCGGTAGACTACCATGTCTGTAATTACAATCTTAAGGCGAGCATCATTGTGCATGCTCTGTCTGCAAGACCCGCTGTAATCGGTAAAAGAACATTATTCCCGCCTCCTGCTTAGGATTTGTCCATTCCAGTGTTGCTCTTCTTTGCTGCCTCCTGTCTCGCTACCGCAGCCGATAGCTGACTTCCTACCAAAGCTCAGGAGCACCGGAAAAGTACAGTGTACTTTTCAGTGTATCATCACTCAGACCCTAAACTGTACTAAAATACACACATGTTGTTTTTCTAAACAGATAAATAAAAGGAGTTGTTATTTACAATGCCAATAGCTTAAACTCTCGCCAATGCGAGAACTATTGCATTGTAAATGCTTGTTTTTAGTGCAGCCCGTTCTCCTTATAGAAAAAGGTGTGGCATTTAAAAAAAGTGTGTCTTTTCTATTTTAAGTATGAGATTTGGCAGTGTTCCCCTGGACCACTACCTATTCCCCGACAAACTTTTTTTTTAACATAGACAAGGCAGGAGTCCCAAGGAGATTATTTCCCTTTTTTGTGAAAGAGTTTACATTCCAGTTGGAAGTCGGCAAGTTTTCAATGTTTTGTGAATAAATTGCATTCAGAAAACATTGATACAATGCAAACCTATACCATGGCCCTTTCAAATACAAACGGTTATGGGGTTACAATCACTGTTCCCAGCAACTGCGCGCGGGCGCGCACCTCTTTCACTCCCAGCACGCAGTGGGTTTGAAGTGCGCACACACAGCACACCCATACCCCCAGAGGCAAGTATTCATGTTGATCACCGCGCCCTGTAGACGGGCGCTGCGATCAACAGGAATACTTTAACAAAAGCAGACAATCTGCCCCCAGCTGCGCTGTATTCAGGAGGGGCATGCTTGCTATTAACAAAAGGCATGCAGCAAGCCTAAAAGCACGACCTGTGCTTTCACAATCTCTAATATATATTAGTAACTAATATGTATTAGTGATTGTGAAACGAGTGCTTCCACAATCACTATTAGATATTAGTGATTGTGAAAGCCAACATTGTGCTTTTGGGCTTGCTGCATGCCTTTTGTTAATCTAGCTCGGCAGATTGCGTGCCTTTTTGAAAGTTTTTATGTTAATTGCAGCCTGTGTATTAGCACGTCGGGTGCTGCAATTAACAGAAAACTTTCAAAAAGGCACGCAGTCTGCCGCACTCTATTATCAAAAGGTATACAGCAAGCCTAAAAGGACAACCTGTGCTTTCACAATCATTAATATATTTTAGTGAGTGTGAAAGTACACGTGGTGGAAAGTGCTCCTTAAAAGCATGTCACTTTCTCTTGTTAGCACTTGATTACCGTGCTCAACAACGCTTCATGTAAATTCTTGATCATTGCCGTAATGTAGCAGCACAAGATATACACTTTCCTCATAGGATGTGTTTTCTTTTTTAACGCACCAGAGCATCATGCTTCATATCAGGCACATTTCTTTTTTTTTTTATAATTCACTAATGCACATTGCTCAACAACGGGCATGCTCTCATTGCTAATCTGTGATTCTTTCCTAATATTTTGGTCAGATCCTGAATATTGGCTATTTAACATTATACACACTAGTTGTTAGTTTATGATCACATTCTTTTAACCATATAACGGTTTACCTTTCTTTTCATCATTCGTCTACTTAATACATTCATCAGATTTTTAAATTAGACTTTAGACTTTTATATTTCATGAATGACATGATGGTTTCTCACATAATTCACAGCATTTTATTTTTAACTTTAGAGTGATCCCTGACGAAGGGCACCAGACCAAAATGCATTGGATTTCGGAAATCTAAAAAGGATAATGATGATGGTACTTTGAATATTATACAATAATGGACTGAATTCAAGTTCATCAAATAACACCAATTGGATTGAAAAACTTTGACTACTGTTTTTTCAAAAAATCATACACATTTTAAAATCCTCTATTGATCTTGAGACCAAGATTGTGCACTGGGGGATCCAACCTAATGAGGGTTGGACTATTGATTTAGCTTCTTAACTTGCTGCATGCCTCAGACCAGTCACAAATATCTGCATTTCTCTTCCGATATGTGTCACATTTTTTGTTTTTTTTATTATAGCAGTTTTATATTTCTCTAACTTGAATGATTTGCTCAGGATCACAGGATGATGAGCCACGCTGAGACTCGAACCAGGTTCCCAGGTCAAAAGTAGGCACTTCTTAGCCCTTACGCTGCATCCTCTTCACATTCACTGCTCCAATCCTAAAAACACCCCAAGCCCAACCCCCTAATCCCTCTCCCATCCTTTCCCCTAGCCCGAACAGAAGGGTTAAAGAAGTGTTTCAAACAGAGGGCGGGTCATTCCATATGCGTAGTATTCATTGGATTTTAGTGTGGAGTTTCCAATGTTTGCTGTGATTATGTGATGTTATTGTGCAGATGGGTCAAAGATATTCAAATTAAGTATGTCATATTTTATTCAGAAATACGCTAGGACTCACAAGAGGCATCCACTCCGTGGGCAGCCTTCATCCAGTCGTCTACTGCCGCATATGACTCCCCAATACCACGGCACCGCTCCGGGCATGCAAAAAACATGACATTCAAACACGTACTTACAAGACAACACTAAAGTTTGACCCTTTGAGTGACATTTTATTTTGAGTGGAGCAAACCGGTCCTGCCAATGTAAGTGAATGCATTTCATGTATGACCCTTTATGTGTGAATACATAAAAAAAAAAACTTTTTTGCAGTTGCAAACTTCGTAAAAAGTGTTTGTGACCATAAAAATGTTTTGTATATCATTATCTGGCCTCTAAGCTTTATAACTCTGAAGAATTTTGCCAGTCAGAACCCCATGATTACTAACTTGAAGGCCTCCCATAGAGTCCAGAAATTAAAACAGATCTTTTGTTTAATAAAAAAAATTGCACTATTTTTTTATGTTTTCCTTCAGTTCAGTCCATGTTAAATTGAGTGCTGTAAAGTCTGACATAGTGAGCCAAAGTGACACTGAGAAATGATCTGGGAGCGTTTGTGCAGAGTGTTTAACATGAACAGTATATGTGCTTACATCTCTTAACCCTAACCATTCATCTACTTTAAATAACATGTTGTGGACTGCTGAGTAGAATGAATTCCAATGAGTATTATGGAACCCTATTGCCATTTATCAACAAGCTCATGAAATTCTACAATTTTCAACAAAGTTTTGGCCGATGCCAATAAAGGCTTAGGGCAGTGTTCCCTCCCTCTAAGCAGGAGTTCAAGACTAGGGCAATCTTTGATGGGCCCATACAAATTAAAAATACTTTGATGTGAGTTACCCAAAATACTCTCAAGTATCAAGGAGCGGTTTCATTATCTACGATCATGCACAGTGGGCCTAATTGTGTGCCCTTCTTGATAAGCACAGTCACTACTCCAGAATATACTGAGAAGGAAGCAAAACACCTATTACTGCTAAATTTACCTGCAAATTGCTGCTCAGAGTTGTGGGTAGATGTGTTTCTTAGAGTAGTGCAGTATCTATACTAAGTGTATAAATACGCAAAGATTTGTCTTGACGTCTGAGATCTATTTAGGATTCTGACATTCCATGGGAGCCGATGATCACTCTGCCTGCCCTTTTATTCTGCATCTTTTCCTTGGTAAATCATGTACCACAACTCCATGCAACATTTGACTCAATAGTCAAGACTTGCAACCTGGGATTCTGTTGTACTTATATAAACGTGTAGACTGCACACTGATTACCCTTCAGTCCACCCCTCATCCACATTGAGTGAACTGATTCCTAACAACAGAAAAATATATTCAACAAATAGAGAGAAAGTGTTATTTTTCATAGGGAACACTCCCAGTCTCCTTGAGATAAGTACAATAAACAAATGAAGGAGTATACCACGAGAAAAAAAAAAGCAATGAGATAGGTAGAGGAGGACAAAAACAAAAAAGGTAAAATTATTCCTTTTTAAGAAGACCCCTCACTCACCAACCTAGTTGGTGACATGCTTCGTGATTGGGGTCCCACCCGAGCAGCTGAATGCCACCCGGGTGTGCTTCAATGACTGATTGCAGCGAAGCAGGTTTTTTTGCAACAATAGTGCAAGTGAGTGAGATAGTGAGTTTAAAAATGTCTTCATTGTTCTCCCTAAAGTTTAAAATGGAGCAATAAGACAAGATTAAAAGCAAGGTGTGATACCTAAACAGGTTAAATTGACCTAAGGTATCTGTTTAAAGTGGTGGTTAAAGTGGTGGTCTACATGTTTCAACCTTTCAAAGATATTATCAGGTTTTCTTCCAGACCTATACAAAGACTCGAGAGGTATACACACGCTAAGGTGCACCCGTCCCTGGGTCACACATGAAGCATGCCGTGTACTTATGGTATGACAACCTTTCAGCCTTCTGTGAAAGGAAAAACATCTGGAGGACAAATAAACAATCACACACAAATCTAGTTATTACTGTGTGATGGCCAGTTCATTCCTCTCATTCGTGTCTACATCATGAAACTTATACTGTGTTATGTATAATTTTACACACACACCATGCACATCATACAATTTGTGTGCTGTGAGTTCACATAATAACAGAGGTTATTTTAGAAACAAACTGGAGTGCAAATCTACCCCTAGTCGTAGTGTCATGCCCACAATAAGCATATTCCCAAGTGGGTGTCACAACTCTCACCTGAAAGTGAGTGTACTCTGCGGTGGATCTATTAAATTACACATGCTCATCACTGTGACTCATGACGAGCTGAGCTTGTCATGAGCACCGAAGGAGTTAAGTGCTTAGGTTGCTCTGACCTAGGCAGCACAATGCAAAAATAAATAAACAAACTAGATGTTTCCTTTTACCTGATAACTTTAGCACATTGCACTCCTTGCTCTGAATGAGTCAGGTGAGCCGCTCTCAGCTGACACACAGCATGTGACAGGACTGACTGAGGCAGCCATGACAGTGAGCGCAAAAGGGTATTTTGAGGGAGTTGTGGAGTCCTCCATTCCCTTTTTGCACTTCTACAGTTGGCTTGGTAAGCAGCAAGCATTGGTACTGCATCAGTTTCACCTATGTGGTGAATAAAAATAGTCACTGTCCAGGAGAAGGAAAAAGCGACCTGACAGATAACACGGGAGTGGAGAGGATGTGGTGCAGAGGTCAGAGCTGCTGACTCGAGATCTGGGATCCCGATTCGAGTATCGGTGGCACCGCACAACATCCTGTGATTCTATGCATATCACATAATCCCTCCCAGTGATACATTTTTATATAGATATGCTGCAATAGTAAAAGGCAAAACTTTATGAAAATATAGTTCCGCCAAAGTGGATGCTAACAGTATTTCGGCTGCATGAAACTTATACGAGAAGCAGATGAGGAACAAGCTTTCGCAAATGCAGGTAAATTTGCTACAGCCAGTAGAAATGTAGGAAAGGTAAGTGACATGCACAGTAACCAATGAGAAGCCAGGAAAGAGAGAAGGTGGGATGTAAATCCCTTTTAAGTTTATATTAAAAACAATATATTTCTGCACTGTGCAGGCGAAACCTAAAAATGAAGGAGACAATTCACCAAGTGGAACCACACTGAGAAGGAGGTAATATGTCAAAATAAGTTGCATGACTAAGGAATATAGCCCTGATTGATAAATGATAGAAACATAAAAGGTTATATATTATTCTTTATTCATTACTTCACAGACTTTACCAGTCAAGGTCTCAAGGAGAACCCAAAAGCAATGAGAGGTTCAAAACACATCGACAACTGTCTCTAGGTAGCCTTTAGTTAAAGAGAAAACCAAATGTAGGCCCTCCTACAAGAGACTTTGGAAGCCTACACAAATGGAGTGTGCAATATTACCTTCAGGGGATGATTTGAACAGGTATACAATAGAAACTCCAGCACTTTGTAAATTATAAGAAAGGTTTAACTTCCATTTTGTTTGTTACTTGTATGAAGGATTGAATGCACTTGGTTTACCCAGATTGGAAGTATTATTTTTAATGTGATTTCGTGAAAGTAAAGTTTTTCAGATAAGGGCTGTAAATAATGTGTCTTATACTTTAATGTTGTCTGAAGGATATGTCTAAGTGTTTGTGAAATGTACTAAAATACTATGAATGTTCTAAATCAAAAAATGTTAAGTTAAATAAATGACTTGATCTTACTGTAAGGGAGTGTTGACTAAATAATTATAAGTTTGGATATACTGTTGGAATACAATATATTAGTGGCCCATCCCAGCTAATCAGGAGACCCAAACCCTTTGTACGTGAACTTTCTAAAAGTGGCAGTTCCAGACTTGCAACTTAAAATCCAACTTTATCATAAGTTGTGATTTGACACCAAACTCAAAATATCTATCTTTTCCCAATTGGAAATTACATGTATAAAATGTATAAGGTAATCCCAATGTTAACCTATGGTAGAGACAGGCCTTGCAGTAGTGAAAAACAAATATAAATGTTTTTCACTCCCTGGGCATGTAAAGCTTAAATGTACATGTCCAAATTTAAATAAACCGCACCTTGCCCTTGGGGCTGTCCAGGGCCTATCTTAGGGGTGACATATATGTATTAAAAAGGAAGGGACTGACAAGAGGGTCAACAGGCCAGGTTGAAATGGGAGGTTAAAACTGAACCTCCCCCCCCCCCAGGCTCTGCAATGGCAGGCCTGAGAAATATTTAAAAGGCTACTTGAGGGGATGGCGCAATCAGTGCTGCATGCCATCTAGTAGCACTTAATTTACAAGCCTTGGGCATGTGTAGTGCATTTTACTAGGGAAGTATAAATACATTAAATATGGTAATTGTGGATATGCCAATGTTACCACATTTTAACTATAGAACACAAGCACTTTAGCACTGGTTAGAAGTGAAAAAGTACACAGAGCCTTAAAGCCAATGAAAAGAGAGAGAAAGAGAAAGACAAAATGTTTGGGGTGACCCTGCAAAAAGGGCCAGGTCCAACAGAGTGTGAAACCCTTTGCTGGCAACAAACCACAGTCCTTGTCAGGGTGAACCACAAAGGCCACTAAATTAAACTGTACTTAACTCTCTGGTTGCTTGGGACAAAAGCAATCAGACTTAACTTTGAGACACTGTGTAAAGTATTTATTCAGCACACAAACAGTGAAAAAGTGAAAACACAATACAACAAAAATACCAAACCTGTGCAGAACAATAGAGTAAATCTTAATAAATATAATCAAATAAAAACAATAAAAATACAATGAGTAGAACCAGAGATATTCGATTTTAAAGTTTTAGGTAGGTGTAGCACCTAAAAGCACAAATTGCCACTCATAGTAATTTGGTCTTGCAGGACCGGGGAAAGGTCATGAGTTCAGGCCAACCATGATGGAGTGTGGGCCAGATACAGGGACCAGGTTAATCTACCAGAAAAAGTGACCTTCTCAAAGTCTGGTGCGAAGAGTGCAGAACTTCAGTATTTCTTTCTTTCTTTTAGAGTTCACTGTGATGCCAGCCAAAGGTCCAGAACCCTAAGAGGCACATCTTGGAGGTCAGGGACTCTAGCAGTGGCTTGCAGGGCTTAGACAGGTCTAGTTGAAGGCACAAGCATGTCCAGTTACAGCTGGTCAACTCGGAGGTTGAAGGGAGAACCCTGGAGCTTGTTATGTCCCTTCAGCTCAGACCAGGAGGTCAGCTAACTGACTCCAGAGAGGACTGACCTCAAGCAGGAGGTCAGTCCTCTGGGGAACAATGCAGGCCTCTATCAGCAGGCTATAAAAACAAGGAGAACCCATGGGTATTGAAGGACCAGGGGTGTGTAGTATTATAAAGGAGAAATGCCTGCTTAAGGTACTGCACGGCATTGAGGTAAAAAATAAGCCTCTACCAGCATGACTGCCTGTATCCCATGATGCCTGAAGTGCAAAGAAGGCTACTAGTACCCTCTTTTATAAGCTTTTCACTGGCATCATTCTAACCCAGTGACCCTCAGAACCTGGGTAGTTAAATATAGACAAGCACAGTGGTTCTGTTGGGAATTATATTTACATTGAAAAGATATGAATGGATCCTTAAACAGACCTATCCTCTGAATTATATGTCTGGAAAATGAATTTCAAAAGAAAAGAAAAAACAAATTTCAAAGGAAAAAACTTTCAAAGGAAAAAACACCTGACCACAATTGACTTTTTTAGACACCACCCCGGCGGGCATAGCTCATATTCCTATTTTCACAAGTTATCTCCTTTTGCCCCAGTACAACGCTTGTACCCGAACTGACAAGTCCCCCTTACATTCTTTAGGTGATCGCCAAGGTGATACTGAACAACACAGAGCTCCACACCGGCTGTTGTGGAAGACAGAATAATCAGAACAGGTACGCACAGACCCTTCAGGTCTAGTTTTTACATGTTTTTGTATAAAAAACAATTAGTTTACAGTTTTCATTTATTTCCAGAGGACATCACGCCTCACAGGAGTGTGTCGGATGACACCCTCCCCCTGCGCAACCACACCTTGTTGATTAAATCAATGGTAACAAGGTGAGCTGATGACCAATCAACAGTCACAAATTAATCAAGCATATTAACACACCACAGGCCCTGACCATATTATATTTACTTTGTAGACTGTCCAATCCTTTTACAGTCCTGAGGAAGACCCGCTTTTAGATGCACCAAGCCAGCGCATCCGTTCAAGGGTCAAAACGTCGACGTTCTGTCCTTGTATAGGTCCACACGGAGTTTCAAACGAATTAGAGAAATAATATATGTTTGAAAACAACTGTTACTTATATGTGGACACCTATGATGAAATAGAGTGTATATATGTTTTATGTATATGCCTTTTTGATTTCTTTGTAGCACTAAGACACCAGTCACGACCTTACCTTTTCATTTATACACTGTGTTGATGTATTGTTTTTGTTTGGACAGTTTCCTTAACAAACTTAAGAATCAAATCATTTGCAAGGCAAAATACTAAAGATTTGTCTAAAAAAGTCAATTGTGGCCTCGTGTTTTTTCCTTTAAAAGTTTTTTCCTTTGAAATTTGTTTTTTCTTTTGAAATTCATTTTCCAGACATATCATTCAGAGGATAGGTCTGTTTGAGGATCCATTCATATGTTTTCAATGTAAATGTAATTCCCAACATTACCATACGCAGGCATTATGGATTTCCTGCCATGCATCTTTATACTGCTCACCATTGAGAATCAAACGAGTACTCACTACTGGTGATTCTAGCGTCTGGATTGGTCAGACAAATATCTCTAACATGCCCGAAGTCCCTTGCTGTTCTGGATCTACAGGGCCCCATGTTCAGTAACAGTTTGATTACCATTGTGTAACCAATCCTCGGGCACATAATCTTAAATATCATGATGATGATCCTATGACTTTGTAAGGATTGAAATGTTGTTGACTCCTGTACTTTTATCCTACTGTAATGTTGATAGTAATGTACATAAGGGCAGAAGTAATATTTGAACTGTGACTGACCAATTTATTTATTTTCTGTCACATACAAGTGCCTGAGTCTTTTAGTCATTTTTGTCTGTTTGTCGTTTGAGTTTTTCACCCACCTATTTGTCTGATATTTGTGCAGTAGATGACTAATATTGGACAACATATATAGACATCATCGTATTCCTGTTATAATATTATTGTTGTATGTTTTTATGACAGACCAAGGCCTCAAGTAGCAGGGCAGTCCTCTGGTAGCAGCAGGGCAGCCCTCTTGTAGCAGCAGGACAGCCGACTGGTAGGAACAGGACAGCCCTCTGGTAAAATCAGGGCAATCCTCTGAGGAACAAAGCAGGTCTCAACCAGCAGGGCAGTCCTCATGGAAGCCAATCAGGCTTTAAGTAGCAGGGCAGTCCTCTAAGGAACAAGCCAGTCATTCTCTGTAGTATCACAGGTTCAGGAGCATACTGAAGAGCGGCTCAAGAGGTCCTATATATACCTGGTGCCAGACTTTAAAATGAGGGAATCTTTCAGGCTACTCCCACATCTGGTTCAGCAAAGTTCTCCCCCTCCCTTGCCAAGGTTCCAAGACATCTAGGGTGAGAAAAGTCTAGAGTCAGGTTACTTTGTGTGCGCTGGATCAGCCCTTTGAAATGTAAATGGTGCACGGCACAGGTCCACCCCTAGCAAACCGGGCAGGATACCTCTCTCCCAGCTATAACCAAGCTCTATTCTTTGCTTTCTGGGCCCAATACCATTCTTTTATATATAAATATGTATATATATATATATATATATATATATATATATCCAGCTCACGGTTTCCACCAGACTTCCACGAAGGAAAGAAACCACGCACTCCGGGGGTCGTTTTCAGTTAGTTTTATTTTCTAGTTTGCAACAGACGCGTTTCGGCGCTCCGCCTTCCTCAATGTTACAAACATTGATGGCGGGCGCCATGTTTTTAATAGCGTTCACTCGTGATCAGTGGGCGAAACAAACAAGGGACCACAAATCATTACACCATATTGGAAGGTGTTCACAGTAAACGACACGTTGTGAATTACTGTACAAAGTGAGGGCTATGCTACTTAATTAAGCCCCAGTTAATTAATTTAGACAAATTATTGACATTAGTGATTTAAGCAAAACTTTGATTGCGCACACATTTCCTTCAACATTTCGTGATATTTCGCCGTGTATCGGCCTAAAGATCTCATTATGCTAGCAACCCATCAGCCATATTGAAGCGGCATGACATCATATTATTAAATCCCCTAGTCAATGAATTACAACCCATTATGTTGAGACACAACCATGTCGATAAAAAAACATTTCGCCGTGGATCGGCAAGTCACCCTTGATTCATTTTATGTTCCGTCCCATTACTGAATAATAGTCATCCATATCATTAAATATTCTCAAAATTCACACTGTGGAAGTTCAACGAAAGAGAAAAGTTTAAACGAAACAAAATACTACTAAGTGAACCCATTATATCTGACTCATAATTTTCTTAAATTTTCTAAAAGAGGCTGCACAGATTATTCTCATCTACACGACGTTATCAATATTTTCTAGCACCCACCTTGGAATAATATTTCTCATGTTACTTCGACAGATATGTTAAGCATCACAGATTCATTCATCGATTATAATATTTCACTACGTTTGTACACATATAAATTTACAGTTCTTAGTCCTTCATAGATTGTGTATTTTATAGTAGTTTCTTCATTTTAGTGGCCTATGTGAGAAGCCAGTTCCTCCCCCGCATTTAAACCTTTTGGGTATTTGGTCATCAAATCGATAATGTATCGAGACTCCAGTCTCCTCAAACTGTGCAGTCTGTCGCCACCCCTTGGATTTTCCGGTATATAATCTAGCCCGAAATATTGTAGTTGGTGTCTGTTGCTTGAGTGTCTTTGCTGGAAATGTCGGGCAACAGGGTATGACTGGTCATTTTTGTCGATTGCTCGTAGGTGTTCTAAAATCCTTAATTTCAGGGGTTTAATTGTGCTCCCGATATACATAAGTCCACACGGGCATTTAAGACAGTATACTGCGTAGGATGTATTGCATGTGAGGTATTTATTAATTGTCTTTACTATCCCAGTGTCCGGAATCTCATAGGTTTTTACCCTCTTACTCTGTGCGCAGGCTTTACAATGGTGACATGGGTGGAAGCCCTTCAAATCTGTCAGTGTATTAGTTTTCTTCTCAATTTTCCTTAGATGGCTTTGAACTAGCATGTCTTTGAGAGATCTTGATTTTTTTAAAGTTACCAAGGGGTACTCTGGAATATCATCCTTGATACAACTGTCAGTTTTTAAAATGTGCCAGTTCTTTCTGAGCATGCGTTTTAAATAGTTTGCTTCCGCCGAATAGGGAGTTACCAGCCGGAATTTACCCTGTTCATTCATTTTTTCTTTGGAAGAATGATCTTTTTCAGTCAGTAGGTTTGATCTATTTAGTGCATTCACCTTCTGTAACGCACCTTGTAATGTTGACATTTCATATCCTCTTTTTGAGAATCTACTGATGCATGCTGCTGCGGCAATCTTGAAGTCTGAATCTCTTGAACTATTTCGCCTAAGCCTAAGTAGCTCACCATAAGGTATGCTTTGTATTAATGCCGGCGGGTGATTGCTAGTGGCATATAATATTGAATTACCCGCTGTACTTTTGCGGAAGAGTGCTGTTTCTATGCTGTTATCAACAATGAATACTTTTAGATCCAAGTATTCCACGCAAATGTTACTTATGGAGCCACTAAACTTGAGATTCATATCATTTGTGTTGAGGACATCGATGTAGGCCTTTGCGGTGTGTTCCGATCCTTGCCAGATTATAAACAAGTCGTCAATGTAACGACACCACTTGATTACACTGCCCTTTTCGCCATCAACCTCCAGCGACCTGGGTACCTGCTCCTCCCACCAGCCCACGAATAAATTCGCGTAGCTGGGGGCAAAGCAAGTACCCATCGCAGTTCCAGACACTTGTCTGTAGTAGACGTCCTCAAATAGAAAAATGTTATTTTTCAAGCAGAATTCTACAAAGATTGCTAGCATCTGGTTGTGCTCCAAAAACCTCAGTTGTCGCTTTTTTAGATAATGTTCCACTGCTTTGATGCCTTTCTCGTGACTGATGCATGTATAAAGGCTTGCTATATCTAATACTAGCATCCTGTAGTTGGAGTCCCATTTGATTTTATCAAGTTTGGATAAAAAATCTTTAGTGTCTTTCACATAGGAATCCAACTGCTGTACCAGTGGGTGAAGAAAGTGATCTATGAAAGTTGAAAGATGTTCGGTTAGACTATTTAAAGATGAAATGATAGGTCTACCCGGGGGGTTTTTGCAGTCTTTATGAATTTTTGGGATATGATAAAAGGTTGGGATAGTTGGATTGTTGCTCCTTAGGAATAAATATTCCTCTTTACCCAGCATATCTTTTCGGTACCACTCATAGATCATTGTATCATACTCCTGTATGCTCACCATATACAGTTCTTTCGAGGACCGTTCATAATTTACTGCATTGCTTAGTTGTTGCATTGCTTCTTTGCAGTGGAAGTCTGGTGGAAACCGTGAGCTGGATATAATGCGGGTCCTGTGACCGCATCACGCACCCGTCTGCGAGTGCTCCTGAAAATTCGCAGGGACTCGAGCTGGATATATATATATATATATATATTATTCAGCAAAGCAAAAAAGAGACAATTTTACAAACAATTATCATCATCAGGATATTAAACTAAACATTAAACATTTACTGAGCCAATTTTAAATTAGCTATAAGCCAACAAGGACCAGAATGTCCAAACGTTATAAATCAACATGTAATATCAGTGAACATGCTGAATCTTAAACTACTTACAACTATATAAGTTTTGCTATTAAAACACTAAAGTGCTTAGAGCTACAATACTCTGGGGGGGGTCCCCCTACACTATTAGAAAAAGTGCAAAAAAGTGCCAAAGTGCTATATACCATTCTGAATGGGGAGCAATTACCAGGCACAGGCAGCTGGAAAATCCTAGAAGGCCTTAGATGTTTTGGACAATAAAATGGAAGCTTTCTAAAAGTGGCATTTTCAAAACTGTAATCTAAAATCTGACTTTACTTTTAAAGAGGATTTTAAATTACAAATGATTTGAGTCTAAACACAGTATTTCTACTTTTTCCCAATCGAATGTTAGCAGTCATTAAATGTAATGAGGTATTCCAATTTTATACTGTGGGAGAGGTTGGCGTAAAATAGTAAAAATCAAATATTTGAGTTTTTCACTACCAGGAGATTTAAAACGTACACACATATGTCCTAATTTATAAATACAATGTGGTCTTCCCTATGGGCTGATTAGAGCCTTCCTTAGGGTTGACTAATATGTATGAAAAAGGAAGGATTAGGCCTGGCAAAAGGTTAATTTTTAAACAAACTATAATGAGTTTCGGTGATGTACTTCAAAAGATCCTTGAAATAAGGCTAAGTGATTTCAGTTCACCTAACTAAACTATTTGAGTGTGCTATTCAGTATTTGTGGGCTGCCCTTCCCGCACAATAAATTAATAAAGTGATTGATCAAGTAAACAGTTACCTGAATGAACTGAGTGAACAGCTGAGTCAATACTTTTTACATTTTAAACAATTTTACACCGTTTATATCACAAAATGATGATGATCATACAGGGAGAACACTGCGTTGGACTTTGATTCCATCTTCTACCTAGTGCAGTTGAGTCTAGCTGTTTTCAGCTAAACAGAAGGATCCCATTGTTTGACTACATTCGTATACCGTTTGGATTGGTATTCACTACTCATCACGTGCAGCAAGCATGGCCCCTAAATAAGGACAGTCCGTCCCGAAATGCATAGGGCATTACACGAATAAGTGGAACCCCATTCAAGAAGAATGCATTGTTTGTAATATATATTCAGTTATAAGTTAAAGCTTGTATGTTTCTAGCTTTACATACGTATGGATATACCTGTAACATCACAAAAGATTGGTATTGATGTGATATATCTGCATTGCACTAATGAAAATGTTGATGGATAAATTTTTGTTGATTATGTGATTGATTCATTTTGTGATATACACGGTGTAAAATTGTTAAAAATTTAAAACATATGGACTCAGCTGTGCACCCAGTTCATTCAGGTAACTGTTTACCTGATCAATCACTTTATTAAAAGGTTAATTTTGCAAGGTTGAATTGTCAGTTTAAAACTGCACTACAGGCTGCAGTGGCAGGCCTGAGACATGCTTTAAAGGTCTAATTTAGTGGGTGGCACAATGAGTGCTGTAAGCCCACTAGAAGCATTTAATTTATAGGCCCTGGGTACATGTAGTACATAAACTAGGGACTTATAAGTACATTACATGTACCTATCAGTTGTAAGCCAAATATACCATTTTAGATAGTGAGCAGAAACACATTGGCACTTATAAGCGGTGGTAAAGTGCACAGAGTCCTAATACCAACACACATTAATTCAGACAGCAGGAGGGGTGAAGGCAAAAGGTTTGGGAATGACCACGCAGAGAGCGGAAAATCCAACATACCTCAACTGATTTTACTCTTGAAATGCACTTAACTCATAGAACACTTTCCACACATCTCAGACTGTCAAACCCATTCCCCACTTTCAGTAGGGATCTGAACAATAACTTCTTAAGGACCTCATCTGAATGTAGACACTGTCAATTACTGTGTGTCAATTCTGTGTTTTTGTTTTCTCCCCCGTAAGAGTATTACTAACCCTGCATGTCAATGAGAATTGCATATCTTCACTAGATCTTATTTTTATTGTCACACTGTCATAAAGCACTCAGCTACTCTCTCCTAGATCTGCTACCTTCTCGACCCTACCATATAAAGAAATAAAAACTAAGATATACATATTAAATCATATATCCTATGTTCAAAGGTTTAGTGCTTTAATCACTTCTGTACCAAAGAGTTAATGTGGTATGTACCGTTTACATCGTGATGTTTGCCATGATGGACTTTACAAACTTTTACAATGCAGGTAAGAAGAAGTAGGGTCCTTTTTAAATGATTTACAAAGCAGGTCTTTACAATGCAGATACGTTTTTTCCTAATGACATTTTTATATCACTTAAAAAGAGAGGATTTAACGGTTAAGGGATGGGATATAAGGGGTTCAGGGGTGTGTGTAAGTAAAGCTGGTAAGAGGTTTTAGAGTACAAGGATGGGTACAAGTATAAAGGTATGGGCATTTTAGGTTAGGGTTACCGGGTGGATAAAGGTAATGGAGTTAAGGAGTTTTTAGGGTTCAGAGGTAGATAGAGGTACAGATTTTTAAGGTTCAGGACTGTGAGAGGCAAAGGTAGTGTAGGCATGCTGTACCCTTAAATCTTACACCTCAAAGCAAACCCACCAGTGGGTGGATCAAGGATGGTGTTATCCTCAATTTCCTGAGGAAATATGTCCCAAGACAAGGTGCAAATCAATATATCAAGAAATACAGTCAAATTGAAAAGAATTGGCCTAAAAAGTGAGCTCTGTGGCAGAATTGACAATGTATGAAGACGTATTACAAAAATATACAAAGGAATAATATAGGATAATTAAATGCAAAGGTTGCTGGGATACATAGAAATCTAATGCCAGAAAGGCCATATGTAGTAACAGTGGCACAATCAGGGAAACTGCTAAGTCCCAAATGTTCAGCAAAATCAGTAGGAAATCAGATAGCATCCCTAATAGCATAGGAACTGTTTCTTGAGAGTTCAGGCACACCCCCGATAAAATACATTTACAAGAAATATCAATACAAGCTTCAGACTTGTCAGACAGCCTTACCACCTAAGTACTAACCCACTACATGAGTATTGATTCAGCCCCCACAGATCCAATATCATCCGGAGGTGTAAGAAAACACTTTTTACATGAACAACTGTGAGATACTGTGAATGAACCATGTGCAAGCGGAAGGCCATTGGAGAAATACTGCAATACTAAGCCCATAATGGAAATTTGGCAGCAAGCTAAATCTTTACCCAGAAAATATGTTTTTTGTAATTTTGTGAAAATCTGTGCCGCTGTTTGCGATAAATTAAGCTTCAAAATGTATAGATATCTAGCAAGGGAAAAAAAATACAAATAAAGCATTCTGATTGGTTTGTCTAGCGGGCCTGGTTCAAGTCCTGTGAGTGATGTGATTGACTTACTGCACCATGAAGAGAAATGTTGCGCCCATCATTTTAGAACACTTTTACTCGATTCCCGTGTCCTACAAAATTAAACATATAAGAGGCAGGGTAGGAGTACTCTGACCCCCATGCCCCCGGGAATCCCCCGGGGTCCAAGTGGAAAATATTATGCATCACAGCAAATTTCTGGTACTCTTGTAGTACTTAGGAAGGGGCCCTGCAACAATTTGCAGGAGTACCCAAAATTACTGAGATTACTGTAGGACAAATACAATAAAAAAGGAATTGGGCGGGTGCCCGTTGGGTGCTGTGCGACTGTGGTGGTTTGCCAGTAATGGGGCGTTGGCCACCAGCACGTAAACCCATGCGCACACATCTGAAGGCCAGGGACAGCAGGGATTGATCACAATCAGCGGGTGGTCACCTGTGGGGAGTTTCGGCAACCATGGAGGGGTTTGTGTCCAGGGCCTAGCCGAAGGATGTTGGGCCCTGTGGCGTTTGCGCACCAGTGGGGAGTTGGACACAGAGTCTGGCCACAGACCATGAGCATGGCACGTATACAGGTAATAGTTACTTCAGTTATAAATACAAAAATAAATAAACTGTAACTGGTGCATTTCACTGTTTTTGAGGTTAAAATGTAACAATTTAACTTCACCTAACTATAACACCACTTTAACCTTTGTTAAAGTATATATGTAAAAAAACGGATTCCCCCAAATGAAATATGAACATCATGCATTGTAACAGCTGATATTCGTTGTTGTGACTGTAGCTACTGCATCAGCACCTCCTCCGATAGCTCTCATACTTAATTTTTGGGGTGTGTCTTACTTTCAAAACTTTGCATGAAGTGTCTAGTTGACGATAAGCCTATCATTTACTCCCTTTTTATTAATATATGTCAGTTTTAAGGAACTTTCAGAAACTCTAGTAATTGCTGCCTACTTGTATTAAAATCTAGTTGTATTCCTTTTACTTGTCTCAGTGGTTAATTTACGTTATCTTCACCATATGGTGATCACCATAACATATACATAGTAGCATAAGCATTATGAAAATATTAAGTGATTTTATTTGATTTTGTTAGGTCCACATTAACCTGAGGATATTTGGTATCAGTTGTTTGGTGTTCAGATATACTTGTTCGACCAGGATTACTTCAAATTGTACTGTAAATATTTTCTTTTCAATTGCTCTCTTGCGAAACAGCCATTTCAAATCAATCCATAGTGTTGGGCAACTTTGAACAATTACGGAAATATTTTGATCATTTGGCTAATTTCACTCAGATGGAAGCTCTGCATGATTTAGCAGGAATCTAAGTCTGATTCAACACGTGAGAAAGTGTTTTTTTCTGTGAAGGAGCCTAAACTGCTGTTTTTTTTAGATTGGTAACAGAATGAACTGGCTTTCTTTCTGGGCTGAATAGCTGATGCATAGCCCATTTTAGCTGTCCCTAAGCTGAGTTCAAAGACCCGGCTTGTGAACTCCCTTAATAATTTGGCAGAAAATCAGCTAGGTGATTGAGACAGCCTCTTACGTTCAATGACAATCCGTTCCACCGTTATACAGGGTGACCCCATCTTGACATTGTGCGAAAAAGTGGCTTCTACTTGCAGCATTTATTGATTTATTTTTACATTTCAGGAATCTCTTTAGGAACCGTTAATGTTCATACACAAATGCTGAAACACTGAAATATTATTGACTTCTCGATGTGCATTTACTTGGCCAAATTTTGAATCAATACATGTTTTTATTTTAGATTTGGCTTTTGTTTTACTAACTATATTATAATTATCTACCTTCAAAAAGAATACTAGAATACAGGGCATTCATTCATTTACTTTAGTAGGTTTCTGCATATAAAATTAAGCAGGCACATATTGTCAGCCTGACAGCATTTACTGCCCCGATTGGTTTGCAGGCTAGAGCAACCAGAATTAAAACTAAAAAAATAAAGCAGTAAGCAATAAAGGGCCTTTGGAATGACCTTTAACTCCCAGCCCATAATTAAAAATATGCTTTCAATGTTTGGAGAACAGAGCATTGGACAATGAACCGTATGATTATTTATGGAACGAGACCAGGTCTAATTTTGATCTGTGCACATTGGGCTTGGATCGAATATTAATATCTCTAATCTAAAATTGGCGCTAAGTAGAAGCAGATGTATGCAATATATTAGTGCTCAATTAAATAGGATGTGACGTAACGGCCAGTGCTACCGGATTTGCAAGTGGGGAAACGGGTTCGAGTCTCAGCGTGGGCTCAAAATCCTGTGTTTCTGAGCACATCACATAACCTCCCCGTGCCTTCAAAAAAATGAACGTTTCCTCGTGTAATGAAACTGGTGCTAATGTAAAGCGCTCCAATACCTACTGGCAGAGTTGTGGAGTTGGCGCTATTTAAAAACTGCAACGACAACAAAAATGATATGATGTGCGGTCTTCTCGGTAGAGGTATTGCGCAGTTTAAAATATAGACAAAGAGCCAACCTTCGCTGATATTTTCGCCACTATTACAATCTGCCCAATGTACAGAACTAGAGAGTTCCCTTTTGAGAGAGCGATTCTAACCATCATTTAGCACAGTTGTTTTAAATTACATATTTTATAGCTTTCTGTATTGTTTGGAAGTCTCCCTGGAAATGTCCAAACTGTTGTGCCTCAAGCTGGGTATATGTTTTCAGCAAAATGGTCACATCTCGTCTGCAAATACTTTCCACCTTTTAACTGTTGAAGGCTCCTTCCAGTTTGGCTATAAACTTGCAGTCGATAACTCACTTGAGCAACTCTATCAGATAAGTTACATTTCACTCAAATTGAGTATGCCTCGCGGCAGTCAGCAGAACGCAGTAAACAGTTAGCCTTCTATAATGCACTGCCCTCGTGTTCATCAATCTCATCTCATGCTTCCCTGAAGAGAGCAACTCAGAAAAAAAAACGTTTGTGCCGGTTATCGCAGTTGTTAACGACCCTACTACACCTTTTACTGCAGCCTATTTGTATTTTTTTTAAAATCTTAGTTAATATTTCTTTCAATATGAAAATAACAGACTCACGTTAGAGAGCATTAAAATAGAAGATAATGTGCTGTTGTGAAAACGTTAGTAAGAGACACTTTCTTTACAGGGTAAGGAATATTGGTGGTGGTCAAAGAACAATTTAAACAATTTAGGAGATTGCATTTCACTTACATAAAATTGGCTAATGTTCAGTGAAAATGGATATCTTAGTTTTTCTATGAACAAATAAATCTTGATAGGAGAGGCTGTGGCTTAATGGCTAGAGCGGCCTACCACGAAACTGGGGAATTGGTTTCGAGTCTTGGCTGAGTCGCTCAACATCTGTGATTCTGGGCAAAATATATAATCTCCGTGTTCCTAACAAAAATGAATGTGTCATTCTGTAAAACAACTGGTGCTCGTGTAAAGCGCTCTGAAGCCTGATCCCTTCGCATTGAGTTCTTGCTATATGAAACACCCCCAAATAGGAAAAAAATAAAACTATCAGATGTTCAGCTAGTCTTTTCTTCTGTTGACCTTTGGTCAATCAAGGGTCATTCTGAAGTGCAGGATGCCTCCCTGAAAGTTCGCTATGATTGCCATAAACTAGGTGAGGATTCCTTGACAATCACTTGTCTTTAGAGCATTGTATCCTTGTAATATAGCTGTCACTTACCGTATTTCTTTTTTCTAGGACTTGAAACAAATGATTATAGAAAAATGAGGTGAAGTTGTTGTTTACCGAGAAGGGGTACTCCTCTTGAGTGAGAGTTTAGGTTTGCATAATGTGGTGTCTCGAACTTTGCAGCTCATACATTTATCCCATGGATAGATACACATAAATACATAAAGCGCTCTGAAGCCTGATCCCTTCGCATTGAGTTCTTGCTATATGAAACACCCCCAAATAGGAAAAAAATAAAACTATCAGATGTTCAGCTAGTCTTTTCTTCTGTTGACCTTTGGTCAATCAAGGGTCATTCTGAAGTGCAGGATGCCTCCCTGAAAGTTCGCTATGATTGCCATAAACTAGGTGAGGATTCCTTGACAATCACTTGTCTTTAGAGCATTGTATCCTTGTAATATAGCTGTCACTTACCGTAATTCTTTTTTCTAGGACCTGAAACAAATGATTATAGAAAAATGAGGTGAAGTTGTTGTTTACCGAGAAGGGGTACTCCTCTTGAGTGAGAGTTTAGGTTTGCATAATGTGGTGTCTCGAACTTTGCAGCTCATACATTTATCCCATGGATACACATACATGAACACAAGCATTATTTAAATAACAGGTATATCACCTTTTTAACTTTGGCTTTATCTTTCCTGTTTGTGGCATTCATGTGGCAATTCCTAATGAAGGCAGCATGGTGCCTGATGGATGAAGGGCTATAGCTGGCTTTATGATTGATTGAACTGCTTTGGTCATGGATCAGGGATGGTGGTTTGCTTGTTCTTTGTGTTTTATTTGGTTCACAGGTCATATTAAATTAGTTAATATGAACTTAGGTGACCACCTACTTCCACGTTAATATTGTAGCTTTTTCCAATCATCACCTTTTATGTGATAAACAAAGGAATTCTGGGTGTGACCGTCTTGCTTTCCTCCATTCATCTAATCAGATTGATTAAAGTCCTTGACTTAGGCGGAAAAAGCTCAGAGCCAGCACTTTGAATTTCTCACTCACGGAGATCCAACTATCACTCAGATACTTTTTGTGCCTTTGGCTGGTCATGATTTTATTGTTGGGACTTAGCCTCTGAAAACAAGGTCTTTTTCTTCCTGAGGGTCAAGGCAGTACGCTGTACCTGATGAGGGCTCCGGGAGGCCATATGCCTTCTCTCTGAGGGTACACTGAGACAGATTTGTTGCTGTGAAGTTGCTCCAAGTGAAACATAGTAATATTTTCATCTCGGCGAGGTCATGCCTTCACCAGATCTGATCTGGAGGTTGGTCCTGGCCCTGCGGCAGCTGGAAGTTGGCATTATTCTAACTAGCAAAATCTTGGCACGGGTAAGCCCATCTTTTCCTTAGACGATTGCATCAGGCAACAAAACTTCAGGGGATGCTCGTAGGACTTTAGGCTTTGGTCCAGTAAAGGCCCTGAGCAGTATCCAGTGCCGGTAGAGTTGTGAATAGGCAACTAGAGAGACCAGGAAAAAAGTATTTTGCCAGCTTTTTGTGTCACTGTAGCCAGAAAGGAGGTCAGCACACGGACCCGTGGAGTCTCCTTCCTTGTCCAGTGAACAAGAGTAAGCAGATCTAGTCCAATATTCCCCTCAGCTTAAAGCAAGCAGGGTCCAGTACTCTTCTGATTTTCTACAAGACCACACAATGCTCTGAGGAGGGCTTCTTGAGGTGCCACCATTGTTGTTGCTCTAGTCAGTGAGTGGGAGAGACTATTGTCTGCTCCATATTGAATGGCATAAACGTTCCGAGGGGCAACCCCACCGACTTTTTCATTCATTATTGAAAACAATCTCACAGTGCACCTTACTCCCAGAATTCAAGGTGGGCAACCCTTTCTACCTTGTGCAGAGCCATTGTGTCAACCCAGAGGTGTGGCTAGGGAACTGACAGTTTCCTCCACTCCACTCCAAACTAATTTTGTGGACAGCTTCTCTCCCACTAGGTTTGGAGTTAGTCTGAGTAGTCTGGGCCTGGGAAACAAACGCTTGCCTTCTTATTGGTCGCACTTTCCTTACTGCAAGTGGGAGAAAAACACCACCCAGGCAAATGTGGAAGCAGTTTTCACACACCATTGTCAAGGAGTCCCTGGCAGGTCAATTGTCCCAGGCTAAGGTTATTTAGCCTATCTTGGTCTCAGGCAGTAAAAGTACAACTTTCTAAAAGTTACTTTACCCACATGTTTAATAAAAATCTAACTTCTCCAAGGAAATTAATGTTTAATAAGTATGTCAAATAGACTTAGAATGGCTATTCTATCCTTTTCCTCTCAAAAGTTATAATTTAAATGTATAATCTGTACTTTGAAATTTTCCAGGATTCTCCACCCTGCCAGTGAAAATAGCTTTTAGGAGTTAGTCACCAGAACATGTCAACTTTACGTGTGCACATGTTCCACTTTTAAATATCAAGCACCCTCCTTGTGGCAACAAGATGTACTTAGGAGTGGCATCAATATTTAAAAGTAGAGTTTCCTGCCTTTAATAAAGGGTATTTTGACAGGTTTGACAGCAGGTGATTAGGCTGCTGCAATCTGGCTACATTTGGTAAGCCTGACACCATGCTTTACATGCCATTTTTGTGGATGCCACAATGGGTGCTGTATTTCACAGTTGGCATTGGCATTAGCTTTCAGACCATTAGTACATTTTCTACACCATATACTAGGGGCTTGTAGGCAAATTAAATATCTCAATCAGGGGTACACCAATTTAACCATGTTTATTCCTATGCTATGCAAGTGTAATAACAATGGTTCGCCTGGAGCCCAGTGCAGTTTTAGTGTGCTACATCAATTCAAAAATGTAATCTCAAAATATACATAACACTGGCAAATGTTAAATTGCCCATGATCAAAATCCCCATATGCTGTAGAATACAGGATCAACAATAAAACTTAAATCTGGGTATAGCCCCCCTGATTTCTAGGATGTGCCCTAACAGCTGGAGCAGTCGACCTCAAAGCTGGGGAACTGGGTTAGAGCTTTAGCAGGGACACTGAACATCATGTGATTCTGAGCAAATCACTAAGGGCCACATTACAAGTCTGGCTGTCCAAGGACTGCCGAACTCATGTTAGCCTGGCATTGGCAGAAACAGCCATCACCACATTGTCAGTCCCACTGCCCGATTAAGACTCTGGCAGTCGGATCGCACTAGGACCACTGGCTCCTCCAGGGACCTGCTGCTCCCTGGCGAAGGAGTGGTGGTCAGAGGCCGTAATATGGTCGACTGGACTGTCACAGTCCCGCCAAGCGTATTACGAGTATTCTCTCAGTCAGGCTTTTCATGGTGGTTCCACTGCCATGGAAAGCCTGCTAGGGAGGAAGCAAAGGGCCCCCCGAGCCTCAAACATATGTGGATGCACACAAGGAATGAAATACAAAAGTGTCAAAGGGCCTATATACAAAGTCTATGTGTGGTACATTAAACTAAATAAGTCTATGTCAACTCATCCAAAAACTGTAAAGAAACATAGATAGGTAACCTGTGATCCCTGACAGGATACCCATCAGTCACCACTCGGAACCGCCCTTCATCATTTGGGATTCCTATTAACCATATAATGGATCCACTACCGGTTAAGATGGAAGGTCAGATGTTATAACCTCTTGTAACCTAGTAGTGACCAGGATGGTTTAGAGTGTCACAAACTACCCATCAGTAAAAATAAGAAAGAGGGTGACTGATTTGCAGTGCTAGTGAGAAAGTGTGCTTGCTGAAAAATAAAATTGGGTGAGGGAGCAGGAATGAAGATAATTTTATTCTGTTTTATGCTCACTCCACCAATATTAAAAGAGCAGCAAAGGTAGATTTAACAAATATCTACCTAGATGTAAAAATGGTCAACATGTTTCAGCAAATTAAGGGGACTAGGGAGCCCATTGCTTTCATCAGGACCTGGATATTGAATAATGCTACTGCAAAAGTGTTGTGAAGGATTAAAAAGTGACTACATATTAAACAAGCTGCAACATGAAAAAAGATCACCTGAGTTCCGAGGTGTAGTCTTTACTTGCAGATGTTTTGTATGTCACATTATAGTCGAAGCAGAGGGTTCCACCCCGCCTGGCAACGGCTCAGGAAACGAGGGAAGCACCGCTCTCTCCGTCGGTACCTCTTCGCCGCCTTCCGAGCCGGTTGCATGCACATAGGTTCCTGCACAACATGGAATTTTGAGTCCATGCTGAACAGGAACCTTGCAAGGCGTTGCCATTGCGGTGCCTTTTTAATAGGGCACAGCAGGGGAAACCGCCAAGCCAGCCACCTGCCAGACCACTGAAAAGTAGTAATCTGGATGGTGGGTGGCGACGACCTCTCTGCTCATAGGTCAAAATTTGGCCCTTAATCTCCCCGTGCCTAACAAAATGAATGTGTCCCTCTGTAACACAGCTGGTGCTCATGTAAAGCATGCTGGTACCTGCGGGTCGAGTTTGCGCTATATAAAACTGGCAAAAAAAAAGTATCATAAACCTTGATGCCCTTCTTGGCTTTTTCGACTACCAGTAAAAACATAAACTTTCTAACTTGGTCAGCCGGTGCTTATTAACCTCAAGTTGAATGACCCTAAACATATATAAAACTTTTGGGAGGATAAGCATTTTAAAGGCATAACATCTCCCCACCAATGACAGATGCAAGTTGCTGATTCTGACTTGTTCCAGTCTGATCTTAGAGATCTGGGGCGCTAGATTTAGCTTCAACCGCTTATCGATGGTAGATGTTATCCTCACTCGTATGTAGGTTGCATTCTCTACCAGCCGCTGATCCCCCAGATTATTTCCTTTAGACCAAACTTCCTAGGTCTTTCCCTCATGAAGGTGATACCCCACTATTGTCCTAAAGTTCTCAATTGCAGCCAAACCTTTAAAAGGATCAGGTGTTACCACTACAATGTCATCAGTATAGACCAAAACTCTGTAATCTACCTTCATTACAGAAATTGGCTGAATCCCAATATTGTTCTATAGTTGTGAGATAAAGGTATCTTAGTAGAGTGAAAAGAGCAGTTGGCAGCACTGGCACCCTTTTCTTATCCCTCTCATAGATTGTCTCCGATTCCAACCCCATCATCTGAAGCTTGGCTTTAGGAACCTGATATAAAACCCCAACGGCTTCGATAAAGCCAAGACCGATTCTCTTTCATCTTAGATCCTCCCTAAGATATCCTCACGAGAATCGGTCAAAGGCCTTTTTGGCATCCAGCATTATTAATCCCGTAGGTTTCTTTGTTGCCTCGGCTACATCAAACTGGGTGATTACCCTTCGTGCATGCTCAGTCGTTCTCCGACCCGGGATAAAGCCATGTTGGCGGGGAGATACCACGCTAGTTTACCTAGATATTAGCCAATATTGTTGCATATTCATTGGCATCTGCATTTCTTAAGGATATAAGCCTATAAGACATTGGGTTTAGGAGAGACTTCCCTTTTTTCCTGAAAACAATAATGTTAGAATCTTCCTAGGAGGGGGGTACTCACCCTCCCTCCATGCCCTCAAAAGGGTAGTAGTCATATCTTCCGGGAGCTCCAGGAAAAAGTGCCTATAGAATTCCAGAGGAATCCTGTCTGGTCCAGTGGCTTTTCCCAAGGCCAGATATCTAATAAATTCAGCTACCTCATCAGGAGAATCAGCAGTTCAAAAGAAGCCTGCTGTTCATCGTTCAATAAGTTCCCACTTACTGTACTAAGACATTTTATTTAGCTGTCTGACCGTGAGGATATATCCTCTGAATAAAGATCTTCATAGAATTTTTTAATGACCCTGACAATTTCTGCAGGGATTTTGATAGTATGCCCCTGATTATCTACAATAGCATCAATCCCTTTTTCTGAATCTTTTTGTGTTTTGCGATGTGCCAATAGCCTGCCATTGTTTTCCACATCTTAATGGGCAATACGCATAATATAAACCATGCCAAGGCACAGTATATAGTAGCTTACAATGGGGTCTGATGCTAAAGTCTGCTTTCTGAGAAACTTGGAAAGAAGCTACTACAAAAAACAGCTCTAAGATAGTAGATGGGGCATTTAAGATGTGGCGGCAGTTAAAGAAGAGAGTTGGCATCACTAGTCTTAATTGCTATATACCCTTATTGGGCTCTCGTGCCTCACATGTAATATTTCATAACATGGGCAAACGATCTAAAGTGATATCTCAAGACTAGGAGATTGTTATGAGGGTGACAAGCTATGCTTTTGGTGAGCTAAAAGAAAAGTTTGGCATGTAAAGAGTGCATTTTTTAAAATATCTGCAGACTAGAAACTTCATTAATAAGTTGAATAAGGAAAAAGTCTTGCTTACGAAATTCCCCATCATCAAAACCGAAGACTGTGGAGTCATAATTGGTCATATTTACAGTCTATTAATTCAGGCCAGGCAATTTAGAGCTCCAGAATGCTAAGTGAGAAGGAAGGTTGGGTTTGGAAGGGCCGGTACTCCAGGGCTCTTTGGATATCTACAAAGAGACACTTTTAACTGCAGGTCTAAAAATTCAGCACTTTAGATTGGAATTTGATTAATATTATACCCTGGGTAATCTATTTGGATGGAGCAGGAGACATAACTCCAAATGTCATAGGTGCGGAATCTAACAAGCAGACATTATGCATATTTTTTTATACATGCAGAAGTCCTAACAGCTATATTTAAGAAGTGGGGAGTTTTATCGGTATGATTCTTAAGAAGCAGTTTAATATTAACAATTACCCTCCCAAGTGATGCTGCTAGGATTTAGTGAGGACTGTAGGGTTTCAAAAGACGAAACTTAACTGATCTTTGTGACAACAGAAGTAATCCACATGTGCATAGCCTCGGGATGAATACATTCTGATCCTCCAATGTTCTCAGAATGGAGGGCATGATGTTTAGCCATGTACAATGTAGAAAAGGCTTATACGAGTGCAAAGGATGGAAAGCACGATTACGGGGGATCTAATCTAGTCTCCATTAACTGATTTGATTGTTTTAATTAGGGGCCCTTTGTCAAGGATACGGTATGAAGGGGGGAACTTATATCAATAAAGCAGTTTATTTTATGTTTTAAGCTCTGATAAGAAATGTGCTATGCTTCAGGCAGCAAATATGGCTCTGATCCGTTATGTATACTTTGAGATATTGCACATATGCACTTTAACACCAGGGATACCCTATGCGTGCCTCAGTCTTTGAGTATTTATCCCACGGGTGGCGTGAAAAATTATTGTACTTCAGTAGTCGTTTGGGTGGACTGCTATCCTGTCACTTTGTACTGTATCCTTAGAATACTCTGACATTAAAATCATGGAAAATGGAGTAACTGTACTATTGCACTTTACCTGATGACATTTTAGCTTGCCATTTTGCAGTTTTTTTTAAGTATCCTGCTAGTATTAATAGGTGGAATATGATTATGTTTCGCCTCTTGCATTTATAAAACTCATTAAAAACATTTTTTTTAAAACACTAGCAAATGTTGATGCAAGAGTCGGTTTGTACAACATGTATTTATGTAACTTCTATTAAATATTAATAACGTTAATTCATTTATTAACAATTCTCTCTGTGGAACCTGTTTTGCAGACGAGCCAGTGAAAATGCAAAATGATTTTCTCATGATGACATTTAGCTTTGGCTTGCTCTCTATAGATGCATAATATGAAGAATAGAACTGTTGTATTTTAGGAATTTATTATTTTCAATAGGTTGCTTGAAAACTATGGGTTGATGACTAATTTCCACTATTGTTATAACAGCGGAATGCACAATTACGCAACGATGCACAATAACTGTCACCTGCAGAATGGCATAATAGACTGTCTACTAAATTAGCATCTGTCCACCTTCACCTACCTGGCCCAGGTCTCAAGGACTTCATGGAAATAGAAAAACTTCATAGAAGTAGTAGAATATTGGCCCCTGCCATAGGGCCCTGCCATCAACATCTCACCTCTTCCTGCAATCCTAGATCCCTAGGAGGTAAGGGTACATTAATTTTATTTGTGTTATCTACTAAGGGTCTCCTTTAGAGTTTGGGTGATGGAACACTCAGACACAACTGTGAAGGACATCCCTACCCCCGTAATACAAGTGGCATAGGGTATAATGCATTTGTAATACAGCGGATAGGATATCTGTTGCGCTTGTGATGGAAGATCGAACTCACCAAACTCTAAATTAGGCATGAAGTCTATTGTACAAAAAAGAGTTAAGAGCTCCAAAGCAGATCCTCACACTGGGAATTGGAGCGCATGTGCGGGTTGATGTCAGCCTGAACCTTCAGCTGAATGTATTGGATGTGCTCAGTTCTCCTGTAACATGAGTAGGGAGAAAAGTTCTCAGGGTTTGGTGTGGAATAAAACTATGGGCTCAATTAGGCCATGGGAATCTTTATTTGACACAAAACTCATCTCCAGCTCCCAGATACCCCCAGGGGGCAGTGCTGTATAATTGATTGATTGACTAATGAATCAGATATCTAGCGTGCTCCTCGTTACACAAGCTGGACCTTGGTAAAGTGCACATTCGAAAAACTGCATGCACATTTGTATATGAGCTGAAGCAAGCCCTGAGAGAATGGCAGTCTTACACATTATATTGTCTTTCAGGATGGTGCTGAGGGCAAATATTGGGGTGTGAGTGTGTAATATCTACTGTATCCACACTTGTACACCCCTCACAACTGGGTGTGTGTGATTTCTAATGACGACTACAGATTTAACTACCTGCAGCAGCAGCCGTCTCAGCTAAGAGCAGTAGAGTGAGGCAAGGTGAGGCAGGGGGGCGCCGACAGACGACTGAATATGTGTTATTTATTCATTTATTTATTTATACCTATTCTGTCATCTGTCTACTTCCACCCTCTCCCACCCTTGCCCCCACCCAATTTGTCTCACCATGTTTACCTGTGCCAGCCGCCACTGACTACCAGCTGTGCCAACTGGCTCTTTGCAAGTTATCGTAGTCAGAGGAATACATTCACTGATACTCTGAGTAGTTCTAAGGGCAGCTAGTGGTCCCATGGTGACCTCCTCTGTCCTACACAACCTCACACAATGATACAAACTGTGCCCACCTTCCAACCAAGGTGCATTACCTTTGTCATGTTCTGTAAAGACAGCATGTTTTGTATGGGTGCTGCCCCATCGCACACTGCTGTTCGATTGAATGCTTTAAAAGTGACAAGTGATGCAGAGAAGCTGTCAAGTACATGAAATATGATGGTATGTGCCCTCTTCATCCACAAGTAGATTCAAGTTTGGGAGTTTCGAGTGCGCTGGAGATGGCATGAGTTTGCCCTCAGTGACTATGGTATACTTGATACCAACCAGGGGAAATTTGAATACATCTTTGAGGAACACGAGGCATCAAAGCTACTTTAAAGAGTTATCTGTGCACGGCCTGGAAAACTACCTAGTCACTCATTTTATAATTATTAATTCATTCTTTTAATGTAAACGTTTGTGCCCCATGACTACTGCCAGTTCAGAGAGAGTTGACTTGCAAATTAGATTGGCCTCCCATTACTTATTCATCCATTGCATTTATTGCAAATAATACGAGTACTTTGCCCTTATGTTGCTCGTTACTACTGAAGAGGATGTTTAGGAAAAATGCCACTGGTAGGCCACAATTAAACAGGTTACCAGGAGCCAATGATTTACATTCTATTTTTTAAATGTGCAACTCCAAAGCAGAGCCTCATCAGTGATACAAAAGCTGCTTCTTTCGCAGAAAATCAGTTTTGCGATTTGGTGAATGTTAAAAATGTTTGCTCCTGCAGAAAAAGCTTCCTTCTACCTCAAGGGGTTAAGAAGTGAACCAGATCTGTAATTGACTGGCTCATGTACTGACAGGCTTTGATGTCCTCCTCATTTTTGTGTCCAGGGCACAAGACTGACGTTCCTTTATACCTTTGGAATTCTTCAGCGGGTGGAAAGTGCTCGGTAATGACTGAAATTAACCCGAGGCTTTATCCTTCTAGTTTTCCTTCCTTAAACTTAATTGAAGTTTTGGTTCTAAGTAGAATGTTATGCAAATACAAGAGTTCTCATATGAAAATAAGCAAAAATGTGTGTGTGTGTGTGTGTATGTGTGTATATATATATATATATATATATTTATATATATATATATATATAGATATAGATAGATATAGATAGATAGAGAGATTATATATATAATATATATATATATATGTGTGTATATATATGTGTGTGTGTATATATATATATATTAATAAACACCCTTGGACTCGGCGCACGGTGTTTCTGTTGGGCTCTGAGAGCGTGATTTACGTTTTGAACCTTGTTGGATATATATATATATATATATATATATATATATATATATATATATATATATATATATAAAAAAATATTCACAAGGGCGTCTATTGCAGTTAGATTTTTAAACGGAACGTTTCCTTTAAGATGGACTTCAGTCAAGCTTACGAGGGACATACATGGAGTGGAAATGCACCTTTCAATGGCTGGTCTGCTGATACCAGGCATGGTTATCTGACATTGTGTCAGAGCGTGTTATCTGTTGAAGACGAAATGAGTAAGAGCAGGCCCAAACAGAAAAGCAATTGTTACTTGACTTCTGCCTGTTTATTTGGGTTAGTATGAATTGTTTCTCATGGGTTTAAACATTATTTGCACACAGTTTACAAGAGGTAGCACTTACAACACATCTACAGATTTGTTACTAGTCAGAAGCACGCAGAATGTGGAACTTTTTTTTAACCTTTTTTAGAAAGAAAGTTTGATATCCGCAAGATGTCAAACTCTTCGGTAAAAAAAAGTAAAAACTAACCTTGTTCTCACCCTTAGGGATACAAAGGAAGCATCACTTTCTTGACATCCAATGAGGCCACTTGACAAAGCTATAAAATAAGTGAAACTCCTGCTTGGAAAAACAAATGAAACATTTTATGGCTAAATTATATGCACAAACCACAAAGGTGGAGCCTCCATAATCAAAAATATACCTATTGCAGATCAGTAATCTTCATTATTACTGTACCTTTTACCTTATCCCACTGTTTAAACTATGAGGTTTGTTTATCTTCACCCAGACCTCACGTGACTGCATTGAATAATTCAATAAACCCCAGTCTCCGTTCCTCAATCCTCAAACGCCCGCTCCTCCCTATCCAAGAGGCCAATGTGGGAGAGGTACTTCCAAAGAAGCCCTGCCTGCACCAAACCTGCCTGCTGTCAAAGGCGAAGAACATGGGAGGGAAGATTAAGTAAAGTAAGGTGGCTAGGAAACGTAATTGGAACAATGAAGTTCATATCATCAGGGTTGGTCTGGTCAATAGCGCAATGAGGCAGGGGCCAACAGGCTGATCTGACAGGTCAGTGTGTGGGCTGGTTTTTGGGCTGTTTGAGGGCATGTTTTATACTCTTCTGGGACAGCTTTTACTGTTGATTTCCCTGATATTAAAACAATCTTTAATCTATACCCTCTTAGGTACCTTGCAAAACACTCCTGCTTCACAAGTTCAAAAGTGCCTAAATTTGCAAACATTGACAACATTTTTAGATACTTAATTCATGAAAGGGGGGTCACTTTTATTTTGGTGCCTCATCCTATTTTCTATCCCAATCTGTCCCTACATACCATAGAATGCAGACCATCTAATACATCTTTAAATAGGAAGCACGTACCAGAAAGCCAACCTTGAGAGATGGATCCCCTCTCTTCTCTAAACAGACTCCTGACTGTTCCCCAGCTCCCAAGGAGTTATGTAGATTTCTTTCGAGTTAGACACAGAAACCAGTGCACCAATTTCCTTAAAAAAGCACGCATGATGCTGATGGAAGAGGAAATGTACAGAGGAAAATCTTAGCGAAGCAAGCCACTGCTGAGTGCTAGGTTAAAAACGTGCACATCCTCCAGCCAGACATCACCGCCAATGGCATACACGCATTGAAATGCCCATGTGGGAAAATCTACGTGAGGAAGACTGAAAGGAAAGATAAAGTACGTGTGGGGGAACACAAGAGTAACATTAGAAACCATAATGTGAAGTCCACGGTAACGACCCATTGGATGGAAGCAAGACACAACATTGCACTACTCTGATTCACAATACTTGAGGCGCTCAAGCCCCCACAAGGGACGAATCCCCAAAAAGTATTGGCGAGTGCTGAATTTTTTTGGACAAAGAAATTATATGCCTTGCAACCCCATGGGATGGACAGAATTGAATCCAATTGTTTCCTGTGGTGATATGTAACATTGCGTGGTATCTCTGATATGATTCACACTATGATTCATGCTTATTTTATGTTAATTGTGTTTTGTTTGTACTGTGTTTCATGGTAAGGATGCATCAATGGTTACAGTTGTTTTTGGCAACAATTTGTTTGCAACTGGCCCTTCAATAACAGCTTTATTTTTATCATGTTGCCTGCATTATTGAGCACTGCCCCTTTAAGACATTGATATTCGCAGCGGCGTTATAATGTGCACTTTGAGCTACGTCATGGATTTACTGCCTCTGTATCGCAGTTTGACGAGCTTCGGCATTTCGGTAAGATTCAAAGAAGCACCCCGCGTTAAGCACTGTTGTGCAATTTCATACTCCTTATGCATTTTCAAGAGCCGCATGCAGAAACGTGTCATTGCACCTACACGGTTGATACGGCAGCCGCTGATTATATCATCGATCACGTCATATCACCAGCACTTTACTATTCCAGCTTTAAAATTCACCATGAACGGTTCTTTCACTTTTGTTTTCCTGCAAACTGACTTTTCGTTATAATTAAAAATGATTGTGTTTATGATGTGCAACAGTTGTGGACTGCATGATGAACAGTCTCCAGTTTTCGTGTAATTTTACTTTCAGAGCCTCTCTTAGCGACCCCTGATGAAGGGTCATGTTCCAACCCGAAATATATTGGGTTATTAAATATGCCACGGATTGAATTTGACAGCTTCCTAATAAATACCATGGATTGAATTGTACGGTCCTAACTACTGGAATGAATATTAAATATTTTAAAGTGAAACTATGAACTTGATTTAAAGTGTATTAATTTCATGAAAACTCATCTTGACCCAGTTGATAACAGTCTTTGTTATTGGAATTGTGCTTCTGTCAGCAGGAAGGGGGGTTCCTCCTGCACACTTCGTTTCATCACAGTTTCATTACCATTGTTGATGAGAAATGACCCAGGGTTTCTCAACCCATGATACGTTTGAAATCATTTTTGTTTCTCATCAATGGCATGCCCTATTGGCCACTCTATGCCCATACGCTTCTTTGATCATGTTTACATTTGTTTACATTTTTATTAACTATTTGACTGGCCTTCAGGATTGTGACATAGGGATAGACAGACTCATAAAACAGAATGTCCTTTGAAGGTATAAATATTTGCGGTCTTTCACTGGATTGAAAACACATGCTGAGGAATTATATAAAAAGATTGATTCAATCTAGTCATGTGGTGCATGGGCAAAGTTGGACTTACCTCAAATTGGCTTATTGATTTGGATATCTGTAAAGTGTACAAATACCCAGGAATAGGAACCGGGAGGCAGCGTATGAAACTGCTCAACCAAGTATGACTAATATAATAGAGTTTTGCTCACACAGAGGGAGCATCTAACTTACACCTAAATTGATCTGTCAACAACCTGAGTGAAAGGAGTAGTGAGTAGTCCCAATCAAAGAACAAGCCAATAGATGTGTATAGGCCGTTTCATGCATGGAATGCATTTTATAAGGAGAAAAGTTGAAATAATATAGACAGTGTTGAAATTACACAGGTAAAGTTATTGAAATAAACACAATGCAGCCTCTTCAATATCATTGGTTTCGTGTTTATTTCCTCAAGAGGATATACTGTACATAACTGCATGATGTGCACAGAGAAATGGTTGCGAATCAGTTGAAATTAGAAACTTCCATGCCTAGATGTAATTGGCACAGTGTATACATTACAGCTTTCTTCGGGTGACATCTATGAGAATCATTATTAAATAGCCCTGGGCTAAATTTGCAAAATTTCCTTTGCAGTAATTATGCAAAATGTCCCAAATATTCTGCAAAAGACACAAGGGTATGCAACATTCCAGTCTATAATTTACTGCTAATTTCTTAGCATAGTATGTGTCCTCACACTATTTCCTTTTTGTACAAATTGTGTCCTCGTCCATATTGGACGTGGGGATGTATTTTGAACCATAAAATATAGTGTACAAATGTGCAATACATGAGCAACAGCTGCTCATGCCCTAGGATTTGTACCCAAACCACGGGCCAATTACACGACACAGCATAATGTTGTAATCTCTGCTATTTTGCTGTTTGCTAATAAGTGGTAAGCGAACTGCCAGAATTTAGGAAAGATTATGCTGGTATAAAAGGAACTTCATCTGGCCATACCCTCAATGTATTAAAAACTGCACATCAAACATACAAAGATAGGAAGAATGTTTGCAAACAGTCTTAGCATTGCTAAGCTCTCTGACTAGCATTCAAACCCACCGTTTTTCCTCCTGCTGTGCCACTCAATACAGAGGACCGCCTAGTGCAAATCAGGACTGACCCTGCACTCCATGGGAACAGTCCATGGGAACAGTCCATCGCAAAATGCCAGGTGATGTACCCTTTAGAGGAGCCCACAGACTGAATAAGGCTTTGGAAGAGTGTGGTAAAACGTCCTGAGTAGTGCTGCATTCTTGGGGCTTTTCAATGACATGGGAATATACTCCTGGAAAAAGGCGAAGTAATGGAGAATTATCTTTGAAATCACTGCAGTAAAACATGTTTCCAAAGTAATTCTCCATTTAATAAGGGAAAACTTATCAAATGTAATAACATTTAAAACTTATATATTTGAATAAATATTTTAAAAAAATCAAATAATTCAAATAATGTACAATCCAAACCAAACAACAGAAGAAAAGGTTCTGAACTTTGAAGGGGACTGATTTACTGTTCCAACATAAGAAACAGCAGGGGATGTATTATTTTGAGAGGACATATTTACTATTCCCATTTCAATGTAAGCAAATGCAGGGAAAGTATTGGACTTTGGAAGGGTAGGATTTACTATTCCCACTCCAATCCGAACCATAGTAGGTAAAGCGTTTGACAATGGAGAGGTTTGATGTACTATTTACACTCAAACATAAGCAAAAACAGGGACAGTATTGGACTTCAGAGTGGTTAGGTTTTCTATTCCCGCTCAAATCTAATCAACAGTGGAGAAATTGCTGGACTTTGGAGGGGTTATACTTACTATTTCAACTCCAGCGTAAGCAAAGAGCAGGGAAAGTACTTTGGAGGGGTTAGATTTGCTATTCTCACTCAAATCTGAACAACAGTATGGAAAGTGCTGGAATTTTGAGAGTTAGATACACCAGTCCAACTACCAAACATTTTTTTAAACCATTTAAGTATAAAACAAAGGAAAAATATTTCACCATTTTAAAAATACAAAAATATCTTCATTATAGATAAATAAAAAAAAATAATCCAATTGAAAAAATGCATACTTCAAATTAAACAGCTAAGAGTAAGTAAGTAAGTAAAATTTTATTTGCACAATTAATTAAAATCATTGCAATATACACACTCAGGAATAACCGTTAAAGATTAAAGGATTAAAACAGGAAGAAAAGGAAAAAATTTAAAGGTCAATTAAATACAAAGAAATTACAAATTAAATTAAGAGGGACGCAGTAATGTCACTGGGGAGAAGAGAACTCAAGCTTTGACAAAGGGCAAGTTCGGAGAATTGATTTCCGTTATAAACTTAGCAAAACGTGCCACCATCTGCGGTGAGTCTCCCCTCATACATGCGTATAGTGCTTCCTGGCAGATCCTGCTATTAAGAAGGAGCCAGATTGGGCGCAGCCAGAAATTTCTTTGGGCTCGAAGTTTTCGGCAAATGCACAGGATATGGATGAGATTTTCCTTGTCCTGATCGCAAAGACGGCATTGGGAGGATGCTTCTTTCCTGTATCCTTGGCCAAACTTGTATGCCATCAGCGGGATTAAACCGAAGCGAAATCTCATTAATTGGAGTTTTATGTGGACTTTCACAGAGGATGCAAGGTAGGACGGAAGGGTTTTCGGGGTGTATAATTTGGATGCCCAAGAACCATGAGAGAGCTCTTTGACCCGTTGCTCGTCATGGTCATTTGATAGAATTTTTGCTTGCTTGGATAGGAGTTTTGTTTTCGCCTCGATGGGCAGCGCGGAAAGCCATATGTCCTTTGCTTTAAGGGAATCGAGACATGACATCAAGTGTTTATTCCACGATGTTTTTGGGTTGTTGAAGACTAACCATAGGCAACTCTTTAGGGTATGAGGGCTGGCTTGTTTAGTTTTTAAACAATAGCTGATGTAACGTGCACTCATAATCCATCGCTGGGAGGATAGCAAGAATTCTTTTCTGATTTGGGCATGGGCGGTTGAATTAGGCAGTCGGAAAACCCTACGATAGCAAGACGATTGCGCTCTGTCCAGCCAAATATTCATTTTATCCTTAAAGATTATTGCGCCAAAGGAGATTGTGGGGAGTAGTTTTGCAGTGATTAGTTTTATTAATGGTACTAAGTCCTGGGAGTGCAGAGTATTTTTTGTTCTTATAAAGGCCCCTTCTAGGCTACGAGCAACAGCCTGCCTTTCGGTTATATGCGCAGTGTATCTCCCTTTATGATCGATCCACACGCCCAGGTACTTATAAGCAATGACAGTTTCCAGTCGCTTCCCTTCAATATACCATGTGTGCTTCTTGGTTTTTCCAGAGGATATTATCATTGCTTTAGTTTTGGTGACATTTATTTCGAGCATATTCATATTGCAGTACTGAGCGAGGGAGTCAAACAGTCTTTGAAGACCCACCTGGGTTTGATCTAGCAGATTGGTGTCATCCGCATATTGCAGAGTTTGAATCTTTCTTGATTCTATTCCCGGGGGGAAAGCACGGGTACGTGACAACCATTCGGGGAGGTCTGCGAGATACAGGTTAAAAAGCATTGGTGCAAGAGTGCACCCTTGTTTTAAGCCTCTGGTGGTATAGATTTTGTTAGAGGTGGACCATCTCGATGTGACTCTCACTTTAACCCAAATGTCAGTGTGTAAGGCAATTAGTGCTTTCAGTAGCGACTGCGGAATGCCCCATCTTGCGAGTTTTTCCCATAGTTTTGGCCGGCTTACGCTATCGAAAGCTTTACGGAAGTTGATGAATCCAAGGTGTAGAGATTTGCCTTTTGCAGCTAAGGTGGTTTCCATCAGGTGAGCAATGCAAATGAGATTGTCTTCGATGTGGCACCCTTTTTGAAAGCCGGTTTGGGTGAAGGGAACTCGATTGTTAGTTTATGCCCAGTTAGTAGGTGCAGTTAAGAGAATACTAGCGTATGCCTTCCCGTACACATCAAGGAGAGCTATCATACGATAGTTATCGGGATTAGAGCGCGAGTCTTTCTAATGGAAGGGGACGAGAAGTGATCGTTGCCAAGACGCCGGAACGGGGCCACCCAGTATTGCCGGTTCAAAAAGAGGTGTCAGTATCTGGGCCCATTTTCCCGCAGAAGTTTTAAATACTTGAGTCGGAATTCCATTGGGACCAGGGGCACCGCCCGAGCGCATATTCTTTATTATTCCTGTTATGTCGTCTGTTGATATATTGGCGGTGGGGATGATTCCGTCCTGGTTAACTAGTTGATCAAGAATGACCGTACTATTGGTGGTCTGGCCATACGGTGCTGTATAGAGTATTTTAACATAGGTCTCCCAGTTCGCAGGGGTAATGTTGGTTGCGGTAGGAGGTTTAGTGGCTTTGCTGGCCTTGTTAACCAAGTTCCAAAATTTCCTTTGATCTTTAGATTTTATAATCTCGAAAGCTGTTGCCCAGTGCTGCTCTTCTTCCAGTTTCTTTAGGGTGAAATGGGCCGTCCTATAGGCTTTTTGCGCGGCCATGATGGCCTACTTCAAAGGTTTATATTCACTTTCATTTTTGGCATTTATTCGTTGCAGCTTGTTTAATTTACTCTTTGCAGTAATTATGTGTTGTTTTTGTACTGAAAGAGTTGTCGGAGTTGGAATGTCATTCAAAAGGTTGTTTATAGATTTTAAGGTGAAGTGATCTCGGAAATTGGTTAGTCTAGTTTCCCAAGTGGGAGCTGTCACATGGCTGATGCCAGCCAGGGGCCATCTGATCATAAGCTTGTCCACCTCCTTTTCAATTGCATCCTGGTTACTTTCTGACCATCAAAGTTTCCTTACATTCTGTAGGTTTGATGCCGTCCCTATCGGATTTATGTTTGGGCGAGATAATGGCCCAAGGGCAATGCTGCATGTTAAAATGGCATGATCGCTTTCAGGGGACGGTGTTACCAAGAGTTGGCGTACCAGATGGAAGGCCGTAAGCGATATCCATATATAGTCTAGGGTGGCCATTCGGGAGGAGGATACATGAGAATATGCGGCCAGTTGATCTGTAGCAATCCTTCCATTGAGGATGCGCAGGCCAAGATGATTCAACTTAGTTGCCAATTTTATTCCGTTCACGTCCTTACGGTGATATTGGGATTTTGTCTCCGGGATTGCCCACATTACATTAAGTGATGTTATTTGAGATGATTGGGTGAGATCGGTTTCCATTAAGTTTGCATTAAAATCGCCCATAACCAGCCACAAATCATTTGGGTATAAAACTTCGAGATTATTCATTAGTGGTAGTATATTTCTCAAAGTAGACTCTCGTCTCGTTTTTGTTGGGTGTAAATAGACACATCCAAGGATCATTTTTTGCTTTGAATTCCCCTTTACCTGGCTCTCGATCTCAATGCTGATGAAGATATAGTCGCCGACTCCGTTGTGGAGAGTTTCTAGCTTCGCAATTAGTGAGTTCTTAACGGCGATCAGCACACCCCCAGACGAATGACCGCCTACTTTAGATGGAGTAGCAGTAGATTCTTTTACGGTAAAGTCTTCCCAGATGGTGTTTTCCAAGGCCCAAGTCTCTTGGATAGTGTAGATATCATGAGTCTTTTGCAGGGCTGAATTTAATCATTCTATTTTCTGCTCTGTTAACCCCGAATGTTCCAAGAGCATATGTTTAAATGATGAACCGTCTCGTGGATAGGTTTATTATCATATGTGGGTGTCGATACACTACCCTAACGCCTGGGAGAGCCAAGACCAGTCTTGGGATTTGTGCGATTTTAATATGCATTTACGTGGTCCTCCTACTGTAGAAGCAATTACTTGAAGTGGATTCGCAATCCATGAGACGGTTTTTGGCTCCTGTCGAAGGCCCCGCAGCAATGAGGATGGCTGTGTTAAACGCTTTTCTTGTTTTAAGTCTGGTCTGATTTCGGCGGTCGTTATGCCATCAGTGGAGATCTTGATGCAATGGAGCCTGGTTGGTGCTAGGTGCGACAGGGTCGTTGCCCTGGAACTCCGAGTTGTCTTGTATACTTGGTTTTATAATTAGTGGACAACACATTCTTGATGGATCACTTCCCATTAGAGGTTCTTGGGGGGCAGGCATCTTATTGCCGGTGCTAGCAACAACTATAGTGGCTTTATAGTGATTCTCTTCCTCTTCTGATCGTAGCAATGAGGTTTCTTTAGTGGCTGTTCTTGCTTTTAGACCAAGCTCCTGAGTAGCAGGATTATGTATTTCAACAGCTGTGAGAAGGGGGCTTTTATCAGAAGGTTTGATGGAATTGTCATATTGCTTCGGGTGATTGCCAGGAGACTCTGCTAATGACTGCACATAAGTTAATGGCGTTTCCGCATGTTCAGTTTTATCTTTTTGAGGGGCTGCTGGTTTTTCAGCCTGGTAAGTCAGGTCAGTGGATGACTCGCCCATGTTTGTTCCAAGCCATTGTGTTAGTGCATTGCCCTTTTTATTTGCTTTATTTAATTTCTTCAGTTTCTTCTTATTCTTTCTGGACAGGAATATTCCTGCCTTTGGATCTTGATTGGTCTTAGTTATAGGAATATGGTGGCTTGATGAAATAAGTGGAAGTACTTCAGTATTAGAATGCGTAGTTTTTTTTGCAACATTCAGTGATTGTAGAAAGGGATTAATGAGAAAGTCCGGAGGAACTGGGGAAGGCTGTTCAAAATGGTTATTTGCTACGGCTTTGATCGAAAACTGTTCCAAACTGGTGTTAATGTTATTAAAGCAGTTTAAGTTGTTAGGAATTGGTTCTGGTGGTCTGTGGGTTTCAAAAACTCGAGGTTGGATGGAGGGAGTAGCAAGATTCTGTGATCTGAATTGGGTCTTTAGCCTCAATTCTTCAATTAGTGTGGACATTATTTCGGGTAGTGTTTCAAGTTTTTTCAGTAGAGGCTCGCAGATGCAGCTACTATGGACATGGTTTAGGTGTTCGGTTGCATTTGCAGTTGGTTCCAAGCTCGAATTCACGTCAAGGGCATGGTTTTAGGCCACATTTTTTTTTAGCTCTTCGTATTAGCGAATTTAGTTGATCTAGTTTTGAATCAATTCCCATTATAGAGTCGGCAACTAATTGTAAAATGGATATCTGGGTGTCGAGTTTATCAGCATGCATGTTAGCAACACTGTTCATGGAGCTCAGGGCTCTATTGGTGACTGCCAGAAGTGCTTCAATTTGGAGCATTCCTGGGTTGGATTGGGAGACCTCTTGCCCTGGATCCATTGCGAAGAGATTTTTTCCGGTAGGGTAGTTATGAGCCAAAGATGAATTGGTAGATGTGTTAATTTGTTCCTTTAGTTAGGTTTTTTTTGGACTTAAGGTAAAACTACAGTCTTTGATGCCAGCATTGTGGCTGCTGTTGGTTACTGGTGACACTTTTAATGGGCTTGCTTTAATCACCGCCTCAAGCAGATCATTGTTTCTGGAAAAGGCAAAGTCTGGTACCCCGCTGAGAAACGGAGTGGATGTTTGCGACGGGAGGTCAAAGCTGTGTGTTTGAAGAGAAGCGTTCAGAGGACCCTTCAGTGGATTTGTCACGTCTTCACGCTCTAGTCCAGATTTCAATGCCGAAAACCTTGATGCTTTGGTTGAAGAGCTGGGGTGGATAAGACCCAGCTCTATAGAGTCTTCATTGCCGCGTGCCGTGCTTTCGTCTTTGTATTTACAATTTCCGTTTTCCAACTTGGGAGTTAGACGTTCTTTCTCAGACTCAGGGACGCTAGCTAGGCTATTGGTGCGCGACAATGCTAAAGGAGCTTGTACTGCCAAAGAGCGTGAGTTATCAGGCGATTTGATGATGCTTGGCTGTAATAGTTGGAACTCTGGGGGGAGCAGGGATGGTGTCAGATCAGGGGGAAGAAGTCTTGATGGTGGGTTTTCCAGATCAGGGGCGATAGAAACGGTTGCATTGAATGATTATTTCAGGATAGAGCGAAATTGGGTTGGGGGAGCTAATGAAATTGTTGGTTGTTGAGGGGATTTTACATTCGTGTCACGTTGAGGATGAGGGGCGGATTGATTTAGTTTGTTAATCCGGAGAAAGTGCTCTCTAATGTCGGCGGTGCTGTTGTTTTTGATTTTTGATAAGTATTGGAGACGAGCAGGTTGCGTATGATAAGCATTTTATCGCCCTTAAGCAGTCCCAGTAAGGGCTTTGGGGGGCTCTCGTCCGCCTCTTCTATTCGCTCAAGGTGCAATTGGCGGGGGGGAGATTGAGGGCCCCGACCTGCCTCCTGTGGATATAACAGCTTAGCCTTCTGGCGCTTGGCGGACTTGTGGGGACGATGGGGATTTTGTAGTTGAAGACTGCTCCTAGTGCGCATCGTAGCAAAGTTAAAAGAGAACCGGTGTCGCTACTAGATGTTGGAGGTGTTTAAGAAGTATTAAGAGGTTGAAATATTGTTGCTACCCGCAGTTTTGGGGATTTCTGGTGATTTCTGGTGATTTCTGATACTCTGGTGCTTGGACTCCTTGAAAAAGGAGCTTTTGTAGGGGACCTGGACCCTTCTAATGAAGGGAAACGCTGGTAAGCCGCAGAAGCGAAGTAGAAAGTGAAGTAGAAAGCGAGCGGAGTGCACAGGGGCGGGCTTCGCACAGAGTCAGACCTAGTCGGCCCTGCTTGGCTCACCGCCCCCGGCTCTTACTTGGCAGCTGCCTCTAACGACAGCCGCGCTCGCGGTCCCAGGACCCTGGTCCCACCTCAGTTAGTGATGTTGTAGTTTGGCTCGGAACACTGGGCCCCTAGTGCAGCTCCGGGACACCAGGGAGACTCCAGGTAATCTCGCGGCAGCTAGCGATGCCCTCCCGCCGGGCTCAGAGGCACAAGGAGCTGGTTCACGGCACAGTTGTAGTGGAATTCAATACCGCTAGGCTGGCGGACGGGCCTCGCGCCTCGCGCCCTCACGCCCTTGCTCCCGTGGGACCCGAAGGCCTGTGGACCCATACACCCACAGGTCTGGGCAGGGCGGGGCGGGGGTACCTCTTGTTGCCTCTTGTTGCCGCGGAGTCGAGGAGGCGGTGCTTGGCAATGCTCGGCAATATCCCTCGGCAGTATCCCTGGGGGTTTGTAGAGAGCTTACGGAGCTTGCAGGGCTTGCAAAGTAGCTCAGTAGTACGCTCAGTAGTACGCTGAAGCCCCAGACAAGTCGGTGATTACGGAAGCGCAGAGCCGAGGCCAGTATTGGTATCGCTCACCGCTCACCGCCGCCGCTGCTCGCCGCTCACACACTCCTCGATCGCTCCTCCTCCTTCTGAAGTCACCTGGTCTGATCTGCCAATGGAATTGGTGAACTTCAAGAGGGTGCAAAAAAAGGGGAAGGTCCAGCTAAGAAACAATATCAAAAAGGTAAAATATTTATAATAAATACAGGTGAATCTCTCATACACAAAGAAGTACCAAAAAACAATTAAAATATTTGAACATTTTTTGTAAATAAAACAATATTAATGTTATTTAATTTATTAGTATACACCACAGGAGCAAGAACCCATCAACCCCGTTGGTATTGGGGTAGATAATCTGATATAACAATATGGTATCCCAACTGGTATGACTCCATGGACAGTTACAAAGGATATGTTATAAACATTATCGGTAAAGAAGTAAGGAGACTCTTTCGTAGTTTCAGATGTGCTCATGGCATCATGGTATCACTTACACCAATTTGCGCACCAAGTACAATTAGGGTTGTATTATCATTATTTTTATCTGTTTAAGTTACAGTGCTGCTACAACTGTAACTAACCTTCCCTTTTTTTTGGATAACACATGATGCCATGAGCACATCTGAAACTACGAAAGAGTCTCTTTACTTCCTTCCCGATATTGTGTATAACCTATCCTTTGTAACTGTCCATAGAATCATACCAGTTGGGATACCATATTGTTATATCATTTAATTTATTAAACAATAAAACGATTATTAAAAAGTAATAAAAATAAATATTATGTAATAATAAAATTAACTAATCACTGAATTAATAGATAATTACTAAAATAAGAATGAATCGATGAAATAATTTACATAATGAATTATAAATTAATAATGTAATGAACATACATCATTCATTAAAAAAAATTAATAAATTATATTTAAGAAAACATACCAACCTAATACCCTACAAACCCAACAACTTGCTACCAAATTAAAAATTACTAATAAAATTAGCAAATTATATTATATACCTTAATAAATGATCTTATTACCTTCTGTATTTTGTTCCACAATATTCTAGAGTTGATAGTATTTCTGAAATTATAGTCCTGTGTGACAATTTGTTTCCTTTAATATTTGGGCACAGTACTCCAGAAATATATTTTGACCTGCGACTGGGATCTTGAAAATATTTTGCTCTTTAAGGATAATATTCTAGTTTAGCTAGGCCAGCTGTGAGGGGAGATAATTAAAAAAAAGATCCATGTGAACACACATTGAATGGTGGACGTTATTCGATAGCCATCTGAGAATGTACCAACATACCTTTGGAACTCAGGGGCAAAAAGGAACAATTTGAGTGCCTTCTAGATCCATTGACATGTTTTGAAATAACAACTGGTTTCTGAATCCGTTTTTTGTACTTAGGGGCCGATTACGATGTTGATCGGTAAGACTCCGAATGGGATTCGGATTTTCCTAACGCTTGATGGAACCTATGTTTCCGAACGACTCAGAAATATTTCCAACTGACCAATTATTATGGGAAGGTAATCCTTCGGTCTATCCGACTCAGTTCTGACCGGCATTCAGAGACTCCGAGCCGGTCGGAACCGAATCGTACAGGTCTATGGACCGCGTTTCTGACCAATGTATTACGATGTCGGATTCAGACAGCCTTTCCGAATCGGTGTGTCCGACAAAAAATTACAATCTGAAACTGAATTGGGGGCCGGTAGCAGGCCCCCCTTCACCCAGGAGGCCTTCTGTTGGGGCCCATGGGGATACCCATGGGACCCCTCTTTACAACCTTGCAGTGTTGACGCACCCACCCCTTTTTCAATGGTAGCCTGTGCTGTCGATCGGAACACAGGCTCCCATTGAAGTCAATTGGAATCCAACCCAACGGTGTTCGGAAACATCGTAATTGGTTGGTCAGACTCCCCGAACCTGAGTCAGTCGAAAACGATTATGACAAGGAGACAGTCAGAATGCTTTCCGACCAACATCGTAATGAGGCCCTTAATGTCCAATACACATTACTTGACCAGGTAGAGAATGTTTACTCCAGCTAGGCATGAATAAATTGTTGCACAAAATGGAAAATGTCCCAGGTTCTGCATAACACTGGGTTACTCCATTATTAATATTAATGATCTCGAACATACAAGACACATATTTAAATCAGTGCCATGGCCTCTAGTGATATTTATTTCCCTTTCCGTAATTATCAGGTATTCTTATAATACATGACAATGTATCCACCGAGGTTTATTAACTCCTAATAGGTTCCAACTACTCGAGAGGGATCCGGATTTACCAGAATTATCAGAGGGAGTACTCATAGAGCAATCAGTGATGGCAGATGAAGCTGACAAAGTGCTAGATATGACTACCTTGACAAAACAGATGGCTCTGCCCTCTTTAAGTGAGCATGTCTCTCTAAATGAGAATCAGAATTACCAGCCTGTGGGGAATGGCTCCGGGTTTGGGAGGTCTCAAAGAGGGCATGCTGATGATCATACCACCCATGATTCATATAAGTAAGGTTATGTAAAGAAAATGTGTTTTAAGAATAGAGGAATGGCTCAGATAAGAGAGGAGCATAATATTCTTCTAAAAGTTCTCTCATGGAATCAGAATGGGTTAAGATCTAAGCATAGGATAGAGAAGATTCTCCAATATTTGAGAGATTCCTCAGAGCATATCTCAGACTCATTTATTAGAGCGCAAGATGAGAGCTTTGTGTAAATCTAGGATTTAGATTGAAGATGTGATATGCACCACACAACAAACTCCAATTAAGGGAGTGGCCATAGACGTTAAAAGCAATCCAGCTATTTCCCTTGAAGGCAATAAAGTGGATAAGATGGGGAGACGGGCCCAGCTAAAATCAAATGTCATGCTCACAAATTCACTGTTGCAGGATACTTTGGTGCTAACATGGACGATCCAGCTCCGTCTAGAGATCTGCTTTTTGAACTGTTACATTTTGCTGATCTGTTAATTTTGGCAGGTGATTTCAATGTTGTTTTAGATCCGGCCTTAGATAGGTCATTGAAAAGTAGAGCAGTGCAGAGTAACAAAATGAGATCAACGATTAAGAATGCTATAAAACAGTTAGCTTGGTTTGATGTATGGAGAGATAAAATGGGAAAAAAGAGAGGATATACCTTTCATATTAAGAAATATGGTCACAAGTCTAGATTAGACTTTATTTAGTGAGTCTAGATGTAAAAAGGTGGGTGCAAGATATCAAACATCTGGGGGAACATCTTTCAGATCTCTCTGCAGTTTCCTTAGCTCTTACAGTTACATTAAAACCATCTAACAGGAGATGGACCTTAGACCGTGCCATCCTGTTAGAGGAAGATGTAATTGAGGCCTAATTGTAGAGACAAAAGCTTTCTTCCTAACTAATATGGAGTCCACCTCATTAGAAGTCGGGTGGGACACATATAAAGCTTTTTTGAGAGGTTATCGAACATCACTCCAGATTACTAGACAGAAAAAGAAGGGAAACAACCATTACAACTCAACTTTCACGACGCACTACCATTACAACGCAACTTTTACAACGCAAGATCCATTGCAACGCATGCTATTACCACGCATGCCATTACAACACAGATGCTATTACAACGCATGCCATTACAACGTAAGTATGGGTAAGTATTTAATTTAAAAAATATTAATTTAATTTTTATTGAATTTTCTAAAAATAATTTAATTATTTTAATTATTTTTAATAGTTATTAAAATTAATTTTAATTTAATTTATTTTAATTAAACTCCCTGGAATTAGAATAGTAATGTTAACTCCTACTCTATCCAACACTTACCCTACTATTACACCCCCCATGAGTTAGAATAGTAATTTTAAATCCTACACTATCCAACACTTACCCTACTATTACACCCCCATGGAGTTAGAATAGTATATTAAAATATATATTTTTTTAAATAAAAATGAATAAAAAAAATCTTGAACATTTTTGTAATTAAATTAAAATTAAATTAATATTAATAAAATTAAATACTTGCCTATACTTACGTTGTAATGGCATGCGTTGTAATAGCATCTGCGTTGTAATGGCATGCGTTGTAATAGCTTGCGTTGTAATGGATCTTGCGTTGTAAAAGTTGCGTTGTGATGGTATGCGTTGGCAATGTATGCGTTGTAACGTCATACATTCGAAAAAGTATAGAGCTGAGGTAGGAAAGATAGAGGGGGATATTCAGAAGTTGGAACAAGACCTTATTACTCAAGGGAGTAATATGACAGACGAAGTTATCCCTACAAAATTGCAATCTTTAAAATCTGACCTGGCTGTGGTGATGGATTTGAGGTTAAAAAACAGGTGCCAAGCTATTAAACTTGCTCATTTTGAGTATGGGGAAGGTTGTGGTAAGCTCTTGGCATGGAAGACCAAACAAGATATTGCCAGAGGGAACATCAAAGAAGTTAACTGCGAAGGGATTCTACTAAAGAGTCCTGCGGATATTGAAGAGGCTTTTCAAAAATACTTTGAAGGTGTTTATCGAGAGGACATAGCCATCCAGGAGGAAACAATTAGGGCTTTGCGGGCCGAGACCACCCAAAAAGAATTACTGAGAATGAAACGCTTAACTCAAATAGCCCGATAACAAGTAATGAGGTCACAAAAGCATTAGTAGCAGGGAAATATGGTAAAGCTGCAGCACCAGACCTGCCTGTGGAGCTAAATAAGGTGCATATGGAGGTTCTTATTCCCATTATGGAGGAACTATTTTCCTATATTTTTTAAAAAGGCGGGAGTATGCCGCAATCTTAGAATGAAGCTACAGTAAAATTGATTCTTACACCTGCAAAGTCCTCTAGCTCTTGTGATTCATATCGTCCCATCTCTCTACTTAACGTAGATTATAAGATTTTTGTTAAGATTCTAGCGAAGAGGTTGAATTGGGTGATAGGGGGGCTACTGCATAGGGATCAAAAAGAGTTCGTATGGGGAGGGGAATCCAAGATCTTTCCTATGACCTGATAGGGGCAATGGACTTAGCAATGCTTCATAAAATACCGCTAGCCATCATTACCTTGGATGCCACCAAGGCATTCGATAGAGTTAACTGGGCTTATCTAAATTATATGTTGAGAGTATATAATTTGGGGGAGAATTTTTGTAAGACAGTCATTTTGATTTATCAAACCCCTGTACCTAGAATATTAGTGAATGGAAACCTGTCTGTTCCTGTGAAAATTCCGTGGGGCACAAGGCAAGGCTGTCCGTTGTCCCCGCTGCTTTTTAATTTATATATTGAGCCACTAGCGGGCAAGATCAGAAGTAACCTCGGAATGTCTCCTTTTAAATATAAGACTTTGGAAAGTAAGGTGGCTTTGTATGCCGATGATTTGACGGTATATTCATCAGATTTAAATAATGCAATATCAACAATCTACAAGGAAGCGCAACAGTTAGGCCAGACCTCGGGTTACAAAATTAATGCAGCTAAAACCGAATGTATGGCCTGGAACCTAGATACTAGCCCCCATTTAATGAAAAAAGAAATAAGGTATTTGGGCATCATGATTACATAAACAATTATAGACATGGATACAAATCTACACAAAGTCAGTAACAAAATAAATAATTCTTTAAGAAGCTGGGCATATTTACCTCTAACGCTTATGGGTAGAGTTAATTTAATAACAATGAAGGTTCTATCTAAACTTAATTTTTTATTTCAAAACATCCCTCTGACATTTAAAGAAAAGGGATAGAAAAAGCTCCAGGCAAAAATAAATTGTTTCATATGGGCTTCTAAAGGCATCAGGATATTATGGAAGAAGTTAGGTAGGAAGAAGAATAAGGGAGGGTTATCCCTGCCAGATTTAGTCTTTTATGCGTGGATAGTCTCTAGTAGGGCTGGCAAAATGCTTATAAATGAACCAGACAGCTCTGATATTGATATAATGTTTAAGGAGATGTTGTCAGCTTTAAAGGGAGAAGATCAGGGCTATATAGACAAGTTTGGTGAACCAAGATTTTCTGAAAAGGTTCCCTTAAAAATCTTTAAGAGTTTAGCGTCTATATGGTTCAAAGTTAGGAAGCTCCTAAAAATCAGCTAATATAGCGTGTTAGCGCCCATTTGGGATGCTCTGGGTTTGCCCGAATGGACTAAAGACACTTTGGTAAGCCTGCTGAAATCTGCTGGACTACTACGCTGTGAACAACTCATACCTGAGGGCTCTTTACTTTCTTGGGAATTGCTGAGGTTACTTACAGACAATGAATTATCCAGATTTAAGTATATGCAAATTAAGAACTGGCTTCAAGCGGTTCCCATGACTGTCAGCCTGTCTAATGAACTGGAGACGAGTCTGAGAAAGAAAATCACAAAAAAGAAAGAGGTAGCGACCCTGTATTGGGTTTTTCTGGACCTGGCACAGGGCGAATTTAAACTTCCATCGGAGCTGTGGGGAGAGTGCTTGCCTGGTGTTCAATCAGAAGATTTATGGCAAATATACTATAACATTCTGCATTCTACAGTCCATCCTGCAAACTTAAGGAGAAATCCTATTTGTTGTCTCTACAGGGTGTACTGGTCCACCTAAAATTATCTAAATTCACGAGGGTCTTACTCCAAAATGCCCAAAATGTCTCAAGCTCAAAGCAGACGATCTTCATATGTTTTTAAACTGTCCTATGTTACAGCATTTCTGGATATCCATAATTAGAGGTATAGAAGCTATATTTGGGACTGGATTAAGGTGAGCACAACTTTGGTATTTTTTTGGGTTGTCACCATTTTATGAGTTAATGTCTCTAGATGAGAACAAGTTGTTTTTTTAATATAATTTTACTTGCTCGGAGAGAAATGTAAAAAATTTTTGGTTAAAAATACATCTCCGTCGCTAATAGATTGCTTACCTTCTATTAAATACATGATGAAACTGGACAGAGCCTTAAAAAAAAGAGCAAGCAAAAAGATTGCAGAATGGTTGAGCCCCCTTTAATAACAGAGGAAAAAATGTCCAAAGATTATGCCTCTACACTGCAATACTTTACTCCTCTGGTTGCTCTGTAGGGCGCTTCGAGAGTGGATCAGAACAGACCGAATATGGGAAAGAGAGGCTTTGTGTAAAGTGCATCCTCATAGATACAGAGCGCTTTAGTCAGTACCTATCAAGAGGGGGGCAGCGGAGAAATTTCAATTGCTCTGTGGTTATCTGATGGCGAATGAGGACTAAACAAAAAAAAAGAAAAAAACATTTTTCCACTGATTTATTTCAAAACACTAACATTTCCAAGTGTGTTATTATCTTAAAAAAGGAAAGTGTTATTCTGAGAATCTGGAGGTAGGGTGGAATGAAACTGGATGTTTATATTACTCAGAGTATTCTTCATACAAACTTGTTGCTGCTTAATAAATTATAGTTGACAGATTATTCAAGTTAATGATACTGGATCTGACAAAGTACAAAACCCCTTCCGCCACCACATCAGATTTCTCAGAAGCACATCTTTATTTTCTTCCTTTGATTTCTGGACCTTCATTGTTGCCTTTCCTTCTTCTTTTCTCACCCTTTCTAAATTAATTACCAAATGTACCTTTTATTACGTAGTTGCCTGCACACTCTTTTATTTTCAATCATCATTCTTTTTCCATCACTCTCATTGTAATTGCTTTTAGATACTTCATTCAAAGTACTGAATGAAATACTTTATTGTTCAGTTAATTAAACCTTACAATATGACACAATCAAATCACTATATAGCACATCATTAATAAATAGCATTTTAAAACCCATCTTGAAACAATTAGAATCCTTCATGAAAGCTTAACGGTATGAATAAGTTCTAAGGGCACCAATCTACAGTTATTATATTTCATAGATCTTATTGCACTTACTTAGACCCACTGCACCTAGGGTTTCCTATTTATGTAGCTCTTTATTAAGACACAATTTTGATTTGTGCAAAATAGTCAGTCAGTAAGAAAACTTTATTTAGCATCAAATAAAATGCATAAAAGTACGTAAAACACACTTTTTATTGCTCGGTCATCACCACTGAGAGCTAGACATATAAGTTAAAATAGTAGTTATTAAAATCCACTTGACTATTTAAATATACAATAACAAAACACACTTAAATATGCCACCTATTTCTGTGTACTTTCTTATACAAATTCAATGCTATAATTAAAACAGAACACTGTCCTACTAAAAATCACAAGTTTTGTAAGGATTGACAGCTTGTTAGAGCTGCCCAGAGAAATTATGCAACTGTTGCATCATTTCTCTGGGAAGCTATAAAACCCCGTCGATACTTGCAAAATAGTCAATAGAGTGCAACTGGCCTCAATGGAAATCTCTGTCATCCTGATACTATATAATAATCATCGATAAAACCAACATTTTTAGTGTGTTCAATCATATGCCAAAGCTAATTATAAGTCTATCCAAATAGGGGGTTTGGTCCTACTATGGTCAGGAAGGAAATTTTAAGCAATATATAAGACAAGAACCTGACCTGCTGTTCAATATTGCTGTTTTAACAATAGAACACTTTAAGACCTTTATCTCATTCGAATGGTCTTATTTTATTTAATTACTTTTTTTTAAACAGAAAACACATTTAAATCAATAAGACATTGTGAGGCATGTCTAATCAAAATATACTCTACATTATTACAACTGTGATCAGTGTATGACATGAAACAAACATTGTATACACAAAACAGACCAAATGAAATCATAAACATTGTGAATCAAGATTTTAACCCCTTCGCTGCTAGGCCTCCCCCCCCCCACCCCCCGTGCTAAGCCTTTTTTTGGCCAAGTTTGCATTCTTTTCTTCCAACACCATAGGGATTCTAAAGGTACACTGGGTTTATGGATTCCCCTGGAGGGGACCCAGAAATTTGGCAAAATATAGAAAAAGTTTGTTTTTGTGGGAAAAAGGGCTACAGTTAAAAGCGTCTGGTTTTGTCCTTGCAAATGGTATTAATCCAAGGCATTGTGAAGCTGCAATTACCATTTTCCCAGCTTTCATGGACGAGCAGACTTTTGACAGAAAACCAACATTTTTGACACAGTTTTGGAATTTTTCTGGGACATAGGCTATTTTTGATATTTTTCGTGCTTTCAACCTCCTTCCAGTTAATGGTAGAAAAGGGTATGAAAGCAATAAAGGATATTGGAAAACTACACATTTTAGTAAAGGAGACACAAATCTAAATTCAGCAAGGGGTCATTTGTGTAGATCCTTCAAGGTATAGAAACTAACAGTTGAATATAGGAAAAATTGAAAATTAGTTAAAAAAACAGCGATTTGTGTCAACTTTTTCACTTGTAACTTCTTCTAATTATGACAGCTGTTTGAAAGCAATAAACTGTTACATCTGCTGGACCTTTCTGATTGTGGGGATTTATAGGACCTGTAGGTTCACCAAGAACCCGACGAACGCAGAGCCAATAACTGAGCAGTGTCTTGCAATGGTTTTTTATTTTTTACCTGGTATATAGCAAATAATTTGGGAAAATATATACATGGAAAAATTGGTATGAAAGACACGTATTTCTGAAACTGGAACAAAATATAGAGTTTTGAAATGTGCACATTTCCGAAACTGTGAGCACCCATACTAGCATGAGAATTATAGGTCATTTTTCAAAATGACTTCTTTTTTACACATTGTCTTTCATTTGGAAGGCAGAAATGCATTGCAAATCAATAGGTAATAACAGTTGCTCTACAATTCTGTGTTACCCTATATCTCCTGATAAAAATGGTACCTGGCTTGTGTGGGTAGGCCTCATGCCCGCGACAGGAAAAGGATCAAAACGCAAAGTGAAACACTTTATTTTTACAGTGAAAACTGACCCATTTTTTGCAAAGGGCCTAGCTGTAGATTTTGAACCCTAGCTCTGCCGGCACCTATGGAAACCTAGAAAACCTATGCATTTTTTAAAGCTAGAGAGCCAGGAGAATCCAGGATGGGGTGACTTGATTTGCTCTCACCAGATTCAATTACCCAGAATCCCTTGCAAACCTAAAAATGTGTTTTCCTCACTTTCCGCGGTGAAAATTCCTGGAATCTGCATGGATCCCCGAAATTCCACCCACCCTATATTCCTCAAGCTCTTCAGAGAAAAATGGTACCTCACTTGTGTGGGTAGGCCTAGTGCCCGCGACAGGAAACGGCCCAAAACACAACATAGACACATCATATTTTCACAGTGAAAACGGACCCTTTATTTGCAAAGTGCCTAGCTGTAGATTTTGAACCCTAGCTCTGCCGGCACCTTGGGAAACCTAGCACACCGATACAGTTTTTTGAAAACTAGGCACCCAGGGGAATCCAGGATGGGGTGACTTGACTGGCTTTCACCAGGTTCTGTTAACCGGAATCCCTTGCAAACCTAAAAATGTGTAAAGAAAACACATTTTCCTCGCATTTCTGTGGTGGAAAGTTTTGGAATTTGCGTGGATCCACAAAATTTGAACCACCCCATGCTCCCCAAAGTGGTCTGAAAAAAATGGTTCCTCACTTCTGTGGGTAGGCCTAGCGCCCGTTACAGGAAAGGTTCCAAAACGCAACGGTTTCACACCACATCTTCACAGTGAGAACTGACACTTTTTTTGCAACGTGCCTAGCTGTAGATTTTGGACCCTAACAATCCTGGTACATAGAGAAACCTAGCAAAGCTATCCAATTTTTTAAAACTAGACAGCCAGGGGAATCCAGGATGGGGTGACTAGTCTGGCTCTCACCAGGTTCTGTTACCCAGAATCCCTTAAAAACCTCAACAAAAAAAACACATTTTCCTCATTTTTCTGTGGTGCAACGTTCTGGAATCTGTGTGGATACACAAAATTCTACCCACCCCACATTCCCCAAAGCCTTCCGAGAAAAATGGCACCTCACTTGTGTGGGTGGGTCAAGTACTAGTGACAGGCAAGTGCCCAAAACCAATTGAGGCGACATCAAAACTAGCTGGCAAAATATCTTTTTTCTCAAATTTCTGTGTGGGAAAGTTTGAGAATCTACTTGGATCTACAAATTTCCTTCCACCCAGCATTCCCCCAAGTCCCCCGATGAAAATGGTACCTCACTTGCTTGAGTGGTTCAAGAATCCGTGACAGGCAAAGGCCCCAAACCTATTGAGGCGACATCAAAATTACCTATCACAAAACAACCTGGTTTTGCAGAGGTGGTCCCATGAGGTTTTGGCCCTGGGCTTGGCGGCCATCTAGGGAAACTACCAAACCCACACATTTCTGAAAACTAGACCCCTGGTTGAGTCCAGCAAGGGTTGGCTTGTGTGGGTTCCCTAACATTTCCCTACCCAGAATCCCCTGCAATCCTCACATTTTGTTTAAAAAAACAGTTTTTTCTCACATTTCTGTGTGAAAAAGTTTTAGGATCACCGGGCTGACACACATTTCCTTCTACCCAGTGTTCCTCCAGTCTCCTGATAGAAATGGTATCTCACATGTGTGGGTAGGATTAGTGGCTGCAACAGGAAATGGCCCAAATCGTTCTGCGGAGACTTCAAAATTACCTATAACAAAACTATCTGGTTTTGGGGGAGGGGACCTGGTTTTTTGGCCCCGGGCTTGCCGCAATCTAAGGAACCTACCAAACCCACATATTTCTGAAAACTAGAAACCAGGGGGAGTTCCACGAGATGTATGGCTTGCATGGATCCCCCAACATTTCCCTACCCAGACTAACCTGCAAACCTGAAATGTTGCTGAAAAAACAACATTTTCCACATATTTTTGTGTGGAATTACAGTGCTGGCACAAATGTCCTACCCCACAGCATTCTCCTTAGTTTTCCGAGTAAAATGTTACCTCGCTTGTGTGGGTGTCCAATGCAGAATTGGCTAAAAACGCATTTTTGTCACAGGCCCTTACCCTACCCACATAAGTGAGGTATCATTTTACTCGGAAGACTGAGAGGAACGCTGTGGGGTAAGACATTAGTGCCGGCATGGTGATTCCCACCAAAAATATGTGGAAAATTTGTTTTATTCAGTTAAATTTTAGGTTTGTATGGCATTCTTGATAGTGAAACATTGGGGGATCCACGCAAGCCATGCCTCAAAGGACACCCCCGGGTGTCTAGTTTTCAGAAATGTGTGGGTTTGGTAGTTTCCCAAGATGGCCACCATTTTACTATTTTAAAAACACAAAAATATCTTCATTGTAAACAAATAAATTAAGTAAAATCCAATTGAAAAAATGCATACTTCAAATTAAACAGTGAAAAAACTATTTCAAAAAGGTGAAATATTTATAATAAATACAGGTGATTCTCTCCTACACAAAGAAGTACCAAAAACATTTAATATATTTAATCATTTTTTGTAAATAAAACAATATTAATGTTATATAACTTATTAAACATTAAAACGATCATTCAAAAGTAACACAAATGAATATATTATTTTTCTAAATGTAATAATAAAATTAACTGATCACTGAATTAATAGGTAATTACTAAAATAAGAATGAATTGATTAAATAATTTGCATAATGAATTATAAATTAATAATGTAATGAACATACATCATTCATTCAAAACAAATATTAATAAATTCTATTTAAGAAAACATCCCAACCTAATACCCATCAAACCCAACAACCTGCTACCAAATTAAAAATTACTAATAAAATTAGCAAAATATATTATATACCTATAAAATGATCATATTACCTTCTGTATTTTGTTCCACAATATTCTAGAATTGATAATATTTCTGAAATTATATTCTTGTGTGACAATTTGTTTCCTTTAATATTTGGGCCCAGTACCCCAGAAATATATTTTGGCCTGCGACTGGGATTGTGAAAGTATTTTGTTCTTTAAGGATAATATTCTTGTTTAGCAAGGCCAGCTGTGTGCGTAGATAATTAAAATAAAAAATCCTTGTGAACACACATTGAATGGTGGACGCTATTCGATAGCCATCTGAGAATACACAAACATACCTTTGGAACTCAGGGGCAAAAAGAAATTATTTGAGTGCGTACTGGATCCATTGACATGTTTTGAAATCACAACTGGTTTCTGAATCTGTTTTATGTACTTAGGGGCAAATTATGATGTTGATCGGAAAGACTTCGAATGGGATTTGGATTTTCCTAACCCGTGTCGGAAACTATGTTTCTGACCGACTCAGAAACATTTCCGACTGGCCGATTATGATGGAAAGGTAATCATTCGGTCTTTCCAATTCGGTTCAGACCAGCATTCGGAGACTCCGAGTTGGTCGGAACCGAATCGTACAGGTCTATGGACCGCGTTTCCGACCAATGTATTACGATGTCGGATTCGGACAGCCTTTCCGAATCGCTGTGTCCAACACAAAATGACTGTCTGAAACAGAGTTGGGGGCCAAGTAGCAGGCCCCCTTCACCCAGGAGGCCTTCTGTTGGGGCCCATGGGGGTACCCATGGGACCCCTCTTCACAACCATGCAGTGTGGCAGGCACAGGGGTGCCTGCCACAGGGTCCACGGTTTGCTGAAACTACCCCTTTGTTCAATGGGAGCCTGTGCTTTCGGTCGGAACACAGGCTCCCATTGCAGTCAATGGGAGTCCAACTGAACAGTGTTCGGAAACATCGTAATTGGTTGGTCGGACTCCCAGAGTCAGTCAAAAATGATTACGACAAGGAGTCGGTCAGAATGCTTTCCGACCGACATCGTAATGGGGCCCTTAATGTCCAATACACATTACTTGACCAGTTTGGCATTAATAAATTGTTGCATGAAATGAAAAATGCCCCAGGTTCTGCATAATACTGGGTTACTCCATTATTAATATTGATGATCTTGAACATACAAGACACATATTTAATTCAGTTTCATGGACTCTAGTGATATTTATTTCCCTTTCTGTAATTCTCATGTATCGTTATAATACATGACAATTTATCCACCAAGGTTTATTAACTCCTAATAGGCTCCAACTACTCAACAGGGATCCGGATTTACTAAAATTATCAGAGGGAGCACTCATAGAGCCATCAGTGATGGCAGATGAAGCCGACAAAGTGCTAGATATGACGACCATGACAAAACAGGTGGCTCTGCCCTCTTCAAGTGAGATTCTGCTCTCTCTAAGTGAGAATCAGGATGGCCAGGCTGTGAGGGATGGCTCCTGCTTAGGGGGGGTCCTGTTGATCATACCCCCTCCCACGATCGATCTCAGATTTTTTGCATATGCTGACTAAAGAAGTTAGAGATAGGCTTATAGATTCAGAAAAAAACAAGCGGATATTAAATTGTCATGTGAAAAAAATGGAAGACAAGCTGTACTTATTAGCAGCTAGGACTCGCAGCTTTAGAACTTACTGTTGCGGATTTGGTTTTGCAGATGGAGGAAAATGTAAAGGACATATGCTTGAGGAAAGAGAAGGAAATGGGTTTCCAGGACAATGGAATATCTCGAAAACTCCCAAAGGAGAAACAACATTCATCTGCTAAAAGTTCCTGAGGAAACTGAGGGAAGTAATCTTAAGGAGTTTGAAGTGACATTAATTAAACAAGCTACCCACATTGAAACCTCAGAGCAAGATCTGATGGCCGATATACAGCGGGTACATAGAGACCCATTTAGACTGAACCCAAATAAGACCAGACGTAGGTAAATTTTTGTTCACTTCCAAAAATATAATTTGAAGGATGAAATCTTAAACAAAGCACTTTAGATGAGTTTGTTAACGCGGAAGGAATAATGTTTCAAATAATATCTCATGTCTCTTCGATAATAGCAACCAGGCAATGGGAGCTGGGAAAACTATTAGAACCCTTCAGAAAACTGAGTGCAACAGCGCAGCTTAAATTTCCTGCCATGCTAAAAATAATGTATAATAATAAAATACAGTCATTTAGGCAGGTGGAGGAAGAAGAAACATTTTTACAGACTATTTCATGGGGCACTGAGGCTGTGAGAGGATAATAAGGATATCTGTGCAATACCCAATTCTCACTGTTAAAATTTATAAAAGGTCTAAAGAAGAAGGATAAACATATGAATATCATTATATGCACAACATATTTTCCAAGACAACACATAATAAGTAGGGTTGAAATTCCGGACTCAAGGGGTGAGCTTCCGAAGGCCAGTGTAGGGCCATAGGAAAGGGGTTCTTCAGGGGAGGGGTCACGGGGGAGAGAGAGGAGGGAGAGGGTGGGGAGCAAAGGGTGGGGTGCAGTGGGAGAAAAAAAATTCAAATTCATCTAAGTAAGGTTCTGAAAAGAAAACGTGTTTCAAGAATAGAGGTATGGCCCAGATAAGAGAGGAGCATAATATTCTTCTAAAAGTTCTCTCATGGAATCTAAATGGGTTAAGGTCCAAGTACAGGATGGAGAAGATTCTCCAATATTTGAGAGATTCCCCAGAGCATATCTTAAGACCCATTTAACAGAGAGCAAGATGAGAGCTTTATGTAATTCTAGGCTTTAGATTCAAGATGTGATATGCACCTCACAACAAAGTCCAACTAAGGGAGTGGCCATAGTCATTAAAAGGAATCCAGCTATTTCCCTTGAAGGCAATAAAGTGGAAAAGATGGGGAGATGGGCCATTACTAAAATCAAATGGTATGGTCACAAATTCACTGTGGCATGATAATTTGGTCCTAGCATTAAGGATCCAGCTCCTTTTAGAGATCTGCTTTCTGAACTATTACATTTTGCAGATCTGTTAATTTTGGTAGGTGATTTCAATGTGGTTTTAGATCCGGTCTTAGATAGGTCATTGTAAAGTAGAGCAGTACAGAATAACAAAATGAGAACAGCTATTAAGAATGCTATAAAACAGTTAGCTTGGTTTGGTGTATGGAGAGGTAAAATGGAGAAAAGGAGAGGATATACTTATCATAATAGGAAATATGGCCACAAGTCTAGATTAGACTTTTTCTGTGAGTCTAGATCTGAAAAGGTGGGTACACGATATCAAACATCAGGAGGAATATTTTTCAGATCACTCAGCAGTATCCTTAGGTCTTAAAGTTCCATTAAAACCGTCTAACAGGAGATGGACCTTAGATTGTGCCATCCTGTTAGAGGAAGACGTAATTGAGGCCTTACTTGTAGAGACAAAAGCTTTCTTCTTAACTAATATGGAGTCCGCCTCATTAGAAGTTGTGTGGAACATATATAAAGCTTTTTTGAGAGGTTATCTAACATCACTCCAGATGGCTAGACAGAAAAAGTATAGAGCTGAGGTGGGAAAGATAGAGACGGATATTCAGAAGTTGGAACAAGACCTTATTACTCAAGGGAGTAATATGACAAAGTTATCCCTGCAAAATTGCAATCTTTAAAATCTGACCTGGCTGTGGTGATGGTTTCGAGGTTAAAAAAAGAGGTGGTAAGCTATTAAACTTGCCCATTTTGAGTATGGGGAAGGTTGTGGGAAACTCTTGGCATGGAAGACCAAACAAGATATTGCCAGAGGGAACATCAAAGAAGTTAACTGCGAAGGGATTCTACCAAAGAGGCCCACGGATATTGAAGAGGCTTTTCAAAAATACTTTGAAGGTTTTTATCGAGAGGACATAATCATCCAGGAGGAAACAATTAGGGCTTGGCTGGGCCGAGACCACCCAAATAAAATTACTGAGAATGAAGCGCTTAACTCAAATAGCCCGATAACAAGTAATGAGGTCAGGAAACGATTATTAGCACGTAAATATGGTAAAGCTGCAGGACCAAAACTGCCTGTGGAGCTATATAAGGTGCTTATGGAGGTTCTTTTTCCCGTTGTGGAGGAACTATTTTCCTATATTTTTTTAAAAGGCGGGAATATGCCACAATCTTGGAATGAAGCTACAGTAACATTGATTCTTAAACCTGCAAAGTCCCCTAGCTCTTGCGATTCATATCATCCCATCTCTCTACTTAACGTAGATTATACAATTTTTGCTAAGATCCTAGCTGAGAAATTGAACTGGGTAATAAGGGGGCTACTGCATAGGGATCCAAAAGGTTTTGTCTGGGGGAGAGGAATCCAAGATCTTACCTACAATCTGATAGGGGCAATCGACTTAGCAATGCTTCATAAAATGCCACTAGTCATCATTACCTTGGATGCCTCCAAGGCATTCGATAGAGGTAACTGTGCTTTTCTAAAATATATGTTGAGAGTATAAAATTTGGTGGAGAATTTTTGTACGACAGTCAGTTTGATTTATCAAACCCCAGTAGCTAGAATATTAGTGAATGGAAACCTGTCTGTTCCTGTGAAAATTCTGAGGGGCACAAGGCAAGGCTGTCCATTATCCCCGCTGCTTTTTAATTTATATATTGAGCCTCTACCGGGAAAGATCAGAAATATCCTCGGAATATCTCCTTTTAAATATAAGACTTGGGAAAGTAAGGTGGCTTTGTATGCCGATGATTTGACGGTATACACATCAGATTTAAATAATGCAATACCAATAATCTACAAGAAAGCTCAACAGTTTGGCCAGACCTCGGGTTACGAAATGAATGCAGCTAAGACTGAATGTATGGCCTGGAACCTAGATATTAGCCCCCATTTAATGAAAAAAGAAATAAGGTATTTGGGCATCATGGTTACGCAAAACATTGAAGACATTATAGATACAGATATAAACAAAATCAGTAAAGAAATACATAATTCTTTAAGAAGCTGGGTATATTTACCTCTAACGCTTATAGGTAGAGTAAATTTAATAACAATGATGGTTCTACCTAAACTTATTTTTTTAGTTCAAAACATCCCTCAGACATTTAAAGAAAAGGGATTGAAAAAACTCCAGGCAAAAATAAATAGGTTTTACTGGTCCCCTTTAAAATTATCTAAATTCACGAAGGGTCCTTCTCCAAAATGCTCGAAATGTCTCCAGCTCAAAGCAGACGATCTTCATATATTTTTAAGCTGACCTATGTTACATCGGATATCCATAATTAAAGGTATGGAAGCTATGTTTGGGCCTGGTATTAAGGTGAGCACAACTTTGGAATTTTTTAAGTTGTCACCATTTTATGAGTTAATGTCGCTCGATGAGAACAAGTTATTTTTTTTATTTAACTTTACTTGCAAGGAGAGAAATTTGTACAATTTGGGTTAAAAATACATCTCCGTTGCTAAAAGATTGCTTACCTTCTATTAATACACGATGAAACTGGACAGGACCTTAACCCCCTTCACTGCAGGGGTAATTCCCCCTTGGTGAGGGGAGAAGGGGGGGCCATGGCGCAGCGGGGCTCTTGACGAGCAGAGATCGTCATGAGTCACAGTGGAGCTGTGCTCATGATGAGCTGGGCTCATCACAACCCTGCCCACTGCTTAATTCTCCTTGCACAGGCGGGGAATCAATTGTGGGAGGGACACAACCGTTATGACAAGCCGAGCTCGTCATGAGCATGGAAGGAGTTAAAAAAAGAAGAGCAAGCAAAAAGATTTTTAGTTACCATGTGCAGAACAGTTGAGCACCCTTTAATAACAAAGGACATAATTTCCAATTATTATGCCTCTACACTGCAATACTTTACCCCTCTGGTTGTTCTGTAGGGTGCTTCGAGAGTGGATCAGAACAGACCGAATATGGGAAAGAGAGGCTTTGTGTAACGTGCATCCATCTAGATACCAAGCGCTTTATTCGGTGCCAATCAAGAGGGGGGCGGCGGAGAAATTTTAATTGCTCTGTGGTTATATGATGGCAAATGAGGACTAAAAAAATTATCCACCGATTTATTTAAACGTTTCCAAGTGTGTTATTTTCTCAATAAAGGAAAGTGTAATTCTGAGAATTTGAAGTTATGGTGGAATGAAACTGGATATTTATATTACTCAGAGTATTCTTCATATAAACTTGTTGTTGCTTAATAAATTATAGTTGACAGATTATTCAAGGTAATGATACTGGATGTGGCAAAGTGCAAAACCCCTCCCGCCATCACATCAGATTTCTCGGAAGCGCATCTTTCTTTTCCTTTGATTTCAGGACCTTCATTGTCACCTTTCCTTCTTCTTTTCTCACCCTTTCAAAATTAATTGCCAAATGTACCATTTAGTACGTAGTTGCCTGCACATTCTTTTATTTTCAATCATCTTTCTTTTGCCTTCACTCTCCTTGTAATCGCTTTCCCCATTCAAAGTACTGAATTAATACTTTATTGTTCAGTTAATCAAACCTTACAATATGGCACAATTAAATCACGATATAGCACATCATGAACAAATAACATTTTAAAAAACCATCTTGAAACAATTAAAATCCTTCATGATATATTCAAAGCTTCAAGGTACGAATAAGTTCTAAGGGCACCAATCTACAGTTATTACATTTCATAGATCTTATTACCCTTATTTAGACCCACTGTGCCTAGGGTTTCCTATTTATGCTTCTGTTGATTAAGCCACATTTTGATTTGTGCAAAATAGTCAGTCAGTGAAAAAACGTTATTTGTCATCAATTAAAATGCATAAAAGTACATAAAACACTGCCCTGTCATCACTAACGAGAGCTAGACATATAAGTTAAAAGTGTAGTTATTAAAATCCACTTGACAATTTAAAATTTCAATAACAAAACATACTTAAATATGCCACCTATTTTGGCCAAGATAATATTTCATCTGTGTCCTTTCTTATACAAATTCAATGCTATAATTAATATAGAACACTGTCCTTCTAAAGATCACAAGTTGTGTAAGGATTGGCAGCATTTTAGAGCTGCCCAGAGAAATGATGCAACTGTTGCATCATTTCTCTGGGAAGCTCTAAAACCCTGTTAATACTTGCAAAATAGTCAATAAAGTGCAACGTACCTTGATGAAAATCGCTGTCATCCTGATACTATATAATAATCATAGATAAAACCAAAATTTTTAGTGCGTTCAATCATTTGCCAAAGCTAATTATAAGTCTATCCAAAGAGGGGGTTTGGTCCTACTATCATCAGAAAGGACATTTTAAGCAATATATAAGACAAGAACCTGACCTGCTCTTCAATATTGCTGTTTTAACAATAAAACACTCTAAGACCTTTATCTCATTCGAATGGTCTTATTTAATTTATTTACTTTTTTGAAGCAGAAAACCCATTTAAATCAATAAGACATTGTGTGGCCATGTCTAATCAAACAATACTCTACATTATTACAACTGTGATCAGTGTTTGACATGAAACATACATTGTATACACCAAACAGACCAAATGAAATCATAAACATTGTGAATCAAGATTTTAACCCCTTCGCTGCTAAGCCTTTCATCACCCCCTTGTGCGGAGCTTTTTTTTGGCTATTTGGAATAGTTTCAGCTTATGCCCCTGTAACTTTTTGGCCATATAACGTATCCGCGCCAAGTTTGCGTCCTTTTCTTCCAACATCATGGGTATTCTAGGGGGTACCCAGGGTTTGTGAATTCCCCTGGAGGGGACCCAGAAATTTGCCAAAATATAGCAACATTTTGTTTTTTGGGGGGAAAATGGTAAAAAGGGCTACAGTTGAAAGCATCTGGTTGTGTCCTTGCAAATGGTATCAACAAAGAGGTTGTGAGGTTGGTATCACCATTTTCCCGCTTTCACGGACGAGCAGACTTTTGAGAGAAAACCAACAGTTTTTGACACAGTTTAGGCATTTTTCTGGGCAATAAAGGATCCTGTTAAGCTGTACATTTTAGTAAAGTAGACACAATTCTCAATTCAGCAAGGGGTTGTTTGTGTAGATCCTTCAAGGTTTCTTTAAAGAAACTAACAGTTGAATATAGGATCAATTGAAAAGTTGTTGAAAAAAACAGCCATTTGTGTCAACATTTCAACGTTTCCACTTGTAACTTCTTCTAAATATGACAGTTCATTGAAAGCAAGATACCGTTACATCTGCTGAACTTTTCTGATTGTGGGGATTTATAGGGCTTGTAGGTTCACCAAGAATCCGACGAACCCAGAGCCAATAACTGAGCAGTGTCTTGCAATGTTTTTTTTTTTTTTCACCGGGTATATAGCACATCATTTGGAAAAAAATATACATGGACAAATTGATATGAAAGATACCTATGTGTTTCTGAAATTGGAACAAAATATAAAAAATATAGAGATTAGAAACAGTAGAAATGTGCACATTTCCAAAATTGTGAGTACCCATACTAGTATGAGAATTATAGGTAATTTTTCAAAATGACTTCTTTTTTACACATTGTCTTTCATTTGGAAGGCAGAAATACAATGAAAGCCAATGAAGAAAATGGTACCTCACTTGTGTGGGTAGGCCTCGTGCCCGCAACAGGAAACGGCTCAAAACGCAAAGTGGACACACTTTATTTTTACAGTGAAAACTGGCCCTTTTTTGCAAAGTGTCTAGCTGTAGATTTTGAACCCTAGCTCTGCCGGCACCTAGGGGAATCTAGCAAACCTATAAATTTTTTAAAACTAGACACCCGGGGGAATCCAGGATGGGTTGACTTCTTTGGCTCTCACCAGGTTCGGTTACCCAGAATCCATTTAAATCTCTAAATTTTTTTTTTTTTTTAATTAATTTTTTAGACACCCAGGGGAATCCAGGATAAGGTGGCTTGACTGGCTCTCACCAGGTTCTATTACCCATAATCCCTTGCAAACCTAAAAATGTGTTTAAAATCAACATTTTCCTCACATTTCCATGGTGGAAAGTTCTAGAATCTGTGTGGATCCACAAAATTCCACCCACCCCGTGTTTCCCAAGGACTTCCAAGAAAAGTGGTACCTCACTTGAGTGGGTAGGCCTAGTGCCCGCAACATGAAACGGCCCAAAACGCAACATGGACACACCATATTTTCACAGTGAAAACAGACCCTTTATTTGCAAAGTGCCTAGCTGTAGATTTTGAACCCTAGCTCTACCGGCAACTTGGAAAACCTAGCAAACCTATACAGTTTTGAAAACTAGGCACCCAGGTAAATCCAGGATGGGGTGACTTGACTGGCTTTCACCAGGTTCTGTTACCCAGAATCCCTTGCAAACCTAAAAATATGTAAAAAAACACATTTTCCTCACATTTCTGTGGTGGAAAGTTCGGGAATCTGCGTGGGTCCACAAAATTCCTCCCACCCCGTATTCCCCAAAGCTTTCCAAGAAAAATAGTACCTCACTTCTTTGGGTAGGCCAAGTGCCTGTGACAGGAAACCTTCCAAAATACAACGTAGACACACCACATCTTCAAATTGAGAACGGACCGTTTTTTTGAAAACTGCCTAGCTGTAGAATTTGAACCCTAACTCTGCCAGCACCTAGGGAAACCTAGCACCCCGATACATTTTTGAAAACTAAACACCAAGGGAAATCCAATATGGTGTGACTTGATGAGCTCTCATCAGGTTCTGTTACCCAGAATCCTTTACAAACCTAATTTTTTTCCATAAAAACAACATTTTCCTCATATTTCTGTGGTGGAAAGTTATGGATTCTGCGTGGATCCACAAAATTCCACCCACCCCGCATTCTCCAAGGACTTCCAAGAAAAAAGGTACCTCACTTGTGTGGGTAGGCCTAGTGTCCATGACAGAAAACGGGCCAAAACGCAATGTGAACACAGAACATTTTCACAGTGAAAACTGACACTTTTTTGCAAAGTGCCTAGCTGAAGATTTTGAATCCTAGCTCTGCTGGCATCTAAGGAAACCTAGCAAACCTAGATATTTTTTAAAACTAGACACCCGGGGTAATATAGGATGGGGTGACTTGTCTGGCTCTCACCAGGTTCTGTTACCCAGAATCCCCTGCAAACCCTAAAATTTGTCACATAAACAAACACATTTTCATCTCATTTTTGTGGTGGAAAGTTATGGAATCTGCGTTTGTCCAGAAAATTCCACCCACCCGTGTTCCCCAAAGTCTTCTGAGAAAAATTATACCTCATGTGTTTGGTTAGGCCAAGTGCCCATGACAGGAAACGGACAAAAACGCAACGTGGACACACCACATTTTCACAGTAAAAACTGACCCTTTTTTTGCAAAGTGCCTAAGCTGCAGATTTTGAACCCTAACTCTGCCGGCACATAGGGAAACCAAGCAAACCTATCAATTTTTTAAAACTAGACACCCAGGGGAATCCAGGAAAGGGTAACTTGTTTGGCTCTCACCAGGTTCGGTTACCCAGAATCCCCTAAAATACTCAAAACTTGTTCAAACAAAACACATTTTCCTTCATATTTCTGTGGTGGAAAGTTCTGGAATCTGTGTGGATCCACAAAATTCCACCCACCAAGCATTCCCCCAAGTGTCCCGATGAAAATGGCACCACACTTGCTTGGGTGGTTCAGTACCTGTGACAGGCAAAGGTCCAAAACTTACTGAGGCAACATCAAAATTACTTTTCACAAAACAACCTGATTTTTGTCCCGGGGCTTGGCGGCCATCTAGGGAAACCTACCAAACCCACACATTTCTGAAAACTAGACTCCTGGTTGAGTCCATTAAGGGTTGGCTTGTGTGGGTTCCCCAACATTTCCCTAGCCAGAATCCCCTGCAAACCTCAAATTGTTTGAAAAAATTAGTTTTTTCTCAAATTTCTTTCTGAGAAAGTTGTATGATCACCGGGCTGACACAAATCTTCTACTACCCAGCATTCCTCCAGGTCTCCTGATAAAAGTGGTATCTTACATGTGTGGGTAGGCATAGCAGCTGCAACAGAAAATGGCCCAAATCGTACTGTGGAAACTTCAAAAGTACCTATAACAAAACTACCTGGTTTAGGGGGAGGGAAACTGGTTTTTTGGCCCCGGGCTTGCTGCCATCTAAGAAGCCTATCAAACCCACACATTTCTGACAACTAGACACCAGAGGAAGTCCAACGAGGTATGGCTTGCCTGGGGGCCCCCAACTTTTCCCTACACAGAATCACCTGTAAACCTCAAATTTAGATGAAAAAAACCCATTTTCGACATATTTTTGTGTGGAATCACCGTGCCGGCACAAATGTCCTACCCCACAGCATTCTCCTTAGTTTCCCGAGTAAAATGTTACCTCACTTGTGTGGGTGTCCAATGCAGAATTGGCTAAAAATGCATTTTTGAAAAAATTTAGCGCTTAGAATTGTCTGTGCTATACCCTAAATCCCTATATTTTGGGCTCTTCTCAGTCACAGGCCCTTGCCCTACCCACACAAGTGAGGTATCATTTTACTTGGGAGACTGAGAGGAACGCTGTGGGGTAGGACATTTGTGCCGGAAACAGCAAATGGCCCAAATCGTTCTGAGGAGACTTAAAAATTACCTATAACAAAACTATCTGGTTTTGGGGGAGGGGCCTGGTTTTTTGGCCCCGGGCTTTCCGCAATCTAAGGAACCTACCAAACCCACACATTTCTGAAAACTAGAAAACAGGGGAGTTCAACGAGGTGTATGGCTTGCATGGATCCCCGAACATTTCCCTACCCAAACTAACCTGCAAACCTGAAATCTTGCTGAAAAAACAACATTTTCCACATATTTTTGTGTGGATTACAGTGTCAGCACAAATGTCCAACCCCACAGCATTCTCCTTAGTTTTCCGAGTAAAATGTTACCTCGCTTGTGTGGGTGTCCAATGCAGAATTGGCTAAAAACACATTTTTGAAAAAATGTAGCACTTAGAATTTTCGGTGCTGTGCCCCTAAATCGCTATGTTTTGGGCTCTTCCCAGTAACAGGCCCTTGCCCTACCCACATAAGTGAGGTATCATTTTACATGGGAGACTGAGAGGAATGCTGTGGGGTAGGACATTTGTACCTGCATGGTGATTCCCACCAAAAATATGTGGAAAATGTGTTTTTTTCAGCTAAATTTGAGGTTTGTAGAGCATTCTGGGTAGTGAAACATTGGGGGATCCACACAAGCTATACCTCGCTGGACACCTTTGTCTAGTTTTCAGAAATGTGTGGGTTTGGTAGTTTCCCAAGATGGCTGCCAAGTCCGCGGCCAATAACCCAGGTGACCCCCTTGCAAAACCAGGTTATTTTGTGATAGGTCATTTTGTTGTCTCCTCAATACGTTTTGGGTCCTTGTCTGTCGCGGGTACTTGACCCACCCACGTGAGTGAGGTATCATTTTTATCAGGAGACTTGGGGGAACACTGGTTGGTAGGAATTAGTGGATCCATGTAGATTCCAGAACTTTTCCAGACACAAATTTGAGAAAAAAGTTATCTTTTTCAGCTAAATTTGAGGTTTGCGGAGGATTCTGGGTAGGAAAATGTTGAGAGACCCATGCAAGCCATACCTCGCATGACTCCCCTGGGTGTCTAGTTTTCAGAAATGTGTTGGTTTGGTGGGTTTTCTTAAATGGCGGCTGACCCCGGGGCCAAAACCTCATGGGACCCCGTGCAAAACCACGTTGTTTTGTGATAGGAAATTTTGATGTTGCCTCAATAGGTTTTGGGCCCTTGCCCTTCGCGGGTACTACTTGACCCACCCACACAAGTGAGGTACCATTGTTCTCAGAAGACATTGGGGAATGCAGGGTGGGTAGAACTTTCTGGATCCACACAGATTTCAGAAATTTCCATCACAGAAATGTGAGGAAAATGTGTTTTTAGGACAATTTTTGAGGTTTGCAAGGGATTCTGGGTAACAGAACTTGGTGAGATCCAGACAAGTCACCCCATCCTGGATGTCCCCGGGTCTCTAGTTTTCAAAAATGTATAGGTTTGCTAGGTTTCGCCTGGGTGCCGGCAGAGCTAAGGTTCAAAACCTTCAGCTAGACTCTTTGCAAAAAAGGGTCCGTTTTCACTGTGAAAATGTGGTGTGTCCACGTGCGTTTTGGGCCATTTGCTGTCACAGGCACTAGGCCTCTCCACACAAGACACAAGTGAGGTACCATTTTTCTTGGACCCCTATGGGGAATGTGGAGTGGGTGGAATGTTGTGGATCCATGCAGAGTTCAGAACTTTCCACCACATAAATGTGAGGAAAATATGTTGTTTTGACAAAGTTTGAGGTTTGCAAGAGATTCTGGGTAACAGAACCTGGTGAGAGCCAGACAAGTCACACCATTCTGGATTCCCCTTGGTGTCTAGTTTTAAAAAATTTACAGGTTTGCTAGGTTTGGGCCCACAATATACTGGTAGGCACATTGCTAAAAAAAGTTGGTTCCTAGTGTACTTTCTGCCACCCCAGGGGGGAATCGGGGGAGGGGCGTTTGCCCTGATATGCCTCCAAGGGGGGCAGAAAGACGGTGGCTAATTTTTGTGCTGGTGGGAGCATTGGAATGCCCATTTTGGCAGCCCCCACGCATAAAGTAAGCCAGCGTAATCACTGGTGCCTAGTGGGCTTTCTACCCTCCAGGTGGCAGATCAGGAGCCACTGCCCCATCTGCCCTACTGGGGGGTGGAGGAAGATTGGAATTTCTCTGGGGGGGTAGGGGTATTGTCATGCCCATTTTGGCCAGCCCCTACCCCTACAAGAATAAAAAAAACATGGCTTCTAGTGGACTTTCTACCCCCCTGTCTGGGCAGCTAGGGGGCTACAGCTCCCATCTGCCTCCCAGGGGGGCAGACAAACTGTAATTTTGAGGGGGGCATTGCCATGCCCATTGTGGGCAGCCCCCGCCCTAATTTAAATTGGCCAAAGAAAATTCCCTGGCATCTAGTGGGCTTTTTACCCCACCCCGAGGGGCAGATTGGGTGCTACTGTCCCATTCTTCCCCCCATGGGGGGTGGAAAGGCTGTCAGTAGAGGGTGGGGGCATTGGCATGCCCGTTTTGGGCAGCCCCTACCCTAATTGAAATTTCCCCCAAAACTCCCTGGCATCTAGTGGGCTGTAATTGTGGTGGGAGTGGGGGCATTGGCATGCCTGTTTTGGGAAGCCCCTACCCTAATTATATATGGCAACAAAAAAATCCCTGGCATCAAGTGGGCTTTCTGCCCCCCCCTGGGGGGCCAGAAAGGTTGTCATTTTGGCAGGGGAGAGGAGGCATAGGTGTTCCCATTTTGGGCTGCTCCCACACTAATTACATATGCCAACAAAAGAATCCCTGTCATCAAGTGGGCTTTCTTCCCCACAGGGGGCAGAAAGACTGAATATCACCAATTTGTTTGGGGGGAGCAAAGGCCCTTGCCCAAAGGGCCACTCCCCCCTCCCTGGTGTCTAGTGGGTGGATCCCTGGTTGGGGATCGCCCTCCTGGGGTGGGGATCCACTGGGGGAGGGGCCCGTTAGAAAGGGAAGATTCTTCCCTTTCCAATGATACCTCTCCCGTCTTTCTGCGTGCTTAGGGGGCTGAGATATTACCCTGAGCACGTAGAAAATGAAACTGAAATTAGCATTTCCGTTTCTGTGAAATGATGTCAGCGTGACGTGCGCGTTGATCGTCATTTCACAGAAACGGGGAGGCCTCAGGAGCTGGGGAAGCTCTTCCCCAGCTCCCGAGGATACAGGGGAGAAAAAGAAATCCCTCTGGTGCCTGCGCCAGAGGGATTTCTGGTGCCATGTGCCAGGACGGCTGGGAGCCGTCCTGTGCACACAAGAACCGTGGGGCAGGACGGCTCCCGGCCGACCTGCCCACCGTAAGGGATTAAACGAGTCGAGTAAATTCATACCAAAACAGCCAATTGTCCTAATGTGAATACAACATTTTTCAAAACAAACTGCAATGGCTGTAAAGCTACTGGGCATACATTTAGGCGTCTAGCGGGCATGAATCAATTATAGCATAATGCTCAGCATAGACAGTTGTCATTTAATAAACCCAGTAGGGGGTTAACACCGATGCTTTTCGAGTTCCTATATCATTTTGAGGGTTCTCTTCCGGGCTTGAGACTGGATGATCTGGAAAGATAAGTTCCAGAAATGTTTCAGTAAAGTTACACAATATCGCTATCAGTGTTATTTCAGCTACGCATTGCTCCTAAATAGTGAAAAATATACCTGAATTTCCAAAATCGGGTTGTCTTTGAGACAAAAGCTGATTTTCAGTGATGACTGGGGAAAAAATATTAATAGGATCTTTTCAGCTACTGGATTTTTTAAAGATTGATTAATTCAGTTAATGAACAACGAGACATGTTGATCTTACATTCTGTTTGTTTTTAAGAGTCCGAGGAGAAATGGCGGAGACGCGTGCCTATTTTCAACAAGCCTATCTAGTGCTATTCTACATAATAATTCTGTAAGAAAGGGAAAAAAAGTGCTGTGTGTTTATGAATGGCATCTTTTAGAAAGGAATCAAGTAAGTGCGAGCACAGCATTGTGCACTTACGTGGTGCAGTATCATTGAAAGATGAGGCCGTGTGGGGATTTTATAGCCGGATATGGTTTGTTCATAAAAATTTCTCCGGGGGAAGCAATGTTCTTCCTGACTGTGGATGGATGTAAACATTAATAATCAACACGGGAAGTGCACTTGGTGAGTTATTGCCCCAAACCTTTACTTACCCATTAGGATCACACTAGCTATGTATGATTCCTTTCTCTATGTGCTAAACTGAGAATTGCCAAACTTTATTTCTACAGGCAACTCTTATGCAGTATTACACAAGACAAGGCATCACATCCACATAATGTCTATTTGGTCGCGATTGATGGAAGTCGTCTATCCTAGAGCTCGCTTTACACCAATTGTTAATATTGTTGATATATCATTTATCTTGCCCACCTAAATTGTCTAAAAAAACTCAATTTCTTCACCTACGTCTCAGTCTGATTCCATTGAAAGCATAAAAATACAGCTTCCTGACAGGAACTCAGGCAGTTCTATGTCGGGCTGTCATTTATCAACAGAGACCCAACAACATATTATCCTTGTGTGCACTAACCTCACCACCCCACGAAACTTCTGGCTAGTACCAATCTTCAACTGGCTGAATATTAGAACTTGCAAAGCTACACTGGAGGAATGCTTAAAAGGGGACTGGTGCCATTTGTGCCCAAGATTTTAAAAATATATAAAAGTAGTTACAATGATGCTGAGTGCTGTAGCACAATAGTACTTTTATTTTTATCAGCCTTTGCTCTGGGCTAAATGCATTTGGCATTTAACAGTGTCAATACAATTGTGTATCAAATGGGTATGCATCCGTTGCTATTGACTTGATTGCACTTGCACTCATACCAGTTGGCTTTTAATGAAACCTGATAAACTGGGGAGTTTGCTTCTTTTAGCATTTGCATTTTAAGCGATGTTCTTGACTAAATTCAGCTGTTTTTGGTAAATTTGGATGAGAAAAGGACTTTTGGTTTATATCGCACTTGCACTTTAATTAGTTTATTAGCTTAATACATATAGCGAATCACAAGGAGACTATGAATATGCTAGTGTGGTTTGATTTTTTAAATCATATTTTCTTATTACATTTGTAGTGGGTGGTTTTGCAATGATTTTGATTAATCATGTAAAATATAGGATCTTTGAATCTTTGATCCTTGTTCAATCTGGGGGTCTCTAGTTGGCAATGGTATTCACTTTTGTCCAAATAGGGACCCTTACTTCTAAGTCAGGATAAGGGGATTACACTATTTAATAACCCCTGCTCACCCCCTTGGTAGCTTGGCACGAGCAGACAGGCTTATCTTAGAGGCAGTGTGGTAGGCATTTGTGAATATACACAGTAATACAGTGGAAACACTAAAGATGGACACAACACAGGTTTTATAAAAAATAAGTATTATTTACATAGACTTCACACAAGACCACAAATGACAAAAATCCGCAATACTACACTTAAGATTGCTTAAATCATGATAAAAGTTACTTAGTTCAAGTTGATGATAAATGCGACAAAATTCTCAACAAAGTACCTGGATGCGTAACGCAAAGTAAATAAAAGGCTTGCAAAAGGGGAGATGCGTTGGTTCCATGATCCGGGGGAGATGATGCGTCGTGCCTCAATGCTTGCGCAGAGTAGGGGATGCGTCGTAATCCTTAACGGTGCGAAGGCAATGCGTAGATTCTCGGCCTGCGGGCCCGTTGCGACGCGCAAGATGGCATCTTGATGCGATTCAATGATCCGGTTGCGATGCGAGAAGATGATGCGGCGATGCGATGATGATGCGTAGACGCCCTGGCAGCCTTGCGACGACACTGGAGCCATGACAGGCCCTGCGACATACTTCTCCGGTGATGCGATGGTGACTCTCTCGATGGCGACACGCTTCTCCGGGGATGCTACAGCAGGCAGCTTCGATGAACACACGCTTCCAGGGAGATGCGGCAAAGGCTCACTTCTCTGGCAATGCGACGATTTCAGCTGCAGCACGCTTCCAGCAAACACACAAATGTCTGGAGTTGAGAATTCCCAGCAAAGAAATTCAGAGGGGAGCTGGAGATGAAGTCTTTTGTCCCTGAGACTTCAGCAGGAGGCAAGCACAGTTCAAGCCCTTGGAGAATATTCTGTAGATTATGAAAGTCCTTTAAAAAGTTCCTTCTCCTTTCCTTGGCAATGAAGAAACCACTGCAGGCCAACCCAGCAAACAGTACACTGGCAGAGGGGCAGTAAAACTCCTGCAGCTTCCTTGGTTCTTCTCCTCGGCAAAAGGTTTCTTGTTCCAGAAGTGATCTAATTTCTTGGGATCAGGGTCCCAATATTTATACCCCAATATCTTTTGTTTTCTGAAGGCAGAGAGGCCTCTGCCTAGTCCAAACCAGTTCCTGAGCACTTTATTTACATGACTCTCTCCTTCCTTTCACGGTGCAGGGCAGAGACATCAGACAAGCCACAGGAGGTGGAGCCAGCAATGTAGAGGGAAGGCCCAGCCCTATTCAGGTCCCAGGTGCAATTCCTCCCTCACATCTAGATGCAGATCTCTCTATTCACCACTGGGCTGCCCCAGCCTGTCTCCTGGAATAACCCCAGCCCTGTCACTCACAAACCCAGGCAAGGAATACACAACCTAGTAGAGGCAGGCCTGGACATTTAGGCAAAAAAATACCTACTTTCTAAAAGTGGTATTTTCAAACACAGAATATTAAAATCAACTTTACTAAAAGATGGATTTCATCATTCTGAGTTCAGGCATACTAAATTCGAGTTTCTCCCATGTTCCCTGAGTCCGTTAGGATTATAATAATGTAATAATCTAACTGCTCATTCTAGTCTATGGAGAACAGGTATCCTTCAAGAGTGAACAACAGAAATGGCTGTAATTCACTATTAGGACATGCTACACACATCAGAGCATGCCCTACCTTATACTTACAATGCACCTTGCCCTTGGGCCTAACATAGGGGTGTATAATATAAAGTAAAGGGAAGGTTTAGCGACTGGCAAGTGGGTGCGCTTGCCAAGTCGACATGGCAGTCACAGACTGCACACAGACCTTGCAATAGCAGGCGTGAGACACACTATAGACGCTGCTTCTGTGGGTGGCACAACCAGTGCTTCAAGCCCACCAGAAGCATTTGATTTAAAAGCACTGGGCACACATGGTGCACTGTACTAGGGGCTGATAGGTAAATCAAATAACTCAATCATGGAATCACCAATTAGTTCATCCATTTAACATAGGGAGCACTTGCACTGTGGCACTGATTAGCAGTGGCACAGTGCCCAAAGCATAAAACCTTTTTTACAGAGACAATGGTCCCTAAAACAACCAAGTAAATTCAATACAAATAGACTAAATAGTTCTATATTGATGTCCAGCCGGACAGTTTTATTACATTAGATGAAAAATTCGTATCAAAGTTTTAAAAGATATAAGTGGGACACCAGCCGGTGCCCGACTCAACACACTCCACCAAGGGGAGACATACAACACAAATTTTGTAGGCAAAACAAAAAAGCAGTCTGGTTGGCATAAATTATATACAGACTATTCATAAACTACACATATGCACACAAAAATACCAATAGATTAGTGACATTTGCGTATATTGTCGACGACGTTTCAAACTTCAATTAATTAAGAGTTCATCTTCAGGACTATTGATCCTTTGCCTATTTTCAATGGCTAACATAATTACGCATACCAATGGTACAGTTGTAAATTAGCATAGAATTAGACATACAAATATACATAAAGAAGAGAAAAAATAAAACAAATTATTAGAAAAAAGTTATTAGAAGAATGGCATGTAAGTACTCACAGCTTTGATTATATTAATCCAAAACACTTTACTAAAAGCAACTTTTCATTGACTGTGTTGTAGGTGACTAATAACACCAACCCATGCAACCCATGTGACATGGTTCATAACCTAGACGCAAAATTTAGCAAAAATCTGAGCACTTTAGAACGACCTCCTTATATACAGGGGGACTATCAACTAAAAAGCACTATGCAACCCGTGTTTTAAGTAGAATAGTTCACATGCAAGGGAGCTATAGTCTTATTATGCTCTAACACTATGTGGTATTCACGCACTGGATTTGTAATAATACAGGGCTGGCACTTACCAAGCCCGTCAAGCTGATAGAAAACCCACGAGTGGTTTAGGGTAACTTGGATTACCTGTAAGTTAAAGTGACTCAGTTATATGCCTATTATATCGCTGTATAGAGACGGGGGTCGGTTGATTAAGTAGGCTTACCGAATTACGTGTTGCCTGTTGGAATGTATAAGCAGTGGCACCGCCGATTAACACGGTCCTCTATAGAAGTCCGTTAAAATTAGATCATAATCCTAGGGAGGCAGCGAATGAAAAATATAAGCAACCACAGCCATAACGTGCGAGTCTGCAACTTATTACGACGCTGCACATATTGCGCTTACCGATAGCAAGGCAGGAAACGTCCACAGTAGGGATTCGATTTCCAGAAAGGGTTGTTGCCCTGGAACCAAAGGAATTACACATGAAACCAACGGTTCTGATGTATTCTAGTCTGGAGAGCCGGCCTGCAAGGCGAGCTGAAACTCACCCGGGCTTGAAAAATCGCGGCTCCTCGATGGGAATCAGTTCTGCATACAGCTGACAACGCGCTGGGAATTGAAACGCTGCGCATGCTCACTTAATATTAGAAACGGGCAAATGGTGTGTCAGATGCAATTATGGCGGCCATTTTGGAGTGGTTTAAAACGCTAGGATTAAAATAAGTCTCAGCGAACTACTAAGTCTAATCTGTGCCAATAAGGTCAGTTACTTATATAACCCAGTTAATAATCTGGTATTTCCTACATTTTGTATCATTATTAAGCAGAATGGTTTTAAAGTACAACAAGCCAAAACAAGGTGCATAAATTATAAGTGCAATGTACTCCTTATATTACAGAGGAACTTGTCTAACGTTTGTAAAAAGACATTTCTGCCATTAACCAACATACATACAGTCTGGAAAGCAAGAGGCGATCTTACTCTCAATTGTAAATTGATGGAACAGACCTTAACTAGGCAAAGCATAAAACCAGCAAAAACATATCAAAATAGAGGAGCAATCCATCAAAATGGAAGGGAGACTCACGCCAATGATGCCAGGTCTAACAATCCTCATATGGAAGAGACATTGCCAAGGAACATTGGAATTATGAATCAGTGCCCTCTTTTTCCATGGTTCCCTCATATCAGATTTCTCCGTTATCAGACTCTGGCACCTTGAACACCCTTTACACATAGACCCATATTTAAAATGATATCCTACATCAGCTGTAAAGATATGATTTACTGCCTGAAAAGCAAGGCCTTGCTCATTGTGCCACAAATTAAATAAAGTCACTTGTTAGCACTGCTACTGATTAAGCCTCGCTCATAGTTGTGGATATAGAACTGTGACCTAATCCAGGATTAGAAGTAATGAACTGATTGCACAACTTTACTTAATAAAAGTACTTCAAGAAAGCTAGTAAAGATTTCAAAATGATTAAAAGAGGAATTCTGTAAGTCACAAATGCTACATTGAAGACTGTACATAGTTGCACTCTTAGATGTAAATAATAGGTGTTGAAGTTAACACGTTCAGTGGCATTTGTTGAATTGCCCTTTTATGAGTAATACGATATGTCTAGCGGAAGCTCACCACAATGTCATTCATCTTGTTCTTTCTAAAAGCGATTTATTGCAAAGAATTTAAAATGAATTTGCATCAAAATCCCATCTGCAAGTACACTCGTATGTTATGTAACCATGGATGCATATATGTTTATATTTGGTAAATATTTGTTCGGGGGGGGGGGGGGTAAAATTCATCTTTATTTCTCAAAATTATAGTTAAAAAAATGCATTCCATGGTTATTACACCCTGGCTGCTTTTGAAAATCATCCAGAATTAGTTTTCAAAGTGAATCAATTTATTTTCTGTGTTGGCAATCCAGCGGAAAAATTGCAAAATCAATTTTCAACATTTCCCTGTTTGTAAATTATTAATGATACAGGGCCTCTCATCAAAATCTGTTTGCTGCATTTCTTATCACAAAGACGGTACAAAAGATTACAAATGTTTTCCAACTTTATGTGTCAGAATGGGATTAGGAGAATCTTAAAAAAGAGCAAACAAATTGTTGAACAGCAGTGTCAATGATTGTCTCTTTTCCTGTGATGTTATTAATTTTGCTCTACATTTATTATTTTTACATTCTGTTGCATGCAAGTTTAACATGAGTAAATGAACACACCTGAATAGGACGGGGAAAGAACCAGGGGTCATATTGTCATGGCAGGCAAAATGAAAATATCGCCGCTTTTGCGGCCGATTTCGGCCGCAAAGCTGCGATGATTTCATCGCTCTATTAGCAAACTGTCGCTAACATCAGTAAGCGACAGCTTTTAGGTGATAGCGAGCGGTTTGGTACCCGCTTTGCATGTCAGCGATATTTATCGCTAATGACATGCAAAGTGGACTTACCCAACCAGTTAGTGACTGAAAGCAGTCGCTAACGTCGCTATCGCCTATTAGCAAGGCAGGCGTAGCGATAATAAAATGTGCGCTACGCGCGAATATCGCTAAAAACTAATGCCTGCTGTTAATGCCTGAATAAAGCTGGTTTTCCAGCGATATTCACGCATTTTGCCGCTATCACCGGATATTTTATCACATTGGAGATAAACGTTGCTAATAGCACGTTATCTCTGCGATAAAATCCAGCGATGCTTGGCGATAAAAAAAAATGTTGCTATGCTTCTTTAGCGATAAATATCGCTACTTGTTGATAATAAGTGCTGTGGCTCACTGGTTAGAGGCGGCAGACCCGGGAGCAGAAGTCGGCCTGGGACCAGGGTTCAAATCCCGACGCGGCAGGGTCGTGGACCAGTGTCAGCAGACTCGACAATTCTCACCTACTCTAACCAGGGATCACACTTGGCAACTCTGGGCATTAGCTTGCCTCATCTCCACAACGGCCCCATCAACGCTGGGGATGCCTGGCTCCACCTTGGGGATTCCCAGTAGGGACCATCCCACAGGGAAAGCCAGGACGGGTTCCCCAGCGGTATACAGCGCCGGGACGCCCCTTTGCTGGGGCAGCTGTGCGCTTTACAAGTATACAACATTTACATTTACATATGCCCTCTTGTTTTTTTTAGGATTTGCGAGCCATTTTTTAATTGGTACTCTCTTGGGGCTAGCGAGAATGTAGAATGACTTTGTAGTTTCCACTGACAGGTGGATAAATACAAAAACCGAAACTGAAATATTCAATTCCCATCATGTGCTCTCCTGGGAATGACCACTGACAGAGGACTTTAAGAAGCAAATATGAACCCAAATATTCCTGCACCTTGATGTCACAAGTCTCATCACTATAGAGCAGCATTATGCATGTGCATTTTTAGGCAATTGATGGCACATACAGGCCTGAACATTTGTTGCATCTCAAAGTTTTTTCAAGAAGCATGATGAAACTTTATGGGACTATGACAGCCCTTCTTTGATACGAGACAGAACTTTAGCATTATATGATAGCACTTTGGGAGTTAAGATGGAAATTTTAGGGAATTTGATGCACTTCTTGATCATCTAAATGTGATGCAGTTCTTGGGCATATAATGTCAATTTTAATGGTATGCTCCCATTGAGAACATCAGTAGGCCTTGACTAAAATTTAACCTTTTTTGTCACCATCTAATATATGTCGTTTTTAGCCCTCCGCCCTGAAGCAGCATTTTGTTCTACCCTCGTAATATGCCTTGATTGTATGCAATTTATGGCCTTAAACCATGAACTGCAATCCCTATGAGAAGGGATCTTGTTCTATATCTTTGTTAGGCTCAGGCCATTAGTCTTGGCCTTAGGCCTCGACCTGTAGTACAGGACAGAGGGCAGATGGCATGGCTTTTTGTTGTGGCTTATTTTGAGTTAGGTGCTTTCTATGAGGCCTATTCATTAAAAATAAATGTAATAATTAGGGCAGAGATTTCTGCCTCTGCCTGAACGTATTTTAATGTTTTGTTCCAAACTCACCAAAGCTCCCATGTAGTATGACTCAAAAACTGCACGAGGCGCAGGTTTCTGGTCATACTAGTGTGAAGTCTAAAGATAAGTGAGGGACCCCTTAAGAATATCAAAGGAAGTGAGGTACAGACCTTAGCAACAAAACAGTTCCTTTGGTTCTAGTGTGGTATTGAGTACAATAGTCAAACAAACTTTAAAAAAACAAATTTTCCACAATATTAAAAATTCCTATGAAATTGTTCCATTTATTCACAAAATATAAAAAGAAAGGAAAATTAACACCTTTCCATCATACAAATCATTAAAAACATTTCATATTGTACATTTCATAAAAAACATTTTTCTTTCCACCAATATTCCAACTTTAACACACAAAGACTCAAAAAAATACGATTTTCCAATTTCTAATTATGACCAGCATAAAATGAAGAGACAAAATGACAGTACGACATAACCCTTTGTCAATTACTAATACACAATCCAGACAGATTGTAATAAACCTCCTGATCAATGTTTTGAGTTTATCAACATTCCACCAGGTAAAGTTAGTCGTTGAATTGTGTTAACCCCAACGTCGACGCGTTTCGATGGTATCTTGCTTATACTCCCATCTTTATCAAGACCAAAAATATTTCTGTCTCCTGTTCTTATGTTCCAAATATTTGTTTTCTTTAATCCTTCATTCTTAGTTCGAGTATCTCGCTATTTTCGCACGTTAATTTGATTTTTGGTAACTTATTCCTGGTTTCTCACTCGTCGTTAAATCTGATGAGACTTTCCAAACTGATTTCTGAGATGTATTCATGGGGTCTTTTTATTGACAATGCTCCCCTTCTACAGGTTCGGTTTGTGTTTTACGCTGATTATTTCACTGTAATGCTTTTGTGAAGCGGTATCGCAGCTTGTTTTCTGGGCTCTTGTAACACGGCTATATTAAATGTACCATCGCTCTCCTTCGTGGCCTTTAATATCGGTAAACCCCTCCTGCCGCTTCACCTCCAGTCAATTCCCAATTCGAACACCATTACATTGAAAGAATCAGCGTAAAACACAAACCAAAACTGTAGAAGGGGAGCATTGTCAATAAAAAAAAAACAGGAATATATCTCAGAAATCAGTTTGGAAAGTCTCATCAGATTTACCGACGAGTGAGAAACCAGGAATAAGTTACCAAAAATCAGATTAACGTGCGAAAATAGCGAGATTCTTCATCATGCATATTTCCTTCTGCCCCTGGTCCTGGAAAATCTATTACAAATGGCACCCACACTCCCACATTTGGGTCTGCAGACATGGCAATGCCACCCAGAGGAAAAAAATAACCATCTCTATCCAGCTTCAAGTTCAGATTGATATTTGAGTCACCAACATATCTCTAAACTAAAATCTAACAATACCTATACTATGTTGTACAACTTCCTGGAGAAAAGTTCTCAAACATAGAGGACAGATTTACAATAAATAGGAAAAAATCACAAACAATCGAGTGGCCTCTTTTTCATGCAAATTTGGTGTTCATGCATGTCCTATTGGCTCGGTTCAAAGCTCCATGTTAGACTTTTAGCGGAAAAATTAACTTCCGCTGACCCCTTCTTTGAACCATTTCCATTAATTTCTACAAATTCGACAGTGTACGGGATTTCGTTTCTTCGTGGCAACATTTGTGTAGGTTTGTCATAAGTTGTTAAATATAGTTGCAGAACAAAATGTTAATTATATCATGAACTACTGGTGTGAAGCATTAATACAGCATTACTATTGCTGATTATGTAACATATATATGTATAAGCGAGTTCATTTAATAAAATATGTAATATATATTTATGAATAAATGTTTTGCTATATATATGTGTGTGTGTGTGTGTGTGTGTGTGTATATATATATATATACAGTATATATATATATATATATATATATATATATGCACATATATAGAAATACACATATATAGATATATATAGATATAGATAAATATATAGTTATACAAATAGATGGAAAATGGATGAGAGGTTATTTATTTATGTCTATATATGTCCATGTATTTGTGTGTGCTCTTATTTTATATGAATATATGTATGCGTGTGCCATTGATATCTCATTAATATGATACTGGTTAATAGCTGTAAAATGAAATACGAGAAAGAGCCGAACATGAGCAGCACTGGGAAGTATCCTGGGAAAATAAAATGCATGAATCCAATAGGGTTCGCGTGTATGGCACCGATTTTATGTTTCTGCGCATTTGGCTCTAATTTCTTTTGAAATTATGCTAATGGATTCTGCTAAACTAAAAGCAGCATCGATTTTCCCGGGACTCGTGTGTTTCTGTTTGGCATATACGTATGTTGGTCCTCCCAAGCCGCTCTGCATCAACAAGTCTGAAAAAACATAATCCTTCAGGAGCGTATCATAAACCCTCTTTAATTTCCTATGAAGGATTACAGCGAGTGTGCTTTTAATATAATGATGTCAGCAGTGGGTGATAAACGTGCATTAGGCAGTGCAAACGGCTGATTATCTGCCAGGGTAAATCTTTTTACTTTGGAAATAGCGATTTGAAAGGCCCCCTGTTGTTCCCGCTGAAAATCCATGTTGACACTGGGCTCTGTCTGCTGGCCTTCTCTCAGAGGGAAGCCCTTACCGGGCCCTTGCTGTGTGTGACATCTCTTTTCCCCATGCCACCATGTCTTTTCCACACATGCACTAAATGGCATGGACTGCGCAGAACAGCTGATGCACAGCTTAAGGCCTGAAATATGTGCAGAAAGGCACGATTTGCGAAGAGAGAGATAGCGGATTATAGGATTACATTACAGTTCTGCCTGTGCACGCGGCTGGCTTCGTAGCCAGTAATGTCAGCCCAGGTCGTTTGTATTAACACCATTTTTCCACACGGGGGAAATAGGTAGAAAGAACTGCGAGTCTGTTTTTTTTCCTCACAGTTTGTACTCTTTATTTTTTTCACAGTGATTACTAGTTTTAATTGTACATTTCCACAGATTTCAACGAATCTCACTGAAGGACTGGTGGCATTCCGCTCCGAGCCCAAACCGCGAGATTAACCCTAGATGTGATGCTTGCTATTCTCATTCTCACCAGGTGTTTGTTCTGCGTGAAGTGTGTTTAATGTAACGACGACTCCATTTCCAAGCAGGCCTGGATTGCATCAGGATAATATTGCACGCGAGTGACGGAGACTGCGTTATCTGATACAGTATAGCACTTAAACATGTTTTGGTATTCAGTTTCATATTTTTGTTTATTTTTAAACAAATGAATCGAAACACAGATGGCCTTGCCCGATTTCAGGCTGCCGTGGTTTTAGAGCACGCTGGCTTTACCAGCAAAGTGCCCGCGCTTTTGCTAAATGGCCTGTCAGCATTAAAACGAGTTTCTTCCCGGAACCGCTTTTCAATAAAGAACGTGAACACTGTCAATTTCAGGGAGAGTTTAAACTGTACACTTTTGCATAATTGTGTCTGTTTTTAAAGGGGAAAAGGTCACTATCTACTGCAATCATGAAAAGGTCAGATGAAAGGTTAGATTTTAATAAAAAAGCTATTTAGGTGAAGCTTCATATTTTTTAATCGACACTCGAAAGCCATTTACTAAATAAAGAACACGAGCATACAAATTAATCTCAGAATTATCTGCGTAACTATCGATTTTACAGTCTGTCTTTTATCGAGATATGTGTCTCCTCTGCAGAGTTAGACGCTTGTGTGTTTTTTGTATCTGTGTAAACTTAGGTTACAAGAAATCACAGCCACCTTATGAACATCCAAGACTCTTCCAAATATGCCTGGCATTTGTTTTGTGCAACATACTGCAGCACTGCTTAACTTTATCTGGCATCAATGTCACATGGTTGTTTGAAAGACCCATTATCTCCATTTCCTCTCATATTTCACTATGTGCTAATCAATATGGCGGCCTCACAATATCATGGTACATTTTCTAAAAATAGATATCACATGAGATTTAAGCCGGTCCTTTTTGTTCAACGGCTGTCACTGGCACTCTGTTTAAAAGTATGCTTCAGTTTGTAGCTCATAAATTAGATGGTGAACAGTGAGTATTTAAGAAAGAGACATATATTCTTGACTTCAATTAAAATTTACAATCTGCTATAGTGCGCTTATTGCCCCACTGTGATTTTTACATTAGTCATAGAACTTGGAATCTAATGCATATTGAGAGCAAGTGGACACTGATTCGTCTTGCTGACTCTTACTGATGTCTTTGTATTGTAACTTGCGATATATAGATAGATAGATAGACAGGCGCAGTGCGTCCATTGGGGCGTGGGGGCCTAGCCCCCCCCGCTCACAGCTCCCTTGGCATCTTTGAACTTAAGTAAACTGATTCAGTTTACTTAAGTTCAAAGACGCCAAGGGAGAACTGACAATCATGTCAGTCAGCATGACATCGGACCGCCCACCCCTTCAGAGTATGAAGGGGGTGGGCGGTCTGACGTCATGTTGACTGACATGATTGTCAGACCAGTGGGGTGCAACAGGCAGCAGTACAACACAAGTGCGCATGAGTGGGGACGGAGGGCGAATTTTCGCACAGTGCCCACTCATGCGCACTTGTGATTTGTCTTGTTAGCGCATGGCCATTAATGGGCGTGCGGTGGGCGAAGAATAGCCGTGCCCTAAGACTAGCCTGGCAGCGCCAGGATTGGCTGAGAGGGGCTGTAGGTGGCAAAGGACCCGGCGGCGGCGCGGACCTGCTCAGGACCTCACCTCAGGTAGGATTTTAATTTTTTTAAATGTAATTTAATAACCCCCTCACCACACTTCCCCCACGCGATACCCCCCGCGACACTCCCGCGAGCCGCGACAGGGATCTGCTTGTAGTATTCTGGAGTGGCGTCTGCATCGGGTAGCAACATAAACATAGACGGTGTGTTTCTAGGCCTTTTGTTTTCTGCTGTTCTCTCTGTATCATTGTTTGGCTTTCTTTTTATTCAACACGTTTTGCTCCTTTAGTGTGGCCGCAGACACCTCCTTCTTCAGATCTTGTGCTAATTCCCGTTCCCGCTTTTTTACTTCCTCAGTTGCCATTTCCAGTGCATTCAGCAGGGCCAATGTCCCTTCTGTAATTCAACTTTTTAACCCCTCTCTCCGTGTTGCACCTGACAGTCACACCCCATCCAGTTCTTCTATCGTCGACCTAATGCGTGAAAAGCATGAAATCCCTCTCTGAGCTTGTGTATGAATGCCATGTTGCCTGCCCTGTGTGACTGTACCATCTTTCTCAGCCAACATTGCTTTGCATACCTAGAATGCTAAAAGCGAAACCAGAACCCCCCCATAAGTGGTTCGGGATCGTTCTCTCGCCACAGTGCAGTATTTACGCCCCAACCACTTTCAAATGTCACCAGCCGCTCCTGTAAATAGATAGATAGATAGATAGATAGCTAGACAGATAGACAGACAGAACTGCAATTTAGGTGCATTTAGAAGGCATTTATAAATAAAGAGAGTTGGCCATCACGAAAAGTGTAATATGGCAGCCAAACCTAAGGAACACACCCACTCTTTACTTACTTGTGCCTGCCAAAAGCCCTAAAAAAAAAAACACGCGACTGAAACAGGAACAAAACACAAGCATTTGCAATGCAAGAAGTCCCACAGTTGTGAGAGTCAGAGCTAGTGCCATTGTAAATGAGAATGTCTTTTCCCTATGTGTTTTGGTTCGGAGTTGATGTATGCGGTGTGGAGTGGAATTATGTGGGTTGGATTGGATTTTTTTGTGGAAATGTTTAGTGTGGATTTGTGTGGTGTAGGTTTGTGTACTGGAATTATATGGTATGGTGTGGGGTGGGATTATGTTCATAGTAATTATGTGGTATTGAGTGTACTGGAATTATGTGCAGTGCAATTGCGTCATGGAGTGTAAATATGTGAAATGGTATTTTGTGTTTTGGAGTGGTATGTATTGGAGTTTAATTATGTGGTGCACTGTTGAATGTTGTGCCTTGTGAAATTCTGTGGTGTGAATTGGATGTATGTGGTGTGTTGTTTTAGTGACTTGAATAAGGTTGCTTGTGTACACATCGATAGCTAGACGTTGAGTGAACAGGCACCTGCGTCATTTGTTTCACATACAGCACAAGGCTCTGCAATCGCGCAGACCAATCTGCTTGAAAATAAAAGTGCTTTATAGAATGGTGTTGTGCAACACACTTTCACACTCTCTTCCAGTGCACACTTCTTGAGCTTTGGACCTGGTAAGTTTAATGCAGTATTGAAAACATAACATTAGAATATGACAGCAATTTCGAGTAACATTTCTGCTTGCCTCACTGAGAGACAGCAGCTCCAGGGCTGGTGAGGCAGGCTCCACTAGTTAGACTGGGTCAGATTTGAACCCCAGTCAACAAAAACATGCTAATCTGCCTCACAACCACTACATTATCTCAACCACAGCTCTTTTGCATACAAATACTCCTAAAAGAAGTTTTAAAAAATCTTTCTTTTTAGCTCCAATATACTATAAATTAGATAAGTTTATTTGTAAATACCAACAAAATCAGCTATACTTTTGAAAACAATTCAGTAGTTGACCTACAAATTAAAAAATAACTTAAAATATCACTGCTACTTGAACTCTATCGGATTCAATCCCCAGTCTCCAAAGACATATGATCCCGTCTAAAGATTCACTGTTGTTCTTAAAGCACTTTTGTAATTGAAATAAAAAATAAATAATTAATGTAACATAATGCTTTATGCAGAGCGCCGTCGATTTACAAAGTGATGTTAGAGGCACTTGCGTTATTGAGGTAGCATAGTGGCAGCGAAGCTGATTGGCATGTCTTTATAGACTGGGGTTCAAAGCCGACCCAATTGAACTAGTAGTGTTGTGTCAAGTTATTTTTCAATTTTGTAGCTTGAAGATACCAGTTTGTCGACACAACAATAGTTGAATTTGAGAAAGTTAATTTAGTGGCAAATATGCAAGATTAATCTGCTGATATTAAAAAATATAAGAAGTATTGTTTGAATAGGTTTTTTGTTGCTCAACATTTGTTTATTTAAATAATAAATTAACAAACCGGTGATAATATCTAGTAGCCGTAAACAAGTTTTTTTTCAGGTTAAGTTTTTCTGAAAGGAAGGATGTCTAAAACCGGCCACAATATAAAGATTTCTCTCTAACTGGAGTCAAAACATTAGGCTTTTAAGAGCTAAACCGTCCACACACCAGTTACCTTGTGGCATTCCTATCGGACCATTCTGTCTTATCCTCGTCATAATGTATGCCATCGGCACAGCTTCTTTAGCGGTATAAATTACATTTCCAAATGTAGGCTCGTGACAAACAAGTCCATCTCTCGCAAGAGAACAACCCAAAGAATGCTACTAATATTCCCTTGTGCTTATGCACAAGTACCAGAATGCATATGGCTGCTATCTAAACACTAGGCTCAGGCTGCATGTTTGTTTTATTTTTTGTTGTTTATATAGCGAGAACCCGATCTGAAGTTATCAGAGGGCTTTACATGAGCGCAGGTTGCATTAAAAGTGGACATATTAATTTTTGTAGACACAGGGAGATTAAGCAATTTGCCCATAATCACCGGATATTTGAATCTTCTGGCAGACTCGAATATGGTCCTTCAGCTTTAAAATCACCCCCCTCACAGTTAAGCCACACCCTCTACCCGACATGGGGATACTTTGTAACATTAAAAAGAGTAACTGTATTTCATTGGTGTATGGCTGTGTTAACAATCGCAGCCTGTTTGATTATGAAAGAATGCATAGGTGTCTCTTTGATGCTCAGTAAAATGTGTTTTAAAACCGTGCCCAAAGCATAGGAGCCATGTGCACACTATTTCACTCAATCAATCAAGGTATTGAAAGCACGCTACTCACCCGTGAGGGTCTCAAGGCGCTGTGGGGGGGCGCAGTCCGGGTCAGTCGAAGAACCAGGTCTTGAGGTCCTTCCTGAACGTGTGCTGGGTCGGAGAGTGTTTGATGTTCACCGGGAGCTCGCTCAAGGTCTTGGCCATGATGTAGGAGAAAGCTCTCCCACCTGTTCTGGTCCTGCGGATGCGGGGGACCTCTGCAAGGGCGAGGTCGGCCAAATCTGTGGTTTCTCTTGGGTACGTGGAAGGTGACTCTCTCGTTGAGGTATTTGGGTCCAATGTTGTGGAAGGATTTGTAGGCGTGAGTGAGGAGTTAGAAGGTGACCCTCTTCTCGATGGGGAGCCAGCGGAGGTCTCGTATGTGTCGGGTCATGTGCTCGTGACGTGTCATTCCGTGGACGAGTGTCGCCGCGGCGTTCTGGATATTTTGGAGTCTGTGTAGAAGTGTTCTGTTGATGCTGGCATATAGGGCGTTGCTGTAGTCGAGTCTGCTGGTTATGAGTGCTTGGGTGACGGTCTTCCTTCAGTCAGGGGGGATCCATTTGAAGGTCTTACGAAGGATGCGCAGGCAGTTGAAACTGGTGGAGGCGACGGCGTGGGGCTGTGTCATGATCCTTGAGGTACTCCGCAGATGATATCGGTGGGCTCGGAGAGGAAGGGAGGGAGTCTGATCCTCTGGGTGCGTCCGGAGATGGAGGATTGGATCCATTTAAGGGCGGTGCCCCGTATTCCTGCGTCATGGAGTATGGTTGTGAGTGTGCGATGTGAGATGGTGTCGAAGGCCGCGGAAAGATCCAGTAGGATGAGGGCTGCGGTGTGTCCCTGGTCGAGTAGCACGCGGATGTCATCGGTTGCGGCAAGGAGGGCAGTCTCGTGCTGTGGTTGCTGCGGAACCCTGACTGGGAGTCTTCCAGGATGGAGTTATCTTCTATGAATGTGGTCCGCTGAGTGTTTACGGGTCTCTCAGTGACCTTGGCCGGGAAGGGGAGGAGAGAGATAGGTCAGTAGTTCTTTGAGTCTGTCGGGTCGGCCGTGGCCTTCTTGAGGGGGGGTTTAACCTCAGCCCGCTTCCAGACGTCTGGGACGACGCCGAATGTGAAGGAGGAGTTTATGGTTCGGTGGAGTTCGGGAGCAATGGCGGCGTCTGCCCTGTGGAAGATGTGAGGCGGGCAGGGGTCTGTAGCGGGTCCTGAGTAGGTCTTCTTCATGGTCATGATGATGAGTTTGGTGGAGGCAGGGTCCCATCTCACTATAGTAGGTAAATCGGCGGCACCGTGGGGGGCAGTGGTGCCTGGTGACTGTTCGCTGAAGTTGACGTAGAGGGTCTTGGTATTCAGATGGAAGAAGGTGCTGAGCTTGTCGCAGAGCACTTGGGAGGGAGTGATGCCCGTGGCCTCACAGGGTGGTCTTGTGAACTCCTGTATGACTCTGAATAAATGGCTCACTGTTTGAGAGACGATTGCTGTGGCTATTAGTTAAATGGCTACCGGGATCCTGTTGCACACTGTGCCCCGGGATTGTGTTTATAGCAAGTCAGGTATGTCCTATTATCACACTGAATGGACAAATCTACTTTTTTATCTACTAATTAGAGATAACCTAGCCATAAAAAGAGGTCTGGAGGAAGGCCCGTTCTTTTCTCCCTAGTTGTAAACTTCCTGGTTGGCTGGAAGATGGGACCAAAAACAATTCCAGGGACGGGAGGGAGAATGCATTTTATTTAGCACAAAGGTATTAGGCATATTTAATGCACTAAATAAGTTACATCGGCTGGCTAGGCCCGTACTAAGTGCCATGGCTACATGGCTGGACACCAGGGCAGGTAACTAAAGTACCGGTTACACCAGATTGCACTTCTTCTGTTGATGTTCCTCCTTCTGAGGTGACCTTGAATAACCGGATGCCAAGCGGGCGTCACCTGTTTTGCGTGTCGGACAGTATGCTCGTGGAGACCTGTAATTGTATAGTCAGAGGGTAGCAGATTCAGATGTTTCTGTCTTCATTACTGTCTTCAACGGGTGTTAATGTAAAACGTTTTAGATTGGGGGCACGTTTATGGGAGTGCATAACAGATGCAGTCCAAGCCCAACCGCGGTAAATCTACAAACTCGTAAACATACTTTTAAAAGTAAAGTAGCAGCACTTCTGTAGCCGCAGAGTCCTGCGCTGCCCATTAGTAAACCCGGAAATGCGCCATCAAAATGAAGCATGAAGCGCGCCGTCCATGGACACCATGCTTATAAAACAAAAAGCAAAGTTTGTTTACATGGTAGTTGAAAAATGCAAATGCTGTCCAAACATGAATTGCAGCGTCCTGAAGTGGGTGCCCTGCTGATAGGCAAGCAGAGGGAAAGAAAACAAGCAGCAACCAGCAGTAAATAAAAGAGGTCTCCCAAACAAAGATAAGAAATTTAAGCGTAGGGAAACTGTACTTAACCAGTGCTCCTCTGTCTTAAAAGGAAGTGAGCTATCAGCTGCTCAAGTGAGTTAGGAGGCAGGGAAGAAGAGTGATTCTGGAATGAACCAATGGAAAGCAGCAGGCGGAATTTCACTCAGTACTAGTGATTACATCAGATCTTGCAGACAGCGCTTGTGTGCTGATGCTCGACCTAAAAAATGAGCTACTTCTTTAACACGCAATTGGAAAACATTTTAAAGATAGGGAGAGTGAGAATACTTGTTAAAATGAGCTGGAAATTAATTTCTTTTGAGTAGAAAACTGCATTCTTTTTCCAAACAACAAGCTTATAATTTGAGGATAAATTGTTTGCAGCAATTAGTAAGCTATTCATAAATTTTAAGTTTAATAGGTGCAAAATTAAGAGTGAGACCACACATAAGTTAAAGTTGAATGTATTTTGGGCATGACAGCGTGAGTGACCATAAATAATGTAAGGAGCAGGAAAGTAACGTTTTGTATCTAACGAAGTAGTTTTGTGGAGGACTAGCCTGAGAAATCTGTCAGTCACAGGTAAAAAAAAAGCCCACAACTTATGAAAAACTAAAACCTTTAAAAAGTAATTTAAGGGAAGGGAACAAAACAAGCAAAGTAGTGATAAGAAAGGTAGTTCTAAAAGCGCTTTTTAGGGCTCGGCCTACGTCCCACGAAGTGGGCGTGGCTTAAGAGTCCTTTTCTGAGGACTTTGAAAATCTAACCTACGAATTCCAGAGAAGCTCGTGATTTTTGCTCGTTATTTTTGTCAGCTGCATGGCAATTGGCCCTCGCATGGCTGTGTTTTTACAAGCCAGCACGCAATAGGCCATAGGCTGTAGAGTTGCTCCGCTTCCTGCATATTCCGTGCGGACACGCGCAGCAGAAGGCTATATTTCATCAATTACCAGCTGTCAGGGGCCGCGGTAATTGAAGCCAGATGCTCGGCGCGCATTCACCTCTTTCCAGTTCCTTTTTTTTCAGCTGTGTGCGCGCTCATGCTGGCTCCCTGCCAAAGCTTGTGTGTGTAGTGGAACGGTGAGCACGATGACTGCGCTGCCACCCCCATTGCACTCGCCCCAGGCCCCCCCTGGTCGCGCGTTCAGCACTTTTCAAAATCACAGCATTTCTGATGGCATTGTATTTATAAAGTAAATGTTTTTAAACGTGGCTCAATCAGTTTTCTCAGCTGGCCGGGCGGACTGAGGTGCCAAGGTTCAGGGTTGTGTGTCTGCAGGGCTGCACTACAGGAAGTGCAACGCAGGCTGGTACTCTCCCCACCCCTTGCCTCCGGCGCCCAGCAGAGTGGGTGGCATTGTGTGGGCACCGGTCACTTCCCCAAGCATGGGGTTGGCAGGTCCATGATGGCGCCACTCTTTAACTGCTTCCCTGTCTCAAATATGATGCGAGGTGGTTTGTGTTCTTTGCGATTTGTCTCTATCCTCTGATTGTGTACAGTACTCGCATAGCGCTTAGGTAAACCCAGGGCTCTTCCAAGCGCTCAGAGTGGGCCAGAGGTCTCATGCTAGTAACAACCATTGCGTTTTTTGAGAACTGCTAAACAAACAACGCGCTGCTTGTGTGATGTGTAAATTAATCTGCGTGCCTGTTTTTTTAACAGAGCAGCTATGGGTGTTCGCCTGTTTCTAAGCGCTATTAAATGTGTCTTCTTAGCTAATGGAGACACATGGAGATTGCAGTGACCAGAACTAAGTCAATAGGGTCAAGTGGGAAATCCAGTGCTAGAATTCAGATGTGTTTTGTCTCACAGCCGCGGCCCCCTTTCGGATGGTCTGGGAGATGAGCAGGGTATTATCAACGGTGTCCCGGGGGTCTCAGTTTTCGTAGACTCTCTCGAGAGAGGATGCAGTCACCCTTCCCTTAACCCCTTGTTAAATAAATTATTTCGGCGGTGACTTGGGTGTCGGTGAGTGCTGTTCGAAACATACACGCAAGCAGACACACTATATGTATTTTAAAAGTTCAAAACGCCGCTAAACAAATACATTTGTCATTTAGGGAACACCATTTTAAATGACGGGGTCAATATTAGCGCCTAAAGTTTAATATTACTTCGGTGAATGCATTTTTTCTCAGTCACAGTAACAGGAGTCCTGTGCTTAAAAACTATTATCAGTGGCACGTAATTTAAAATCTGAACTCTCGCTATACGTTTGTACAAAGCTTAAAATTAGTCTGCACCTGGTTTATTATACCACAATCAGTGCAGAGTGAGAGTGAATGCAGTGTGAGTGCCAAGTGAGTGCTGAATGAGAGTGAATGCAGAGTGAGAGTAAGTGCAGATTGAGAGTGAGTGTAGAGTGAGAGTAAGTGCAGAGTGAGAGTGAGTGCAGAGTGAGAGTTAGTGCAGAGTGACAGAAGTGAGTGCTGAATAAGTGCAGAGGGAAAGTAGTATGACTGCAGAGTGAGAGTGAGAGTGCAGAGTGTGAGTGAGTGCAGAGTGCATGCAGAATGAGTGCAGAGTGACAGTGAGTGCAGAGTGAGTGCTGAGTGCAGAGTGAGTGCACAGTGAGTGCAGGGTCAAAGTGAATGCAGATGCAGAGTGAGTGCAGAGTGAGTGCAGGTGCACAGTGAGTGAGTGCAAAGTGAGAGTAGGTGCAGAGTGCAGAGAGAGTGAGGGCAGAGTACAGAGTGAGTGCAGAGTGAGTGCAGGTGCAGAGTCAGTGCACAGTGAGTGCAGGTGCAGAGTGAGTGCACGGTCAGTGCAGGGGCAAAGTGAATGCAGATGGAGAGTGAGTGCAGAGTGAGTGCAGGTGCACAGTGAGTGAGTGCAGAGTGAGGGCAGGTGCAGAGTGCACAGAGAGTGCGTGCAGAAAGAGTGAGTGCAGAGTACAGAGTGAGTGCAGAGTGAGTGCAGAGTGAGAGTGAATGCAGTGTGAGTGCAAAGTGAGTGCTGAATGAGAGTGAATGCAGAGTGAGAGTAAGTGCAGAGTGAGAGTGAGTGTAGAGCGAGTAAGTGCAGAGTGAGTGCAGAGTGAGAGTGAGAGCAGAGTGTGAGTGAGTGCAGCATGACATACGTGAGTGCAGAATAAGTACACACTGAAAGTAGAATGACTGCAGAGTGAGAGTGAGTGAGTGCAGAGTGTGAGTGAGTGCAGAGTGTTTGCAAATTGAGTGCAGAGTAACAGTAAGTACAGAGTGTGTGCAGGGTACTGAGTGCAGAGTGAGTGCTGAGTGAGTACAGGGGCAAAGTGAATGCAGTTGCAGAGTGAGTGCAGGGTGAGTGCAGAATTAGTTTAGAGTGAGAGTGAGTGCAGAGTGAGAGTGAGTGCAGAGTGAGTGAGTGTAGAGTGAGAGTGAGTACAGAGTGAGAGTGAGAGCAGAGTGTGAGTGAGTGCAGCATGACAGAAGTGAGTGCAGAATAAGTACAGACTGAAAGTAGAATGACTGCAGAGTGAGAGTGAGTGAGTGCAGCGTGTGAGTGAGTGCAGAGTGCTTGCAGAATGAGTGCAGAGTAACAGTAAGTGCAGAGTGAATGCAGGGTACTGAGTGCAGAGTGAGTGCTGAGTGAGTACAGGGGCAAAGTGAACGCAGTTGCAGAGTGAGTGCAGGGTGAGTGCAGAATTAGTTTAGAGTGAGAGTGAGTACAGAGTGAGAGTGAGTGCCGAGTGAGTGAGTGTAGAGTGAGTACATAATAAGTGCAGAGGGAGAGTGAGTGCACAATAAGAGAGAGTGCAGAGTGAGTCCAAACTGCAGAGTGAGTGTAAGTGCACAGTAAGTGCAAAATGAATGTCAGTGCAGAGTGCGTGTAGAGTGAGCGCAGGTGCAGAGTAAGTGCAAATTGAGTGCAGGTGCAGAGTGAGTGCAAGTGCAGAATGACTGCAGAGTGAGTGTGACAGAAGTGACTGCAGCGTGAGTGTGACTGCAGAGTGACTGCAGAGTGGAGAGTGTGTGTAGAGTGAGTGCAGGTGCAGAGTGAGTGCAGGTACAGAGTGAGTGGAAGTGCAGAATTACTGCAGAGTGAGTGTGACTGCAGAGTGACTGCAGCATGCGTGACTGCAGAGTGACTGCAGAGTGAGTGTGACTGGAGAGTGACAGCAGAGTGAGTGTGACTGCAGAGTGCCTGCAGAGTAACTGCTGAGTGAGTGTGACTGCAGAGTAACAGTGACTGCAGAGTGACTATGACTGCAGTGTGTGAGTGTGCAAGGTAAACAGTGTGTGAGTGTGCAGGGGGAACAGTGTGTAAGTGTGCAGGGTGCACAGTGTGTGAGTGTGCAGAATGAACAGTGTGTGACTATGCAGGGTCAACAGTGTGAGTGTGCAGGGAGAGCAGTGTATGAGTGTGTATGGGTACTGTGTGAGTGTGCAGGAGACAAACACTCAAACTAAGTCGACCACACACATACATAAGACCACACACAAAACACCACACCACATACACCACACACACACACCACACTCACACACACCACACACACCAGCCTCTCACCAGCACACACTCATCACCACTCACCACCACACACTCACCACTACACACGCACCCCCACAGACTCACCACCACACACTCACAACTACACACACAACAACACACACAACCACACACCACCAGCCGTTCAGTGCACCCTTTCACCAAGCGCTAACACCACCAGCCATCAATGTACGCTTTCATCAAGCACAAACATCACCCGGCGTTAGTACAGGCTTTCACAACACCAAATGTCAGTGCATGCTTTCATCAAACACACACACACCACCAGCTGTCACTGCTCACTTTCACCAGTCACACACAACATCAGTCGTCAGTGCATGCTTTTACTAGGCGCACACACCAGCAGCCAACAGTGCACAATTTCTACAGGCACACACACCACCACTCATCGGTGCACACATGAATTGTTAACGCATCCACAATTAACTATTGTAGCAATTGCAATATGGTGCCCTTTACTTTTAAACATATTCATCTAAAGCACAGCATACCACCATTCCTAATATTCCAATCCAACACACATATTTCCACTACACACCACATGCATATACTCAAAAACCCACAGCTAAAAGACATTGCCATTTACAATTCCATTAGCTCTAACTCAAAAAAATTGCATTTCCAATGCTTGTTATACTGTGTGGGGATATACTTCAAATTGTGTGGTCAACATCTCTGAATGTTTGCGAGGGACACTCCAAACTTCTATTAAGAAAGAAAAATAAACTTTATTGTAAAGTTAATAAAAAACATTACAAAGAGTAGAAAAAGGAACAGCCATTTAAAATGAATGGTCAACGAGCATCCATGATTAAGATTTAGCAACATTAAAATACAAAGTTACGTACAAAAACATCCAGTGCTGAGTACATTCAATTATATATTGTCCATTTACTTGTTGTGGAACAGTAAGTAAAAACTCGTCTTCCGTTAACTACTTACTTTTCAGACTTGTGCGGTAATACCCCTTTTGTTCTCAAAGTTTGTGACAAATTTGACTAATCTGCAGATCAATTGTGGATCCACTGTACACAAGGCTTGAATGACCGCGGAGCGACAGGTACGTATGCTATGTTCAATTAACTTTGACTTTAACCAGTACCGTCGTTCCTGATCCAGTGCAGGACAGATACATAGTAGATGGATAAAGTCTTGTTTTGCATCTCCACATAGATCACACTCCTTAGTGTCCGGTTTCCTCCAATCCGGTTTGTCAGCATTTGGCGGCAGATTACCCATCCTCAAATTAAGGTATTTAGTTTTGACATGTGAGGAAAAGGAAAGACCAAAGTAGGCTGCAGGTTTAAGCACTTTGTATGATTGAATTATCATCCAGGCGTGCGCTCTGTGACTGAGGATTGACTTGTCATTGATCAGAGAATGCCTGTTTGCAGCCTTTTTAATCGCTAGCTTGAATGATGATACCGGTAGCTTAGTTTGCCACAGGGCTGTAAGTTCTGTATTGTCGAGCGATAGTTTAAGATACTTAGCGTACTGAGAATTAGGGTTATTTTGCATTGCTTCCCAGGTGGCTTGGTTAATTCCTGTTTTCCTATTCATCCAAATATCGTACCAGAATTTAATGGTCTCATACTTTTTTTGCAGTTCTTGGGATTGCAGACCGAACTCCAATCGGACCTGTGCAGGTGAAGCATTGGACGATACACTAAAAACCCGCTTGTAGACTCTAGTTTGAATTCGGTCTAGGAGCTGTGCACTTCTGCCATGATGTTACACGCTGCCTTAGCCTATTGTAGGTAGCAGCTTGGCTTTGATGACTGTCAGAAGTGGATTTAAAAATGGGCCCTTGAGCTGTTTGGAAATGCTATTGAACGCATGTAACAGGGCTATTCCTTTTTTTTCGATGGCATCGAAGTGCAGAGAGAAGTTGAGGCGACTGTCCAATTGTATTCCCAAATATTTGTAATTGCCCACCACTTCCAATTTTTTATTGTCTATAACAAAAACCGGCAGAGTATTTCGTCGACGGGTCAGTATCATGATCTTTGTTTTCTGGCTGTTGATTTCAAGAAGATTAAGCTTTGTGTAATCTGCTAGTTGGTGCAGGAGAGGTTGCAGACCTATTTTTGTTTGACTTAGGAGCACCATCGTTGGCATAGGAGAGATGTGTCAGGCGTACTGTTCCTAGACGCGGTGGGTGAGCATTGGTTTCATCCAGCCTCAAAGTTAGGTCTGCCATGAACAAATTAAAAAGGTAAGGGGCCAGCACACAGCCCTGTTTTAATCCGTCATGTGTTTTGATCTTTCGTGTCAGTCGGAGCCCATTAGCAATCTTTACCTGCATTCAGGTGTCTGTATATAAATCCATTATAGGGTTTAGAATTGTGTTCGGCAAGCCCTGCTGCTTTAGTTTGGACCATAGCAGTTGACGGTTTATACGGTCAAAAGCCGCCTTGAAGTCGATGGAGCAGGAGTACAATGCTTGATGGTTTTGAATACTTTTTTCAGCAATTAGACTTATTGCCATTGCGTTGGCCATGGTGCCTGTGCCCCTGCGGAAACCAGTCTGGTTTATCGGGATCTTCTATTGCGTTAAGCACGTGCCTTCCTTCCAGAACACATGATATTATTTAGCTAGGAGACATGCTACAAATTCGAAGAAAAGCTAACACTGTGTATTTTTACTTTAGTGCAAGCATTCTCAAACTATCCATACAATTTGTGAAGACACATTTTGTTGTTCTGGCAGATGCATGTTAAAATAATAGTTGTGAGAGGGAAAAGTTCAATGATGCATTTAAATGTAGAATTCAATACAACCATCAAACTATGATTAATTCAAGGTTCTTTCTACTGCAATGGATAATCAACATATCAGGTGGCTGACATATTGCCATATTTAACAATGCCATTTTCTTCCTTGTACATCTATTACTGCTAATTCCAACTTTGGGAAACCACAATTGGCTAAGTATTGCTGGAGTTGCAATGGGTGCAAGCCGATGCACCCAACAATTGTCACAAGTCCAATTTACTTTGACTGTGTCATCCTGAAGGAAGAAGAGAGCAAGCAGTACAGCCAGTTACAGCACATGGTATTTTTAAAGTACTTAATGGCTGAAGGCTATGATTGGTGTTATTATGCAAACATAAGATTAAATAGTGACAAAATGGCAGTAAGGTAATCTAAGGATGTTCTGCAGAAAAAGAAATGTTTATAAAAAAAATATTTAGATGTAACCGCCAGTTGAAAGTTTTACAAAAAATGTAAGAAATGGCAGCAAATCAGTTTTCAGTCTATGACAAAGGCATCTGGAAGGTGACCATTTAGGCTTTTGAAGATTCAGGACACCTCAAGAATTTCAAATTTGCTCAGCATGAGCCATCACTGGATAATATTTTCTATTAAGCAGACTTGGTTTGACACAAGTGAATCAGTTTCTGCATCACACAAAGAGCCCTTATGTTTCTTTTGAAGGAGGCTAATCACTAATATGATTGATACCAATTGTGCATCCCTACTGTTTAAGGCATAACACATTGAGCACCTTAGGCACCTTGGACTTCTTCTGACATTTTCTATCTGAGGTCTCTTGGTTTTAGCTTAAAAAATGTTTCTTCCATTATGACTAACAAGGGCTCCTTGGACACATGTTTATCTGATACTGCTTCAAGGGACTTTCAACAGAGAGGTCAGTACGACTTCTCAAAAAATGGCAGAATGATTAGTAAGTTGGAGAATCATTAGGGAACAGATAGACACACTCTTGAAGTTGAATAAAAGAACTGAGGCACTAAGAAAATGTCCACTTTAAAGGGAAATCTGACCAACCAGGGAACTATTCAGAGGTTTCACTGAAATGCACCCATCTTTTCTGTAGGCAATGGTAGTTGTATTTATTTTATTCATTTATTATGGTTTTTATATGGAATAGACTGGACCTCACTGGATAGCCACGCACCTATTTTTATGAACATGCACTGAACTTGGAATTTCTTTTAGAGTTGAAGTTAAATACAGCATGAATCAGAAAGAGTGAGTAGTGGTTGCCTCTTTGTTTCCAAGCTGTGCTATCTGCAGATCATGCATTACCTCCTTATCTGTCTTCCCATCCCATTCCTTAACAATGAGCAGCTTGTCTGCTCCACAGAAACCTATTACCTAGCAACGTAAAATACTTACTCCAATATGGTGCCGCTCACCTGGCCCAGCAAGCATAATGGGGTAAGTGAGTGCTCCACACATCCTGGTTTTTTTTCTACGTGCTGCAGACCGATTGCCTGGCTGAGTCAGGTAAGTTCTTTTTCTTTTTCCTTGTGTTTGTTTCGTGGCTTGTTTTAGCTATTGACATCAGGTGGCGGCGCTGAGGGTCCTTGTGCCCGTTCTTGTTCCCCGCTGCCCGGTGCTGTGGCTCGGAGAGAGCGTTGGGAATGGTGTCTCCCTCTCTTGCGAGGGTTTGGGTGTGCAAGGGTTCGAATCTTGCCTGTGCTGGTGCAGTATCCTGAAATAATACTCTAGTGAGCAGTACTTTTGCAGCGCTGAGCGTGCAAGTGCCAGTTCTCTTCGCTGCTGCCAGGAGCTGTAGCTCAGGGGCTGCATTGGGATTGGCATCTTGCTTGGCACAGTCCCCTCCTTTGGGGGGATTTGAGTCCCTCCACAGGCAGCGTAGTGTCCCAGAGCCATTCCACCCTGAAACTCATCTGCTCTCAGATGTTCAGCAGAGTCGCACCTTATTCTATCAGGTACAAACTCAATCAGGCCCAGATTTAGTATAAATACAGAAACGCCGGTATTGATACCACGTCATATTTTAAGTAAGTTATTTGCGTTTAGTTATGAATATTATTCAGTGAAAATTGAAGATTATAGAAACCTTACAATGTATTATAGTGATGGTTCATTGCTTATTAGTTTTTTTATCCATAAAATGTATGCTGTGGAGATTACTAACTGATTTTTAGAAGACTATAACATCTGTTCATGGAGGATTGGAGAAACGTGGAAATAAGATGTAAATGATATCAAACAAGAATGACCTATCTTCTTTTTAGCTTCAAATGTGACATTTATAGGAAAATGGTTACAATCCCTCTTAGTACATTGAGAACAAATCAACTTAGCTAGAATTTATAAGATTGTATAGAGTCTTTGTGCATGGTGTTTTTTCTCGATGTCATGATCTACTTAGGTCTACTATAAAATGAGTATAAAATGATTGTGAAAATAACTGTTATCATTATTGTAAATTAAAGTGTATATAGGCAGGGGGTCGCTTATTCAATTTTGACTGTTTAATGATTAACAGATGCTCTTTTGGTCTAAGAAATAGGGACAGAATGCACTAGTCCTACTGATAGTTGTCTGTCTATCGTGTGTCTGTATTTAAGTTCTGTACTTTAATTTTGAAGTTATTTAGTTGATACTAAAAATGTGTATTTAATTGTTTTTACAGCCCTGATGAAGTCCTTTTATGGACAAAACGCATTGGCTGGGCTGATGCATGTATTCATTCTTCTAATTGTGATAATAAAAGCAACATAACTGAATTCAAGACTATCAAGACTTCCTTCTACATTTGTTTCATTAATGCCATGATTTAAAAAAGATCATATTGTACTTGACATTTGAATTGCTTTAGATATTTGTGTGCTCCTTGACACTATCTTCAGTTCTGTTTTTCGCACCACGGTGCCCTTCTGGATGCATGTGCACTTTCCACGTCCACATGACTAGTTTTGGGCATGAGGTGGCCAGGCTCCTTTTTGCCTTGTGTTTTTGTCAAGGCATTCTTCTGTGGACGTGTTTGCAGCGGTCTTGGCATCATTGGCGTCTTTGATGTTGGGCTGGCCGGGTCTGGTTGTTAGGTGGCCTCCTGCTTCCACAGCTGGGGCTGGTGTTTGGCCTCATGGTCACTGGTTCAGATAGGGGCAGGCCCTCTCGACCTTTCCTCCTTCCTAGGTCATTATGTTGTTTCCCATTGTATTGGATGACTGTGCCTTCTGGTATTCATCGCCATGATACCCTTCTGGGTGAATATGCACTTTGCGTTTCCTTATGTTGCACTCTTGTGGGTTGGCCCTGGTTACAGCTTTTTGGTTTCCTCCCGTCTGTTGGGGGTTACAGGGGGTGTGTACCACTGACTGCCCGCCTGATGGCTGGTTTCTTTTTTGTGTCATGGAGAGGGAATGTTTGTCCTCTTCCTTTTTGTGTGTTCCCAGTTGTGGAGCGGGGGCCTTCGTTTCTGCTCTGTATTCAGTCTTTGCATGCCTCTTCCTGCTGGACGCTTGTCTGCGTATTTTCATTTCGTCTGGATAGTATGATGTGGTGCTTGTGCTGCTGCCATTTCTGAGTACTTAGTTTCAACTTTTCATCATCATTGTGGGGTTTTCCAACCCTCCTGGACCTGCTGACTCTGTGTTTCCTTGGGGCCCTTTTCCCTCCATTCCAACATGCTTCCTGGGTTCTTCTCCACCCTTTGAGGTTTGCCTGTATCTGCCTGGGGGAGATGGCCTCCACACTGCCTGTGTTCTTCGTGGTCCATTTACTTTTGTTCCTTGTTTTCCGTCTTCTTCTGGATCTGAGGGGCCTTCAGTTTCTTTTCCCCTGGGTGTGCCCCATCTCTTTCGGTCGTTTCGTCATGGTACGGCCTTCCCTGTCTGAATCTGGTTGCCTTGGTGGTGTTGGCCTTTCTTTCTCTAGTTGTGGCTTTGTTCCCTTGTGGTTCAGCCTGGGTGTCTGCTGTCTTTGGTTTCTGGACACCCTTCTCCTCTGAGTGCTCCTCTTTTCAGCCCATCCTCTCTCCTGCGCCTCTGACTGGGCGTTTGTGGCTGGATGGTTGTACCTCGTGGTTCTGGGTTGTTCCCTTTCAGTGCCTCTCTCCCTTCGGTTCTCTTTTGGACCTTCGACCCTGGCACTTTGCGATCCTCATTGGGGTGCTTTAATAGGTTTCTGTAGAGCAGAAAAGCTGCTCATTGCTAAGGAATGGAATGGGAAGACCAAGACGGTTAAATATGTGCATTTTAGACTGTGAAGTACATTGCAACAGGCACTTACTTTGAAAATGCAGCCCCATGTATAGTCCCCTTACAGACTGCAACAGAAATATATGGAACACAGTATTTTACCAAATTGTTAATCACAAACCTTCATATCCACACTCAAATATACCAAGAAAACCAACCTCACTGGGAACAGGTCCAACACCCACAGACCACGTACGCAACCTAGGATTCATCCTCGAATCCTCCCTCTCCATGTCAAAGCAGGTCAACGCCATCTCCTTCTCCTGCTACAACACCCTCCGCATGCTTCGCAGGATCTACAAGTGGATCCCGACCGAAACCAGAAGAACGGTGACCCAAACCCTGGTCAGCAGCAGTCTGCACTAGGGCAACGCACTCTACGCAGGAATCCCAGCCAAACACCTGCGACGACTACAACGCATCCAAAACGCCTCCACCCGACTGACCCTCAATGTCCCCCGCTGCGGCCACACCACCTCCCACCTAAGAGACCTGCATTGGCTCCCCGTCAACAAGAGGATCACCTTCAAGCTCCTCACCCATGCACACAAAGCACTCCACAACACCGGACCAGCTTACCTGAACAACAGACTCAACTTCTACAACCCCGCCCGCCAGATCCGCTCCACCAGCCTCGCCCTTGCCGCCGTCCCGCGCATCCGACGAACAACCTCTGGCGGCAGACCTTTCTCCTTCCTCGCCGCCAGGACCTGGAACACCCTCCCAACCCATCTGAGGCAGACCCAAGACCCGCTCACCTTCAGACAGCTCCTCAAGACCTGGCTCTTCAAGCGCCTTGAGACCCTCACGTGTAAGTAGTCCGCTTTACAAGTTTTATTGATTGATTGATTGACTTCTAAACATGTACACAATCATTTTAGTACCTGGTCAGTAAACATAGACATTTAGCTAGGGAGAGAAAAAACACACCTTATCATTGATGCTGCCACTCAGCAGGAACTATTACAAAGTCATGAAAACGCTTATCTATGCCTCAATAATATTGCCAATATCAGCATTCATTTTCTCAGAGGAACATCCATCTATACGATTAGAAGCTCATTTGCCTTTTCTAACATAGGAACATAAAGCCTTAAAAAGACTCAACACATTATATGAAAGAGAATAAAGTAATGTGGAACATAGTACACAACACTACCTACAATGATTCCTATCCTCAACTAAACACTCTTTCAAAGCTTTTTGCAATACATATATTTAGAGCATTCTTATAGGAACTGATTAAAGCTGTCCTAATAAACTAGAATGCAGTCTTCCCCTTTTCATGTGAATGTATCGACATTAACTTTCTTCAACATATTTTATTTGGCATTATGATGTGAAAGACCATTTGGTAATTTTGTAATGAATATTGTAATACATTGATTACAGGATTGAATCACAATCTGTAACCAGGTGGTTATCAGCGTGATTCAACTTTCGATACAAAAACAATCTGTAACCAGGTGGTTATCAGCGTGATTCAACTTTCGATACAAAAACATAGCCACTCATGGATGAACAGTCCCTGAATGCATCTCATTATGGAAAGCCAAGAGAAGCCACAGATTTTCAGATGCGACTAGATATGGACAACACACAATAAGCAAAAGAAAACCACTGGTTTATCAAATTACAATGGATAATGATAATCAGTGATAAACAATGATGAGTGTATATGGATGACAAGAAAGGGACTGCAATAATCAGGGATCGGAATTATGAGTTACATGATAAATATTAAAGTGGTTTTATACAAAGCTCTTCACAATAATTAGTCAGTATAGAGAAGCAAGTGACATCATTAGGAACAGCTCGGGTTCATAAGTGATGGAGCATTTCTTACTAAACTAGGAGCTCATTCCTTTTTTTAAAAACATTTTTTAAATTTTTTTTATTGACAGCACGAAAAACATCAACAAAAATAAAGTTGGTTCAGTTTAAACATACAATTAAGCAGTTCGATATAAGTCAATTCGTACAGAGGTATAATTCATAATAGTTCAGGAATATTCGGCAAAACAAGGAGTTCATATTGAAGAAAATGGATGCGGTACAATTATAGCCTTGACAGTAATTTAACCTCATCACCAATTAAACACAAAGGAGCGTAAAAATTCAAAATTATATAAACGTTCCCCAGATTCTATTCCATTTCCTCAATGATCGCAATCCCCTTACTTTGGCTAACGCTAACTCCATGGTTTGGATTTCGTTAACAAGTGTCCACCATTCCATAACATGCGGAGGTTTCAATGAGATCCAAGCCCTTGCAATAGTCAATCTTGCACATGCAAATAAAATAGTAATTAAATATTTATGTGGGCAATTTACTGATTGTATATCTAATAAAACCGTGTTAACTGAGAGAGGGGAGAAAATAATCTGCTTCTGATTAAGAATACTTTCTATTCCGGACCAGAACTCCGATAGTGCAGGGCAAGAGAAAAGCATGTGTTCTAAGTCCGCCGCCACTAGATCACATTTGGGGCACTTCAAACGATCGTTTGATAAACTGCTTGATAACCACCTTGATATTCTTTGCGGGGTATAATGCAAGAGTCAAATGGTTCAATATAATTGTAGTCTTAAATTAGAGGACTGTACCATACGATTAATACTACAAAGAGAGGCAGAGATCTGGTTAGATGTTATATTAATACCCAATCTAGTAGTCCACTTTGCAGCCAGTTTTATACAATCGTCAGCCTTTACCTGATTGAGATATTTATAGCTCTCGCTGATTAATGATTTTGTCTTGTCAGAATATAGACAAGTCCAGATGTCTGAGTCAGAGACTGCATACACCTTCATTTTACGGACTAAGAAGTCCCAAATTTGCATGCATTTAAAGCGCGTGGCATCATTCACTTTGTAAAGGAGTTTAAGTGTTACGAAATCTAAAAATTCATCTGGGCCATAGAGATCTCCTAAGGTATTAATACCACAACTAGACCATCTGACCTCCGCCCCATCATTGAATATTCCATGAAGTCCCGGATTGCCCCATAACTGTAATTTTGAATGAAAGAAAGAAGTTTTACTGAAAGTCAAGATCAGGTTCCATATTTTGACAATCTCCCTAGCAGTATTAAACTTGACTCGCTTAAAATAGTTTGGAACAATTAATCTTGCCAAAAACTGGTTACAGTCTGTGCCCAACATAAACTGAAGGAAGTAAAACGAATTATTGGTTTTTAGCAAACTTCGAAGGCGACCAAAGAAAGTTGCAAAAAAATATAATTTAAAATCAGGGAAATTCAGCCCTCCTTTTTCAATTGGTAATTTCAGCAAAAGAATCGATCTACGAGCTTTTGTGTATCCCCAAATGTAACTACTACATATCCCATCTAGTTTAAAAAAAAAGATTACTAACAAGTAGGGGGATTGATCTAAATAAGTAAAGAAATTTTGGTAGTACTTTCATTTTTATAAAATTAGTCCGCCCAACTAAGCTAAGTGGGATCTTGTGCCATTATTATAATGAAAGTGCTACTTCCTTTAGTAAAGAATCATAATTGAGCGTGACTATTTCTTTTACATTAGACAGAACTTTTACTCCCAAATATATAGCAGTTCTACATATACCTTGGACCGGAACTGAGGGTTTGTAGTTCATTATGACCTGAGTTTTATTTAAATGTAATTTATATCCGGAGATAGCCCCAAAGCTGTTAGCTTCCTTTGTTATCCCTGGAAGAGCTTTTACCACATCAGTAGTAAAGATTGCGATATCATCCGCATACGCGGTTGTTTTAAGAGTATTTAGGCCATATTTACAAGGGATAATATCGGATTGGCGCTGCAGAGAGCGCAAACAGCAAGGGTGACAAAGGACACCCTTGCCGAATGCCCCTAGCTATTGAAAAATTGGGAGATATCATACCTACATAGCTAATTTTCGCAGTATAACGAATGTATCCACCTTAAATATTGACCCTGAAAACTGTATGCCATCATCACCGCCCATAGATAGTCCCACCCCACTCGATCGAATGCTTTCTCAGCATCTAACATGACCATTCCGAGTGGGGTGGAGCTACTCATTGCTACATCAAAGGCAGTTATTGCCATATTTACGTGGGCGGTGGTGTCCCTCCCCCGTAACAAATCCATGTTGTTGTGTGTTAACTAGCTCCGGCAGGAAAGGAGCAAGTCGCATGGCTAAGATTTTCACGAATGCTTTTGAATCCGCATTGATTAGCGAGATAGGTCTATATGACCCACACTCGTCGGCAGTTTTATGCTTTTTGAGAAAGAATACAATCTTAGCTGTGTTCCAAGAGCTAGGAGCCTTTCCCGTTTCCCCAATCGAATTAATGACTAAACTAAAAAGAGGGAGTAGTTCCTGAATGCAAGTTTTGTAAAGTTCTATATGGAGCATATCCTCCCCAGCAGCCTTGCCGGAAGGGAGAGAGGCAATCGCAAGTCTAATCTCTGTTAGGGTAATGTTTTCAGCCAGTTGTCCTATTCCCTCTCTCTCTCCTTGATCCATCAGATTGTTATTAATATATGATGATATGTTATTCTTTGTAGGATAATTTTCCGGGGTATATAAGTTACTATAATATTTGACAAATTGGTCTAATATCTGTTCTGGTTGGTTATATATTATAGAATTCATTCCTTTGATAGACTTGATTAATGTGTTAGCCTTCTTATCAGCAACTTTATATGCTAAAATGTTTCCACTTTTGTCGCCGCTCTCGTACTCGGATTGATGGTATTTATATAGTTTAGCACTACATTTCTCCCTAAGTATCTTTTTTGTAGCGGACTGAAGACTCACTAATTTAAGTCTTAATTCAACAATGTTTGGTGTTCCTTAACGAAGTGCTTCGGCCAAGTGATTTTCCAAAGACAAAATATTGGATGTCATAGTCTTAGTCTCGTTCCGACATTCTGAGTTCTTTCTAAAAATGTGTTGCTGTGCAAAACCCCTAATACTAGCCTTACAGGAATCCCAGATGAATATAACTGAGGTAGAATTTAAATTGAATTTAATAAATTCATTAATATGTTCTTTAAGTTGCGAGATAAAAGCTAAATCAGAAAAGAGGTATCTAGAAAAAGTAAACTGCCTGGAACCTTGTTTCTTTGAGGTAATATTAAATTAAAAAAGAATAGGATTGTGGTCAGATGTAACTCTGGGACATATTTCTATAATACTAGAATCTAAGGTCTTATCCGTGGCCCAAACCATATCTATTCGTGAACATACTTTATGTGGTGCAGAGTAATATGTGTATCCTGCTAAATTATGATAAATTGTACGCCAAGCATCTTTTAGATTATGTAGACAGCTTAGTTCTAATATGACGGCTCGAGTTTTATGCATTCGCTGAAAAGCACCCGGCCTTGTAGTATTCACGTCATAACTCATTACACAATTAAAATCGCACATTATTATCAGCTCTCCTTCCCAGCCCAATAATTCAACATTTAACCGATCAAACATAGATGGATCATCAGTGTTAGGTCCATATATCACACAGAATACATACTTGCAATGTTGAAGTTCTATTTGGGCAATTGCCCATCTACCCCCTTTATCAGCAGCTGTTTGGATGGATAGTTTAAATTCTTAATTGCTTTTGTTTCATTATTTCAACCCCCTAATAGAAGCGTTTTTCCTATCTTTAAAACATATGTGAGTTTCTGATAACAAAACTAGATGGGTTTTATACATTTTTAGCTCTTCTTGTACTAAACGCCTCTTGTTCTTGCTGTTAAGGCCAGCGACATTCCAAGCTAAGCACCTAAGCCAATACATTCCTTAGATAAGTTGCCTTCGTCTGTATTTTTAAGTGCCAAAATCATAAATGTTTTGTCATAATCATTTTTTTAAATTCTAGATCTCGCGCTGTCTTTTTTTATCATTTTTACCCCAACCACCTCTAAACCCGCCCCCCCAACCCCCTCCCTTATTGTCCCATAGGGGAAAACACCCCTCTATGTCCTGCTGCTGCTGGAAGGGCAGCCTTACAAAGTAGCAGCACAGAGTCAGCTCCCGGAATCCGATGCTATTGTACAGAAAAAAAGAAAGAGAGAAAAATGGAGGGATTGAAAAGAGAGAGGAAAGAAAAAGAAGAAATGAAAACAATCTCTCTAATGCTTATAATCATTTAGAGTTTATTCTGCTCAAAAAGACCCCAGAAAGTAGAACAAAAATAGGGCTAGGAAAATTAAAAAAGAAAAATAACGAACACAAAACAAGTTTCCATAGAATAGTGCTAAGTACATCTCAATTAACTAAGAGCCACTCAGTTAGCCTCCAGATATCGTTCCTTCATTCGTTACTATTCACTCCTATCTTATATTTCCTTTTAAGTAACCCAAATAACATACTATTAATTGTTAATACAGATGCAAATTAATCCAATATTAGTATTCATACACTAAGTTTAGAAAGTGCTAATTCTGCTTCCTTTACGTCTGTGAAAAAATACGTATGGCCACCCTTAATAACTTTGAGACGGGCGGGTTCCTGTAGGTACACCTCCCCCCCCCCAAAGATTTAAAAGGATCTATCAGCTGACGCAACTTCCATCGTTTTTCCATTGTAACTTTACTTAAGTCAGAACGAACAAAAAAGGTTACATTTTTTATTGTGACGGGGTATTAGGTCTAGCTTTAAGGGAAACTGCCTGTCTCAGTAAAAAATTTCCTAAATAAATCAGAAGGGGGCGTGGGAATTTGACCTCTTCATTTCTTTGAATTAAGGGTCATCTATGGACTCTTTGAAGTTGTGAGTCCCAATCCCAGTCTGAGAGATCTTAAAAAACCTTCTAAAATATTTTGACCACATATGTCCTTGGATCTGACCCTTCTCCCCCTTTTGGAATACCAAAAAGTCTAGGGTTTTACCTCCTTTGGCGATTTTCCATGTCCTCCATCTTATTTTGAAGATTAGTTATCTGTGCATCATGTTGGTTAGTTAAAGTCTCTGTACGAACGGAAATTTCTTCCACGTCCACTACTCTTTGCTGTAGTTCTTCAATCTCTTGAGCGACCCGACCCTAGTTAACTAGACATCTCCAGTAAGGAATTCTGCAGTTTATTGTTGTCCTCTCTCAGCTGCAGAAAGTGCTGCAATTCTTCCTGTTGGTGGTCCATTAGGGTCTTTAGAATCAAGTTGAGAAGGGAGGTAGCGGGCTCTGAGTCAGCCTTATTTCAGCCGGTACATCATTAGTGTGCATTGTATCCGTAAGTAAAACTGTAGCTGAAGTGGAAGGCAAGCTGAATGTTGAGGAGGGACTTAATACAGTAGCTATTATAGTGCTGTCGGCCTCACACTCGGACCGAGGTTTGATCTGATCTATAATAGCTGATTTTGAGCCAGCTTGGGCTCGAAGCGGGGATGTGGTATTATCAACAGTTAGGGAAGAGTCAACCACATTTTTTGAGTTTGTGCCTTCGTCTGGACTAGCGCCAGAAAGGCGCAGGGCCATGTTCTTGACCCCCCTTTTGTTTGGATCCATTTTCGGAGAGGACTTTCATCTCTAATGGGCTTCCCACGTAAATTAGAAGTAGAAATAGAAATGTTGGATGCACTAATGTTCCCTTTCTTGAGTTTGTTTTTAGCTTTAGTCCTTCCCTTTTTACGCCGCAAGAGTTTAGCAGTTCCAGCAGGAGAGCTACATAAATCATCCTCTACAAGCTCCTCATAATCACTATTTGAGCACTCCTCGGCCCCTTTAGTAATTAAAACCACCAAGTCTGCCATGTCCACATCTTCAGGTGGTAGTTCATCCACTGCTCCTGCCCCCACCCCCAAAGTCAGCTGGGCGTCGTAGTTGCCTAATTCGTTGCCTGGGTCTGGCCGCTGGGAGGATTTGTTCATTAATTCACCGAGAGTACCCAATGTCTCGTTAGTTTCAGTAGCCCCTATGCTTGGGATTACCTCTCCCTCGGAGCTATCTACATCTGTCCTCCATCTCGAAGTAATATCGGAGTCCAGGTCAGCATTACAGATTTTTTCCATTTTATCTGTTTCATCAATTTTTCAAGACAACTTTGTTGGTGAGAGAGAAGTTCCATTAAAGCATACCGGTTTCCAACATCAATATTTTTACAAGCTACTGCCATGTCAGAATGTGCTGTAGCACTGTTGCAAAAGATTTTCCTATGGGTTACATTGTTGCCAGCATTCTTCCCCAAGCTGACGCTAGAATTAACATTTGCGGTACTGTCTGAAATTACAAAAAGCGGGGCACGTATCAGTTGCTTACCCGCTAGTTGCTCAGTTTTCTCTGAGACAGCCGTTACTGAAGAAAAGGCGGAAACAGAAGCAGACGTTCTACCCGTAGTATCCAGATCCATTGAATCAATAAGGACCGGTGTCTCTGTAGTAACCCCTCTTCCTACACGGGTAATTCTGGGGGCATTCTTTGGCGCCATCCTCATTTGCGGCGTCCGCTCTGCACCAGCCACGTCAGATTGCGGAGATACCTTCACTGCCTGCACCGAAGCACTCGAGGTGAACGGGCCCGCCAACACAGTAAGGCCCGATCAGCCGAGCCCCAGTCTGCTGAGCTGCCGCGGACTCGGTAATCTCACCGCAAGCAGACGCCACCTGCACCAGCTCCAGAAGAAGCGAAGCATCAGGCATCAAGCAGCGTCGAGCACTGGCAGGTAACAAAAAGTCAGCCAAGTTCCAAAAGGAGCTTTTCCTCTCAGTCTCTTTCGCTTTAGATTATTCCTCCATAAGAATCCATAGTAGCAGGGAGCCGGTAGCCTCCGTCAGAGCTGCTACTAAGTGGCGGCATCAACCCGCCATCTTGGTTTTCCCCCAACAGGTTGTACGACCAACTAGGAGCTCATTCCAAACTTTTGGGTATAATAAAGTAAAGGAATGAAACAAGAAGAGAGCACAGACAGGTGCAGGGTTACAGCACGTAGAGAGGCAAAGGATAAAGATCTAGCAGGAGTATAAAGAGAAACAAGAGAATCTAGATGAAGCGGGGCTGAAGAATGAAGACATTTGTAGACAATATATAGAAAATTAAATGTGCATTGTGTAGAGAAGGGTAAACGCTGTAATGACGCGGTAAAGTGTAAAGCTAGTGGATACAAGCTTTTAAAAAAAGAATAAATGAGCCTGTTAACTATTTGAGTCTACAACAAGGCTCTATTAATAAATTGTGATAGGACTATAGTTTGAAGCAATTTTATACAGCAAAAAGTCCTGATTTGATTTTATGAATATTATATATACAAAAGTGGCAGTCCTATAACACAGGTGAAATATGTGGGGAAAAGCAATGAGTAGAGTCAAAGAGAACACCTAGATCCCTACAATCAAATAAAATAGTAAGCTGAGCAGGGGAAAAAAATAAAAGATGGTGAACAGGGAAACGTGTTGGGTGAAAAAATAGTTTCCGAAATCTATTGGAGTTAAGATTGATACAGTAAGAAGTCGTGCAAGTTTTTGTACCAGGAAGACAAGCAAAGATCCGCTGATGTGAAAAATAAAATGAAGTAGAAAAAGTAGAGAAAAAGAAACAAGCATTTGCAATGCAATAGGTCTCCAATTGCGAGATTTTGACCTATTGGCATTGTGAATGACAATGCTTTTTATGTATGTGTTTAAAAAATCTGCAATAAGAAAAGGCATTGTTATTTACAATACCAAGAGGACAAAGTTTCCTAAAGTGGGAGACCTATTGCATTGCAAATGCTTGTTGTTTACAAGCACCCCATGCTGCATTCACGTTAATAGAGGCCACGCCCCTTTCTTTAGACGAGCTGAGTCTAAAGAATGGTTCACAGCCGCTATTAAAGTGAAAGCACGATATGGGGCGGTTTCACTATAAAAAGCATTTGTTTGACAAGTTGACAAACACATTTTTTTTGTAAAAGCGCCCTGTGAAAGCACGCATGGCATGCTGAATGCTGCAGGGAAGCATGTTATGCCTGCAGTAAGAGCAACTCATTAAAGGACATAGTGCTTACAGAGTTAATAAGACATACCCTGTAACAACCTGAAGTAAAAGGGCCAGTCCTCAGGGGAGGTTACAAATTAAGAAAAGGCGACACAAAAGAGGTACTAACAAGCCTATTTACCAGAAGCTAGCATTTACGAAGGACAATGACACGAGCCTATGACAAATATGGGCGGAGAGTCGGCAGGCTTCAAATCCATACTCCACTACAGCATGCCTCACAGAGCTGCACATGTGCTGCCCAGGCTCAACCTAAAAAGATTTGGCAATCCTCAGCCCAGAAGTTAGAACTCACAAGATGATGGACGGAATGTTGCACATTGGCAAAACATTCACCCCGAGTCACAGATCTGGGTTTAATCCATTGTCATTTTGCTCACCACGCCACCCCAGTTCAGACATGGCGTATGCAAATCAGTCTTGACCCAGTGCCTCGTGGGAACAGTCCAGCCCGAACTGCCAAGCCATGTCTTCCCTGGACCGGAATCAAGCATCCTAGGACCGGTTTCTGGCTATTAGCCGTCATCAGCCAGGATACCTTGACTCCAGTGGCGTAGTGAGCATGGGACCCACGTCTGGGCAATGAGTGGGGGCCATTTACCTCTCCCCTGGTAATAAAAAACAAGCACTCAGGGATGGGGTCCACAGGACCATAAGTGGCCTGGATAGGGAGCCTGTGCACCCCGTCACTATAATAAAAAAAAAGGTCCTGTGAAATGGGGCCCTGGGACCTGACGTGACTTGGAGAGGAGGATCTCATGCCCCTTTGCCCTTAAAAAAAGGCCCAGGGGGGTGGGGTCTGGAGTGCCCTAAGTTGCTCGAAGAAGGGGTCCATGGGCATCTTCTCCTTAAAAAACAATTCCAGGGAATGGGGTCCCACGGGCCCTTAGTGGCTTGCAAATGGGGGACTGCACCAAAGTGTTGGACACAGGGCTTGGCCACAGGTCAGGCCCTGTTGCCAAACCCACATGTGAGCTTCGCTGACTTAAGGGGGTTAGCCACAGATATTGGCCTTACATTTGGTATAAAATATTCATTTATGTAAAAAAAACCTTGGAAATCGACTGAGAAAAACAAAGTTTAAAGTGATGTTATAATTAGGTGAAAATGTCAGTGACAAAGTAATGTTTTGAACTCAAATAGCCATTGAAATTCACAAGTTATAATTATCTCTAGTCAATATAACTCATGCCCTAAAGTCAGTATAATTCGAGCCTTCACCAAGCACAGCTAATTACCCCACACATTAAAACATTCATGACATGTTCGATAACATCAGTGATAATGTTATAGCAACATTTGAAAAAATATCATTGATGACAATTCTGCGCATGGCGAGGGTGTGAGCTACAGTTACCGCAGGGCACAGTTTATATTAATTAAAGATAACTAAAGGAATTGCACTAGCTTGATTATATGAAGGCTGAATGTGAGACAATAAGGAGAGTAAAAGAGTGTCATTATTTACCAAAAGTACTTGTGTAAACAGTAAAAAGAGTACAGAATGTACAAAGACACATTATTAAAAGATAATGACAGAAGAATTGGCATACGCACAAACAGAATGTTAGATTCATCACTAAATTCTGTGATGAAAAGTGAAGAATATATTGGGCCTCATTTATGAAAAGTGACGCATCGCTGCGAGAAAACAGCGATGATGTGTCATATTTACAGTGTGACGTATCATGTTTCAAGGAGTTACAGATATGTCACTATTTCTGATGTATCTGTTGGCGCAAAATGACCCATTGCTGGAGTGTGTCACAAAAGTGACGTAAATCCAGCAATGGGTTATTACACATGGGCAAGTCCCATGTTAAATATGCCTCCATCAGTCTAACGCCTGGCATGAGGCTGGCATAGGATATTGACGCATTTGCGTCCTAGAAGTGGCGCAGTGAAATCTCATAGATTTCACCATATCTCTTCTACGACCCTTTCTTGCGTCGGAACGCCCCCCTGCATACATTATACCTGGCACAGTTATAATGTGGCGCAGGGGTTTACAAAGTGACGCATCTACCTAGGTGCATCACTTTGTAAATATGACGCAACATGGCACATTTTTTACACCACTGATGCGTCACATAAATTGATGCATCGGCGGCGTAAAAGTGACGCAAGGCCTCATAAATAAGGCCCATAGCATTTAGGACAACATTGGAATATCCTTAAAGTGGATAAGGACCTTAGCACGATTGTTACAGAAAAAACGTTGGTAACATTTAGGAAAAAAGAAACATGGAAAACATTCTTAGTTCCAGTGATAATGTAAAATTCTCAGGAAAGAAAGCTGTGAATTGGCTAATTGACAAACCATGTGGCTGTTTTAAATGTAATAACTGTGTGAGCTGCAAATTAATTGCTGACAAAATTAAGGAGTTTTTCAATTATGATAAAGGCAAAAAGTTTTCAAATAGATCTTTTATTAACAGCAACTCCATGTTTTTGTTTACATGGTTATATGCATATGTAGGATCGACTATCTGCCCATTTGATATTTATTAATTTGTAAAGCACTTGAATCACCCCATCAGGGGTATCTATGTGCTATAGCTTCTACAGCCAACCAAGAATAGAAGTGAATCAGAGCAGTGGGGTTTTCACCAGATTTGGGTACTTTAAGTAGTCTGGACATTGACACAGATGAATGGGAAGTTGGTTCCAATAATAAGGGGCTGGACGGGAGAAAGCTTTACCACCCAAGCAAGATTTTTTGTAGCACGGAATAAGAAGTAGAGATTTAGACCCTGATCGAAGGGACCTAGGTGGCAGATATTTGGTGAGTTTATCTGATAGATAACTGGAACATAGGCCATTTAGTGATTTGTGAACAATGCAGCAGATCTTAAATCTAATCTGCATCAGCACCGGAAGCCAATGGAATTGTTGCAAGAGAGGGAGGGAAGCTGTTCGGGCCTCCCTCTTTCAATGTTAGTTTCTGATCCATTCTGAGTGAAAATGATTTGCTAAATTGTCACATAAGGCTTGAGATGGGGCTTCCTCATTGTCTTAGGCCTTAGGGTTAGTGAAAGATTTTAAGATTTGGTATAGGGTTCTAGGGGTATTCGCTGGCATTTTTGCGAGCAGTTGTAATATTTGTATGATATTGAACCAGCACCTGTTTTATCTCTTTGTCCTGTATATCATCTAAATTGGCACAAGTGTCATTCCAGTTTTTTACAGTGACTTTTTTCTGTCCGGAGCTTAAAGAAAACCACACTGTCTGGGGGCTTCTGATAGGACGCGGGCATTGTTTCAAGGGGGCTAAGTGGTCAATGGTGGTTTTCATAATAGCATTAAAAGAGGCCAGTCGCTCCTCCACACTATCTGAGACTGAGTTCTGAAGTGTTGGAATTATGTCCTGGAAATGGTTGGGCAAAAGTTTATGCCACTGTCTATGCCACCTCACAGAGTTTGTATTGGGGGTAGCATGTGTCCTGGGACCTCTGTTTGGAACTTAATTAATGAATGGTCTGTCCATGTCAGAGGGCAAGTGGCTCCATAGTGGATATTAGGGGAGATGGTTAAAATTTAGATCTAACGTATGACTTACAGAGTGAGTGGGGCTGTCATTGATCTTAATTAGCTCGAGTGAGGCACAATCTGCCAGAAGTGAGGAGGCATCTTGATTAGCAGTGTTTTCACTGTGAACATTAAAATCTCCTAGAAGCAGGAAGTTTCTAGTCAAAATAACATGCGGAGAGTTAAGTTCCAGAAGTTGGAGTGAGAAGTCTGAAAGTGGGCCCTGGGCGTAATAAACAACAGCGCCTTTCCAACTGTGTTGAGAGTGTAGGTTCATTCTAAAAAAAAAAATCCAGTATATCATTACTTAGTTTATCTAATATGGAGATTTCTTTAGAGTCTTTATGAATGGTGGCAATGCAGAGATTAAAAGAACACATATATGCAATAAAAAGGTGGATAATAAATCTCAAATAAGCCTACTTAATTAATTGAATCCTGAATTATGCTGGTCTGCCAAGCGCACTACATCAATACATCCACATATGCAGGTATTGTGCAGTTTACACATGATAACATCAAGAAGCTACCAAAGCACTGTGGCTGTTGCAAGTGGAGTTTCACAAACTACTTTATGCAGGGTTTTGAGAATTTTCTAGCAGCAGTGCTGTCTTTTTATTGTTCTAATATCTTTAGTAATTTAAGAAGAAATACAAATAATTATGATACAATAAAAAGCAATATACCGACCAAGAGCAATACATAATAAAAAAGTAAGTACATAAGCAAACATCAGTATCAATAATGTCATATTTAACCCCTACATATCAATTAATGTATTGTAAAAAAACGTAGAGGAACAATACGAGAAAGTCAGTTGTATCACTTGGATAAATAATTAGCAAGAGAAAGAGAGAGAGGAAGAAAGAAAGAGAGAAAGGAGGAAAGAAAGAGAGAAAAGATCGAGACCCCTGCTACAATAGAGAGGGAATAATTAGGGAGAAGACACAAAGGGATATTGCTCTACCATGCCTTGTGAAGCTAAATCCACATATCTATCCAAAGATCTCCATACCCCACTAGAAATAAAGGGTGAAAAATGTTTCTCCTCCACAGAAATATGAGCCCCATGGAGAAAAGATACCCAAGCCCACCAAGTATGATAGGAAATGGACCCAAAATATTTCCATTCCGTTAGGATAATCTTAACCGCAATTGTCAACAATAAGTCTAGTAACTGCATATCAAATGGATCCAACGGCAATGGCGCTATTGTAGCCCATGGGTCCAACAAAATGAAAGGTAACGAGAGCTGAAACTGAATGTTAAAGATTAGCACGAGATGTTTGTGAACCAGCTCTCAAAAAGGTTGGAGTAAAGAACATTCAAAAAACATATGTTGATGTGTTCCAGCGGCTAAGTTACAACTCCAACAGAGATCATTATCCTTAGGTTTGAGGGAATACAGGCGTACCGGGGTCCAATGTAAGGGATTGAGAGAATTTATTTTGACTGAATAAGAGAAGGAGCAATTTTATTACGTAGGGAAAATTTCCCAATAGTTTTCTGCTGAGATATGTTTAAAAAAGTAATGGTCAAAATGATGTAGCCATTTCTTTTGTGTGACCGTATTCAACAAAGGCGGCGTGGTGGATAAAAATACATATATTGCAGAGGCCACATGACCTGCTTTATGCCACATAGATAGAAGGGAAACTGTATGTGAATCCGGGTCAAAATGAACCTTAGCTACAGCAATCTTTATTTTTAAAAATGTATAAAAATCTAAATTATTGAGAGAATGCTGCCGAGCTAAGAAAGAGAAAGGCAATGGATCATGATTTGAGTCATAAAGGTGTTTAACCAACGTGATACCTTTGCTAGCCCAGTATTTCACTATTGTCGAATCAAGATCAAGCTTAATCTTAGGATTGTGCCACAAAGAAGACCATCGAGACTTATGAGTTGGCTTAGATACTTTTTTATCAATAGCCTTTAAGGCAGTAATGGTATCCAAAATACTTCAACGAGAAAAAGGAATTGATAATGTGGGCACAGTTAAAAAGGAGAATGTAGACAGAGGAGAAGACAAATCTCGCTCATTAAACAAACATAGCGGAATATGTCGAGGATCCATAGAAAACCAAAGAGCCCCTTGAGAGGCTAAGAATGCCACTTGGTATGGAAGATTACAACCTCCCATATCATAAGGTTTCCTCAAATGCTTGTAGGCTATTCTGGCTCGCTCATCGCTTCAGAGGAATTTTGAAGTGAGGGTATCAATTTCATGGAAGAAAGACGAAGACAAATTGACAGGAAGCATTGGGGACACAAAATTAATAATAGGAGTTATCATCATCTTCAAAGTTTGAAGACGTCCCCACCACAAAATATATTTAGGTAACCATGTATCCAACAAGTGTCTAACTTTAACTAACTTTAACTAAAGGTTAAGACGGTGTCTGTTAAATTATGACAGAACCAAATCCCTAGATATTTAATGTGGTTTGATTGCCATTTAAAGCCAGCATTCCCCTTGTGAGCAGGAAAACAATACGCGTTGAGAAGAAACATCTCCGTCTTATCTTTATTCAGAGTATACCCTGAAACACTAGAAAATACTTTAATAGTCTCGGAAATGGCAGGAATTGCATTAGCTATATCTTCAGAAAAGATTAGCACATCGTCTGCATAGGCAGCTGTTTTGATAGTGGTTGAACCAAATTGAAAGCCTTTTATATCTTGATTAAGATTAAGTTGCCGAAGAACAGGGTCAATTTATTTATTTATTTATTTATTTCAATTTATATAGCGCGTTATCACCCGGGGCTCTCTAAGCGCTTGTACCAGACAAAACGGACAACTCCATAGAACAGGCAACTCCACTACAACTCTCCCCAGGCCTCTCGGAACAGTATTGTTTTTAGCATCCGTCGAAATGGCAGCAACTTTGATTCCTTCCGTAGATCTGAAGGAAGTTTATTCCATGCTGCCGGAAGTAGAGTAGAAAATGCTCGACCACCCTGGGTCGATAAGCGATACCGAGGGATTGTCAGGAGCGTGGCCTCAGACGACCTCAGTGCCCTGCCTGGGATGTAACTCGATAGTCTATTTTTAATGTAGTTCGGTGCATTGCCGTAAATGGCCTTATGGGAAATACAAAGGCCTTTGAACAATGCCCTCTGCCTAACAGGAAACCAATGCAGCTGGCGCAAAAGAGGAGATGCATGTGCCCTCCTAGGTTTCCTATAGATCAGTCTTGCTGCATCGTTCATCACTGTTTGAAGCCGTGAAAGTTGTTGCTGGGGTAAGCCCAGATACAACGCATTGCCATAGTCCAGTCTCTCCAGAATCATGGCTGTCACTGCGCTCCTTAAAGTAGAAAAGGACAGTAGATTGGAAATTCTACGCCGTTGCCTGAGAAGGCCTATGCATGTACCCACCACAGTAGACACCTGCTTTCTCATGGACAAATTTCCATCAATGAGGATACCCAGGCTTTTCACCACGGTTGCTGGAACTGGCGTCCTGCCCAACTCCTCAGGCCAAAATCCATCATGCCAGGGGCTGCCGGCGATGGTAATTGGCAGCACCTCTGTTTTATCAGGATTAATCTTCAGGGAGTTGGCAGTCATCCAGTTTACCGTGAATCTCAAGATGTTGTGCACACGTGCTTGAGCTCCAGGAGTATCCTCTATTTGAATAATGATCTGTGTGTCATCAGCATAGTTATATATCTGACACTCCATCTTGTTAAGTGCGGAAATCAGAGGCTGGAGATAGATATTAAAAAGGAGCGGCGAGAGCGCCGACCCTTGCGGCACTCCACAGGTGATGGCCGCTGATGCTGATACTAGGTCTGAAAGCTGTACTTTCTGCGATCTATCCTGCAGGAAAGAAGTAAGCCAGCCTAGTGCGGTTCCCCCTATGCCTAGATCTCTCACACGCGACAGCAGTTGACTATGACACACGGTGTCAAATGCCGCGGAGAGATCCAGCAGCACCAGGGCACCGGGGATCTTTTTGTCAGCTCTATATCTCAGCTCATCCAAGATGGAGACCATCACCAGCTCCGTGCTGTGGTGTACCCTAAAACCAGCTTGATTTTGTTCCAACAGATCATTAGTCTCCAGGTGCCTGGAGAGGTGGGTCAATACATGCTGTTCTAGTACCTTTGCCAGGAAAGGCAGCTGAGAGATGGGCCTGAAATTCTTCAAGATCTTAACATCCGCTCCGGGCTTTTTAAGCAGTGGAATCACCCGCGCCTCTTTAAGCATTGTCGGAACCCGACCTGTTTCTAGTGATTTATTCAGGAGGTTTAGTACGTCTTCCTGCAGCCCTGGCAAGGCCTACTTAAACACGCTAGGGGGACAGGGGTCTACCTTAGAGCCTGACTTCACCTTCCCCACTAAGTTAACTAGCGTCTCCCTATCAACTGGGGGAATACTGTTCAAGGGGACCTGAATTATTGGCCTGCATGGAGTAATTTGCAGTGGGCATTCTAACACGGGAGAGCGCGAGATTTCCAGTAGGAGCTCCTCAATTTTGTTGGTAAAAAATTAGAGGAATTTGAGACAATCCTCAAGAGAAAACTAGGGCCTCTGTTCCCTATTCTTCCTAAGCTCCGAAAGCACTTTCAAAATTTCTCTCTGGGGATTTTGGGCAGTGGCGATCCTAGTCTCGAAGAAATCTGCCTTACGTGCCTGGATCGCTCTCTTGTATGTAGCAAGCTCCTGCACATACACTAAATGTGCCTCTGCATTGTAGTCCCTTCGCCAGGCTCTCTCAGCTTTCCGAAGAGCTTGTTTCCTAGCCCTCAGTGCGTCGTTGAACCAAGGCGCTCCTGCTCCTCTGCCCACCATCTTCACCTTTCTAGCCTGTGCCACTATTTCGATGGCGGCTTTCAGTTTATCCACTAGCTTGTGGTAAACTACTTCAATGTTACCATCTAGAGCCAGTTGGAATGCTGCGTTTTGTAGAATGGTAACCAATTCCACCTCATTAATTGAATTCCACTTTCTTACAGTTTCCCAGGTGGCCATGGGTTTCCCTCCACCTTTAGGCACCGCTCTCTGGCCCCTAATAAGGTAGTGATCGGACCATGCACAGGGGCTCCCAACTACCCCCCATGGGCCTGGCTCTGTTGACCATACCAGGTCCAGGGTGTGGCCCTTTACATGCGTTGGTCCAGCCACCTGTTGTGTCATCCCCAGTGCTGTTAAGGCTTCCTCTAAAATGAGAGCCTGTCCAACTTTGGGGATGGTCTCCCAATGGAAGTTAAAATCTCCCATCACCAGAATATCCTTGTAACGGGATCTCAGGTCGAATATCAGCTCAACAAAGCTATCCATAAAGTCGGGTGTAGCCCGCGGAGGCCGATATACCAGCAGGATAACCAAACACTCGGTTCCTAACTCGAATTTAACCCCAAGAATGTCTGCGCCCCCATAGCACTCGGCGCAAATTCTTTCTGCCTTCCAACGACTGTTGAACAAAAGCGCCACCCCTCCACCTCTCTTGTCTTGTGCTCGGTTCTGGCAGAAGGCAAAGTAATTGGGGGGGAGAGCAGCCACCACATCTGGCGAAGATGACTCTCCTAGCCATGTCTCTGTCAGCCCTAGGATGTCTAATTCACCCTCCTGTAGCAAGGTGAATATTTCTAGATTATGTAGATGTAGTGACCGAGTATTTAAAAGTCCAAAGGGGACTTCTGTTTTTGTTTTCCTATTGCTCCTCCCCTCCTGTAGTATCGAGAGGTTTAGCAGGCCCTCCTTCCGTAGCCTTAGTATACAGTCATGCCCTAGCTGCAGGTTACCTCTATGTAGATCCATCAGTTCCTTCCTGTTATACCTGGTGATAGAACCAGGGGGACTGGCCCCGGGTCCCGTCTGGTCGTGGATGGGCGTAGATGGGCTCGCCTCTGGCGAGCCTCCGGCACGCCCACGTCGCGAACGCTGCGCGCCAACGCTGCGCGCTGACATATGGCCGGTTTAAGTAGGCTCCGTACGAGCCCGCCTCCCTCCTCCTGTACTGCCCCAAGATGGCGACCGCCAACCAGCCCAGCCAGCCCAATCCAAAATGGCGCCTCCTAAAGGTACCAGGGGGATTCACGGGACCCGCCAAACAGCGGTGAGTTTGTTTGTAATTATAGTGCAAGTGAGGGACAATTAGCGAGCAACAGTTAGTAAATTAGCAACAAAGTTCGGAAATTTAAAATAGGTTGCATTAAAAGCAAACAAAATTCGGCGAATTAAAAATAGGTTGCATTAGGGCACAAGGTGTCACAGATACGCCTAATACAGCTGCGCGAGCCTCAGGGAGCTCGTCAAGTCAAAGCCCTCTTCTCTAGAGTTTTCGCGTTGCCTAGTAGCAGTATCAATAGATAGTAAAAAAAGAAGAGGAGATAACGGGCAACCTTGTCTAGTACCATGACATAGATTAAAAAAGGAAGCGGTAGCTCCATTAACCCTGATATTTGTTCTAGGCTGCGAGTACAAAGAGATCACCATATTAACAAAGGAATCTCCAAGATTGTGAGACTGAAGTACTGCATGTAAACACGGCCAAGAAACCTTATCAAAAGCCTTTTCTGCGTCGAGAGCAATGCTTGCCGAAGGAAGGCTAGATAACATTGCTTTCCCCAGGATATGGCAAAAAGTCCGGATATTATCCCTATCCAACCTGCCCTTAACAAAGCCAGTCTGCGATGGGTGAATAAGCGAAGGAATATATGGTTCCTGACGTTTGGCCAAAATCTTGGCAAACATTTTTGCTTCCATATTCAGAAGAGATATGGGGTGAACATGTTTAGGTTCCAAATGATCTTTACCCTCTTTAGGGATTACCACAATAGCAGCCTCAGCCGCAGAACCTGAGACCAACCCTGATGAAACAAAGCTATCAAAAACATCTTTGAGATGAGATCCTAGAGATGGAAGAAAAGTCTTAAAAAAAAGAATAGGAAACCCATCTGGACCCAGAACATTCCCTGAGCGAGTGGCCTTAATAACATGGATAATTTCTTTGAGATCAATCGGTTTCCCCAGCTTTACTCCATCAGCATCAGAAACAGTATGAGTAGGAATCCAATTCAAGAATTTTTGGCATTGATCAAGAGAGGATTGATTATGGGGAGTGTATAATTTGCTATAATATTCACTTACTTCAAGAATCTCTTTAGTTTGAAACTTCCTAGCTCTAGATGCTCTAAAGATAAATTGATTTTACAAGATATCAAGAATCTAAAATATTCTTACAACTCTATTGTAACTAAGAGAGCTCATATTGGTGTCCAGGCGTAGAAGTCCAAACAGTTGCTCCTGAAGAATCGAGCAGGGAAAGTATTGGTGGCTATGTTAAAGTATCAAGATTCTAATGGTAGATCATCGCAAATATCTTGTATAAATGACAGTTCTGGAGCTATAAGCATTCTTTACGTTTAATATTATCCGCTAAAACAGAAAGTTCCTTTCTAATTCTAATATCTGAATTCCTTTTCGCCATTTTTTTAATAATCTGTCCCCTTATCGTACATTTGAATGCATCCCATAGAACCACTGGAGACTTAACCGAGGACTCATTAAAAAGTTTGTGATATCTATGTTAAGCAGATCAACCTGAACCTGATCATGCAAGTTCTCTGTATTCAGACGCCAAGTGCGTGGCTCCCAATTTTCTGAAAAATTCAGAAGCATAAACGAGACTGCTGCATGATCAGAAACAAGTATAGGATGGATGACAGGGTATAGGTAGGAATATTTTAAGAGTGCTGAGTGAACAAGAAGATAGTCAGTACGAGAAAAACTAGAGTGTGGAGAGGAAAAAAAGGTGAATTCACTACTGTTGGGATTATGCATTCTCCACACATCAGTAAGACTAAAGGAGGAACACATATTAGTCATCTGCTTGTGAGCCCTGGGAGGGCAAACCCTAAAAGCAGAGTGTCTGTCAAATATGGGATCCATTGGGAGATTAAAGTCCCCACCAACAATCAAATTGCCATTATGATGAACTTCTGAGAGCTTTTTAGTAATAATACGCCAAAAAGATGGATCATCACCATTAGGTGCATAGATATTCATGACCTAGATATCCAGAGAGCCATTGGATAAGCGAGTAAGCAACCACCTACCCTCTGAGTCATGCTCCGCAGAAACAATAGTCAGCCCAGAATTCTTGGAAATCATAGTCATCACTCCATTCTTCTTACCAGAGGCCTCAGAACAAGCAACATCAACAACCCACTCCTTCCGCAACAGTAAAGCTTCTTTATAGGCTATTTTGGTTTCTTGTAGCAAGATTAAATCACTAGAAAGGCTTTTACAATAGTCCCACAGTTTTGCCCTCCTCACAGGATGATTCAAACCACGCACATTTAGTTATAGAACATTCAGCCCTGGCATATTAGCGAGAGACCAATATACCAAATAACACTTGGTGCAAGATAAAGGGAACACATAGTGTCAGGATCTGAAAAATAAAGATAAACCGAATACAGTGGAGAGACAAAAAATAGATTGTAGCAGGAGGCTCTAGAAAAGAAGGAATAAGTGAAGATTGGAAGAAAAAGAGAAGCGAATAGAAAATAGAGAGCAAAACACAGCGCAGTAGAGAAAAGAAACTCCACCAGGGAAAGTCTATAATAGACAAAATGCATACAATGGAAAACATGAAGGAGCAACCAAAGAGGCCATCAAAACACCAACTACCTATTAAAAATTAAGCAATATAGAATATAAAGTGTAGGCAGCAGAGAGAGGCAAAGTAAAATAAATATATATATACTTTCTAGTAATTTATTAAAACAGTTAATATAACACAGGAGCTATCAATCTATATAGGCAACATTTGAGAGGAAAGATCTATGTAGTAGCCTTCCAGTTCAATACATGGCAAACCGAAATATATATATTACTATTGAACAGAATATGAAAAAGTTAACATATATAAATAGATATAAAATCGCATAAGCCAAAGTAGAATACATATGCACTAATTCATATATCCTATTAGGGAGAAGCAACTAGAAATGAATAAGCAGTTAATAAGTTCATATACCTACCCACTAACTGTGGAGAAAAAGAGTATGGGAACCATTGGAATGTCATACAAAACATAAAAATAATGAAACAACATACTCAAGTACTAAATGTATACTATTAGTCTGGAAGACCCGTGAATAAATAGAAAATTAATGCATAATACACATTCATAATAACAAGCATGGATAATACATTATGAACAATAAGTACTCAGACACACCCCCAGGAAGGAATGAGAGTGAATAAATTGATATAGATAATGAACAAAACATTAACACAACATATATATATATATACTAAGCTATCCAATTAAGAAAAGAGAAAGAAAATGATCTTACCTATAGAACTCATTAAACTAAGACGTAACAAGGAACTAGAATTTAGAACATAAAATGACAATAGCCCCAAGCAAAGCATAACAGAAAAGGAATGAGATAAAATACTATAGGAAAATATAGAAGAGGAGAGTAGGAAAACAGACCAAAGAAAACAATAAGAAAGAAAATAATAGCTGGAGCTAGGGACAGATAGACAAATAGAAATGCTATAGATATAACATCATCCTGTATCATGGAAGCAAGACCTGCAAAGGAAAATTTTGGAAATTCATAAATCTGCGAGTAGCAACAGATAAATCTCCTAGAGTGACATAATCACCCTAGCTTATCGCAGGAATACTAGCAATAAAAATATAAGAACAAGAACGATAAAAGCAATACTCCAGACATCAAACAAGAATTACTTAAGACCTAGATGGACCAGGAGAAGAACAAAAATTCCATCTGGGACTCGGTCTGGTTGTCCAAAAACGTGTAAAGCTCAGAAGGTTCATAGAATATCTGAGTACGAGCTCTGAAAGTTATTCAAAAATGCGAGGGACCAGCAAAAGAAAACGGAATGTTCATCTCCAGAAGTCGTCTTCGAAGGTTGAGAAATCCTTTCTGCCTGATGACAGTATCTCTAGCAAAGTCCTGGGATATAGCAATTCTGTGGCCTTCCCAATTAATCGCTTTAATTTTCCTCATTTGCGCCAAAATTTGCTCAGTATGTTGATGTCTCAACGGTTTGAAGACCACCTGTATAGGATGTGGTGAAGAGTTTGGTCTAAATGTGGGAACCCTGTGTGCACGCTCTATTTCAAACTCTCTCTGAAAAGAAATAGTCATCACAGTAGGAATCCAATTGAGAAAAAAGTCTAGCATTGATGACGCGGTTTTCTCCGAGTCCTCTGGTAAATCAAATATACGTAGATTCTACGGTTCCTGTCTTCCTGCTCCGTAAGATCTCTCCATAAAGCAATCAGGGAGCGCTCCATATTTTTCATAGATTTAGACTGTTGGTGTGTGGAATCCTCCACTACACTTATCCGAGATTCTGCGTTTGAAACACGAAATGTCAAGTTCTTGAAGTCATTCCTGATTGCTGCTACTTCAACCTGAAGTAAATCAGTATTTGTTTTAGTGCTCTGCGCAATATCATAAACAGCATTCAGACGAGAGAGAATAGCATCTAATGTAGTGCCAGAATCATTCGGTACCAGTTCCGGAGTAGGAGAAGTTTGCTTAGATCTCTTAAGATATCCTTTAGAGTCCTTGGCTTTGAGAGAGAGACCCATATTGTCTGCCATTAGAAAACAAAGACAATAGAGACAGATGGATCAGCACTCAGTGCGCGTCTGCTTTCCCTTAAAGTAGTACCAGATTCCTCACTGGTAGAGGGCAGCCCCTTGGAGACCAACGGTATGGCAAACCTGGGCCTTAACATATAAGGCTCTAACTGCTCCGCACAGACAGGCTGAATGCAGCATACACACCTTTACTCAGAATATAGTAGCCTAAAAGAGCAGCAGAAAATCCAATTTCCTATGGCAGACCACATAAAACAGAATGGTGCGTATCAATGCCTGGTAAAGTTACTGAAATAATGCCAGAGAAGGAACAAGTATTTCGAATAGGCAAACATAATAAATAAAATGCATGATTAAACTGGCACCCACTGCAGAAGATAACTGTGATGAGGGCATTAAATATATGAATAGCGTGTCGAGCACAAAGATGTGAAAATGGATATTCTGATCATGAAACTGCATGGCCATGCGCAAAAGCAATATTATCAAAAAAAGGTGACTCAATGCAATGCAGAAATTCAGCACCAGACGATAGTCAGTACTTATCAGTAGAGTACCGCTGTGTCACTTGTGTTGCTCGCGCCGCCATATTGAGGTTTGCTCCTGAGGTACAAGCAAGCACAGTGATTGTGCTGTCAAGAGTGCACAGCAGCCGCTAAAAAACCACCACCAACACTCCTTTTGTGTTCCGCTGCCAGAATCTGTATTTCCTTTAGGCAATGAAGTTCTCGGTCACATATTTTTCTTGTGACCTCCCGGCGACGCGACAGAGCTCAAAAGAATGCGGCCATCTTGGCTGCTCGGAAGCCACGCCCCCCGCAACAGTGCTGTCTAAAATGAATTCCTGCATTTCTTTTCCTAGCACACCTGCTAAGTTGAAAAGTAACTAAATTAATTTTCATGCAGTAGCACTATTCATTTCATTTCATTTTCATTTATAATCTTTATTTTGGCACAATAGAGCCATAAAAGATACATAAAACAAAAATTACATAATGCAGAGTCTGTACAGAGGAAAAGATGATTTTACAGATAACACGGATACGGTTAGGAAATCGTTACATTCAAAACTTAATTTAAATAGGCTAATTGCATTAAAATTACATTACAGTTTCCTTTATATCTTCAGAACCACTTTGTTGCGTACAAAACTTATTGCTAGTAGAAATCTACTAACACCGAAGACTATCACCTGCCTAGTGTCGGCCTTGAGGATCCTTTCAGCTTCTTTATATGAGCGCACTCCTAAATTTAGACAAAGAGGTTTAATCCATCTTTTCCTAACTGCCTCATAAGCTGGGCAAAAGAAAAGTATATGGGACTCATCTTCTTTTTTTTAAACACATGGTACATAGATCGCTGGTCTTTTCTTTACAGGTACTTTTCCACCTGGCTATGGTCTTATTTGTTTTCATGGTTCCATACCTGAATTTCATATATAGTGTTTTAGCCAAGGGTGGTTGAACCTCATCTAAAAACTGTTCGAAATAAGCACTATCTTTGAATACAAGCTATGATCAATATATACCCAAAATGCAGCTTTCAACAATTTTTTCGAATTTTGAGTCAATGTTGAAGGCTCTTCCCAAAACTGTACCAAACCAATTCTTTTTAGCCATATATGCACGTGTTTTATCCAAAGATTTATACTATTCCAATCTAATCTCATTATTTCTTGGAGGCCATTTTTATAATCAACTTACTCACCCATAATGATAATGGTCTCAGGATAGCATAATGATCCGTGCGTTTCATATTTTAATCAAGCATTACAGGTATTATTGGTGTGCTTATCGGCAGTCTCAAGAGTGCCCTATTACATTTATTTTCACTATTCGCGAAAACATTCCTGCACATTGGCCCCCATATTTCCGCCCCATATAATGCAGCGGACTGGGCCTTGAACTTAAAGACCTCAAGTGCCGGGGAAACAGCCTTGCTAAGACTCTCCCCATGTTTTTTCATAATTGGCAATGTGTTCTGTGTTAGTATCATTCTACTTTCTTCTACGTGGGTTTTCCACGATAATTTTGAATCCAGTGAAATGCCCAAGTATGTAAAATTCTGTACAGATTTTAGTTTTTGATCATTTAGAAACAAATTCCCCCTAAAAGTTTTATGAGGATTTATGGCCATATATTTAGTCTTGTTAGTATTAATCTCAAGGCCCTTCCTGTTGCAATATGTTTGGAGTAAGTTTTAAAGGGATTGCAGACCTCTAGGCGTTTGAGATATCAATATAGTGTTGTCTGCAAATAAAAGGGCAGGAACCCTTTCTCCATTCAATTTCGGTGCATCATTATTAAAGCCCTCCAAGTATTATGGGATATCATTAACAAACATTGAGAATAATGTGGGAGCCAGCACACATCCTTGGCGGATTCCCCTCTTAATTGGCATAGCGTTTGTTATTTCACCATTTGGACCCCTTCTTACTTTGGCATAGTTATTTTCATGCAACCTTATAATCTGTTGCAGAAGACAGACCGGAAGCCCTTGTGAATGTAATGACTCCCATAGCAGTTCACGTGGAATGAGATAAAAAGCAGCCCTAAGATCTACAAATGCGACATACAGATGTCCTTTCCTTATATTACCATACTTCCAGCATAGGCAACAGAATCTAAAAACCTGATCTACAGTACTTATTCTGGGTCTAAAACCTGATTGGAACTTTGTGAAGACATAATTTTCCTCCATCCATATATTCATACGAGGTAAAATATGCCTTGCGTACATTTTTTTGTAAAATGTCCATTAAACTGATAGGGCGATAGTTTACTGGCTCATTCCTATTGCCCATTTTAAAAATTAATACGATTTCCGCTCCCCTCCAGCTATCCGGAAAATCTACGCCTGCTGCTAAGGCATTACATAAATAATTAAATATAGAGTGCCCAGACATTAATTTCATGCTTATATAGATTGCCCGGAACTTTATCTAGTCCGGGTGCCTTTCTGTTTTTAACTGCATTTATAGCTAGCACTGTTTCCTCTAGTTCAAACTTCACTTTAGGTACACTGGGGCTTGACAATGATATGTCCTTGTTCAGTACCCCAATATTTTCTGGTGCCCTATATAACTGGGTAAAATGTTCGACCCAAGTCATTTCATCAAGAAAAACATCCCTACCCACTCCTCCTGTGTGGTTCCCCTTCGCCACCAATCTCCAGAACCCCACCTGGTCCTTATTTTTAGCTGCCATCAGCAGTTCTGACCAACTTTCCTCGTCCCAGTTTGTTCTCGCCTTCTCTTGTGTTTTCTTATATTCTCTTCTAGCCTCCTTAATCTCAATAGGATTCTTATTTTTTATTGCTTGTAGTGGCCTAACCTTGCCGTTACGGCAATCCTTTCCTGCTTGGCATATTATTTAAATTTTGGGTGACTTTTTTGGGCATTTTGGTTACCAATGGTATTAAAGATTTTTAAAAAAACCATTGTGTAAGTCTACAAAAGCACTCCCTTCAAGCGGTATGCTTAAGTGTCAAACAAATGTGTCAGCTAATGAGCTATAAATTTCCGCTAGCACTTTGCCATGCTCCAATATGTGTGCCCATTTTAGTGAATGGCGATTATTGCTGGCTAATATGACATCATTAGTTATATTGGCTTTATTGACTACTTCATTATTCGTAATTATACTAGACAGTAAGCTGCTAGAAAATAGCAGTTGGAGTGGGCGAAGATCGCTCTCAATCCTAGGCATAATCTCTAGGTCAATTACATAAGACCAGATATCAAGAGAAACCATAACAAAATCGATTTTACTTTGGCAAATATTCCTGAAGAAAGTAAAGGCCTTTAATGTGTCTGATGGTAATCGACCATTACATGCTCTCAATCCATGAGTAGCTGTCAGCCTCATAATTTGAATTGCTAATACAGTACAGGGAACCGGATTAATATTATGTAGTATAGGGATATTGTTGGCACTATCCTCATCTTCGAAAATGTCTCCAAGCCCTATAATTGGCTCATAATTACAATTCAAATCGCCACCTAATATTATACTTGGTTTCTCCTCCAAACAATTTAGGAATGAGTCCAACTTTTCTAATATCAGTGACTCTTTTGATAAGGGGCCTGGTCTATTATACACATTGTATTTATTCTTAATCCGAGTATATCCATTGAGTTGATTTTTAATACTGTTATTCTAATCTCAAGAGTTACTTTTACTCATATTACAAGCCCCCCCGAAGGCCTACCTCTTACAGAGGGAGTTGCAACATTGAATGTTCTATACCCTACTCTATGCGGGGTATTAACGCTCAAGTTTCCTGCAAGAGACAGATATCACTTGTTTCAATATACTCGTAGCTATGAGAGATCCATCTAGCAAAATGTCACTCGAACATATGTTTTCTCCTGGCAATGCTACTTCGCCACCCATGTTCAATGGGATTTTTTGGATCAAAACCATCACCAACACTCCTTTTGTGTTCTGCTGCCAGAATCTGTATTTCCTTTAGGCAATGAAGGTCTCGGTCACATCATTATTCGTGTGACCTCCCGGCGACGCGACGGAGCTCAAAAGAATGCGGCCCCCTGCAGCAGTGCTGTCTAAAATTAATTCCTGCATTTCTTTTCCTAGCACACCTACTAAATTGAAAAGCAACAAAATTAATAGTCATGCAGTAGCACTATTCCCACAAGTACCTGGTTGTGTAGATGGTATACATATTATAATTTGCAGACCCTTTGACACAGAGTATGTGTATCGTAACCATAATAACCAGGATTCATTAAGCCTACAACCAGTATTTAATGGAAAATGTCTAAACACAGACCGAGTTTCACTTTCATGATACCATGAAAGCACTCATGACTCCTCTATTTTTAGACACTGTAAACTGTATGAGTGTCTATCCAGAGGAAGGTTTTGAGACAGCTGGTTATTAGGTAATTTGTATTAACATGTGCCCTTTTATTTCAAATTGACTATAATATAAACAGTAAATTTGTTTTCTTTTCAAGTGATTGTGTAATCCTTTAGGGATTGGCTTATGACTACATACATAACGCCCTGGGCCCTTAGATAAAGAAGATACAGTGATGCACAAAGACAAACATGGAGCATTATAGAAATAACTTTTGGACTTCTTAAAGGCAGATTTCGTTGTCTGCATAAACATGGAAGTACCCTACAGTATGACCCTACAATTCAGAGTAAAATTATAGGCACATGTGCTATGCTACACAACCGAGCTCTGCGCAGGAGTCTATCTATGGAAACACCAAGTGATGATTCCTAAGAGGAGAAAAAAGGACCCCCCCCACTTACCTCATCCAGAACATGATGCTGCAAGAACTGTGGAAGGATATGAACACCAAGATGCTGCTAAAAATAACAAGTTTTTAACTAAATAAATAATTTTCTTAAGCCGTGATGCATGTTAAACAAAGCTATACTGTTTATTCTCAGATTATGATAAAGATGAACAAAATATAAACTTATTTTCGGCACAAGTGTGTTGGTTAATTTTCATGCAATAAAAGATTCTGCATTATTGAAGTATAAAACTTGTCAAAGTTTATGTTACTATGTATGCCTTGGATGTCCAGTACTCGGCCTTGGTGGAGAATGTTGTTGGGCTCTTCCATACCCTTCCATACTCTGGCTTCAAGTGTTCCTATAAATAGCAGGCTCACCAGTTGGCATACTGCTCACACTTGAGCCCTCCTCAATTTCCCCAACAAAACTTTATGACCAACATCGTGCATTAATATAGTTTGCTTTCTGCAAGGGTGCTGGCTATTAGTACAAGGCTTTTTTCAACATCACCGCTGCGGTGTACAAATTCAACATGCTTGTTAAATGTTGTTTTACACATTGTCGACTTCACTGTAGCCAAACTTTCCACAGAATGTCCACATGCTTGAGATTACTCTTCTTATGCCTCTAGTGACGTCTGTGAAGCAGAGTCTTGTGCCAATGGAGTGGTTATATCCTTTATAGTCATAGTTATGCCCTCAAATCCTGTTCACGTAACCTCATTTTCTTATGTAATGCCTTTTGTACAATCTTCCTGCCCGTCCATTTATTCAGATGTTGTTCTGTACTGCTTACATTTTATTTTCCATCAAATATAGGGACAGGATGCACATTATCACTCCGCTTGTGGAATTTAAGCATGTTGAAAATAAGAATAATGAGTTAAACAAGTATAAAGTTGGAATATAAAAGGAGTATGTTTATGAATAAGTCACCTAAGAAGGCATAACTAAGCGCGATTTGTTGTGGTGAGATGTCGCCTCATTGCAATGGTACATTGTATTTTCAGCATGGGTTTGTCCTATTCATGAAATTGGGCAGAAGTAGGAGATGCCTCGTGGATGCCTTGAGTCCTAGAACTTCTAGTCTGTCTTTCAACCCTGCATTCTCTGTTCACTATAGGTACTGATGGCATGCTTTGTTCTTCCTTGTATGGTGAAATGGCATGAGTAGTACTGTTTTTTTACTAAAGGTGTTGTGTGTGAACTGACTACTTATTCCACTTTCTGTGTTAGTGGGAATGTTAATGACAGTTGTTTCTGCCTGCTCTGCTTCAGTGGTACATTGACCTACATTCTGAGTTTCAATGATGTAATTGCATTTTGAAAAGAAGCATTACTTATTCTTTTCTTTACATACATGTTAATGACGATTTATTTTTGGCAAAAAACGTAGAAATGTTAAAGTCAGTTTGTTATCAACTCACACATAGATGCCAGTCTAGCACAACCAGATGACCATGTTTGGCACTATTTTCATATTCACTCCAGTATTAGATTTTTGAAGCCTTGTTGTCATTTCATTCCTTAAAAGTTACTTTATTTTTCTAAATTGACTTGGGATTTTTATTTTGTTGTGTTATGAACTTCTTACTGCACAACTACTTTACTATTGCCTCTCAATTAATCCTGTCTTCTTAGTGCACTAGCTCCCAGTAGAGTTAAGTTCAGGTTCATTTAGTGACTTTAGTGACTCACCCAAACAAGAATTTTGGTTATTAATTGAGGTGGGTAGTGACCCCCCTCAATTAATACTCCTAATGTCTTACAGTGGTGGCAGCAGTGAGATCCAGGGTTTGTGTTAAAATAAAAAATACATTTTTATTAAAACTGACTACTGATTTTTAATTGGGCTCTTTTATGATTTTCCTAAATTAATTTCTAACTAACAATTTTGCATCTGTGATTTTTTAATGGATGAATGTGTCAACATGAGCTGACGACGATGTGCAAAGCGAGAGGGCTGATCTGGTGAGAGACTTCAAAATGAAGCACTACCATATTGTGCTCAGATCATAGGGAAAAGGTATGCCTGCTAGAATCCACCCCACAGGAGTAAGTGGGTGAAAGGAGGAGGAGAAGGAGGAGGAGGAGAAAACAGAAAAATGGAAATGACAGAGGTGAGGTTGGAGCTGAAGACTTTTTTCTCTATTTTAAACCATGAACTTTAAAAATTCTTATCTATGTTTTCCTTTTTTGGGATTTTTGTCATTTTACTGTCATTGTATTCATTGAATTGTGCTCTGTTTTTCTAAGTTAGTATGGGATTTTTCTTGTTTTGAGGTTTGCCTTTGTTACTGTTTTTTAAATATCTTACACCTCGTCTCCAAGTTAAACCTGTCGACTGTGTGCCTTAGTCACCAAGGGATTGAGCTCAGCTTCATATTGTGGCTTTAGTAATTCACCTTAACAAAGATTGTGGTGATTACTTAAGGTGGGTAGCTAACGCTCACAACTAATACTCACATTTATTTTACAGGGAACTACACATTTAAACAGACATACAATTGATATACTAACGGTATCACCTCTAAAAAACAAAAAACAAAAATTTACAAAAGGAGGCAGGAAGTGGAGGGGTAGCTCAGGAGAGGTGAGTTAATCTTTGATTGTTTATTCCTTCTTTTTTAAATATTTTAAATACTATATTGATTGTTTACTTTGTTTTTCTTTTGAGTATTTTATAGTCCTTGTTAATGTTTTAGTGAAGTTGTTCAGCAAGAGGAATTGAATACATTTTGAAGTTTCACTTGAAGATGCTACCTTGCAGTGTTATAACTGAGGAGGTGGACTAGGATGAAGTGATCCCATTACTATAGCGAACTGACTCCTAACAGAAAGATGTTTTTTGATACTTTTGAATGATTTACCTTGAGCTGTTCATTCTCAAATCTAAGGTATTTAAAGTGCCTTGCCATCATCATAAGTGCAGCAGTGGATCAACCTTCATCTATTTTAATTGGGGAGCTAGCCTGACATAAAGTAACCCATCTAATTGAGTGGACACATATCTGAACTTTACACTAAATTAAGACTCCATTATATTTTACACTAGTGGATTGCTTTTATTTGATAATACAATACGTGAAACACTCTGAGTGAATAAACTAGTAGAATAAGAAGAGTATTTGTTTCATATTCTGGGTTGAGGTCGCTAACTAGAGTAAATGTGCACTGTAAAAATGCAAACATGTGTATAAAGGTATAGAGTATTGAGACATATTCCACTCATTACCCAGAATAGTACAAACTAACATTTCACAGATAATGATGTTAAAAAAGAACAATCCCTGACTATTTCCCCTTTACTAGCAAGGGAGATGAGTCAAAGACAAATTTAGGATTAGGAGAACTTAGTTCTGATGGGACTCTTATTGGTGAGAATGTAATCTGCAATTTGAAACCTTCACCGTAAATTGGCACATAATAAATCAAACTGCGGTAGACTTTGTGTCTTTGAGCGTTAATAGCTAATCCATCAACTACCGAAGGGTAATGATAGGTATCCAATGAGGCTATTTATTTTGATGTCAATACATAACTTGAGAGAGCTGAGCATCTTGGGGAATCGGCCATTGAAACCAATTTTTTTTAATGATTTATTTGTCTCCAGGTAACCCTCTTGAGACTACATCTTTACAGGAGGAGCCAATTCTGGAAACAAAAATTGCAGACCAACCAATTTCATCCATGATGCTCACTGTTCAATCAATTTGAACTTCAATAGTGAAACACATTACAAAGCTGTGGTATTTTAAAATACTCTCTTAATATTCTTATCTACAATTTTTCAGACTTTGTTGGGTCCATAAAACGTTGACAGTTTTAAACACAACCATACGAATCATTCCTCCACGCATTTGGACAGGACCTTACGCCTATTGCCTCTATTCTGGGCACTGTTCATGCCCTAGCTGGCCTAAAAGTTAATCCCCCCAAAATGTTTCTTTTTCTTCTGTGCCAGGGTGCAGACCCTGAGAGCTTATCTTTGGAATGGACTGCACACAATGGGCGAACCAGTCCTTTAAGTCTCTGGATATTACAATGTTTCACTACCCCAAAGTCTTATTGGAGGGTAATCTTGGTGGTACCATATGGATTAGTATACAAAATAAATCTGAATGGGATTTCCACGACAAATCCCAATATTTGTTCTGATATTTCTCATTGCCTAAAAGGCAAATAAAATATCTGTTCTTTAAAGTTTCCAATTACTATCAGAGAAATGTGCCAGAAAACAATAATCCAGTAAACAAAGCCCCAGATGAGAGCCTCTCACTTGCATTTACGAAAACATTAGTGGCATTCTATGTTCTAATTTCTCCATGGCTTCAATGTATGATTAAATTACAACAATTTTACTTGCCACGATAAGCCAAGGTTGCCTACAAATAACAGAAATGCTTCTGCGATATCTTATATTGACCAATTTCTCTTCCTAAGACTGGCTAGGTGTTTGGGAAAATACATACCAAAAATTGATCACACATAGAAAAAATGGATTTAGAGTGGTTAATTCAGCAGCATTCAATAAGATATGGATTTTTAAACTACTCTGCTTTACACTGTCATCATTATGGTGCTACATTTTGATGGCTTTAAATGGCCTGTTATGTTTAGTTTTATTTAAAATTGCATTGGTTACCAACCTGTTTTATGACTATGATACAGCTGTCTTGTGGGCAGCTTTCAAATGATCATATCTCAGTGTAGAATTCCCTGTGGCAAGAGTATCCTAGATTAGAAATTCATCCTTTTGCTGGGTTTCGTCCTTTTTACTGCTATGGACAGCTAATGTTTTCAATGACTGCAGCGTCAAGATGCCTCCTTTTCACACCTCTTTTTTATGTGCTGTTCTTAAAAGGACGATAGTTTTCATTTTAACTGTCCAGAAGTTTCAATCTGGTAAAGCAATTTTCGATAAATTATTGCACTGAGAGCACAGGTGGAGTGGAGTGGAGGAGTGAAGAAAATACTTTTCTCACTTTATCTTAGATTGCAAGTAAGCGTGTCTTTGAATGTGAATGTTTGCTGCAACCAGGCTGCAGGCCATATTCTCTTGGTGTAAAACAAATTAAACCAAGTTTTAAACTTTTGAAAGAAGAGTGCTCTGAAAGCCAAATTTACAACGCATACTATAGACTGAAACACCCATAAAAGTTTGCAATCATACATTACAAAATGCAAAAATATATATATATATATATACAAATGTGAATTGTTCGAAGCATAACAATTAACCATTTAAAACCCTTCCCCCAATTTCCCTTAAAAACCTTTTCATGTGCATAACAGCCAAGACAGTATACATTTTTTAAGAGATAAAGGGACAGAGGTACGACCCTTTTTTTGCAGTCGCAACTTGACCCAGGATGAGTTAATTTTGCATACAGATGATGTGGCATTGCAAAATAAAATTTCAGTTTAAACAAAACCATTCAAGATGGAAAATGTATGCAGGATTTTTTGCAGTAAGGTTGCTATCCCTTTTTTGGTTCCGTAAGACCAGTGCCCACATCTAGTCACAATCTTGACTGGTCAGATGCTATTTTCTAATGTTTAAGAGGCTGATGTCTGTCCCAGGATGAGAATATGTGCTCTATCCTACTCTTCCCATACCATGCACTTAAGGCTGAAGGTCAGGTGTAGACTGGTACAGTATGCAATTACACAGGAAATGTGCTGTTCCTTGTGCAGACACAAACTTGCACCTGCACGGGGAATATTACATTAGCAAAAGGCAAATTAGCTGTTTCACAGTGGTAGTCTGCCTTCGACTGAGTAGGCAGCAACCAGGCTGACTTTCAAAGGGGGGCAGAAATCCTCATGCAGGTGAGTTCAGTGAGTGAGTCCACCCACTTGACGGGCAGTGCCTGAGAGCCACTTGTACTCCCTTTTCATTCACAAGGCGTACCTTTATATAGAATGTAGTCAGTGCGCCTCCTGACAATCTTTTTGCCTCTTAGCTCGTGTCTGTAATATGGCATGTGTGCAAAGGCAAAGGGTTTTTTCATTTGCATGGTACAATGCCTCCATGCAAATGAAGAAATGTCTCCTTGAGATCGTAGTGGCACACATTTAGCACTGGCGCTATCCGTATTAGAAGGTGGCACAATTTATTCCACCCATTCTGAAAATACAAATAATACAGGATACACAGAAAGCAGGTACACACACCCATTGCACGCCTGGGGCACTTTTTTATAATATGGTCCCAGGGGAGCAGAGGTGTGAGGCATCCAGTATTTCCATGTTTTGTCAAAGGAAGGTATCTCTAGCATTGACTTGGGTATGCCAGCATCTCCTGCAGTGGATTTGTACAGAATATGGTTCTTTTTTTGTGATAAGTGGGAGTACAATGTTGTATTCTATATAACTCAATTTGTTGAATGATAACACAAGTGTTCAAATGAATGACACCCTGGATCCTGAATACCTTATGGAAAATGTCCAGGCGCTTGCTCGTCGGGATGAACAACGCACAGTTACTTGCTATATCTGCTATTTTCCATGAGCTTTAAACTGCATGCAAAACTCAGTTTGAAAACTGACGTTTTTTTTCCTTTGTGATAGAAAGAAACCGAAAAAATCCCAAACTCACAGTAGGTTTTATTTAAAAAGCGATAGAGCAAACAGCCCGTGTTCAGGGAGCACAAAAGAAAAGTTATTCTTTCTTTATCTGATAGTCTCAGGTGGCTATATTAACAAATACATGTTTTATGCATTTCATACATTATGCTCCATGTGATTACAGAACCCTAGAAAGGACCGAAAAAAAAGTTTCACTACAATGAAAAGAAAGCACTTCCTATTGAGAAACAGTCGCCCAGTTCCTTTACCCTCACTAAGAACTATGAAAGGCAGCCTCCTGGAAACCGCTCAAAGAAAGATGAAATGTGATAATAAAGGTTCACAAGCCTGGAGGGCCTGCCCTAGAAATAGTACTTTAGAAGTGCGAGGTGAGAACGAGAGTCAAGTCTCTGCCAGCATTCGATGACATTTCAGTCATCTCTCCAAAGCAGTCTCTCTGGTCTATGGTAAAATGTTCCATACACTTACAGCAGCTACTTTTTTCAATGCATTTATTTTAGGGTGCATAAGCACCAATATTAAAAGAAATATTCGAAAAGACCTTGTGTTAATTTTATAAGATGTGGGTTTTGTCATGGTATTATCACGATCATGGTGCACAATTGAAGAAGTGCTATTTTTCTGTAACTTGCTTAATCACTGTAGCAAAAATCGCGTTCGATTGGTGTGTTTTTTAATAAACTAGACCAACCTTGCAGTTTGTGTGGCTTATATGCCAAAGCAATATGTGCGTGGGCACTTTACTGCTGGCTTTCCATAGTGTAAAACCCCATTAATGTGCAGATGAAAGCGCATTTTCTTTATTGTCACACAGTGTTCTATCAGTATGGGAGGTGATTTTTGCATTGCACCTGCTCATATCACAACCCTCCATCAAACTCCCCCATTGCCAAGGAATTTAGATTTTGTTTCGCACCACGTACTTTTGAACAATGGAAACACTTGAGGTTTAAGCATGTTGTATGCCTCTCTTTCACAGCAATCGCTGTTTACATGGCTTCCTTAGTAATCATTTATACACTGCATCAGATTAAAAATACGATAATTCACTACCTACTGTCGCAAGAGTAGAGAAAACAAACCCTCAAATTTCGCTGCTCATATGGAAGTGTTTTAAATTTGTGGGGTGGGTTCTCACCTCCTCCTCTTACAAGCCTCTACAGGTCGAATGGAGGTTGTGCAATGTCAAATGACAGCCCATCATCTTCCCCACATTCTTGTGTCTCTCTCCATATGCCGAGGGAGGTGGGGAAAACTGAAAGATAATATGGAGCTGATAACCCATGTCTCCCCTTTCTCGTACAGGTCCGTGTAGGGCCAGGATTTACGGGATTTATGTCTGAGCTGTAAACACCTGAACGAGCCAATATCTGGGCAATGTTCTGATCTGTTGGTCGGAAGAGGAAGTGAACCCAGAGGGTGTTGGAGAAAGTGGGATAACATGTATCTAAGTATAGTTTGCTTACACTGTTTGAGGATGGATGAATTATTAAGGGAGGCAACTTGACATGATAGGAAGTAAGTCAATTAGAGAATCGCAAATTGAGATTGCAATTTCAAGGGTGCCAGGGTGTCAAAAAAACACTCTGTTGCACCCCTGAAATCTGCATATGGGTACATCTTGCAGACACACATGCCCTAAGGGCATGTTTGTGTGTAAAATGGAACTTTGAAAAATGCACTTTAGTGCATTTTTCAAAGTTTTTGCAAATTACCATGAAGTTCAACTTCATGGTAATGTGGTCCCCCTATTAGCGAAATCGCAAATTTTTTAACTTTAATGCATTCCATTTAAAGAATCTCAATTTGAGATTGCTTAAATGAAATAGCAATTTAAGTAATCACAATTTTGCGATTTCTTTAATTGCGATTTTTGCATTTGGGATGATGCATCCCAAATGCAAAAATACCGGTCGCAAAGGGGCAGATTCTGAGAATCTGCCCATTTGCTAGCGGTGTTTAGCTTGATGCATCTACGCCTAAGAGAAGATTCTCCCTAGATTGGTATATTCTTTAACTACCTCAATGAGCCTCCCACGAAGTGTCCAGTCGAAATGAATATAGTGCTTTTTCCCCTACACGGTACAACCTCTGTTTTAAGAATGTTTGCTTCAAAAAACAATTCCTCTCTGTAACTAAATAGTGCATTTATGTTCTGTTATAAGCCGGTCTATGTAAGGTCCAGAATTACCATGCCATCAACATACATTAATATATATATGTTACTTGATGCTATTTTCGAGTAAAATTATTTATTTTTAAGATGCAATCTGGTAGATCGCTTATAAAAAAGGAGAACAAAAGAGGTGCTGAAGGCATCCCTGCTTTAGGCTATTAGGTGTAGCTATCATTCGAGTCAACCCCCCCCCCCCCCCTATTTGTACTCTGCACCAGGTCAGAGAGTGTAATACAATTGAATGAATGAATGAATGAAAAGATTCTTATTGAGCGCAACTTTGCCCAATGGGCGTCAAGGCGCCTATATCAAAATAACAGCACATCACTACATGAGCATTCTATCTTAGGTAGGCCCTCCTAAAGAACAAAGTCTTAAGCTCCTTTTTAAACAGGTCAATTGAGGGTAGCGTTTTTATCTCAATTGGGATGGAATTCCAAAGCTGCGGGGCAACAACTGAAAAAGCCCTGGCTCCCCATCTAGTCAGCCTAAAGCGGGGCACGACCAGTTGGAAAAGTCCAGCAGATCGAAGACCTCTTATTGGGACGTAGCGAGTGAGTAAGGAACTAATCGCATTCGTTGATCCCTCCGCCAGTGCTCTATACGCCAAGCAGAGAATTTTAAAAGAAATTCTGTGCTGCACAGGAAGCCAATGAAGGTCTTTCCTGGCCTTAGTGGCAGATGTTGTCTTAGGAAGAGCCAAAACAAAGCGTGCAGCAGCATTCTGCACAATTTGCAGCCGATGGATGAGGCTCTTGTTAGACTCCATGTACAAAGAGTTACAATAGTCCAACCTGGAGCCAACAAGAGCGACTGCAACCTGTTTGCGTGCCTGGGGGGAGAGATAACCACGGATTCTATTAAGTATCCTAATCACGCCCCAGCACGTGGCCACGGTCCTGTTAACTTGTAAGGACAGAGAGAGTGAGGTGTCGAATATCACACCAAGATTTCTGGCTGATTGGGATGGAGTGAGGCAGGTGCCAAGAGAAGATGGCCACCACTCACTCGACCAAACATCCTGGTCCTTCCCAAAGACCAATACCTCTGTCTTTTCGCAGTTAAGCTTCGGGGAATTGATAGTCATCCAGTCTGCCACATACTGCATGCATACCCTAAAGCTAGAGGCGGATGTCATGACAGAGGAGTGAGTCAGAGACACCATGATCTGGGTGTCATCTGCGTAGGACACCACCTCCATCCCCTGCGATCTTACTAGTCTAGCAAGGGGGGCCACATAGATGTTAAACAGGGTCGGGCTCAATGCCGACCCCTGTGGCACCCCACATTGCAAAGACTTAGCAGGGGAGAGGTAGTTCCCAAGCATCACTCTCTGCTCCCTTTCAAGAAGAAAGGAGTTCAAAAGTCTCAGGGCCGGTCCAGTAACCCCTGCCTCCCTAAGCCGAGATGTTAAGATGGAGGGAGACAGGGTATCAAACGCGGCCGTGAGATCAAGCAGGACCAGAACAGTAGTATGGCCAGAGTCCACTTTGCGCCGGATATTGTCGACCACAAGGGTAAGAGCGGACTCTGTGCTGTGGTGTTTTCGGAATCCGTGTTGCGTATTGTCTAAATATTCTGACTCATCGAGAAAGGAGGACAGGTGGAGGTTAAGATGAGCCTCCAGTATTTTTGCTGGAGCAGGGAGAAGGGAGATAGGCCTGACGTTTTTCAGAAGGCCGGGATCAAGGGACGGTTTTTTGAGGAGAGGCTTCACAATAGCCTTCTTCCACACAGATGGAAAAGAGCCCTGGACAATAGCTTTATTCATAGCCACGAGCATGGGAGGAAGAATACTGCTTCTACACTCTTTAAGTTTTTTAAGAGGTAGAGGATACATGGGGGAAGCAGATTTAATCCTGTCAAGTAGAAGGTTCAGTCCCTCCAGAGACAAGGGAGGAAAATCCCTAAATGATTTAGGAGGGGCTTTGCCTAAAGACTCAAAATTTGATATGACAGGGGAGATGTTCTGATCCAAAGAGTGGCAATGGGCTTCCAAAGAAACATGAATATCCAGGATCTTTTTATGAAAAAAGTCTGAGATATTATTGCATAGTTCCTGCGAACTAACTACAGGATCCGGGAGTTGGAGGGAGCATAAAGAATCAGCGATTTTAAAGAGCTCCCTAGAAGATGTGAGAGAGCTGGTAAGATTGGAAAAGTACTCCTGCTTCTCCATCACTATTCCCGCAGAGCAGCCTTGTGAGCCTCTCGATCCTTAGGGTCCCAAGATTTTCTCCAACTTCTCTCACTGCTCCTGCATCCCTGCCTCAAAAGTCTCAACTGGTCAGAGAGCCACGGTGCCGTTGGCTTCCGCCGGGCTACATAACGCAGTGATGCAGGGGCAAGCTTTTCCACTGCATTGGAAATGGAATCCATCAGAACTTGAGCTACCTCAGCGGCGTCTCCCCGAGAAAGAAATTCAGTAGAGGAAACCAGAGAGGCAAGGGCCTCATCCGTGATGTTCCTAAGATTTCTCCTAAGAGTAAGTGAAGAGGTAGCCTGGATGCCGGAACAAGAGGCAGGAAGAGCAAATTCCAACGGTACTGCAAAGTGGTCTGTCCAGACCAGTGGCAAAGGGGGGCCAGTAGAAAGTCTCAGGTCATTAGAAAATACCCCGTCAAGTATATGACCAGCCTTATGAGTGGGGCTACTCACAAGTTGAAGAAAGTCACAGGCTCCAAGAGACTCAACCAATGATAAAGTGTCTTTTGAGTTGGCCTCATCAAGATGGAAGTTAAAATCACCTAAAATGGTGAGGCAGGGCTTACCAAAGTAGGGTTCGAGAATTCTTAATAAATCCGAAGAGAAGCCAGACCTAGGACCCGGCGGCCGATGGGGCACACGTGATACAAAAATACAGAGCTTCAAACAGATCTTGAGGCATGGATAGTGATTTAATCGTGCAGGGAAGAGAGGATTTTGAAAGAATAGCAATTCCTCCTCCTCTGCGCAACAATCTATCCTGCCTATGCAGAGAGTAGCCATCAGGGATGGCCATAAGCAAATCATGACCGGAGGTGTCAGAGGCCCAAGTCTCCGTAATAAACACCCAGTTACTAGCCTTTGGAGATTTCTTGGCATTCCCATTTTCTTTAGCTTCCTCCACAATGTGGGTATATCTACTCTGTCGAAAGCTGTTGTAAAATCCACATACACACTGTAAACCACCTGAGATTTGAACATTACATATTTGTCAATGATCATCTGTAAGATTGCGATATTGTCCGTTACTGATTGTTTTGGTCAGAAACCAGCTTGGACGGGGGGGCGTGGCTTGCACGCCGAGCTGGCATGGCAGACCCGGCATGAGCTCCACTACAACGCGGGACTCCTAATCCTCTTTTGCGCCCTTTCCGTGTTGTTTTCCCTCCGGAGGTGACAGGTTTCTGCCACGGAACTTCTGGTGCGGCTGATAGCAGCTTTTCTGGATTGTTAATTGCCGCCTGCTCATTGATGTTATCTCCGGCATTCTTCTTCATCTCGAAGACGCGGGCGGCCGCCATTTTAGGCCGCTGAGCCCGAGTTCCGGTTTCCTGTCACAGATATCGCTGCTTCATGCCTAAATCGTCCAGGTATGGCTTATACTGAAATATTTGGATGCAGCTTCAAGGCATAACTGATTTTTCATGGCTTTCTGCAGCAACTATTAATATTTTGGCTATTCCTATACCTCACCATCACTTTGGACGTGATGTTTATGACAGGTATCAACTGCGTGAGCTGCCTCATATTTTATCAAGGTTTATTCCTGTCAACTCATTGACTTTGTGGTACTATTTTTCTTCAGTAAGATGTCGGCGGCCGCTCAATTGAGCCGCTGTGCCCGCGTTTTGATTTCTTCTCAACATCTTCATCGCTCTTAGCCTACATAATCCAACTGTGGAGCATGTAGAGGTATTTGGATGCAACTTGGCCGCATATATTGCTTTTTTATGACTTTCTGCGCAAATTATTACTATTCTGGTAATTCGTATACCCCGCCACCACTCTGGGTGTAATGTTTATGCCAGTTATCAGTTATGTGAGCTGCCTCATAATTTATCAGGAGCTAGTCTTTTCATTTCAATGACTCTGTGGTACTACTCTCTCTCAGTTGATGTGGGCGGCCGCTCTTTTGAGCCGCTGAGTCTGCGTCTTTGCTGATGCGCTGCTTGCTGCAGTGCCTTCTTCCTTACGCATCTCTCCTCTGCTGCAGTCGTTTTAGTCGCACACAGTTGTTTCTTCTTTTTGGAGGTTGTTACTTATTATATACTTCAGATTCTGATATATGTAACTCCCCAAGCATACTTACAACTGTGCACATCTGTGCCCAGGACTAATTACATTTTCTTGTCATAATTGCGCTTCTCTGAGGTAAACGACCTTTCTTAACTCTTGTGCATTGTGGTTTGATATCTTCAACCTGTTCACTACACCTGTAATAATATATTTGCTATTTTGCTGAACAAATTTTGTCAACTATCTAATTCTCACAATGTCTCCTGATATTCATGTTGCCAGACCCTCTGTTTCCGGTACAAAACCTAAGAGACATAAAAATGATCCTCCATCTCCTATTCATTCCTCCTCCATCCCGGTTCTGGACTCTAGTCCGGGGTCTTCAACCATTTATGACTGCAACTAATGAAAAATTGAAACAAATTGAGGATAGATGGATTGTCATGGAGGGTAAAGTGTTAGAACCTGAGAAACGTGTCAGTGACCTACAGGATATCTCTACCAAAATTCCAGTCTTAGAGCAGGAGATTCATAAACTCAAACTTCACACAGAGGACCTTGAAAATAGAAATCGTAGGAATAACCTTCGCTTATATGGCCTACCGGAAAATATTGAGGGGTTCAACATGGTTCTTTTCCTACAAAAATTTCTTCTAGAACTTTTAGACCTTCCATCATCAGATAGTCCTCTTAATATTCAGAGAGCACATCGTTTGGGTCGTTTAAACACCAATGCCTCCAAACCTCGTGGTATTATAATGTTGTTTTTGGAGTTTACTGAACTTATGTCTGTTCTTAATGCTGCCAAACTCAAACGCCGTCTTATCTGGTCTGGTCACAATATTTTCCTGTCACAAGATATCTCTACTGCAACCAATGCACGCCGCAAAGAATTCCTCGCCTTATGCCCTCAGATGAGGCACCTCAATATTCAATGTGGAATTCTTCACCCGTGTCTCTGCAAGATCACTCATGATGGTCGTTCACGTTCCTTTAAAGATCTGGCACAGCTGAAACTTTATCTCCACAACCTCTCCTCCACTGGAATGGACACTAATACCTGCCTTTTTAAATTTATTTCCATGAATTGTTATTGTGCTCATTTACCTATTTCTCCACTCCTGTGATTATATACATTTCTGTTTTAAATTTCTAAGGCTCTTATTCCTCCTTATATCTGTTCACTGTAGTCCTGTGGTCCGTGCCTCCTCGCGTCACTAGGCTCCCTCTTCTTAGTTTTTTCTCTCTCCTACAGATCTGGCTTCTTTGCCTTGGTCTGTCTACGCGTTTCCTCTCTCCTCTCCGTCCCTTTTCTTTCCTCCTCCTCCTTCTTTCTCTTCATTACTTCACTATTTAGGTCTACATTTTAGTGTAATGTATTTTCTTTTCTTACCTTTTTTAGCATTTTCTTTTTTTCACCCTCTTTTTCCCTCAAATGCTCCTCATGGTCAGCTTGATGTTTACTTCTCATGGTGGTGTGTGTATATCTTTTTCTATACTTCCTGTTCTGCACTGATATCGTTGTCCTCATTACATATGTGCTGTTTTATCTTTTATAGATATTTTCCTGCTGTGCTTCAACTCCACATGTATTCTACCCTCCTAACACTCCATTATGTGTAAGTTTGTCACATGGAACGTTCGTGTTCTTGGCAACCCTGTCAAAAGACAAAAGGTACTATCTCATCTATCCAAGGTTGGTTCTCAGGTTGTTTTTCTTCAGGAAACTCATTGTAATGATGTAGAATCTCTTAAGTTGAAAAGGCAATGGGGGCAAATTGTTTATTCTCCTACTTCTAACAAAAAAGGGGGTGTTGCTATTTTATTTCATAAATCGTTATCTGTACAAATTATATCTTCACAGATTGATGAGGATGGTCGTTGGGTGATGGCAAAAGTTGTTATGCACAATAAAACGTTGGTTTTGCTAAACATTTATGGTCCTGTTAAACCAGACTCTAAATTTTGGAATGACGTAAAAATTTTAATATCCTCTTTAGACTGCCCCAACATTATTGTTGCTGGTGACCTTAACCAATGGTTAGATCCTATTTCTGATTGTTTGTCTAAATGTAAATATACCCTTGATCGGTCCCACAAAGCATTTCAGTCTGCCATCACTTCTCGTCCATTATATAATGTATGGAAAACATGTAATCCCGACTTACTTGAGTATACATTTTTCTCCAATGTTCATCAAACTCGCTCTAGAATTGATTATGTTTTAGTTAGTAAACACCTGCTGCCAACTATTCAATCTTCAGAAATAGGTTCCATAATTATCTCTGACCATGCTCCTGTTCAAGCTGTTCTAGACCTCTCACTTACCGCTACCCAATTTAGTCGTTGGAAACGTAATAATTATTTATTATCTGACTCTACTTATGTTAAAGAAGCCACCACATTTATTAATGAATTTTTCACTTTTAATAATCCTATGGATACCTCTGTCCCTAACAACTGGGATGCCTTTAAGGCCTCTTTTCGTGCCTTTACCATTTCCTATGTCTCAGCAAGAAATAAAGTTATGCGTAAAAAATATACTGACCAATTACTTCAACTTAAAGTCCTAGAACATAAGTATTTTTCCTCCAAATCGCCTTCCACTCTTCAGCACTTAATAAGGGCTAAATCTGATTTCAACAAAATAGCAACGATTGAAGCTTGTAACATTCTGCTTAAAATCAAATCTAAATATCATGGTGGTCAAAACAAAGTGGGTAAATTGCTTGCCAACTATTTGAAAATTAATTCTGAACGTAAAAATGTTGGTCCTATTTATAATGATTCTACTTAAAAATTGGTGTCATCGGATGAAGATATTGCACAGGTTTTTCACGAGTTTTATCAATCTCTTTACTCAGATGATACCCATCGTACTGACCAGAATTTAGACATCTTTTTATTAGGTCTTCCACCCCCCCATCTCTGCCGGATGAATTCAATGCACTTGAAAGAGAGATTACTGCTCAGAAAATAATTCAAGCTCTTAAGTCTTTAAAAAAAATCCAAAAGCACCAGGTCCTGATGGTTTATCTGTTGAGTTTTATTCTACCTTTACCTTCATTTTTGTCCCTCATCTCTTAGCACTTATTTTATTTTTTTATTTCAGAAGCCAAGGCATCGGGATCCTTTATAGACGCCATAATTGTTATTATCCCCAAACCAGATAAAGATCATTCCCAATGCAAAACCTTTCGTCCCATTTCTTTAATTAATTATGATTGTAAAATTTTCGCAAAAATTCTTGCATTACGACTTGAAACAATTCTTCCATTATTAGTTAAAACTGATCAGGTTGGCTTTGTAAAAGGCAGACTGGCATCAGATAATGCATGAATGTTTGTGAATGTTCTTTCACATGCTAAATAATATAAATCTCCCCTTGCAGCACTTTCACTTGACACCGAAAAGGCATTTGACCGCATCAATTGGCAATTCATGTTCAAAACCCTTCATTGGTTTGGTTTTGGTCCCCAATTTTATTTTGTTTATTAAATTACTTTACTCCTGCCCTCGAGCTAGTATTTTTGTTAATAATCACTTTTCAAAATTCTTTTCTTTATCTAGAGGTACAAGACAAGGATGCCCGCTTTCACCTTTACTTTTTGTCTTGTGCCTTGAACCATTTTTGGAACGTATTCGTAATACCTCCCATATTTCTGATTTTGCTCACAACTCCATTGAAACCAAGATATCTGCTTATGCAGATGGTATTTTAATTTACATGTCCAACCCTACAGAATCACTGCCACCTTTTTAGGTGAGGTCCAACTATATTATAGTGTTTCTGGTTATAAATTAAATCTTTCAAAGACAGAGGTTCTACCTTTAAATTCTATATGTTGTCAATATATGTTCAATGATACTGACTTTACTTTTTCCCTCAAATGCTCCTCATGGTCAGCTTGATGTTTACTTCTCATGGTGGTGTGTGTATATCTTTTTTCTATACTTCCTGTTCTGCACTGATATCGTTGTCCTCATTACATATGTGCTGTTTTATCTTTTATAGATATTTTCCTGCTGTGCTTCAACTCCACATGTTTTCTACCCTCCTAACACTCCATTATGTGTAAGTTTGTCACATGGAACGTTCGTGGTCTTGGCAACCCTGTCAAAAGACAAAAGGTACTATCTCATCTATCCAAGGTTGGTTCTCAGGTTGTTTTTCTTCAGGAAACTCATTGTAATGATGTAGAATCTCTTAAGTTGAAAAGGCAATGGGGGGCAAATTGTTTATTCTCCTACTTCTAACAAAAAAGGGGGTGTTGCATTTTATTTCATAAATCGTTATCTGTACAAATTATATCTTCACAGATTGATGAGGATGGTCGTTGGGTGATGGCAAAAGTTGTTATGCACAATAAAACGTTGGTTTTGCTAAACATTTATGGTCCTGTTAAACCAGACTCTACATTTTGGAATGACGTAAAAATTTTAATATCCTCTTTAGACTGCCCCAACATTATTGTTGCTGGTGACCTTAACCAATGGTTAGATCCTATTTCTGATCGTTTGTCTAAATGTAAATATACCCTTGATCGGTCCCACAAAGCATTTCAGTCTGCCATCACTTCTCGTCCATTATATAATGTATGGAAAACATGTAATCCCGACTTACTTGAGTATACATTTTTCTCCAATGTTCATCAAACTCGCTCTAGAATTGATTATGTTTTAGTTAGTAAACACCTGCTGCCAACTATTCAATCTTCAGAAATAGGTTCCATATTTATCTCTGACCATGCCCCTGTTCAAGCTGCTCTAGACCTCTCACTTACCGCTACCCAATTTAGTTGTTGGAAACTTAATAATTATTTATTATCTGACTCTACTTATGTTAAAGAAGCCACCAAATTTATTAATGAATTTTTCACTTTTAATAATCCTATGGATACCTCTGTCCCTAACAACTGGGACGCCTTTAAGGCCTCTTTTCGTGCCTTTACCATTTCCTATGTCTCAGCAAGAAAAAAAGATATGCGTAAAAAATATGCTGACCAATTACTTCAACTTAAAGTCCTAGAACATAAGTATTTTTCCTCCAAATCGCCTTCCACTCTTCAGGACTTAATAAGGGCTAAATCTGATTTAAACAAAATAGCAACGATTGAAGCTTGTAACATTCTGCTTAAAATCAAATCTAAATATCATGGTGGTCAAAACAAAGCGGGTAAATTGCTTGCCAACTATTTGAAAATTAAATCTGAACGTAAAAATGTTGGTCCTATTTATCATGATTCTACTGGTTTTTCATGAGTTTTATCAATCTCTTTACTCAGATGATACCCATCGTACTGACCAGAATTTAGACATCTTTTTATTAGGTATTCCACCCCCCCCATCTCTGCCGGATGAATTCAATGCACTTGAAAGAGAGATTACTGCTCAGAAAATAATTCAAGCTCTTAAGTCTTTAAAAAAAATCCAAAAGCACCAGGTCCTGATGGTTTATCTGTTGAGTTTTATTCTACCTTTACCGTCATTTTTGTCCCTCATCTCTTAGCACTTTTTTTTTCTTTTATTTCAGAAGCCAAGGCATCGGGATCCTTTATAGACGCCATAATTGGTATTATCCCCAAACCAGATAAAGATCATTCCCAATGTAAAACCTTTCGTCCCATTTCTTTAATTAATTATGATTGTAAAATTTTCGCAAAGATTCTTGCATTACGACTTGAAACAATTCTTCCATTATTAGTTAAAACTGATCAGGTTGGCTTTGTAAAAGGCAGACTGGCATCAGATAATGCATGAATGTTTGTGAATGTTCTTTCACATGCTAAATAATATAAATTTCCCCTTGCAGCACTTTCACTTGACACCGAAAAGGCATTTGACCGCATAAATTGGCAATTCATGTTCAAAACCCTTCATTGGTTTGGTTTTGGTCCTAATTTTATTTTGTTTATTAAATTACTTTACTCCTGCCCTCGAGCTAGTATTTTTGTTAATAATCACTTTTCAAAATTCTTTTCTTTATCTAGAGGTACAAGACAAGGATGCCCGCTTTCACCTTTACCTTTTGTCTTGTGCCTTGAACCATTTTTGGAACGTATTCGTAATAACTCCCATATTTCTGATTTTGCTCACAACTCCATTGAAACCAAGATATCTGCTTATGCAGATGGTATTTTAATTTACATGTCCAACCCTACAGAATCACTGCCACCTTTTTTAGATGAGGTCCAACTATATTATAGTGTTTCTGGCTATAAATTAAATCTTTCAAAGACAGAGGTTCTACCTTTAAATTCTATATGTTGTCAATATATGTTCAATGATACTGACTTTACTTGGTGTCCCACTAAAATTAAGTACCTGGGTATTTGGTTCTCCTCCTCACGTTGCGACACACTTAAATATACGTTTTCTTCATTACTTGCTAAAATACAATCCCTTCTTCATACCTGGTCTCCCTTACACATATCTTGGTGGGGTAGGTTAGACACTATGAAAATGATGATTGTTACCCATATACTTTACACTTTGTCTATGTTACCTTTTCGAATTCCTATTTCCTTTTTTTCTCAGATTAATTCGATATGCACAAAATTTTTGTGGAATAACAAACACCCCCGTATTGCGCTTATTAGACTTGTTCGGCCTAAATCTTTTCGAGTTTATCATTCTCCCTTTTTAATTATGCAAGCCTTTGCATTATCCCATGACTTTGCTGATATCCCTATCCCCAGATGGATTGTCTTTGAACACTCCTTGCTTAAAGATTTTCCTTTCCAGCATGTGCTCTTTATGTCTAACTAATTTCAAAAAGGGGGTGGTGATGGACAGAGTATCTGAGTTAATCAGAACACTCCTACCCAGTCAACAGATCAGGGCTTGATCCATCACCGTTTTTTAGCTCACTGCACCATCCCAGTTCAGAACCTGGCTATATGCAAATTAGTCTGTCCCTGGCCCAGTGCATCATGGGAACAGGGCAGACCAAACTACCAAGCCAATTCTTCACTGGAAAGGAAACAAGCTTCCGGGGACCGGTTTCTGGCATTACAGCCGTCTTCGGCCCGGCTTGCTTGAATCCTGATGGTGCAATGAGCAAGGGACTCACATCTGAGCATACCCTTCCACACTCATGGTGGCCAAAATAATTTCAAAAAGGGGGTGGTAATGGACAGAGTATCTGAGTTAATCAGAACACTCCTACCCAGTCAACAGATCAGGGCTTGATCCATCACCGTTTTTTAGCTCACTGCACCGTCCCAGTTCAGAACCTGGCTATTTGCAAATTAGTCCGTCCCTGGCCCAGTGCATCATGGGAACAGGGCAGACCAAACTACCAAGCCAATTCTTCACTGGAAAGGAAACAAGCTTCCGGGGACCGGTTTCTGGCATTACAGCCGTCTTCGGCCCGGCTTGCTTGAATCCTGATGGTGCAATGAGCAAGGGACTCACATCTGAGCATACCCTTCCACACTCATGGTGGCCAAAATAATTTCAAAAACGCAATTTTGAAATATTCTCAGAGTTTATTACATGGTATATTTTCAAATGATTTTTCTCCCTTTCAATGCTTTCTACTCTCCACAATCTGGTACAATAAGCACCTTAGATATAAAGGTAAATCTTTCTATTATAAATTCCGGAAAGAGAAGGGAATTATCTTTGTTCATCAATTGCTATCCCATAATTCCATTATCCCCTTTTCTACTTTACAAGCACAATACCATTTACCAGATTCGTGCATTCTTGAGTATAATATTATCACCAACACTTTACAGGAATATTTACATAATTTTGTTCTCCCATATGTTACACCATCCCTCTCCCCCTCCTCTCCTTTATATCCTTTATTTACTATACAGATACTGAAAGCTGCCCTTGTTTATAGGTTATTGTTATCAAATGTTATTCTGAGACCGAAGTCCCCCACGGAAATTACATGGGAAGTGGACTTGTTGAGTTCTTTTCCTGTTACTACCTGGGATAAATTGTGGTCCAAACTGTTCAAAACTTCTGTTGCTACTCGTATTACCCAGTCTTTATATTTCATATATAGTAGAGCTGTTCTAACTCCTGTTGGGATTTCCAAATTTTCCTCATCTTCATCCCCTTTATTCTGGTCTTGTTCTGTGGATCCAGGTACATTGAAACATTTACTGTTTGAATGTTCTAATGTTTTTATGTTTTGGAAATCTATTTGGTCCACATGCATGAACATTTTTAAGTGTGATCTTAATCTAACATTTCAGAATGTATTTCTAGGTTCTTTGTCGTCTGATTTCGACGAATTTTCTCCTGTTTCCTTATTATTTGATTTGTTTATTGCATTAGCTTTTAAAGTTATTTTATCTTCTTGGAAAGACAATTCGACTTTGTCCTCAGCTACTTGGGGGAATTTGATATGTGATGAGCATAGAATTGTCACTGCATCCCCCATTTCTGTTTCTCAAAAGGTAAAATCTGACCTACTCTGGCTACCCTTTTCATCCTTCTTAACTTCTTCTTCTGCCATATGTTAAAACATTTTTTATTCTCTTTTCTTTCGTCTTTCTTTTGTATTCTATCCCTACACTTCTTTGAACTTATCATACCTTTTTTCCTCTCTTTCTCTCTTTTTCCTTTCTTTCTTTTTCCTTTCTCCCTCCCTTTCTCTTTTCTTTCCCTCTTCAATATTATGCTCATATCACATTTTTATTCTTATGTTCCCTTTTTTCATATTTTCATAATGTGTTATCTAGATGATTTCGTTTCCTTTTCCCTTGTATTCTTTGTAATTGAAAATTAAATAAAAACACTATAAAAAAGAAAAGAAAACAGCTTGGAACATAGGAAACACCCCTCTGGAGAAGGCTCTGTCTTTCAGATGATCCAGCATACTGGCCACAAAGATCTTCCCGGTAGCATCCAGAAAAGCAATTTGGCGATAGTAACTGGGTAGAAGGCAGGAGCCTTTTTTAAAGAGTGGTTAATAATGCTCCCAAGCCATGATTTTGGAAATGTTGCTAGTTTAATAACAGTAAGAACTAAGGGGGGGGGGCTATAAATGAGCTCCAATCTTCAGGATTGCTCTAGAGGACTTTCACCGGGATCTTATCTGGCTCCATAGCTGCTGAATTTCTAGCCTTCTTTATATATTAAGCGATTAGCTGTTCAGATGGAGCTGTTATAATCTGGTCCATTTCAATCTGGGACTTCATGTTACAGGGTTCACTAAGGCTATCAGAGATGGTGTTTGCTTTGTAAAGATCAAGAAAATGTATTTTCCCAGTTGTCAGGAGATGTTGGAGAGGCTTTTAAATATTTTTTTGTGCACATTACATTAAAAATTAAACTCCAGAATAACTTGCTGTTTTTTTTGCAAAGCGGCTGCTTGGAGGTCTGCCTAATTTCTATCTTTCAATTCTTTACTACTTTTCTCCTGTATTTGTTTATGTTTTTTTGTGATTTTGAGATCTGAGAAGTCAATTAATTGTTGTGTGATGAATTTATTGGGCCTAATTGTAAGTTGACTTGGTGGTTTTCTTTTTGTTCTTCGGGTTGTTAGTTCCTAGGGGGTTGAAAACTTCTGCAGTGTATTCACGATAGAGGAGAGGCTCATTTCGAAAACTGTAATGGCATCAGTATGGTCAATAATTTGCTGCAACTGTGAAGAGATGATTGTGGCATTCATTTTGTCTATGATATTGGTACGCCATATTTCCGGACCTTCTTTATGTGCATTAAGGTGTTACCGTTTGCATGCATTAAGGCCCATGAAGAAGCACACTGCAGAGTTTATTCAAGTTTCAAGTACACTATTGCATAATCACTTTCTTGAGTAAATTGGGAGTTTAGTTTCAGACTTCCTGATATAGGTCCTGGCTGCAAATTAGGTAATCTAGTATAGAGGAGCTGGAGGTTCCTTTTCTTGTATGTGCAGCTGGGACATCTCCTTCTAATCTCCCATTCAGTATCACTCCATTGATTCCATGAGATATTTCAAGTAATATTTTCCATAGTTTATCTTATTTAAAGTTGGAAAATCGGGTACCAGAATAGACCACGTTTCTTCCAAGTCTTTGTTCTTATAGGTTTTCACAAGCGTGTTAAAGACTTTCCCATAAATCACCCGTTAGGAGAACTTGTGATTTCCCACTTAATTCAAGAGGGGTTTATAATATATGAAATATTCCCCTGTACAGCGGATTCAATTCAAGGCCTGGTGACACATAGATGTTGAAAATAAGTAAAGATTGAACTGAGAAAGATCTTTCTTTAAAATGCTTTATATTGATGCATTGAGCGTTGCCACAAGACAGGTCAATTTTTTCAAAGTCTCACTGTAGTTCTTCCGTTAGTAACATTGCAAGCCTGCTTTTTGCATGGCTTCTTCTTACCCCTACCACTGGAATTTAAAAAGCAAAGTAATCTTTCAAATCAAAGCTGATTTGAGACTATGTCTTTTGGAGGCACACTATTGCAGGGGGATTCTCCAATATACTCATTCATTTTTGGTGCTTCATATCTGCAATGTTCCACTTAGCAATGGTTATATTTCTGCTAAAAATGGAGTTTGTTTATCCTTCCTTATCTATTGCTGTTTAAGTTACCAGGGATTCAGGACCATGTGTTGTCCTTTGGTGATATTTCCAGATTCGATAAATTGTGATTCCAGATCTGTCATTCCCTGTCATTTATGCAGATCGTTCGACAGGGGCGCATGACGAGCCGTTATTACTGTGAGTGGATTGGATATTGTAGCGTTCTAGTGGTCCGAGGGTCTCGGCTGAGCCCCGGAACCACTTGCACACATTGTAACACCTTCAGGCCAGGCTTGGCCGGAAGGCTATAAATAAACGGGAGGAAGTCGCTCGTGACTTCCTGTCCAACCAAACTCATAGTTGCGTCAGTTGTCCCTCTTGATTATTGTTCCTCATCAATAGCTAGCCCCTACATTTTGGCGGACGAGGGCGGGATCGTACATATCCCTACCTGCAGGCGACGTCTGTGGTGAGTCCGGATCCGGAACGACGAGTGGCCCGCGAAGTCCTCCCTGAGGGCGTCGAAGCTGTCCCCACCCGAGACTGTGTGGCGCTCCTCAGCCCACGAAGAAAGAAGGCACGCGAGGAAGACATCCCGGTAAGCAGCGTGAGCGGGAGCTGCGTTAGGCACCGGGCGGAGGAGAAAGCGAGGGAGAGGCTTAGAAACGCCTCAGGAGCCGCGCAGAGCACGCGCATGCGCAGAAGCAAGGTCCGGCGCCCGACTAGGCCCCAAGCACGCAGAAACTGACAGGAACACGAGCGCAGAGCAGCGCTTTCAACAACGAACGGGGAAAAGCATCGGCGAAGCCGATTTTAAGTGGAAAGAAACCCCAGCTGCCCAAAGCATATTACTAGAAGAGGAAAAACGTAAACTTTAAAAAAAAAAAAAAAAAAAACATTGGCAAAAACATTAAAGTGAGAAGCAAAACAGACAGTTGGCAGCCATATCTTGAAAAAAAAAACAACACAGAGGGACACATAAATGCCAACAAGCACTAGCAAAACCTACAAATAATGTAAATAGCATTGGCAAAGCATCACACTAAAGCTAAAAGGGACCATCGGTACCCACAATGTCTGACCTACCAGAAGAAAACGTGAGAGGAGGCCCTTCTGGTAATGCAGGTAATGCTGCGCTTCCACAAAATGCAGCAGTGCAGCCTCCACCCCAACAACATGTACCAGCGCCGATACCAACCCAACACTCATCGCATGCGCAAGTGCAAGCATTACCACCATTCAGTGGACTGGCGGACCCGTCGACGGCGGCACCTAGGTGGGCTACATGGCTAGGGAGACTAAATAACTATTTTATAGCCACCAGGGAAAAAGATGAAGAAGTGAAGCGTTCACTACTGCTTCATTTTGGTGGTGAAGAAATATATAAAGTATTTGCACACCTCCCGAACACTGGAGAATCGAACAACTACGATGCCGCAGTGCAAGCTCTAAATGCACACTTTGATCCTCAACTCAACCCACATTATGAGAGATTCAAATTTAGGCAGTCCAGGCAAAGGGAAGGAGAAAGCATGGATGCATTCCACGCCCGCCTACGTGAACTGGTCAGCACGTGCGCAGAGGATGATTCGAATAAGGAAGTCACAGCCCAGCTCATACAAGGGTGCAGAAACAAACCCCTAAGGACGCTGATCCTCCGCCAACCTAAGATCACCTTAGAGGAAATCCTCCTACTGGCAAGATCATATGAGTTGTCGGATGTACGCTCTTCAGCAATGGAAGCAGTCTTGAACGCCAACGCGAACAACGGATCGACAATCAAGGAAGAAAGGGTTGATGCAATCAGCAAATCCAGCCGAGGTGGAAGAGGCAGATGGCCAACCAGAACACAGAGACAACCACAATGTGGCTATTGTGGGCGTGAAGCACATGAGGCAGGGAGTTGCCCAGCACGCGGGAAGACCTGCTCAAACTGCGGGATCCCGAATCATTTCTCCAGCGTATGCCGAGGAAGAGACCGAGGAAGAGGATCGTTCAGGAGGAAGTCACTATCTGGGGCGATCCGCCAGCTGGAAATTGAACAATCACCACGAAGCGTGAAATCAACATACCAAAGGTGTGACAGGCTCGACGATTCCTCGGAAGATGAAGATGGTGAGTGCTACTTCGTTTCATTCACAAATGAGCTGAAACAAAGACGACGGCCGCAACCCAAGTGTAACATATTCATAGATGGGTCCCCGGCAACCGGGGTGATAGACACAGGCGCTACAGTGAATGTCATGGGCATCCAGCATTATAAAGCTTTAGATCCTAAACCAAAACTGGTTCCATCCAAGGTCCGAATATTCACATACGGCGGGAAAGAGCCGCTACCGTTGCGAGGCAAGATGGTAGTACAGGTAAAAGCGGAAGAACACGAAGTCACCACAACATTCCACGTGGTGGACAAAGAAGCCGACCTCCTAGTTGGAAGCCACACGGCCGAAGATCTACACCTAATTGCATTCGCGAATGCCGTCAAAAGCATCCAAGTTGACGAGTTACTACAGCAATTTCCATCGCTATTCAAAGGATTGGGCATGATCAAAAGACCGCCAATAAAGTTACATATCGATAAAACAATACAACCCATCGCCCTCAGGCATAGAAGAATACCCTTCCATCTCAGAGCAGCAGTAGAAAAGGAGCTGGAAAACCTAGAAAAACAAGACGTAATAGAAAAAGTCACTGGTCCAACCCCATGGGTTTCGCCAATGGTGATCGCCGAAAAACCTCGTCAGCCTGGGAAGATACGCATATGCATAGACATGCGCATGCCGAACAAGGCAATCAAACGAGAGAGGCATATTACACCGACAGTCGATGACATTCTAGCTGACCTCAACGGAGCACAATGGTTTTCTAAGCTCGATTTAAATGCCGGATATCATCAACTCCGGCTAGCGGAGGAAAGCCGCTATATCACAACATTTTCCACGCACCTGGGCCTGCGACGCTACAAACGCCTGAATTTTGGCATCTCGTCAGCTGCCGAGATTTTCCAAAACACTGTTAAAGAGATCTTATCGGGATTGCAAGGCGTTTTGAACGTCAGCGATGATATTCTCATCCACTCAAAAACAAGTGAGGAACACCACCAGCGACTACGCGCAACACTCAAACGACTGTCGGAGCACGGAGTCACACTCCATCAAGAAAAGTGCAAGTTTTTCCAAAAATCAGTAGAATTCTTTGGATATGTATTCGACAACAACGGAGTGAAGGTGGATCCCCGCAAGTCACACGCTATAAAACATGCACCAGCCCCATCCACAGCGTCAGAGGTAAGGAGTTTTCTAGGGATGGCGCAGTATTGTGCCCGGTTCATCCCTGGCTTAGCCACCATAGCAGAGCCGCTTCGCAACCTGACGAAGAAGGATGCACTTTGGAAATGGAGTACAGAAGAAGAGAACGCATTTACAAAAATCAAGGCAGCTCTGTTAGACACAACAACGCTTGCATATTTTGACACCTCCAGAAAAACGGAGATCCTAGTCGACGCTAGCCCAGTGGGGCTCGGAGCACTATTGACGCAGGAAGCAGAGCCAGGTGTGTGGACCCCGTTGGCGTTTGCCAGCAAAGCGCTAACAGCCACAGAGTCCCGGTACTCACAAATTGAAAGAGAAGCGCTGGCAGTGAAATGGGCCTGCAACCATTTTCATTTATATGTGGCAGGATGTCCATTTCGATTAGTCACTGACCACCAGCCACTGATTCCACTATTCAGAGGAACCGCTCCACATCCACCACCTAGGATAGAGAGGTGGGCAATTCAGATACAACAGTATCAAATGGACCTAATTTACAGACCTGGTGAAAAGAACCCAGCTGATTTTCTGTCCCGTCACCCAGCTGCAGATGGAATGGTCCCTGAAGAACAAGAGACCCTGTTTGAAGAAGAAATCAATCTCCTGGCTCAGAGCGCATGCCCGCAGGCCATGTCCATCCCAGTGATAATTGAACATTACCTTCAAGACAAAGTGTTACAAAAGGTGGCAAACACCATACGAACAGGAACATGGAATGGATTCTTAAGGGACAACAATGACTGGTCAGAGAATGAGCGTTCTAGGATAGGCCAAATATGGAAAGTTCACAACGAACTAAGCATGGCAAAGAACGGACTGATTCTCAGGGGACGCCGCATAGTAATACCACTCAGCTTGCAAGAACAAGCCACCATGTTGGCGCATGCAGGACACCAAGGAACGCGGCGGATGAAGAGCCGAATGAGAGAGAAAGTGTGGTTCCCAGAGATGGAGAACAGCATCGACACCCTAGTAAAGAACTGCAGACTGTGCCAACTCACCAGCACTCCTGAAAACCCAGCGCCTGTCATCACAGAGGAACATGCCCCTACACCCTGGTCTTGGGTTAGCATGGATTTTGGAAGTTTCCCAGATGGGAGAACAACGGTTGTTCTCATAGACTCATTTTCCAAATATCCCATCGTGGAGTTAGCTGAATCCACCAGCTTCAGAAATGTTCAGCCTATATTGAGCAAAATATTCGCCATGTTTGGTCGTCCCCAGATCCTTAAGACGGACAATGGGCCTCCTTTCCAGGGGAGTGAATTCCGTGACTTTATGAGTACATTAGGGATCAGACATCACCGCATAACACCACAGTGGCCGCAAGCCAACGGTGAGGCCGAAAGGTTCATGCGAACCATCAATAAAGCATTAAGGATAGCAAATATTGAGGAAATCGACCCAGAATCAGCACTACAACAGTTCCTAGGAGAATATCGAAGCACGCCACACAGCACAACACAGAGAACACCGTGGTCGTTGATGTTTGCAGGAAACCGGCAAGACAGTCTCCCGATGACAGAAGGCTGGGCACCAGAACCGTACAAGTCCAGTGAGACTCAGCGGAGGAGAAGACTGAACAATGAACGGATCGACAAAAGGAGGAGAGCACAGAGTAGAGACCTAGCACCGGGAGATACGGTGCTACTGCGGACACGAAGACCCGGGGGCAAGTTCAAGACACCATATGAGCCCGAACCATGGGTCATCAAGGACACCAAGGGCACTGCAGTCACCGCACACAGAGATGGAGAGGAGGTGACCCGCAATGTATCCTGGTTTAAACGCATCCCAGCGGAATCAGCAGAGGCTGAAGAAAACGCTGAAAGCCACAATGATGACCAGCCAGCGGGACGGCGTGAAGAACAACCCAGGACAACATCACATGAAGGGGAACCGACTCTACCGGCACCAGTATCACCAGTGCAATCGCCTGTGCGAACAGCAACGCCAGCGAGAGGAAGACAGATGTACCATCTCCGACCTAACCCTAAGCCAAGTCAGAGACTAGCAGAATATATGTGCTACTCGTGATCCATTTATGAACACAGCAAACAAGGACTAACTTGGGAAGGGATGTAGCGTTCTAGTGGTCCGAGGGTCTCGGCTGAGCCCCGGAACCACTTGCACACATTGTAACACCTTCAGGCCAGGCTTGGCCGGAAGGCTATAAATAAACGGGAGGAAGTCGCTCGTGACTTCCTGTCCAACCAAACTCAGAGTTGTGTCAGTTGTCCCTCTTGATTATTGTTCCTCATCAATAGCTAGCCCCTACAGATATGTTGTTGCGTTTTCATTTCAATAAACTCTGCTGACGCTGTTGGAGCTACTTCCTCCATACAATACTGCACTGCGTTTACATGACTTTTTGACTACACTTCTGAGGAGAAATAACTGTTATGTAACTGCCATAGTCCCAGTGAATGCTCAAAATGTGACTTGTAACTTAAATAGAGCCCATTGAATTAAAAGGCAGGAGGGCTTTTCTGGGTGGAATATTCCCACTAGACCCTCTTGCCAAATGCTATTTTCAGAAGCCATCTCTGGCCAGCAATAAAACATCATATCAGCAGAATTTTTTTAACACTAAATTTTCAGTCACTCTCAGTATACTGATACCTTAAACCCGATTAAAATGTCTATATCCACAATGAAATTGGCAGCTGGAAGTACCTAACAATTGTCTGGACGACTTGGAACAATACTACTGTCCATATCAGATTGAGGGTTCTGATCTTTCGAACCTTCAAAGTTGGCGGGCAGGAGTAGGACAGACTAAATTAGAAGTTTTGGTGTTCCAGAAAAAGAAAAAGGTGATAATTCAATACCCTACCTAACATCATTATTTTCAAAACTCTTCGAACTGCATTTCACTTCCACTAGAATTCTAGAGGGCACATGCAGTTTGAACCAGATTACTGAATAAGACAACTAAAGGGTGACTAATGAGAGCATGTTTACTCGAGCACTGATAAGCCACATGCATCACCCACTCAACTAACATGACCCATAGCAGTATAAAGACAACAGCATATCTGTTTCTGCTGAGTTCACCTACAAAACTAATGTTCTCTGCAAGACCTTTCTGGCACTAAGATCTGCTCTGAAAAAAACTAGACTTGAAATGGCTCAGTTTTTCACTGAAGAAATCTTCAATGGATTTAGGGCCCACCAATCTCCTTGTAGATAATGGAGATAAGTGCCTTCTCCTAAGCCTGAAAGTAGAGCGGTATCGAGCTTCCCATGCAACTGATTATAATTACACATGTACACATCCCTGAAGGATCAATGAGGGTACAAGTTTGCACCATAAACGGTGACAAATCAATATCTCTACCGACGAATCAAACAACATCCCCTTAGTGTTGCTGATGGAAGTCACTTACTTTGCTTATCTATATTGAGAAGTTGCCACCCCATCACCTCCTTTTTCAATAAATTTTTCCCCTGCTATCTTTTTTTATGTTTCTGCTAACCTATTGTCCAAGGAGCACTGGCATGGCCACGAGATTACAGATCACCAGATTAAAGGATTTCTGCCAAAATATTTTGTTGCTTTGAAGTCACTCACCAGCCAACTCGAATTCCATAAATTCCTCAATCACACCCAGTCACAACCTCATGGACCACATCCAGTAAGGATTTTGGAGCAAACACATCACCGAAATAGCACTTATCATGGCCACAGATGAGTTCTGCACCATACTGGACCATGGAGAAACTGTAGCCCTCATCCTACATGACCTCTCTGCAGTCTCCCACTACACCCTTGTCAGAAGACTGCACAACAGAGGCATCTAAGGACCAGCCCTCAACTGCATATGCGTTTTCCTCTCAGGAAGAACACAGCATATCAGACTACCACCCTATGAATTGGAATACAAGAATCTGATCTGCGTAGTCCCTCAAGGGTCATCTCTCAATCCCACCCTATTCAACATCTACATGACTCCGCTAGCCAAAATAATCAGATCTCAAGGCATCACCTCTTATCCTACACTGATGGCACCCAACTCATCCTTTCTCAGGCCGACAAGTCCAGCACCACAAGAACCAACTTCACCAACTACACGATCAACATAGCAAACTGGATGAGATGAAATTACGTGAACCTCAGCTTCGACAAGATGGAAGTGCTGATCTTGAGGAACAAGATCTCTCCATGAGACTCCACCTTGTGGTCATCATAGCTTGAACTAATCTCGCACAAACTGACCCCACCAGTAACCTAGAAATTAGCCTCGATGACCAGATCAACATGATGGCGCAGGTAAACATGGCCAGATCTTCCTGCTTCCACATTTTTTGCATGCTCCACAAGATATTCAAATGGCTACCCCTGAGCACCAGATGCACCAGCCCACAAGCCCTCATCACAAACATACTAGAATACAGCAACACACTCTGGAATCTCAAACCATCTCTTACCCTGACTCCAGACCATCCAGAAAATCACAGCAAGACTCACCCTCAACCTCCTACAGTGCACCCATATCTAACCACACGCTCCACTGGCTCCCCATCCAGAAATGAAGCCAAGGTACTCTTACAAGGCATTACATTACATTGGACCAACATATCTGAGCATCCACCTATACATTCACCAACCCTCTAGGCACCTACGTGCTACTACACTCCCGTTCGCCCCCCTGCATACACAAAAGCTGAACGGGAGGCTGAGTATTATCCTACATCTCACCCATGACCTGGAATGACCCTAACACCTCATGGCCTCCTCACTTCTTGAATTCTGCAATAATCTGAAGACCTGGCTGTTTAAATATTTATACGGGGTTTGGCGTCCAACATCCTGCATCCGACACCTACATGCCTGCTCCAGTTTAGATATTCTCATGGGTGAATAGTTGTGCAATACAAAAATGACATAACATACATACTAAACGATTAACTAAAGTCACAGAACTGCACATTGTTCCATACATACTCATCTGCTACATTTCAGCAATCAGCCTTATCAATTGGTTTCTGCTCATATATCAAGACACAAAAATTGAGGACCTCTACAATGATCTGGTTCCTAGCACCACCCACCTTTGCACATCTACTCAAGGTAATCTGTGACAGAGATCTATGAATTGATGCCCAACCATGCTAGATGAACCATTTATAATGAGAGATCTCTCATATCTTTTTACTTACGTTGAATGGCCTTTGAGGATTGTCCAGGCAGAAAAAGTACTCATCTATATAATGTAGTCAGATATGTAGCCTCTTAAGCACACTGTTCTATCACAAGATACTCACCTGTTATAACCAGAATCAGCCAAGCTGAAGAGAGATTGGGTAGGGAAGGTGATCACCTTTTGCAGCTCATTGTTCTGAATGTGAGAAGGGGCTACATTGATTCACAATATCCTGACAGAAAAACTAATAAAGCAAAGGCAGACCAAAACGTTTGCTTTGCCACTGCAAAACTCACAATTCAAAAGACCCACCAGTAAGGAAAATAGATTATTACATTATGAAGAGAACAAGACCAAAACAATAAAAATCCAATGTATAGATGTTGCGTCATTACATTTCAAAACAATAACGGAAAAATAGCACTTAGAAGCAAATAGTGCTTTAGGGATTACTTTAGTTCATGTTGGACCAGGGCAAAGTCAAAGGACAACCATGATGGAGTGCCAGCCGGCTACAGGATCCACGCAGTCCCCAGTGGACAATGTACCTTTCCTAGTCTCTACAGCAAGATGTTTTGTGGGCTATGTCGATGCAGGTCCTGCAAGTCGAGGATGCGTTGATTTTCTCCATGCCCTGATGGCAATACTTCGGTTTCATAAACGGGAGCTGGAGTCGAGTGGCATCAAGTGATGTGCTGGGTTTCCCCATGCAGTTGAGGGGATCCGTCGATCAATATCGGGAAGCAAAGCATTGGTTCTGGGGCGAAGCTCTAATTTTAATCCTGCAAATGAGTCAATGCGCCAGTTCTATTACACATAGACAGTAGATGCATCGAAATCTGTGTTCCAAAAACTGAGCCACACAGGAGCAGGGGTAGCCACTTTGATATCCCTGAGTTTCAGTCAACAGGAGGCAAGCCAACAAGTCCCTGGAGCACAACATGGAAGGGAGGAGTGTCCAGTTCTCCTTCAGCAAAGTCAAAGAGCAGCAAGCAGCAGGGGGGCAACAAGCAGAAAAGCAGGCTTTCCAGATTAGGAGTCCAGTTGAATCCTTTAAGCAGCACAGCAGTTTTTCTGGCAGAGCTTCAGTTACAAATCCAGTACTGTGTGAATTTAGGGGGTTAGAGACCCTGTACTTATACCGCAAAGTGCCTTTCATGTGGGTGTGACTTCAAAGCAGCTCCTTGAAGTGTACAGGTCCTCCTTCCAATCCAGCCCTCTCTGCTAGGCTAGCATGTGGGTAATCAGCACTTTGTGTGGGGACAGGATGCTACCAATTCAGCGAAGTGTTAGCCCCGCCCTTCCATCCTGCCAAGGCAGGACCAACAGAATGCAGATTTATGTAAATGGGAACTCAGACACACCTATTCTTCCTGGGTTTGTGGCTGTATAAAGGGGATGCACAAAGCGTCACTGTCACCTCACCCCAGACGAGTACTGACGACAGGCTGCAGGGCACACAGAGCAGTAAGTCCAGAGCAATGTCCACTTTCTAAAAGTGGCATTTCTCAAACAGTAATGGGAAGTAGCCACTCCTTTCTTATCATGAATTACCATTTAAACGTATACAAGGGAATTCTCAATGCTAACCTATGAGAGCAGTAAACCTATTAGTAGTGAAAAATGAATTTAGGTGATCATCATTACCAGTATCAAAACAAGTTGTGGCCTTTCCCTCAAGACACTCTATTTTATAACTTGAATGCAGGAACCGAAAGGGTGTGTGCACAATAGTATCACATCCCCTTCCTTATTTTGTAGAGGATCCAGGTTCATGCATGCGTGTCAAATCTTTGTCAACGTACACCCAAGGTAGACATTAAAAATCATCAAACACCCATCACTCACACCACAAAAAATTGTGGAGAAAGAGAGTGAGCCCCTCACGGTAGAACCGCCAGAGGGGTTATCTGGTTAATGATTACCAGTATACCCACTTATCATCATAGGTAGCTCACTCTCATAAAAGTGGAAAGGAAAGAAACAAACACAACGAAGGAAAGGACAAACACCGTAGAATAGTCCTTTTACTTCACACCATTCAAACAATTTATTGTGTGTTCGTGAAACAGCGAATTCCAATTACCTATCGCTGTTAAGTGAGCACATTCACCATACACCCCAGTGAGAAAACAAAAAGTGAATCTCACAACATAAAATTGCAGCACTCATTGGCCACTCGTACTTTTATTCTGGGCTGAGAGTGCTTCAAATTAAAACAGACTCACGTTAGACACTGTTCAATGTGAGTCTAGGTCGCCAACATGTTTTGTTGCCAAATCTTACGCAACTTCGTCAGGGCAAACAGGGGTATTCTGCTTCTCAATTTCACTATGTCTTATTGTGACCTGTGATGGTAAAAAAGTTTTTGACAAAAAGGTAAAATTACACATGGTGTGAGCCATTTTGTTCTGAACCTGGCAAGCAGGTACAGAACCAGATGAACGAGTTATGCGTTGCGGTGCTTAGATCATTTATAGCATATTCACCTGGGGGCAGCGGCTCTATTGCACACCTGCTGCCTCTCTCAGGTGGACTAACGTGTCAGGAAGATCACGTGTCCTACTGGAAACCCGCCTAAATTCAGGTTTCTGTAAAGATAGATTTGAACAGTTATGTGAGAGGGTGTCCCTCAACCTAAATGGCACAATATGCCCCTCTCGGTTCGTGGACCGATCGTGACAGGTTCACCCACAAATTGCAGGCAACTTCTCTTACCCACTTCGGGACCCTCAGCGGCACATATTATGTACAAAGAATTACCGGGAAAAATGCCGAGATTGAGCACACACCACTTAATATTACTTTCATGCGTGCCCAAAGTTATGCGCCGTATTACCCAGCTGGCCCGCCCCACACCGCTTGTGGTATAAAGAGTTGGCGTGGTGTCGAACCCCCACCGGGCATGCCCATAATCACCACACCAGCACCTGCAACTTGCACGTAATCAGGGCCCTTATGCACGCTCTCCACTAAAGACCCGACACCTTACCTAAGCCGCGTTCGGAACGCTCGGTGATTCAGCCGCAGTTCACCGCGTCCGGCGCCGAGTGTGTTTAAACCACTCGGGACCCCGCCCTGGTATTCTGTGTCACGTGTTGGCCCTGTAAGCCCAGTCTGTTAGAATGGCACCGCCCTGTGATATACGGCGGCCATCTTGGAGTGGACCTTGATTCTAGGTGACTGCTGCAAGATTATTGCACTCGGGTCGCTCTCCGGCATAAAATCCACACATTATGTAAGAACAACAATCCCCTCATCGCTGTCATGGGGAACATGGCCCCTTCTCTGTTCCAGAAGATATATTTAATAAAAAATATACTTATGTAAAAATAGACCCGCACTGCGTGAACAATTTCCAAATCAGGTATATCAAAACAATGGACTCAATAAGTGCCGCCACTGCATGCAGACGCATGAACTTACAATGTTTACACCTTGCTCTAAGTACAACGTGATCCCAGATTTTCAGCCATACCAACACCCATGTATACCGCTCACTGGGGGCTACGGCACGATCGGGGTAGGTATATGGGAACACAGCCATCCAGGGCCAAGCCCAATTCCACAGCGCAGGTTTACCAGTGGATAGTCTTTAGTAATTTGGGGGCACCTAATATGTGTATATAGCGGTCATCTCCGGCTGATCTTATTCCATTCAATGGAATCGTTTAGTCCCAACTGATCCACTTGTTCCTGGTAAATCCACCGGGCCTCCCTGCGGGCCAAGATAGTCTCTGCATTATGGCTCTCACACACCACTCTTTCCAAGACCACCCAGTGTAGATCTTTAGGGTCGTGACCCGCCTCACTGAAATGTTGCACAAGGCGTGTAGTTAATTTTTTCGCTTTTAGGGTGCTTAAATGCTCCTGAATGCATACCTTCACCTTCCGGGAAGTCAGTCCAATATAATGGAGCCCGCATTTACAGGTTAGTCTATAAATTACGTTGACAGTGTTGCAGTTACTAAATCTCGTAAGATGCCAGACTCTACCGTCCCTCAACACAACGGTCTTAGTTGTTTTAGTCAGACTACACACAGAACAATTGGTGCATGGATAATGTCCAGTACGCAGAGAGTCCATCTGTGGGGCACTTAGGGTTCTGGTGTGGACTAATTTGTCCTTGAGATTGGTAGCTCTTTTGAAGGCAAATCTCGGAGGAGGCATCTTACTCACACTGGTATCAAGGATGTTCCAATGCTTCCTCACGATCTGTCTCAGTCTAGTCGACATGGGGTCAAACGTGGTGACCACAGGTATACAGTCCTGTTTAGCCTTCATATTCCTCTCAAGCAGGGTGTTTGTCCTTTCCTTCGTTGTGTTTGTTTCTTTCCTTTCCACTTTTATGAGAGTGAGCTACCTATGATGAGCAGTGGGTATACTGGTAATCATTAACCAGATAACCCCTCTGGCGGTTCTACCGTGAGGGGCTCACTCTCTTTCTCCACAATTTTTTGTGGTATGAGTGATGGGTGTTTGATGATTTTTAATGTCTACCTTGGGTGTACGTTGACAAAGATTTGACACGCATGCATGAACCTGGATCCTCTACAAAATAAGGAAGGGGATGTGATACTATTGTGCACACACCCTTTCGGTTCCTGCATTCAAGTTATAAAATAGAGTGTCTTGAGGGATAGGCCACAACTTGTTTTGATACTGTTTGAGTGGGGGGCGGCCTATACCTCTGTTTCCCCCTAAGACTCCAAGGGAGTTGAGGTCATCATTACCAGGCCATACAAAACATAAAAGTACATTTCCTGCCTTTTACTTACATAGTACCCTGCCCTTAGGGCTACCTACAGCCTACCTTAGTGGTGACTTATATGTACTAAAGAGGTAAGCACAATAGGCCTGTATTCCTTTGGCGCAGCAGTCCAGCAGGAACTCAGTCCTTTCATTAGCACAGCAGTCCTTCTTCCTGGCAGAATTTTACAGGTCCAGAAGTTGATGTCTGAGGTCCAGTATTTATACCGACTTGTGTCGTTGAAGTGTGGGCAAGTTTCTAGAGGCATTCCTTTGCCTTCCTGGCACTGGCTCCAGACTAACTACAGACTAACTACTGGGGGCATGCAGCCCTTCATGAGGAGACAGGGCACATCCTATTCAAGTGTAAGTGGGGATCGGCCATGCTCTTCCCTCCCATCCTGTTTGGTTCTTTTTCTTCCTACCGGTTGGCACCGGGAAACTTCTTGGGGTAGCCGTGTGCCTTACAAATTAAGGGGTCGATTAGGATCGCGGACGGACTTGAGTCCGTCCGCGACCCCTGAGGAGGAGGGAACGTCCGCATGGGCTGCGGCGTTCCCTCCGATCAAATTAGGATGTGACCGCCAGGGTGGCGGTCACATCCTCTATCTCTAACATTGCGGCGGGTGCAGCTTCAAGCTGCACCCGCCGCAATGTAAAAAATCCATGCACAGCATTTGCGTGCACAAAGCGGCAGGCACCGCGCGGTGCCTGCTGCATTGTGCACGCAACTGCAGGGGGGTACCATAGGTACCCCCCATGTGCACCCCCCACCCCACCTTCACCCAGGGGGCCCGCAACGGGCCCCCGAAGTGAAGGTCCGTATGCATTTCCACGGCGGTAAAGCCGCCGCGGAAAAGCATATATTTACAGACATCCTAATATGCCTGGCGGTGTCTGATAGACACCGCCAGACATGTTAGTGCTTTTCCGCCGCGGTCGCCTTCCGACCGCGGCGGAAAAGCGGCGGACAGATTATCAGACCCACCAGCCATCCTAATTTGGCGGTGGGTCTTTGGAGTCTCCGCTGCGGTTTTTCCGCATCCTCCAGGCCGGCGGACACTTCCGCCGGCCCGGAGGATGCGGAAAAACCGCCATCCTAATCGGCCCCTAAGTTTTAATAATAATAGCCCAACCAGTCATGCGACCCAGAGACAAGGTTCAGGCAAGGTGGGAAAAACAAAGTTAAGAGTTTTTCTCTATCAGGATATGGAAATATAAATGTCCTACATTTAAAATACATTACACCCTGTGTCTGGCTGTCCGGGCCTACCCTAGTGGTGACTTATATGCATTAAAAAAGAAGGTTTGGGCCTGGTAAAAGGTTTACTTTGCCTGGACGAAATGGCAGTTTAAAGCTGTACATACACAGTGTACAGTGGCAGGCCTGGGCATTTCTAAAGTGCATCGTAAGTGAGTGGCTAAATCAGTGCTGAAGGCCCACTAGTAGCATTTCATTTACATGCCCTGGGCACATGTAGTGACACTTTACTGGGGACTGACAAGTAAATTGCATATGCAAATTAGAAGCCAATATAACATATTTAAGGAGAGAGCACGTTAGCACTGGTTATCAGTGGGAAAGTGTGCAGAGTCCTAAGAAAAGCAAAAACGAGGTCAGCAAAAAACAGAAGGTCAGAAGGCAACACATTAGAGGGAAAAGCACACCAAGGATGCCAGGTCTAACAATGGGAGATCCCATTAATTAGAGAACAGGAACATCACTTATTAGCCAACCCTATAGAAATGTCTAAAGCAATTGCACCTTTCTTTACACCACAGAAGCAGGAAACTCACTTCAAACCAAATATGATGTTTTCCAAGACCTTCCCCTCCACTGTCCACTGTCTACAAACTTTAGTGTCTGCTCTACTAGAGGAAGATAACACAGGGAGAAATATTAGAAAGATAACACACCCTCAGGGGAAAGCTCCAATGGAAGACTGATTCTCAAATGAATTCTAGAAAATCAACTTACCACTCATCATGCTTATACTTTGCAAATTCTGCAATGAGGTGACTGATCAGCATAGAATCTGCTTCAAATTAAATAGAGCAACTATATTACTGATCCCAAAATTCGGTAAGTAGGATTCGCTACTGTTCACCACCTACAGGTCCATTTCAATACAGATAAGAGCATTTTGGCAAAGGTCCTAGCCCCAAGACTGCAAAATTATGTAATCCTGTTGATCCATAAAAATCAAGCGGTCTTTGTACCAAGGAGATCTTCTATCCATCATATAAGAACCCTTATGCACTTACTGTGGGAAGTGAGGGATGTCCAACTTGAAGTAGTAGGTGCCTCTCTAAATGCAAAAAAGACATTTGATTGAATCCATTGGCATTACATGTCCTGCCATCTGGTCAGGGGATTTTTTTTGCCCCAAAGTTTGCAAAAACTAAATGGATTTACAAGAATTCCATTTCATCTAAAAACTGTGGTGGTTGTATCTCCATTCAGTTCCTTATATTTAGATGTACCAGGGAGGGATGTGCTATATCTTCCTTCCTATTCCTGCTTGTTTGGAACCTTTAACAGTAGCAGTACAAACATTTTTAAGAGGTGAAACATTTTATGTCAGCAGGAGACTTGATTTTTTTTTTCTTGCAGTCAGCATTCTCTTAATGTAGTAAAGCCCTACCTCGAACCCTGAGAGGCACACTGTGATTGTCTTCTAGGTAGTTCTGCCATCCCGATACAAAGTAAATGTGGGCAAAAGCAAATTTCTCATTATGAACATTTGTACATCACAATCTTCCATAGCAGATGTAAGAATATCTGAGAATTGTAGATATACAGAACATACTCACAATGATTACAAATAATATCACCTCACTGCTGGATAAAAGGTGCTTAACGCTGCTAAGTGGTGAAAAACTGCAGGAAGAGGGTGGGAGCACACTACCTCACACCCCAGCACTCAGTTTACCCCAATGCAACATGGTAAATATATACTGCATGACAGCACTTACTTCAGTGACTGTCTTTAGTTTTTCACATGTGATGGTGCAGCCAGTGTTATGTGTCTCTAGACACGAGTTTCTGGATAGTTGCGCTTCTTCAGTAGAACAACACATTCTTCTGGTGGTGCTGGGAATGCTGCCCTAAGTCTTCTCTGGTCTCTGTGCCACTCACTAGGTGGAAGTGCATCAGCCAGGGCTCGTCAGCTCATTAGTTCAATGGGGCCTTTTCAAACAAAAAGAGGATGGGAGCACACTGCCTCACATCTCAGCACTCAGTTTGCCCCAAGGCTTTTTGATAAATGCAGTACATGTTAACACTTACTTCTGTGGCAGCTGTTAATTTTCACACTTGTTGGTGCTGCCTGTAAAGGAACTTGACATTTACGGACTGATGGTCAACAACATAACTTTGACTTGATCTTGGACTCCTTCATTTTGGGACCAGAGGTGTCATAATTGAAATACTCCCTCCAGTTCTACATCTTAAGTCCGATCTCAATAGCCCCCTTCTTTTATCATATAATTACATTCTCTTATGTTTTGAGTAATACAATGTCTAAATGTTCTGGAAAATCCATTATGTGCGATCTGTTTTTTAACTAGGAATTGGGTTTTCTAGTTCTTCATTACTAAAGAACAAATTAATTAGACTCATCAGCTAACTCTTAGATCGGTGCATTGGCATAGAACTTGATGGTCCTATTCTCTTCATTTGAATATAATTTGGTCATGCTGGCCAATAGCCCTGAAACATAATGTTTATTTAACGGAAATGTTTTTTATTTGTTGCTGTTGAAGGTAATTGTCTATGCTTCATCATGTCCCTTCTAACCCCAAACTGTTCCATTATTATGGTATTATACAACAAAATTCAGTAAAGAAATATTACGCACATCATAAATTGTAGATGCATTAGCTGGCATTAAAGAAGACTTTTCCTTAACAGGTTTCCAAATAATATTGTGGACTACTAACTTAAGCTCTCTCATTGCTTATTATATGACTGAGACCCCTTCATTCAACCTGCCTCTTTGATGATGTCTACCCTCCTTTATTTCTTCACAAAATGCATATACCTCATCAGTATGTATTAAGCACTTGCACATGATTTCCTTTTTATAATTCAGACACACTAGCTGCCAGGGCATGTACGTAATTTAGGAGTAGTCAGGGGTCACAGCTGTGACCTCTAGATTGCGCCCTACTACTCCAGGCACGTTTTTGTGACCCCTGGCTTCAGAGAGGGCAAAACATTTACATCCTCTGAGGCCAGGGGTCACAAAGGAAGAGCTAGGAGTAGCAGGGAGCAAGCTAGAGGTCACAGCTGTGACCCCTGGCTACTCCCAAATGATGTCCATGCACCGGGTTCCATAGTTCACATAGGGCACACTTTCCCTGTTTGTTTCAAGTCACATCTTTAAACAGTAGTTCTGTTTGCAAACAGCAATATTGACCCCTGTTATGACGAATGTGCCGCCGTTAGGGCAGCTGTGAATTCACATTGCCTTAGGGGAAGTAAACTTAAGTAAAATATGGAGTAGGGAATTTGAATCCATTGGGACTCCCTTTCAGCTCTTTAGAGGGCTGTTCTTAAGGTGCACACTGACAGTGCACCACCTTTTTGTGGTGCACAGACAGTGTACCTCCTAAAGCATGTTTTCCTCTGCACCAGCATCTCTAATAAGGTCAGGATGCAGATGCAAAGTGATTCCCTCATTTGCATGTCGCCCACCCCATGAAAATGAGGTAATGCCCTCTTGCAGTAGTGCTGGAAATAAATATGCACCAGTGCTATCGGTATTACAGGAGGAGCTGCACAAGCATCTGCGGCCCATTCAGTAATACCACTGTACCTTGGGGCACATAAGACGGTTTCACATGCCCCTTTTGCCCAGTGAGCAGTTTCCATAATACAGCCCCAACATTGAGAAAAGGTCCTCACTACTCTTCTATAATTGGTAAATAACATTGTGTACTTTACTCACAATGCTTTGAGCCAGAATAAGATCGATGCCACTCTCTGTGAAGAATACCAACATTTCACTGATACGCTCTTTTCATATTTATTTATTTCTCTAAATGCTGGCTCTCATTGGGGGATACACAGCTATGGACCTCTGTTTGCTTACTGTGCTGTTGAAAGGGGGGAAGGAGAAGCCTACCCCATCAATAACACCCTAAGCACCTGCACTGGCAGCTTCTTTGAGAATGCATCATCTTCAAAACCGGATGCATCTCCTGAAACGCAGCAACAACATATCATCATCAAAAACTGCTTTTACTACGCATGCCTTTACAACGCAGGATTTACAACGCAAGTCGTTACAACGACTTGCGTTGGGGGGTGCAGGATAGTCAATAGTTTAATTTACTATTCCAACTCCATTCCCCATGGATAGTAGGGAAGTTGTTGGATAGTAAATTAAACTATTACCTATCCTAGAGCGCCCCCCAGCGCAATACGTTGTAATGACTTGCGTTGTAAATCCTGCGTTGTAAAAGCAATGCATGGTAAAAGTTGCGTCGTAAAGGATGTTTCCCCCTCCCCAAGCTACTGTATCACAAGTAGACAAGCAATTGGCATACTTGAAACCAACAAATGTATTATAGAACAGAAACCTCATACCAATCTTGCTCCAAGGATCTGGAAGTACATCCCTTATCAGATTAGACTTCTACTTTTCAGAAAAGAGCTAAAGGCCCAACTCAACAAGGAGCAACTCATTGACCAATATTACATCAACCCTCAGCTCCTGTAAGTAGCATGAACCTTTTTCCCACTTTTACAATTGGGCTCAAACATGTACCACCTCTATTTCATCCTCAGAAAGATCTTTCCTATAATACCAGCATTAATATGTAGGATTTGTTTCTCTCCAGCTAGGAGCGTGCTACAGAAATACCGCTGCATACATATACACACTTACATACATTTTCCTAAATGTATTAACATTTGGATTAACCTATACTAGAGAGCCTAAACAACTTGAAAAAGAACAATACTTCTGAATCTTTTTGCATAAGAGGGATAATGATATCAAGAATTCAATGGGGCGAGAAATGACTGTCACCATCTATAATAAGGAATGAATAATCCCTAAATGTGCGGAAAATTAATATTGCAGGTCACCTCAACAATACATGACCTTAAAGGTGACTTGCTCCACCGCTGCCTTCAACTATGCAGTCACAGAACTCTGCTGATTTCCAGTACTCTTATAAGGTCCTGTACAGGCAAATTTTCTATATTTGAGTAGTGAAGAAAACCGGATGGAGCACCCACCAACTAGAGGATAAGTGAGAACCCACTGTTATATCCAAATATTTATATCTTGGACAGTAAAAGATGCTGAAATGCAAATAGATATCAGATCAAAAAGATGTTCGAGGTTTATTTAGATCACATGTTTAATTTGTAACATTTTAGCCAATGTGCCTGAAAATAACCATAGATTTTCTGTCATATTTCTAATATAATTATGTAGAGATTGGCATGTGTGCAGAAGTCAGATGTAGGAGTGTGCACTGCCTAGCTATTTGTATTAACCAATCATTTGTATTAGTGAATGAAATTTACAAATGAGTATGTGATTTCCTCACTTTTTGTAAGCCTGAGAGAAACTTGTGTACTTTCTGTAAAAGAATTGCCCAGAAAAGTAAACAGAATTAAACATTATTAGTTGATCAGGTACATTGTGTCCAGAAATGTCCCACTACTGTATTTTGTCCTGAAAAAGAAAGCTAACGTTCACTTAAAATGTGCAAGGCCACTTTGAATAGAGCATGGCGCTCCATACTCCAGCATGTAGCGTATATCACATGGTGGCTGTCACCACTAGGTAGCTATAGTTAGGTCAGATTTTCCATAATAAAGGCATTTTTTTGTTTTCTTAATAACTTTGGCACCTTTTGACTGAGTTGCACAAAACGTTTGAAAAAAATAGTTCATCCGCTTTGGCTCTTTCACAGAAGTTATGTGCTGATCTGTCAAGCAGCAAAACACACAAGATGATGGACGGAATGTTGCACAATGGCAAAACATTCACCCCCAGTCACAGATCTGGGTTTAATCCATCGTTATTTTGCTCACCAAGCCACCCCAGTTCAGACATGGCCATATGCAAATCAGTCTTGACCCTGTGCCTCATGGGAACAGTCCAGCCTGAACTGCCAAGCCATGTCTTTCCTGGTCCGGAATCAAGCATCCTAGGACCGGCTTCTAACTATCAGCCGTCTTCAACCAGGATAGCTTGACTCCAGTGGCTTAGTGAGCAAGGGACCCACGTCTGGGCATACCCTTCCCACATTGGGTGAACAGCAAAACACACAAGATGATGGACGGAATGTTGCACAATGACAAAACATTCACCCCCAGTCACAGATCTGGGTTTAATTCATCGTTATTTTGCTGACCAAGCCACCCCAGTTCAGACATGGCCATATGCAAATCCGTCTTGACCCTTTGCCTCATGGGAACAGTCCAGCCCGAACTGCCAAGCCATGTTTTCCCTGGACTGGAATCAAGCATCCTAGGACCGGTTTCTGGCTATCAGCCATCTTCAACCAGGGTAGCTTGACTCCAGTGGCTTAGTGAGCAAGGGACGCACGTCTGGGCACACCCTTCCCACATAGGGTGAACAGCAAAACCCACAAGATGATGGACGGAATGTTGCACAATGGCAAAACATTCACCCCCAGTCACAGATCTGGGTTTAATCCATCGTTATTTTGCTCACCAAGCCACCCCAGTTCAGACATGGCCATATGCAAATCAGTCTTGACCCTGTGCCTCCTGGGAACAGTCCAACCCGAACTGCCATGCCATGTCTTTCCTGGACCAGAATCAAGCATCCTAGGACCGGTTTCTGGCTATCAGCCGTCTTCAGCCAGGATAGCTTGACTCCAGTGGCTTAGTGAGCAAGGGACCCACGTCTAGGCATACCCTTCCCACATAGGGTGAACAGCAAAACCCACAAGATGATGGACGGAATGTTGCACAATGGCAAAACATTCACCCCCAGTCACAGATCTGGGTTTAATCCATCATTATTTTGCTCACCAAGCCACCCCAGTTCAGACATGGCCATATGCAAATCAGTCTTGACCCTGTGCCTCATGGGAACAGTCCAGCCCGAACAGCCAAGCCATGTCTTTCCTGAACCGGAATCAAGCATCCTAGGACCAGTTTCTGGCTATCAGCCATCTTCAGCCAGGATAGCTTGACTCCAGTGGCTTAGTGAGCAAGGGACCCACATCTGGGCACACCCTTCCCACATAGGATAAACAGCAAAACACACAAGATGATGGACGGAATGTTGCACAATGGCAAAACATTCACCCCCAGTCACAGATCTGGGTTTAATCCATCGTTATTTTTCTCACCAAGCCACCCCAGTTCAGACATGGCTACATGCAAATAAGTCTTGACCCTGTGCCTCATGGGAACAGTCCAGCCTGAACTGCCAAGCCATGTCTTTCCTGGTCCGGAATCAAGCATCCTATTACCGGCTTCTGACTATCAGCCGTCTTCAGCCAGGATAGCTTGACTCCAGTGGCTTAGTGAGCAAGGGACCCACGTCTGGGCATACCCTTCCCACATAGGGTGAACAGCAAAATACACAAGATGATGGACGGAATGTTGCACAATGCAAAACTTTCACCCCCAGTCACAGATCAGGGTTTAATTCATTGTTATTTTGCTGACCAAGCAACCCCAGTTCAGACATGGCCATATGCAAATCAGTCTTGACCCTTTGCCTCATGGGAACAGTCCTGCCCGAACTGCCAAGCCATGTCTTCCCTGGACTGGAATCAAGCATCCTAGGACCGGTTTCTGGCTATCAGCCATCTTCTAACAGGATAGCTTGACTCCAGTGGCTTAGTGAGCAAGGGACCCACGTCTGGGCACACCCTTCCCACATAGGGTGAACAGCAAAACACACAAGATGATGGACGTAATGTTGCACAATGGCAAAACATTCATCCCCAGTCACAGATCTGGGTTTAATCCATCGTTATTTTGCTCACCAAGCCACCCCAGTTCAGACATGGCCATATGCAAATCAGTCTTGACCCTGTGCCTCCTGGGAACAATCCAGCCTGAACTGCCAAGCCATGTCTTTCCTGGACCGGAATCAAGCATCCTAGGACCGGTTTCTGGCTATCAGCCGTCTTCAGCCAGGATAGCTTGACTCTAGTGGCTTAGTGAGCAAGGGACCCACGTCTGGGCATACCCTTCCCACATAGGGTGAACAGCAAAACACACAAGATGATGGACGGAATGTTGCACATTGCCAAAACATTCACCCCCAGTCACAGATCTGGGTTTAATGCATCATTATTTTGCTTACCAAGCCACCCCAGTTCAGACATGGCCATATGCAAATCAGTCTTGACCCTGTGCCTCATGGGAACAGTCCAGCTCAAACTGCCAAGCCATGTCTTTTCTGGACCAGATTCAAGCATCCTAGGACCGGTTTCTGGCTATCAGCCGTCTTCAGCCAGGATAGCTTGACTCCAGTGGCTTAGTTAGCAAGGGACCCACGTCTGGGCATACCATTCCCACATAGGGTGAACAGCAAAACACACATGATGGACGGAATGTTGCACAATGGCAAAACATTCACCCCCAGTCACAGATCTGGGTTTAATCCATCATTATTTTGCTCACCAAGCCACCCCAGTTCAGACATGGCCATATGCAAATCAGTCTTGACCCTGTGCCTCATGGGAACAGTCCTGCCTGAATTGCCAAGCCATGTCTTTCCTAGACCGGAATCAAGCATCCTAGGACCAGTTTCTGGCTATCAGCCGTCTTCAGCCAGGATAGCTTGACTCCAGTGGCTTAGTGAGCAAGGGACCCACGTCTGGGCATACCCTTCCCACATAGGGTGAACAGCAAAACACACAAGATGATGGACGGAATGTTGCACAATGGCAAAACATTCACCCCCAGTCACAGATCTGGGTTTATTCCATTGTTATTTTGCTCACCAAGCCACCCTAGTTCAGACTTGGCCATATGCAAATCAGTCTTGACCCTGTGCCTCATGGGAACAGTCCAGCCCGAACTGCCAAGCCATGTCTTTCCTGGACCGGAATCAAGCATCCTAGGACCGGTTTCTGGCTATCAGCCGTCTTCAGCCCGGATAGCTTGACTCCAGTGGCTTAGTGAGCATGGGACCCACGTCTGGGCATACCCTTCCCACATAGGGTGAACAGATCTGTCAAGCAGAGCAGGAGAACATTGGAGGCACCAAAATTGTGAATTCCAAAAGGAAAATGTACCTTTCAATATAGAAGAAACTTCTGAACGCCAAATTTAGCCCAAAGTTGGAAGTGTGCTCAGAAAGTTTGCTTTGAGAAAATCCATTTAGCCTTTTTTGAGAAATTAGCATTTAAAGAGGGACTTTCAACCTCAGAAAATGCATAGAAATGTGTTTGTAGGTCCCACAGTAGTCTCACAATATGGTTCCATGGTACACCCACAGTACCAAAATAAAAAAAAAACCTGAACCTAATAGTTGAGGTTGATTTTTCTCCCATCAGATATTTCATTACCATGGCACTGGTACAGCAGTGCTGAAATAATCTGAATGACTGGCCGTAACATTAATAAAAATGTTGTGGCCACAATTGCAGGACTCTGGGACTTGGCACCCAAGTCTGGAATTTGAGGTTGTGGGGGCAAAGGGACCCCCAGCAATTATGTTTCTGAAAAAACTGCTGTTTTTGTCCCGGCGAGGAACCTTGAGGTCCTGTGGTACTATTGCAGTAGGGATAGTACTTTCATAAAGGAAAAAAATATATGAAAAAAGAGGTTGGCTGCCTCACTAAGGCCTGCACAGTGGGCCATGGCGACTTAACTGGGGGACACAGTGCCTGACTCCAGGCCGGGACCTGTGGCCCTTCCCTATGCCCATGCCTTTGGCCATGACTGCGTGCAGCAGGGGTCGACCACATTGCAGCAAGCAAGGAAAGGGCCTGGGCAGTTCGAAGATCATGTGCAACAGGGGTTTTCTGCTTTCCAAGGCGTTAGGCAGAAGGCATGACCTCAGGCCAGGCCGAAGTAGCCACCATTCTCCGGCAGTGCACAGCAGGGGTTTGGATGCAGGGCTTAACCGAACACTTGAGGCCAACCTCCACGGTGCAACTTAATGAAGAGTTCATAAACATAATGATCTACTGACCCCAGCAGTTCACCATTTGTGCAATGACAGAAAATGGTAGTATGTTGCAATTTGTAACCTTTCTCATTAATATTCACGGAGGGAGGTAGGATTGTGAGCAACTATGATTCATTACTTTGTATTCTAACTTATTAGAATATAGGTCAGTTACCAAAATATCAGTAGATTTGCAAAACGTGTGTGCAAATATTGAAACCCTTTTTGCAAATCTAACATTACGCAGTTCCATGGTAACATTCTTTATCAGTCAGGGACAGGCACAACAAACAACATATTTTTTTCTATTTTGAATCAATAGAAGTTGTTCTACAAAGCGCATTTTGATTTTTAACATTTATAGTTTTTTTCTGGAATTGTTCTGTTTTTTGGAGGATTAACAGGGCATCAGAACGCGTTTGACAAAACATTAGAGGTGGCTTGATGACCAGCCATTGGGTTGTCATAAACTGTGGTACTCTGCTCACTCACAAATATTTTCTGGAACACTGAATGCAATACAAAGTTATGGTTAAACATAAAGAATTTAAGTCATTTTGTTGGGTGGCAAGAACAGGATTGCCAGGTTGCAGATTCCGCATTACACCAGAAGCAGTAGATTCACCTCGTCTTCTTGTCATCTCCACTTTGCTGCATTCAACTGCTGTGTATGCCTTGCATTTAAACACTTTAGCATACCAAGGGCCGTATTACACGTTATACACTGTTTGCGTCGCATTATGGTGTATGCACTGCCCCCAGGGAAGCCACGAACTGTCGTGAAAACACGGAGTAGCCGCTCCGTGTTTTCACAGTGCAAGCAGCACCCACCTGCACTTTCAAAGGGGGTTCGAGATTCCTTTGCAGGTCTGTGCAGTCAGAGACTGCACCCGCCTGCAAGGGGATGTCTGGAGGATCCATGAGAACCCCTTTACCCCCTGCAGAGAGCTGCTGTCAAGAGGTGCACTGACAGTGCGCAACCTTTTAAATGGTGCACTGTCAGTGTGCCTCCAAAGAGCTTCTTTGCCTCTGCGCCCATGTCTGTAATATGGCACAGATGGAGAGTCAAAGGAATCCCCTCATTTGCATAGGGCACACCTCTATACAAATGAGGGAACACCCTCTGTTGATTGCGCTGGTGCTTTAAGTGCACCAGCGCTTTGGGTATTATAGAAGGGGACACACAAGCATCTGCTACCCCTTCTATAATACCAAAGTGCCCCGGGGGTGCGCAAGCAGGCGTGAACGCCGGTTGCACCCCCGGGGCACTATCTGTGATATCGCCCCAGAAAGTACAAAATTAGTTCTTCTTTTCAGTACCTCTGCTGAACTCCTTCTGGCTCAATTTGCAGGTGACCAGTCATATAGAAACCCCCGGGTGGTATGAAAAGAATGCCCATGCAATTGACTTGGAGAGGTCTTTGGCTGCTGATCCTCATCTTCAGGGTCTTCACGTGCTCCCATGTCTCCTCCTGATGCCATTCTCCGAATTATTGTGGGTGTAGTCCCCTCAAAAACTTAAATCCACAAAATAAGGACAGATTGCACAAGGTATGAACCAAGACACATTTGAATTCTTGATGCAGGAAATGGGGCTGTAACGAGTTCAAATTTCATGAATGGAGTTACGCCAATCAATCAGATGTGTTTTTAATGTGAGTCACCATTTTTAGGTACTCCAGTCCAGAACACCTAAAATGCAGAATGTTAGTAAAAACGTCAAGCTTCTTAGTCTGTTAGGCTTGTCAGCAAACCCCTAGCCTCAAACGTAAACAAAATGATTCATGGTAAACAAAACTTTTTTTAAACAGCAGGGTCCCATGGTACTACCGCGGATCCCACCTTATCCCTTTCCTTAAAGGTACCACAGAAGTAAACTATTACCCATTGAACACCAAAAAAAACGAAATTAAAGCAGGCATCTGTTTGGCCACTCAAGGTACACTACTCTAAAGCTAAGCCTATTGACTTCAAAAGCAAGTTCCTGAATCATATTATCACGCTGGTGTTTTTCAGAGGAGACCAAGTTGGAAGTCATCATGGCCTTACGAAAAAGTTCTGCACAAGTAGTCCTCTACCACAACATTCCCTGACCATTCTAATCCATGGACATCTCAGGATGACAACATAATTCTGCTGTCATCAACAACTACAGCAGCCTAACTAACTAGGCCCAAAAAGGATTCAGGGGTGTGGAAGTTCCATTCGTATACTGCTGGGCAAAAAAAAACGAATGTCCAAGAGGTTACATTCGCCTTGTGCAAACAGGTACGCCATGGGGCAAGTCTGATCAGTACTCCATGGGTACCAGCGGATGTGGAAACACCATTGGACAAAGAAGACCAACCACACAGCCCACACAGAGCTGGAGAGAGCACAGTATGGAATGGGCACAACTCCTATACCAACTCACACAGAAGACGACGCTTGAAAACTCACCTGGGGCACCCCCATCTCAGTGTCAAACCCCACCCCTGTCTCCAATAGCGCAAGCGAATACCGTAGTGCAATAGTTATGTCCAAGGGTAGATCGTGCAAGCACTGGAACCCCTCTGGGCTAGAGCCCTGACCGCTGATAGAGGATACTGCCCTAGTTCTGCGTCTTTTTCCTCCCGAATCTGATACCGCAGACATTTATCACATAGAGCCCATTTTTTAAAAGCCCTACGAAGTATCTCCTCCTAAGTAGTGTAGGAGAGAAAATTTACCAAGATCTTCTAGGGTTTGGTTCTTTGTAAGTTATGCCGAAACGGCTCTCTATGTGCCCTTTCGATTTCATGCTCGAGATTTATCTCTCCCCTATCTTTCAGAACCTTTTTACGTAGGAGTGAGATTATGAAACTCTTCATGTCTGACTCTTCCTCGGTTTCATGAATATTTAAAAATCTTAAGTTATTCCTACGAGAATGGTTCTCAACTCTCTCTAAATCTTCTCCTAGGATTTGGATTTTGTCTTCCAAGTTTGGAAATCTAAGTTAAGTTTTTCTCGACATCCTGTTTTACTGTTCCAACTTCTTCCTCCAACTTCTTGGTATGTAAGGTGACTTCATGCAGCTTCTGTGTTAGCAATTGGGTATACAAGAAGTTTGTATACCCAATTGATTGGCCTCTTTACTTACTTCAGACAGACTGACGCCTGTGCTACCCAGGCTATTCTGCCTGTCCTGATTTACTTCAGTGAGCAGGACTTCCTATTCTTCTGATAGCACCAGCACTGCTAACTTATTACTTACTTGAACTGTTATAATATCTCCCTGAGGGGTCCTTCTCTCACCCCTCGGCGTGCTCAGTTCCACTAAGTCTTCGGTACCATTAGCACCCTTATCCAAGTTAATAGCGATGTTTACTGTATTAGTGTTCCTTCCAGACTTCTCAAATGTACACTCAGGGGTACCCACTTCTGGACTGGGGCTTGAACTCTCTGCACCGTTTTTCTGCAAACTTTGAAGAAATTGGAAGAAAGATTTAAACGAGGGGGTAACTTTAACTCACGTGGGCAGGAGTCCAGATTTTTGGGCGCTTTTCTCCTTGTTAGTTTTCCCACCTAATATCTTTCCTAGCCTCCTACCTTGTGAGCTTACTCTTTGTCGCCCCCTCTTTGTCTTAGTAATGGTCTTAACTACTTGTGGTAATTCAGGCAGGGGGTCTGGCGATATAGGAAGAAGAGTTGGCTTACCTCCTATGTTCCTTGTCCTTAGCGTGTATTTGGAAGGGGCCTCACCTTCCTCGTTTTCCCCTGTCTCCGTATGCAGAAGTCGCTTTGACCCCTACTCATCTCTCCAGATTCCAGTTGCTTCTGCCGTTTTTCAACTCTGCTCTGTCCCCTCTCCTCAGCCTCCACCTCTTTCACATGCTGCAGGCCAGCTCTGTTTGTTCTGACTCTGCCTCCAATCCCAGCCCGCCAGATCCACTGGAGGCTTCCTGCTGCCTCACTCCAGTGCGTCCCCGGGGACCCACGCTCCGATCTCCAGCTTCTCTCCAGTGAGAAAGCGCACTCCAGGACCATCACCAATAACCCTGGGGCTCCGCAAGTATAGGCTCCTTTTTCTGCTTCCCCGCTTATGACGATTTCTCCGCTCTCCCAGTAAAATCTTTCCCCATAATTCCCAAGTGTATAATGTAGTATTGATTTTGCGCTTGCAGTCGGTGGGGCAGGGTGGCTGATCCTCCTTCAGTCGGATATTGAGATCTCTAAGGATATGAAATGTGCAGTAGTTTGTGAATAATTCACCCAAATAATCATTTTTTTGTTTTTCTGGTTAAGCTTGGTGAGGCATGGCTTCGCAGTTCCGGCTGGACTGTTCCCATGAGGCACAGGGTCAGACTGATTTGCATATGGCCATGTCTGAACTGGGGTGGCAGAGTGGGCTAAAGAACGGTGATGGATTAAACCCAGATCTGTTGACTGGGTGTGAGTGTTTGATTGGTTCAGATGCTCCGTCCATCACCACCCCCTTTTGTACCGTTTTGTTCGCCATAAGTTGGCTGGGTATGCTCAGACGTGAATCCCTTGCTCACTTTGCCACTGGATTCAAGCAAGCCTGGCTGAAGACGGCTGAAATGCCAGAAACCAGTCCTAGGAAGCTTGATTCCAGTCCAGGGAAGGCATGGCTTGGCAGTTCGGGCTGGACTGTTCCCATGAGGCACAGGGTCAGACTGATTTGCATATGGCCATGTCTGAACTGGGGTTGCAGAGTGGGCTAAAGAACGGTGATGGATTAAACCCAGATCTGTTGACTTGGTGTGAGTGTTTGATTGGTTCAGATGCTCCGTCCATCACCACCCCCTTTTGTACTGGTTTGTTTGCCATAAGCTGGCAGGGTATGCTCAGACCTGAGTCCCTTGCTCACTTTGCCACTGGATTCAAGCAAGCCTGGCTGAAGATGGCTGAAATGCCAGAAACTGGTCCTAGGAAGCTTGATTCCGGTCCAGGGAAGGCATGGCTTGGCAGTTCCGGCTGGACTGTTCCCATTAGGCACAGGGTCAGACTGATTTGCATATGGCCATGTCTGAACTGGGGTGGCAGAATAGGCTAGAGAACGGTGATGGATTAAACCCAGATCTGTTGACTGGGTGTGAGTGTTTGATTGGTTCAGATGCTCCGTCCATCACCACCCCCTTTTGTACCGCTTTGTTTGCCATAAGTTGGCAGGGTATACTCAGACGTGAGTCCCTTGCTCACTTTGCCACTGGATTCAAGCAAGCCTGGCTGAAGATGGCTGAAATGCCAGAAACCGGTCCTAGGAAGCTTGATTACCGTCCAGGGAATGCATGGCTTGGCAGTTCGGGCTGGACTGTTCCCCTGAGGCACAGGGTCAGACTGATTTGCATATGGCCATGTCTGAATGGGGGTGGCAGAGTGGGCTAAAGAACGGTGATGGATTAAACCCAGATTTGTTGACTGGGTTTGAGGGTTTGATTGGTTCAGATGCTCTGTCCATCACCACCCCCTTTTGTACCGCTATATCATGCATCATCATAAAATCTTTATTCGGTCAAACAAAGCAACCGTAAAAGAGCAGCATACAATACAATAACACATATATAAATTCACCAAAATCATAAAACAGGTAAATACAGCATAAAAACAGGACCACCATAAAGTACGATTTCAACACGTGAACTGCCAAATCCAGGCTATTCAAGAAGTCGGCAAATTTATCAATAAGGGTCGGCAACCTCTTGGCTGTCCGGGCCATCAAGATGTAGAACAACACCGGACGCAGCTTGGGCCCACCTTAGAGCAATCAACATGGGCTTTGAGAAGGGCCTCCTCTAGCCTGTTGACCTATAGGGTAAACAAGTATGGTGCAAGAATGCACCCCTACTGAACCCCCTCAGGAAAAAAAGGACTTAGTGGTACCAGCATCAGCCAACAAGTGTACTGAGGCTGCAGTGTTCGCACTTAAAACTTTCAGCAGCACAACTATGTTGGGTTCCATGTCATACTTTTGAAAGTAATTAATTATGTCACTGTCAATTAGCATAGATTTCAGGCTCCTGATGTTCCAAGAGTAAAATGTCAGCTGTAGGAAGGTGGATACCTGACTATGGTTACCCCTGATTTTTTGCCTTGTGTTAAGCTGGTTTTCGACTTAGTTGGCCTGGGATCCTGCTAATCAGGGTCCCAGGCTATCTGCTCTCTCTTTAAATGGACTCCATGTACTCTAGGTACATAACCAATTTGGTACTGGACACCTTGTCAGCCCCTATCCAGTGCACCCTAGGAGCCAAGGGCATAGGTGCATCCAAGGCCTACCAGGGGCTGCAGCATATCTTTTGCCACCCCTGGCTGGTACTTAAATTGACACAACTGGCGGTTCCCACAGCTGTGGCAAGGTGGTGTACTCACCCCTTGCTTAGATGTAGCATACCTATGTCTAAACCTATATCTGGACACATCTATACCTATCAGTCACTCCTATGGCAGGCCTTTACAGTCCTGGAGGCAGAGTGCTTGGTTCCATGTGAGATGGTGCTCTAGCATGAGCTGAGCCTGACTGCAGTGTTGGGACCAATTCCTTAATGCTGTTCCAGTGATACTGCCATACCATATACTCTTAAGTGCATTATAATCCTTACGGTTATTGCAACTCTGGTTTGGCTTTATCAAAACATGTCGTGTTTGGTGTCATACACATTGGAATACTATCCCCTTGCCAGTCCTGGTAATGGGGATAGCATCCCACCCTTCTAGAGGGTGCAGGCATGTTACTTTGCTAAAACGTGGTTAATCCTAACCAGAGCCCCAGCATCACAAAATGGATGCTGCTGCCACAGACACATGTCTGTGGCACATGGCTGATCGAAACTCGGCAGAGGACGCCTGGACAAAGGGTTTCCTGTCACAGGGAGGTGTCACACCACCCCAGACAGGAGATAGTGGATTGTAGCAGGGAGGGTTGAATGAAACTAGACACTACCTGGGGCACACAAGGTGTCCCTGGGCAGATTCCAGTCAAACCGGATCTGGGGCCATCCTGCCCCAGTCCTGGCGCGAAACTGGACAAAGGGAAAGGGGTGTAACCACCCCCTTCCCAGGTCCCACCCATAGGAGGAATCTAGCAGGTAATCCAGCCCCTTGATTCGACTTAAAAGTAGGAGCTGTGCCAATGCACATCAGATTATCCTGACTGAAACTTATGAAATGAAACTCTGGACCCTTCGACATCCCACTCCTTGTGGAAGACTGAAGAATCTCCCTTGTGGTCAAGGAGTGACCACCCTGTGCAAACAGGCACCATCCAGCACCTCAACATTTGCTTTGTTGCAGTTCTTGCCGGAACTCGAGCAACAGAGATCAACAAGACCCAGCGTGCCTGCTTTCCAACAGCCCGATCCACAGTCCCTGCAGAGCTGAGACCCGTGGAGGCGACCTGAAGCGTGGGAGTGGCCATCTTGGAGAAACAACGAAGCGCTGACCGTGCAGCATCCGAGGCCTCCTCGAAGCTGTGCATTGGAGTCTGAGAAGCTCCAGCCCCGAGCAGCTTGTGCACCGAAGCTCACCCCTCCACACTCGACGAGTGCTGCGTGGGGCCCTTTTGCATCTTTCTGCTTGACGCGTTGGTCCGGTCGCTTGCCTGTTGGCTAGTGGCCCCAGTACCGACGAAACCATGAATTTACACAGCTAGTCTGGTTGCTCCAGACTGGCACTCGCTCCCCTAAAAAGGAGCACCCGCTCAGACCTTGCTGGTCCGAGTGTTAAGCCATCTTTGATTCCTGTGTGGGTTGCATTTGCCAAGGTCTGCTGACTCCGATCTTGAAGCCGACACCGCCGACAGAGAGAGCCTTTGTGGGACAGCTTGTGATTGACTCCAGGACATCCTCGGTGCCCCAGAGACCACGTGGCAGCGGAGAGAAGCTACACAACATCGACCTGATTGCGCCCGACATTGCCTGGTTCCTTACTGGTCACTGGATAGTGACCCAGACTCTGTCCCCTCTGCTTTCAGGTACAACTTTGATCCACCCTTGGATCGCACCGGACACTTCTCTTCTGGACGCCTGCAGCATCTTCCCCTCCAGGCACCCTAGATCTTCGTGACGAAACCCGACACACCTTTGCACCTGTGCACCCGCTTCCTGTGGGTGAGGTAACTCTTGAACGCCGGTGCCCCTGTAGTGTTTTACACCTCTAGTGTCTAAGTCTAAAGTTTTGTCCTTCTAGGCCAGTCGGAAGACTCTTAAAACTGTAACTCGATAACTTTTACGCACCATTGACTTTGCATTGGTGCATGCCTGTGCTTTCTGCACTGCACCCGAATTCCGCGGGCTACTCCCGCCCTAACTGCTGTTAGTGCATCGTAGTCCAAGCAATTCCCAAGGCCCTAGGCCTTACCCCAGATCGATTAGTGATTGTTATACCACTTTATTGATATATGGTTTGAGTGGCCACCGGCCTCATCCAAAACGTGCAACTTGTCTATGTTTAACTGTGCTTTTATTTAAATGCTTGTGCTTCATTGCTCATAAAGAGTAGTGGGGATTATTCTAAGAATAAATACATATATTTTGATAATATATAACTTGTGTGGTGTCCTTTCATTTGGTATTACAGGATTGTATATGATAAAACAGCTCGCTTCACTCGCCCTCTGAAGTTAAGCCTTTAAGGCTGCTTAGTCCATGCTACCCCTAGGATAGCTTGTCTATAAGGTTGACTTACAACCATCACCATAAGGGATTGTTTGGACTGATATAAGGTGCCCCCAGAACTGGAGACATCATACATCAGGCCAACTTCTCACATCAGCCCTTTACCTACCCACCTTTTGGGTGGCTGGTTTCCCTGGCTGATGACAAGATTGATGGCAACCAGTACCAAGAGGCAATGGAGTCAGGATTTGGACGGTCTGAATTAAAGTTTCACTAACCATGTTCCTGTTGATAATTTTATGATCTTTGGTCGTTGCAGCCTCCTAGTCAATCAGGGTGCCACCTCAGAAATGACGGAGTACACAACTCTGATGCTGGCAGTACCAGTCTCTCAGTCATGGTGGGCTGCTGATCAAACATGATGCTTGATATTCGTTTAACTGTTGTTACTGAACATGGCCAGAACTATCCAGGGAGACCAGGAGGCCCTTCCATATATGGATCACTCTAGTCTTCACACCTTTGCAAAGGCATGCTCACTCTGTCTATTCACAACATTGGAAACAGGATGGGCTTCTCCTCTTGGGCAGTCTTTTCTACTACAGGAACAGTCTCCTTGAATCTAATAGCAAGCAGGCTTCTAGACTCTAGAAAGACGCTGCGCTTTTCCAGCAGTAAGTGCAAAATTTAGCTGATTCTCCTTCACCTCAGGGGATTGACCATAATGCAAATACTAGCCCAGGGTCCCACAGTAGTAGTTTGAGTCCTCTGCAGAGCTATCTCTTCCTTGGTCCTGAAGAACTTGCAACTGGAACAAAGTAAAGTGATTTCATACATATTTCCATCTGGGGGATGTGTATATATGGTCTTAAGTTTTAGAATGTTTTGGGCAGTTTTCTTTCAAATGTAATTTCCTTAGCTGTTCCTCAGACACAGTTTTTGTGCTAGGTGATGTCTCTAACAGCAGATTGCCACAGGACCCTTAAGGCTTAACAACGGAAAAACTGGCCTGTGATTACTTCTGGAGAATACTTCAGCTGGCAATTTGAGATGGTCTTTTTCTGTGGGAAGCAGGGTCAGTGTTGATTTGTAGAAGGTGGGCCTCTGTCTAGAGTAGCAGAGTGGGCACAAATGATGGGCTGGAAAGCTATACAGAGAAAATACTACTAGTTTTAGGTCTCGCCTACGCTTCGCGCATGCGCTGCAAAGGCATAAAGACCTTTTCTCATTGCTTTGGCTTTTCAGCCAAACATGTGCACGCGTTCCATTGCCTTCAATGGCAACGCGTGCACTTGTGGAGATTCACTTGTGGGAGCGAGCGCCACCATATGGTAGCAATTATCGTTCCTGCGAGTGAATCGTGCAGGCCCCCTCCCCCTGCTGCCACGGGAGGCGCACGCGTTTGTGCTTCTTTTTGTGGGCGCACGCACACACTACCGGTCATGGCCAAACTTCTGCAGTGCTCACCTCTGAAAGCCATATGCGTAGAACAAATTGCCTAGTCAGCTCATCATTAACAAAAACTGTCCACATTTTCACTGGTTTTTGATGCCCTGTGTTAAACCCAGCAAAGGCCGCCCAACTGTCTGCTGTTTATATCGACCATGCGTTACTTTAGGCAAATGCCCTTTTTTGTATTTTTCCCAGCAATAGGCTTGACGCTCTCTGAGGAGCAGCTGGGGTCGGTGCATAACCGCAGTGCCATAGGTTGGGTACCTGAAATCCGAGTGCCTGGTTGTCAGTCAGAAAGCCAGAGACAACACAGGGCAAACGTGACCTGCCTTAGACAGCGTGGCGCCGTGCTTTGAAGACATGTCACTCGATACTGCTAAACCAGAATCTGAACAAAACATGGTAGCAGGAAATGACCAAAAGCTGCAAGGGAAGATTGACGCCCTCAATGGAGTTAACGATGGAACTTTCTCTACTTTGATTAAACAACCTTAATTACAGAATCAGAACATTTCATGGAATTCTGCGCGCCGCCTCCCAGCACAAACACACACAATGCTTTTAGTGCTGGCACTGGGAATTGTTATCCGTGCGGGGCCAGCACGGAGCCGTGTTCTCGGTGACAAATGACAGCCCACTGTGATAATGCCAGGGCGCTCATGTGTGTGGTGTGTTGTGACGTCGCCCCACCCTGCAGCAGGAGACAGGTACATTGCAGTGGAGAGAGGGTGACATGCTTGCAGACTCACTGTGGCTCATTCAAAAGGGGCAGGGGGGGTTTATCATAAGAGGGAGGTGGGCCCAGTCTGTGAAGAGATGGCAGAGAGGGGCTGTTTATGTAACACTGAGACATCTCTGACACACCAATCACTGTATCTGCTTAGCTGACTGGCGGGGCTGTTGAAGATCCACTCATATGTCAGGAAGGCCTGACAATGCGACTACTTCCTCTGCACATGTCGACGTTAGAGCCAGCTGCCTGTCAAGCATTACCTCAGTTTCTCCACAGGCAGTCCATTTCTAGTCTCACCCTCTTATTTGTTTCAGACATTGTTTGGACGTGGCTGAGCATGCCTCCCAATGTGATGCTAATGGTATCCGAGCAAAATCCTTTGAGACACGGAAAAGGTGTCCCAAGTCATACGGAATGGACTTTTGTGCAAGAGCGCACTGTGTCCCATTGATTCTTCCCTTGCTTGCATGTCAGGTGTGCCTGCTGCATTGTTAGTGACCTCACTCCTCCAGAGTCAGATAGTACCTGGGCATTATGCAGTGCTCTGATGTGGTATCAGGCAATTCCATCCAAGTTTTAAGAGTGGTGTACGAGAGCGCTCCAGCTCTGTTTCTGTAATTTTCTAAAATGTGTGAGTAGGAGTTTTGCTGAGCAGTGGGACACATTCAGTGAGGCAGGGGACACTATAAGTAAATTCAAGCACTGTGTCCACGAGTAAATAGGTAACTGCTGATCATACATAGTGCTCCAATACCCCCGGTCAACTTCCCACTATATACATATGTAAACATGCTCTCCCTCGTGCAGGCTGAACCAAAGTCACATCCAAAACATTCACCATATACCATATACCATATACCAAACTCAATGTCGTTGGGATCCCCAACAATTTCCCCCATCTACCAAGCAACTCCACCGCCTCCACAAACAGCATGCAATTTTCACCCCGAGTGGGCTGGGTATGCTCAGACGTGAGTCCCAGGCTCTCCACACCACTGGAGTCAAGCTATCCAGGCTGATGAAGGCTGATAGCCAGAAACCGGTCCTTGGATGCTTGATTCCGGTCTGGGAAAGTCATGGCTTGGTAGTTCGGACTGGACTGTTCCCGTGAGGCACAGGTTCAGAGCCGATTTGCATATAGCCAGTGTCTAACCCAGGGTGGTGTGGAGTGCAAAAAAATGATGGATTTAGGCCCAGAACCTTGTACTGGGGTGAATGTATGACATTGTTCCACATTCTGTCCATCAACTGTGTTTTTTGCAATTTTCACCCTGATGTGGTGTCAGGCAATTCCATCCAAGTTTTAAGAGTGGTGTACGAGAGCGCTCCAGCTCTGTTTATGTAATTTTCTAGAATGTGTGAGTAGGAGTTTTGCTGAGCAGTGGGACACATTCAGTGAGGCAGGGGACACTATAAGTAAATTCAAGCACTGTGTCCACGAGTAAATAGGTAACTGCTGATCATACATAGTGCTCCAATACCCCCGGTCAACTTCCCACTATATACATATGTAAACATATTCTCCCTCGTGCAGGCTGAACCAAAGTCACATCCAAAACATTCACCATATACCATATACCATATACCATATACCAAACTCAATGTTGTTGGGATCCCCAACAATTTCCCCCATCTACCAAGCAACTCCACCGCCTCCACAAACAGCATGCACACAACAAATTTTCTCACCATCATCTATGAACAATAGGTATGATCAGTACTCCTGAACAATTGTCTCTTTTATTTCATATAATATAACATTCTTGTTTTTTACTTATGGCATTCTAACCCGAATAAATAATTACTGATTGTATGACTAGCATACATTTGTTGATCTCCTTCCCTTAAACCCACCATAACATCCTACCTTCTTTAACTCTCTCTTTCCAGAATTCTTCCACCCATCCTCCCTATATAATTCATTCCGACCCACCCTTCCCTTTTCTCACTACTCCTTATTCCCTTGTTCCTCCCTTCCTTATTGGCCTCATTTATCCTTCTAACTTCTTTCCTTCCATCCTACCTTCCTTATTTTCCTTCATTCCCAACCCTCCCTCATGTTCCCACTCTTCATTACTTCAACCATCTCTTCCCCCTTCCTCGATTCCTCCTACCCTCAAAACCTTCCTTCCTATTTACTTCCACTGTCCCATATGCCTATCTTCCTCTCTACCTCCCTATATTTCATCATCACCTCCTTTCCTCCTTCTCCCTTCTTGCCCTTCCTAATCCCTCTCTTCACTCCTTAATCCTATAACCCCACCTTATTTCCTAAACCACAATTACAACTTTGCTTATTCCTGTCACTCATATCTTACCTTTCCGCCTGTCACAAAGTCATTTTATTGTTCTTCTTGCTTTCTCTCCTATCCTTAGTTCCTAACCCCTTTCTTCCCTTCATTCCCTTATCTCTCTTTCACATTTCTCTTTCACTCAACGTCACACAGTTCCACGCCACACAATTCAACTCCACACATTTATATTTCACACCACTTAATTTACCAACAAACCCACTAATTCAACTCAACAACACAATGACATACCACCACATACATCCACTCCTAACCACATAATTGCACATAATGCTACAAAATTCCCCTGCACGCCACATATTTAAACTTCACTATGTACCACTCCACACCATAAAATACCATTCTACATAATTACACGCCATCACACCCAGTCCCACTCCACATAATTCCAATATGCTCAATACCTTATAATTACTATCCACATATTTCAAATATGTCTCATGCCACATAATTCCACTGTACAAATCCACTCCACACCACAATTGTACCTGCACAATTACTTAACTAACAAAAGCAATCCAACTCACATACTTCCACTACACACCATACACATACAATCCATAACAAACAGGTAAAACACATTATCATTTTAAATGCCAATATCTCTAACTCAAGCAAATGCGAGAGCCATTGAATTCCTTTTTGGATCACAAAAGAAAAAAAGGTGCATGCGCCATTTCACATGGTAATGCATGCACAAGCCTACAAAATAATGTGGGCAGTCTTCTTTATTACCATTTTTAACATGCTACATACACAGCAGCCACATTGCTCTACAACATAGCTTGAAAACAAAGGCAAAGCCAAAACCTCTAGCTAATCACTTATAAGGTCCCAAAGGCGATACCTATTGGCTATGCCAATGCTTGTTTACTAATTGCAATCATTCTTCCCTTCATCTTCTGTGTGCTTGATATAATGCCCTGGCGGGTCAGGGGTATGCCCATTCATGGGTCCCATACTCTCTGTGCCATAGGACTCAATCTATAGTTCACTGAAGAGGCCTAAGGCCAAAACTGGTTTGGAGTTGCATGCAGTCCCTTTTGAGGATCTGCACGTGGCAGTTCAGGATGGCTTGTTCTCATGAGGAGCATGGTCAGTGCTGACTTGCATAAGGTGGCCATCTGTCTAGGGTGGGCGAAAAACAGTGGATTGGACTAACTATTTACAAGCATTTCTCTATCACCTTTTGTGTTTTTGATCTCACTGAAAGTAGCAATGATGCTGGCATTCAGCAGGAGCATCCTAAACAAGTGCACAATGAAGTGTGAGATCTCTGCACCAGGCTGCCTTCAACCATTTGGAAGCAATAATCAATGGCAGACAAAAAGACAGGATCTACCTTTCTGACTCAATGGGTTTGCAATCCATTTTAAATAGGAATTAGGAGGCACATATAAAAAGTATTCCATCCTAATTGCGAGTGGCAAAAGTATCTGTCAATGGTATGAGACTGCAATTGCTTTCGAAAACTGCTGATCATTTACCAACATCTCAGTGGTAACTGATTCACAAACATGCACACTTTATCTATCTTCCCCATTATGAATTGTGTCTGCAGCCTCCACATGGTGTTGTCTTGAATGGAAATGTTTTATTAAACTGCATGGTTCCTTGAAGGAACACATTCTGCTTATAAAGAAAAATGTTCCATCCTCTGAATTCAAACTTAGGGATGGTGCTCTGTTGTTCCTTGCATTTGACCATCAGTATGTTTGCAGCCAATCAAAGGATGGTCAATAATAGTGAGTTTCCTAATTTATATTTATTATGCAGGCACTGTGACGCCCAGTGACTGCAAAATTGTCGATTTGACCTATTCGTACATAGGTTGGGATTTAAAAGCAGAGACTGTTCACAACATTTTGGTGAGCTATTTGTAAATACTTTTGCAACCTGTCTCATAGTACATAAGGCACTAAATTGCTGAGAGGTACCACTTCTTCATCCTGTATCACATCAGTATCTGAGTCTCCACCCTCCAACCACAAGAATGCAGCAAATACACTTCCACTTTCCACTGAAGCGATATGCATCCTCCATCTTGGGGCATGGTAAATCAGCAGCCATGTAAAATGGGTTTCATTGGTACACTACTCAGACTCTCATCATACACAGAGTCCTAGTATCATTTATTTACTATACACTCACTGCATATACATGCACTTGTCCAGTACACCGAATGTCAGCACAAGGGTCTGAGGCTCTAATAACAGTGGAACTTTAAATGAGAGTTTTCAGTACACTACCCTCTCTCTGATACAAAGAAAAAGGTCTAGCCACACTAGTGATTCACAAAAATTCAGTATGCTACAACCACTGCTGTATGTGACTCACCATAGTCATGGACAGTGCTACTATGCCAGATACTATGATACGATTTATGTACCCTGCAGGTCAAAGACCAGGTCCTCGATCTTGCATTGCCAAAGACAGGACTAGACCTCTGCACTCGTGCTTGATTAGCATGATGCCAGGGCAAATAAAAAGTCAGGATACCAGTTTCTCAACCAAAGGAACATTTGAGGCAGGGGTATATATCCGTTTACCGTGCAGAGGGACCTTCTTATCCCAACATTTGGTGAAACATATGGCGTGCAGTGGCATTATTTCTATGCAGTTCCTGGGCAGCTCCTTTCTTAGATGCATATATTTATAGATCTATAGTTAAGTGATGTGCATAAACCTACCCAATTTAGCATCAGCAGAGCAGGATTACCAAGGTTCACTGTGACAACAGCATTAATACCTCAATTACAATGTCACTTGCCCCAAAATCAAGACAATACTCACAAACTAAATCCCATCCTTTCATATTTTGATGATGATGCTATATTCATTCATGTATCTTCCTCCTGGTTTTCCAAGATATGGGCTATATTTTACTTCTTTATAGATTATTTTCAAAGACATCGAGCAAACTAGGGGGCAGTGAGTATTATCCTGGTGGTTTGTGAGTTATAATACATTGTCCTTTTAGTCTTGATGAAACTGAACTGAACATTGGCACCAGCAGTGATACATGTTGGCTATAATCAAAACCTCTTAACATGTGACTATTGTTTTAATGGGTGGTAGCATTCCATCAATAAAAGAGATATTGGTGTCTCAATACGCTCCCCCAACATTTAATTACACATATAGACTAATTAGTGCCCCTTACACATTTGATGGGGATATTGTTGAGGTGGAGTACCACCAGTTATGATTAGTTGGGATAGTTGTAGAATATAGTTTTGCTTCCCTTCGTCGCCTCCTATCACAGCATAGTATACGACAATCATGAGATGCAAGGGTGCTTCTTTCTAACTTTTGGTTTGTACCATCCATTGGTGTTCCTGTGATGTGATTTCCTTCTCTTTTTTATGCACACAAAGTTGTGTGTTGACTTTATATTCAGTGGAAGCGTTCCAGTGCTCTCAGAACACCCTTATTAGCACTACAATACGTTGTTTTTTTCCTATTTACATCTCCTTCTTTCTATTTCTTAAGTTAATATGCCTATTTGATGTGTTTTTTTAAATTGAGGCAGGGTTATTTTGTTCCCTGATTATGTCTATGTTTGTATACTTATAATTCTCACTCACAGTTTTATATTTATTTTTTGACATTTTTCTCTGTATGAGGCCATATTTATCTTTACCTTATTATATCTTTACTTTACTTTACTTTATTCGGTTAAAATTAATAACCATAAAAGGATACAGCATAAAATTTCATATACAACGTAGTTTTACACATAATTCCCTATCCAAATCAGGTTTCCTTGTGAACAAGCAATAAGAAATCGATCCAACAAAAGAGATTTAACAATTTAAAAACAATAAAAAAAGTCAACATCAGTTCGAATTCGAGTTCATTGGATTTGGCATCGCCATAAAGTACTTCATACGGGGAAAAGTGTCTGTGCTTTATGGACAGTAATTGGGACGATATCCTTATCCTATCAGTTCAGCATGTGTAAGCCATAGAGTAAGTCATAACGGTTGAAGTTAGGTATCCTGTAACTGCTCGGTACGGGACCTCTCCCACCCTTCCAGTAGTTTTACCTTATTATATCTGCATGTATCCATGTTTATTTTAGGTTTTGTGAAAAATATTCAACTAGTATACCTTTGAAGTTTTAACAATACATGTACACTCTAATCTGAACTACTGATGGATATTAACAATATAGGTTAATTGGGTATATAATAACATCCTCACAAGAAAACATGAGCATTGTTTTACAAACACTTGAGTACATCTCCAGCTGAATAAACTTCATTAAGAAACAATCCTTTGTGTTAAATGACTAAACAATCTATTAATCTGCACAGCTATTGAGCTGGTAGACATGACTAAAAGCATTAAAAATCACCAAAAAACGACTTATTGTCCATTTGCATCCATATTCAAGACACAGAGCTAGATGGTTTTCTCAGTATTTTTCTGTAAAAATCAGCAAATTCGGACTGGGAACCTTCTTTATGATTGAGGGTGATCCTGGTTCTCCTTCCTCACACTCTTCTTGTTTTGATTAATTTGTATTTGTCCTGCATGTTTCAGGTTATTTGTTTTAGTGTTATATATTATAGCATTATGTTACACCTGCATACTTTTATTATTCTTTTAACAACTTTATTCGATTCTTATAAAAAGGTAATTATAAAAGCACAATAAAAAAGTACATTAAAAACATCTGAAGGGAGAAGTGACAATAATATTTACATAATTATGTACAGTTAATTCATGGTATTCCTAAATTTATTTACAGACCTTAGGAATGATGAGACAAGGTGCATAATTAATTAATCTTCTAACATTTGTAATTTCATCAAACCGGCCCTACATTGCCTTAGACCCAGGTGCTTTAAGAGTGGAATCAGGAATCTCATTCTTGGCAGGGTATAAAATTTACAAAAAAGTGTACAATGTAGGGTAGACTGCTTTGACACATTGTCACAAGGGCATAGGATCATATCTCTGGACCAACAATTTTGCTCCGGGAATGTTATCAGTCTGAAAAAAGTGCCTCCCCTAAATCTGGTCAGCAACATACGTGCGTAACAGCTTTGCACATCAACCAGGTATTGCTGTAGGCCCTGCCCTTGGCGAATCAGGTGATTCTCCATCACTGTTATTTTGTTTTTCTCTATTAGCCAGCGTTTGCTCTCAAGAAAGTGCAGGCATGTATGCTTTAGTTTCTTCCTAGGCACTGTGATTAAGCACTCTGGTGAGTCAAAGTATTCAGGGTGCCCAATGTCACACAAGAATTCCATTAACATAATTAAGCCAGTGGATTCTATTGACCCCCTCAAGATCTAAACAATCCAGTATGACGTCCTTATTCAGACCTGTCTCCTCGGTTGACCACACTTTGTGCCACAATAAAATGGGGTCAACTTTAATTAAGTCTGAAATATAATGTATGCCGAGTTCTTGATGGCACACAAACGTTGAGGTGTTACGGGGGACAGCCAATAGGTAACGAAGAAATTTGTTTTCTCCGCGCTGTATTATGCTAGGATCAATTATTCCCCAAAGACCTGCTCCGCAAATCGCAGTGGACACACATTTCGCTTTAAATATGTCCAGTAATACAGAAATTGGACATCCTCCCAGTTTGTTGGCAAAGCATCGGACTGCCCGACTGATATGCTAAATGTCATATTCCTAGTTTCTATTGCCGAGGTCTAAGTCCCCTTTTTGTTAAAATTAATTCCCAAATATGAGAATGTCTCTTCCGATTCTAGTTTAGTGCCTGAGAGGAAGATCTTACAATTTGGGGTCTTCCTTGTGGTACAGCACATGGTGAAGGTCTTACTTTTATTTATATTAAGACCTCTATCACACATGTACCAGGAGAATGTATTCACAGCTCTTTGTAGGCCTATTTGAGTTCTGGCCATAATAACTGCATCGTCTGCATATAGAAGTATTGGTACTGGGGAGTTCTTAATCCTAGGGTAATCGTACTGCTCTTACGTGAGGTGGGATGCTATGCTATTGATGTAAAGATTGAAAAGAAAGGGTGCTAAAATGCATCCCTGTCTAACCCCCTTTTGAATGTCAAATTTAGCGTTGCATTCACCCTTTGTTCCATACCTCACTCTAGCCCCAGCACCCTAATATAGTTCCCTTATGAAGACTAGCAGTTCTGGTTCTACTCCTAGTTGCACTAGTATGGACCACAATTTTTCATGGTTCAGGCAATCAAAGGCCGAGCTTAGGTTTACAAAACATAAGTATAGGTTTTCTTTTTTTGCCATATTATACTTAGACATAATTAATGCTAGGTTCAACCCTTGTTCTGTAGTACCAAGTCCAGCCCTCAACCCACACTGAAATTGTGAAAGGACACCTTGATCTTCAGCCCATGACAACAGTCTGTTGAGTATGACTCTCCCCGCGACCTTCATTAGTGAATCCAATAAAGATATAGGTCTGTAACATTTAGGCTCACCACGGTCGCCTTTTTTAAAAATTGAAATAATAATGGCATCTTGCCATGTAATAAAAAACCCATGATTATTACAGCTGTTTAAGACGTTTGTTAAAAGTGGGGCCCATAGTTCTAAATTAGATTTAAATACATCTATTGGTACCCCATCCGGTCCCGGTGCTTTCCCAGTGGTGTTATTATTAATGGCCTGTCGAACCTCTAAGAGAGAGAATTTTACGTTTAACGGAAAGATTTTTTGAACAGTGGCCTGAGTTCCAAATGTTAGGTCACTGCTCTCACTCTCAAATGGGGTGTCTTTCTTATACAGCTCACTGAAGTGTATTACCCAAGTATTCTCTGAGATAGCTACTTCTAGAGTGTTTGATGCTTTATCTGAGAAGAAGGGTACGTTCACAGCCTTCCAGATTCCTGTATTATCTTTTGTCAGACAGGCTTTGTGTAGGGCCTGCCAGGATTCTTGCTTCAGCTCTCTCTTATGGTTTTTTACTGCCTGATAGTAGGCAGTTCTGGCAGATCTTATGGCTATTTGGTTCCGTGGAGAGGTTTTTAAGGATAACATTAAATACTTGTGCGTTTTACTGCACTCGCTGTTGAAACATCTTTTCTCCATACTTTTGTCAAATCTTTGTGGCTTTGTGAGAAGATTTTGGATTTCTTCTACGATTTTAAGAAAGGCCTCGCAGAGTTGGGAGTCTTCTTTATCCTCAGACAAACAAATCGAGAACTCAGTGTTCTTATTGTTAATAAGCTTTGTATAAATGGCTGTTGGTTCTATTTTATTCCATTTCAAGGAATAGCCATTTTTCTTTGCCAAGGTTAATTTATAGCTATACAGGTTCTTAGTCAGGGAGTTTGTTTTACCCCACACCTCTGCGAAGAAAGGAGACAAACTACATGGATGGTGGTCGCTCATAGCTACTTCGCTTAGGGTATAAGTAAGGATGCGGTCGGCATGCCGCTTAGAGATAAGGGCATAGTCTATGATGGATTGGCAACCCCTCCCAATAAAGGTTGGCTTGAAAGGGGCCTGTGTGGGGCATAATTCGTTTATGAACCCCAGATCTAGATCAATAATTATATTATTAAAATAATGACCTATAATGGTATGTGGAAAATGTGCGCTGCCATCCTCTCTATTTGAACCCAGACCACAAATGTTCAAATGACTGTGTGGACATAAGGGGGTATTGAAATCCCTAACAAATATGACACATGTGTCACCTTTCTGGTCTGTTTCAACAATGCTTGTCAGGGTTTGGGACAGATCCTCTAAGATTCTTGTGATCTCTGATTTGGAAATATTATTGTTAAAGTTTACCAGAATTTTCTTTTGTTTTCTACCAACGTTCAATGACAATATCTGATAATGTTCAGACGTTGGTTCGAACATTACGATTATGCCATCTAGGAGATTAGATATATAAGTGCACGAACCCCCCTTACTCCTACCCCTTATTGTATGAATTGCTGGTGTATGGAAAGTGCTGAAACCATTTATATGAATTGGATCCAATGCCCAGGTTTCCTGCAAACATCTAATTGTGTGTTTTGAGAAGAGGGTTATGCCATCCAAGTCATCAGTCTTACCAGATAGCCCCTCTATATTCTATGACATAATGCTTATGCTTTCTGCCATTTCTATCTTATTGATAGGTGGTCTATCTGTTTTCCGCGTGGTAGTCTTGACTAGGGTTTCCTCATTTCCTAGCTCTACAATCTTTGGATCTACAGATGATATTTCCAGCCCATCCCTTAGGCTAGTAATTTGAATGCTATTTTCAAGGGTGTAACTCACAGGGGTATTGTCATGACTCTCAATGCCTGGTATACCTAGCTTGTTAGGAGTAACAGTAATTATGGGCAGTCAGTCCACCATTTCAAGTGTACTGAATCTATTGCTAATTGGAAAGCCCATCATCTGGGATCGGTCATCAGACAGTTTTTCATTTGAAGGAGGTCTATTGCCTGGGTTCTCTGCCCAAAGATTACCCTGAACAGAGTAATTAGATACCCCTGTTACTCGGTGATAAAAGTAAGTTAAATCGTGTGGCTGAATCCTGTTGCTTATCGTATGATGCTAGTCGTCACATATGTATCTGGGGGCTTGTCTATCTCCAAAGTTTATAATGATGCAGTCCCCCGGGATGTTTTTCCTGTTACTTCCCACCCAGCTAACCCTCCGAACAAACAAAATCTTACTGCTGGCATAAGAGGGTAGAGGCCTATTAATATTAAGCCAATATAATGTCTTAATTTTTAATTCAGTAAAAGACTCTGTTTTACCCCGTCCCAGTTCCGGAACTCCAGTCAGAACAACAACGTATGGCATAGATTCTGGGGGCAAGTTTATTACCGGTAGTACAAAGCGCTCTACATCGACTATACCAGTACAACTTCCTGGCTTGGGTGTAGCTTTTGAATGACCCCCACCTGTCGTCTGCCTCGCGTTTTCTATTGCAGGTGGGTTTACAACAGTCAATGTGCTCTTGGCACTTTCCGGCCTTAGTTGTAGAGGACTTAGTGTCAGATCACAGCTTGGAGGCTTAGATACTGTCGGATTAGTCTTTGGTTTTCTCGAGTCTTTGGGAGTGTCAGATATCTCTTTGACTACTGGCAGATTTGCTGGAATCGATTTCTTGTTGACACTCCTTGGGTGAGGTTTATAACTGAGCTTTGGGTATTTGATGTTTGTGCAATTGGAGCTTGATTAGTACTGATGCTAGTCAGATCGTCCGCAATGTCGTAGATTAAATCCATTGCAACAGAGTCATTGGTGGTGTTTATGGCTACATGTATTTCAGGACTATTTGACAGAGCGATTTTCCCCAATGAGGACCTTTTGTTAAACAGTGGGTCCGTTGAAAGCCGACGTTCGGTTAGTTCTATTTCTCGAGCTAAAACAGATGCCGCTTTGATAATAAAATTATCTAATGGACCAGACACAGAGCCTCCATGAGTGTTGGTTCTTACGGAACGTTCCGCCATGTTGTTAAATACATACACACCAGATACGTGATACCAAAGTGTATTTAATGATCTTTAATGATCTAGCCACTTACTCGTTTACTTGATCTGTCCAGATGTTAGAGGGCTGGCCCTGCCCGGCCCCTTAGGCCTCAAACGGGCTCAAACGGGCCTGCCCTTGGCCTGGGCTTAGCCCAAGGCGACCCGCGCGCGATCCCGCGACGCGGAGGCTGTCGTGCGTTTAAAGAGCCTCCAGGCGCGGAAGTTGCAGTGGTGGCTTCCGCTGCGAATCTGAGCAGCCTGGGAGATGTAGTCTCCCTCCTCTCGGCGGCCGCTTGGTGTCAAGCTGCGGCGGCGGGAGGGAGACCGGGAGTGACTGCAGGTGCCCAGTAAGCAGGTCTGGCAATAAAACATCCCCCAAAAGTGTCCGTGCAAATATGGACAGCGCCCGCTCCACCGGGGCTGTCGTGCGCTTAAAGAGCCTCCAGCCAAGGAAGTTGCAGTGGCGGCTTCCGCCGCGAAGCTGAGCAGCCTGGAGATGTAGTCTCCCTCCTCTCGGCGGCCGCTTGGTGTCAAGCTGCGGCGGCGTGAGGGAGACCGGGAGTGACTGCAGGTGCCCAGTAAGCAGGTCTAGCAATAAAACGTCCCCCAAAAGTGTCCGTGCAAATATGGACAGCGCCCGCTCCACCGGGGCTGTCATGCGTTCAAAGAGCCTCCAGACGCGGAAGTTGCAGTGGCGGCTTCCGCCGCAAAGCTGAGCAGCCTGGGAGATGTAGTCTCCCTCCTCTCGTCGGCCGCTTAGTGTCAAGCTGCGGTGGCGGGAGGGAGACCGGGAGTGACTGCAGGTGCCCAGTAAGCAGGTCTGGCAATAAAACGTCCCCCAAAAGTGTCCATGCAAATATGGACACCTGCATACATTTAACAAATACTGCATTTCTTGCAGGATTTGTTTTTCAGATTATTGACAATGTCTTCTGTGCAAAGACTGGAATCCCATCTTCGTCGCCAGAGTTGTAAACCCAAAAAACAATGCTGCTAGTGATAATTTGCACAGTTTAATTTGCAGATCTCCCCAGAGAGGTCTCATAAGATTGGCGTACTATGAACAACTGCCCGAATTCAAAACATTGCGTCATGAACATTCTTTGGTTTATAAGGTATGCAGATCGATGGAACAACTGGTAATCTAGTATGCAGCTCCATTCAACAGTAATCTGAATATCCGTGCTGCACATGTTTGGTATCAAGGACAAATTGGGTTTGTCATTTAAGCCACAGGCCTATATCAGAACAGGCCACCTAAAGAGATTCCAAAAGACATCTCAAAGGGGCATAAATAAGGTTAACAGGTTGTAATGACACTGTACTGCAGCTTGTCACTTCCCAAGGTCCTGATTGTGTCTTGACTGTCATTCAGAATGCCGGCCTAGCCTCATTTGCACCTACATAACGTTTTTCCCACCAACACCTTTGTGTACTCCCACATCCAGGATACAGACTGAGCCTCAGTACCACACCTTATAATAGTGGGTGCTGCACCTCTTCACAAATTTGAAGACACCCATGATCAGAGCTTAAAGATTTAGATGTGCTTGCATCCGTTCAGTTTTATTTAAAAATATGAACCATAAAGAAGGATGAACAGTTTTTTTATTCTAAATATATTCCAGAAAGTGAATAAAATATTAAGTTCAAAATTTTAACCAGTTTAAGGTTTTGCAAGATTTCAGATCCATAATTTGATTTGAATATAAAACAGTGTGCTACTTGCTGCTTGAGTTGTTTACAGGTATGTTACACGCTAACTTTCCACTATCAATATGCTTCCTACAGATAAAATACAACAAAAAACACTCAACAATCCCTTACCCTCCTTTTTCATTAATCTAAATGACTTGAAACATTTTTTTGTTGATCTAATCAAAAACCTTCTATGGTACATATTCCATCTCCAGGAGCAAGTACATGTTTCGTTTTCCTGTGAGAAACAATACCCACTCCTAACAATTTCTCATTCCTAGTGCAACTTTACCTACCACCATACTCTCAGCATACTGGCCTCAAGTTAAACATCCTACACGATCTCTTCCTGATCAGTGTCATAGTTCCTGAAGCATTTTCCTTCCCCTAACCCTCAAAAATTGGGATGGTACCATATTGATCGTTGTGAAGACATCTAACATGGGCTTCGATTGGAATTCATTGAGCATATTATCAAGCACATTATCGCCGCTTTATCGGCAGTTTCCTGCCGATAAAAGTGGCGATAATGTAACGCCCTTTCTTGATAATATGCCCCATAGTTAATGGAGAAATACGTTTCTATGGAAACTCAACCCCTGATCGTCATAGCTGACTTTCCTAATTGTATTTGGTTTACTTCGAAGCCATGATATCAGTTTTAAAATCACTGCCCTACTCTAGACACTCCAAGCCCAGATAAAAAGTGTGATTACAGAATAGAATGAGGGGGGTATTGAGAGATTGGCTGTCAAAGTACTCCACCACAAAACGTCAGAACGGCCTGCTTGCCAAACTCACGAGTAACCAACTCTATTTAGACTCCGGCAAACTGTCATCTTTCTGCTGCCAAGGCCCCCGTTGACTCTGCCAGGGGCGTAACACAGGCCCCCGCAGCCCCTGCAGTGCGGGGGCCCCCAAGCTTCAGGGGTCCCCCTCAGCACAACACTTTGTTTGTGGAGCTCCTGATAGAGTCCGGATCAATTATCATTACACCACTGACTCTGCCGGCAGAAATCTTAGAACGATCGCCATGCAAACTTTGGGCCATTAATCCACTCACCAAACACACACTTCGGAAGGCTTTTTTGAAAAAAAAACATTTACAAACTGACCGCATGAAGTATGGTAGCATCTTGCAAACTTACAGTGCCTGCACAAGAAATGCCAAGGCAGCAGCACGCCTAAAAGTACAGGGATCTCCTGACATGCCCTACATGACCAGCTTAATCTGTAGAAAACCAGAAATATCACTAACATCTGATTTCTATATGTGAGAACATTTTCTGCCACATGGTCCTCATGGGAGATTGATTGTCCTTCCCCTTAACCAGCTGCCAATGGATGCAGAAATACAAGTACGAGAGCCAACACACAGTTCTGTGAACACACTATAATATCAGTGAAACTTTCGATGTTAAGTTCTAAAAATGAGCAAAAGCAATGTTCTGGAAAACAACTGCACATCAGCCATGGCAGTCAAAGGTGACTTATTGTTTGCATCGTTGTACATGCACCAATCTTTTCTCGTATTTCCATCTGCTATTTGCTGCTGTCATTTCTTATATAAATTATATTATATTACTCTTTCAATTATTTTTTTAATGTTTTGGGTAGACTACTTCTCTGTCAGAAGATAGTTTACAGTTGTTTCAAATGGGTTAAGATCACATTCCGTGAGTGGATAGCTTCATTGTCTATCTTAGATTGGTGTTCCTGATTCTTTGCCTTGTTGTCTATTCTTGTGTTGCCTTGCCCCTGGCATATAGCTTCTTTACAAAATGTTGATTGGATCAGTTGTATCCTTTCGTCAATTACATCAGGAAACTAGTTTTTTTAAATATCTTTTTATTAGAAATAAGATTGGACATTCCAGACGGCAATAGAACATGAGTACTAATAGGGCACTATTGTTACATTGACAGGCAGTAAACATGGGAGCCGATGGTCCGGCCTTACATTTCAAACAAGTCTCACCAGTGGCCGATCTAGTAAGTCCTCCGCTCGCCCTGTTAGCGGGGGTGTACACAGTCTCCCTCTGTATTCATTCCATTTTTCCCAGAACTGTGACCACTTAGCAGGGCACCCCCTAGAGATATATACAGTATTTTCTGTCACCATACACCAATCCATATCCTTCCGCCATTCGCCTAGAGTTGGCGGATCGATCGCCTACCATTTTCTAGCTATGTGTCTTCTTGCAATCATGAGTCACAGAGTCACCCATATTCGTTCTTTAGAGGCCAAATCTGTTGGGCCCCAGATGTTCAGGAAATTCAGTTTGATGTTACACTCAATGTTCTGCCCTACCACTCTCTCCATTCAGCCCATCACCACTGACCAATGCTTCTGGATAGCCATACACTCCCATTATAAATGTATAAAGGTACCCTCATGGCCACATTTCAGGACACACCCTGCCTCAGTACCGTAGCCCATTCTCACCATTAGTGGGCCAGTGAGGTATATTCTGTGAAGCATCTTCAATTGTACTAATCAAAGCCTTGAGAGGCTAGCACCTCCATCCATTCTTCATCGTCGAGCCCGGCAACATCATAGTCCCACTTTGCTCGAAGCCCAAGCTGGGGGTCTAACGTATTATTAATTAATTGTTTATAAATTAGTAAAATGGGCTTTTCGTGCAGATCACCTTCTAGGACCCTGTCCTCAATCGGAGAGTATTCCGAAGTGCGTCTATCTTCTGTATCACAGCTAGTAAAGCATGTTGGATCTGTAAGTACCTGTAACGTTCGGTATTGGCCAGCTCATACTCTTCCTGCAATTGACCAAAGGGAATTAAGTCACCCTTCTTCCAGAGATCTTCCACCCTCGAAATTCCAATTAGGTCCCATCGGTCGAATCCCCGGTGTGCCTCACATTGCCTAATTGGTTGGTGTGCCAGAGTGGTGTGGCCTGTGTGATCCTGCCCTCCTACCCCAGGCTCTTTATAGCTGCTTTCCATACTTAGACCGCATGCCCCGTGGGCCCAGTGAGTTTCATCTTCGCTGGGTTTGAATACAATGCACCTGCGGTGCCACCCCCAGGAAGGAGCCACCTGTCCATTTGGAAGCCTGGGTCTTCAGGTGGCCGATAGGTACAGTGAATTATTGCAGCCAGTTGAGTCACCCAGTAAAATTTGCTGATGTCTGGGAGGCCGATTCCTCCATCGTACCACCCCAATGTTATCTTCTGAGAGGCGATCCTAGGCTGCTTACCGTCCCATAAAAGGTCTCCGAGGGCACCATTAATGTCCTTAAAGTATTCAGACCCCACTGGGTGTGGTGTGTTTTGCAAAACATATACGAAACGCGGGAGGGACATCATTTTAAATAGGGCTGCCAGCCCTAAGTGGGATAGCGTTAGCGATCTCCAGTGACGGACGTCACTCTTAAGTTGCTGTAATGGGGGCTGTAGATTGTAATTGTTAAAACGGGGCGGGTCTTTGGATACACAAATCCCCAGATATTTAAACTCTCCCTTCGCTTCTGTGATTGTGAAATCTATGGGTAGCGAAGGTGGCTCCCCAATTAGGATGTAGAGAACGGATTTAGAGCAGTTAATCTTATATCTCACGTATCTACCAAAAACAATGAAGATGTGGAGTATCCTATTGAGAGAGGCCGCTACCGATGCTAAGTACAATAAAATATCATCAGCGTATTATGAAATGTAGTCTTCCCAAACTCTTGCCCACCTGAGTCCCCTGACAACCGGATCTTTATGAATCCACATCGCCAGTGGTTCAAGCGTCAGGGCAAAAAGAAGAGGGGAAAGGGGGCAGCACTGACTGGTGCCCCTGCTGAGTGTAAAGGACACTAGATTTTAATTTGGCTTTTAGCACTCCATGTAAGCGCATGGCATTAATTTCTCTTCCCATTCCCTCACCACCTCCATCTGGCTCTATGCTAAACCATTGCTCTCCTGATCTTTCAGCTTCATTTTATTTTTTGTTCAAGGGATGGGCATATGCATATTGCTACTGGGCTGCTCTCTTTTCAGATTTCTTCTGGCAAATATGGTACAAAGGCTTCTGCTTTAGTACAATTAATATGCACATAACTAGGAATGCTGTTTCTTCATTTAAAAAAAGTCATCGATTCAAGCACCTGAGTCGTGATGCACTGATGGCCATCCTAGAATTTTTTTTCTTAAAGAAAAACCATCTCAAGATGGCTGACCATGCGCGCACATGTATCATGATGAGTCGGAAGTCATTTTAGAATTTAACTTTTTGTTAATTCCAAATGGCAGCAAGCATTGTGGAAAACAATAACTTGGCAAGCACCTTAAAGGAGAGACATTTCAGCTTTGTCAATGCTTATCCTCTACGGAGACGACCTTCTAATTTAAACTCTGACATAACTAGGCACAATGTCATCACTCATGATTAATCACACTCCAGACAATGAATCTCAGTCCAGTGGGAATATTTAACCATCATGTGATTGGCACTCTAACCAAAGCAATAGGTGAAAGGGTGCAGACGCCAAATCCTCTCAATTGTTTTCTTTTATTGATGTACTGTTATTTTTATTTACTGCAAAATGCCTCAAACACTGCTTACCTTTCTGTAGTCCAGTCCTACAAAAGGGATCTGGGTGGGTTTATATAGGTGGCTAATTTGTTAGTTCATCATATTACCTGGTGAACAAAGTTTGTCTGCACTAAGATGTACTGACATGGGTTTTTTGTTTGAAAATGTATGTATTGATTTTAATCAACCAACAGGAACAATCAGATACAAATCGCATAACATGTTGTGCTGAAAATATCATTACATTTGAAGTGCGAACATCTCACTTCCTCCCTCCCCAATTTCCACATCCTCCCTAAGTATAAAAGCCATTTATACAACATAACAATAGAGTGAATCCCTCCATCCATCATTGCACAATAGGATAAGAAAAACATTGGTAGATCATTATATAAGTACAGGAACATTACATGGGTTCAGTTAAATTCATTCGATGTTTGCAGTATATATGAAATATTCAGATAGTAAAAAGGCAACACAAGGGGCAAAACATCAGTCATTACCGGGCATTAGCTCACATCTCCATCCGCTAACTCGGCCTCAGCTTTGTTCATATGAGCATGCATCAGCAGATATTTACTCAGCGGGTCCTAAATTTCTCGAGGCCTAGACTCAGGAGGTAAAAATTCAGCATATATGGATAATTGTTCAATGCAGTAAATTTGGTCAGATAGCCAGTCCTTGAGTTTTGGTGCTCTTCCATGACTGCAGCAGCAGGTGACCCTACGCTTTGCCAATAGTAGAGCCAGGGCCACATGTTTTTAGAAAAATCTTTGATCTCCCAATCTCTCCTCTGTGCCCCAAAAGTGCCAAGAGAGGAGTAAGTGTCAAGGCCTGTCCTACCAAATCACTTAGTGCCATGGTGCCCACACCTTGTAAAGCCCGAATAGGCCCAAACACTGAAGCAAGATGGAAAAGTTCTGCCCCAGCCCTTCTGCATCTTAGCGCACCTGTCATCTGGGCAGAGATGATAGCAATGAAGTCTAGTGGGAGTAGAGCAGATTCTGTGAAGAAACCTATAATGAATATTACGGAGAAGGCTGCTAAGGGCAATCCTCGCAGGTTGTGCACAGCAGTATTGCCATTAGTCATCAGTAAGGGTAACCAGTATATCTACTTCCCACTGTGTGTGTACCTGTCCCCAAATACAAGGAGCATCAGTTTGTGCCATGTGATGGTGATGTGGTGCATCCATCTAAAGCAGAGTATTTAGGGTATCAAAAGTATCAGGCTCTATAGGGAAGTCATAGGTGGCCGACTTTACATTGTAACATATTCTAATATACTGAAAAATGTCTAATGGAGATATCAGCTCATCATTAAACAAATCCATCCTGATTATATAAAGGAGACTCTCCGATATAGATCCCATAACTGTTTAAATCTGCGTTTCTGAAGTAATTGTCTGCATCCATCCTCATGAGTGAGTGGTAAAAGTGGCTGATAGGGAAGTGGTATAAGCAGGTAATACACCAACTCTTTGTCTGTCCTACGAGCCAAGGAATGTTGAGGGTCTATACCAACATATGGCATAGTTAGCCTGAGCTCACAAATACTACAACACCATATCCAATGCTTCAAACTCTCAGAGAATGGCTTTGTGAGAATGTTCCATTGAATAAGGGTTTGCTTGCTCGACAATGCCAATCTTATCATTTGAGTTTTAAGCACTTGTAAGAAGGATTGCCCTAGTGGGTGAGGTATACTTGAGAATAGGTATAAAAATGCCTTTTTAATTAATGCAGCCCGCCAAAGATAGTGGGAGAGAGATCCTGCAAATAATATGATCAGTAAGTGGGGATGATGCCGTGCCATAGTTAGCTTTAATTACTTCCTCGCTATCGCTCGAGATCACAACCCCAAGTCTTCTAAGTTTGGACTGGCACCACTGTCGGACAGAAGTTGAAAGTAAACGATTGCAAAGCTGGTGTAAGAGGGAAAATGAAGGAACTTTCCCAGTTAATATGTACCAGCAACAGACCACAAAAGTGCATAAACTCACAAAAGACACAGTTGAGACTAGTTTGAGGATTGTGCAAAAACAGTATGATATCATCAGCATCAATAGATGCCTAGAAGTGTATTGAAGTGCAAAATCCTGAAAACGCTTAGAACGCCAATGGAGGAAAGATTTCTCTAATGACAATAAGAATGCTTATAAGCTAGCACAAAAAAATGACCATTCCCTTATTAAAAAAACGTGCGCGCCTATTATAATGTCAGAATAGAGCAGGCGGATAAGTCTTTGAGAGAACTATTTGCCATTCATAAAGAGAGAACTATGGTGCCCGCCAGTAGTTACCCAGAGTTGTGCAATCAGATTGCCAACTTCTTCGCCACAAAGGGATCTAAAATATACAATTCCTTTCCAGATGAGGCCCGTAATGGTAACTCTCCTCAATTTGAGAGAACCTTTATGCTGGGGATCAACCAACTCTAGGAGTTTTACCACCCTCGCTGGAAGATTTGAGAGATGGTGCCCTAAGTTTTACATTTGGCTCACCAATGGATCCAGCTGCACTCAAAATCATCAGGGAAGGATTGGGCACAATATTACCCTATATACAGCAACATTTGGAGCTATCCTTCTATTGTGGTGAGGTTCAGAGTAAGTTGAAGCAAGCAATTGTTCTTCCTCTTAAGAATAAACATCAGCAGACCCGGGATTGTTGGATAATCTGCGTCCTATGTCACTCCTGCCTTATGTCTCCAAAATAACAGAGAAGAGGGTGAACATGCAATTGGTAGCACATATTAACAAGCATAACTAATTCCACACAATGCAATCAGGCTTTAGAGCCATGTACTCTACGGAGTCTGCGTTACCCCTCGTCACAGAGACATTACGCATGTGGGCAGATGATGGCCAGACTGCAGCTTTAGTCCTGTTGGACCTCAGCGCAGCCTTTGACACGGTATACCATAAACTGCTTTTGCAGCAACTCTGGTCAGGTGGGTTGGGGGAGCTGCTCTTAAGTGGATGACTTCCTTCCTGCAGGATTGCAGCTTTCAGGTCACACAGCGCCCACACATGTCTAAAATCATGCCACTCTCACAAGGGATCCCACAAGGCTCAATTTTGAACTCAACTCTTTTTAATCTTTACCTCCAACCCCTGGCGGAGATCGTGGAAAAACACAAGATTACCATTGTGTCGTATGCGGATGACAATCAGCTTGTTTTCACTTTATCACACAACTCAGAGCATAATGCAACCCAATTTTCTTCCTGTCTTCCTGGATGTCAATAAACTGCCTGAACTTGAACTGCAGTAAAACAGAGGTCATGGTTGTAGGGAAACTCCCCTCCATTTGGTTCTCAACATGGTGGCCCCAGAAGGTCACAGGGAAATGTTTTGGGACTCTCAAATTGCTAAAAAAAACTCTTGATATTCTTCCAATTTCAGTCAGGAAAACCCTGGTCCACACTCTTGCTACGAAAATGTCCTCTACCTAGTAGCAACTAAAAAAGGTCTACAAAGGCTGCAACGCATTCAGATGCCTCAACTCGCCTAGCTCTTAATCTACTGAAGAGAGCTTCCTCAGCAAAAGCCCTTAATGCCTGCACTGGCTGCTTGTTAATAAAATAATTCTCTTTAAAGCCTTGTGCTTTTGCCATAGGATTCTGCAGGGTAAGGGACCCAGTTACGTACATGATCTTCTTACCCCTTGTAATCCAACACGTCACATGAGATCAACAAGGGCTCACCTGCTCAAAGTTCCTAAAATCCAAAGAGCAAGAATGGGAGCATGCTCGTTTGGCTATTTGGCAGCCAAAAACTTGAACACGTTAGCCTCTCCACTCCGAACTGAGCCATCAGGAAAAAACGTTTTCCAAAAAGGTTTTAAAACTAGGCTCTTCCAGCTGTGGGTTTCTAAGAATCTCATCCGATGCTGTTGCATGGCTTTCTCTTTAGTCTCTCTCACCAGTTTTTATTATAGTCGCTGGTAGCGCGGGGACACACCATTTGGTGTAGCCAGGTGCTTTATAAATGATTTTATTTTTATTATTATTATTATTATAATCTCAATGACATTGGCGTAATTTTGCATCTAGTGCTCCATCATTAGAGAAAAATGTAATAGTAAAAGGAGACAGCCCTGTCATGTGCCTGAGGTGATTGTCATAGGGCAGAAGACAGACCTATTGATCTTAACTCTGGTGACAGGTTGCAAATATAAAAGGGATGCCCTGGCTAAAAATGAATAGGGATGTCCCATCTGGCTCAAGACCGGCATTAAAGAATCCCATTCTATTGAGTCAAAGGCTTTGGTGGCGTCTAAGAAGACCGCCACCACAACCGGGTCTGGGTCAAGGTCCTGCAGTACTTCAAACAAAGTTTGCAGATTATGGCATGTGGAGCATCCAGGGATAAAGTCTGATTAGTTAGGGCATACTAAAAACAGCATAAGAAGTGAGAAACGGTTGATGAATTGTAACATCACAATTAATTAGAGATAATGCTCTATAAGACTCACAACAATCAGTTGGTTTACTTGGTTTGAAAAGAGCAATGATTGTGGCCTCCCACATAGACAGGGCAAGGATACCCTCTTTCCTTTCCTCTTAAAACACCAAGCTTAGCACCAGCAGGTCCACATAAGTGGTATAAAAGTCGGCTGGCAGGCCATCTGGGCCCAGGAATTTACCAGCCTCTAATTGCATGATCCACCTCCCTGACCTCATTGTCAGTTATATCTTGGCCAAGGAAATTCCAATGGGCATCACTCAACCATCTCAGAGCTACATCTTCCAAGTAGGAATCCATGTCAACAGATGTTGACCTACCAGCGGTAGAGAGAGACCCATTGAGCAAGGAGAAAGTGCGAAGTATATCTGGAGTATGTCTATGGATGTGCCCTGATCATCTCGCACCTCTGAAATATCATTCGCAGAGGTTAGTTTTTCAAGTAATGGTAGCAAGAGTGTGTCCTGGATGTTCACCCTGCCCATATGCCTGAACCGTGGCATATTTACCTCTGTAGAAATATTCTCTTTGGGCTGTTTCACATAAGTCAGGTAAGACTGTCCTAATTTGCTGAGTAACATAGGGGTTATCTACATCTCCCAACTGTGTCTCAAGCTGTTTGAGTTTCCCCTCAAGTTTACACAAACAGAGCAACACACCCCCATTTGTAGCCAGACAGACTCCACAGATGGTAGCTTTAAGCGCCTCCCAAATGGTGCTAAGCTTTGGCACTAAATCTGTATTTCTTGAAAAGAAATCTGAAATATCTTGTCTTAGTTCTTCACAAAATTGAGCATCCAGTATCATGTATGGGGACAGCCTCCAAGTCACACCAGTTGGAGCCCAAGTGGGGAGGTGGAGTGTAAGTAAGACAGGGGCGTGATGTTGATATGTTTCTGCAAGATGGTATACTACATCTACCCCAGACCTTTGGAAAGAAGCTAATGATCCAAGCCTGACCAACTGTTATGCATTCCGGAATAAAAAGTGCCTTTTTTCCTGAAGAATGGAGAGTCCTCCAAGCATCAAGTAAATCATGCTCCTCCATGGTATCCCTGAGATGACGAGCAACTAAACTGTGATAAGTGGATGGGGTATGAGAATGGTCAAATGTTGCATTTAGGTTACATTAAAATTGCCCCCCACACCACTAGGGATGGGCCTACAGGTCACAGATGTCAAAGACAGGAGGGTGTCCAGGGATTACAATTGTTATTTCATTCAATGTAGGATGCAAAAGTTTAGAAGAGCAGTGAGAGAACATAACATTTAGCAGAAGAGAGAGCATTGTCAGCCCAGCTCTGATGTTGGTGAGGAAGCCCTAGAAGGAGCTGCAGGTGTCTTCATAGGATTGGAGCATATGGAATGTCAACGCAAAAAAACTGCATCAATTTGGGCATTAGTGAAGAAGTGTTCATGTACCTAAAAGGAAATACAAAGTCTAACTGGATACAACATTGTGTAGGTAATGGCAGCCTGCCTTTGTTTAATCAGTAGAACATTTGTTCTTGCTTCCTGGACAGCTGTAGTGAAATCTGGATAAAGCGTCACATCATTCCTATCAAATTGCAAATGATTTTTTTCTCTTGTGAGACAGATTGCAGCGATGCGATCTCTATAATTTAGGAGTCAGGCAATAATTGGTCAAGCTGGAGTCTCACACGGAGGTCGGGTCAGAAAGATGGGTGTGCACGCTCCACAACGATCAGTTTGGCAAAGAAGTCGGCACCAAACAGCGTGGTAAGTAGTCTTTTAACATAATCTTCTATCTTACCTGTATTTGTAGTTTCTGGTACTCTTAAAATGCACAAGTTGTTTTGGCCAGATCTCACCTCAAGATCTTCATTCTTTACCACAATGAATTTTAAGGCCTTTTCCATGCTGAGAACCTTTTCGCCTCGAGACAACACAGTCTCTTCAACTGTGGAGGGGTGCTGTTCTGCTTCTTGCAGTCATCTGTCATGTTTCTCAAGCTTGTGTGTGATAGAGTCCATTCTAATGCACATAGTGTCCATTTTCGTTTCAATAGACATCAAGATTTGCTGCATGTGACTAAGATTGCTTTCATGTCAACTGCATCTTCTGAAGTGTTGCCCTCGGTAGTAGGCTGACAGACTCATTGTCGGGTGCTCACACAGTCCGAAGGCAGATAAAGTGCAGCATGGTCTGGTGACCGTCAGATTTCTTTGAAAAGAAGGGAGCGACCTCACTGACCAAGAAAGGAGGTACCACAGGTAAATAAAATGTGAGGTTCTCTTTGAAAAATGATAACATTCACAATAACATCTAGTCCTCTATTGTGTCTCCTACACAACACAGTGCCTCACTCATACACAGTCACTCGAAAGACCCCAGACCCTACTGGTCAATTATAGTACATGTGATATAACAAAGAAATGCATTAAAAAGAATTTGTATTTGTTCCAAAAGTATCTATATCAAGTTCTCAAGATATTCGTTAAAACATAAAATACATTAAAAAAAATTAAAAACACAATGCTTCATTCATATGGCAATGAGAGACAGAAAAATCCAAGTGCAAACAATTAATTGCATCTTTTCAAGGTTGTTTCCTATGGAATTTGTTTTGTTATTTGTTAAGGTGTCCACAGCCCTTTATATTCTATTGGACGTTAACAAGTTCCTGGGATACAACAATTAAAAAAAAAACACAGGCGTCGATGCGTTTCAGTGATGTTATTCTGATGTAAAGCACCTTCTTCAAGACTAAAGATATATAACAGTCTCTCTTGCGAAAAGACCCAGCAAAATCCTATAGAGACATACATATAAATAAAAAATAATAAAAAACAACATATTAGAAATAATACTTGCATATTACATTGTGTATCCTAATTACAATTAAAATGTCCTCATTCTAATGCATTTCAATGACAACAACTTGTAGACAGAATATTGTTAAATAAGAGACATTTTATATAAACACATATCAACAGTTAGCAAAGAGACACATTGCGTTCAAATGTATACAATAACAGTCATCTTCCTGACATCAGTGCCTAAACACTGGGTCACTCTATATAATTGTCCACCAGGGTCTAGATACCTACATCCACACAAATATATTCACACACATTCTCACTGGGTGGATTCAATGTCACCCATATATTCATACTACCACATGAGATAACATCTTACCCACCTTGACAGTTCCAAGGATGGAACAGAAATTTATATCCTTCATTTAATATGGGTGTGGCTCCTAGGGGCTCCAGACGCCAGTTTCTCACAGTCTTCTTTAAAGATAAAAAACAACAACAGATCGTGCTGTGATATCCCTTTATAGTTCATGGCTCATTCTCAAGACCCTTCCAATACAGGTAACCTACCTAATACATGAGCGCAGCACTCCTCCTCATCTGTTTAAGTAGTGGATGTGTAACCAGGTATTCCCTACTGCTTAGATCCTGTGTGGGAATCCTGTGGATGTGATGATAAACAAAAAAACGTGAGGCAGTTCCTGTATATATATCTTGCTTTGTGTTATTAATAATAAAACCCGCCAAGGCACTCACCAAAAAATGCTTGTACATATACTGCACTGCGATGTTGCTGGGAGTCCGTGAACCTGTTTTGTTCATATAGATAGGATCCCAAAGCACCTCCACTAATAGTGGGACCTAGATATGTACAGAGGGATAATTAATATAACCGCCCGATATTTAAATATCCTGATCTATATAGCCCCATACGCTTGGCTAAGTAGAAATATGCAGCGGACTTATTCAGTTCTGGTCATTTCAGTTTCTATCGATTTATAGAGTATCCCGAACATAGTAAAGAGTCCCCCTACATATGCCTAGTAAGGTGTGCATTTGCCTCTACATCTATATATCCCAGGATAATTCCTCAATGTAGTGAGATGGTCTGCCCTCTACCTTGTTTTATTCTGTAGGCAATTCCAGCATGTGTGCTTATCATACTCTACTCGAGCGCATCTATGCCAGGGGCGGATTGGCAAGGCAGGCATTCGGGCATCGGCCGAAGGGCCGGTGTCTCAGTGCCCTCTGTGGGCTGGTTTTTTCTCCCCTTTCCCAGTCCACAGAGAGTGGACTAGGAAAGGGGAGAAAAAAATAAATGGCCCACAGAGTGCACGGAGACAGAGACAGAGAAAATGAAAGCAGCCTCGCTGTGCGGCCGTCCAGCGATTATCAGCAGTGGCCTCTCCTTCACCCCTGCCCTTCCAAGCAATCACGCCGAGGCTGGGCTGGGGAGGGGTGATTGTTTGCAAGAATCGGCATCCCTGGGGCCAGGTGTTGCTCAGGCCTTTGAGCCATTTTCACCTCAGGCCCCCCTGGCGCCCATGCAGCCCAGAAACAGTGTTAGTCTTAACACCTCGCCCACAGCCCTTCACATTCAGGGCATAGTGGGCGAGGAAGAATGGGTCTCGCTGTGGAGGCCAGGTGATGTTTGGACGTGCACCATCTTCACATCAGCCTCCCCCTGGCTACCTTGGATGACCCAGCAGCTGTGTTTTGTGCTCCCCTGTGTAGCAATTAAAAGTCTTTAAATCCAGAATATGAAATAGATCTGATTTATTGAAGATAAGTTTCAATCAAGTTGATAATACAAAGATATGTAGGTCCAATTGTAATCCAATTTAAAACCCCACCAGGAGCAGATGGACTCCTGCTCAGCCTCAGATGTAACTGACTCTCAATTCAAGCATACACAATCAGAACCCTATGTGACATCATAGATGCATGCTGAGCAAGTTATAACAAACACTAAAGTAGGACAGAGGAAAAGGAAAAGCAGGATGTAACACCCTGCCAGGACATTGCCCTGAGGCCTGGAGGGCTGATTAATTTACTAATTGCAGAGCAATTGCCTCTGTTCATGTGCTCCTGAGCTGAAGGTCTGGGGAGGGCTAAGTAGGTTAGTAATAGCAGGGGCTTTGCTGCTTTTCAGGTGTTCCTGTGCTGGAGGCTCCAATAATTTTGTGACAGAAAGGGGCCTTGCTGTTTTTTTTAGTTGCTCAGCATGTAGGCCATTGTCACCTTGGCCCTGTGTCCTGTGCAAGAACAGTATCCTCCCACTTTCATTCCTTGTCTGTGAAATGGTGTTTCATGAAAGGGCACGCCCCTTGAATGTGGGCCACGCCCCTTAAACATGGGCCACGCCTCATGAATGTGGCCACTTTTTTCGTCAGTGCCCGGGCAAAATTGTGATCCCAATCCGACCCTGCTCTATGCCATAGGCTGTCCTCCCTGTTTGGTTTGTTGAGGAAAAAACTTGGCCTCCCATTAATGTTATTACGGGGGACTATTTGCAGGATAAAACATTTTAGCTTCTCCATAGTTCTACTTAGAAAAGCCCCTTTCCATTGTTCTATTTAGCTGATAGTGCCGCCTAAGGCTGTTTCACTGCTCTACTGTATCGCGTTTGAACAGACCCCCGGCCTCCATGATCTAATGTTAGCGGAGGGGCCATGTATCTAGTCTCTGTTCATTAGAGAGACCATTCTACTAGGTGACAAACTCCCATCTCGCCGTTCCCTTACTCAGGAAGACCACGTCGTGTGCAGGCCCTCCTGGCTCAGAGGTATATGCGGCAGCTCCGGTCCTCAATCTGGTCGCAATTAAACTACGACTCCGCAGTGCACACCCTCCGATATAAATAGCGCGGCGTATTCGCAACACCTGTGTTGTAGCAGACGTCACCTCCGGGGCGCGCGCGATTGTCGTGAGACTACACCTGCAGATCGCCGCAGGCCTAGGGAACGCGCTCCTCTCCGCCGGCTCAACAGTGGCTGATGAGCGCTTATAGATATGCTGTCGGGGGTCAGCCGCACCGCATAGCAGAGTTCAGCCTCTGAGCCGCTCCAGTTGTTTAGGCATCTGCCACATTGGCCTCGCGGAACAGGCAGTGCTACGTAGTCTGCAATAAATGAATAGCTAAGAGCCACTCAAAAGTGCACAAATAGTGAAAAATATATGTTTAAAATGTTTTCCACCCCCTGGCGAGGCAGAAATAATCTGAATGAGGCAGGATGGTGGTGGATAATGTCCCCGGACTGCAGGAGTCTCACAATAGTGCGACCATCTTGCTCGCCGCCTCTTTGGCACCCCCCCATGTACTGGCACTATTGAACACTAAAAAGTTTTAGAGATTGCATTCTGAACCGTAATCCATTATTTAAGTGTATAATTTGGAAAACAGTGACATTTTCGCTAACAAATTAGAATGCTCATTTCAAAGTGCATCTTTTTTTTTTTACCAATTGATGACAGAAATACTCGTAGTTGTGATGTATTATTGTTTTAGTATTGACGCCTTAAATATATTCCGACGTCTACACGAAAATAAAGACAAAACACCCTAAAAATCTTTTCGATGTGGGTGGCGGAGGTGAAGATAAACTGCCGGTATAACGCATAGAAACATTTGCCCTGCCTGCTCATTATACCCACTGTTTTTCCGATAGTTTGATTTGCTTCAGACCTAGTTTGTCTGTATTTATTACTCTAGATAAAGCCCTCTAAACTTCAAACAAAATTTAGCCTTGTTTATCTCCTCTCACTCGATGCGCCTATATCTGTGGCATTTCATTTTATCATTTCAAAACTTTTATTTTCCGTGCCTGTTTACTGTGCCCATCTTTGTTCAGCTTCTCGCTCTTTGCCCCATACTTTTCCAATCTGAACTGTCTCATCAACTCAAGCAAATGGCATGCATTCTTCCATTTATTGTACTCATGTGCCGTTTTTTCAAGATAATTCTCACAAGCTTTTATGTCATCTGCATGTAGCTAAAGTTGCGGTTAAACTATTTATCTGCTTTTTGCTTTTTGCTTGCTGCTCAGCCTAGTGACGTTCGAAGCTTTGGAAATAGGTTGGGGTATAAATACATGGCATTCATTCATTTTCTTTGTATATTCTAAAAGTTGTTTTCATATAATTCCCAATTCCACTGTCCATTGAAACCAGATCGAGATGAAAGTTAGATGCTATGACAGAAGTATTAAGACCAGACCTTCTGACTTTGTTTCCAGCAGAACTCTTTAAAAGTTCCTGACCGGGTAATGAGTCATTAAGCAGAAATGAAAGCAGGGAGTATTGCTATTGGAGAGAAGAACCTTCAGATTCTCATTATGAGTCCCTTGGTGTTTTGGTGTGATAATACCACACTTAGGCCCTCATTACAAGTGACCCGTTAAATTGGAGTACATTCACAAATACTTGTTTGCGCATGAATCGCAATTACAAGAGGTAAGATGTTTATTGCTCCTGGTAATTACGCATGCGATAGAGATCGTACCATTTGTTACATTTTGGCAGGTAAAACCAGTCACAATTTAACAAGAGGAAAATGCCTGATTCTCACCAAGACATGTACATTTTGTCTGGTGAGCATCCAAACAATATATGTTACCCCCAAACACTCTGAATGTGCAATAATTATCACAGTCTACAAAATCCGAACACATAGGGGTCAGATTTTATCCATGCAATAATTATCCCATGAAACTACCGGGCAACTCCTAATAAAGTCCTTGGTGTGGTATTTAGTGGATAGAGCATTGCTGTATCATTTCTCGGAATGTGGTATAATGCAGGGGCGGCTCCGCTGCTGAGGCGAAGGAGCGTCACCCCACTGCTCTCAGAGCAGTTCAAAAAAGGAAAAATACAATAATAATAACATTGTATAATTATTATATTTTTCGTTGCTGCGGAGCTGGGTTAGAGCTGGTTGGTAACATAGAGAGGAGGAGGGATTCATGCACTTAGGTACCCATGACGATTTGGCCAGCCATCTTGGGCAGGCCAAACAGTCATGCGCACTTTGCATATTTCCCACCAGGCTAGTAGGGAAAATGCACAGGCTCCCTGTTCCCATATGAGCACAGAACCACAGTGTTCAGACAAATCACAATGCTTCTTTGCAGCGTTTTGATTAGCTTAGGGGAGCATGTTTGCCTCCTGCTTCTTCCGGACTCGAAGTAAGGAAGTGAAGAGAAGTGGTGACAACGAGGAGAGATGGCGGAAAAGGTTAAGGGGAATATTATCAACTTTGGCGTTAAAATTATCGCCGGTTTAGTGGCAGAAAACTGGGCTTGATAATATGCCCTGGAAAATTCCATTAGAAGCCCATGTTCACACCAGAACATGGACTTCTATTGGAATTCTCAAGGTCATGTTATCAAGCCCATTATCGCTGCTTTAGCGGCAGTTTTCTGCCGCTAAACTGGCGATCATTTTTAACGCCGTTCTTGATAATATGGCCCAAGGTTTTTTAAAATATCTTTCAAACTCCCCCTCCCCCTATTCCCTACCAGCCGCCACTGGTATACTGAACTGCTTATTGACCTGGAACCAGCACAGTGTCAAACCAAATATCTGCAAATGCCACTAATATTAACTATGTGTTAAAATTACAGCAAAGTCAAAAAAATACATTGGAATAACAGTGCTAAAGATCAGGATACTACACTAATAAAAAGCAAACAAACGAACAAATGGCAAACATATGACAATTGATTTCTCAGGCATCGGTGGGGATGCTCATGGTAGGAGTTCAGGAATAGACGGCTCCTTTTGGGAAATATTTTCTTTTTAATATTAACTATATCAGAGCCACCCCAAAGGAACAGCAGAACTCTTCACCAAGACATTTTTATTAAAGCAGGTAGTAGTAGTACTATATATACGTTTATTAGTTAATAAAAACCGTATACATGAAACATGAGATCAAACAATTAATCAAAATAACTTAATAAATCTGAAGAATAGCAAATAATTCAAGATACAAAGAAAATAAAGCCATTATATCATAGCAGCAAATGGGTAACACAGTTCTCAACGCTTAAGACTAGGCATTTGAAATACATCGGGTAAGCACCCCCCATCAATGCAGCTACGCAAAGAAAGACTAAAAATAGCCACATAAATATTATACTATAAAGTGAGCTGTGCATAGCATACAACTCTCACGAGGCCGGGTCACCCCCCTGCTCCCACGCCTGCCGCTGCTGACACCTGCCTCCTGCCTGCCTCCTGACTGCTGTAGAGCGACCCAGCCGCCGCTGGGCCACCCGGATCTCCCCCGCCTCCCACGCTTGACCCAGGGACACCGCCTGCCGCCCAGAGGTTCCCGCCGCTGCCCCCCTGCGGCCCCGCCCACCACCAGCCCATTGGACGGCCCGCTCCCGCCACCCAGCTGACCCGCCCACCCGGCTCCTTACTTATGACGCCCCCAGAGCGGCCGCGCAGCGGACGCGCGCAGCGGGAGCACCGATTGAGCGCCGAAGGTGCGCCAAAGGTAAGCCCGTCTGCGCCCGTCCGCGCCTGGACCGCGCCCAGTGCCAGGACCCCTGGCCCCCGCAGACCCCAGCCCACCCGCCGGACGTACGACGCCGCCACCCTCAACGCACTCAACGTCGGCCGAACCCCTGGATGCTACCGAGCCACCCCGAGACGCACCCACGGACCCTTCATCTGCCAGTCCTGCAAGTTCTCCTGCATCCGGACCTGCACTGCACCAGCATCCACCAAGCAGAACACCAGCAGCATCCACCTGAAGTGCATCCTGCTCAACACCCGCTCGGTCCACAGACATGCCGTCGAGCTCTGGAACCTGCTCGACACCACAGACCCAGACGTCGCCTTCCTCACGGAAACCTGGATGAACGCCTCCTCAGCGCCCGACATCGCCATCGCCATCCCGGACGGCTACAAGATCATCCGGAGAGACCGCGTCAACCAGACAGGAGGAGGCATCGCCATCATTCACAGGAACACCATCCGCATCACGACCAACACCGACGATACCATCGCACCCGCCGAACACCTGCACTTCCAGATCCACGTCAACCCCAAGACCACCCTCCGTGGCACCCTCATCTACAGACCCCCGGGACCACGCACACAATTCAGCGAGGACATCGCCGACTTCATCAGCCCGCTCGCCCTCCCCTCAGCCGACTACATTGTCCTCGGGGACCTCAACTTCCACCTGGAGAACAACGACGACCGCAACACCACCACCCTGCTGGAAAACCTCGCAAACCTCGGACTCAAGCAACTGGTGACCACCCCCACCCACCTCGCCGGACACACACTCGACGCCGTCTTCTCATCCAGCAAAGACATCGCCTTCAGCCACGCAACAGGACTCCACTGGACGGACCACAGCTGCGTCCACTTCACCTTCAGAAGAACGACGAGCCACCACCACCAGCAACAGGTTGCCCGAAGAAGCTGGAACAAGATCACAGCCGACCAGCTCGCCGCTTCCCTGAGTCAGCACCCTCCCGCCAGCTCAGCGAACCCCAGCCAGGCCGCCGACAACCTCACGAAGTGGATCAGCAACTGCGTGGACGAACTCGCCCCTCTGAGGACTCCGCCCAGCAGACCCGGCAGCAAGAAAGCCCCATGGTTTACCGACAAACTCAAGAGCTCCAAGAAGAACTGCCGAGCCCTCGAGAAAGTCTGGAGAAGGGAACCAACACCGGACAACATGACCACCCTCAAGCTTGCCACCCGGAAGCACCACCAACTGATCCGCGCCACCAAGAAAACTGCATTCAAGGACCGGCTGGACAACAACGCACACAACTGCAAGGAACTCTTCAACATCGTGAAAGAGCTCTCCAACCCCAACGCCGGAAACAACGACATCACCCCATCGCAAGACCTCTGCAACTCCCTCGCCTCCTACTTCCAATACAAGATCGCGGACATACACAACAGCTTCAGCATTTAACCATCGCACACAACGCCCAAAACAACGCCGCCCACCACCACCCTCCGCGCCTGGACTCCGATCAGCACCGATGACACCATCCGCATGATGAACTCCATCCACTCCGGATCTCCGACCGACCCCTGCCCTCACCACGTCTTCAACAAGGCCGACGCTGTCATCGCACCCCACCTGCGGGACATCATCAACACCTCCTTCGACACCGCCACCTTCCCGGAGAGCTGGAAGCACGCCGAACTCAGCGCTCTACTAAAGAAACCAACAGCGGACCCCACCGAACTCAAGAATTACCGCCCCATCTCGCTTCTCCCGTTTCCAGCCAAAGTCATCGAGAAGACCGTCAACAAACAGCTGGCCGCCTTCCTCGAGACGAATGGATCCCTCGACCCCTCACATTCGGGCTTCCGAGCCAACCACAGCACCGAGACCGCCCTCATCGCTGCCACCGATGACATCCGAGCCCTGATGGACAACGGAGAAACAGCGGCCCTCATCCTCCTAGACCTCTCCGCGGCATTCAACACTGTCTGCCACCGCACCCTAGTGCAGCGCCTCAGCAACGTCGGAATTCAGGAGAAGGCACTGGAATGGATCATCTCCTTCCTCGACGGAAGAACACAGAGAGTCCGTCTACCACCGTACAAGTCAGAGGCCACCGAAGTCATCTGCGGCGTCCCTCAAGGATCCTCGCTGAGCCCCACCCTCTTCAACGTCTACATGAGCCCCCTCGTGCCCATCGCACGCCAACACAACCTGAACATCATCTCCTACGCCGATGACACCCAGCTGATCCTCTCCCTGACCAACGACCCCGCCGCTGCCAGAGCCAACCTTCACGAAGGGATGAAAGACGTAGCCGAGTGGATGACGACCAGCCGCCTGAAACTGAACTCAGACAAGACGGAAGTCCTCATCCTGGGCTCCTCGCCCTCCGCATGGGACGACTCCTGGTGGCCCCCCGCCCTGGGCACCGCACCCACACCGACAGACCACGCATGCGACCTGGGCTTCATCCTGGACTCCTCCCTCTCCATGACCAGACAAGTCAACGCCGTCTCCTCGTCATGCTTCAACATCCTGCGCATGCTACGGAAGATCTTCCGGTGGATCCCCACCGAGACCAGGAAGACGGTCACCCAGGCCCTCGTCACCAGCCGACTGGACTACGGCAACGCCCTCTACGCCGGAACCACCGCCAAGCTCCAGAAGAGACTCCAGCGGATTCAGAACGCCTCAGCCAGACTCATCCTCGACATCCCCCGACGCAGCCACATCTCCGGACATCTGAGAGACCTGCACTGGCTCCCCGTCAACAAAAGAATCACCTTCCGTCTCCTCACCACGCACACAAAGCCCTACACGATCAAGGCCCGAGCTACCTCAACAACCGCATCAACTTCTACGCTCCCAAACGCCACCTCCGTTCAGCCAGTCACGCCCTCGCCGCCGTCCCCCGCATCCGAAGAACGACAACAGGAGGAAGGTCCTTCTCCTACCTGGCCGCCAAGACCTGGAACTCCCTCCCGACAGACCTGGGCCTGACCCAAGACCACCTCTCCTTCAGGAAGAAGCTGAAGACCTGGCTGTTCGAGCAGTAGCAGCACCCCCCCCAAGCGCCTTGAGACCCTCCGGGTAAGTAGTGCGCTCTATAAATGTCCGTGATTGATTGATACATCCTGCCCTCCTAAGGCCTGGTCTTGCATCCACCCATAGTAGCAAGAATTCAGCACTATGCTAGGTCTGAGCATACAAAATCATTATATGAATATCTCCCCCGTATCACATCAGCCGATATGTGAGACCTAAACTGAGCCACGTATGTATTGAACTTAAAAGGGCACGATGCTTACCAACAACTCTGACTACAACCCATTCCTGGGCCCTGATCTTCTGGACCCACAGTATCTATACAGGGACCCGCACAATGTTCCAACATATTGACTTAATCAGTTGTATACAATGGTAAAACCCCTATTAAAAAGACATAGCAACTGGTGGTGTACCAAGGACATAAACTCCAGATAAAAAAAACATGGCAGCAGATAGTGCACCAAGGGCATGACTTTATCCTGCAAATGCACCAAAGGAAACCCTCTCTCCCAACCTAGCCTAAAAGCATATTTATTATACTGTAAGTGCATAGTGCATGATAAGGTGCGCAAGCAACCAATTCCACTTCTGGATGTGGGCTTCTTAAACCACCTCCCGGAAGCAAGCTTTTTATGGAATTAAAAGACGTCCCGTTTTTTCATTTGGTCCCCTCAGATGGGATAAAGAGTGCGGAAGTTCTCTGACACGCCAACTTCACGCACACCTTGCATCACCTTGCATCCCATCTTTCATGAACACCTCAGATAGAATAGAGGGTGTGAAAGAACTCTATCAAGTCACTTAGCGCACACCCTACCAGCCCATATTCTTAAACCCACTGTACACATCTATGCAAAGGTATTGGCACCCTCCCAAGTTAGGGAAAGCTGGAGCCCTGTTTGGAACAGGTCTCTCTCATTAATTAAACGAATTAAAATGTCAAAAAACTGCTCCATCCAACTGAGCCAGGTCCCAGCTTCTGACTCAAGTAGTAGTAAAGTTTTTTTAATAGAGCGAGAGCCATCTACTTTCTTCCCTGGATGTGCATATCAGGGGGATAGTCAATGTGATGTCGGAATCCCCAGCAGATAGTTCACTCCCTCTCAGGAAATGTCTCTCACCTGCAGGTTCATTTTCCTGGGGCTATACATTCATCACGTAGCAGGGCCGTCTGAGACCCTTGTAGGCGTGGACCAAGGCAGATGCTTTGCAACAATGATTCCTATCTAGAGGCTTAAACGACAGCTCTTCTCCTCCAAGTGTCCCTCATCCTGCTATTTGAGCTTAAAGCTTATTGAAGCAGGTGCATCACACACATGAGGTATTTTACATAGAGCACTGCGGTGTATGAGGCAGAATGGTACGAGAAGATGGATCGAGGAAAATGTTAATTGGTTTTAGTAACCTATGAAACTCAGTAGGAGTTGGGGGCAAATTTGGTGTCATTGGGAAAGAAAATGATAAAATCTTTGCAGAATTTAAAGTCTAGTTTAAAAGAGGGGCGGACTACAGATCTTTCAAAGAATATTTTATGAAAAGCAGTGATAATTGGTACATTTGTGAGCACATGAGAGGTGTAAAATCAGTGAAAATATTTTCCGATTTAAAGACAAGTTTAGATCCATGGGGAGATAGCAGGGGTAGTAAAATATATTACCTGCAGCTTAGTGGATTTTTTAAAAACTGTATCTGAATTAAGCAATAGACCCATAAGGTGCTTTGTGTGAGCAGGATTAGCGTGCAGAACTGCACGAATTCAGGAGATTTACGGAGATTTACGGAGAGAGTGTTCCGTGCGCGGGCGCAGACGACTGCCTTCATTCCTCAGCGGTGAGCGGTAAGCGGGAAGAATTAATTAATTAATACCGCATATCCTCACAACCCCCGTCCCCCGCCCGGATTTTAGCGGAGCCTGCGGGGGGGGGGAGGCGCGAGCCGGTGAGCCGCCGAGAGTCACGAAGGTCACGAAAAATACAAAAGGGGGACAAGGGGGACAAGGGACGTATTAGCGGAGGACGTCAACGTCCGCTAACGTCTGTGAACCCACCCAGCTGCCATTCAGCGCCAGCCAGCAAGTACTTAGCCCCAGCAGACTCGAACATTTAGCTGGAGCAACGAACCAGCAGAGACTGCAGGGGAAACAGGGAAATAGGGCACTAGCAGCGTAAAGGAGGCGCCAAAAGGCACCAAGGAAGAGCTTAATAATTTAAGCACCTGTCTAAAGAAGCCTTGGATCAACGGGAAAACAAGTGATTACCAAATACGACAGACAGAACAATCGTGGCAAGGAAAGCTGAAGGAAAGCTGAAGGAAAGCTGGTGGCAGGCAGCTAAGGCATTTAAGGCATTTAAGGCAGAACAGAGGTAAGTGATTATCTTTTAAGAAAGTAAAAATTAATAACTAAGTGTTACACCGACATTTATACAACAGTTTGGTACCAAGAAATGGTTCCTAAAAAAGGGACAAATCTACGTACAGGGGATGAACAGGGGAGGAGTAAATTAATGGAGGGCTCAAAATCTCTGGAAGAGAGCCAAGAAAGTCAAGTATCATCCTTGGACAATAGTAAGGGTAAAAGAAAGAAAAGGAAAGTTAAAAAAGCAGCGAAGAATGCCCAGAAAGCAAAAAGAGGTGGCAATCAAACGAATAATAGACAGAAAGAGAACACGGGAGTGACAAAGTCCATAAAGGAGTTTGTGGGCAAACACTATAAATCATTGAATCCAGCGATAACATCAGAGATAGATGAAGAAATAGTGGAAATTGGCGGAGAAATTGGTGAAAACCCAGGCAAGCCGGACGAAAGTCAAAATCAAAGACGGTCAGAAAAGGGAGAAAACCACGAAGAAGTCAACCTGGATAGCAAAGAGGAGGGGGAGAACTACAACACTATAAACCTGACTCTGCAAAGCCAAAATCACCAAATCTCGGCACCTCGATTATCATCATCGCCCAAAATGTTCTCGCAGTTGTCACCAGGAAACGAAGGTCATAGGGGAAATGAAAACCAGAACCAGAGTGTTATCTGGGGAGGCGCGCCAGACCAATTACAGCAGCTCTACCCACTGCAAAAAACATCAACGCATCAAGAGAGCATAAGGTCTAGCAACCCAGTAAACCCGGTCAGAAACACTATACAGGATTCGGTGATCTCTGAAACGCCTACATCTTCGCTGATAGAGTTAATCCTGTTACTTCAGAAGGCTCTACAAGGAATCCTGGAAGTGAGTCTCTCTAATAACGGATTGATGAAAGCTCAGAAGCAACATCTAAAGAACATAGAAGAAGAACTAAGAGAAATAAAGAGCAAAATGCCAATCAAGGTAATGACAATGGAGACAATCACTTCAAGGGAGAAAAGTGACATGATAATATTAGAAGAGGAAAGTAGGGCATCTCTGGAAAGAGCTCCCCAACCCGCAGAACAAACAGCAAAGGAGGCAGAGGAGTCCGCAGATAATGTATACATATCAAGGAGACCGATGCTTATAAAAAAGCGCGGGGGGTATGTCACACGTGGGGCCGCGAACAGGTCTGGAAAAAACAGGCAACTGAAACAAGTAGAGAAGAGAAAAGGGAAGAAAACAACGACGAGGGTGGTACAGGCAGGCTTAAATGCGTCAGCACCGACCTTTACAACAAGTAGACCCCCGCATGTAGAGGCAAAAGCCCCAAAGACCCCAAGGACCCCGAGAGTATCAAGGAAAACGCAGAGATGCATGGAGGCAATTGAGATCCCCACTTCCATCCGTACGATGAAACAGAAAGTAAGGCAAGGGGATGACCGAGTCACAGAACAAAGGACAGTAAGACCCCAGGTACATGAAGAACCCAACATGAGAAAGAACGGACGGCAAACAGGGAGACCAATCACCTATCAACAGCCGCTGGTAACAAACACGAATCTACATGAAAGAGATAAGAACAATTGGTTATTTCTGGACCTAGTACCAGCTGGGAGGAAAGAGAAGCAGACAGGAAATCCTAGACCCCTAAATAGGGCACTGATTTTGTCCGCATTTGAAAAATGCGGCAGCCTGAGGGGGATTGGGACCAAAGATCTACAGCAAGTTGGGTTTGTAGAAAATAGGAATGGAAAAGAGTTAACAAAAATTACCCTTCATTCAGATCTGGTAAAAAGGGCAATCCAGAAAGCCTCAAATGAGATAACTCAACAGGGAATAAGGATCATCCCAGAGAGGGAAATAAAAACCCCTAATGATAACAATTTCTTAAATCAGAATGCCGGGCTTCAGAAGAGACAAGTGATCCTCTACAGAGAAACAGAAAAGGATTTAAGTCGCCTGAACGTCGTAATAGACAACACAAGGAATGACCTCTCATGGGGTAACTGGTCGCTACTTAGTAACCCAAGGGGCGAAACCAATGTAAGTAACTCATTGGATATGGAGGAAGTAGGTGCCTTGAGTGACATTGAATAGGACGGAGGGGGGTCGCAAGATCTAGGTCTCTTATCCTGGAATATAAACGGGCTAGGCAATGAGCAAAAATGTGAGTATATAAAGGAAGTTATAAATAAAGCGGACATTGCCTGCCTGCAAGAGACCTGGCTATGCGACAACACCCCTACATTTGATGGATACGTCCACATACAGCAGCCAGCCATAAAGAAAAACCATGGACGGCCCTCGGGGGGGCTGCTGACATTGATATCAACAAAAGTTATGAGGGATATTGAACTGTTGAATACAAAATGTAAATGGGTACAATCATGCAGAATTGAACTGATGAAGGTGGAACTGAAGTATAAAATGATGATTGTAATGAATGTATATATGCAGTGGGATAACAGGGAGGAGTATGAAAGGGAGATGAAGTGTTTTAAAGAGGACGTAGACAGTACCCTAGAAAAATATCCCGCAGAGACAATAATAATAATGGGGGATTTTAACCATAAACTAAATCCAAAAAAGGCAGACCTTTGGAACAGGGAACAGTTAGAGGTGTATGGAATAAACCCGGCTAAGTTCCCAATTGGGGAAATCTCGAAACAAGATCTTGGCCTAGTACACACCCTAGGAGGTAGGGGCTTTCACTGCATAAATGGGAGAATAGAGACAGACTCCCCAGCAGGAAAGACATTCATCCAAGGGCAACAGAATTGCCCAATTGATTATATATTCTTGCAGGCCTGGAATTTCACCCAGATCAGGGATTTTAGGCTAAAACAAATAGGAAGTGAGTGATCACAAACTCCTGTATATAACTATAGCAGGGGGAAGGGAACAACAGAGAGAAAGGGTGATCACCCAGGAGGTCGAGTACCCCAAACGGGTGACGACTCGTCTCACCGAGGAATATATGGAAAAGTTGAAGGCCATGCAAATAAAAACTGTTACGGAAAGCTGTGAGAATAAAAAATTGGAATGGTTTATAGGGAAATTAGAAGAGGTGGTCCAATGCCTAAAGATAAAACTAAAAGGGAACCAACTCACAAGGGTTAAACAAATAAACCGATGTAAAGGGTTTTCTGTGACGTGCCAAACTAAGAAAAAGGAGATACGTGCAGTACAAAGAAGACAAAAAAAGACTTTTACACTAGAGAGACAGGACCAGCTAGTTAAGCTGAAAAGAGAATTTAAGTTAATGGTAACCAATGCAAAAAGGGTATATAAAGAAAAATGCTGGTTAGAATTATTAGAAGCCATAGAGAATAAAAATCTAAGGCAATTTTGGAGATTAGTAAAGCCTGTAGCGGGAACATCAGATGGTGAATTGAACTGTGTGGTGAGTGAGGCTGCATGGGAAGTGTACATAAGGGAATTGTACGGGGTAAGGACTCCTAGAGAGGAGGTGGAGTCTAAAATATGGCAAGAAATCTCAGATGACCTATTAACTCAATTCAATGAAGAACAAGTTGAGCTCACAATAAAAGAACTTAAGTTAACTCGGGCAGCAGGTCCGGACAATCTCCCTGCAATAATTTTGAAATCCGAGGTTAAATGGTGGGCAAGATTTCTTGCCAAGATGTTCCTGGTAGTCCTAAAAGAAGGGGTAATGCCACCAACCTGGAAGGGGGCCATAATTAGGCCAATTCACAAGAAAGGGAGCAAAGAGGAGCCACAAAACTACCGGCTAATCAATCTGCTAGATATAGGCGAGAAAGTGTTTTCTAAAATTGTGCTGAAACAATTGAATGCATGGGTAGACGAGTTTCAAATAATACCCATAGAACAGGGTGGATTTAGAGCAGGCCACTCTACAATAGATCACGGATTTGCTCTATGGGCGATGGCGATGAAGTCGACTGAACAGAACGGCAAGCTATGCTGCTGTTTCGTCGACTTCAGAGCAGCCTTTGACTCTGTGGATCGGGCCTGTCTATGGGAGTTATTAGAGAGGTTGAAGATCCCCAATGATTTATTCATTATAATAAAAGAACTCCACAGGGAAAACTGGGGGCAAGTAATTAAGGATAAGGCGGGCTCTTTAACACCAAAAATACCCATTGCTAATGGATTAAGACAGGGATGCGTTTGGCCCCACAGCTTTTTTCGATCTTCCTGTCAGATCTTCCGGCACATTTAGAGGTGGAGGGTAGCGCCAGCCCCAAAATGGATGGCAATAAAATACCCTGCTTATTGTATGCTGACGACCTGGTGATAGTAGACCAGACCGAGAGGGGCCTGCAAAGGAAGCTTAATGCTTTCAATACATATTGTGCCAGTAAACACTTAACAATCAATTTGGATAAAACCAAAACCCTATGCTTCGGGAAAAAGAAAAGTAAATTTACTTGGTATGTAGGTGATCTCAAACTGGAGACAGTTAATGAATATCGCTATCTGGGCTTATGGTTCGATAGGGCGTTAAATTGGAACTCCCACCTGGATACCCAAAAAGCAAAGGCACTCTCTTCCATATGTGGTCTTAAAAGGTTCAATGGAGTCTATGGAGAGATGTCACACCGACCTATGCTGAGAGCTTTCGAAGCTATGATTCCTTCTCAAGTTTTGTATGGCGTTGAGATCCTTTATTTGAGCGGTAAGGGATCCTGGGAAGTGATAGAGGGAAATTGCTTAAAAAGGCTCTTATCTCTTCCCCAATCTTCGATGATACAAGCCATCAGGATAGAAATAGGCATAAGATCGTGGAAAATACAAAACCAGTTGTCTGTGATTAGATTCTGGAAGAGATTGGAAGACCCCGAAAGCCAAAAAGTAGCACATTGGTGTCGCAATGAAATACTGAGAAGCGAGCTAAAATGGGCAAAGGCCGGCAGGGACAAACTGAAAGGAATCTGTAACTCATTAGAGTTAGATTGGGTCGAGGAAACGCTTCAGGTCCAAAATACCAAAGGGGAGCTGAAGCAAAGGGGGAAGGAAGTTTCTAAATTGATTGATATAGGATATCTAACAAAGAAAAAATCAGTGGCGCATATGATAAATGCTTGGTCCAACGAAAACTGGTTCCCCTACCTTGATAGATTACCTAACCGCGGGCTCAGGCAAGAGATCCTGAGGTGTCGAATTGGGATTAACCCGTGGATAATAAACAAAGAGCTTAAATTAAAATTGTTAGATCAAGAAGGTCGTTGCAGGTGTAAGTTGGGAACCAAGGGAGACTGGTCGCATATTCTATTGGGCTGTCTGTTACTCCTTGAGCAGAGAAAACTATGGCTGCGCCCGGTTTTCCTAAAATATGGAATAAAAACAAGGTTGCAGGCAGCCAGCCTTCTAACAGAAATACCCTTTATTGATATTGTAATCGCCCTTGGGAAATTTTTAAAGGTAGCCCTGAGTGCATTGAGAACTAAGGAAAAAAGTAGTACTGTATGAATTCTAACTATTGAAACCGTTATGGTGGTAAGAAAGTGAATAGGTTTTAACTTTTATAATCAAGTTTTAAGGTATTTGCAATTTTTTTATTGGTTGTTAGTATTTTATAGTGTGGACTTTGTATTTTTGAAAATTAAATGTAGAATTGCTTTTTAAAGAACAACATTTTTTTTAAAAATAACCAAATATTTACTGTAGACACCCCCTATTGCGTTATGCTCACTGCCTTGTTTAAAGACTACGGTCATAATAAACATACATTTTGACTTTGACTTTGACTTTTGCTTGGGTAAGATGGAGGATGACGTGGTTGCTTCCAAATTGGCAAGCATGCTGACCTTCTACTCCCTCCTGGATCAGAAATGAGGACTGTGTCAGTATGAAATTTATATATTTGCAGTTTGAGTCATAGTAATTGATTAATATTTATATGATCATTTGAGTTACTGGGCGCATTTCAAAAGTTAGGAGTCTTATAAAGTTTTCTAGATATTGAGTTTAGCAATGTAAGCATAGATCATTTATCCTTCGAGGATGAGGTCTGCATATGTCAATCTTCTTTAAATGCACAGGTGAGTGGTAACATGATGGGATATGCTGCCTCAAAATATTACCAGTGGTTGTTGTCTCAAGCATTTCCATCACATTTCATGTTCCCTGTCTGGTTGTATAGGCAAGAGTGGTGGGGAACCCACAAAAATACATGACTTCGAACCAACAGGGGCTGGACGGCTGTGTCATGTATTTCCTAGAGGCCCAATGTATTTTCCCCCGTATGTTAGCCTATCTGCATCTAATAGCCATAGTTCTTTTATGCACACATTACTAAAGAACACAGTTGTTTTGTGCTACACATTTATTTTTCGAATTGGCTGTACATGTTTTTTTTTTTTTTTTTTCTGCTGGGATTCAGACTGAACATTTCATACAAGGTCGAAAACCACTGTGTTCTGTTTTCTCACTAACGAATAGATATAATAAAGAAATCCAGCTGCTGTTTAGAACATGCAATTCTTATCATATAAGCTGGGACTTGCCTTTTTGAAAGAAGGAGAGGACACATTTTCCAAGAGCAAATGTCCAGAGACCAGATAGAGCACCTCCACCTGAGATGTAGAACAACTTCCCTTGTATGGCAGGTATGGAGTCCCTCGCTAATTGCAGAGATATATAATATAACACTGTGTTTTTCTATAATGAGGGTAGGTTTAGGCATATCTGTCTTTCAATATGACATGATTTTTCATTCTGTACAGTGTGTTGATTTTGATAATCAAATTTCTGACCTTTATATGTGTTTTAATTGCATCACTTTTATTAAAGAATAGAGCATGATAGTTGCAATAAATATTGTAAGTTCATGCGTGTTTTTTTTCTGTTTATTGTGAAAACGTATAAGCGAGAGAACAAAAGGTGATGGCCTGCTACAGCGATCCCTGAGAGGGTCTAGATCATGGATACTCACAAACTTTCTGCCGGGGGCCAAAATTACTGTGTGGTTTGTGGCCGAGGGGTGGGGTCAGCGCAGGGCGTGGAATTCCAACACAGTCTCTCTCTCTCTCTCTCTCTCTCTCTCTCTCTCTCTCTCTCTCTGAATCAGTCAGTCTCTCTCTCTTAGTCGGTCAGTCTTTCTCTCTCTTTCTCTTAGTCAGTCTCTCTGTCAGTCAGTCTCTCTCTCTCTCAGTCAGTCTCTCCCCGTCAGTCAGTCAGCCAGTCTCTCTCTCTGCAAGTCAGTCTTTCTTTCTCTGTAAGTCAGTCTCTCTGTCAGTCTCTCTCTGTCAGTCAGTCAGTCTCTCTCTCTTAGTCAGTCAGACCTCGAACAGCCTCGAACAATACGTGCACTAAATGGGAGAACAAAACAGGATAAGCCCGCCAACTGCACGTATATTTACTCCTGCTCAAGTTCGATCCTGGACTATACAATAGTTACTCACCCCCTTTTAGGGTAAATCAAGAGGTTTCAAATTAAATGCTCATCCGACAGTGAACATTCAGCCCAGCATATCAAACTAAAAGTAACACCATTAACCATCAAGAAGCCCCAATAATAGAGGGGGAAACATCAACAATCAATTTGAAATGTTTAAGGTGGACATGTACTACATTACCACAGATAGCTCAAAATGCTAAAAACTTAATGTTAACTTTCGAGTCAGAAAACCAAATGACTATAGAAACATGGACCACCGTCTTGGCAAAGCTACCCAATGCAGGAGCGTCCACCAAAAAGACAAATAACGGAGATAACAACAGCCATCTTAGTCGGGCATCTCAAAGCTTAAGAAGGCTCCTGAGAAAAACCCTCAGGAGGGCTCAAAATCATAGCCCACAGTCAAAAGTATGGGAGGAAATATGTTCTTTAAAGAAACAATACAAGAAACAAATTTGGATTGACAAAAAAATCGAGGAGAACAACTTCTGGACAAAAATAGTTCATAATGCAGAAAAAATCTGACCCCAGAGCATTCTGGGCTCAGGTGAACTCAATGAACAGAACCTCAAACATCATAAGCACGACCTGCGTTCCGGAGAATGCATGGGTACAGCATCTAATCGCCACATTTTCTATAAACAACTTGGAACAGCTGCCATCAGCTGCAACTTCCGTGCATGAAAGGAAAAATAAAGATTTTCCTCAACCTACTCTCGTCCACTCGGAAGTAGAAATCTTGCAAATTATAAGGAAAAGTCGGCTTGATAGTGCACCAGGACCGAATGGTGTCCCACAGGCAATTTACAAGCAATATCCCCACTACTCGACATGTAAGCTCAATAGTCTGTTTCAGATGATCAGCATCACCAGTCGCATTCCTGAAAGCTGGAGAGGCGCGATTATTAATGCGATATACAAGGGCAGGAATCGTACAGATCCAGGAAATTATCGCCTGATCGCGTTGATAGATGCGGAGACCAAATATTATGCATCGCTTATTCTAACCGATCTAGTAGATTGGTCCGATGAGAATAAAAAAATCCCCACAAACCAGTCAGGATTTCGGCGTGGCACGTGCACAATTGCGAACGTATTAGCAATAGGCTTAATTACAGAGAAAAGTCTACGACAGCGATAGGCACTTCATCTATGTTTCATGGTCTTTAAGGCGGCCTTTGACCGTGTCAGCCAACACACACTATTGGCTACATTAAAATTACAGGGCTTACCGGATACGGAGGGTTAAAGCAAAGCTGCGTCCTGGCCCCGCACCTGTTTAATCTATTCATGGCCGATTTGACACCAAGGCTAGACGGGGTCAATGCACACCCACCATGGCTAGGCACATTGCCTTTAACACACCTATCTTATGCAGATGATATTGTTCTTCTTAGTCAGACAAGAATAGGACTGCAACGTCTAATCCATGAGCTATCTGATTTCTCCAAAGAGAACCTGATGGAAATAAACATTAAAAAAGCAAAGGTCATAACCATAATACGCTGTCGCCCCAAACAGCCGAAATTCACAATCGACGACATCAGGTTGGAAGTAGTTGATAGCTACAAATATCTGGGGATACACGTGGATCGAAGGTTTTCATTCACCACGCATTTTGAAACAATTGAAAAGAAGGGAACTGCTTTACTGCATGCATTCTGCGGTATATCAAAACAGCTAAAAGGCCCTTTGTTTACCCCTGTTCTGGCAGTCATCAAAGCTAAATTACTTCCAACGATAGCCTATGGAAGTGTGGTTCATCATGGAAGAAGTGCTCCAATACTAGATAAAATTCAGACGCGAGTGTACAAACGAGTATTTGCTTACCGTATGATGCTTCACCAGCTCAGGTACGTCTCGAGTTTGGATTACAGAACCAAATACTCCACAAAAGGTACGAGTCAATCAAATTCTGGTACAATATATGACTAAATCGTTACTTAGAAATTAACTCGGCACTCTGGGCAGCCTTGCAAAATGATCCTAAATCACACTATGTGAAGTACCTAAACACCTCTCTGAAAATCACCGAGATGACAGATGTTTGGCAAAGGAAACTACCAGTATTATCATTCAAGCAGATTGTGAAAAAAGCGGCCAACTCGCACTCATTGATTGAAGACAAAACAACCTTAAGACAACGTGCACATGCATGGATGGTTTTACAATCCTATACAAGGCTGGAGTCAGCAGTTTATCTAGGCCTTGCATTCCCTCCCCATTTGAAATCAAAGTACTTGGAGCTGCGCATGGGGAAATTGCAAACAAATTCCGATCATCCTGACTTTAGGACCCCGGGCCCAAAGGATTGTAACCTCTGTGGAGCAGCAGTTCAAGATTTTATGCACCTGGTATGCATCTGCCTGGTGTTAGAGTGCGATCGCCGGAATTTACTTAGGAGGAAGTTCAATGAAAAAGGCATTTGCACCTGTCAATCAGCAATACTAACAACTCTGGACTCAGTAAATCCACAATTCATTTGTCAAATAATCAAATTTGTAACCAATTTTGAGAATTTATTGAAAGGAGAACATAGGTTACAGTTATAATTCAGCAATTTTTGCTTGGTTTTAAAAATATGTTTTAAAATGTATCAATAGCTTATATCTAATTTATTATAGCACGTGAAGGAAATGTATTTTATGTTTTGGAACATTGTAATGGTTTTAATTACCTAAACAATAAAAAACATTCCAGTCAGTAATTCAGTCTCTCTCTCAGTCAGTCTCAGTCAGTCAGTCTCTCTCTCTCTCTCTCAGTCAGTCTGTGTCAGTCAGTGAGTCAGTCTCTCTCTATCTCTGTCAGCCTCTCTCTCTGTCAGTCAGTCTCCCTCTGTCAGTCAGTCAGTCAGTCTCTCTCTCTCAGTCAGTCAGTCTCTCTCTAAGGCAGTCTCAGTCAGTCAGTCTCTCTCTCCCAGTCAGTCAGTCTATCTCTCAGTCAGTCTCTCTCTCTCTGTGTCAGTCAGTCTCTCTCTCTCAGTCAGTCACTTAGACTCTCTCTCTCCCTCTCTCTCTCTCTCTGTCAGTCTCTCTTTCAGTAAGTCAGTCTCTCTCTCCCTGTCAGTCTCTCTCTCTCTCTCACTCTCTCTCTCTCTCCGTGTCTCTCTCTCTCTCTATCTGTCAGTCTCTCTCTCTGTCAGTCAGTCTCTCTCTCTCAGTCAGTCAGCCTCTCTTTCCCTCAGTTAGTTTCTCTCTCTCTCTCTTTCAGTCTCTCTAGCCCTTTCAGTCTCTCTCTATCTCTCTCTCTCTCTGTCATTCTCTCTCTCTCACTCCCCCTCTGTCTTTCTCTCTCTCTCTGAGTCAGTCAGTCAGTCTCTCCCTCTCTCTCTCTCTCTCAAATAGTCTCTCTTTCCCTTAGTCAGTCAGTCTCTCTCTTTCTCTCTCTATCTCTTAGTCAGTCTCTCTCTCTCTTTATCAGTCAGTCAGTCTGTCTCTCTCTCAGTCAGCCTCTCTCTCTCTGTCAGTCTCTCTCTATCAGTCAGTCTCTCAACCAGTCAGTAACTCAGTCAATCAGTCTCTCTCTATATTCTCTTTCCACTCTCTCTCCACTCTCTCTCCACTGTCTGTCTCTCTTTACTCTCTCCCTCTTTCTCTCTCTCTCTCTAGGGCCCATGAGAACATTACCTGAAATGTCCGTGGGCCACCAAGTAAGGCCTGCCGGGCCGCTGGTGGCACGTGGGCCGTACTGTGAGTACCACGGGTCTAGAGTGTTATGTTCTGGAGTGCCAATTTACCTGTTTCTCTGGAAAGGTTAGGAGAGCAAGTAAGGCACTATGAACTGGTCTGGAATTGGTTGCATAGGTACTGATGTGGTATGGTGACTCAGTTCCACCCTACTGATGTTCTGTGGTTCCAGGCATAGTTCTGTTTCGAAGCAAAATACAGCAACAGCTGTAGAACTCTGGTCACCAAATCTGCAAAGTTTAATTAAACTATAGTTTTTAAATACCTCTGGATCATTTTCAGAGCAACAAGAAGAAATATAGCCAAAATATGTCCACATACGTAAGTAAAGTGATAAGTGCAGGTACCAGACGGTAAGGATATACCGCATGCCTATTGAGTAATTCCTTGGATCGGTGAAATAATTATAACAGCACATTTGAAAGAATAAGAACAGATCAATTAATTGAAAGGGAAAGTTGCCGTTATGCAAGAGTCCCATCTCCATTTTCAGTAAATGAGGATTCCCTCTTCAAATATGAAAAACAGATGACCATTTAGTTGGCACGTTTCTCTGCCTACATTTGATATGTTAATCCCACACAGGTCCTTTCTTTAGAATGTTTCCCGGTAACCATGACATTTTCACTGCAGGTTATAAGGCATTACACTGAGGTTGTTAATATTAAACTACAATAATATCAGACCTACTACGTCGACCTAAAACATCATTGTAAGATTTATATTTACTATTCTTAACTCCAGGCATTCATACCTGTGAGATAAGTAAATAGAGTATTATCAATTGACATGATATTTACCTTACAATGTAGTGGTAGGCCGATGTAGTGGGTGAAATATTATTGCAATGCAATATATTTCACAAGATACAGTTGCCCTACATGCCCATTCATTGCAACCCAGAGTTCAATATTACTAAGACAGATCCATCTGCAGCTCTACACCCTTAGCGTCCTGACGGAGCAGTATTCTTGGCCAACCCTTAGTGCAGGCAGTATTGTCCCATTAGTTCTAGCAGTCAGTATCTTATGGACTGATTTAGATGCTAACCATAAACAAAAAAGCCCTTTGCAGGGGTCAAATTAATATTATATGCATTTTTCAATCTACAATTCACAAAGCCACAAAAAATCTGAAGAACACCCTGAAAGAACCTACATGCCTTGTTAATACTTTCCTCGAGTTGAGTACTAAGGCTGTCCCTTCTTAACAGTGCTGAGTGGTGCCGCCATCTTACCCTGTAATTCAAATATTGGCTGAGAAGCAGCGTTATTGTATAAGGCTTATGTTTGCAAATTTGCACACTCCCGCGAAAACACTGTCAAGTTGAGGAAATCGCAATTTTATGCATTACATTTTGCAAAGGATTGAAAAGGATCTTCCTTCAATTGCGCAAAGTGTTAACTAAAGCCATGAGGGTTGATGAAGATCAATCATATGAATAACATTTATAACACATATTGGCCCTCATTACAAGTTTGTCTGAATAGGGTGGGGTATTTACTGTGCTTGGGCTCTCATTACAAATTGTTGGAATAGCAAGGAATATTCAACACATGTGGTAAATACCCTTACCCCTCGGTGAGTTATTCAGCACAGGTGGTAAATATCTCCTATTTCGAGCTTTCAATCAATTTTCTAACCTACCGAATTCTGCATACTTTCTTTTGTAGCCAAGCCTTTTACCAAGATAAATTGCACGAGGTTTAACCTACTGGAATTGATCAGGGAAAAACTGTGTAGGTGTATTAATTATCACACAATTCCTATTCACCCCCAGGGCCTACTTGTCCTCATCCCCTTCATCACTAATGAGGTGTATTCAACTCGCTAGACAAAACAATAAGACAAGAAGAATGTGCTAAGTGTGCCCATCCCTCCTAGAAGGGAGCCAATAAAAACTATACCTACCCATCATTCCTCCTGGTTTTTTTTCTGTCTCGCGTCAGAAGAGGACGCAGAGATGGCAGGTCCTGTGTGACTTGGTTCATGGTGTGGAGTGCTTCTTCTCCAGGGGGACAGGAGGGAAAGGGCGGATGGAGGTACTCTCTCTCCTTGCTGGGCTGGGATTCGGGAGAGTTGGAGATGCCGAAAAGAAATGGCCACGGGCTAGTTGAGCTACGTCTTTTCCGATGGAGCCACTTTTGGGTTAGAGGCCTGGGCTGGTGCATACTTGGGAAACTGTCTGAGCTATGAATCAGACCATACCAGACTTTGTGCCTACTGAGTCTTCTGTTGCTAGCCTGTCGGGCAGAGTCTCTTTAATGGAGGATGCCATTTTCAAGATGCTGTTGACAAAAACATTGATTCTGCACTGCAAAAGGTTTATTCAGAGACGCTTTTGGCTTTTCAAGCAGGGGTTTATGGTTTTTATGTTTCACAATCTCTCATAACAGACATCAAGAAGATGTTTAGTGCTACTGAGAATTTTTCAGACTGTGCTGCTTCATTGTAACATATTGATTGACTAGTAGAATTTGTGTCTGGTATTGTGTTTGATGTGGTCAGATCCACTGCTTTGTCATAATGAGCATGTTTTTACGACAAGGAGCAATCTGGTTTTGAGAGATTGGCGCACAGACACTGCACAGAAATAGTCTGTCTTACAACTACCTTTTCAAGGTTCTCAGTTGTTTGGTGCAGAGGTAGTGGAGAAACTGCATACGTTATTCAAAGAGAAAAGGCAGTCTTCCTCTTTCAAACAATCTGTTCCAGAGTAGCAGGGGGCACCAAATAAGTCCTCCTTTCACCAGCCTTCTAGGAGACATCAATAGCAGTTACAGAGCAAAGGTTGTTCCAAAAGAGGTGGGACAAGAAAGCCAGGTCTCCTCCATTGCCTACATCCTGACTATATATTCCTTCTCTCTGGATTTGTGGTTGGAGGTAGAATTCTGAATATTTCGAACATCTTGGAGGCATCTACTAAAGATGAGTGGGTGCTGCGAATCAACAGGAAAGGCTACAGATAGAATTTGAGACTCATCCGAGGGATTCCAGAGGGAGGCCAACTCCATGGCCTCTGAATAATGAAAAGAGGCTGGCATTGTCTCAGGGAATAGAGACTCTCCTCAACAAACATGCCATTGTGGATGTCCCTTCTTTAGAGAAGGGCAAGGGATTCTACTCCATAATATTTCTAGCGGAGAAGGCAACAGGAGGGTTCTAGGTAATGCTGGATTTAAAGGCACTCAACAAGTTTGTGAGGACTTTAGCATTGGAAATGGAGACCTTAAAAGGGTGACTCCTTTGGCGGCCAGGGATCATTCAATGTGCACTCTTGATTTGCAGGATGCATACTATCATGTGCTCATTCACACTTTTGACCAAAAGTATCTGAGATTTTGCCTCAAGAGGAGGCATTTTCAGTTTCTGGTGCTTCACTTTGGGCTGAAGATGCTGCCCAGAGTGTTTACTGAGGTGGTGGCTCCCTTGATAGCCTCTTTCCCTCTTCAGGGGATGCAAATATATCCTTACCTGGACAACTTGTTTCTCCTTGCCCCATCCTAGGAGCAGCTTTTGCGACAGATGGTGGTGGTGTGCAAAAACATTCGGGATCATGGTTTCCCACTCAATGTGGCCAAATGCAGGATGCTACCTACAAGTGAGTTGACATTCATTGGGTTTCAATTCCGTACGGATGTGAACAAAGCTTGCCTGTCAGAGCCGGAAGATCAGATATTGGGGAAACTGGCTCTTTGTGTGATCAACAGCCAGTATTTGCTTGTGAGTCAATGGTTGAATCTACAGGGGCATGTGGCGGCAGTGGTTTTCATGGTACATTGGGCCAGGGTTCATCTATGGCCCCTATGAACTCATTTTCATGCATTCTGACGTCCCTCCTAGGGGGGGTTCAAAATCAGGCTGCCAGTAACTCAGGACATAAGGAGAGAGTTACTCTGGTGGACTCTTGTGGACTATTTGCCAAAAGAAGTGTTTCTGTAGTCAGATCCCCCACAGGTTCTAGCAAAGAATACCAGCTACCTAGGTTTGGGAGCCACTCTAGGGTTGCTGTCAATTCAGCTGAAGTGGTCACTAGTGGAAAGCCAATGCTTCTCCAATTGGAGAGAAATCACTGTTGTCCTTCATGCAGTTATGAGGTTCCAACTGGAGTTAAAGGGATGTCATTTGCTGATTCAGACAGAGAATATGGTTGCATTAAATATCAAGAGTGAGAGAGATAGAAGTAGGTTCAGCAGGTTAACTTGGCCTCCCAACGTTGATACCTGTCATGAAAAAAATGAACTGCAATGTCAATGCTCTAAAGGTTCATAGAGGACTTTCTTGAAGACCCTCATCCATGAATTCATCCCCAATGTGGTATGTTATCTCCGCTGGGGTGATATCATGGGGAGAATCGTCATAGGGTCGCTTTCACTTGAGTGTCCCATTCTCCATGTTTCTCGTTTTTTAACAGGCCCTCTTTAAATATGTGGAAGCTACTGACAACACACAATTTCAGCCTTTCCACAACAAAGAAAGAACAACAAGCCCTCCGAGAACTGAAAGAAAACCCAAACCTAATCATAAAACTAGCCGATAAAGGTGGAGGGATTGTCCTGATAAACAACTTTGACTACCAAACACAATGTATCAAATCAAATCAAATCAGGAATATTTATTTAGCGCACATATCACCCAGAAGTCTCATGGTGCTTGCGGAATACTCAGGAGTTGGTTTGTACGCGGAGAGCCAATTAATTGTCAAACAGACATGTTTTTAGCTCCCTGCGAAAACGACTGTGGAGATAATACATAAGTGTAGAGGCAGTTTATTACAAAGAGCGGGAGCAAGAAAGGAAAAAAATCTTCCTCCCTTTCTTATGGCACGAATTTTGACGGGTATTAGAAGAGATTTGTTGCTGGATCTTAGAGCCCTGCAAGGCCGGTGCCAACTGAGCTTCTTTTTCCAGTAATCAAGACCACTGCCATACATGTTCTTATGCGTTAGGCAGAGAATCTTGAAACAAGTCCGGTTCCTAACAAGAAGCCAGTGAAGAAGTCTCAAGTTGGGTGCTGAAGGGGATCCCGACCTGAGATTCAAAGCTAGCCTGGCAGCAGTATTTTGCCGAACCTGGAGCCTAGTGAGAAGATCTACATTTATTGAAGAAAACAAAGCGTTTCCATAGTCTATGCGGTTGATAATCAGTCCCTGGACTAATGACTTCCTGGCTTCCATCAGGAGCCATTTAAAAACTTTGGGCAAATTTTGCATGATGCCAAAACAGGAGCCAATTAGGTGGTTGACCTGGTCTTTCATTGACAATTGATTGTCCATTTGAAGACCTAAGTTCCGAACTGACTGTCATGGCACTGGGAAAGGGCCGAGGATTTGAGGCCACCAGTCACTAGACCAGTGTTCATGTGCCTTGCCAAAGAGAACTATTTCAGTTTTTCCTCCGTTTAGTTGTAAGTGATTTGAGTTCATCCACCTATCAATATGGATCATGCAGTCTTTAAAATGTGATTTCGTGTCTGTTGGATCTGGGCCAAGGGTGATCAGAACCTGAGTATTATCGGCATATGACACTACATCGAAGCCATAGGATCTGATCATCTTTGCCAGTGGGGTCACGTATAGAATAAAGAGCGTCGGGCTCAAAATGGAGCCCTGCGGCACTCCCATCCTGACTGGCCTATTACAGGAAACGATGTCACCAATCTGAACAGTGGTGACTCGATCCGATAGATAGCTCCTGAGCCATTTTTGGGCCTTCCCTCAGACACCAATCTTCCAGAGCCTTAGTTCTAAAATGCTGTGGGAGATGGTGTTGAAAGCAGCAGATAGATCTAGCAGGACGAGAATAAATGATTGTCCTCTATCCAATGCTAGCCTGATGATGTCTGTGACCTCTACCAATGGTGTTTTGGTGCTATGGGTGGCCCTGAAAGCAGACTGTGATGGTTCCAGTAACCCATGGCTCTCCAGATGAGTGATGAGCTGTCTGTTGACCAATGATTTAAACATCTTCCCTAAGTAGGGGAGTAGTGAGATTGGGCAATAGTTAGTTAGATGTTTAAGGTTTGCAGTGGATTTTTTTAGGATGGGACTGACTCTAGCGGCCTTCCATATCATTGGGACGACAGATTGTGACAGTGAGCTATTAAATAGGTCTGGGAGATGATTAAGAAACACTGGCGCAATGGTTGAAAGAAAACACAATGGTACAGGATCCACAGGTGATCCGGATGTGATATTTAGCATACTCTGGCCACATCTTCCGAGTTGCACAAAGAGAATTCTTCTAGGATGGGAGGAGGGCCCGTGGAAACTGTGGAATGATTTTCCGGGATGTTTATGTCTTCTTGGGACGGAAAATAACTATGAATTACACTGATTTTGTCATCAAAATACTTGGAAAGGGAATCCGCCCAGTTCTGTGAGATTGGGCCGGAGGCGACGTGAATTCTTTTAAGATTTTATAAAGCTCCTTATTGGAGTTTGCTGCCTTTTCTATCTGATTTCGGAAAAACTATTTTTTTTAGCTTGTCTGATGTTCAGACAATGTACAGACTAACTTTCTGATATCAGATATTACAGACCCTTAACAGAGGACCCAACACAAAGACTACGAAGAATGATCAAAAACCTGGTAGAAGAAGCAGAAACCATCTGCAGGATATCACCAAAGTAAGCTGATTTTTTACTTACAAAGAATGCTAAAGCACCCTACTTTTATTCTCTTCCTAAAATGCAGAAAAACAGGATAGCACCACCAGGGCACCCCATCATCTCGGGTATTGGTTCAATTCTGGAACCCCTATCACAATTCATTGATTTATTTTTATGACCTATAGTTCAAAAAACCCTTACTTACTCGAAAGACACTAGAGACCTCCTAGTCCATCTAAAAGATCAAGAACATGACCAAAACAACAGTCCATTGGTCGCTCTTGATATTGAACGTCTGTACATAAGACTGCCACAAGATGCCACACTACAAACTATCAAAGAAATTCTATCCTAAGAAGACTGGCAATTCAACAATACCAGACAATTTGTGTTAGAATGCTGTAGAATCGCACTAACTGATTTTGTTTTTAGTTTCAGGGCATGCTATATCTTCAGAACCATGGGACATTAATGGACAGCACCTTTGCCCTGAGTCTGGCAGGCATTCATGCCAGCTCCTTCGAAGACACCCATGTGTTGGACACATCCAATCCATACAATCAGAGGATTTTACTTTGGAAACAATACATAGACGGTATTATGATTATCTGGAAGTGTGACACATATACATTACCAGAATTCCTTTAATGGTTAAACACTCCTGATAATCACCTCCGGTTCACATGCACCACGCACAAAACAACTTTGAATTTCCTTGACCTCACTATTTTTGCAGAAAACGTGACCCTAAAAATTAAGGGCCTCATTTATGAAGGCCTTGCTCCACCAGTTCGTCACTTTTTCCCATGTTAAAAGTGACGCACCGGTGGCGCAAGGCCTTCATAAATAAGGCCCGAATACTTTCTACAAACCAACAGCCATGAATAGTCAACTTCCATTTGACAGTTTTCATCTGTGTTCCTTGAAAGAGAATCTTCCTTACAGTTAATTTCTTAGGATTTGCTGGAATTACAGTAGCATTAAGGACTACAAGACACAGGCAATGGACCTCACCAAGAAACTCAGAGGGAGAAAATAACCCACAAACATCATTCAGAATGCTGTAAATGAGCAAGGAAGCAAACGAGGAACGCCTCTTAGAACCATTTCAAAGAGCAAAGGATGATAATATTCTCATGTATGTCACCACTTTTTGCCCAGCTACATCAAGAAAGCCATCAACAAATGCTGGAACATCTTAACATTAGGTCCACTGAACTGGTCTAAACCACGATTTGCCACAAAAGGAACAAAAACATACAACACAATCTTGTCCATACACACCCACATATGACCACCACTGTGCTATCCGCCTGAAGTTTGCAACCTGTTGTGTGCCATTATCCATGCGGGTCTTGCACTGTATGCATCTAAGAAAAGCAACAAAGGTTCTCCAACTGAATGGCCACCTAAGATGGACGTTGATGACACATACAAAATGCAATTCAATGCACATGATCTATATGATCACCTGCCCCAGCAACTCAATAGGCATGACATGCAGGAAAATAAAAATACGCATAGGTGAACATCATAGCAATTCCAGAAGCCAAAATATCACAACAAAAATGAGTAGCCACTATCTGTCAGCCAAATAAACAGAGAATTAACTTGAATGCATAGTCCTGGAGACACTGGATGATAAAAAAGATACAGACCACATTCTCTTTTACAAGGAACAACGATGGGTCTACTTCCTCTGAACCTTTGACAGGGGAGTTAATGATATTATTCCTTGGCAATCAGTTACTAACTAATAGCATACAATGTTTCTCCAGGATGCCCAAGTAGCCTCCAAAGACCCTTTTATTACTGCTATTCTGTTCCCTTATATCATCTATATGACAATATACATTTACAAAGAATAACCCCTCTTCTCTCCACCTATTTCCACTCCAAATGTTACCACTACTTATGATTCCTTTTGTGTCAAGACACATTTATGATATCTTTATCTATTTCATGAATATGAAAAAACAGACGTCTGTTTAAAATTCAATGTTTAAAATTCATACAATAAGAAATTTCCTTTTTCCTATGGAAAAAACCCAGTGACACAATATTTCGTTTAAAAGTCTTTCATCTATGAAGACACACGCCATACAATCTGCATTGTTTTATGATTGCGAGCTTACATTGAGCCAAAACACATTTTTACATGGTCCCTATATTTTTCTTACCTATGAGAAACAGTCGCTCCATACTTAACATCAGATCGATGACTGTCTAAAACTCACACAATAGTTTTTTCTTTTTTCGACGAAGAATATCCGAAGTGTGCTATTCTAGTAATGAAAGTATTTCCTCCATGAAATCACCCTCCTTGAAGGTACACTCAGTACTATTAGTGTCTTTTTTTGATGATGTGCTCACATTGAGTCTTCTTTATGTATCCTCTGGCACTTTCCAATCAGGAATGCCTACACGGGACAGACACCTGTGACAAGTCGAAGTGTGTGAATAAGTTTATATATATACCTCAGCTCTCCCATCTCCATTCCGAATTCGGGACGGGAGGGACACGGAGAACAACCCTTTGCGACCTTTTCACAAGTAAGTGAAATAATCTTTTTGACAGAAAGCTTGAAACTCCCCTTTCCTTTTCAGTTATCCTTGATCTGGTTCCTCTATTTTGTTTTTGTGTTTTTCCTCATTTTTATTTAGATGTGAACTGACCATATCTGGTTCTCCCAAACCCCATGAGGCAATACTCAACCCTACAATAAGCTATTTCTGTACCCGTACTTACTGTTTATTGCTTGTCCCTATTTTAAGAATACCCCTTTTCAAAGAATATCCTTTGGGTAAGAGATCACTGTACACTGCCTAAGTTTGTTGTCTCTAGTATTCTTCTTCTCCCCACTCTTTTTGCTTTCCTTATAGATTTTGATAAAGAGTATTTTCCAGTATGCATGCTTAGGAGGCTTTACTATTCCACATGTATGCACCTCAATAAAGTGTTTTTCAGCATGTTCAGCATCTTCTTAGATTTTGATAAAGAGTATTTTCCAATATGCATGTTTAGGAGGCTTTAATGTTCCACAGGTAAGAACCGAAATAAAGTGTTTTCACCATCTTCTCTCTGGGTCATTAAGGAGGAACCCATAACAAAGAAATGAAGGATGCTAATTATAATATTCCCTCTTTTCTCTTAAAGATCACTCTGTACTCTTTTCTTACATTTAGGCTACAAATTGTGCCTCTAACATTGATGTGTCCAGACAGAAACTGCTACCTGGACAAGGTACATGTAAGTTAGAAACTTACAGGGGTTCCCTCAAAAAAAGAGGTTAACCATCTCACTCGGTCCTGATGAAAGCCTTAGACTTGAATGGGCTGCATACAGCTGAAATATGTCGACCTGACCTTATCACCAGATGGGTAGGCCCAGTAAGTCTTCCTTACAACATGGCTTGAAAGAAACCATATGATGATGCTACCTACGATCTCACCCTAGTGGAGATTTGAAGCATTGCCATTGCAGTTCACGTTTTGTGATGATTAATATTGATGCAGTGGCATACCTGGGATGAACCAGTTCCCGGTCTCTGACTCAGATAGCAGCGCAGATTTTTCAATAGGATGAGAGTCATCTATTTTTTCTCCTGGCACTGCATATCAGGGGGATTGATAATGTGGTGGTGGTTTTTCCACCAGATAGTTTATTCCCGCTCAGGAAATGTCTCTCACCCATCCGGTAGTTCTTCAGATTTGGGGTCCCTACCCTGTATCTTTTTGCATCAAGGCACATTAATCAGCTCCCCAAAATTTGCTCCAGCGGTCCTTAGCAAGGTGCATGGGGAGTGGATGCATTGGCAATTCCTTGGCTTCCCCTCCTTCTTCATGTTTTTCCTCCAATATCTCTGATTCCCAAGCTGTTGGCCCGGTTATTGGGGGAGTGCAGGGAGATGATTGTAGTAGTTCCTTTTTGGAAAATATGGGCATTGTTTCCCCTTCCGAAGTCCTTGGGAATTCAAGGTCTGCGGTTCCTTCCACTGTGTCCCTCACCTCTGACAGTATCCAATGCTTTTTCTAAACGGAGTCTTCATCTGTCAGTGTGGAAATTGGTAGGTGGGGGTTACAGCAAAAAGACCTTCCTAGACATCTGACGGTTGCCATTCAGCAGTCCCGAAAGCCTTCTACCTTAAATTCCTATGGAAGGCACTAAGGTAGTTTTCAGAAATGGCGTACTCTTATCCAACTCCTGCCTCTGAAATGCAGTTTAAATAACGTTCATCAATTTCTTTGGGAAGTATTTGAGAAGCATCTCTCAGTGTCTAGCTGAGGTCAATGGGCAGCTATTAGAGCTTTTTGGACTCCTTTGGTAAATCTTTTAGACTCAGACGATCTGGCAGATTGATTGTGGAAGAGTTTTTCTATTTCCAGGCCTGTTTAGCCCCCTCTCTGTACTTTGTGGAACCTACCTTTGGTTCTGAAAGTGTTGATAGCTCACTCTTATGAGCCCTTGGAGTCTGTGGGTTCTAAATGTTTGACTCTCAAAGCAGTCTTCCTTGTGGCAATCACTTCAGAAAGGAACATCGGGGAATTGGATGTGTTGTTGGTTTCAGAGCCCTTTCTATTCATTGATGAGTATGGGGTGGTGCTCAAATGGGATCCTTCTTTTGTTTCAAAGGTAACTTCTCAATTTCACAAAGACCATGACATTATTCTCCCTTCTTTTTCAAATGAGATAGATTATCTTTCAGGTTCTCAGTGGCATTTATTGGATGTGAAGAAAGCTCTGTTGGTTTGTGTGGAAAAATGTAACATCTTTGTGTCCTTCAGGGCATCTAACAAAGGGGAAAAAGCTTCTTTGTTGTCCATCAATCGAAGGCTTAAACAAGCTATTTCTTTGGCTTATTCTTTAACAGGCACTTCCCCTCTGGCAGGAATTCAAGGTCATTCAACCAGGGGAATTCCCGCTACTTGGGCGGAGCTCAAGGGAGTGTCTAATGCCAAGATTTAGTTGCATGACAGTACTAACTTTGGAATGGGGAACAGAGTTTGGTTGTCTCATAAGCCAGTTGTGTTGTTCTTTATCAAAACACTATTTGGTGTTTCAGTCGATGGTGGTTTCATTTGATTTCTTTTCTGGGCCTGTTTTCCTATATAGGCCAATCTAGATGGCTTCAATATTCCTTATTAGTGAGGAAGGGGTCGAGGAAAAGGCGGATCTGGGCATAATGCCTCATTACTTACTGGTAATCTTCATTACCCCTGGTCCTGTAGTCTTAGTCCCATTTATCATGCCCCTCCCTCCCTCTCTGACTTTCAGCCTTCATGGAGGCTTGGTAATTCTGGAGGAAGGCTGGTTAAGTATAGCTTTTTTTTGGCTCCCTCCTAGGAGGAATGTGCATCCTAGGTCTGGGCGGAGGTTATAGAGTTTCACTCCCCTGAATTCCACGGAGTAACCAAAAAACTCCACCGAATTCCGTGGAGTTCAGTGAGCGGACAGAGAATTGCATTTTCTCTTCAATACACTAGCAGCAAGGGGTAATTGGGCATTTTTTTCTTTCAGCTTCAATGCAATACCAGTGTCGCATTGAACAATGAGAACTGCGTAGCCACGATAAATCATTATCAGCATCACCATGATGATCGTGTGCACAGTGCCAGCAGTACACAATGCAGTCACAAAAGGCAGCCCAAGAATGGATGAAGTAACAGCGCCACCCCCTACCTTTTGACTTCTAGGTCTGACTTCCCTTGAATAAGATTGGCTGGTTTATTAAAGTGAAGGACTTGAACAACGTGGTGGGAGTGTGGGGGAGTTCACTTTGAATATCTCATCAACCATGTATATAGCGCGTGCCGCAAAACAAGAGTGTGCCTCAGCCCTTTATTAATGTTATAACTTATTAACACCATGCAATGTAACATTTATCAGCATAAACAGGATGAAATGCCCTGTTAGAGGTTTAAACTTGTGACTTGATGCTTAAATGCTCATTTCTCTAAAGGGTGACAGACTGCCAGTTGATTCTCTGACTTGTCACACTGTTTGTGAGTACACTGGAGCACAGGTGACAACTCGCTGCTACATGCACAATAGCGTGAAGACAGTCTAGACTAGATAGATGAACATAATGGTACATGGAATTAGGGGAGTCTCCAGGAGGTCCACATATAAACAGTGTTATGTTACTGGGTGTCTTTATAGCGGAGCACTTGGCAATTACTTAGCCTCTTGGCGCTGTGTGTAGTCTGTGGTTTCAGTTCATCCAGTAGAGGCTCTCTCTTCATAGGAGCCTTGCAGTCTCATTCTCCAATGGTGAATCAATGAAGATGGATCAGAAGGTGTAAGTGAACACCTTCTGCATGAACAGCATGAATGTTGAGTGTGTAGTGGCTGGCTCTGGGTGCTATTATGCAGGGGTTCCAATCTGGTGCAAAGTTGAGATGGGACTGGGAGTCATGTGCTGCAGTGATATGGTGCCTTATATGGGACATATTCAGAGGAAGACCAATGACAGCCAGAGATCATGCTATCAGGATGAAGGGGGCACACAAGAAAGACACAGAAGAACAATAGTGAAAGCACAAGGATTAGGCTGGAGACGATGAGGGTATATATAAAGAGTGGACAAAGGAAGGACCAGTAATTAATTAATGTCTGTGTTTGGAGTTGTCATTGCATGGATAAATTCTGTTAACTGTGCACTCAAACACAGCTCAAATGCTGCTTGAATGTTGTTAGCTGTGCACTCAAACATAACTCAAATCACTGGACCATCCAGAAGGTCTCATTGCACCTCTTCTGCAGTCAGGAAGGCAGAGAGATTACTACTTCTTTTATCAGCATTCAATAGAAGCCCCATGTCCTAAGCTAGAATTACGACATGGCTTCTCTGTCTTTTATTCTTCTGAAGGTGATACGACCCGGAGGTGACTCTCTGCCTTTAATGCCTCCAGACACAGGTAGTCAGAACCACAGGGTGTCTCTGCCTCTCATGCTTCCAGAGGTGATCAAACCGGGCAGCAGGGTGCATCTTCCTCTAATGCTTCCAGAGATACTCAGATCCGGCAGGGTGTCTCTGCCTCTCATGCTTCCAGAGGTAATCAGGCTCCAGCCCCCTCTGGATTGACAACTTTGATAATCAGAGATCTGTCAGTTAACCTCGCTCTCTGGAGAGGGTGATGGATTCACTGAAAGTTCACAAAAAGGTGTCACCAATGGCGGTGTCTGAACTGCAGCACTGGACCATTCTTTGTAGGCTGTAAATCATGTTAAGAGCTGCTAAATACATTCCCGCTACATCATGGCGTGGTAACTGAATGAAGAGACACCAGATGAAAAGGATATGAGCCAGCATGCCACATCCTCACAAGATAATTCCATAAAACTATTGCCATCTCCAGCCCACCACGACACACATGTGCCGGATAATGAAATAGCTTGCATGCATAATATGTCCCGCAACTGCCTCACCAACAAGCAGCCTTAGCACTCCTGGGAGGCAAGCTGGCAGGGTGGGAGTAGGGGAGAGAGGACCAGCTATTGAACAATAGAAAAGGGGGAAGCATGCACTGCTTTATTAACTTAGGAGAAAGGATGAGCAAGGCAGGCACCACCCATAAGGAGCACACATGCTGGACAGGGAAGGGCATGTGCGGAGGGGTGGTGCCCCCGTGCCATGGGGCCACCAGGCACTAGCTAGGGAAAAAAACAGGCCAATGTCTTTTTATCAGCATTAATGTAGCACAAACACTAGGTGGTGCTGGATAGGGTATGAAACGTGCGGTAAGAGAGCAGCAGGCAAGGCTGGTGGATGTGGAAGGGCAAGAGCAAGATCAAGGCCTGGGCTGCACCGCAAAGAGGCCCGCAAGGGCAAAACGAGGGGGTGCATGCTGTAAACAGATCGTGCTATCAAACACGCACCTGCTTTGCTGCCAAAATGTAAGCATGTTAATTTCTGAATGTACCATTCCGCAGAACTAATGACAGAGGGAGTTTCTTGCTAATTTGCACAATTTCAGAGGTGGGCACCGGTTAAACTCCGCCAAGCGGAACGCAGAACAGCAAACATTGAGGAAATCCCACCAGCATAGCGGAGTTATGGTGGCAAAGTTAGACACCATCCTACAAGCCATTGCAGAAACCAGGTCTAGCCTTGGGTGCAGAGTTTACGCCGTGGCACTTGAGATGGGGCTCCTGCAGGAGGATCAACGCAAACCCTTAGAGAGAGTAAAATTATATGAGACTGCTAGCCATGAGTTACAACCCTTCACCAAAGCTCTCAGCAACCAGGTTGAGAAACTTACAACTATGGTGCAATGCTTGGAAAGGAAGCTGGATGACATGGCAAGTATTGAATTTATTGGTGGAGTGGACCAACGGTAATAATCCCAATATCTACTTTGAAAACTGGCTCTCCACAGGTATCTCAATGGGAGACCTTTAGCCACATGTTGTCCACAGAGTGCCATCCTGGAGGCCTCCACCTGGCAGTCCATTGAGGCTTGGTGTGGCCAGAATACTGATTTACAGAGGCAAACACAAATTTCTCCAAGCTACCAGGAGAATGGAATGCATCACCTTCGAAAATGCACAGATGCTAATCTTCCCAGATGACACCATTGCCGTGCATTAGAAAGGGGCATTTTTCATGGGAGTAAAACGCAATTCGCGTGAGGCAGGCCTTAAGTAATCACTGTTGTTCACCGCAAGGCTGAAGGTGATCGCCAATGAGAAATCTTCTTCTTCATGGAGCCTGGCGATGCATGGGACTGGTTCAAAAGTCAGAGACATGAATCGTCAGAATCAAATGGCTCAGAAACCTCCAAGTAGCGAAACGTGAGCCATGCAATGGATCCCTTACAACCTTAGAAACAACTAACGCAGATGTGTGCCAAAAAAAAGTGGAGGAGGAGCAAGATGGCGGCTGACACCGCCACGGAGCACACCGCATGAGGAAAGCCTCTCCACACTCGGCGGCGTATTGAACTGTGTTTAACCCGGAGTGGGGGAAATAGCTGCGGAGCAATGGATTAAAAACTGACTTCTTTACTTATCTGCTCCAAAAGCTCCGAAAGCTGACTTGACCGCAATATTCCGGGAACAGAGAAACCTTGAGGACTCGAGGACGTATGTAAGTGATTGGCGCTGCTAGAGGCAGACATGGGCTGCTGGCCTTCAGGCTGCTACGCTGGCTGTCTGGCTGCCGCTCGACACACAACTGGCCAGGGCTGCCTTTCGGCTTTCCAACAACGCTGCTTATGAAGTGGGACATGGCTCCTCCAAAGAATCCTCTGAGGGGAACTCGGGCTGGCCTTGCCCTTGCCAATACCAAAACAGGAGGGGATACAAGTGAGGCTGCTGCTGCTGGAAGTAAGGCTGGAGGCTTAGCTGTTGGTAAGCCAATACTGCGTCTATTACTAACAGGCAAAGCTGCTGAGCTGCTTGCAACCGGGTCGGTGAGTCAGATGGATAATAGCAACAAACTATCCGAGACATTGTTGGAGGCTATACCAATGTGTCAGAGTGTGATTAAAAATGTCTCACAGCAGGGATACAATGTAGCATGGAGACTGGTGCTGGGACTAAAAACGGGACACAAAGAGAAGCAGAGACTGATCTGTCTATAGAGGGTAGCCAGGCTACTCCGACGTCAGTGAGCTCGCCGAACATGGGTAATTTAATGAGTCAGTCCGTAATGGAGTTGAGAGGCGGAAATTCTGAGAACAATAATAAAATAAATAAATGCCGGCATTTGTAAAGCGCACAGCTACCTCCAACGGAAGTGTCCCGGCGCTGTCCGTATACCGCTTAGGAACCCTTCCTAGCTTTTTTCCTGTGAAATGTCCACTCCTGGGCACCCCCAAGGTGAAGCCAGGCATCCCAGCGCTGTTGGGGCCGTTGTGGAGATTAAGCAAGCTATTGCCCAGAGTTGCAGAGTGGGACATGATTAGAATAGGCACCGAGGCGAGAATTATCAGGTCCGAGGAAATTGAGCCCAAGACCCACCGAGGCGGGTATTGAACCCTGGTCCCGGACCAGACCTCTGCATCAGGGTTTGCCGCTCTAACCATTTGAGCCACACTTCTCCACTATACCAACAATCTGGGGCTTGCAACTAGTAACGTAATTAATAATGATGGTGTTGACAGTGGAGAGACACATGATAATGCCTTAGAGGAATGGGAAGAGCTGGCATCTTATAGCGATGATACTTTAGCAGCTACAGCAGCTTCAACAGTGGGAGTAGGAGCTGGTGACAGATTTATTAAGACTCCTCCTGGGAAGAAAACTAAGGTTAAAGTAAAAAATAAGAAGACACCCCAGAGGCAGGACAATTTACAGCAGAGCTTATCTCAAAATAACATGTATGGGAAATGTAACTCAGAAAATAGTTCTCTCCGCAAATGGGTTTAAGCAAAGGGAGGAGTGAAAAGTATGGTCTCCCGGATTACTGGCAATAGTCCTAATGAAGATAATACAGTAAGCAATACGGCAAACAATAATCTAGTTGGAAAACGAGTGGAGAAAGGGGACTGCTCCACTGAAAAACGAATGGAGACGGGTGCCAGTACTCAATTAGCATCTATCACAGCAGCAGTCACAGTAGCATCGCTTCCAGAAGAAACAACTCAGCAGATTTCAACCCGACACTTGCCTCGATAATGCAGTTCTTGAGAGATTAACAAACTGAAGCTCAAGATCACTATATACAGGCGAAATCAGATACAGATAAGGTGTCACAACTGCTGCAGGAGATGTCAGTAAAAGTTTATGGTCTTTCTAATGACGTATCGGATTTACAACAGAGAGTTGGAGAGACGGAACAAACTGTTAGTCTCACAGACACTACGGTACGGAAACAGGCCACCCAAATTTCAACCCTTCAGCTTAAGCTTCAGGATTTAGAAAACCACCAACGCCACCACAATCTGTGCATATTTGGTATTCCTGAAGGAGTGGAAGGGGCGGACCACAGGGCTTACCTTGTACAGCTTTTCCAGTGGGCTTTCCCTGAACTATCTGACTGGGACTGGGATTCTCAGCTGCGGAGAGTACATAGGCTCCCAACTGTTAAACGTAACCAGGAAAACAGAAACCCTCGTCTGTTCATATCCTTTTTCGGGAACTTTTTATTAAGGCAGACAGTTGCTCTTAAAGCTCGACCCAATACACCGGTTACTGTGGAATCTGTTACTTTTTTTGTTAGATCAGATCTCTGTAAAATCACTATGGACAGGCGTTTACAGCTCCGTCAGTCAATCGATCGACCCGCTTAAAGTTCTTGGGGCCCAAGTGTTTCTACAAGAACCGGCACGCCTGAAGGTCTTTGAAAATGGACGGTCTTAATTTTTTAATGGTGATCATGATGTTAAGTTGGCTGTTTTTAAATGGCAAATGGAAGCTGCTCAGATTTCTGATTTTTTTTTAAAATGATATATACTTCTTAATAGTAATATGGTAGCTAGTTTTTGGATTAGGGTAAATGATATTGCTCATCTTATGTTTCCTCTTTTCATTTGGGGTGCGTTCGGGTGTGGTGAGGCTAACTTTGCAGGGGTGGCTCTGGAGTGCTCCCCATTCTGCGACAGCTGATTAAAAGGAGGATTCCTCATTCAAGTAACAGGGAGGGGGTGGGGTTTTCCAGGGCCTCTCGGGTCAGAGGGAGGACTGGATGTGGTATGGGGGCGGGTGTGCAAAAATTAAAAAAGGACAATACTAAGGTGAAATGTAGTTATTACAAGAGATCACTAATGAGTCATCAGGTTTTGTTTTGTTTTAAATTTTACTTTAGGTTAATATTTCTTGAAGGGGAATATTGATAAGGAAATGTAATTCAGTATGGCTAAGATAAAATGTATGGTATGGAATGTGTCCAGACTTAATAGTGCTAATAAACGACAATTGCTGCAGGAAGAGTTAAAATTGCATCAACCGCATTTGGTTTTTATAACTGAAACTCATTTGACCTATAAAGACCATCATTTGTTTAAACATCTGGGATATGAAACAATTGTCTGTACTTCCCAAACAATAGCTATGAAAGGGACTGCTATATTAAGAGATAAAAGTTTTTTTGGTAAAATAACCAAGACAATGGCTGAGTCAAAAGGTCATTGGGCATTAGCTCAAATAGAAATTTGCGGCAAGAAATATGTATTTGGCTCAATATATGGACCAAATATTGACGACCCTGCTATATTTGATTTCCCTAATTTAGACTTGTTGAATTGGGATGGGGAACGTCTGATAATGGGTATTTTAACTGTGTCATTGATTACAACATCGGTTCTACTAAAAGAGGGGGTACAAGTAGCATGCGAAAAGTCAGGGCAGCTATGCTTGAAATGGCCCGATTACAATCTTTGCAGGATGCTTGGTGGCAGATATATCCAATTATTCCAGGTTATACTTATTACTCCGCCCGCTTAAATCTTATTTAAGAATTGATATGGCCTGGGTTTCTGATAGTCTGGTGTTAGGACTAGACATTGCAATATGTCCTCGAATGACACCAGACCATAACCCTATTCTGCTATCTTTTATAGTTCTCCTTGAAACTAAAAATGTAAGACCATTTTCTATTCCTGGATATTTGCTTACTGATGGGGAATATGTATCAAGCATGAGGCAACAACTTGAGATATTTTTTTTAGGAAAATGCAGGGACAGCTTTCCCTTGATCGTTAGAGGAATGATCCAACAGTACATTTGGCATCAGAATAAGCAAAGGAAAAGCAATATAGAGAAACTGATCATGGTCTTAAAAAATAGGGGAAAACAACACGTCGAGGCGGTAATACGAGGTCAACTAGACCAGGATCAGCTTTTTCTTCTTTTATTAGATGAAAAAAATGTTTAGGGGGAAAATAGCTGAGAGGTATAATAAACACCGTCAGGAGCAGTATGAATATGGTGAACATATTGATGAAGTGTTAGGTTTTCAATCCGCAGAAGCTAAGGCCCAAACTAAAATTAAGGCTATTATAAGTGCATATGGTACTTCACATAATCATACCTCAGCCATTTTGGAGCAGTTCTCACTTTTTTACCAGAAACTTTACTCGCCTTCTGCTATAGCTGATAAGGGGGACATTACACAATATATTGTAGAAAGTAATCTACCAGTTCTGAGCGCTGATGAGGTAGCATCATTAGATAATACTATTTTGTTGGAAGAAATAGGAACAGCTATTTCTGCACCACCTTCAGGCAAAGCTGCAGGGGTAGATTTACTACCAATTGAATTTTACAAGGTCTTCAAAAGCACTTTGCTTGTACCACTTAGTGCAGTTATTCAATATATTGGTATAGATAGCAAGATGCCGGAGTCATGGAATATGACCCAGGTTGTTTTTTTTCTTAAAAAGGGTAAAATACCTACTGATTGTGGATCATACCGACCCATCTCCCTCATAAATATAGACTCAAAGAGTTTTGGGGAAAATCCTCGCAAATCGTCTTGCCCCAATGATGTCAGGCTTGGTGTCCGATATCCAACATGGGTTTATACCTGTCAGAGATACTACATCTTATATCAAAATGGCGATTGGGGCATTCGATTATGGGAAGAAAGAGGGAGTGGGTCTGGGTATGATTCTTTTAGACGCTGAAAAAGCTTTTGACAAGGTCGGGTGGGAATTTTTATGGGCTACATTGAGTGCATTCAGCCTTAGGAGGCAGTTCAGACAGTGGGTGCATGCTTTATATTATAAATCCACAGCTAAGCTCTCATACTCTGGATCATATTCAGCGTCATTTGACATTTTGTGCGGGACAAGGCAGGGCTGACCTCTTTCCCCATTGCTATTCGCTCTTTATATAGAGCCGTTTATACATACCCTACAAGCTGACAAACATAGCAAACCATTAAGGAGTACTTCTAGCAGTCTGAAGATAACCGTATACGCGGATGATTTGGCAATTTTTTCTACTAATCCTGTAGAAGCTGTTCCAGTTATTGAGAGGGCTGCAATAAAATTTGGATTAACTTCGGGATATAAACTAAACATTGATAAAACTCAGGTGCTTATTAATTTTAAACCCAGCTCTCCAATTTTGAGGAGTTGTACTACTACAGCTACGTATTTGGGGGTCAAGGTTTCTGCTAAAGTAGGCCAAATAAGTTCTTTAAACTATACTCCTTTATTAGCCGAAACTATTAAAATTCTAAAAAAAATGGCATGAACTCCCTAAAGGGCTTTGGGAGATGCAATTTAGTGAAGATGAAAATACTCCCCAAACTCCTATATTTGTTTAGATCTATTCCCTTACGTCTTCCTAATATATATATTTTTTAATTAGATGGAGTCCTGAGTAGTTTTATCTGGGAGTTTAAGAAGGCTCGGCGGGCTTTTGACTTACTTAAATCACCCTATAAACAAGGTGGCCTTGGTTTATCAGACTTTAGATTTTATTTTTGGGTAGTGTTCGTCGGGCGCTTCCGTAGTCTTCTGGGGATCGATCAGAAAGACTCTCTATATAGACTGATCTTGTTTGAGGATAGTTTATTTCTTCTATATCACATCAACGATCCAAACTATTTGAAACGTGTGAAATTTAAGACAGTTAGAGACAGTGTTTTTATATGGCGGGCTATGGCTGCCAAAAGTAATCTGTCGTTAATCCACACCAAGTGCCCACTCTGGGGAAACCCAGTGCTTCCTGAAAGTTTTCAAGATTATAGAGGCAGATCGTGGTCTAAGTGTGGGATGCTATGTTTGGGCGATCTGTACGAGGCAAGAGGAATTAAATCATTTGAAGTTTTACAACTTCAATATAAATTGCCTACTAACCTCCTGTTCAACTACTTACAGGTAAGGGATTATTTACAGAAGAATGTGGACTCAAATATGATTACTCAATCTCATAGGTAACATGTATAAATTGCTGACTAGCTTCAAAGCAGATGGGTGCGTAAAATTAGCAGTACAATGGAGCCAAACATTGAATTTGGCGATAACACCTGGTATGACCACTCAGCTTTGGGCAATATTGGTGACTCAGTCCACTCTGTGAGTCTGCAATTATAACTATTTCGTACAATCGGTATGTTGTATTATACACATGAAAGGGTTAATAAATGGGCAGGAGGTAATAGTGGTGGGGAAAAGACTAAATCCCCTAAATGTGGGACTGAGGCTTCAAATCTTATTCATATGTTCATAGAATGTTCAAAATTGCAATCTTATTGGCAGAAGATCAGTCAAGTGTTTTATAGTAAACTTGGAGTGGGACCTACATTTACGGCTTTAGAAATTATGTTAGGTTATAAGGTAGATAAATCAGCTTAGAGACGGTCTTTTTCAATCATGATGGTAACAGCTCAGTTGGTTATCGCTCGGATGTGGGTCTCCACGCTGCCGCCAACTATCTGTGACTGATGGTCTATTATTAAAGGAACTTACGACATGGAATTCACCCTGGCCAAGGCTAGGGGTATAGGCTCTATGGTTAAGAATGAAAACATTTGGGGTCCTATGGATCTTGCGATATAGTCTACCCTAGATAAAGAAACTTATTTTTATTATTTAAATATTGGAATATCCCAGATCAGATACACCAGTCGATGATTATGATTATTTTTAAATACTTGGATATGTTTAATGTATTCTTATGATGACTATTTGTATGTATCTTGATTTATGTTATGTATCTTGATTTATGTTATAATCTGATGTATATTACCCTTATGTGATGTCGATAAAAAAATTTTTTTTAAATGAAACAATTAACACGCCATTGCAGGTGCAGGTTCAGCCCGTAAGATACTCAGCTCTTGCCATGGCGGATCCAGCTTTGACTGGGTCAGCAGAGAGCACAGATGATGCTTTCTCAGACAGGGGGTCAGATGACTCCCAGGTCAGCATGTCCTCAATCCTGACCCCCACCGTCTTGCCCCAGACAGTTGATGAAAAGCTGTGGCCACTTCCTGTGTCAATCAGGGGGCCTCCTGGACTTTGTGGCATCGCCTGGTGTGGCCGGCCTCAATGTCACTCCCACACATGCATGATGGACCACCTCTAGTTAGGATGTTCCGGACATTAACTACATATGTGATGCCCCCTCTCTGTGTGGCTCCACTTACCCGCACACACTAACATGGCTCTTTTCATCAGACCTTTCCGGCCCCATGATGATACACCTGAAGCATTGTTGTTATTTTAAGAAACTGTTTGTTCTAATTGTTTGGGCATCCATATGTTGCTCTGACGCTCTTGGGGTTTGGGAGTTGGGATATTTCAGTTGCTGAGCCTTTCAAGTCTTGTGATGTTTGGGATGTCTCAGGAGGGTATGGGCCATGCACTATTGATAGTTCTTCCCCTATTGCCCCCCTGACATTCCCAATGGCTGCATTATGTCACTTCATACAATGGGTAGATTAACACTACGGACATGGAATGTCCATGGTATGAACACAGCAAGGTAACAGTTCTCAGTTTACCAGTATTTGGAGTGGTGGGTTGCTTATAATGTATTCTTGCAAGAAACTCACCTTCCCGGGGGGGAGGACATGACACTCCAAACGTTTTAGAAGTATGGAGCTTATGTGCAGAGAGCGCTCTTATGGATCCAACTTGGGGTCTCATTCTGCCTCTTCGCAAAGCAGATGCTCCCATAGAGACGCTATGTTCTGGTGGAGGGACTGTTGGACAAAACAGCAATGCTGTTGGTTAGCTTGTATTCACTTAATACTGGTAAAGTTCAATTCTTAGCCACAACATTGGCCCAGCTAGAGCAATGATATCACTTACCCTGGATACTGGGGGCATATTTTAATTGTGTTCCAGACACCATGCTGGATCACTCGCGCCCCACTCCCGTGGGGTCTTCCAGGGCTTACCTGTAACAGTGGGTTGCCCAGTGGTCACTGGTCAACACCTGGAAAGTGATGCACCCTGAGGTTAGAGAACACTCCTTTTATTACCCTCTCCATGACCTCCACGTTCGTCTTGACCGTTTCTCTGTTACCCAACCATACAATTGATGATATTAGACTCTTAGTATTTGGGTAAAACCCATTCATACGACAATTACTTTGAATCCTTGAAAAGACCCTTTCGCATTGGCCCTACTCTGCCTCCCTGGTTCTGGGTCTTGAAAAAGCTTTTGTTATGCTAAATTGGGGCTATATATCTGTGTTACCATGTCGAAAGGGCATTGGGAACAAGATCACATGCCTGACTAACCTGCAATAATCAGAGCTGGTGGCAAGGGTTAAAGTTGTCCGGATGATATCCACCCTTTTCCCAGTAGGCTAGAAAACACGTCAGGGTTACTGACAATCACCACTCTTTTTTGCCCTGGCCATGAAAGCTTTGACACAACACCTGCACCACTACTTCAGGGTTTGGGGTATACCCCTATGGGGCAAAACTCATGTAGTGGTATTATACGCCGATGATGTGCTTTTATATAGCCAGGATGTCCATAACCTCGTGGATGATGTCACACGTGAACTGGGAGCTTTCAACACCCCGTCAGGTCTATGTCTCAACTGGTCTAAAACATGCTTGTTTAGAGAAAGAGTCCCCTGGCAACCTCATTTATAAAGTCAATCTCTTCTCAATCAATCACTCTAATACATGTGTGGGCAATACGAGAAAAAAGGATCAACCTTATGGTGAAGTATCTTTTTAGTATTAGTGGACACTGATATATTTATTGTTAAATTGTCTCCAAAGTTAAATATCACTCATAGTTTATTCCTAGTTCATTTTACTTCTACATATGAATCGAGATCCCTTGAACAACAAGCAGGCCATGTTTCTCCCCAGCACACCATTGCCTTGGGCCACCAATGCCCTACTCTGAGTGGTGCTCACCAGCTACCAGTGAGCTTTGTGTGCTTCTCCAGATTTGGTGCCCTGTATGCCAGAAATCCCCCTACAGTTGAAGCCAGACTTCCAGATAATGATGGGCTGGGAGGGAACGTAGTTGTGTGAGTCACTGGGATTTTTTGCAGTGGGTGACCTATTCCAAGAAGGCAACCTGATCCAGTTTGATCTATTGTTGGAGAAGACAGGCCTCTGGGCAGTACAGTTCTTAGCACAATGACGTGTGGTCTTCACACTGGACCACCTCTGGGGCTTCACAACAATAGAACCTCTTGCACACCCACTAACCCAAGTGCTCTACACGTTAGGCTCAGGGTAAAGACTCATATCCTGAATTGCAAATGCTAATCCTGACAAGACTACTGACTCCCTTGTTGGCTTCCGTTGGCAGTGGGAGCAAGAATAAACAGCCCCTGATTAATAAAGACTGGCAAAGAACACTGATATACCCATGTAAATTCTCTTCCCCTGCCCATTCTAGTATATACAGAATCACATTCTTCATAGGGTCTATCTGACCTCACCTTGACCCCACAGACTACACCCCACAGGTGATACCTGCATCCCCTCACTACCAAACTCCATAAGCTGTTCTCCTACACATATTCTGGAGTTGTCTACTTTCTAAAGACTTTTGCGATGCTGGAGTTTCTGTGAATTAAGATGATTACAGTTACACTTCATGTACATATGAGATGAATCATATGAAGAATGAAATTGATTGAAATTATACCATCGAAATATATGATGAATAAATTAGTTTTGAAAATCACCAAGTAAATTATAATTTTGTAGAAGCTACACGTTCCCAAGGAGTGCTAATTGAGAACGTACTTCCCTTGTTGGAGGACGCTTTCGAAAATTTACAGTACACACCTCAGGATCAGGAGGTGATAATCAACAGCACCCAAGAAGGAGTACTATCTTACAATTACTAAACTTTTTTGAATGAGGAGGGCGACCGCAATCTAGTTTGTTTAAAGTAATTCTTTGCTGATCAAATCAGCCTGCACCCAATTGGTTGAAAATGTCATATGAAGGTATTGCGAACTTAACTGCAAATAAAGCTGACACATTTGGCTTTTCATTGGAAGGCACATATAGAATTTACTCTTTAATCCAAGAACCTGGATGCATTACCTCAAGTACAGGATCAGTACAGTCCAAAATCAAGCAATTACTATTTGCAGCGAAAAGAGAAATTAATCAACAACTCCATGCCAGTACTCTATTATGATACCACAAAGTTCAACAGATACCAAGGGGTTTACGTATACCACTTAAGTCTCCCTTGTGCAAAAATAATACACAATTTACCGAATACTGGGATGCTATTTTAAACAAATGCTCACTTGATTTAATTCTTTTAATTGTGGAGGAATTGTCAAAATTATTGGAGGAAATCAATAAAGAGGTGATACAACTCAAACAAGAATTGAGTGAAAAAATGACCAGCAACAAATGGATTAAAAACACTTGAGGATATACATTCTCAGCTTGAGAAATATGCTAAAGAAATAAATGGAAGAAAATTGTGGAAATTTAATCGAGATACTGTGGACTATAAATTGGGAGAGGTCTACAGTTGGGCCAAGGTTTATGCCTCCCGGAGACAACAAAGACCCTTTGCTAATAGATCCACAGAGGGAGGAACATCCTCATCAGATGAGTCACAACAGAGAGGATTACCATCCAGAAATAGTAACCTTAACAAAGAAAGCAGACCTTCCACCTCGAGTGCAGCAAACACAGAAACCAGGATATACTTGCCGAACCAGGAGGGCAAAGTTCAATGGAAAAAGACATACCAGTGGCCAAAACCACCAGGAGCCAGAGAGTTTAGTCATCAACATTAAAAACCTGAGCTATCTCCTTTTCAAATCCAAACCCTACAAAAAGCCATGTCTTTCGTTTCCACCTATGAATCAAATGAACTGGAATCTCAAATTTGTTGGTTTAAATTTATGAGATTTATGAGAATTTTGCAGTTGAAGCATTTCTTCAGGAATATCATTGAACCTAAACCAAGAGAAGAAAAAGGAACTTTGCTAGACCTCAAACCCAAAAGTACATTTATGGCAACTTTGAGTCATAAAGTATTAGATTTATTTGAGACAGTAGTACAAAGAGAATTGCATGACATATTTAGAGAAAAAGAACGGAGAAGACCAAATTTAACGACACAGGAATGCAATACCATCTCACAATTGGCTGCTAACGACAAAATCATTTGTTGCAAGGCGGACAAAGGAGGAGCCTTGGGTATTTTAGATACATATTTTTACCTCCATAACGAGGAATAACATGTTACAGACAACACCATCTACATGGAACTGAGCTCAAACCAGACTAAAGCAGGGTATTGAATAGTAATATTGACACAGCGTTGAACATGGGAACCATCAATGAACAGGATAAAAAGTTTTTAAAATCAAGCACACCTTATCTATACATGATTCCCAAAATTCATAAAAGTCTAGAACAACCACCCTTCAGACCCATCGTCAGTACCCAGAATTCAATACATGAAGCCATAGGCAAATACATTGACCGACACCTACAACCCCGTGCTCAGAAAATGTCAGCATATTTGAAAGATACTACAGAATTTTTAGTCAAAATCAACAACATTAAGATTGATGAGAACATTCAACCGATACTGTGCACTATTGACGTGAAGTCGTTGTATACCTCCATTCCCCATGATTTTGGGCTTCAGGCAATGGAATCCTTCCTTATTGACAGTGACAAAAGAGAGATCTCTAAGTATTCTGGTTAGAACTAATGCATTTTACGATGTATCACAGCTATTTTACATGGCATGAGAGATATTAATCCCAACTGTAAGGGATGTCCATGGGAAATTGCGAAGCTACTGGGTATGCAAATCTTTTTATGCACTGGTTCGAATTGGATCACATTTTATCTAATACTATCTGGTAGGACAACCTGATTACCTATTACAGGTATATCAATGACTTTTTTCTAATTTGGAAAGGAGCACAAAGTAACATATTGTAGGTCAAAAGTCAGATGAATACAATTGATGAAAGAATCCAATTCACATACACCATTAGCATGGAAAGAATTTCCTTACTATATGTTAATATTATGCTACAAGATCAAAAATTGATCACCTCAGTGTTAACCAAGCCCACAGACCGTTAAACCTATTGCATTTTTTCAGTTTTCACCAAACAAGTCTGAAAAAACATCTCCCTTACTCGCAAATTCTTAGAGTGAAACACATCTCTTCACTGAGGAAATATACAGTGAGAACAGCAAAAAAATCATACTCAAATTCAAACAAAGAGCATATCCAGTACCTATCCTAGAGTAAGCGGAGGACAGAGTTAAACAGAAAGGGCACAGTTACTCAAACCCAAAATCCAAATTGCCACTAAGGAGGAGAGAATGTGTTTGTGTCAAAATTTTCCACAAAGAGCACTAAAATCAAACAAGTTAGTCGTAAATATTGGCTATTACTCCAAGCTGAAACAAATTTCAGGAGAATATTTCAACAACTTCCCATTTTTGCTTACCAACGCACTATTATTTGAAACACTTGCTCAATAATAATACCAACACATTCGACCAAAAGCATACAGGCACTGTTCCGGGTCACAATTGTGGAAATTGTAACAACATCATAAGAGGCACTACCGTCATGTATCCCACTCAAGGCACTCGAATTAAATTGAGGGTGACAGCAACCTGCGGCACCAGTAATGTTGTGTACCTTTTAAAGTGTCTGTGTGGACTACCTTACATAGGAAAGACTGAATGCAAAATTAAAACACTCCTGATTGAACACGAAGTAACATACGCACGCGATTTTTTTTGTTGCCAGAATTAGCGCTCCTGAGGCGGAAGCCGGGAGCTAGGGCACTTATTCTGAATTGTAGCTCCAGCTTTTTTAATATCGCCGCACTTTAAAAAATCACGTATTTTTTTTCTCTGTGCAACTGCTACACTCTTACTCGACTGCATTTATACCTTCTTGGTTGCTCTCCCCTCTTGGGACCTCTGCTATCATTTCTGAGCCGATTTAGGGCTCGATAGGCTGACGGTCCTCTCCCCCCCCAGGTGCAGACATCGGGCGCCATCTTGTGTGAGGAGCAGGGCAGCGCTCTAGTGCTACGGCCGATTTGGGGCTCTCGCACTATAAAATGAACGGCATTCCCCGTCCGCGCAGCAGGCGGGCGCACCAATGGCGCGCCGGAGGAGCGCCAGAGGCAAGCCCGTATGTGCCTGTCTGTGCCGAGCTGTGCCTTGGGCCAGAACTTATGCCCGTTTCTGCTGACGTTCATATCTGTTACTCACGGAAGGATCTTCTCCTACTGAGACCCCCCAAGAATACACTCTGTCACTATGTGCATAAGCAGGAAGACACATATACTCATTGTGGTCTCTGTAGCCCACATTCTTGGGGATTAAATCATAGTCCTCCAGCTCCCACTCATTTGCGCATGGCCCTATTGAACTGTAGGTCCCTCCACAAGCACTCTCTGGAGATCAATTTTATGCTACAGGACCACGACTTAGATATCTTGTTCCTTACGGAAACGTGGTTAACCTCTAACTCAGAGGCTGACATTGTCCGTGCACTCCCCCCCGGGGTTTTTAATTCATTCTCAGACCAGGCCCTCTGGTAGAGGGGGCGGCCTGGCCATACTGTACAGAGATTATTTCGTCTGTAGAGTGAAGAATGGCAGCATCGCGGAGTCTGAAAGCTGGCACTTCTACTTTCAATTATCTTCTACCACCTCTTTTATAGGCCTCTTAGTGTATCGCCCTCCAGGGAATTCCAGCCACTTTGTTAACTCTCTCCTGGAAACAGTTACTGTCCTGGCGTCCTCCGCCCCCAATTTTACCATTCTAGGGGATCTCAATCTCCACTTTACTGACCCCCTAGACATAGTGGCGGAGGACCTCCAACTCGATTTTAGATCATACGAGCTTCAATTAGTTAATACGGGTGCCACACATAATAAAGGCCACCTCCTTGACCCGGTTTTTACCAATATTCGGTCATTTCAGGCTAGCCCCCCCTTCCCCCTCCCCTGGTCAGATCATTTTTTGGTCCCTTTCTCCTGGCAGGGCGAGTTCGAAATACCACAAACCCCTAGTACTTGCACTTTTGAGAGGGCTTGGTCTAAGCTCTCCGTCAAAAATTGGACTCGCAGACTTGAACATTCCATCCATCCACATGACCCGGACCCCGTGGTAGCTGATACCAACCTTAAAAACTGGCTCACGAGCTCACTGGACCTAGTCTTGCCAAAAGAAATAAGACTGGGAAAAAAGATTGGGAGAGTAGGCTCTGCCCCCTGGTATACTCCCGAGCTCAGAATCTTAAGGAAAGGCTGTAAGAAGCTCGAGCGCACCTGGAGGAAAGACTGGAACAATGCAAATAAAGATACATGCCATGCCGCTATTAGAGCGTATAAAGTCGCCCTCAGAAACGCCAAGACAGTATTCTTTGACAAAAGAATTAAAAGTTCTTCTAATTCTACCAGAGAAACCTATCAGATTGTCAAAGAACTACTGAAGGTCCCTGATCCCCCATTGTCTCAAAACACGTCAGGAGCCAAATGTAATGAACTTGCCAACTATTTCGACTCAAAAATTAAAAATATATTAACTACCCTGCCTCAATCGGACAGCCATGCAAATGCCGGTTGCTCCCTGCCTTGGGCCCTTAGCTCAATGCTTTCAATCCAGTCTCAGTTGAGGAATTTCTTAAAGTCCTAGCCGTTATGAAAAGCGGTTCCCCTAGTGACCCGGTCCCTATGCGGTTTCTCAAACAGATTGCCACTACCATTGCTACACCGGCAACTGAGCTTATTAACACCTCACTTTCCCAGGGCATTGTTTCGGCCAGCTGGAAAGGGGCCATTGTGAAGGCCCTTTTAAAGAAACCGCATCTTGACCCACTGGAGATGGCAAATTTTAGGTCAATTTAACTACTCCCAGGACTCAGTAAGATCACAGAAAGACTGGTGAATTACCAACTCTCCCACTTTCTGGAGTCGAATGAGCTACTGCGGAGCTCTCAAACCGGATTCCGCCCAGGCCAGGGCACGGATACGGCCCTCCTCTCTGTCATCGAGGAGGCAAGGTGCATCTTGGATTCAGGAGGATCAGTGGCACTGATCCTCCTGGATCTGAGTGCAGCCTTTGATACGGTTAATCACCATGTCCTTATCCAGCACCTGGCTGAGGTGGGAGTAAGGGGGTCCTCCCTGGCATGGTTAACATCATATCTGAATAATCGCACCTTTCAAGTTTGGGAAGGCAATTCACAATCTGCCTCAATCCCCCTCCAGTGTGGCGTGCCGCAGGGCTCGTCTTTAAGCCCCACATTGTTTAATGTGTACATGGCCCCCCTGGAGGATGTGGTTGTCCCGTTTGGGATCAAAATTGTAAGTTACGCAGACGACACCCAACTGGTCGTCTCACTCTCCCAACTTGATCTACGCCCGGACAGTCTTCGTTCATGCTTGATGAAAATACATGCCTGGATGTGTGATTCCTCCCTCAAACTGAACGGGTCGAAAACCAAAATCATGTTACTAGGTCACAAGGGGACCTCAATACCCACCACCATCTGGCCTGCTTGTCTGGAGGATCTTCAAAGCCCAAAAAAAAGAAATTAAAAGCTTAGGGGTCAGGTTGGAACAGGATCTCTCGTTCAATACACAAGCAAAAAAACGGCAGGAATCTGTTTTGGCCTTCTTCGGTCTGCCCGGAAAGTCCTTCCCCTCCTCCCGCAGCATTCTAGGAAGCTGCTAGTACAAGGACTGGTTTTGTCCAGATTAGATTATAGCAATGCTATTTTTTTGGGGTCCCTGGAAGCCACAATTAATAAACTACAACAGACTCAAAATGCCGCAGCTAGGCTATTGATGGGTACCTCAGCTAGGACGTCAGTAAAACCAGCACTCAAATCGCTCCACTGGCTCCCCATACGTGAAAGGATTAAGTTTAAATCTTTATGTATCGCCCATAAACTTCTTCAAGGTAAGGGACCCTCTATTATGAAGAGTCTAGTTACGCCCTACAAGGCTAATAGGCCCCTGTGCTCCGATAATGAGTGCCTGGCGAGAGTGCCAAGATTCAAGAAGGCACGCACAGGAGGCCGCCGCTTCTCCGTGAATGCGGCCTCACGGTGGAACTCCCTCCCCTCGAAACTGCGTGCGGAACCCTGCCATTCGCGTTTCCGGAAGCTCCTGAAAACTTTCCTTTTCCCCAAGTGACCTTCTGTTTTCCTTTCTCCCTCGCGAGCCTGATTCTAGTGCAGCGCTGGGATGCCTCCGGGTAACCATGCGCTTTATAAAACCGGTTACATTACATTACATTACGTGAAACCAGAAATCGACAGTAGCTGCGCACTTTTCCAATATGAACCACAACATCAGAGAAGGAAGGAATAGATAATAAGAAATTTCTTCTTCAGAGTGAAACTTATTGGATCAACAGACTTGGGGCATATTATCAAGACAGGTGTTAAAATTATCGCCGCTTTGGCGGCAGAAAACTGCAGCTAAAACGGCGATGATGGGCTTGATAATATGCTCTATGGAATTCCAATTGAAATCCATGTTAGATGTCCTTCATATCTAACATGGGCTTCAATTGGAATTCCATAGAGCACTTTAACAAGCCCATTATCGACATTTTAGAAGCGGCGATAATTTTATCGCTTGTCTTGATAATATGCCCCCCAATTCTTTTCACCCGAAGGGGTTAAATGAACATTTAGAGTTCAGCTGTAGTTTGTAAATGACTTAATTGTACTGTGATGATGTTTACCATGTAAGCTTTGTTTTAAATATTTGCCTCACCGAATACCCTTTAGTTAGTTCACTTCACTATTATATGATACAATAAGATATATTTCTTATTATTTGTTTTTACACCACTTTACATAGGGAGGCGGGTTTTGATCCCCTTGGTTAAGTGTTACGAGTTCACTTATTTTTGCATTGGACACCTTTAATTATGCTTCTATATCAGAGCCAAGAATTTATTTTCCACCACCATGCTAGCCCGCAGCTGCGGCCCCTTATCTTTTTATTCTCTGTATTCTTTTTTACTCTCGGTATTCGTATTGTGACATATTGCGGATTTGGTTTTTTGAACGATAACACATGTGTTTATCATTGTCATGGCAACAGGGGAGTCTGTTGTCGCTGACTATGGATACGGGTGGTTTACTTCCTGATATTCAATATATTTACTTCTTTGGCACTAGTGCTCCCCGCATGAAAGCTTTTTCGAAGTGAAACACTGCGGCTTTCACATCGAGTTTGCAGGTCTAGAGATTATTTTTCACTAAGTCTGAACTGTAGATTTATTGTCTCGATTCACTTCTAGGTTACGTTGAATATCGTAATGTAACGGCTGGTGTATGCACTTTGGCGTACCCTTTTTCGTCACAAGTTATACCAGCACGGAATAGCGGGTTTACGCACTTTGCTCAATTCTTTTTTTTTTTAATTCATCACTTTCGCTGAACAACTGCATGTAACGGCGGGCGCACACACTTCTGTGTTCACTTTTCCGACACGGAATGGCGGGTGTACGCACTTTGGTTTACTCCTTTCTAATCGTCTCTATTGTGCACCAAATCACCAGTGGTCGGTTTAGACTTGGACATGATTTATCACAGGGTACCATCACTATCACAATGTACACTTTGTGTACAACCCCATGTTATTAGCAGGTCTTTTTTAAAATAGGCATTCATCAGTTCTTGGATTATAAAGTATGTATTATTTTCCCTGTAGGAATTACCCCCTGATGAAGGGCAGTGCCCAAAATGCATTGGGGTCCCTGGAGTTTCTGTGAATTAAGATGATTACAGTTACACTTCAAGTACATATGAGATGAATCATGTGAAGCATGAAATTGATTGAATTTATACCATCGAAATATATGATGAATAAATCAGTTTTAAAAATCACTAAATTTCAGAGAAGCGACACGTTCGCAAGGATTGCTAATTGAGTACTTCCTTCCCTTGTTGGTGGCCGTTTTCGCAAAACGTACAGTACACACCTCAGGATCAGGAGGTGATACTCAATAGCACCCAGTACTACCTTACAATCACTAAACTTTTTTGAATGAGGAATGCAACCGCAATCTAGGTTGTTTTAAGTTTGCAAGATACTCTCATGAGTCACTGGTCGACAAAACCAGAACAATGTATATAGCTGCCTCCTGGGTCTTTAGAGACGATGATTGATTGTTTTGGCCCTGATATTGGCTAGATGAGTAATTGCGATTAAGTGAGAAGGGTTGTCGCCCCCTGGAGTTCTACACTGGCAGGCTGTACTGCGTCAGTGGACTGAGGTGGAATCTGTGGCGCTGCGCAGAAAGGAATTTCTGTGTCTTCGCAAACGTGCAATGGCAGCTGCATGGGACGACCTTATTGATACAATCAAAATTAGCTTAATAATACCACAAGGGAAAGGTAGCTACTTTCAGGACCACTAAAATATCCGAAAATAGACTATAGTGCAGAGCATTCCTATGTCCCCAATACACTACTTTTAACACAACTAGCATGGGAAGAGCACTTCCAACCGGGACCCTGAACACACCACAGATCACAATTGATATCAACTAGCACATAAGATAAGGTATTGGCTTTGAGTATAGATCGTTGGCCAGTTTCGTTTTATTTGGGTTTTTAGGGTTTTACCTTTCTCTTTTTTCCTTCTAACTAGTGCTTTCCCGCAGATGTAGAATCCTGAGCAGTTTACTGCTTGCCATTGGTACTTAAGAGACACATGTGTGAATGATGACAAAGCAAATTAATGATGTTTTTATGGATGCATTAGTACTTTTTCATGCACAAATTACATACAAAGTACATCCTTGTATATCTCTATGATTACTTAAACGTACAATGTGCTAACGTTGTCGAGTGCAAAAATAAGCTTGCCATATTTTGCTCCGTTACATTTTTCAGTGTAAATCTGACTTTAAATAATATATGTTTAATAACTAAGTTTATGAAATGTAAAAAATATTATCTATCAAATAGCACTGTGTTTACCAAAATGCAATTATAATAGCCAGTGCACATTACCTTAGCTTCTATGAAGGGCATAAATAAGCATACAACATACAATCTGACTCCAAGATTTTAAAATATTTACGAATGAGAAGGAAATTTCAATAGCATAGAAGCCCATAGAAAGTTCAGAATGACTACAAACCTGACGATCCCTGTCTTACTCAGTTCACCCTAAGTGAGTGTTTTGACATTTAGGCTATTAATGGTAGAGACAAAAGGATGCTTTGATGCTATCAATCCATAAATCAACATTATCTGCAATGGCTTGAAATTGCAATCCTGACTGCAGATGAAACATGTCATGAGTAGGAGATAGTCATTTGAAAGAACCGTGCATCTTTGCCAACATGAATTATTGATCTCCGTCACATGGAAAAACCCTGGCCCTTATTTATGAAGGGCTTCCGCCGCCATTGCGTCACTTTTTTGTAGCGCTGCGGCGGCATAATCAATGCACCACAGTGCGCCCTATTTACAAAGTGACATATCTAGGCAGATGCATCACTTTGTAAAACTGTGCGCTACATTATACTTGAGCTAGGTAAACTGCATGGTGGGCATTTCCCCGTAAGAAAAGGCTCATTGAAGTGGTGCAAGGAAATCTATGCAATTAGAAAAGACTTTGTAGAAGGGGCGCAGTGAAATCTATAAGATTTCACTCCGCCACTTCTGCGACTTCACTGCTTCAAATCCTTATGTCTGCTTTAAGCCGGCATAAGGACTAATGCAGGGCCTTTCACATGGGACATAACCCATATGTAAGGACACATTGCTGTATTTGTGTATGTTTTTTGACACACTCCAGCAATGCGTGATCACTGCACCAACAGATACGTCAGGATACCTGACGTATCTGTTCAGTCCTTGTGACATGGAGCGCCATAGTGTAAACACAGTGCTTTCAATGTGTCTCAAGGAGGGTGCAATGAAAAGTGTTGCATCGCTGTTTTCTACCAGCAATGCGCCACTTTTCATAAATGAGGCCCCCTGAGTTTTCCTTGTTAGATGTGCGTGTATGTGTGTGCGTGTTTTTACAGTTATAGACTCCTCTAATTTCACTTTTGCTGGATCATGGTGGTGTGCAGTGTTTGGTACACCAAACGCGAGTTTCTTAAATCTTCCTACTGTTTGAATAGATTTACATAGGCTTGGTGCACATTTAAGTTAAGAGGACACAGGTGTTGGAAGGAGGTGGCTAAAGAGAGATGGCTAATTATTTTCATAATGAAGATAAATACCATTGAACACTTTTGATATAGAGGTTTGAGTCTAGAGTATTTCCTAATATCTTTGGTCTAGATGACTAATGTCCAGGGCAAAGACTCAAACAACGATAACTGCTACAAAAAGTAAAAGAGAACAAATAGCACACCATTACCCTATGTAACAAAGTAGCACCACTTTTGCTCTACTTTTTCTCATCCCTTTCTATTGTTGTGTGACATTCATACTTTTGATATATCTATGTAATCAGGCACCACTTTTGTCAAAGTCAGCTCATCATAAATATATTCTAAGTCATCTTTAAATAAATATATATGTGCCCTCTTTGTCACGTGGAGGATCATACTTATGCTCAGTGTTTGTGGTCTTCTGCTTGTGTGATATTTAAAGTAAAACAGGACATAGACTGAAAGTAAAAGTACATCGTTATGAAAGATATGTGATTCTGTAGTAATGAAGCCCATGCAAGTAGGATGTAGTTTAGGTAGATTTATTGAAGTAAGTTACATGTAGAAGAGTTCTAGTGTACCAGCCCCACCAGGAGCAGCCTGCCTGCTGCGCAGCCCGTTCTCCCAACTGTCACACTTCACCTTACAGGCACCCAACATTCCAATCCGCATCATCACTCCAACATTCCATGCAGCACGCAACACATTCACACTGGCTGAGCAGGTAGAGCGATAATGGCAGGACATTCACATGAACAGGGTACTACAGATTACTTCCTCCAGGTTCTAAGGGAAGATTTTCTATGGATTCACAAACAGTTTCCCATTATACCTTACAGGCCTCAACATACACGCAAATGTCGAACAGATCATTAGATTAGGTTCCCAACTGTCCATGCTGTTCACCAATAAAGCAGAACATGTGGTTGCTTGTCCTATGACTTCCACACTGCTCTTTGAAATTTCTAGCACCTAGTGTATAAAATACTGTGATGTGTTTGTAGCAGATTTATACATATACACATTTTTCCTTTAATAAAATGCAATGTGCTATTTGCATAAGACTAAGGGCAGGTCGTGTAATAAAACACTAAATAAGCATTGCCTTTCAGCAGAATTGAAATAGGAGATTAATGTATTTTCCAGGAAATATTAATCCATTTTCTATTATTGTTGTGGTGCCCTTTCCTTTCAGTGTCAATGACTGATACATACATGAAGTCAGACAAAGCAGTGATTCATGCACTGATCTTAGGATGGTCTAGTATTTCCTGTTCAAAAACAAAAACAGAAATGCGTTCAATGATTACGGCACTGACTGGTTTTCAAGCTGTCTTAAAATGTGTAGTGCGTGAAAGAAAATGGTTTATGTAAATAAAGCTATAAGAGACCTAAGATTTAATAACACTCAGTGTCAATACACACAGCATGATGTTTGAAAATCTGCATTAAAATATATTGTTGGAATATTACCAGTGGGGCTGCGCATATTTTTATGGTGATGAACATATGTTTTGAAATCATTCTAATACCTAGGAGAGATGTAAAAGAAAAATACACGTTATGTCTAATAGTTGTTCACATTCCTGGCAACAGGGTGTATGCTCATGTGCCACATGGTAATTCTATCCTTATTGGCATTCTAAACAAATCTAAATGCCAATAACAATATTTAGAAGCAATGTTTCTGCAATGCCAATTTCAGAAGATAGTATGAGAAATACTATTTTCAGGGAGTGTTTAGAAAATATTAAATTATACTCAGTGATGTGAAGCAGCAAATGCAGTGCAAAATTTGACAGGTCTGCTCACCTTTCTATTCCATGTCCATTCCTGTCAAACTGCCATGTTTTGCCCTATTTTGATTTCTCCTAACTGACATGTTTTAGAATGCCCCCAGAAACTTCTTCCAGGAGTATCTTGGTGCTCTATAAGATATCAAAATAACAATTCATGAAAGTATGGCTATTGGGTTATAGCACCTGCTTTTTGTGATGAATAAAATGAGTGTGTCACACTTTACCTTGGAGATTTTCTTGACATTTTCCAAACTTGCATCACTATTTTCCTACTTTTCTGCTCACCTGCTCAGTCTTACCAGCTCAAGAGTTGGATTCAGATTTGCTATCTGATCTCCTCTGAAGTATTACCTAGTCATTTTGAAAAACAAGCATCTGCAAAGAAATGTCTTTTCTTTAATATGTGTGATTTGTGTAGAAGGTGTGTAATTTTTTTAAAGCTAGTGTGGATATCATTTTTAAAGATCATGGTTACGGGTGTCATAAACGACCCCCCTCAGCTATGTGTCAGGTTAGGAAGTTTCCACATTAGGAGGGCAGACTTTGATTTTTGTATGTTGATTGCAAATACGTTGATAACACTGAGTTGTAAATCAGTCTCCTCTCTCAGGCATTTTTGGGTTAAAAAAGATGCATCAAGTTTTCAGCAACGTAGAACATTGTTTTAGATCTAAGAAACTGGCCAGTGATAGTTGCATCTGGACATGTCTTGATGCATTTATTAAATGATGTTTCATGCTTTTAAAAAGTGAACCATTTAGCATGAAATCTAATTACATGGTCACATGTATTTACAGTGCAATTACAGTGCAGGACGTGAGAGTGGGTGGGGTAAGCAACGACCTGGAGCTGGAGGGAGAGTGGGGTCAAACAACAAAACGGAGCGGGATGGTAGACTAGGTGGGGGCAAACAATGATGAACTAAGGAATGTGTGTGGGTGGTGGTAAACAACAACACAGAGCAGGATGGGAGGGTGAGGACAAGCAACAACGTGGAGCTGAGCAGGATAGGAGAGGAGGAATTGGTAAAGCAGTAACAAGGAATGGTGTGGCAAGGAGAGTGGGGAAATTAACAACATAAAGTAGGAAGGGACGGTGGGAGGGGCAAAAAACAACAATGAACAATGAGTGGGATAGGAGGAAAAATGGGGCATTCAACAACATGGAGTGAGATGCAAGCAACAACACCGAGCAAGATTGGAGGAAGGATGAGTAAACAACAACATGGATTGTTCGAGGAGTGTGGGTGGGGTTAAAAATAACATGGACAGGAGGGTGGGGCAAGCAATAACGTGCGAGGGTGGGAGCAAGCAACAACATGGAGGGGATTGGGAAGTTGGGTGGCAGCAAGCAGTGGAAAAGGGAAGCACATGGACAAGAAAGGGGACTATGAGTGCATGTGGGGAACAAAAGCATACAGGTGAGAGAGAGCTGCATGAGGAGTGGGCATATGAGGTAACATGCAGCAAACACATGCACTCGGAGGGATTGCTTCAACAAAAGTAAAAACAGCTCCCACGAGGCAGGTGAGGTTTAAGCAGATGAAGAGAAAGTGAAGCTGGCATGCGCTGGACAATGTGTGATGAAGAAGCCAACAAATGGTAAGCAATGGATTGGGCAGGCTCTAAACCCTTATAAGCTAACAAAATGTCTTGCACACGACTGGACAAATGCTTTCTAGTGACTTTAGCACTATGTCTTTTAATCACTTAAGATTTATTTAATAAAAGTATTCCCAGAGCTAAAGCAGACCAATAACTTTTTTCATTATGTGTTTAATTTCCCTTAATATATTATACAACAGTAAGATCCTATTTTCAGGGAGCATCACTGTTGACTGTTGACTAATGAATCTGATATTTAACAGTGGTTGGCATGTGCTTTCAGATTTCTTATTTACAGCATTAGCAACGTGTTCTGTATCAAGAATATTTCACGCTGGAAGCTTAAAAGTGCTCTGCAATCCCACGTTGCAGGGCACATCGGAAGCCTTCTTGGTGGTATACTACCCCACCTGACTTCAATGATCACTGGTGACTCACTTCCCCATCCAACAAGACGCCAGGAGTGCAGTCTCTCCTCCCATCACCGAGGGCTCACTCCCCCATTCAAAAATGCACCACGAGGTGCAACTGTAGTCTCTACTTCAAGGGGGCGGCCCCTCTATGTAGGAGAGTAGAATCTGCTTACTATGGTTACCCAACCTTTTTGCTGGTGTTCCACTGTTTTTCGACTTTAGTCTGGATGGGGCCCTGCTAACAAGGACCCCAGTCTAGCTGCTTCCTCTCTAAATTGATTGCATGTACTTTAGGTAAACTCCAGATTGGTTATTGGGTCACCCTTATGAGTCCCTAGTATATGGTACCTTAGGTACTAAGGGCATAGGTACCCCAGAGGCCTACCAGGGGCTGAAGCATGTATTATGCGCCATCCCTGGGACTCCTTCCAAAATGGCACCACAGGTCTGCCACTGCAGTCTGGGTAAGGTGGTGCATGCACCCCTTACTAAGATATAGGTTACCTATATCTACCCTAATCATTGACACATATAAACCTATCAGACACTCCTATGGCAGGCCTTATCAATCCCGAAGGCAGAGTGCTTGGTTTTGTGAGGGTTTTGAGAGGGTGCCATGAATCTCTTTTCTGTGACTGTCCTGTGGTGCAGCCAGACCATATACTCTTAAGTGCATTATAACTTTGTGGTTAATGCTAACTTTGGAATAGCTGCATGTAAACATGTCGTGTTTGGTGTCAAACACTATTGGAATCTTACCCCTGCCAGTCCTGGCGGCGGGGGTAGTATTCCACCCTTCTAGAGGGAGAAGACATGTACACACTTACCTTACCGGTGATAGTTTAAAAGGGCCCGAGCATCACAAAATGGATGCTACAGCCACAGACACAAGTCTGACCTCCTGCTGCTGGACGAAACCCCGGGCAGGAGAGGCCTGGACAATACGTTTCCTGTCACAGGGAGGTGTAACCACCTCCCAGACAGGTTTTAGTGTATTGAGGCTGGGTGGGTGCATTCAGAGAATGCTTTTCAGACAGTGCTTGGGGCACACTTGGTGTCCCTGTGCATATCCCAGTTCAAACCGGTTGCAGGGGCACTCAGCCCCTGCTTTGGCATGAAACTGGACAAAGGGAAAGGGGTGTAACCACCCCCTCCCTGGATCCACCCATAGGTGGGTCCCTAGAGTGAGTCCAACCCCCATCTTCGTATAAGTATAGTAACCCTGGGCCATATTATCAAGAATGGGAGATACATTATTGCCGCTTTTATGGGCAGGAAACTGCTGATAAAGCGGCGATAATGGTCTGGACAATATGCCCTTGTAAACCCCCATAGAAGCCCAGGTTAGCACCATAACCTGGGCTTCTATGGGAATTTACAAGGGCTTATTATCAAGCCCAATATTGCCGCTTTATCTGCAGTTTCCTGCTGATAAAAGCGGCGATAATGTATCGCCCTTTCTTGATAATATGGCCCCCAGTCCTTAGGACTTTAGATTACCCTGGACGAAACTCTGCAACATATATCCTGGAACTTTGACATTCTATTTCGACTAGAAGACAGAAGAATCTCCCTTGGGGTGAAGGAGTGACTCCCCTGTTCAAACAGGCACCAAAGAAGCATCTTGCCGGTCTACATTTCCAAGGCTGCCGCCGGATCCCAATGGATTTGCGACACAGAACATAGACTTTCAGACTTCTCAGAGGCCAACATGAGATTTCATCAAAGCTGAGAATCGCAGCCCTCACGAGTGGCATGGGACCGGAACTCCTGGACACTGTGCACATTTGCAAGTGCATCAACTTCTCTAGCTTTCCCGAAGTTGTGCATTGAGCTAATTGCAGTCCGAGCCCCGAGCATTATCTGCACCGAAGATTGTGTTCCTACACTCCACGAGTTTTCCGTGGGCCCTCTTCTAGCATTTCCACTTGAGGCTCCTTTGCGTTCCCTAGTCCATCAACTGCTGGGTCACTACAAAAGTAACTCTTCTGTTTCTTCGGCTTTCCTGGTTGCTCCAGATGTGCCCTGACTCCCCTCCAAAGGGTGCGTCTCTCAGACCTTGCTGGTCTGCACCGAAGACAATCTTTGCTTTCTGCATGGGTTGCTGTTGCCAAGGCTTGTTGGGTCCAATATGGATACCGACACCAGAGCACTTGACATCCTTTGTTTGACAGTTCGAATCCAGCTCCTGGTCATAGTCGACACCTCCTGGTCTTCGTAGCTGAAGAGTCACGCTACAGCTTCTTCACGTGAAATCACCCAACATCGGTTGGCATCTTCTGATCACCTTCCTGGTCACTGGCTAGTGACCCAGACTCTGTCCCCTCTGCTATCAGGTTGTTAAGATCTTCGATCCACCCTTGGATCCACCCAGACACTTTCGACTTGGTCGCCAGCAGCACTTTGCAGCAGGTCACCATTGAAAACGGCGACGAAACCCGACACCAAAAGACACCTATGCACCCGGCTTCCATGGGTGAGGTAATTCGAGTACTCCGGTGCTCCCGTGGGTGTTGACTCTTGAACCTCCTTCTTCTAAAGGGGTTTGCTCCAAGTCCTTTTCTAAGTGTCCTTAATCTGTAATTTTCCAACCGTGACTTTCCCCATAGATGTTAAGGGTGAGTTGTGGATGTGTTTAGACACCACACGTGTCCCCAGTGGGTTACCTGTGTCACTACCTTGGGTGGCTCCTGGTGGCCCCAGCGGTTCTAAAGGCTCTAAGCCTTGTATCTATGTCAGTCGTGGTTCTTATACCACTTTCTTAGTGTATGGATTGGTACGCCCCTAGGGATAACCATATATTGTGCTAATTTACTGTGTGCTAAATAGGTTTACTGAATGTACTTTTGCCTCTACCCTCATCAAGAGACTAGAGGGATGTGTTTAGAATAAATACATATATTTTATATATATATACCTGGTGTGCTTCTCCTTTCATTTGGTCATTCATGAGGTTAAAGAATGGTAAAACAAGCTGCTTTATATTCCTTCAAGACTTAGCCTAAAAGCTGCTCTCCACAGCTACCACTAGGATATCTTTTTATATAGGCTGTCTTTAAACCTACCATCAATAAGGGTAGTTTGGACTGGTGCAAGGTGCCCACTAGAATAGTGGGCAGCATATGTCAAGCCAACTTCTCACACTTTATCACTGTGCTTGAAAGTTCTCTGCAATCTGGCAGAGCCCGGGTCAAGAGCAGGCCCACCTTGTACCGGTCAGAGCTAGGAAGAGGCAGGGCTGGACCACCCCCCTTTGGATTTCCGCTTTTGAGACTTTAACCATTGTTTTATGCTGTGGTCATCGCTTTCTCCCTATCAAGGTACTTTCTTTTATCGCAGGTTCCATATTCTGTTTACATCCTTACAAGAGGAGAGTATGGGTGGAATGGTTCTCTTCAGAAGCCATTGACTTTTGACACTGGACAGATCAATATTGTCTTCCTCCACCCCCCATCTCATTCTTGTGTATTTGGGAGTGGAGATGATGGGAGGGAGTGGACCCTTGTGAGCTTTATCTCATTGTCTCAGTCTGGGAAATGATGAAAGTTTAGTGCACGCACAGGCCCCTAATTTTATCACAAGTTAAACCCTTGTCAGGGGTGGATACGGTTAATGTAATTGTTGTATATTAATCATGATTTTATTGTGTTTGTGCTATTGGTTGCCTACACCCCTCACTCTTATAATGGGTAAAAGGAATGCAGCGGAATGGGTTTCGGTATCCTTTAAAGCAAAAAAGAAGTATTTATCCTCGGCAGAAGGTAACTGCATAATGGACAGGAGGAAAGAACCTCTTATACGAATGTGAGTCCATTATTAATCCCAACCCTTCCTCTAGCAGTAATACTGCTAAACCCCTTACAGCGGTGTCTACTAAGAACATACCTCAAATGTTTAGTAAACCCCAGGTGTGTGTTGGAACACAGTCTGGGGGGAAATATTGAGCACTCCATGAAGGGTGTCAGTGAGAGGCCCTTTTCTGTTTGTAATAATGGAGTAATTAAGTGTCGTAATCGAAGAAGGCCTTGGAGAGCTATGAAGGGATGGAACGTGGGAAGCCAATCCCTAATGTTGCTAATTTCAACACAATTGAGGGAGGTGAAAGGGTGGGGAAACCTAGTGAAATGAGGAGCCCCACATTCCGACCCATACTGTCTAACACAACAGTCCCCATTGGGAAACACTCCCAAATTTCACCAGATCTCCTCTAAACCCTTCCCCAGTCAAAGTAACAGCTCTCTGTGTGTGTAGGATATCAGTCTGGTTTTCCCAGAATAGGACCTCTAAGGAAGGAGATGAGAGAAGGAGTAGATTGGAGACCAAGAGCTCTGGGTTTGAGTTAATGTCCCATGAAGAGCTTCCATATGGTGCAGTCCAGAGGGCTGGTGCAATATGAGTTCTATATTCTGAGGCAAAAAGAGTCTCATCAGGTTGCTATTTACCATACCCAGATTACCAAGTTGACTGCAGGAGCTGGGAAGATCATGATTCATTTACTAACAAAGTCACACATTGGCTCTAAGAGATCTGTCACTGCTTCTCTATTATCAGTGACATCGTGGGTATAGAAAGGCTCTCCAACCCAGAGGAATAATACAACAGGGTGAAGGTTTTCTTTTCTCATAAGACCATAGTTGCTGGTCCTATGGCTATAGATTCACGTACCATTTCCCAAGCTAATACCCGCACTTTGATCAAATATAGTGCCTTGGCAGTTGATGCTATTCTGGACATAGGTGGAGTCCCTCACCCAGCAGAGGATGTAGATAGTGGGACCCCTAAGGTGTTTCCTTGACTGAGCTCTGACAATAATTTTTTAACACCTCCTGGGCTGTCTGTTATGAATAGTGGACAGGATGTGCTCAAGAATACAATTCCTGTTGGTGAGGTCTTTTTACTATATCCTCTACCTGCCAGCCTTCGCTCAAACCTTTGTTGCAGAATGTAGCAGGAATCTCCAAGCTGCTCCCTGAGATGGATTGGGGCCACTCTATAGACTCCTAAGACATCTGACTCTCCCAAGAAATATATTGTCTAACCCCCTTTCACAGGAACAGGAGGGGATTCACTTCTTTTAGTGACAATGCGATTCAGCGTGGAAGGGGTAGACCCTCAGGGGGCAAGGGATTGGGATCAAGCAGCCCTGCAGTGTAAAATGAGGACAATTCCTATTGATTCCCTTGATGTTTTGTCAGTAAGTCTGGTGCACCGATCAGAGCTGTTCCAAAAAGTTTGTAATGTTTACAATACATTTGGAACAGGCAGTGTGGAGACCAGAAATATAATTGTATTAGAGCAATCTTTATTCGAACGCAGGGGAATGGTTCCCTTTTGATGGCTGGAGATTTAATCACCACATTTGAACCTTTAATAGGTACTCCCTCTGACCTGACATTGGTCTTGGGCAATCAGTGGTATGCTCTGCAATTATATGTGCCAAGTGTGAGATGGACATCCAGAGCAGCCCAGGCACTAGCACTAAGGCTTAACTATGAGCTAGAGCTACAAATGATAGGACTCCCTCAGGACAATTAAGTAAAATGACAGTTAACAGAACGGTCTGATGCAGTAGAATTGACTATTTCTTGGTTGATGTGAAGCTCCTGCCAGCTGATTCTGATATGATAGTAGTGGATAGATCTGATGGCAACCACCACGCCTTAACCTGACACTTTTCGACAACTCATGTCTAAAACCATCACTTTGGGGTAACACAGATATAGGTGGCCTTTCTCAAACCAACAATACGAAGACCGTTAGGTGGAATCTGGTGAAAAGAATCCTGCAGCCCTAGAGGCAGTCAAAGACAGAGTTGAGAAATGAGGTTTCACGCCTATACCAACCCAGGAGGGTAGAGGTAAGTTCTAGCCATGTCTCCCTATTTTCCGAAGTCAGGGATTTGTTAGAAAAGGACGCACAAGGGGGGGGGGGGGGAAGAAGGGGCTCAAGAAGATCAATGGTTGGTATAACCATGAATGTAGGCTAGCCAAAAGCAAGCTTTTAACTGCAGTAAAGACTAAGTAATATTCCAGATATATATTGAGGTGCAAGACCAGGTATAGGCAGGTTTTGGCTTCAGCTATAAAAGAGTTGGAGACTTCCTTGTGTACTTCTTTACATGTAGCCATGACTGTGACTGTTAAAGACAGCAAACATTTCTGGAAGACTGTATCAGTCTACCTAAATGGCCCTAAAACTGAGCTAGAGTTGTGTGTTTAACTCGACAAGTGGGTGGGCCACTTTAACTTGTATGCAAACAAGAGTATTGTCTAGGAAGACATTAGGGTGTCATTAGACAAGGATGGTTTAGATAGTTCAAACACCCTTGTGTTCACATTAAAAGAGACTTTGGCAGCATCTTGGATCTCTGCCTATGCCCCTGGTTGCGATAGGATTTCAAATGACTTGTAAAAGTGAACCCAGAAGTGTAGGACCCATATATAAATATCTCATCCAATGCCATCCTTTCCAGACTAGATATTTGCACTTAATAGTAACTAGAGGAGATTTTCCCAATATACAAGGAGTGGGATTGGGCAATTCCAAGGAACTACAGACCTATCAGCCTGAATGATTCCATAAAAAATCTTTTTGCAAACAAGTGCTCATACATCTGCCAGACTGGATAGTAGAAGAGGGTGTCCTGCCTAGTTACCAGCTGGGCTTTAGATTTAATGTTAGTTCCTCTGATCAGGTTTCCGTTTCTCTTGTTTCTCTTGCATTTACTGGAGAGAGGCACTAACCAATAAGGGCAAGCTTTTTGTTGCATTAGTAGACCTATGCACAAGCTTTAATTAGGCCCCCAGTGGGAAGTCCTGGAAAGTGTTGGAGAAAATGGGCATTTCTGCTCCCCTCTTGAACATCTTTGTAAGGTTGCATGTTGTTTATATAAGTTAGATGGGAGTGGGACAGGTAGGTGACCAAACCCTTCAAGATAGATCATGGAGTTAGGCAAGGGTTCATCCTCGACTCCACCCTCTTTTCCCTGAATATCAATGGGGTGATAAAGTAATTAAAGAAGGATGGGTGTGATGCATCCAAACTTGGGGGGAGGAGGTTCCTGGCCCTCCTTGTCCCTGGTTTCAAAATCCCGGCAAGGGAACCAGATGCTGCTTGACCTCTTTCACTCTTTTTGTGATGAGACGGCCTGGGTGCTCAATGGTGCCAAGACCAAGAGTATGTTCTTTTCCATTCGTAAGGTGCGCCACTGTCAAAGATGCATGCTAGTGGGTAAGACCCCCCTTCGACCAGGTAGTTGCTTCAATTACTTAGGAATCAAACTAACACCCAATCTGAGCTTGGCTCCCCAGTTGGAAAAGGTTCACATGTCCCCAATCCACCAGACCGTAAATATAGCCAAGATGCTCTGGAGAACTTCATCCAGAAGAATTGTCCCAGGACTGGAAATGTATAATGCAAAGGCAATAGGGGCTGTTTTATATGGGGCCAAAGTGTGGGGAAGTTCAGCAGTAGTGTAGATACTGTGGAGCGGATATTTTAAGATTATATTAAATCTTCCCCAAAGTACTCTGCTTTTGCCAGTATATTTAGCTCTAGCACAGAGAAAGATCTTGCATAGAATAAAATTTAGGCTTCCAACTGTCTGGCATTGGCCGTGGACTACTCCAGCTCTTGAATCGTATCAAGGGGGTATCAGAGATCTTATGGGCCAGCAGTGCGCAGAGAAGATCTCCTGTTTCCGAACCCTAAAGGCACTCTTAAAGAGACTGGGGCATGTTCACTATTGTTCCTCCCCAGAATTGATGAGCTTAATCCCACAAGATGCGATCAAAGGACACTACTCGGAGTTTGTAGCCATAGATATGGTGAAACAGGGCAAATGAACATTAACATTAGCTTTCATTGATTTAAAACCATATGCTCTATGAGCTGACAATTGATGCTACTGTTCCAACCCTAGCATTCAAGTTATACCGCCAATTTAGGTATTGCACCTTACCTATTAAAGTGTTTAGCTCCAAATGGTATGGAAGGGAAGGTTGATGATCAGTGTCCAATATATGCTACGGGGTACAGAATTGCTGGAACATATATTATTTTTTTCCTAACAAATATAACCTTGAGATCAAATGAGTTGTGCTCCTTTAAAAGAATTTGGGCACCAGGATGTATCTAGATGCTCTGAGAATCTTGAGAAGTGTCACAAGTAGGGTAATCATGTTAGGTATGGCCAAGCATCTCATGGCAATATATTTGAGGCGCACCAATCTAAAAGTTGGTGGGAGGTTGAGCACCTGAATTGTGCCTACGGTTTAACTACAATAATAATCCCAGAGCGATGGGGGGAGCGGATGGATGCTTTTTATCACAATAAATGCACCAGTCCACAAATATTCTACCTACTGTAATGTGTTTGTCTGTGCTGTTCAGTTTTTAACCCCTTCTCATTATGGAATTATCAAAGAGTCATTATTATTTTTAGCACATTCTGGGAAATCAGTTACTCTGTATTACTATAGCTTTTCAATGCTAGGAAATTTGGCTTTGCAGTGGACACTTTTTCTTATACAAAAACAGTGATCTGTTATTTACCAAAACTGGGTACTGAGCAAGAATTTGTCAAGAAACACTTTACCTTTTATATTGCATTTTGAGTCTCTTGATAATTAGACTTTTTATTATTTAAAACTGTGATTGTATTCTTTTGTGTTTTACGCTACTGTATTTCTACTTGTAGTTGATTGTGGGATATCTTATGGAAATGTAATATTATTTTTAAAGTTTGTACTTTTTATGATCCTAGTGATCGAAAATAAAGTTAAAATCAAAATGAATATTTCAATTTTTGAAAGCTATATTAGATTGCTCTGGAACTTCTATTTTCATGTTGAGGCAATGGTTGGATTAGGTACTCTTAGCCAATGCATGAGAATAATTTCCACAGATGTTGTTGTTTCTTTTAAGCCTGGATCTTTTAATCCATTAATGTATATTTGGGTTTTAGTTACATAGAGTACAGCAACACATTTGTAATCTAAATCAACACTTCATTCCAAAACTCTGGAAATTGTCAGGACATGATACAAGTTGTGCATTATCTTATAGAAAATGTCCTCATCTATGAAATACACAAAACATTTGTTATTGGTTCTCCACAATTGCGCCAATTCCTTTATTCTTGTGGAATGAGCATCATAGGTCCCCATGTTCTTGCGCGACATGTATATCTTTGAAATAAATACATACTAAAAAATCATGCTTGATGACTCATGATACTGAATATACTTTCATTCTTTTCTCAAGTGACAATTTTGATCTCTCGATGCCTATACAATGACAATGTAGATGTTCTCTTCTATCGTGCTTCTCTCTCTTTCTATCTCTATCTCTTCCTCTCTATTATCTGAAATGTTTGAAAATGTCAATGTATATTTTTGTTCCAACATTACCTCGAGCCTATTAAACCATTTGAAAAGATTTCTGTGGATGTAAAACCGTTCAACCAGCTCTTAAAGTCTAGATTGTGCAACAGGGGAAGATTATGGGTTATATTCAAACCCACTGAAAGTAAGTAATTCTGCAGCAGCAGCATTTTTCTCATAATTGTGGATTTGCAATACTTGCCACGTTATACAACGTGTTGCATAATTTGTAAATTTCAACTGTAAACATTTTTTAGTTAAAATGCACCAAAGTTCATTTAACATGCATAAGAGATGAGGCAATACAGTGCCAGATAGTGCAAAGGTTAACTTGTCACCTTTTAGCTGTTGACGGGCGAATTCAGAAATATTGTCACCTTTGCAAACGTCTAGCTTCTGCAGGGCTCTCTCCCTTTTCTTTCTGTGTTATTACCATTATGAGGTGCTTACTATTAAGCCAGTTAAATACACCTCTAGATACTGTACACATGTTTTGGGTCACCGGTATTGCTGTAATACCATAATTATTTTGACCTATTGTTACCGAGTGGTAAGTTTAAGATTCCTTAGGTCATTCATCTTAAAAGACGACCTCCTTTTCTGAAATGTTGGGGCATATTATCAAGGAACAGCGTTAAAATTATTGCCGCTTTAGCAGCAGGAAACTGCCGCAAAAACTGCGATAATGGGCTTCATAATATGCCATAGAGAATTCCAATAGAAGCCCATGTTAACACCAGAACATGGGCTTCTATTGGAATTATTAAGGGTATATTATCAAGCCCATTATTGCCGCTTGATAATATGGCCCTTAATTATTTTGTAATTTAAATTTTCAGAGTGAATATGAAACCTTTGTAGAAGAAGCCCTTTAAACTTTGTGTTATTAACGTGTTTATGGTTTGTTATAATTGTCTTGCGATTGGTTGATCTAATTGTTGCTTTTCCACTCTTTGATTATTAGTGGAATGTAGTTCGTCCAATAAATCTTTTAATTTGTGTGCTTCTTTATTATTTATGTATAACAATTTCTAAAGTGCATACATTTCATGCTTCTAGTACAAAGAGTTTTATTGGGTTTTATGCAAAGAAGCAGTAAATAAAAGATAACAGAAATATCAAACTAGATACATGGTAAAATAAACTGGTACAGTGCACATTCACTGGACAAGATTATTTAGCATAGTAAAGAAAAATCAACTAAGTCTTAAATAGGAACTAAAACACAAAAATTATAATGCTGGTCAAGAAGGTTACAATTGTAGGTATGACAGGTCTGTGGAACGAGGAAGAAATATACATATTCTAAGAAGGAGTTGTTCTGTCGATGTACAAGGAAAGTATACAGGGTAAGTAATGAGTATAAGGCCATATCATTGTATACGAAGAGGTTCATGGAGGTTTGTTAGTGGCATAGTTGTTGAGTGACTGCCAAACAGATATAATCTGTGATCTTCAGGGAGAGTTTTGGAGAGTTATATTATCGGCACCTAGTAGATACGAGACCCAGTTCAGCCAGGATCGAAAGTAGCACAGTGAGCACCGGACACATATTTGTGCATACCCTTGCCTCCTAGTGGGGTACATCAAATACACAAAAGATGATGGGAAGAATGCTTGCAATATATCTAACCACTGGAATCACTCAGTTAGCATTGCAACACATTGTTCCGTCTCCCACCGTACCATCTCAGTTTGGACCCAGCCATATGCAAATTAGTCTTGACCCTGGTCCATAAGGAACATTCCATCCCTGAACTGAAATACTGGTAACTCAAGACTGGTTTGATCTAACCCTGGACGTTGTTTGCATAGTAGCACTACACATAGCTTCACGTAGTATACTTTGAACTACATGTAACTGTGTAGCTGATAGCACTGTGTACTTGTCTGCACTGTGAAATAATTGCAAATGGCATCCTTCACAGTGCCAGTTATGATAAAATAAGTATCTCTCTCTTTATATGCCAAAGAGCATGTTGTACTTTCACAAAAGTGAAACTGAAAAATTAGCACGCAGTGAGAGAGATGATGATTTTGGGATCCTCCCTAACCTAGGGAGAGAACCAAGCAGATGCCTTGAAAACAAAAAGCACATCTTATTGAACGATTAGGTGGTGGTCCCATCCACTTAGGACCATCCCAAGTACAGTTATTGGCAAAAAAACAATCCAAACAAAAGGCCCTGAAAAGCAATATGAGATGAGATTTGCAGTGGGCAATGAATATTATGTAGTATCCAATATCAAAATAATTCTACAAAGAGCTGCAGTTCAACTGGTGGTTACTAGATGTCCCTCACGAGTCAAATGCAAATGCTTGATGAAAGGGTTTCAATGGTTTTGCATTTGACTCGTGAGGGACATCTAGTAATGACTAATAGAACTGCAGCTCTTTGTAGAATTATTTTGATATTGGATACTATAATATTCACTGCCCACTGCTAATCTCGTCCTACAACGCTTTGCAGGGCCTTTGGTTGGGATTGTTTTTTTTGCCAATAACTGTGCTTGGGGTGGTCCTAAGAGGATGGGACCACTAGCGAAGTTCAACAAGATGTTCTTTTTGTTTATGCTCTTTGTGTTCAAGGCATCTGCTTCGTCCTCCCCCTAGGTTAGGGGGGATCCCAAAATCATCACCTCTCTCATTGCCTAATGTTTTCGTTGAAAAAGTTCACTTTTGTGAATTGGGTATATGCTTTTTCGCATGTAAAATTACTTTATCAAAGCTTCTGATGATGTTGTTTATTTAGCTGCTATGCTAGGTGATTAAGCACAGTTTTTTACTGTGCTACGTGCAATTTGCGGAATGCGAACTAGTACAAACTACATATGCTCCGTTAGCGTAGTACTATGCCCAGGGTTAGTTTCACCCTGATTCTGCCTCGTCAGTTAGGTGTAGCTTGGTTCTTATGGCAGAGTAAGCACAGGACCCATGTCTAGGCATACCCTTTCCACCTAGTACGGTAAATCAAACACACAGACAATGATGAAAGGAATTCTTGCAGTAGGTTTGACCACTGGCAATCGCTCAATGTAGCATGTTTTAACCCATCATTCTCATGCCCAGCATACAACCATATTTTGGACCCAGTCATATGAAAATCAGTCTGCACCCTCCTCAGGGTTCTCCCTGAATAGGAACACAAAACCCAAGATCTGTTTCATCCTGATTTGGACTCTTCAGTCAGGTGTAGCTTCGTTCCAGTGGCACAGTGACCATAGGACACCGGTGTGAGCATTACATTTAGAGTTCTCAGGTTTTTTTACATAACATGGTGGCACCCTTGTTTTTTTTTTTTTTTTTAAGGAACAGAGCCACAAGAAAGATTTTTTTTTCTTCTGAAAACCGAAAAAGGGTTCCCGTGAACACACACAGTGTTATCCCAACATGAGGGAATGGTTATGTTATTTCCTTTCTTGATCTGACATGCCACAGATTTCTGATTTTCAGAAGCTGTTATCTCTTTGGTGAATGGGCCTACAGAAAGTGGCTACCTACAGCAAAGTCAATGGACGTTTTGTCATTGGTAACCTCATAGCTCTTTCGTCTCTGATTGAAGTGGGAGAATCACAACTCTAGTGAGGTGAAAATCAATTGGTTTCTAGTAATGTCCTACATCTCCCAGCCTTAAGAAAATCCCTTAAATGTTTTAAATCTTTAGCTACTTATGTTGCATTATTAGTGTTCAATTTGTAATGAAAGCGGACGCGCATGAGGTAGTGGTGCTGCTGCATTTTTCTATTCTGCCCAGCGCTAGTTGTTGACGCTCAGTACGCTTTTGGAAATAATTTTAAAAAACAAATTTTTACTCTTGGGGCACATTACTTTGTTGTGGTGTTTAAAATATGAGGAATCACTCACTTCCCTGCTGCTCGTCGCCTAGCTCCATCTCCGGCTCTCTTCCCCGGTCCACCGCGGGTCCTAATCCCATTTGGGTGGAGGGAAGCAGTCACTTCTAGTTGGTCGGCGGTCTAGTGCTCAGCCTGATTTAACCATGAATAACCCTGCAAAGTGGAGCGCGCAGCGGACGGGCATGAGCTAGTGGTGCTCCTGCATTTTACTTTTCGGCCCAGCGCTAGTTGTTGACGCTCAGTACGCTTTTGGAAATTATTAAAAAATGCTATTTTTTACTCTTGGAGCACATTACTTTGTTGTTGTGTTTAAAATATGAGGAATCACTCACTTCCCTGCTGCTCTTCGCCTAGCCCCACCTCCGGCTCTCTTCCCCGGTCCACCGCGGGTCCTAATCCCGTTTGAGTGGAGGGAAGCAGTCACTTCTTGTTGGTCGGCGGTCTAGTGCTCAGCCTGCTTTTACCATAAATTACCCTGCAAAGAGGAGCGCGCAGCGGGCACACCGGCAGCACGCCTAAGGCTAGCCAAAGGCAAGCCCGTCTGCGCCCGTCCGCGCCAGGACGTCGCCAGTAGCCAGAGATTCTGGCCAATTTTTCATAAACCATAGTTCCCCCATGCTATTAGGCTACACTAGACAAGAACTTCTTAAACTTCAGACCAAGGCACTCTGTCTGCCAACCGGAATCCTGGCCATGTATAGAAGGCCCGTTCTCTAGTTGAACATGCCGGTTTCAGGCATCCTCTATTCTTCCGGGTCGATCCATTAATTCTCCTGTGGACATCTTACAGAGAGGGTGGAAAAACATGTTATGCAACATTCGCTCCCTGCCCATACACTCCACAGAGGTATGGGACTTAGTGGCCTCAGCGCAGCCAGAGCTGGGATTTTTTACTGAAACCTGGCTAAAAACTCATTCGGTGCCGGCCATCACATTAGGTATTCCAGAAGGATACAAAATGATTAGATTGGATAGGCCCACTAAGACTGGGGGTGGTATTGCTATTGTTTACAAAGATGGAATTATCATCTCAGTCTTAGACCAACGTAGTGACGTCGCTATGGAAGTGCTAGTTTTTAGGATAGATGCTCCCTCACACGCTAGTTGGAAAGGGGCACTAATCTACCACCCCCCAGGACCCATAGCAAATTTTTACTTGCAACTGGTTGAACTGTTAGCCCCTCATAGGAGCACAGGCAATGATTTCCTATTGCTAGGAGATTTCAATGAAAGTGATGTCATTTCAGATGCTGAGACACTCTTGGCTGATTTATCTTTACTAGGTCTAACCCAGCTTAACGAAGGGCCAACACATGTAGCTGACCACACTTTGGACATTATATTCTCGAAGTCTTCTAATATTAAATGCGAACCTCCCAAACAAGTTAATTGGTCAGATCACTCAGTTATTGAATTTTATATTCAGGACCTCACAGATCCAAAAAAAACTCTAACTTTGCCACAGCCTATCTGCGTAGGCAATGGCAGAAAGTCTCTGCGGATAACTTTCAAAATGTCTTTATAAAAACCACCAATTTGCTGCATCTGACAATACTGAGGAGGCATTATTTAAGTACAACTCGGCTATTGACCATATTGCGCCTATTGAATCCTGTATGAGTCGCCCCAATCGCCCACAGGCAGCTTGGTTTATGGTTCATCTGCGAGCTCAAAAACAACTCTGTAGAAAGTTGGAAAGAGTTTGGCGTGCCTCACATAATGAGATGGACAGAAACCAATATTATTCCTCCTTGACAAGTTATCACAAAAACATAAAAATTGCACGCAAAATGCATATATCATCACAGTTAACACAGGCTGGGAACTCTTTAAAAACTTTATATCAAATTCTCCAGTCCTTTATTAGTCCAAAGGCATGTGAAAGCCTTGAGACCCCTTCCCAACAGCTGTGCGATGATATTTCCCTATATTTCTCTCAAAAGATATAGCTTATATATGGTAAAATCATGGCAGCAGGCAGTTTGCAGCAAAATCCTATTTTCCTGGATATACCCAAACCTGTGGCTGAGGTTGAAATACTGATCCATCAGATAAAGTCTGGATCCCCTTCCGATCACATTCCTGCCAAAGTTATTTAATCTCTGACTAAACAGCTTGCCCCCATGGTACAATCTCTTGTCAATCTCTCCATTACAGAGGGCCTAGTTCCGCAGGAGTGGAAGATTGCCCAGGTCAGACCCATCCATAAGAACTCTAAAATTCCGTGGACGGATTTTTCCCAACCTCCACCCCATCTCACTTATCCATTCTTGAGCAATCTAATGGGGAAACATGTTAACACCCATCTTTCTAACTTTGTCAAACTGACTGGATGTTTAGATCATTCCCATTCTGGTTTTAGGCCCAAATACATAACCAAATCTGCATTACTTGCAGTTACAGATAACATCAGAATGTCCCTAGCTAAGGGCCATTCTATGATTCTGGTGCTGTTGGACCTATCCGCAGTGTTCGACACAGTTTCTCATAGTGTCTTTCTCAGAAGATTGGAAGAGGTGGGGCTAAGAAAATCAGCCTTATCATGGATGAAGAGTTTTTTGTCTGATCGCTCCCAGAGTATTAATCTTGGCTTGTATTGTTTGGCTCCTATAGAATTGACCAAGGGAGTACCTCAGGGCTCATGCTTGAGCCCAACGTTATTTAACATATATGTTGCTGCCCTGGCCAACCTCCTAAGGACATATGGGTTTATTACCATATCATATGTCGACGATACGCAGCTCCTTTTTCCATTCAACAAATTTACAGTTGCAGTCCAGTCGGCCTTCTCCAATGGGATGAGGGCTATATCACAATGGATGGTAAATAATTTCGGCGTCCAACTTACGAGCACAACATTTTAAAACAGTCTTTAATCTGTACCACACACCGGCTAAATTATTTGCTTGGGGTGTTAGGAATGATGATTGCTGCCCGAGATGCAATAAGAGACAAGCTGACCTACTACATATGTTCTTTAGCTGTGAACGATTGACGCCCGCCCTGGATAGAATAACAAAATTCTGGGAGGGGCTGCTAGGTCATAAGATCGATCTATCCCCAACACTAATGTTATTTGGCTCAGACTCTAAATTGGTTTTAACAGATGACGAGGCTGCTTTGGTTTTTATGTCGGTCGCCGTGCTTAGAATCATGATTTCAGCCGGTTGGAAAGATGTAACAGCCCCGTCTTTTCAAATGTGGATGTCCAGATTCTTGGCCATTTACAATATTGAGTCTGGCCTCTATGAATTTAAAGGTGTTAAAAAACAAGAAATGGGAAGACGATTATGGGCCCCGGTTAAGAAATGGATGGACGATAGAATAAGAAATTGAAATGCACTGTATTGCTATATTTATTGACAGATCTTTATATAATTTTTTTACCCCCATATGAAATATTGTGTCCTTTAATGGTTTACATATGTATCAGATGTTTTTAAACCTTGCTTATGGTTATGTACTTATGTATTTTCTTATTGCACCATGAACTCCTATAAAAAAAAAAAAAAGTAAAAAAAAAGGATGGTAAATAATTTCTTACAATGCAACATGGAAAAAACAGAGGTAATGCTTTTTGGAGGGGCTCCCCTCTTATGGACTCCTGACTGGTGGCCATCTGATTTGGGCCCCTATCCTGTTCCCCAGCTTATAGTTAAAAATCTGGGCATTCGCTTAGATTGAGCCCTCAGCCTAAAGGAGCATGTTACCCAAACAGCTGGCTCTTGTTTCCATGTAATAGGCCTACTCCATTGAGTCTTCCTGTTACTTCCTGATTCTACTTGTAAAACTCTAGTCCAGGCTTTGGTACTAAGCCGCCTGGACTATTGTAACGGTCTGCTGATCTCGGCCAATGATACATTACGCAGCAGACTACAGGTAGTCCAAAACACAGCTGCACGGCTGGTCCTGAATGTTCCATCCAGGACTCTCTCCCATCCCCTCCTTGTAAAGCTCCATTGGCTTCCCATCCGCCAATGGATTACGTTTAAAACCTATTGCATTATCCCTAAGGCACTCCAGAACCTTGACCCTTCCTATCTTTTGGAGAAATTTCTACCTTATGCACCCTCTCGATCTCTCAGTTCCAGTGGTAAACATCTTCTGGCAGTACCTTGTATAAGGAAGGCTAGATTAGGAGGGAAAGCTCTTTCTTTCTTGGCCCGCGCCTTTGGAATGAGCTCCCCCTCTCTCTTAGACAGTGTTCAGAACATCTGATATTCAGGAAACTGCTTAAAACCTTCTTGTTCGGTATCTGTTAAACTTGCCAGGAACCACTGCCTCTCCTGACAGTCTAATTAAGCGCAGAGATACCCCTTTGGGGGTCGATTCTAGCGCTATACAAACAATTAAATAAATAAATGCTTTTATTCTGATGATTATTACTGTGAAACAAACCTAACTAAACTGAAGTTTGTGGTATCTACATAGTAGGTAGCTTCTTGCAAATATATAATTTGTCAGATTATACATTCAATATAAATCAATGAAGGATAAGTAGTTCCTCACTTTCAGGTGTTTCTCAGTTTACGTAATTTTGTATAAATGCCTTCCGTTAGTCAATCAATCAATCAATCAGGGATTTATGAAGCACGCTACTCAGCCACGAGGGTCTCAAGGGGCTGGGTGGGAGGTATGTCGGGCAGCTCTGAGTTATCCGAAGAGCCAAGTCTTGAGGCTCTTCCTGAATGCTTGCAGTGTGGGGTTATTTAACAACAAGGGGTGGTGATGGACAGAGTTTCTGAATTAAGCAGAATACTCTCACCCAGTCAAGAGATCAGGGCTAGATCCAACACCATTTTTTAGCTCACTGCACCATCCCAGTTCAGAACCTGGCTATATGCAAATTAGTCTGTTCCTGTCCCAGTGCATGATGGGAACAGGGCAAACCAAACTACCAAGCCAATTCTTACACTGGGAAGGAAACAAGCTTCCGGGGACCGGTTTCTGGTATTTCAGCCGTCGTCGGCCCGGCTTGCTTGAATCCTGATGGTGCAATGAGCAAGGGACTCACATCTGAGTATGCCCTTCCACGCTTAGGGTGGACAAAATATTTAACAACAAGGGGTGGTGATGGACAGAGTTTCTGAATTAAGCAGAATACTCTCACCCAGTCAAGAGATCAGGGCTAGATCCAACACCGTTTTTTAGCTCACTGCACCATCCCAGTTCAGAACCTGGCTATATGCAAATTAGTCTGTTCCTGTCCCAGTGCATGATGGGAACAGGGCAAACCAAACTACCAAGCCAATTCTTACACTGGGAAGGAAACAAGCTTCCGGGGACCGGTTTCTGGCATTTCAGCCGTCGTCGGCCCGGCTTGCTTGAATCCTGATGGTGCAATGAGCAAGGGACTCACATCTGAGTATGCCCTTCCACGCTTAGGGTGGACAAAATATTTAACAACAAGGGGTGGTGATGGACAGAGTTTCTGAATTAAGCAGAATACTCTCACCCAGTCAAGAGATCAGGGCTAGATCCAACACCGTTTTTTAGCTCACTGCACCATCCCAGTTCAGAACCTGGCTATATGCAAATTAGTCTGTTCCTGTCCCAGTGCATGATGGGAACAGGGCAAACCAAACTACCAAGCCAATTCTTACACTGGGAAGGAAACAAGCTTCCGGGGACCGGTTTCTGGTATTTCAGCCGTCGTCGGCCCGGCTTGCTTGAATCCTGATGGTGCAATGAGCAAGGGACTCACATCTGAGTATGCCCTTCCACGCTTAGGGTGGACAAAATATTTAACAACAAGGGGTGGTGATGGACAGAGTTTCTGAATTAAGCAGAATACTCTCACCCAGTCAAGAGATCAGGGCTAGATCCAACACCGTTTTTTAGCTCACTGCACCATCCCAGTTCAGAACCTGGCTATATGCAAATTAGTCTGTTCCTGTCCCAGTGCATGATGGGAACAGGGCAAACCAAACTACCAAGCCAATTCTTACACTGGGAAGGAAACAAGCTTCCGGGGACCGGTTTCTGGCATTTCAGCCGTCGTCGGCCCGGCTTGCTTGAATCCTGATGGTGCAATGAGCAAGGGACTCACATCTGAGTATGCTCTTCCACGCTTAGGGTGGACACAATATTTAACAACAAGGGGTGGTGATGGACAGAGTTTCTGAATTAAGCAGAATACTCTTCTTGTTCGGTATCTGTTAAACTTGCCAGGAACCACTGCCTCTCCTGACAGTCTAATTAAGCGCAGAGATACCCCTTTGGGGGTCGATTCTAGCGCTATACAAACAATTAAATAAATAAATGCTTTTATTCTGATGATTATTACTGTGAAACAAACCTAACTAAACTGAAGTTTGTGGTATCTACATAGTAGGTAGCTTCTTGCAAATATATAATTTGTCAGATTATACATTCAATATAAATCAATGAAGGATAAGTAGTTCCTCACTTTCAGGTGTTTCTCAGTTTACGTAATTTTGTATAAATGTCTTCCGTTAGTCAATCAATCAATCAATCAGGGATTTATGAAGCACGCTACTCACCCGCGAGGGTCTCAAGGGGCTGGGTGGGAGGGATGTTGGGCAGCTCTGAGTTATCCGAAAAGCCAAGTCTTGAGGCTCTTCCTGAATGCCTGCAGTGTGGGGTTAGGCCTGATGCTGAGGCGGAGTTCATTACAGGTCTTTTCCCCTCGTTCTGGCTCTCCGGATGTGCAGGATTTCAGCCAGGGTGAGGTCGGCGGAGTGAAGGTTTCTCTTGGGGGCGTGGAAGGAGATTCTTTCGTTGAGGTATTGGGGTCCAGTGTTGTGGAGGGATTTGTAAGTGTGAATGAGCAGCTTGAAGGTCACTCTCTTATTGACAAGGAGTCAGTGGAGGTCTCATAGGTGCTGGGTGATGTGGTCTTTTCGAGGGATGATGAGGACAAGTCTTGCTACATCATTTTGGACGGTCTGGAGTTTGTGGAGTAGAGATTTGTTGATTCAGGTGTAGAGGGCGTTCCCGTAGTCCAGTCTGCTGGTTATGAATGCATGGGGGACGGTCTTCCTGGATTCAGGGGGATCCACTTGAAGGTTTTGGCCACCCAATTTAATCTTTGGTGGAGGGTGGAGGTTACCTTGTAGCCTCTATTCAAGGTTTTGCTTCCCAGTTTCCAACTCAAAGATCTGAAAGGGGTGGCCATATCTCCACGCTCTCTCCATAGTCCTTTCAAACTCCTTTCTTAAATTAATTGGTTGACTATCCTCATCACACAATTTTACCATTACCTGGTTGACAGAAGGGTGGAGGTGGTTTTATTTTGGGGGAAAAGCTCACAGCTAGTAGTAGGCTGATTTCCTCCCTCTCTTTGGATCAGGCAACCTCTCGGAGTTTCCTGACCCCTAAGGTTTTGAAAGATGGCTCTGGCTACCCTTTGTACAAAGACACTAAAACAAATGTTAGCATTACATCCCTTGGGTTGTGCAAGAAACCCTGACAAAAGGAGACTAATGGAATTTCTTTTTATAATGTCACACATGCATATAAAACCAACAAGGGATTTTCTGGGATATTCTTTTGTAATGGAATGCTTGTGTGTGCCAGGAAAAGTAAGGCACATGAGAAGAGCAGGGTGGGGATCCTCAATATCCCCTTTCTCTCACAATAGTCATGTCTCCAATTTGATATAATGCAATTGTAAATGTTGGTGTGGTGACAGTTGGAATTAGGCTTCTCCAAGGTCTAAATTGATGTCTAATTTCATTTCCAGGTGAAGTGTTTTGAAATGACTCACTAATTAAATTGAAACCTTATGCCATCAAAGTGTTCCTTTACCCCACTCTTTAGGCATTTTTAAGAATTCTTCCTGGGAGGCCGTCAGGTCATATATTCAGGACTATATTTTCGATCCCTGTTCTGACCATTTTGTATTTGCATATTGAATGCTTGGATAAAGCAGAAGCCACCAGTTCAGCTGCCCCCCTAATGTGAGTATGCCTGCTTAACCCAGGCAAGATCTTTTTTCCCTGTTGCCCTTCGGATCAGAAAATAAACCTGTTCTCCCTAGATCGTGGAAGGTGGATTACATATATATATAAGTTAGCCGTGGTATGTGATATGTGTTGTCCAGAGTGCTTATATGCCGACTGTAAGCCTGTGTACCTCTGAATGTTTAGAATAAATTTCAAAAGGGAATTGCCCTCTTCCCTTCCTGAGTGAGCTCAATTATATGATATCTGGGGGATCCTTGGAGTGAAAAAGGGATGCCTGGAGTCAAGAGTCCACGGGCTTAGACCCCCCCCCCGGCTGATCTTATATATATATATATACGTGCAAAACTGAATATGCTGTCTACGTGCTTCAGTGTCCATGTGGCCTGAGGTACGTAGGCAGCACAATCAACCCTGCCTACATGAGGATCTTACAACATTTAAGGGCCATTAGGAATGCAGACCAGACATACCCTGTCGCCCGCCATTTTGAGATGAACACAACAGGATGACTCAGGACTGAGGTATTTTGTAATAGACCAGGTACCACAGAGTGTACGAGGCGGAGACAGGGAGAAAAAGCTTAGGCGCCTTGAATCACGCTATATTGTATAGCTAAACACTAAGGCACCAATGGGGTTGAATGTTGAAGAAGACCTTCTGACTCACTTGTAATACGCTGTAAGAAAATTGAGTTTTTTTTTTAAATAATGATGGTATATCAGTAAAATGAAGGGCAGGTCCGCATAAGTTCGGTTTTTAGAGTTTTAAGTAAGATATGTTTATTTTTTTATTTGATATATTGTAGCACTACACGATAGGGGTTATAGGGGATTTTTCACTTGAATAAGAAGACCTACTTGACAGGATAAATTTATTGAGCCTACTGGGGCAGGATATAAGGAACAGTAACAAGACACACAGCTCTGCATGAAATGGGGAGGAACTAATTTGGGTCTCCTGAGTAGGAGTGGAATAGGGTAAAAGCGCACTATGCGCAGTATTTAGCACCACCTAGGGCACCTGGACCACACCACAAGGAAGGCACACAAGCAGTCAATGCGAGCCTAGGATTGTCTCAATAAAGTTTTTAAAAAAACACGTAATACTGTAAAATGTTCGCAATGTGGTATATCAAACCTGTATTCCAAATGTAATGCAGTTTTTCAGTTTTTTGTTGAGACCCCAAAGAAGTCCTCATTTCACAAGAATTACAATGTTCAGATTGATTTTTAATGCGATGCGCTGTGGTAATGCACTGTGAACTACGAGTATTTTATCCATGTCTACGATTTTGTAGTTCTTGTGTCACGTGATGAGGTGTATGTTGCACTGCATTTTTAATGGCCGCGAACAAGCATAAAACTTCGGTGAGCAAGCCTGCGGGTCAGGCGAAACATGTCCGAGGGGCTGAATTGAAATAAAATCTTTTGGCCAGCACACGTATCGTCATTGCGTGGTAATTTACTGCGGAAGTGAGCTACATATATATATTTAAAATAAGCTTCCGTGTTTCACTGCGGTGAACACATTGATAAAGGGGTTTCCCGAAACGCGTCTGTGTGAAGCGTAAAATAAATTGAATCTTGTGAAAAACCACCCCGCGAGTGCCGCTTCCTTCCTTCCCGGCTGGGAGAGGGGGCGTTTTGGAGCGGAAAAAAAAAATATATATATATATATAAATATATTCACTGAAAAAACCATAGGTTATAGACCATATATAGTTAGGAATTAGCATTTACAAAACCTTGAAAATTCACAGAAAAAACCATAGGTTAGAGACCATATATAGTTAGGAATTAGCATTTAAGAAACCTTTTTTTACTCACACAAAACCATTGAAATTCCATATATAGTTAGTTGTACTAACTATATATCGCGCACCCGCAATCCACTGCTGATCATGTCACATATTACATCATTCATGACATGGTCAGTGACATCACTGATGACATCACTGATGACATCTCAAATGACATCACTGATGACATCACTGATGACATCTCAAATGACATCACTGATGACATCACTGATGACATCACTGATGACATCTCAAATGACATCACTGATGACATCTCATTTGACATTACTGATCACATCACTGATGATATCATTCATGTGATAATACGATGAACCTCTTCAGACTCTAATATAACCTTAGATACACTGAGTGTAAACAGACACTCACAGACTGTCACTCATCCATGGAGTTACTCACACACCTAGTCACTCATGCAAAGAATCAATCACACCTCCATTTCCTCAACTATACAGTTATACACACCTTACTTATTCAAACATATACTTACATATATTTACTCTCTTATACAATCCGTGATACAAGTTCACAATGATCCATACAGCCACTCACACATTCACTGGCTGTTATGCACAGTTATTTATATATGTCAACTCTCACATGTACTGTGTTTTACATATGTACTTACTTTGACATGTAGCACTGAGATATCCATTCACTCACCAATACACTCATGCACACAGTTAACCGCCCATACAGTTGTTTCCATATGCACTTTTGAACCCATACATCTAGTGAATCAACTGCTCACACATGTATGCACAGAGTCATACACCTCCCAGCCACCCACACACACACTCAGTCTCCCATACAAATACTTGGGCAAACAATCAATAATCCATATAGTTACTCATATAGCTAATGATCAACACATGCAGCAGATTACAGAACAACAGACACAATGATGCACAAATTAAGACAGTTTAGTCACTAACCCATGCACTCAGTAAGACACATTTAATCACTCACTCATACAGTCAGTCATGCACCTACTAAATCCTTCATCCAGACACTTATGCATCCACTCATTCTTCAATATGTAAGACATATTTTAACTTTACAGAATTATACAGTCACTGGATGTTGTCATCAGTGATGTCATCAGTGATGTCATTTGAGATGTCATCAGTGATGTCATCAGTGATGTCATTTGAGATGTCATCAGTGATGTCATCAGTGATGTCATTTGAGATGTCATCAGTGATGTCATCAGTGATGTCATTTGAGATGTCATCAGTGATGTCATCAGTGATGTCATTTGAGATGTCATCAGTGATGTCATCAGTGATGTCACTGACCATGTCATGAATGATGTAATATGTGACATGATCAGCAGTGGGTTGCGGGTGCGCGATATATAGTTAGTACAACTAACTATATATGGAATTTCAATGGTTTTGTGTGAGTAAAAAAAGGTTTCTTAAATGCTAATTCCTAACTATATATGGTCTCTAACCTATGGTTTTTTCTGTGAATTTTCAAGGTTTTGTAAATGCTAATTCCTAACTATATATGGTCTATAACCTATGGTTTTTTCAGTGAATTTCAATGGTTTTTTAATAGCAAATATCAAAAGGTTTAAAATGTATTCTTCTTTAAATCAAAAAATATATTTTATATGTTTTTAATAAAAAAAATGTATGTATATATATTTTTTTTTTATTTTTTTTTGTTTCGCTACCGGTCCGCGCACCGGGTAGCTTCCCGTTAGCTCAATTTGGTGCCGCGACCCGGTCCGCGAACCGGTAAAGTTCAGTTTGCGCAACTGCCGCGTAAGAAAACAACATCGTGACGCGTCACGTCAGCGTGACGTATCGCGTTGTCGCGTGATACGTCATATGACGTGCCGCGTTAGCGTACCCGGAAGTGAACCGGTACGCGAAGCGAGGCGCGAAGCGCAGCTTCCCGGAAGCGATCCGGGACGCGGCGCAAAGCGCGTAACGTAAACACAACAGGTCATGTGACTTGTTAATAACACTTTTCATTGGTTCATTTCACTTTTGGTTTCCTAATGATGTAAGACTAGGTCATGTGACCTAAAAGTAACACTTTTCATTGGTTTAGAACTATTGTTTTTCCCAAATGATGAAAACCCCTCCTTGTTTCCTCACTCTGACTTTCATCTTTGTGAGAGGAAGACCTTTTGTCATCACTGAGCAATGGCTTCATTAGTAGCTTCAGCTGGTGCTTCCCCACCACCTCCACCACCTCCAAGGAAGAGAGGACCACCTGCTGAAGTTATCATTCAGCAAGAGGAGGAAGAAGAGGAAGAAGAGGAACAGAAGGAAGAGAGGCATTTTTTGCCTGAGGAGCCCAGGAGGTCTCATGTCAAAGAAAATTATATTTGGCAATTTTTTAAATATCCCTGGGGCCAAAAAAAAGTCAATGCCCGGTACGTAACTTGCCTTATCTGTAAGAAAGATTTGTACAGAGGGACAGATAAAAAATATAGTTATGGCAATTATACAATGCATCGCCATATGGAGAGGTGGCACCCTATCAACTACAGTGCTGCGCAGTTACGTGACCAGCAAGATAATCCCCCTTCTGTGGCCAGAAGATCAGTTGTAGAGGAAGTGACGGGACCAGAGGCGAGGGAGACGGTCCCAAATATACAGATGAGGTTCGGGGAAGTCAAACAAGTGTGCGTGCGTTGCCGTCAGTTGATTTGCTACAGAGAAAGTAGCATCAATTTAATCAACAGAGCTATCGACAATCATGATTGTCCAAAACACCCCAGAAAATAAATTATCTTTTTTTTTGTTGCTCCTGTTGAGCCCTTTACAATGAATCGTTTTCGTTTCCCCCCCCCCAAAAAAACAAAAAAAATATAAAACCGTTCAAAAAATACAAAAAAAGTAAAAAAATGTTCAGAAAAATAATAAAAAATATAAAACAACAAAAATAATAAAAAAAAAGTTCTTTTCAGAACTACCTCCCCTTTATAAAAAAATTGCTAGAATTTTTAGCACTCTGGCAACCTCTATTTCTTTTGGTTCGCTTCCCTCGCCGGTAAGCGAACCGGGAGCGAACCAAAAAAAAAAAAAAAAAAGAGTAAGTATAAGGGAAGGAAACAGAGAGTAATGTTAAAAGAAATACAGCTATAGGGACTAAACCAAAGATACTGTTTAATAGATCTATTTACCGAAGAAAAGATGGAAGAGGGTATAATTGTGAAAAACAAAATAGATAAGGAAGTGAAAGAAAAAAAGGAGAGTAGAAGAATAACAAACAAGAGTTTCTTAGAGAATGTGACTGAATGATCAAATTAAGATTAAAACATTGGAATAACAGAGAGAAAAAACAGAATGCAGAAAAGAAGAAGTAACAGAAAAGGAATGATTGAAACAGCAAAGAAATGTAAATAACATAGGGGCATATTATCAACATAGGCGATAAAAGTTTCGCTGCTTTTATCGGCAGAAATCTGCTGCTAAAGCCGCTTTTGCGGCAGTTTTCTGCCGATAATGACTGCTTTTATCGGCAGAAAACTGCTGCTAAAGCCGCCTTTGCGGAAGAAATCTGCCGCTGGAGCCACTTTTGCGGCAGTTTTCTGCCGATAAAAGCAGCGATAATTTTATTGCCTGTGTTGATAATATGCCCCTTAGTGTGCTTGAACTACAGAGAGAAAGCATAATGAACAAGTAGTGAAAGAGTGAACAGTCAGAGACAGTGAGAGTAATAGAGACGGAGTGAGTGAACAAGAGTGAGGAAGTATGAGAAGAGAGGGACTGAGAAAAAGAGTGGAAGGAGTAGAGTAAGTAAGTAATAGAGAAAGGAATGAGGGAAGTAGCAAAGGAAAGTGAGGGTTAAAGAAATGAAGTAGTGGAACTAATAGAAGTTAAATGTGATAGAAATGTAACGAAAAGAGTACAAAACATTTACCTTATAATTGTCGTTAACTTAGTCACTTGTTATTTTTATACTTTCAATCTGTGAAAGAGAGAACAAACATTTGAAAAATATTAAAACATGTATTTAAAAATTAGAAAAGACAAGGGAAAAGATTGAAGGACAAACAGTTTTTCAACAACTTTGACACTTACAGAAGCCTCTGCTTCTCCATGCCCCCTACACAGTCCTAAAGATATACATTTTAAACTAACAGTATCTTGATGCAGATGAAGTGAGGCCTATCTTGCAACATGGTGCATCTTTTGCACTGCTGCTGTCTCACAAAAGTGACGCAACGGCAGCGCAAAAGAGATGCACAGCCATCATAAAACTGTCCCTAACATTTTAAATGATTGTTTCAGGATGCCAATAAGCTGTGTCCTATCCAGAGGTTTGTTTGAGGTGAGGCCTACTCAGGGTTGCAGATGAAATTTAGAGTTGTTGAAGAGTACAGAGGAGATAATACATGTGCAGACCTACCAATGAAGTGAGTCATGTCCACTGCACTCTTGAACAAAGGCCAGACCTCCTCTGTTTCCCTGGACGGGCCTAAACTTGATCTGCACAATGTGATTCGTAATATTAGGAAACACAGGTGATGTAATTGAAAAACGTGCAATTTCTTTTGCTCATTTCACAATCACATCACTTGTGTTTCCTTTGCTTAGGTATCTCATTGTGCAGATGTAGTCCAGCATATGAAAGAGTACGCAGAAGTGCAGCACTGCATGCAACAACTTTGACACTTACTGAAGCCTCAGCTTCTGCATGCCCCCTACACAGTCCTAATTATATACATTTTAAACTGACGGTATCTTGCTGGAGATGAACTGAGGCCTATCTTGCAACATGGTGCATCTTTTACACTGCTGCTGCGTCACAAAAGTGACGGAACAGCGGCGCAAAAGAGGCGCACGGCCATCATAAATCTGCCCTTAACATTTTAAATGATTGTTTCTGATTGCTGATAAGGTGTGGCCTATCCACAGATTTGTTTCAGGTGAGTCCTACTCAGGGTTGCAGATGAAATTTAGGCTTGTTGAAGAGTACAGAGGAGATAATACATGTGCAGGCCTACCAACGAAGTGAGTCATGTCCACTGCACTCTTGAACAAATGTCAGACCTCCTCTGTCTCCTGGAACAGGCCTAAACCTCATCTACACAATGTGATGTGTAATGTTAGGAAACACAGGTAATGTAATTGAAAAACTTGCAATTTTTTTTGCTCATTCCACAATCACATCACCTGTGTTTCCTTTGCTTAGGTATCTCATTGTGCAGATGTAGTCTATCATATGAAAGACTACGTAGAATGTGAGCACTGTATGCAACAACTTTGACACTTACAGAAGCCTCAGCTTCTCCATGCCTACTACACAGTTCTAAATGTATATCATAAATACAAAAAGTACAGAATTAATTATACATGTTAAATGGTTTATTTTTGCTGTTCTCAGAATTTATCAAATTTCACTAAAAACAGTGACTTGAAGGTATTCATCATATAACAGCGGGGGAAAAAAAACACAATCAAAATGATTGTGTTTAAAAAACCCATATAACATAACCAATCAGAAATCAGAACTCCTGAAAAGTAACTTACTTTCCATGACGTCGAAGGATATCCTATGAACAGCTTACACTCTGTTGTGCTGTTATTATTTTCAGCCCGCCACTTTCTGAAAGAAAAGCTCCATCGTTTTGACAAATATGTTACATACAATAAAGGACTTCTCGCTCTCTACCGCACTTTTCCACAAGGCCAAATCGTGTAAGAGCCATTTCTAACTCTTGGAATTCTTCTAAGCAAATCCCATCATTTTGTATTTCCGCAACTTTCAGAAAGAAAACGTTCAAGATCACTTTCACAATCCTGTACTAGTAATATCTCACCCTTCTTGCTCACTCATATTCCACATTTCCTATGACACTGATACTGCTTACTATGAAGCAGACTTACACTACCTCTATGACTACTACAATTATTTAATTCTCTACATCACTTTTAATCACAAAGCAATTTAAAACAGTAGATACAATTATATCAACCCCTAGAATCATTATAGGCCAGTTACCTACCCTAAATTCTCTTTTCTGAAAACAGAAAGTAAGAATATTTTTAAGTAAAAAGGCAACAGTGTATCGTAGTCAAATGGGAATCATTTCCGAAACAGCAGCTTTTTTTACATTTTCAATAAGCTGTGTAATAAGCGGATCTTGTCAAAGGACCATCATGTCATATAATAGCTGCAGTTACAAATGTTCTTCCTAAAATCAATGACTGTGTAGCCACAACATTTGTAATTAAAGTTGAAGACTTACTTTCATCAGGTTTATATAGTTGGAATTTTAAAATGACATTATAACCAAAAGTTTGGTCAAATAATCTAGACAGCATTGCAGACTTACATTACCTCTACTCCATGTTTTCATTGGCTGCTTGAATTAGCTTATAAAAAGAAACAGTTTTTCTGAACTCATTCAAAGTGCAGTTATTTTTCCATGACGTTAAGTGTTATCGTAAGAACACCGTTTGCTTTGGGAAATACTCTGTTGTCCTTTAACTAATCCGTGCCCACCACTTTCTGTAAGAAAACCTTCTTTTTTTCCAGAAACTATTTAAAACTCAAAAATAACTTTTGACTCTGTACTACACTTATCCTCAAGGCCAAATAGTGTAGGAGCCATTAGAACCTCTTGAAATTCCTCAGAGCAAATCCCGAGATTCCTTCCCTAAAATTTTGGTTTTAAAAACACCAGGTAAGAATTTTTAAGGTCAAAAGGCAATTTTTTTTTTAAAGTTAAAACAGAATCATTGCAGAATGACCAGCCGTTTCTAGACTTTAAATAAGCTGTGTAATGTCCTGATGTTGTTAAAGGACCGTCATGATATATAATTGCTGCAGTTACAAAAGTCCTTCCTGATATTGACAACTGCGAAGCCACAAAATTTTTAATTAAAGTTGTCAATTTTGTTCCATCAGGCCTACATCGTTGGAACATTAAAATGACATACTGGCCATATGTTCGTATAAATAATGTTGACAACATTTCAGACTTACATTGGCTACACTCCATGTTGTGATCAGCTGCTTTTACTAGCTTATTAAAGGACACTGATTTACTGTCTGGCAAAGTTAAATATATACATTTTTCTGAGTCTACACTAGTAGTACTTGATACCCTACAGTTCTCGCAGTCATGCTGCCATTGATAAGAAAGCCCAAACAGGTGATCTACATCTACACCTTCATCATGCAATACATCAAGCATATACATTAAAAACTCCTGACAATCTTGCTGAATATTTTGAGAGAATTGTGTTTGACCTGAACATCTGTCTAACAGATTTCGAATTTCAGACACACTTTCTATTTTTGTTCTATCGGTGCTACATTTCTCTAACACAGAATTCAACAAACTGCAAAATCTTTGATCCGAATTGACCACAATCTCTTCTTTTACATTTTCTAGAGAAAACAAAACATTAACCACTACATTAGCATAGCAGTTGACACCAGAACTGTTTTCAAATTGAAAACCAACAACATCTTCAACAAAATCCTTTTTCTTTCTGCTTATAATTTCTGGTTCATCGACTTTTCGTCTTTTTGCTACAACCTCCCTACTATTGGTCACATTTCTTCGTTTCCGGCCTACCACACGTTTCTCAAACAAAGGATATTGAGGCAAATGTGGCGCATACTCTCTTCTTAACCTATTGTATTCCTTAACACAATCTAGATCCGCACAAATGTTTGTGACATCACACTCAATCAAGTACAATCCCGATAAAGTTCTGACTCGTGACAATGCCACATATGCCATACCCTCCTTGAACACAGAACTGCCAATATTCACCAATGCACTGTCTACACTTAAAACTTGCGATTTATGGATTGTCACCGCATATGCCAAGCAAACAGGAAACTGCTTACGGCGAACATATAAGTCTTTCACAAGCAAAAACCTAGCAGAGCAACGACCAATTAGCTGTACTTCCTCAATGCCATCAAATTTAATTTTTAAAAATTCAATTCCATCTCTATTTCTGTATTTCACAAAATCAACAACATTACCCATTGATCCATTTACCAGACCTCTTTCAACATGGAAATTCCTTCTTAAAATTATACGGCAATTTAAGCACACAGTCAGAGTCTTTTCAAAACCTGCAGTTTTAGATATAGTCTTCTCTAATGAATCCAATTTTGATTTCAAATTCTCAGACAAAATAATTGTTGATCCCATATGCTCTACTCTGTCAATAGCTTCCAGTTTCACAATCTCTTGGTTTTCTAAATGCAACATTTTGTTGTTGAAGATGGCACATTCTGCAAGAGTTGGCATCAAACATATTCCAGATTTCTTCTCAGTAATTTTCTGAAAAATATTCTCAGGCACAACGTCTTGTTCTGGATACAAATTTGACAGTAATCGTGCATGTAAAGCTTCTTTCCCATGCTCGGTCACTTTTCCGATTCTAACATCTTGTAGAATATTCTTCTAATCTTCATCCTTCGCCTGACGCATATTTTCACGCAGTTCAGCATAATTGAAGTTTAACCATATATTAACGTTGCCAATGCTCCCTAGGCACTTCCTGGTATCTTCATGCGTGAGCATTTTGAACACAGGTTGTCCTTTCACTGGTGTCAGCTGCAGAAGATCACCGAAAACAATGATGTGTTTGCCACCAAATAACACATCATACTCTGTTTTGAGAACTTCTTGCATTCTCAAATGCACAAAGGCAAGCATGACATTGGAAACCATGCTTACTTCGTCAATGATAAGAAGTTTCATTTTCTTCAAGACTCTTGAAACTTCACAACAAGCATCTCCAGATAACTTGTGGTATTGTAATTTGTTATCATGCTCCACTGGCAGCATCAGTAGACGATGCAAAGTAATACCTTTAATGTTATGTGCTGCCAGTCCAGTTGGAGCGGTGACAACACAAGACAGCGATGACTCAGTCCTTTTCTGCAAATAACATGAAATTGCTTTAATGAGGAAACTTTTTCCAGTTCCCGCTTCTCCACTCACGTACAGTCGGACAGGCTTCAATGACGTACATGAGCACTCTTTCTTCTCATGACTTAATCCATGATCAATTTGGTTGGTAACTTCGTCATATATATTCCTCTGCTCAACGTTGAGCTGTCTTTCCAAGTCTTCTAAGTTAACCGCATCCTCCTGAGCATGTGCCATGGCTCTTTCCACTTCAATCATGGCAGTGGCAGCTTCATTTTCGATAACTGGTCCTCCTAGTGGATCCTGACTCAATGAAACATAACTCTGACTGTCCTGAGAACTGTCTCTAGCAATCTCGGCTGCAATCGTTGCTTCCTGCTCGATTTCCGCATTCAACATTTCTAGATATTTGGGAAAAACAGGACATTCTATGGTCTCCTTGGCGACATTGAAAGAGTCTTCGTAACAGAGGAAATCTCCAAGCAGTTCCTCTTCTGCACGCCAAGGCTTGAAAAGTTGCAAAAGTGCTAAATAGAAAAACTCTTTTTTTTCAGGAGATTCGCCACTCAATTTTAGATGGTTTACCAAGTGCCATTTTCTTTGCTTGACCAGACATCCCTCACTTCCAATTACAGCATACACTCCTTTATCAATATCTTCTTTGATGTTCCTCTTGAATATGTAATTTTGTAGAACCTCATACAGACAAACATTCTCGAGGTGACTGCTTCTATTTGGATAATATGTATCCAACATGTTGGTCTTCAAAATATCGGTACTGTTTGGCTCCTTTTCCGCCAAATACTCAATTTCCCGCACAGGTTTCAGAACTCGATTACGCGTTGCAGCAAGACTAAAACTCGCCCAAATGATACTCCTGGATTTGGCATAGAGACTTGCTGAAGATAACTGGTCAGAACATTCGTAAGCTCCGATTTCTCGATGCGACAACATCTTCAGACTGAAACTGTACAACTTCTTACTGAGGCTCTTTTCATGGGAAATGTCCTCCCACATATCCTTCAATTCTGTCTTTTCTTTTTTGGTGATGTAAGATGTCACATACCGAGCCACGGCCATACAGTTATCAGCCACAAACTGTATATCCATGTTAGCATTCCACATGGACAAAATCACTGGGTTGTAGTCGTTGATGTACTTGGACTCTTCGTTCCTTTTCAAATTGTATGTGTTTTTAGGTGATTTCTTCATCACATTATGTCGCAGTGAAGACATCAAACTTTTCACTCTTCCTTTAGAAATCACCGGTCGTGGAAAGGCGAAACGACATTTGGTGTAGAACTTGTCCTTGTTTCTGAATTTACGACGACAGTACTTTCCACAACGATGGCTTTGGAAGCGTAAAACTTGTTCTCTTAGGCTTTTGTCTTCCTTTGCGTTTGGAACAGCACATGTAGAATACTGTTCTATGAAACTCATCACTAAGTCTTCTGGATCTGTTCCAAATTTAGGTGCATCCTTGATCCACAGCAGCATATGTATATGAGGAGCACCTCTTGCTTGGTACTCCTTTCTCCAGAAGAAATCCAACACCTCTCCAAGAGGTGGATTTTTCTTGTTCATGATGCAAGACATCATAGCTTCAAATCTATGATTGAAGTACCTGCATACATTCACTGGATCCAAAGAGCACAGTTCTCCGGGTGTCTTGAATTCGATATTTTCAATGTTTCCATTAGCCTCTCGTAGAAATTCAAGTAAGTCTTCCCAGCCATACTCGGCACAGCTGAGAGTGAGGAACCATGTGGGAGTTCCTAAGTTCCTCAGCATACATTTTAAATCACCATGACGACGGTACCAGTACTCATTAGTACCTCGCTGACACGCCATGAGATTAATCAGGTGAGAATCCAAAATACTGTCTTGCACATTGACTTTATCCATAAAGTCACTTGCTGAGATGTTTTGCATCTGTATACCACTTTTCAAGATGTGGTTCACTGCATATGACAGTCCAGACAGATCGCTTTCAAACAGGAGATGAAACAAATACGGAATGCATTGTCGAAACCTAGGATCTTCTGCATACAATCGTAAAGTCCGGTATTCAGAAGCAGGAATTTGATGAGGTCGCTCATCATATCTTCCTCCTTGACCTGTTGGAAATAGCTGTGGGAAACACCGAGCTTCCAAACTTTCCTACCACACACTAATGGGACTCCCTTTGGCTTGTTTCATTTGAAACAACTCAATAGCATTCCCCATGACTTCCTTGGAATGCAAAGGATGAACACTATAATGTTCATATATTTCTTCACTTTTAGAGGGTTCTACTTTCTCAATTTGACCAGCACACAAATCGCTATCCTCTTCTTCACTTACTTCCTCTTCTGCAACATATACATTCTTATAGTACTTATTGCTTTTTTTCAAATACAATGTTGCCTTTTTGACTTTCCTAACATCCACTAAATCTTGCCATATTTTCTTACTCTTTGTCGGAACCCCATTAACTAAGATAACCAGAGGTTCCTCTTCCACTTTTTCTACTCCAATTGTATTAATATTTTTCTTCAAATCTAGAGGCAAATAAACAACTCTTCCCTTTAATCCTCTCTGTAAATCTGATGGAGGCAATTTCCCTGTCTTTGGCTCCATTCTTACAATAGCCTGAAAGGGATGGATACTTTGAATCAAAATAGATTCATAAGTATTTAAATCCTTCAATTCAGAAGGAATCTCAACCAATTCCAGATTATTATGAACCGCTCTAGCAGGCATCCGGTTTTGATTTAATTTGTTACAACAATAAGTACACACACGTTGATCCAATCCCAAATCAAAACAATTTTCTACCATCAAGTATGTTACGAAATCCTTCCATTCACTATTATTTTCCCTTTCACTTTTCGCATATAAATCCACTAACTTAGTCTGATTCTTATAATAAGTGCGTCGACAACACACACAAGTGAAATTAGGCCTCTCACTTCATTTCACCTGAAACGTGGCAATTTCCTTCTGAAAATTATCTGTACTGGAAACCTGTACACTATCTTCCACATTACCCTCTTCTTCTGGGTCAATTTCAACATTCTCCTCTTTACTTCCAAAGTAACAAAACTCAATTTCTTCACAAATATTCTTCACATCTATTTCAGAACCATGCAAAAGACCAGTGCATAATTGTTTAAGCATAATTGCTGGACTCTTAGCATAATACAACATTCTAACTAATTTCCTCACTTTATTATGATGCACTGCTAGCATCCTGAAATGAGGAAAAACACTCTGGCATACTCTCCTGGAAAGACAAGCCAGTGAATGACCATGCAAACCTGTCACTTCTCTCACTCTGCAAGGATCTAATTCTTGCAACAACATCATTTTCTGCTTCAAACTTTTCTTATTAAATGTCCGTACAAAATCACAAAGCAAATTGATGGAATCCTGTCGCACACTGCAAATACTACTACACTTCCAGGTGTACACAGGTCCCTTAGGACGTCTTCCTAAAACCTCATTACCTAACACATCTTCTGCCTCTGTTGTCACAAGTTTTTCTTTTTCAACTGGACAACCATCTTTCACCTCATAAGCTCGACCACTGGTGTCAACTGCATGCACCAAATCATTATCCTGGAAATAACTCTCCTCATTAAAAAATGCCTCACAACTTGAACTATGCATCCATTCTCCTGAAAAAACTTCACAAAAATTACTACGATTAACTGTTCTCTTCCATCTACTATTTCTTTTGAAATCATAAATTGCCTTGTTTAGCTTCCTAATTCTATTGATTATCAAAATAAATAACTTTCGCTTAATTTCAAATTCCTGATCAATAACTTTCTCAATTTTTTTTTCTCTTATAAAAAAACACTTTCTGTTGACCTTTCTTAATATTTTTTAACAAATTGCCAATTATCCTGTTGCGGAACATTCGTCTATGAATGTCCCTAAATTGATTTTTCCTTCTACTACCATGCACAGAGTTATCTCCTGCTCTAGCAGTAACATTTTTGATTGGCCTTTCCTTTCCGTTTAAATTGCTTCTCTTTTTCTGGACTAAAACATTTTCTGTAGTACTACTTTTTTTTCTACAAATGTTTCTTATGAATGATTTCGTTGTCTTACCCGGAGCTTTCTTGGTGACTTGACGAGTTTTTATTGTAGAGGACTGCTGCAAGAATTTATTAAGCTGCTGTCTTTGACGTTTTGTAGCCTTTCGGTTTCGTTCTTTAGACGGCATTCTCTAATTTTGAAATGATCTGCAGTTGAATCTGTGGTAAAATATAATAAAAAATGTTATTAACCACTATTAGCAAACAGTAAATCAATAACAGTCGTCAAAAATGTAACACACTACTTGTCATTTTTTCATATATAATAATTTTTAGTGCATTGGCAAATTTAGTAGTCACAAATAGTAGCAAAGAAATTGAATACTTCTACATTTCACCTGTGCTGTTTTATATGTGAATCTGAACTAATTTTATTAGCATATTTGACTATTTTATTAAAGACACTACACACAACCTGTTTTTGAAGTTGTGTTTATTTTTAAATGAAACGGTTTACATGTTTACTTTTCATTTCCAGTAACTTTTAAAAATAAATGTTTATAGTTCCATAGGCTCAAGCAGGTCAGCTTCCCACCCTATGTCATACAATTCTGACAAATCGGCATCCTCATCATGTTCTTCATCATCCTCAGGATTTAAATCATCCAAGGGATCTACTTCCACTGATGTTTCAATCACAATTTCAATGATAATATCGAGATCAACAGATTGCTCATTATCACTCATGGTTGATGTTGTTATCTTTAAAGAAAGAGAACAACAATGAGATGTTGCAGAGTAAGCGCAAAAGAGGCACACGGCTATTATAAGTCTGTCCCTAACATTTTAAATGATTGATTCAGGATGACAATAAGGTGTGGCATATCCAGAGGTTTGTTTGAGGTGAGGCCTACTCAGGGTTGCAGATGAAATTTAGGCTTGTTGAAGACTACAGAGGAGATAATACATGTGCAGGCCTACCAATGAAGTGAGTCATGTCCACTGCACTCTTGAACAAAGGTCAAATCTCTTCTGTGTCCGTGAACAGGCATAAACCTCATCTGCACAATGTGATTCGTAAAGTTAGGAAACACAGGTGATGTAATTGAAAAATGTGGAATTTCTTTTGCTCATTTCACAATCACATCACCTGTGTTTCCTTTGCTTAGATATCTCATTGTGCAGATGGAGTCTAGCATATCAAAGACTACGCAGAAGGTGAGCACTGTATGGAACATGGCTATGTTACTCAAAGAATCAAAATCTAAATTTGCCAAGCACACATGGGGGTGTATTTACAAGGACCTTCCACCACGGGGAAATGTCTTTAATTAAAATGGGAAAAATAACATCAAAGGGACTCAAATGCCTTTTAATATACCCCAAGCAACCTATGAAACTCTAGCACTACATATCCAGAAATCTAATTGATTTCAAAAAACGTTTTTAAACACATCATGTAAAGCAATTATATACCTACATTCATCGGGAAGTGACTTAAAATACCCTAAGACACATGAAATCGTTTTTTTAAGGCCCTTGCACCATTTTTGGGTCACTTTTAACATGGCTATGTAACATGGCTATGTAACTCAAAGAAACAAAATCTAAATTTGCCAAGCACAGATGGGGGCGTATTTACAAGGACCTTGCACCACGGAGAAAGGTCTTAAATTAAAATGGGAAAAATAACATCAGAGAGACTCAAATGCCTTATAAATATGCCCCAAGCAACCTATGAAACTCTAGCAGTACATATCCAGAAATCTAATTGATTTCAAAAAACGTTTTTAAACACATCATGTAAAGCAATTATATACCTACATTCATCGGGAAGTGACTTAAAATACCCTAAGACACATGAAATCGTTTTTTTAAGGCCCTTGCATCATTTTTGCGTTACTTTTAACATGGCTATGTAACTCAAAAAATCAAAATCTAAATTTGCCAAGCACACATGGGGGCGTATTTACAAGGACCTTGCACCACAAGGAAATGTCTTAAAATAAAATGGGAAAAATTACATCAAAGGTACTCAAAGCCTTTTAAATATACCCCAAGCAACCTATGAAACTCTAGCACTACATATCAAGAAAACTAATTGATTTCAAAAAACGTTTTTAAACACATCATGTAAATCAATTATATACATACATTCAAGGGGAAATGACTTAAAATACCCTAAGACACATGAAAGCGTTTTTTTAAGGCCCTTGCACCATTTTTGGGTCATTTTTAACATGGCTATGTAACTCAAATAATCAAAATCTAAATTTGCCAAGCACAGATTGGGGCGTATTTACAAGGACCTTGCACCACAGGGAAAGGTCTTAAATTAAAATGGGAAAAATAACATCAGAGAGACTCAATGGCCTTATAAATATGCCCCAAGCAACCTATGAAACTCTAGCAGTACATATCCAGAAATCTAATTGATTTCAAAAAACGTTTTTAAACACATCTTGTAAAGCAATTATATTCATACATTCATGGGGAAGTGAGTTAAAATGCCCTAAGACACATGAAAGCATTTTTGTAAGACCCTTGCACTATTTTTGCGTCACTTTTAACATGGCTATGTAACTCAAAGAAACAAAATCTATTTGTAAAACACTTGACACAAAGCAACATTTTAAATACACAACTTTCTTCATAATTTTCTCCCTAAAGCATACTATTCTCTATCTAAATTAAATGAATCTTTTCTCACCTTAGCAAATACTTTATGAGTTTCAAAACAGTCTCAGACACACACCAATTTGTCTTTAGCAGAGCAAAAGGTATGCACTCCAGAGTCTGCAAGCAACAATGCCACAGAAATGCTGTAATTCATCACACATATCTCTCATGTCACCCAATCAAAACTCTTCCCTCACTTTTTTCAAATCAACACCCTTCCCCCCTCTGCCCTTTCTGCCTTTTTTTCCATAGCAACCACCTCCTGAAAGACCTCTGATGTTTGCAAGTTCACACAACAATGTTTCAATTGAACTCTGAACTCTCAGTACACCTGCATATCCAGTGCAATCTTTCATAAAATGATTTTTTCTTGACCATTCAAATTACATCTTTCAAAGAACTCATCCATGCACCCTAACTTTCTGTTTTCAGCAATCAAAATCCACCAATCACTGCTACTGCTTCATTAACACAGAAACTCCACAGTTTTTTTCATTTTAAACTCTTATTTTTTCAACTGCCATTTCATTGCCACACTTCATCTGACTGCAGCAGAACCTTCTCTCACCATGTTTTCTGTCTGGATTGTTGGACATAGTTACATCTACTGGGCTCAAAGGTATGCTGATAACAGAAATTTACCTAACCTCAATTTACAAAATGTGGAAATTAAGTGGATTGGCCACAGAGGATTAAAATGTCACCAATTGATACCATTGGTGAAAACCTTTATGCATTTGCCAAAACTTGACCTGTTAATTGTGCACTGTGGAGGAAATGACTTGGGCACTTCGACTGGGGTAGGTCTGGAAATGCTTTTAAAAGACACCTTTGACCAATTGATGGCACTTTTTCCTCAAACTGCCTTGGTATATTCAAATATATGCCAAAGACAGAAATGGAGGTGGTCGAACCAATTTTGTCCACAAATTGAGAAATCGAGGAAGCATGTAAATAAGTCTGTTTCAGCTTACATGAGAGACCATGGAATGGGCTCCATGTACAACAATAACTTGCGTTACTACATGCAAGATATCTACAGAGGAGATGGAGTTCACTTCTCAGATGAGGGGAACAGAATTTTCATTCTGAATTTAAGACTGTGCATCGGTACCTTCTTATAAGTACCTAAATCTACCAAAAACCCAAAAGCTGTTCTCAGAGCTACCCTAACTATGATCACCATAAACAAATTTTTCAATGTAAATTTTTTTTTACTAATTTTCACAATTTACGCTTTCTGGAGCGCTACCCGGTACGCGCACCAGACGCTAACCGGGCGAAAATTTGAAAAAAAATGGTTTTTTTCGCACATATGGGCCTCCTCAGCCACCCTCAGAAAACCTAGGGGGTCAGGATACATCTACCATGCCCCCTTCTACCCATTCTGAACATTATTTGCCCTCCATCTTGTATCTCAATTCTATCGAAACACAAAATGGAGGACTCCCGTAACGCTGCCGGTTTGCGTACCGGGGCGCTCACCGGGAAGCGCTCGATTAAAAAAGGTGGGAAAGTAATTTACAGAAAAACCACTGGAGACAATTTCACCAAATATAGATTAGCTCATACTACATACCAATCCCTACCATTTTCACAAATTTGATTGGAATTCCATTTAGCCATTTAGCCTGTAGACCTCTCTAAATACCCTGAGGTAAATTACTTCACAAAACACATCTGAAGTGTTGGAATTGACAACCAATTAAAATGTTACTTTCATTTTCTACTTTTTTTACCTGACATTTGATTGGTTATGTACCTGAATATATACAAAAAAAGAGAGAGAAACACAGCCATTTTGACTACTACTTCCTGAACTACATTGCAAGATAATTTTCACTCACAACTTAAACTTGTTTTTAAAAGGTAAGATATTATTTTATAAATTTGAAAACATTTTCAGATAGTTATATACTATCCCTCTGTAAGAGTTACACATTGAGAAAGGCTTGTTTATTATAATTATGGATTGATTTAGGTTTCTGTGGTATAATTATGAATTTACTTTGGCTTTTTCACAGGCACTTTTTAATAGTACTACTTCACGCCTCAAAAGTACCTGTCTGAACTTAAACCCAACAGTGCCCTATCTCTACTGATATATTTATTTTTTATTCAAATTTCAGCACAAAAATGCAAGGAGAACAGAACGTTTCCTTTGAAATTGTCCTAGACATGAACAATGAGGAAATCATTGAACCCATTGACTTGGAATTCATGGATGAATCACGAGACCATGAACTTCTACAATGTGTAGAATCTGTGGATTTCTTACTTCAATATGAGGACGGTCAAATGTGGGAAGTTATGTTCAGTCAAAAAGAAGACATATCGGACAGTCAAATGTTAGACGTTCTATTAAATTTTGAAAAAGAATCAGAAAAATAAAATTATATTTAATATTAAAAAATTGTTTGAGTCTTTAATCATTTTTATATGTAATTCATAAACTAGTACCAAATTGATTATAATGTAAAGTCAGACTTATAGTATACTGTGCACAATCCCAAAAATAAATTTATATTTAATAATCATAAATACTGCTACTTAAATAAAAAAAATTAAAAAAAAAACAACAAAAAGAACAATCAATAAACATACAATATTTCAAAATATCATAGTCTATCATTCTTTTTTCCTTATAGTACGCTCCCCAGACCGCTTCCCGGTGCGCGTACCGGGCGCTCCCCACGCAAAAAAAACATTTTTTTTTTTTTTTACCCCGCGGGGCCCTTTTAAAGCCTCCACATCAAACCTAGGGGGTCAGGGAGGATCTACTATGCCCCCTTATGGTCATTTCCCCCTTTGTTTTGGCCTCCTCTTGTCTCTCGATCCTACCGAGAGACAAGATGGCGGCCGCTCCGGACTGTTTAGAATGTTGACAGACACCGGAGAGCCAATCAGCTTCGCTTCGCGAAGTTCCGTTACGCGTCAGGTACGCGAACCGGGGCGCTGCCCGGAGCGCGCTTACAGATATATATATTTATTTGAACGTTAATTTCTCAAAATCCACTGGAGCACATATATTGAGACCTAGCAAAGGCACATCGGACTAACAGTCCCTACAATTTTGCCAAGTTTCGTGCAAATCCATTCAGCCGTTCAGGCTAAAAGTGAGGCCAACCGCCCTATGGAAATTAACATGGGAAAAACGCGTTTTGGGACCCCCCTTTTTTTTCGGCCCCCCCTTGACAAACCCCCCCCCAAATTTTCAGGGGCTGCTCAGAAACAAAATGTTCCATTTTCCTGAAAATGTCAGCCAATTCCGTCCACAAACGCCAAAGTTATTAGACATAGAATTTTCAAAAATCCCATAGAGAAAAAATCCTAACTATATATACCTACTGGCGACCGCCAGTAGGTAATATATATATATATATATATATATATATATATATATATATATATATATATATATATATATATATATATATATATATATATATGTATATATATATATATATATATTTATATATATGTTCAGCAAAGTGCGCAAGCGCTTTGGCAAGGGCTCACCACATCCTTCCAACCATCCGGTCTTTGCTTTGGCTCCCGAAGCGATGCACCAAGACTCCCTCTTGTTGATACTGAACGTCCGACGCGTTTCGGGGCCAAAATCCGCCCCTTATTCATGGACTTGCTGAGGGAAGCGCCAAATTCTACTCACACTTCTCAAGCGCTTAGATACCTGAGAGGGGCGTCGTCCGCCCTGAGTGGGTGGGGTTACGACGTCGGGGCTTGTGGTACATGCAGTCCTGTGAGTAAAATAATTCATAAACCCTTAAGTAGGGTGGCTCAAACCTTCTGTTTAATGTCATTTAAAACCTTCAAATTACAGGCGAGGATATTTCTTGGCACACCGCTGATTTGTTCACTGGAATTCTGTGCTGACAGGCGACCCCGTTTTGGACCGCCTCAGTCCTCTGTTGCTCGGATCCTTGTTCCGCACTAGAAGCGGAGCCCCTTGCCACGACCCAGGCAGGCCGTTAGAAAAATGTTCAGCAAAGTGCGCAAGCGCTTTGGCAAGGGCTCACCACATCCTTCCAACCATCCGGTCTTTGCTTTGGCTCCCAAAGCGATGCACCAAGACTCCCTCTTGTTGATACTGAACGTCCGACGCGTTTCGGGGCCAAAACCCGCCCCTTATTCATGGACTTGCTGAGCGAAGCGCCAAATTCTACTCACACTTCTCAAGCGCTTAGATACCTGAGAGGGGCGTCGTCTGCCCTGAGTGGGTGGGGTTACGACGTCGGGGCTTGTGGTACATGCAGTCCTGTGAGTAAAATAATTCATAAACCCTTAAGTAGGGTGGCTCAAACCTTCTGTTTAATGTCATTTAAAACCTTCAAATTACAGGCGAGGATATTTCTTGGCACACCGCTGATTTGTTCACTGGAATTCTGTGCTGACAGGCGACCCCGTTTTGGACCGCCTCAGTCCTCTGTTGCTCGGATCCTTGTTCCGCACTAGAAGCGGAGCCCCTTGCCACGACCCAGGCAGGCCGTTAGAAAAATGTTCAGCAAAGTGCGCAAGCGCTTTGGCAAGGGCTCACCACATCCTTCCAACCATCCGGTCTTTGCTTTGGCTCCCAAAGCGATGCACCAAGACTCCTTCTTGTTGATACTGAACGTCCGACGCGTTTCGGGGCCAAAACCCGCCCCTTATTCATGGACTTGCTGAGGGAAGCGCCAAATTCTACTCACACTTCTCAAGCGCTTAGATACCTGAGAGGGGCGTCGTCCGCCCTGAGTGGGTGGGGTTACGACGTCGGGGCTTGTGGTACATGCAGTCCTGTGAGTAAAATAATTCATAAACCCTTAAGTAGGGTGGCTCAAACCTTCTGTTTAATGTCATTTAAAACCTTCAAATTACAGGCGAGGATATTTCTTGGCACACCGCTGATTTGTTCACTGGAATTCTGTGCTGACAGGCGACCCCGTTTTGGACCGCCTCAGTCCTCTGTTGCTCGGATCCTTGTTCGGCACTAGAAGCGGAGCCCCGAAACGCGTCGGACGTTCAGTATCAACAAGAGGGAGTCTTGGTGCATCGCTTTGGGAGCCAAAGCAAAGACCGGATGGTTGGAAGGATGTGGTGAGCCCTTGCCAAAGCGCTTGCGCACTTTGCTGAACATATTTATATATATATATATATATATATATATATTCACTGAAAAAACCATAGGTTTAACACTCGTTATAGTTAGGAATTAGCATTTAAAAAACCTTTGAAATTCATTAAATAAACATAGGTTTCACACCAGTTATAGTTAGCTGGACATTTTACTCATACCAAACCATTGAAATTCCCACGTTATAGTTAGTTGGACTCACTATAACTCGCGCGCCCGCAATCCACTGCTGATGATGTCACATATTACATCATTCATGATATGGTCAGTGACATCACTGATGACATCACTGATGACATCTCAAATGACATCACTGATGACATCTCAAATGACATCACTGATGACATCACTGATTACATCATCCATGTGATAATACGATGCACCTCCTTACACTCTAATCTAACCTTTGATACACCGAGTGTTAAATACAAACTACCATTCCTGAAATTATTGACACACCAATACCAGTAACTACATACACACTCACTGATTTCTAGGTCTACACACACATCCACTCATTCACCCATACAATCACTCATACATAGAGTCACTCATCAACACACTCAGGAACACAATTTTGGAAAATTACACACAAATTCCTCCAACGGCGCCAAAGTTATTCCCAATAGAATGTTGCGGATTTCCTATGGTAGCCAATCCTAACTATAACTACCTACTGGCGACCGCAAGTAGGTAATATATATATATATATATAGATATATATATATGAGCGAAGGTTTCCCCGTTCAGGTTCGGTCACAGGAAAAGATAAGACTCCCACTCCACGCTGACTGAAATTTCAAGGTTGTTTATTAGGCTGACCCGTTTCGAGCAAAAGCTCTTTATCACAAGCCAAAGATTCACTGCCAGTGATCACCATTTTAAACAGTGTATTTACAAAACATAGAGGTAGGACCATTGCATTTCATTAGGATAAACAAAAGACTCAAATAATTCATTTGTAGAAGACAGACGCATTGCCCCTACGTAAATGAACAGAGTAAAAAAATTAAAAAGTTTCTGCAATGTATACATTTAAACATAAAAATACATTTATACATTTTGTAAACAATCATATCGGTTATTTTGAGCATTTTAGACAACTTAATTACATTGCCCAGCAGGGTTAAAGATTTTGTAATACTCTTGCATCTGTATAATGGAGGCCAAGTGGCCGTTACTCTGTGACTTTAAACTTACTTTGGTTTACAGCAGCAATGGTTCATTATTATTTACTATTTACAAAAACAAAGAATAAAACTAAAAATAAAATCAGAATAGGGGGATGTTTTCCAACGTGTCCTGTACCCAATGAGACAAAACAGTGCTCATACTTGGGGTGGGAGGGGCGGAAGAGTGAGTGACGGCAAGTGCCCGTCGTGTTGGGTAGGTGCAGGTGAACAGAGAAGTTATTTACAAAAAAGAAAAAGGGAACTTATTTACAATAAGATGCAGGCTAAGTTAGGTTGCTGGGGCAGGAGGGGTTTCATGTATACATGATGCGGGCAAAAACTGTAATCATGGTAGGAGATAAAGGAGGAAAATATAAAGGGGATCTACCCATTCTTGGGAGGTCTAGTGACCCTAGCATGTACGAGGCCTTACGTGAAAGTTTTCCAACCTGCTGACACTGTGTTGCGGGTGAGAGCCCTCCCCGCCACACGGTATGTACAGAGAAATCATGTATCACTTATACAAGGCGAAGCAGAGTCCAGATATCTCAGTTGTACTCATCCAATGTGGACTGAGAGTTCCTCGTCCTCATTAAGACCGAAGGGGTTCTTGGTGTCGAGAAGGAAGATGTACCTAGACTCCAGCACTCGCAGTTGTTTCTCCCGGTTCCCCCCTCGGGGACTTGCTGCCACCCTGTCAACACCAAAGAAAGATAGACTATTAGCATTTTTATCATGATGTTTTAACCAATGTTTAGCAGTGGAGTAACTCAGATCACAATTTTTGATCCCTCTGATGTGTTCAAGGATTCTCTTCTTCACAGGGAAGATCGTGCTTCCTACGTACATTTTACCACATGGACAAACAATGGCATATACACAATAGTCAGAGTTACAGTTTATGAATCTGGATATGTCGCCTGTTTTACCGGTAGGCAAGGGGTATGTTCTTCTGTTTTTACTTGTGCTGCAGGCCTTGCACCTGCTGCACTTGAAGAAACCCTTTTGTTGTTGTATCCAACTCTGTTGTTTACTCCCACCCATGTAGCTGTCAACTAACATGTTTTTCAGGGATTTGGATTTTCGGTAGGTCACCAAGGGGACTTTGCTGACTGTAGCTCCTATTATCGGGTCATTCTTAACAATATGCCAATGTTTCCTCAGAGTTTCCCGGACCCTGTCTGACTCAATGTTGTACTCTGTTATCAATCGGATCTCACTCCCTCCCTGTTTGGGTCCTGGTCTTTTTACTAGCAGGGAAGCCCTAACTCTGGATTCTGCTCTTTTGGTTGCTGCACTTAAGATTCTGTCGGGATAGCCTCGCTTCCTGAATCTGTGGGTCATAACCTTTCTCTCCTTTTCATAACTCATCTCGGTGTTGCAATTGCGTTTAGCCCTTATGAGCTCCCCATACGGGATGCTCCATTTCAGTTTAGGGGTGTGATGGCTGTTAGCATGGAGGAAGCTGTTCCCCGCTGTGGCTTTCCTATGTAAGGATGTAGATAGGTTCCCATTTTCCACCCTCACATGCACATCTAGGAAATCCATTTCCCCTTTGTCAATCTTGTGTGTGAAGCGTAGGCTGACTTTGTTGGAGTTCAGTCCCGTGAGGAACTGGTCTATTCAGGTTCGCTGCCCCCCCAAATCATAAAAACATCATCGATGTAGCGGGTCCAGAAGACCACATGTTGTGTCAGATGTTCATTCGCATCGCTCCACACAATCTGTTCCTCCCACCATCCCATCATCATGCATGCGTAGCTTGGCAAAAAGCAACTTCCCATAGTGGTACCAACCACTAGCTTGTACAACTTGTCGTGAAATAGAAAAAAGTTGTTATTGAGGCATAGGGTCAACATTTCAATTAGCATATTTGTCTGTTCATAAACAAAAACTGACCTGCCTCTGAAAAAATGTTTGCATGCATTAATACCATCCTCATGTTTTATACAGGAGTAAAGGGACACCACATCAATTGTCACTAGTACAAAATATTCCTGCAAGGTGATCCCTTCAATTTTATTTATATAATCTGTACTATCCCTGCAATATGATGGTAGGCATAGCACATAGGGAAAAAGAAATGAGTCTAAGAATATTGAGGTGTTCTCTAGAAGACTTCCATTTGCCGAAACAATAGGCCTCCCCGGGGGATTAATGTTGTCTTTGTGGATTTTTGGTAGCATGTAAAAACATGCTACCGTTGGAAGTTTTTCATACAGGAATTTGTGTTCCTGATCACCCAGTAACTTCTGTTCTTTCCACTGGTCAATCTTACTGTAAAAGTAAGTAGCCGCTTCATCATATGCAGTTCTACTGGACCTCTCATAGTTGCCTGAGAGAGTAAGTTGTTTCATGGACTCCCACAAGACTACATTCCCCCCTTTACCTGATGGCTTGATAATGATATTGGGATCTTTGTTTAGTGTACCTAGCGCTGTCCTTTGCTGAGGCGTGAGATTGTGTGCGTGTTTGTTTGAAGTTTGATTCCAGATCCTCATGAGGTCTTTTATAACTACCTCATGAAAGGTATCCAGGTTATCATGTGGCAAATTTGGGTTGAAAGTGGACCTAGGTCTGAATTTGGTTCGGACTGTTCCCCTGGTTTCCAGACCCATCTGTTCTATGATGTCCCTTTCATTCTAACCAAAAAGTTGTACAAAGTTCCCCTGAGAGTAATACTAATTTTGCAACGGAGTCTCTCTCTCTGAATTGACATGTGAAATCGACAGTCAGGGAACCAGGCAGGTCCCTTGTCGGAACTAGGAAACCTCACACAACTAATAAGATGGATGACTTGTTTCATTCAGCCCTATGGTTGTCTTGTCTCATCATCGGCTTCCTGCTCCAACGTCAAGCTGGCGCTGCAATGCCTGACGGGTAACACAGAGTGTTACACTTTTGTGGAGATCTTTTGTTCCTTGCCGTAGTTGATAGCGTGTGAGGGACCTAGAAAAGTGAAGTAGTGAGCAAGGTGTATTAAAAAAGGTTGGTTAATCCACTAAGTATCCTTTATTCGCGTGGTTAACCGCCTTATTAAAAAGTGAAGTGAGGGGTACCGAGAACCAAAGTTAAATTAATATGGCCTCATTCAACCCTCATGTGTGGTCAACATGTTTCATGCCCTATAGGCAATTCTTCAGGACCGGATTGTGCTCATAAACTAGTCAGGGGCCCAGGGTGGGCTAAAGTGTATATAGTATACAACCTGGTGGGTCAATAACCAGAGCAGGCTGGTGATCCTGCGTCGAAGTCAGACCTCGGGGTAATAAAGAAGGTATTATATACAACATAGTACACGCTCATTTCTTGCATGTCATAGCCTTTCAAAACCTAGACACATCACCCGGGCAGCGGTGCTCATCCAAGTGCTAGAAGGTCTAGAAGTGCAACCGTGAGAAGGAGAGAGAGGGAGACTCAATTTGCTTACTAAGTATATGTCAACCAAGTGTTTGGTTACTAACTTTGACTAGAGGTCTGTTTCCTTTTGATACAACGGACTTCGTAGGTTAGTATAGCGTTGCTGAGGAGCCATTCTCACCCAATGCAGGGGAGGGGGAAAGATTAAAAAAATATTTTTAAAAACACTTAAAATAAATCAATAGATAGAGTAGTGTCTTACCCTAACAACCCATGTGTGAGTCCACACAGCTTGTTCTTGTGGGACCTGTGCTTGAAGGTAATTACCTACAAGGGCGAACAAGGGAGGGTTCAGACACCCCGGTATGAGCCAGAGAGGAGTGTAGGGCCGACCAGCAGGCCACATGGAGTCCTGTCCCATCAGACTGCAAGGTTCAGTGAGGCATACCGCTCGCCATGAGTCGCGACGCCGCATGCTGGCGCCGCACGAAACACCTGAACCATAGTGCACCTCCGCTAGGGACCATCGGTCCAGGGGGCCAGCACCATCGATAATGGGACCAATATACGTGGCAAGCTCAACCCCCCGGGGGGGGACAGGATAAGGTGTCCACTCGATGGTATCCAGAGCCAGCGGGTGACATGTCACGTGGTGATACCGTGAGCCCCATCAGACAGCGCCGGTAGGCCGGACGAGGGCAGTCTCCAGTGACCGCAGGGTGACGGACGACCGAGACCCATACGGCCTTGCCGGGGGGTCCGTCAGAAGTCAAACAAGGAGTATTGTTACAGACACACGGGCTTACCTGGATAGCGCGAGGCCAAAGACATTCGGAACCTACCCCCACACTTCGGCGTGTAACGACACGCAGAACAGCTGGTAGCGTTCTGGCGAACCTGCCGCCATTAAGTAAGGAGCGTTCCAGTCCAGGTGGAGGGTTTTTGGGGGCGTGTCCTAGGTGATGTCTCTGAGCGACGCAGCCAATCAGGTGCCTCAAGTGTGTTGCAACGGGAATAGCGTGATTCTATATGATATTACGCCCACAGTGGGCGCCATGTTGGAAAGGGGTTAGTGGTCTATTGTTCGATAGAACCGGGGAGCATCTTCAATTGTGTCGGGCTTCTAAGATCACCGTGTGCTAATCCCTACCAACAAGAACAAGGGGGAATACTATGGATAATACTCAAAGTTATCTAGCTAGTAGATTCCAAGGGACCAGGTAGCGTCTGTGAGTGACGCGGCCAATCAGGTGCCTCTAGTGTGTGGAAAAGGGGACTAGCGTGATTCATTATGGTATTGCGTCCACAGTGTGAGCCATGTTGGAAAGGGTTTAGTGGTCTATTGTTTGGGTGGAAACAGGGAGCCCCATCAAGTGTGTCGGGCTTCTAAGATCGCAGTGTGCTAATCCCTACCCACAGGAATAAGGGGGAATACTATGGACAATACTCTAAGTTATCTGGCTAGTAGGTTCCAAGGGACCGAATCATTAAGCCCACGGATGTCTAATTGCAGACGGTGTACCCACCTCTGTTCAATTCTGTGTAGTGCTTGCTGACTGATGGAGGGGTGCCATTCTAAGACGACCCATTTCATGCTTTCAGCTAAATGCCCACTCTGTTTGCAGTGTTCGTATAACCGTGTGTGTGTCTTGGCACAGCGAATATTGCTGTTGTGTTCAATTATGCGCACTTTGACAGTGCGCATCGTCATTCCTATATAGTTAAGACCGCAGGGGCATGTAAGCATGTAGATACATCTGCTGCTGTTGCATTTGGTATGCTTATTTAAGTGCCATGTGAATGTATCAGATAACATAATGTCTTTGCCTTGTGTTGACTGAGGACAGACAACACAATTGCCACAGCGGAAATGACCAACGACTGGTGGTAAATCCCAAAGTGTGTTCTGAGGGAGAGTGCTCTTCTTCTTTGGTCGGGTATGGATCAGTGTATCCTTCAGGTTGGCTGTTCTTTTGAAGGCAAAGCGTGGTCGTGGGATATCTAGTCCTGCTGAATTGTTGATCCCCCAATGAGTGTTTACCGTCTTTTTAATGAAGGTGGAATTCTTTGTGTAGGACGTTACACATGTAATGACATCCTCTGTATCCTTGGTATGTGTTTCCAGGAGGGCTTCTCCGTGGTTGTTGAGTGCTCTTTTGACTGATTGTTTTAGGAGTCTCGTCGGGTAGCCCCTCTCCTGGAGCTTATGTTGTAGGGTGGATGACTCTCGTTTATAGTCCATTACTGAAGTGCAGTTTCTGCGAATCCGCAGGAATTGACCAAACGGCAGGTTCTCCCTCAGAGCCCTGGTGTGATGGCTGTTGTAAAGGAGGAGACTGTTTCTGTCGGTCTCTTTCCTATAGAGAGTGGTGGTGATCTCTGTAGGGTCCAACCTAATGGTCAGGTCAAGGAAGGGTAGTGATTGTTCAGACATGGTGCCCGTGAATTTAAGGAATTGGTTCTGGAGGTTAATCCATCTGCAGAAAGCCTCACAACTGGCCCGGTCACCTTTCCAAAAAATCTAAATATCGTCAATGTAGCGACGCCATAGGGTCAACTGTTCGAGAAACGGGTTGTTGTCGGAGGAATAGATAAAGTTTTTTTCGAAAGTGGCCATGTATATACATGCCAGACTTGGCGCAAAAGTTGAACCCATAGACGTGCCACGGATCTGGTGGTACAACTGTGACTCGTATCTGAAAAAATTCTCCGTCAGAGCTATGTTAGCCAATGCCATGATGAACGAGATAGGGGTAGGGGATGTCCATTCTTCCGACCTCAAAGCAGACTCTACTGCCTCTAAAGTTGCTTGTTGGGGGATATTCGTGTATAGGGCTTCCACGTCCAATGTCAACAGGAGGTCGACATCTTCCCTACCATCCATGTCATCAATCAGACGCAGGACATCTCTGGTGTCCTGAAGGAAAGATGGAATTTTCTTAACTACAGGTTGTAGGAATACGTCACAAAATTGGGACAGTGGTTCCAGTAGGGAACCTATTCCGGAAACGATTGGCCTACCTGGCACAGGGGTGACCCCCTTGTGAATTTTTGGTAGCGTGTAAAAGTAGGGTGTTACCGGATCGGTAGTAATCAGAAATTCTGCTTCCTTTTTGGTTGGCCATTCATTTGTCTCACCCTCAATCACGAGACTCATGATGGTAGTAGGCAGGCGTTTAGTGGGGTCTACAGTAAGGGGTCTGTAATGGGTACTGTTGGACAGCTGTCGTCTACATTCCCGGTCATATTCGTCATAGTCTTGAATAACCGTCGCTCCCCCTTTGTCCGCCTGTTTGATGGCGATGGTGTTGTCGTTGCCTAAAGCGAGGGAGGCTTGTCTCTCTGCCTTGGTCAAGTTGTTGAATTGGTTGATATGGGGTTTGTTTGTAAGACTGGCTAGGACCGCTCTTTCAAATGCCAGGATCTCTGGAGGAACCATCCCATCCGTGGGAGTGAAGGTGGAGAGTTTCCGTAGTCCTGTATCTGGACTCTCTGGTTCAGGTTTGTCGTCAAAGAAAGCTCGCAGACGTATCTTTCTGAAGAATTGTTTAATTTCGATCATTTCCTGAAAGTTGTCTGGGGTAGGAGTGGGGACGAAACCAAGTCCCTTTTCCAATACTCTGTTCTCAGTTGGGGTCAGGACTCTTTTTGAGAGGTTCACCGTCAGACTCTTCTCCCCCTGGTTGTACTCCTGGTCTCCACCATGGTCTGTGGTGTTGGCTGATCTTGCCATTGAACCCCTTTCTGTCCGCCTCGCTTTCGCCCTCTTCCTCTGCCCCAACCTCTGCCTTGAAAAGGTGGCGGGTTCAAAGGGTAAAATTGCGGCGGGCCCTGTTGTTAGAAGGGGTACTGCCACGGGGGTGCCATGTGTGGGGGCCCATGGAACATAGGTCCTTGTTGGTAACCTGGTTGCCGGTTAGGGCGTTGTGGGTTCCGATTGTTCTTTGGGTTGTATCCTCCACTGGAGTCGCTACTAGTAGAGCCTCGCCTGCCGTTATTGTCCGAGTTATCGTCGGAGGAGTAGCTTGTCTTTTTGTTCTTGAAGCCATCCTTCAAGTACGGGTATACTTTCTCCTTCTCGAACTTTGAGATGTCTTTCTGAAGTTTGGCTGTTTTTTGATTCAAGAGGTATTCATGATGATCAGTCATTTCTTGATTGATATCAGCTAGTTTGCTGGTGAAGTTGGCCTTGTTGTTCTTGTTGACCGCACTCCTCATAGTGGCTTCTATGGCTGTGATTTTCTCTGATAGAGCATCAGATAATCGTTTAGCTGTTTGTACAATTAGAAAGAGTAAGTCTTTGGTGCATTTCCAAGATACTTGAACCCAATCGACCTTAAATTGTTTGTCTTCTAAGAAGAGCCTGGGTATAATGTTAACGATTAGGCCCTGTGGAGCAATATTGCTTCTCAGGTATTCGGTCATCATTGTCCCATGTATCGTGATCCTTATCAGTTCTTTCTTCATCTCGGTCAAAATGACCCAGTCATCATTGGTAGCGCCAGAGGCAGAGGCAGCCGAGGAGTTCAGTAAGTTGGGTGCTGCCCTAAGGGCTTCGGCAATGGCGTCCTCATCAAAGCTGAGACCCGGTACATCTTCCATATTTTCGTGGAGTGTGGCCAGGTTTAAAGGTGTTAGAAGCGGGTAATTAAACCACGCATGTGGTATTCTGGATAAAACCCAGTATGTGAAGGGCCAGAGAAGTGAAATAGTGTCACTCTTGGTAACCTAAGTGTCCCGTGGGGGGCAACCCACGCAATACGTGTGAACAACAGGAGGGGACTTAAAAAAGGACAATATTTATTGGGGTCCAGTGTACCTGTCCTAAGAGCATGTAACCAAAAAGTTGTACAAAGTTCCCCTGAGAGTAATACTAATTTTGCAACGGAGTCTCTCTCTCTGAATTGACATGTGAAATCGACAGTCAGGGAACCAGGCGGGTCCCTTGTCGGAACTAGGAAACCTCACACAACTAATAAGCTGGATGACTTGTTTCATTCAGCCCTATGGTTGTCTTGTCTCATCATTGGCTTCTTGCTCCAACGTCAAGCTGGCGCTGCAATGCCTGACGGGTAACACAGAGTGTTACACTTTTGTGGAGATCTTTTGTTCCTTGCCGTAGTTGATAGCGTGTGAGGGACCTAGAAAAGTGAAGTAGTGAGCAAGGTGTATTAAAAAAGGTTGGTTAATCCACTAAGTATCCTTTATTCGCGTGGTTAACCGCCTTATTAAAAAGTGAAGTGAGGGGTACCGAGAACCAAAGTTAAATTAATATGGCCTCATTCAACCCTCATGTGTGGTCAACATGTTTCATGCCCTATAGGCAATTCTTCAGGACCGGATTGTGCTCATAAACTAGTCAGGGGCCCAGGGTGGGCTAAAGTGTATATAGTATACAACCTGGTGGGTCAATAACCAGAGCAGGCTGGTGATCCTGCGTCGAAGTCAGACCTAGGGGTAATAAAGAAGGTATTATATACAACATAGTACACGCTCATTTCTTGCATGTCTTAGCCTTCCAAAACCTAGACACATCACCCGGGCAGCAGTGCTCATCCAAGTGCTAGAAGGTCTAGAAGTGCAACCGTGAGAAGGAGAGAGAGGGAGACTCAATTTGCTTACTAAGTATATGTCAACCAAGTGTTTGGTTACTAACTCTGACTAGAGGTCTGTTTCCTTTTGATACAACGGACTTCGTAGGTTAGTATAGCGTTGCTGAGGAGCCATTCTCACCCAATGCAGGGGAGGGGGAAAGATTAAAAAAATATTTTTAAAAACACTTAAATTAAATCAATAGATAGAGTAGTGTCTTACCCTAACAACCCATGTGTGAGTCCACGCAGCTTGTTCTTGTGGGACCTGTGCTTGAAGGTAATTACCTACAAGGGCGAACAAGGGAGGGTTCAGACACCCCGGTATGAGCCAGAGAGGAGTGTAGGGCCGACCAGCAGCCCACATGGAGTCCTGTCCCATCAGACTGCAAGGTTCAGTGAGGCATACCGCTCGCAATGAGTCGCGACGCCGCATGCTGGCGCAGCACGAATCACCTGAACCATAGTGCACCTCCGCTAGGGACCATCGGTCCAGGGGGCCAGCACCATCGATAATGGGACCCATATACGTGGCAAGCTCAACCCCCTGGGGGGGGACAGGATAAGGTGTCCACTCGATGGTATCCAGAGCCAGCGGGTGACATGTCACGTGGTGATACCGTGAGCCCCATCAGACAGCGCCGGTAGGCCGGACGAGGGCAGTCTCCAGTGACCGCAGGGTGACGGACGACCGAGACCCATACGGCCTTGCCGGGGGGTCCGTCAGAAGTCAAACAAGGAGTATTGTTACAGACACATGGGCTTACCTGGATAGCGCGAGGCCAAAGACATTCGGAACCTACCCCCACACTCCGGCGTGTAACGACACGCAGAACAGCTGGTAGCGTTCTGGCGAACCTGCCGCCATTAAGTAAGGAGCGTTCCAGTCCCGGTGGAGGGTTTTTAGGGGCGTGTCCTAGGTGACGTCTCTGAGCGACGCAGCTAATCAGGTGCCTTAAGTGTGTTGCAACGGGAATAGCGTGATTCTATATTTCATTCTCCCATTCATTCATCTCACCTCCCAATTCTGCTAGACAGGCTAGTGCTTTAAACAAGGAAAAGCGATCCTTAGACACGATATTGATGGGTGCCAATAGGGAGGATACACTTTCTGAACTCATTTGCCTGAGGGACGTTGAGTCCCTCAGGCAAATAAGTTCAGAAAGTGTATCCTCCCTATTGGCACCCATCGATATCCTGTCTAAGGATCGCTTTTCCTTGTTTAAAAACATTTTCATCAGTTTAATTTACGCACATATGAAAACATGTCAATTCTGGTTTTACTGTAATCAAAGTTAGCTGTAGGGCAGAATGTGAGACCAAGTTCGAGCAATGTTTTTTATGCCTCAGTTAACTCATGTGACGACAGATTTACAACAGTTAGATTTTCCTCACCCGTCATCTCCGTTTCATTTGCCTTGTTGTTCTCCCATGAGGCGTTGTGTCTTTTGTGCTTTCTTCCTCCTCTCCTTGTTGGTTTCCTCTGGCTTTTCCGCCTCTTCCTCTTCCTTTCCCCCGGTCTGGCGGTCTTGCCCTCAGTGTCATATTCGTTTGTAAAAAATGGTATTCTTCCAAGGGTTTGAAATTGAGGGGGTCTCTTCCTTGCACACTCGCCGCCTCCTCTAGGTCTGAATATATTTCAGATCCGGATTCAGATATAGTTGGCTCAAGATTTCTCATTGTGCCCATCTGCTCAAACTGTTTAATTGCCCCATCATATCATCTTTCAAATGTGAGGACACATCCACTCGCATAATCTTGCTTGTCACGCAAGAATTTGCTCTTCTTCTTTTGTTTAATTTCTATTTAATATTCATCCAGTCTTAGTTCCATCTGAGCTAAGGCTGTTTTGATCTGATCTTGCTCCGGGCGTGTATCCAGTTGTTCTTTCAGTTAATCAATGTCTTAGATCACCTCGTTAAGTTCTATAGCTGCACATTTTGACAGGAGGCCCAACATATTTTAACAGGTGCCTGCCATCAAGTCTGCCCAGTCCTCGAGTAATTTCGGGTGCGGGTTCTGGTAAGTTAGGTAATCAAAATCCTTAAGCCTCTCGGGACTCTCCCCACTTTGTCGTAGTTGTTGAGGTAGGAGACTTCACACCAACGATTAATCTCTCTTTTCTGTAATTTTTCATACTGGAACAGTAATTGTTTTAGAGTTCTGTTTCCTCCCTCTGTCGGCCCGCTCTTTCCTGCTCCGACTTCACTCTCCTCTTCCTCTGTCTCACAGAAGAGGGAACGCGCTTCATTTGATCTTCCCGCCCTCCTGTTCCTGTTGTCAGTGTTCTCGGTTGTAGATGCCGTCACGGCACTTGCCTGCTTTCCTTTACTCATTTTTTGTTTAAAATTTAGCGTTTTCAGTTTTATCAGCACGCCGCTGCCCTCCGCTTTGTTTGTATAGGGGGCACAGAACTTCTGCCAGGACACGTTACTAACACACTTTTCTCAAGCCGGGGGCCACTGCCTAACACCGCAGGGTGTCACGAAAGGCATACTTGCATCCTCCGATACACGCACACTTCTCACGTACTCACCCAAGGCGTCCAGCAGGTTTACGCTTCTCCGTTGTATGTGGTTTCCATAACGTCCGGCGGCAGGAGCCAGTTCAAAAAGGAAGGCTGCGGAAGGAAGGGTTCCGACAGCAAAGACGGCTCTCCTGCCACTCGAGGTCGGTGCAAATTCCGGGTGCACAAATTACAGTATTTTGCACAAATTATCTGTTTACATAATTAAAAAAAATATATATTTATAAATGTAGTAGGGTCATCATGTTATCCACAAAATACATTGGATACTTAAGTCACATAATGTTTTATGCATTTTTTTAAAGTATGCATATTGTATTTATATTTCATTATTTATACAATAATAATTTATTGCAATAGCCACTTTTTTCCAACTTGAAGCATTTATGCTGAATAACAATGCTATTGAAATCATCTTTTCAATGTTGTAAGGGCCAAGACAAAATGCAATGCCCTTAAAGAGTATTTTCTCTATGTCTATGAATGGGATCAAGTGACTCACAGGGGGGTTGTACACCAAGCAAATTTAGGGTGCTGGGGCTCAAAAGTAGGGTTGATAACGGGGTACCCTTCAATAGAGAAACTTGCAACTGCTGTCGGAGGAACTCTACTGATTTTCCTAGAGTTTCCACTGTGTCCTCCAAGTTTGCAATTCTAGTATTAAGAGTATCAAATGAAGCTATGATTTTGCTTTCCATCTTCTTAAGGAATTCCTGTATAATACTAGACTCTGGTGGTACAGACAGTGCACCCCTCCTTTAGTCCCACTAGCATTTTTATTGCCTATTATCTGATCATGCGAGACTGTAACGGGGCCCTTTGAAATATGCTCCTCTACTACTGTTAGGGAGTCCATCTCCTGTTGGGTTTGAGTGAGTTGCTCTTCCACACTAGAAATGTCTTCTGTACGCACCCCCACTGCATTATTGAAGGACAGAACTGTATTATTTGTTCCTTGATGTTTGCCCGTCACTTTTTGTACCTCCTCTCTCGCATTTTATCAGGTTATAAATACCTGCAAGATAACAACACCAGGAAAAGAGAATTCAGGCAGTGGTGAGTGACAAGGAGCAGAAGTTTGGACTTCTGTGGCTCAGACCAAGTGGGGCAACCCGCTTGGTTATAACTCCCAAAACAATATAGGTAAATGATGTGTGACCATATTGCCGGAAATAAGGGACGCTCAATCCTAGTACACATCACCTTAAATTAAAGTAGATACCATTCCAATATTGGGGTTCTGTCCATCTGGCATGAGAATGATAACTGAACATATGATTCAAGAAAAACTGTCTTATCGCTGGACGTGATTGACATCTCCTGAAGCAAGGAGTCTAAGACTTAAAGACCATGGGAAACCAAGCAGGGCACGGAGCAAGAGTGCCCGAGTAAGAAGCTGAAGTTCTCCCACCTTACCTTCTTGATCGCCCAATTAGCTGCCTACAGCGGAGTATGTTTGGTGGAGTAGATCTCAGACTTCTAGTCAGCTGGAATGGAAGTGAAGCATACACCGTGCCCGAGCCGATTGGAGATTCAGCTGCCTTAGTAGTGCAGTAAGGCTAGCACTCCTCGCTTCAGCTCAGGCTTTTCAGGGCCTCATTCGACTAGCTAGGGCCCTTCTTCCCTTGTTGGCATTCTGCCCAGAAAGCATGCAGGGCCGTGAAATCAAACTGCCAGCATACACAAACATGGTCAAATCCCCTCTCTTTAGCATGTCGGAAACCTGGTAAGGAGCTTAAGTATTCCAGGGGAGAAGGGGGGAAGAAAGCAGGAGAGAGTACCAATAAAGAAAAAATTGAGCCGGGTGCTCACACTTCAAACAAATCTATAACAAGACAATCAAAGGGCTGTACACGTAGCGATACTAGGATTTCACAGCCACTGATTTCAAATATGTTTTATCCTACGGATTCCAAAGCTGACTCTGGGGTAACTAATATAGGCAGCACTGTTTCCCTGGTAGAAGGTCATACCGGGGGTGTAACTTTTCTGAGTAAGCCAGAGAATGGGTGCCCACCCAAAGAAGATTGGAAGGGTTGAACCAATGAATGAGTTAACCCAAGTCCATGCAGTGCACCAGATAGTGCAGAGGACACAAGAGATTGATATTGGTGAAGAACAATACATTCAAATCTTGTCAATCAATGATGGCAGTCCAAATGAGAATTTATTAATCCTTCCAAAAAATCCCTATATCCCCAGAGGTTACCATCCAGAAGCAACCTCAGAGCTCTGTAGAAACTGCTAAGGCGGCTAAGACTCCCAACTTGGGGGAGAAATTCTTTTCCTTGACAGACTTAACTAATACCTGTAATACCTCATCATCTTCTAATGACGATATGCTATTCGACTCTTCCAACAATAGCACAAATGATCCCACAATTCTAACGCAAGAGACGCTGTCTAAGAGGAAGTAAAAGGTAGAGAAAAGTTTTTCAAGAGGGTTGAGGTGAGAGCGTAAAATGTACCTCTCTGGAGAATCTGAAAATGGATGCAACTGGAATGTACTGAGGGGAAAACCAAATCGAAACCCAAAACATCGTCGGTCGAATCCACACTTGCAGTAATCCTCCAGTCTGTTAAACAATTGCAAGAAGAAACCCGGAGTGAAGGTTGTTTAGAGTCCAAAAAATTACATAGATCTATCATAAAAGGAAATACAACGTGCTCTGATAATGAGGGGAGGATCAGGCAAGCAGAAGAAAGAATGGAGGGGCTTGAAATTTAGTTTAATCTGTGGAAAACTCAGAAATCTTCTCAGGATGCACTAATTGCAAATATGCTTTTGAAGTAAGTAAACCAGGAAAACAGACAAACAAAAAATGCCCCCTGCAGACATTGTTGCTTTCTTCTGACAGCTGTAACTGAAACGTCTTTGTGTCCATCTGGGACACACCTTTGCTATACTAACACGCTGTGTGCAGGGGGCATTTTGTTTTTTGTGTCTTGGTGTGTTGGTTTCAACACAAACTCTCCAAGGGGTTATAGGGCTTATCGATACAAAAAGGGATGATGGACGGAACGTTTGAGCAAATCAAACACTCACCTCCAGTCAACTGATCTGGGTTTAATCCATCACCATTCTTTAGCCCACTCAGCCACCCCAGTTCAGACATGGCCATATGCAAATTAGTCTGACCCTGTGCCTCATGGGAACAGTCCAGCCCGAATTGCCAAGCCATGTCTTCCCTGGACCGGAAACAATCATCCTGGGACCGGTTTCGGATTCATAATCCTCATCAGCCAGGCTTTCTTGAATCCAGTGGCAAAGTGAGCAAGGGACTCACGTCTGAGCATACCCTGCCACACTTAGGGCGAACAAAGCGATACAAAAAGGGATGATGGACGGAGCGTTTGAGCAAATCAAAAACTCACCCCCAGTCAACTGATCTGGGTTTAATCCATCACCATTCTTTAGCCCACTCAGCCACCCCAGTTCAGACATGGCCATATACAAATCAGTCTGACCCTGTGCCTCATGGGAACAGTCCAGCCCGAACTGCCAAGCCATTTCTTCCCTGGACCGGAAACAAGCATCCTGGGACCTACTTCGGATTCATAATCCTCATCAGCCAGGCAATCTTGAATCCAGTGGCCAAGTGAGCAAGGGACTCACGTCTGAGCATACCCTGCCACACTTAGGGCGAACAAAGCGATACAAAAAGGGATGATGGACGGAGCGATTGAGCAAATCAAACACTCACCCCCAGTCAACTGATCTGGGTTTAATTCATCACCATTCTTTAGCCCACTCAGCCACCCCAGTTCAGACATGGCCTTATGCAAATCAGTCTGACCCTGTGTCTCATGGGAACAGTCCAGCCCGAACTGCCAAGTCATGTTTTCCCTGGACCGGAAACAAGCATCCTGGGACCGGTTTCGGATTCATAATCCTCATCAGCCAGGCTATCTTGAATCCAGTGGCCAAGTGAGCAAGGAACTCACGTCTGAGCATACCCTGCCACACTTAGGGCGAACAAAGCGATACAAAAAGGGATGAGGGACGGAGCTTTTGAGCAAATCAAACACTCACCCCCAGTCAACTGATCTGGGTTTAATCCATCACCATTCCTTAGCCCACTCAGCCACCCCAGTTCAGACATGGCCATATGCAAATCAGTCTGACCCTGTGCCTCCTGGGAACAGCCCAGCCCGAACTGCCAAGCCATGTCTTCCCTGGACCGGAAACAAGCATCCTGGGACCGGTTTCGTATTCATCATCCTCATCAGCCAGGCTATCTTGAATCCAGTGGCCAAGTGAGCAAGGGACTCACGTCTGAGCATACCCTGCCACACTTAGGGCGAACAAAGCGATACAAAAAGGGATGATGGAAGGAGCGTTTGAGCAAATCAAACACTCACCCCCAGTCAACTGATCTGGGTTTAATCCATCACCATTCTTTAGCCCACTCAGCCACGCCAGTTCAGACATGGCCGGTGATGGATTAAACCCAGATCTTTTGACTGGGTGTGAGTGTTTGATTGGTTCAGATGCTCCGCCCATCACCACCCCCTTTTGTACCGCTTTTGGCCGCCATAAGTGTGGTAGGGTATGCTCAGACGTGAGTCCCTTGCTCACTTTGCCACTGGATTCAAGTAAGCCGGGCTGAAGACGGCTGTAATGCCAGAAACCGGTCCTCGGAAGCTTGTGTCCGGTCCAGGGAAGGCATGGCTTGGCAGTTCGGGCAGGACTGTTCCCATGAGGCACAGGGTCAGACTGATTTGCATATAGCCATGTCTGAACTGGGGTGGCAGAGTGGGCTAAAGAACGGTGATGGATTAAACCCAGATCTTTTGACTGGGTGTGAGTGTTTGATTGGTTCAGATGATCCGCCATCACCACCCCCTTTTGTACTGCTTTTGGCCACCCTAAGTGTGCTAGGGTATGCTCAGACGTGAGTCCCTTGCTCACTTTGCCACTGGATTCAAGTAAGCCGGGCTGAAGACGGCTGTAATGCCAGAAACCGGTCATCGTAAGCTTGTTTCCGGTCCAGGGAAGGCATGGCTTAGCAGTTCGGGCTGGACTGTTCCCATGAGGCACAGGGTCAGACTGATTTGCATATAGCCATGTCTGAACTGGGGTGGCAGAGTGGGCTAAAGAACGGTAATGGATTAAACCCAGATCTTTTGACTGGGTGTGAGTGTTTGATTGGTTCAGATGCTCCGTCCATCACCACCCCCTTTTGTACCGTTATAGGGCTTATCCCCTCGCCCTGTTTTGCACCACCTCATAACTAAATTTCAATTTATACTTTGTGACTTATAAATAGCTGAGCGTCCAGTATTTCCCCTTTATCCACAAAAACCCTACCTCAGTAACTTTATCCATGAAAACAGACAACACAGAAACAACTTAAGATTCTTGTGGATTCCAGAAGGGGCGGAGGGGGATGACATAATATCATTTATGGTTACTCTTCTGAAAGGGGTATTTCCATTAAAAGAAAAACAGCTGAAATTGGGACTCTGAAGTCCAACATGCCCATCGATTTCCCCTAATGGTAAAGAAACACTTGGTGGACTCCTCTTACAAACCTCGAGTCATTATAGTATATTTTGGCAACTTTTTTGTGCATCAGTTAATTTATGATTTAGCTCAACCTAATGCTAAGGGAGAATTTGAAGAGATTTCATTTTCCACCAGGCCAGATTTTGCAAATGCCACTGTTAAACGACGTTGGCGGATGCAGCAGCTCATCAGTCCTTTAAAAAAAATTGGAGCTGAAGTACCCAACACAGCTAAAAGCTATAGTAAATGGACGTGCCTGAACATTTTCCTCTGAAATAATGGCCCAGGAATACCTAAAAGAGTTGGGTGAAGGGTCCGACATTGCAGGCAATAAACGAAGAAGGGAAAGGAAACAAAAAAGAGAAGAAAAAAGAAAAGGGGGTATATGTTCTAGATATCAAGAGAATTGTATAGATACAGAGAAATATGTTTATAAGAGAAATGCACTGGAAAGGGGAAGTGATCTGAGCATGGTATGTCAGTGAAGATGGATTTTGTAGTGCCCTGGCTTTGACCAGGGGGGTGGCAGAGGGAGACTGGTAGTGTGTTTACTCTTCAGGTATCATCACAGCCATGGGGCCTGTATGCTCATGTAGTGGTGGGGGCTAGGGGCTGGGTAGTTAGGGGGTGAGAAGTACACATTTAAATGTTTCAAAACAGTATAGATTAGGCTTAAGAGTCTTCAAACGGTGTTACTATGTGGCCTTGTTCTTGGACCAGATGGTTGTCTGTGGGAAACCCTTTAACATGAAGGTTTGTACTAATATCAGAAAATGAGTAAAATATGGATAGCAACAGTTAATATCTGTGGTCTGAATGATGGGAAGAACAGAGGTAGAATTGCATTAGAGCTGCAACCCTAAATGCTGATATTATGTCTTCGGCAGACGCATATTGAGGGCTCACAACTTCAATTACTGCGTAAACTTGCTTTTAAATTAATTTGGAGGATAACACAGGGGACTTATACTTGTGAAATAGCAATATTAGCTTGTAATTCATATGACCAAATTTAAGCAAGTGTGTTTTGATAAATATGGGTATTGGGTTATTGCTGAATTTCAATCTCTAACACAAATTCACACTGATTTCCATTTATGGTCATATCTCTGACGGTCCTTAATTATTCAATTGTTTAGTAAATTAACTGGTTCTTTGGCCCTCTCCTATTATTTTTTATGGGGACCTGAATAATAATCTTCCAGTGAATTGGTCCATAGATGATCACTATGTTCATCCCTGCAGGAAGCCTAAAGTGTTCCATTCATTAAGGGGACTTTGAAAAGAGCACGGCCTGTTGGGTGTTTGGTCAGCTAAGAAGTCACCTGAATATGGGTTTACATATTTTTCCATGCCGCATCAACCCATGCACCCCTAGATTTTTTTCTAGTTCCCCATGCACGTATACACGTGTGTAGTATTGAAAGCTATCCAAGGGTCATATCTGACCATAATCCTTTAGTGCTAGAAATTAAGAAAGTCTTTAGGAGAAAACAGCCCCATTGGAGCTTCGAACGTAGTTTTTTAATTATTCAAGAGTACTGCACACATACATGAATGAATGAATACCCATTTTCCTAAGAAAGAAAATATCAGGAGAGCTCCGCTGGAGGTCATATAAAATACTCTGAAGGCTGGCATTCAGGGGAAGACTCTGCAATTCACTTTAAATAGAACCAAGAAGGAAAGACAGATACTGGATGAGTTATATGCAGTGTTAGCTGCAGAAGAAAGGAAACTTCTTATTGCAAAAGAGCTGGGCGATAGGACATCTGAAGGTCAAATGGGGTCGCAATTGCTAAAGCTGCAATTGTTAAAATCTCTGTAAAAAAAGGTGCAGATAAGTATATGTTATGGAGGGGATAAAGTGTATGAATGCAGCGAGCAGATAGGGCTCCAATTATCCATTAGGACTAGGGTGGAAAATGCATAAAGCGAGGTTCAGGAAATAAGAAACCCAATGCAGGGGTTGGTATCTGACTGTTATTAGTATTAGGGTGGCTTTTCAAATCTTTTATCAAGATCTGTACACTGAGAGCACCACAGGAGAGGAAGGCAACATAAAGTAAAATCAGGCTCCCCATGCGACCCTGCACCCCCATGCACGCTAGTTTCAGCCAGTCAGACCATTCTTCCATTGATTATGGAGCTACTGAACTTCTCCATACTGACCTGTACCGTACCATCTACCACCATCTACCTGGAAACATGCTATGGTGCGAGCTCTCCTGAAGAAGCCTACCCTCGTCCCTGGCAACCTTAACAACTACCGCCCAATCTCCTTGCTTCCCTGGATGAGCAAAATCCTCGAGAAACACATCAACATCTGTCTTACCAGATTTCTCGAGAGTAACAATCTACTGGATGTCACTCAAACAGGCTTCCGACCCAAGCATGGGACGGAGACCGCCCTGTTGGCGGTCACAGAGGAGGCCAGGCGGATCATGGATCGGGGAGGATCCGTGGCAGTTATCCACCTTGAACTAAGCGCCGCGTTTGACACAGTAAATCATGAAACCTTACTGCGCCGTCTCCATAGCTTAGGAGTGTCAAGTGAAGCTCTGGCTTGGTTCTAGTCCTTCCTAAGTGGTAGGACCTTTGAGGTCTTTGAGGGAGTCTCTGTCTCCTCAAGCAAGCCCCTGGGCTGTTGGGTGCTGCAGGGCTCATCACTGAGCCCTACGCTCTTCAATGCGTATATGAGACCGCTGGCTGAAATCGTCCGCCCATATGGCAATAAGATCGTTACATATGCGGACGATGCTCAGCTAGTGGTCTCTTTCACGCAAAAGAATTGCCAGCTGCCACAAACCAGTCTAATGGCCTGTCTGGAACAGGTCAAGAGCTGGATGACGGCGTCGCACCTCAAGCTTAATGAGGATAAAACCGAGCTTATGCTCCTCGGCTCATTAGCTTCGCCTACTATGGTCCTTTCATGGCCCATCAGCATGGGTGCGCCTCCTATGCCCAGAGACAATATCAAAAGTCTCTGGGTGTGGTTGGATAAAACCCTGACCTTTAATACCCAAGTAACTAAACTTTCAGCGACCTGCTTTGGAATCATCAGAATGATGAAGAAAACCTTCCCACTTCTACCTTTTGAAGCTAAGCAGGTTGTTACGCAGGGACTAATCCAATCCCGCCTCGATTTCAGTAATGCCCTTTATTTAGGGGCGCCTGAATACTGTCTGCAAAAACTTCAACGGGTCCAGAACTGCGCAGCACGGACTTTGCTTGGTCTTCCACGTAGAGTTCCGGTGGAGCCTGGTTTGAGAACCTTACATTGGCTCCCTGTCAGGGAGAGAATTAAATTTAAGTCCATGTGCATTTCCCATCAAGCATATTGGAAAGTCGGCCCAGAAATCAGTCACTCCCTGATTACTCCCTACCACCCCACCAAGCAGCTTCGCTCCACTCATGCTTTTCTGGAGACAGTCCCCCGCATCAGAAGATCTAGAGCAGGAGGTCGGTCATTTTCCTACAATGCAGCCAAGTTATGGAACTCACTCCCTCTCTATTTAAGATCTAATCCTAACTTGACGACCTTCCGCAGACAGCTCAAAACATTTCTATTTAACAAAGCAGACTAACCCCTGGGCTGACCACAAATGAGAGGTACTAATCTGGTTCTTAGCGCTTGGACGCCCCAGGGCAACAGTTGTGCTTAATAAAACTCCTTTTCATTTGATTTCATTTCATTTCAATACACTATATGAACTCAGTTTCCCTGGATGCATTTTGTAAAGAAGTAAAAAAATTATTGGAAGGGCCTCCAGTATGGGAAGAAATTGTGCTTGCAATGGGTACCCTTCCTAAGCAGAAAGGGGCCGGCACAGACTGTGTACCCACAGAGTTTTATACAACATTTGCATCTGTGCATAAAGAATGTTTAGTAAATCTATTTGGGCAAATAATATTGGGGCTAATCCTCCAAACTCCCTGTTCCCTAAAAAATATAAGCCAATTTTGGAGCTTGGTTCCTACTGACCAATTACACTTATTAATGGAGATACTAAGGTGTACTCAAAAATTGTGACCACCTGCCCTTCCCCTATTTAATAAGGTTGTCACTAGACAACAACATAGATTTATACCGAGGAGAGGCACAACTGATCATATTCGTGGGGCAACTACCCTGTTTGATGCCGTTTGGGTGTCAGTAGACCCTATGGCCATGATATTGTTGAATGCATTAAAGGCCTGATAGTGTCTCCTGGCAATTTTTGTGGGCCTCTTTGGAAGGAGTGGGAATCGCTCCAGGTTACTGTCAGGCCATTAAGGCTTTATATAACAACCCGGGAGCTAGTATTTATGTAGCAGGGAATATGTTTGAGTCATTTAAAATGAAGAGGGGGCCAGAAAGAGTGCCTTGCTCTCCACTGCTGTTTGCGATTTAAATCGACCCTTTAATTTAAAGGATGGAGAATAATATCTTAATTCGCCCTATGAAGTTTCAAGGGAGGGACACCATGACCCTAGCTCATGCCGATGACATTGCATCGGTAACACAAGACTCTGTTAGGAATTTAGTGGATGTTGAGCAAGAGGCCCTCAGTTTCGGGTGTATCTCAGGATATCTGTTTAAAAATAAAAAGCTCAAATTGTGGTTAATAATAATATCACTCTCTTGGACAAGTGAGCAGTAAGAAGTGCAATCCATCTTGGTGGAAGCATTTCATCAGAGCCAGAGAGGGTAGTTCAGGAGAATCTCGAACCCCTGTTGTTTTGGGATGGAGGGTAATTTAATGTAGCACAAACTCGACCTGAAGTGCTTTACATGAATACTTGCTGCATAAAAGACAGACACGTTAATTTTTGTTAGTCACGGGGAGGTTAAGTGATTTGCCCAGAATCACATGATGTTGAGCGTACTTGCAGAGACTCGAACCCTTTTCCCCAGCTTTGAGGTCGACCGCTTTAGCCGTTAGACCACAGCCTCACCCCATATCAGTAAAATACAAAGAAATCTAAACAGATTAAATAACTTGCATCTTTCCTTGTTTGGCAGGTGTAACATTCTAAACTGTTTATTCCCCTAAGATTCTCTACATCCTTTGTGCGATAATTTTGGAATTTGAAGGATATTGGTTTAAGATGTATCTGTTCTTATGCAAGACAAAGACGTGCCCTTAAATTTTTAACACTTCCAAGAGAGATAGGTGGATGGGAACTTCCCAATCTTAAATTGTATTACTGGAAGACCACCCTGTTGAAAAACTTAGGGGCATATTACCAAGGAACAGGGAAAATTAACGTTAAGGGCGCTTAGCATTAATTTTGTTAACGCCTGCTATCGCTGGATAATATCGCCTGGTTATCGCATTATTAACAACGCTAACCGCCAAGGCGATAAAAAATCCAGCGATAGCGGCATTTTAGGAGGTTTTCACTGGTAATACAGCGATAAAACTACAAGGATAGGGATATCCTGGTTGATAGCCCATGGTGGACTTAGCCATGTAATCCACCTCCCTTTGGATTATATGGCTAAGTCTGAAAATTAGCATACGTAAAAAAGCAGCGTTAACTATGGTTAGCGCTGCTTTTTTATCTCTAACAGGGTTAGCGTGAAGCTTGATAATAGGAGAAATGTCGCTTAGCGACATTTCTCCTATTATTTTGCTCTGGAACGCACACTTTGCATCTCATTAGAGATGCAAAGGGAAGCGTAGTGAAAAAGGGTGCTAACATGCGATTTTGCATGTTGGCACCCTGTTGTTGACAGGGCGATATTTTTATCTCCGCTTCTTTGGCTTTTAAAGCCAAAAATGCGGAGATAAAACCCTTATTAATATGCCCCTTAGTCTTACTACAAGAAAAAACAGAGGTGGATGTAGGAGATAATTGTCCTACTCTTATTGAATTACTAGTTGGTGATGATGCATGTGGATATCTGTGGCGGCAAATCAAATTTAGGGCCATATTATCAAGCACGGCGTTAACATTATCGCCGCTTTAGCGTAAAAAAACTGCCGCTAAACCGGCGATAATGGGCTTGATAATACGCCGTAGGGAATTCCCATAGAAGCCCATGTTCACCCCAGAACATGGGCTTCTATGGGAATTCACAAGGGCATGTTATCAAGCCCATTATCGCCGCTTTAGCAGCAATTTTCTGCCGTTAAATCGGCGATAATGTTACCGCCTTTTCTTGATAATATGCCCCTTAGTTATTACAAAAGAGTCCACTTTAAAATTCTTGAGAATATCTTTCAGCTCTAGTCTGCTGTATGCACGAAAATGGGGATTGACAGATTCAACTATTATACACCTATAGAAAAGAACAAGGCATTACCAGATATTTTTAACAACTCTTGTATATCGCGATGAAACACTGTGGGGTAAAAAAGGTTAGGGCATTTTTTTTCTATCAACGTGATTATCTTGTTTACAGACCTTAAGAATGATTACAATATAGAACATACAGACTTTTTGAGGTATCTCCAAGTTCGAGACTTCCTCTTACAGCAAGGAGGGGTTCAGTAGGTTTTCAGAGAGTTAAGTTAGTTGGCACCCTTTTCAGTAATCTGAAATGCCCCTTTGGGGTTATATATATCATTTTCGGATAGCAGAAATAAGTGATGACGTGGATAATCATTCACAGAGGTGGCAGGAGAAATTGAGTTTACCTGTAACACTTTTTTAGAAATCTTTTTTACTCGCTAGAACAATTTTATTTTCATCAAAACTGCAAGTGCAATATTATAAAACCTGTTTTAATTTATCTTATACACCCAGTCAAATTATTAAAAGCAGTTCTTAATTTGTGCTGGTGCTTTGAGGTGCTCAGCACCGGCACTTATTTCATAGGACCGGGTCTATGAATCTTAGGACACTGGATGTAACTGCCAATGCTTGATGGCCGCAAAGGTACGCTGTATGGTTTCATTGTCCGTTTTCAATCTCTCGCATTCCACTGTATTGTCTCCGCCTCGGAACGGAAGCGGAAACTGAGTGGTAACTTGCAGTGAGATTGAGAGGGAAAAACTATTTGCAGGGTCTTGCGATGTTATTTCAGCAACCTAAATGTATCTATTTCATGAGACAGGAGGCCCGGGCCTTTCTTTCCAGGAGTGGATGTGACCGGGCCTCCCTAGGTTGAGTGGATGAACTGAAGCCACAACATAGTTTCACGGATAGCTCTGTGTACCAGTCTTCACTCGAAACTGAAGAGCTGTGCTGTGCTAGTAAAGCATATGGCCTGACCTTCAGATGTTCTTTCCATTCGCACTGCACTCAGAGGTGCTGCAAGAGCTTGTGCTCCACCTTCTGGCTTTGAAATTAGGTAAATCAAAGTAGTGACGGCTCTGTCCTGCAGGCTTTATTTTTTTATTTCATGTTTCTTGACTCTGCCTAGTGTGATTAACCTTCCCAGAGAAAAGGACTGATCATCTGTTCATGTTTTAACATTCAATCAAGGCCTGGACGGGATTCTTATGAAAATCTTTGAATAAAAAGATCTCTACTAATTCTAACATGAGCTTTCTGTGTTTGTTTACTTTAATTATCAGTTGGGGTCAGTAGGGCAGTTGTAGAACACCTTTCTATGTCTGCAGAAGTAGATTCTGAGGCCACACTATTGTTTCCACTTTTGGTGGATGCTTTTTGGTTTTCAACTCACTATTACTCACATTAAAATCAATGAAAGCTTGACGTAGCACCTCAAAGATTAAACTGTGTGTCTCTTAATATGAAAGCTATGCATGAATCAGAGCAGCAAGCACATTAACCTGCTAAGCTAGCTATGATACTTGGATGATGGCGCACAACATTTTCTTTCACACTGCTCAGCAGCAGGCATGTGAACATTCCAGGGATTTTTTATGATGATGTAAACCTCTGATCAGCAGGTTCCAGTATTTGTAAAGTTCGAACAACACAGGTATCTGCAGCCTACTCCGGCTATTAAGGAGACTCTCCCCCATCCTCTCCTCCACCATGAGAACGGTGGTAGCCGCCATGATCTTGTCACGCCTGGACTATGGCAACTCGCTCTATATTGGACTACCAGACTCCCTCGCGGGCAAACTTCAGATATTCATGAATGATGCCGCCAGGTTAATTTTTAAACTACCTAGATGCACACGGGCTTCCCTCCTACTGCAACGTCTCCACTGGCTGCCCATAAAGCAGAGGGCCAAATTCAAGGGCCTCTTCATTGCTCACAATGCCCTGTACTGTCAGGCTCCAACCTATATCAAACAACGACTTCAGAAGTACGTCCCAGGACACTCTCTAAGATCCTCCTAAGAGGCCTTATTATATTTCCCTCGCTTCAAATAGCCAAGCCTATTCCATCCTCCTCCCAACACTCTGGAACAAGCTGCCCGGCCGCCTTCTCCCCTTCAGAAAAGAACTGAAACTATTCTCTTCACAGAAGCTTGGTCATAACTGTTATCACTCTCACTGTACTGCTGCTGATCTTCTTGAAGCACTTACAGACCTTCCGGTATTAAGCGTTCTACAAATAAAAATTAACAACAACAATTAACCACCCTTGCTTTCTTACCGGAAGAGAAGAGACCTGCTTCATACAAACCAGTTGCTGCAATTAGCACTTTAACCCTTTGAGCTAGTCTTCTACAGATGCATTTATGTACCAAATTGTACTGTTTGCTGAAGACAGACGACAGGGCGCACGTTTCAATCTTGTTGTGAGAGCACAACCTTTCATGCTTCTAGGATCGATAAATCTGTAATCTCATTTGGGTAATAATTAAAAAAAACTACCATTTACACTGCCACTCAACTGTGTTACCAATTACTATCACAAAGAAAAAGTAGTGCCAGTGTGTGACTCACCTATAAATGTTTGTATTTTGATTGGTTTGTTTTAGCCCATTTGCAACTTTGAAACCTACGAACCTGGTAACTAAAACTGGCTCTTGCTCCAACTTTATTAAATTCTGTTTTCCTGCCCTGGTCATCTGTGTCACTGTATCAGTGATCTGATATCTAACAAAGCTCGGAGTGCTAGAAACCGGCTAGCCTCAGACGTACTATTTTAAGTCACAGTGTGATGCCAATAGTTTAGGCTTTTTTATATTGCAAGCTTATAACAGCAGCATATGTGTGTTAGTAATGGATGCTTTTGTTCTTCATATAATGCAGCACCACTGATGATGCCCATTCAATGCATGAGTTATCTGTTAGTGAAGCTTAGTATATATCTCATCACTATACAAAGGCGAATTCACTGCCACATTAAGGGGCATATTATCAAGAGGGGCGTTAAAATTATCGCCGCTTTAGCAGCGGGAAACTGCAGCTAAAGCGGCGATAATGGGCTTGATAATATGCCCTTGTGAATTCCCATAGAAGCCCATGTTCACACCAGAACATGGGCTTCTATGGGACTTCACAAGGGCATATTATCAAGCCCATAATTGCTGCTTTAGCGGCAGTTTCCTGCCACTAAAGCGGCAATAATTTTAACGCCGTTTCTAGATAATATGCCCCTCAGTGTGTGGACTGGGGTCTGGAGTGGGGTTGACTCGAGAGCAGTTCAGGGTGTGAGGAGGACGGACCTGTGCAGGGTCCAAAGGAGATGAAAGGCGAAGCAGCTCAGGCTTAAAGATGCAGCACAGGAGAGAAGCAGAGAGAAGCAGAGAGCAGCAGCGAGGAGCAGAGAGGGCAGAGTGCAGCAGTGAGGAGCAGAGAGAGCGGCACAGAGGGCAGAAAGGAGCAGGGAAGGGCAGAGAGCGGCAGAGAAGAGCAGAGAGCAGCACAGAGGGGCAGAGATACGCAAACAGGAGCAAAGAGCAGCAGATAGAAGCAAAGGGGGCAGCAAGGAGCAGAGAGAGGGGGAGAGCTGCAGGATACCAAGAGGGCTCAAAGGGCAGACACTAGAATGGTGCAAAGATTAGCACAGGGTCTAAAGAGGATATAGAACATGGCCAGGCCTAGGACGGTGGAGGGGAGAGAACACTGCATTGTCCAGAGGGGTGGGAGTGCAGCACAGGGTGGAGATGGGGGACAGTGCCTGGCCTAGGGCAGTGGAGGGGCATGACCACTGAAGGGTCCCATTGGGTGGGAGACCAGCTGAAAAGGGAGTCAGAGAACATCGCAGGGTAAAGGAGCATTGGGGAGCAGTATGTTTAAATGGCAGGTGTTTGAATGCTTACCATGTGTGGTCATGAAGGGCCTTTGTATCTCTACTTTGAGCTCGTGGTCATAAATTTAAATCCTGGTGTAGCCACCCAGTCTTTCATCTTTGAGGTTTCTAAAATTAGTTTCATTGAGTTGGATAACAACATTTGTAATGTGGTGTCGAGACCCTTTCTGGTGAATATGTGCTTTACGACATACATGGTGTGGTAAGGACACATAAATGTATTTTAATCTTTTGGTTTTGAATTTCTTTGCAATATTACACTGTCATTATTCCCTCTGTCCATCTTTGACCCAGTACCTTTCAAACCTGTATCCATTCCCCTGACCTCCTTTCTTTCTTTTTTACCATCTTTTTCCTTTCCTTTATCCATTCCTCAGCACTTCCAGCCATGCCTCCTTTCTTCTTTTCATTCTTGCTTCCTTATATCCTCATTCATTTTCCATCTTTCCTCCCATGGTGCATTATTTCCTTCTTCCTTTATTAGTTCCTTCTTTTCTTTTTTCCTGCTCCTTCTTTCATCCCTTTTTTAATTTCTTCCATTCATATCCTCAACCCTTCCTTCTGCTTTTCTTCTTTCTATTCATCCATCACACATCGTTCACATCCTTTCTCCCTCTATCCCTTCATTTTTTCATTTCACATTCTTTTCTTAGTTCCTCCTTTTTTCATCCATTACTTAATTTCCTCACTCAAGTACTCCCCTTCCTGCCTTCTTTGATGTATCCCTTCCGTCATCACTTCCTTTCATTTAAACAGAATAGTACAAGCACATTTTCTTTAGCTTGCAAAGTTGCTTCAAGTCCTCAAATGACCTTTCCGAAAGCTGTATTTTGAGACATACACATATTCTCTAAATTGAGTTCACTTCTAGGCTGTTGTTCATATGTTATATAGTGCACTTATCAACCGAGAGGGTATTCAGGTGCTTGGGCAGGTGTGTAGGTGTGAGGTCCCCAAGGTGCTTAAACGAAGAGCTAGGTCTTCAGCTTCTTGTAGAACTCAAGAAGTGAGGAGGTGGCTCTGATGTGTTGAAGCTTGTGGATGTGGGTGGAGCCATTAAAGGTGGGTGGAGCCAGTAGAGGTAGTAGTTGAGGCGGGTGTGGCCTCCTAAAACAATTAGAGCACCTGCACTTAATATTTTACAAACTAAGAACTGATTAAAAGGGGGGACAGTAAAGGGACACAATGCCCCAGGTATCAACTGCTCAGTGCTGATAGTGTGCACATATTTGCTACTTGCAGTGTTTTAGCTGGTGTGAAAGAGGGATGATCGTTACACTTTGTAAAAGTCACTCGCGGTTAATGATTCAACTAACTCAGCATTAATACTACAGGGAAGGCAAGAAGGTAAGGGGGACAAAAGGGGTAGAGCTTTCCTTTTTATAGTTATGTCAATCTGGAAAATATGTATTGCATCTGCTTGGTTGGATCTGAATCCCCACAGCATTTCAGCAATGGATAGCCCTAGTGCTAGCGACATATAATTTAGAAAAGCCATATTCGCAAAACAAGGGGTTCGGGCAGGGGAGAAAAGTTGAGGAGATGGGCCCCCGCTGAGTTACTGGAATGAGAGGGGCTAGCATGTGGGTTATTTAAATGCAGCTAGTCAATTTAAAAGGAAAGAATAATGGTTTAAAAATCAAAACATGAATTAGGTTAAAATGATTATGCTGATAAAATTGCTGTATTGCCTTTTTATTTTATTTTTTTATCATATTATGTTGAACTGTAATAGGAAGGGCCGTTCAATGTGTAGGTTGGGTGGAGTGGGCGGGGGTGTTGTATATTAAATTTTTATATGTATATTAAAAATATTTTTTTTTTAAAGGAAAACCAAGTAGGGATAACTCCCTCAGAACAGCTGCCAAAGACTCGCTTTCAAAGTCCCCAACACCAGAGACAGGTCTTCTTACAACGACTTGGGCCTTGTGCCAGCAATCAGTAGAAATGTCCAAGAACAGGCTACCAAGTAAAGCAGTCTGAGTCTTGACGAGACGGTCAACCGAGCTGTTGACGGGGGGCCCTCACCTCCATGTATCTCGATGACTTGAAAAAGTCTGTATACAAATCTGAGTCTTATGGGTGGGAGACTAGCTCAATCAGCCGACTTGTATGCTGCACATAGGGCCCCCACTCCACTCACCATAAGGGGTGTAACACTCTGGATTCAAATACTTCCTAATAGACAATGCTAGGATGGAGAAGGTAATGCAGTACCCTGCTGTGGCCCCAAATAGTATGGAAATCCTTACCAGGCTTGCGAGTATCATCATACAAAAACCGAGGGGGTGGCACTGCCTTGCCTCTTCTTGGCACTCACAGGCGCAAGACGGGCCTACCCGTGGCCCAGACTTTGCCCAGGTGCAACCCGCACGTTTTGCACACTGGGGTAGCTGGTAGTGCTAAAAGCACTCAGTGAAAGCAGTCCCACCACCTGGGTGATTTTGCGGAGCTCACTCCTCCAGGCGCATGAGAGGCGCAGTCTCCCCCAGCGGTCTCTCACATACTGGGTTTCAGCCCCCACCAAGTCCTCGAGAGCCTCTAACGCAGCAGGGCAGCAAGCCTTGATAAAAGTACTCAGTGAAGACAACCTGTTCCCCTGCATATTGTTGTGGAGCCCGCACCTCCAGACACTTTGTATAGTGGGATGTGTAGTCTCCCCCAGTGTTCACATATGGGGTCTCAGCCCCCATCAAGTCCGCTGGGCTTACAGTACCCTTACGCAGCTTCTAAAATTGGAAAAGGCAGTAATAGAACCTAGTACTCAAGCAATTAAAGCCCTCAACCCCAAATAAGTAATACGCAATCTTTACAAATCTTCTGGAAAAAAACATGCCTATGTGTCATCTAAGAACTATGGCCATGTTGGCAGAGTAGCTAGTCTTCTAGAACAGATTAACATATGCCCAGCAATCCTAGTTTCAGTCTTTACAATTAAGACTCATTTGCAGTTGTAAAGCATAACATTTAGTGTGAGCTCCTAATAATTATGAAAAAGTAACAACCATGCAAACAGGGCTCAAGAATCATAAGAAACAATGTCAAATTACAGTCTATTCATGACAAAGCCATCTAAACATCAAACTATGCTCCTGATACCTTGTACAAAGAAACAGCACTGCAGATGATTGCATCAAAGCTCATTTATCTGCATTTATCTGGGGTCCCAAGAAAGGCCTCCAAAATTATGAATATGTTTGACTCTAGCCAGGTGGCCATCAACCAAGATATTCCGCTATACTTTCACAAGGTAGATAGCTTGTTCTTCCAAAGGACTAACATGCAAAGAACCTATTTAAGACACTTTTTCATGATGGTGTACCTTGAGGGAGCAGTCAGGGATTGGGTAAAAGTGATTAGTCAATGCTGGTAACTATGAAATATGATGGTGATATTGCTAGAACTAATGTTGTTAATAAATGTTGTGGGCCTCATTTATGAGGCCCTGCTGCCACTTTTGCGCCACCAGAACATCTTTTTTTTACATTCCGGGGCAAAATGTTCCACTGGCATATGTATAAGGCCATGTAAAGCCTTTGTTACATGGCTTTTCATGGCCTTATAAATATGCGCCCTTTCAAAAAGAAAACAGAATGAAAATGTACCCCACCCCAGGGGAGGTGTAAGAGAGGCACAATGAGGAGAAATATCTTTATTTCTCCTCATTTTTCCTTACGAGAAATGCACATGCGCGGGCGTGCCGGCATGCGTAGTTTTCTTAGCAGTATTTCTAAAGCCGAAGAATGCGCAAAGGGCGCCCGGGATGCCGCGTTTTAAAGGTAAGTCTTTTTAATATACTTTTAAGTTATATTAATAATAATGGGGTGGAGGCAGGTGGCGGGCAAAACGCTGCACACTCCACGGGCGGAGCGGAGGTCTCCACCCACAGTTAGTCATATGACAGTGCATGAGAGAACAGTATCCATGGTTTGGAGGAGACATTTCAGAGAGTTGTACATATCAATTAGGGGTCGATTACGATGTTGTTTGGAAAGCATTCTGACTAATCGTCTCAGAATGGTTTCCGACTGAATTGGATTCGGGAAGTCCCACCGACCGGTTACGATTTTTCCGAATACGATTCAGTCAACCTCCAATTAACTTCAATAGGAGCCTGTGTTCCGACTGACTACACAGGCTCGCATGGGAGAACGGGGTGGGTGTGGAAAATCGAGTAACCTGTGGCGGACACCCCATGGTTCCTGCCACACTGTGCATGGTTGTGGAGAGTGGTCCCTTGGGTACCCTGACAGGCCCCATTCGGGAGTTTCTGTGTGAAGGGGAGCCTGCTACGGGTCACCAAAGTCAGATTCTGACAGCCGATCCATCTCGGAACAACCGATTTGAAAATGCTGTCCGACCTGAGATCATAATTGTTCAGTCGGAAATGCGGACCGTTGATCTGTACGAGTCAGCTCTGAAATACTTGGTTCCTCCGAATACCATTCGGAACAGTGTCGGAACTGACTCGGAAAGTCTGAATGCTTTCCGAACATCATAATCAGTAATTCGGAAAGATTTCCGAATCAGTCGGAAAGATTGGTTCGGAATTGGATTCAGCAGACCCAAATCCAATTCTGAGACTTTCCAACAGACATCGTAATCGACCCCTTAGTCGAATCTGCATTTCTCAATTCAAAATAATGATATTAGTAAAATTTAAGTGGGTAATTGTGTGATTTCACGTTATTTGTGGCAGGGTCAGTGGCAGAGTCAGCTGCATATCAAACCTGTAAGCAGGCTTTTATTAGATTGCTGAACCGGTCTTCAGAATGGAGTGCAATAATATAGGGGGTCATTATGATGGCAGGAAGACTTATGTCTGACTGACATCATATCGGAGACGGGATCTCCCGACTTGCTGTTGCTGGTCGCGCAAATTCAATTACAATGCAACTGCCTCCCAGACTGCCTCGCAGGCGGTCGCAATGTGTATGTTTTGTATTGCTGCAGGTGCTGCGTGCTGCAGCTCACGCCAGAGTACAAAAAATAGACATAATAAATATCCCAGCACAGCATGGCAGGCACCATGCAGTGCCAGCAACATAGTTCAGGGATATGTAAGGTGCCCCCCAACATCCATAACTAAGGGCCAGGTGGGTAGTGAACCCACTACGGGCCTCCACTGTCCCTTTCCACCAGCCTTTTCATGGCATGTAAACCACCATGAAACGGCTGGTGGGGAGGGACATCATAATCCCTATGGTGTTGCCTGGTAGGCATGCCACCGTTGTAGGGATTATGGCTGCCTCTGATGCACCAACGGGCTCCTTGAGGCAGTCCGATGTGTGGCGGTCGGTCTTTCCAACCGACAACCATCCGCCCACCATTGTAATATGGCGGGTGGTAAACATTATTACGATGGCAGTGAGACAGCCACCGAGAGGCTGTCTTTAATGGTCCCACCATTATCATAATCAGGAACCATAATGGGGTCTGGTATTCAATTTTCGCCTCTGGATTTAAAAGACATAAATATCAGTCTGGGGTAAATTCAAGATTTTAAAAGGGGGATTCTGATATCGAATAAGCACTTTCTATCAATTATGCATATGTAGGACACTGGTTTATTATAAATTTGTGAGAGAGGTCTCACAATATTGCTAACGTAGTGCTTGTTTGGGTAAAAGAAGCCTTCCATGAGGAACCTTGAACTCACCACTGTTAGCTTATGGTATGAGTGTAAGGACAATACCAAAGAAAGCACGTCAATTATTAAATCAGCACAAAACAGCATTAAAGTCAAGAAACGAAGCAGAAAAATTCCCAATACCGTTGTCAAAATTGTATAAAGAGGCAGGAGATGTGATTCTTAAATTTACATGTCAAAAACTGCCAATAAGTTAAGCTACAATGGAAGTATATGGGCCTGGGTGACTGTTTCCGAGTTGGCTTTTTTTAAAACCAACTTTGAAGAAGCATATGTCAGGTAAAGATAATAGTTTCTCCATTCCACAGAGTTATTGTTTCACTGAGTAATAACATGACATTCTCAACCTTCAAGTGAACAAGCTGAGAAATTCTGGTTGAAAAGAGATCCATAATGCTGTGAGAAATTAATTTCAGGTGCAGCTGAAGCCTTTTGTTTTGGTACCAAAGCTCCAAATGGGACACAATTTAAATTATAACCACCTATTTTGCTGCATTATTGGGATATCTCTGCTTCTCACTTCCCATCGTTGTCTTCACATTTTCACCTACTTTCAATTCTGGAGTGCAAAGTCTCACAGCTTGACTGACGAGGTCCTCAAAAGTGTCCACAAAGCTGTAAACACAGGAGGCAAGTTCCACTGATGCTTTCAGTTTTGCACAAAAGCTTTGAGTGTGGCCAACTGGAAGTCATGGCTTCTGAAGCCCTATTGTCAGCATCAGGATGTCACTTTTATCCTCTCCTGCTTTAAACCTTCAGACTTTAACAATTTTTTTTAAGTTCATAGTCCACCGGAGGTATGCGGCTGAGAGACATAGCTATACGAGGCTCTACTGGGCCAAAACCATTCTTTCCATGGGTCTGCTAAAGTCTCCAACCATTGATGACAAACATTCATAGCAAAATGAACCAGGACAATTTCCCCCTGTGGTCACATCTTCCTCAAGTGACCTCAGCACCCTCCCCCGGGCCCTAGAAATTAAATTTCTTCTAAATTGCATTTTTTGATGTTGAAGTTCATCCGCCTGTTTTCTCACTCCTAAATGTCCCATACTGCAAAGGGCACCTTAAGGGGTCCTAGGCCTAAAAAAAGGAGTCAGGCAAGTTCAACTAATTTAATCAGCATAGGCTCAGCCAGAAACCAGTCCAATAGCCTGCTAGTTCTTCTGCCCTTCTTGTCCTTAATTTACCAGGGAGCACTGAGGGCCCTCTGGCATAACCCTTGAGAAGCACTTTTAAAAGCATGGGTTTAATGAAAAGCAGACCAGGCCTCAGTCCGGTCCAAGGCAAATACAGACAACAGGATCTTCTTCGTCTGCCTATATCTCCAGGTATGGTTCTGTTATAAGAGTTGTGGTGGAAGATGCATAAAATTGTGATTTCTGAATAGTGGTTCTTGGAGGACCCTAAATGTATTGCTGAAAGGATCTCATACTAGGCCATATTAAATTTTTCTCTACTTCCTCTGATATGGGTCACTCCACTGGAAGACAGTTGGAGATCTTCAAAAACGTTAGGACCATTGAGTGAAGCTTGATACTACCACCTAGGGGCTCTATTATTCTGAGTCAGCTCCGCTCTCAAATCCTGGAAAACCATTTCAGACTGGCTTGGACACAGGCTACCTCCCCAGGTAAGAGGAGTTGTCAAAGGCAAGCTTCACTTCAGAGCCATGTTCTCTATAAACATGCTACTTTCCGAGTTCCTGTATGCAATTGTTATGCACATTTTCACTTTCGCTTCTTCCCAAGATATTTCAAGACATCAGTGGTTGAATGCCTTCTAATTACCTTCCTACTGCTTTCCTGTTGGAGATCAGCTGTCCCTGTCCTACCATCTATTAGTCATGAGAGGGAGTCTGGTAGAACCACTCTTTTGCCGTACTAGGCTTCGAGCAGACATGTATAACATTTATAAAAATGCAATCACCTTTGGAGCATGTTTACCAAAGATCCATGTTCAAAAATAAATTGGATTTTGAATGCATACTAAAATGATGCAAACATGTTTTTCTCTAGCCATGTCCTAAGTCATTTTATGAAAAATATTACTTTTATTCGGTAGTCAGACGAAATATCGAAAACAAAATATCGATATACAATAATATCGATGTTTTAATATCGATGGTATAGTATATCGATGTGCCATAATATCGACAGACAGAATATCGAGATTAAGGTATGTATGTTAGTAATATCGAAATTTTGTTGTTTAGTTTTATGTATTTTATTATGTTGTTTATATGTTTGCTAAATATGTTTAGAAATGTATGTTTGAAAATTAGTAATTATGTTAACATTTTGCGTTTTAGTATTAGAGCGGGTTGTGGGTTTATAGGGGAATAGGGTGGGAAGTAATTTAATAATAATTAAATAATTAATATATTTTTTTAAATATTTTTTAATTAATAATTAATTTGTAATTAATTGAAACTAATTAGTTAATTACATTAATTAGATTTAATGTGGTGATATATTTAATTTACTGTTATTGTTAATTAATAATTAATTGGTAATTAATTAATATTAATTAGTTAATTAAATTAATTAGATTTAATGTGCTAAGATATATAATTTATTGTTATTGTTAATTAAAAATTAATTGGTAATTAATTAATGTTAATTAGTTAATTACATTAATTAGATTTATTTTTGGGTAAAGGGGTATTTTTAGGGTTCAGGGTCAGTTTTTAATTTTTGGGTAAAGGGGTATTTTTAGGGTTCAGGGTCAGTTTTTAGTTTTTGGGTAAAGGGGTATTTTTAGGGTTCAGGGTCAGTTTTGGGTTTTTGGGTAAAGGGGTATTTTTAGGGTTCAGGGTCAGTTTTTAGTTTTTGGGTAAAGGGGTATTTTTAGGGTTCAGGGTCAGTTTTTAGTTTTTGGGTAAAGGGGTATTTTTAGGGCACAGGGTCAGTTTTTAGTTTTTGGGTAAAGGGGTATTTTTAGGGCTCAGGGTCAGTTTTTAGTTTTTGGGTAAAGGGGTATTTTTAGGGTTCAGGGTCAGTTTTTAGTTTTTGGGTAAAGGGGTATTTTTAGGGTTCAGGGTCAGTTTTTAGTTTTTGGGTAAAGGGGTATTTTTAGGGTTCAGGGTCAGTTTTTAGTTTTTGGGTAAAGGGGTATTTTTAGGGCACTGGGTCAGTTTTTTGTTTTTGGGTAAAGGGGTATTTTTAGGGTTCAGGGTCAGTTTTGGGTTTTTGGGTAAAGGGGTATTTTTAGGGTTCTGGGTCAGTTTTTAGTTTTTGGGTAAAGGGGTATTTTTAGGGCACAGGGTCAGTTTTTAGTTTTTGGGTAAAGGGGTATTTTTAGGGTTCAGGGTCAGTTTTTAGTTTTTTGGTAAAGGTGTATTTTTAGGGCACAGGGTCAGTTTTTTGTTTTTGGGTAAAGGGGTATTTTTAGGGTTCAGGGTCAGTTTTTAGTTTTTGGGTAAAGGGGTATTTTTAGGGTTCAGGGTCAGTTTTGGGTTTTTGGGGTACAGGGGTACAGTGTAAAAATTAAAGTTAAATTAAATTTAAATTAAATTAATTAAATTAAATTAAATTAAATTAAATTATATTATATTTATTTTAATTAATTTACATAAAAAAATATTATATACTTACCAATACTTATGTTGTAATGGTATGCGTTGTAAAAGTATCTGCGTTGTAAAAACATGCGTTAATATTTGTAAAATTATATGTATTTTTAAATTATTTTTACATTATTATTAATACATTTAAAAAAACGATATTTTTTTATTTCGATATTTTTGTACAACGATATTATTTTTTCGATATTTTTGTACTTACCATTATGTAGATATAACTTCGATATTTTTGATTTCGATATTTTTGTGTCGATATTTTTGTATCTCGATAATGTGTCTTTCGATAATATGTCAGTGATCCCTTTTATTCTTAAATAGGCCTTTCTAATGGGGAAGTGCTGCTGAAGACTTGAATCTGGTCACTAATGTCTTTTAGGTCAATTGCTAATTCCAATATTTGGAATTGCTCCCACCCCTTTCTACATCATGCACCCCAACTTTATGGGCTTTAGGACACTACCTGCAGGTGTCTTAGCTAATGTTAAATTTAGTAGGCTTTTAGTTATTTAAAAAAATACTTTGACATGTACTTGCAGCAGCATCTGCCCACATCAGTCAGGATTGCAGAGAGAGCACTGATGTTTTAAATGTTGGTGTAAACCTACACTGAAGTCCACAGGTGAAATCTGACTTCCATGCCCTCTGTGCACTTGTTTTATGTCCTTGCCTATACGTAAGAAATGGGAGTCACCTAATCCTTATCATGCTTATTAATACCTCCACCAGGATGCTGCTTGGCCTTCTCTCAGTGCTCAGATTCAAGTATGCCAGTAAAAGCCAGTCAAAAGTTGTAAGACATTGGTCTGTTGGTTCACTGGGGTGTGAGCCCTGCTCAAGCAGCAACCAGAATCCCTGTCATTGTAAAACACAAGCAAACACACAATATTCCTGTGCTCAAACCACTGGTAACTTGGCACAAAACAAGCAGGCTTAACTTAGAGAAAATGTGTTAAGTGTTTGTGAAACACATCAAATAGTAACACAGTGAGAACGCACCACAAACAGGACCCACATCAGATTTAGAAAAATAGAATAGCTTTTAATAAACATAACAAGACCAGAATGACAAATATCCAATTAGTAGAACCAGAGATATTAAATTGTAAAGTTTTTAAAGAAAAGAACTGCAAAAAGCGCAAAGCGCCAACTGTGGCTATCTAGTTGTGCGGGACCGGGGCAAAGTCACAAGGTCAAGCCAAATGTGATGGAGCATGGGCAGCTACTGAAACCCAGTGAGGCCCACTGAGCAAAAGTTCCTACAACCGTTGCTTAAGCGTGTTGCATAGATCCATGTCGAAATGCAACAGAGGCAATGTGTCACTTCCGAGATGTGATGAGGCTACAGTGTGAGGTCTTGTTGTGTCGAAGTTGAGGATCCCGTTGACACGGCTTGTAATGTAAACACGCAGTTGGGCGATGTGCCAGTTCCAAACAGCTGCGAGGCTCAGATACAGAGTCCTTCGTCAAGTCTGCCATAGACCATTAGTTGCGAGGGCCTTTTCCAAGGATTTGCTGCTCAGTGGCATTTCTGAAGACGATGCAGACTGCAACGGCGATGTGAGTCTTTGTGGTGGGTCCAATCTACACAGCAATGTGTCAGTGCTGCTCGGGTTCGTGGTGCAAAACAAAGGAGATGTGTGCATTTCGCTGGATCAACAAAGGCTGGCAAAGCACCGTAGGCCCACTTCCAAGGGGACTGGGGTGACACCACATAGCGGGATAGACTCACAGTTTTAGAGTCCAGTCTCCAGGTGCCCTTGACTCTCTTCTCAGGCAGTCATCGACCGTGTGGTCATACAGACCCATGCAGGCACTCCAAAACATCTCCAAGTGTGACCTGAGCTCTACCTCTCTCCAGATAGTATTCTCCAGGTCATTGCCCAACAGACAATTTACAGGCATGGCAGGGCTCACAACTACTTTTAGAGAACTTGAGACCCCACCCACTAAAAGGGAACCAGAACCTCCGGTAGGTGTCTCTCACAATTGTTGGCAACAATAACTTGGTGGAATATGTTAGGGAGGAACTGCCCTGGGGACACCAGTTGACACATAATAGTATTCATGCTGGCTCCTGTGTCCCTCAGAGCCTCCACCCATTGCTCATTGATGATGACCCACTGCCTGTACCTAGAAGTATTTGCAGTCATGGGCATCATATTCTTATCCCCAGGAAAATTAGGGTCACCTCTGCCTGCTCCCTGAAGCTAACTGGGACAACCTCTTCCCCGAGTGCTACTCTCACCAACCCAGGTGTCTGCCTACCAGTGGGGGGCTGTACCCTCCTGGGACATTTGGAGCCCCACTTGGAGTGCCCATACTTGTAACACTCTGTGCATTGGGGTAAAAACCTCCCTATCTGCTTGTCAAAGGACTACTACTTCTTAGGCTCAGACTGGGGCTGGTTACCACTACTCCCTTGGAAATTGTTTTGGGGGCCTTTAGAGAATTTCTTTTATTTGTTTCTCTTTTTGGACATTCTGGGGCTAGCCAGAGGTATTCCTACTTAGCAAGCTTCCTGGGGTCATTCAGCCTGCTGTTATCTAGGTGCTCAGAAAACAAGTACTGAACATATGCTCTCTCAAAATTAGATTGTACAACCCATTCTAATCATGAGCCTTGCTACCCGCGCACCCAACAATTCAGTGCATTGCTGAATTAGACCACAAAATCTACCCAGGATTGGTTGGGGAGCTTCAGGCTGTCCTTGAACTTTTGGCTGTACTTTTCATGGGTCAACCCAAATTTAGCTATCAAGATGGCTTTCATTAGAGAATACCTGGTTTGGTCCCAAACCTTTAAAGTAAGAATTGTGTCACATCCCCCTGTAGGCATGTGCTTCCACAACTCACCCCCCCAGTTGGCTTCTGGGATCTAGTGAACACTCAGGGCTACCTCATAGGCATGAAAAACACTTGTCAATCTCATCATCCACCAGGTAATTGGGCAGCAAATCCTTAGGGATGCAGACCCTTTTGTTTTATTCAGACACTTCAGGTTTGCTGCCAACATCACTGCTGGATTCTTTCTACCTGCCTGCCTGCCTTGAGATCCAACTCTTTCAAACTTAGTTCATAAGTCAACAGTAACATTTTCTCCTCCAAGGTCCTCTCAGCATCAGCCTTCTTTTGTTACCCCTCCAGCCCGTCACGGGTTACGGTGGGTGTGTCTGCAGGACGGCCCCCGGCCATCAGAATCCCCACCCACTAATGGAAACACCTGCACAGCGAAGGAATTCCCCACGCACGGAAGGGGCTAAAAAATTGAGTTGTTGTCAAAAATAAAACAAGACCAGCACAACAAAAATCCAATTAGTAGACCCAGAAATATTGAATTGACATGTTTTTAAAGAAAACAGTGCCAAAAGGTACAAAGCGGCAAATGTGGATACCTGGTCACACCAGACCGGGATAAAGCTTCAAGGTCATGCCTGACCTTGATGAAGTGTGTATCAGCTACAGGGGTCCAATTAGGCCTGCTGAACAAAAATAGCTTCATTCCTGGTTTGCCGAGCTTTGCAAGGATGCGTGACGAAGATTCATCATGCAGCCAATGCAAGGCATCAGTTCTGAGATGCAGTGAAGCTGTGGTACAATGTCCGTGTCCATCAAGGATCCTGTCTACAGGACTTGCGGTGCAAAGTCCTGTGCCAGGGATGTGTCTCACATTCAGGGCATTGTGTCAGTTCTGAGGAGCTGCAAGGCTGTGATGAGAAGTCTGTCATTGAGGCTGCCATCAATGAGAGATGTAAGGGCCTGCGCTGAGGAGGGGTCCTGCAGTTGCAGTTCCGATGTCGATGCGGGATGCGAGTTTTGGCAATGGGTTTAATCCACGCTACGCCGCAATGCATCAGTTCTGCTCAGATTTGTGCCATTCTGCAGAAGAGATGTGTAGGTTATTGTAGATCCACAGAGGCTGGCAAGGCTCCTTAGGCCTACTATCAGGGGTCCAGGACTGGGATGGCACCACTTGGTAGGGTAAAAACCTACCCATGGCAGAGTCCACGTGTGGATGCAAGGCTGTTGGAATCCTGATGTCCCTGAGGCTTCAGATTAGTAGGCCAGACAACTATCACTTGGAGTCACTTTGAGTTCTGAGTTGAAGTGATGCAGGTCCAGTCCTTCTCACCCAGTCAAGAGGGTAGCATGCAGCAGGTCAGCACTGCAAAGTATGCACCTGGGCACCCAACTTGCCAGTTGACAGTGGCCTCCAGTTCCTGCTTTTTCTGGCCTGATCCAGTTTGACCAAGTGACACGGCTGCAGCCCAGCTTTTCCTGCTCACCGTTCTTCCCGCCAAAGGAAGCCCCATTCACACCAGGTCCTCCTCAATGCAATCCGCAGAGTGACTGCATTGGTAAGCACTTGGGCACCCAGCTTGCCACTTGACAGTGGCCTCCAGCTCCTGCTTGTTCCAGCCTGATCTAGTTGTTGTCGTTTGACTGCATGACACCATCACTGCCTGGGATTTCCTGTTCGGGTTTTCCTGCTCAGGATTCTTCCCTGCCAACGGAAGCCCCACCCACCACAGGACCAATCTAATGCAGGCCTTAGCTTGAGTGCACAGTTTATGTTTACAGGGAACACACTGCTAGCCTGTCTTTGCTTATTCATGTCTGGAATGCAAACAGCGACAGGAGCCTTGGCACCATGACCATCTAACACTACACCACAGCCAAAGCTGCCAACGGGCCCAGAGAATGCGGCAACTACTCCTACGCCATTGTCTAAGACCTCAACAACACATACCATCCAACACGCTGCTGCAGTGCATCCCCAGCACTGCAGTAGGACCTTTCTCCTGCACCCTTTGTGGTTTCACCTGCAACACCTCAGATGCCGACACCACCACTTCAAATCATCCAACACACAATACTACCAGCAGCTTACACTAACTGTCCGCTATGCTTCTCAATGTTCGAACACTCAGGAAACACTTCAGTGAAATCTGAACATCCTCAACAGAAACACATCTGACTTTCTATTCCTGACCGAAACATGGCTCAACCCTGCCTCAAACCCATACATTGCCGCAGCAATCCCACCCGCCTACAAAATCATACACCTGGACTGAACCCACAAGCCAGGTGAAGGACTTGAGATCATCTATAAAAACATGATTCGCTGCACCACCTCCATGGACTCTGAAACCAACCTCATGGAATAGGGAATAGGGACTAGCCTACTGCAAGAGCAATGTCGCTGCTTGGATGAGAAACAACTGACTCAAGCTCAACCAGACAAAACCGAAGTCATAATCTTCAGCTACCAGCACTCCCCCTGGAATGCCTATTGGTGGTCCTCCAAACCTGACCACCCTCTCACTCCTGCAGACCATGCCAAGAACGTTGCAATTATCCAGGACACCAACTTCTCCAAAAGCAGACAGATCAATGCCTTCTCCTCATCATGCTTCCAGATCCTGTGAATGCTATGCAAAATGTTCAAATGGATCCCACTTAACACTAGACATACAGTCATTCAGGCTCCTCTCACAAGTAGACTTGATTACAGAAACAACCTCTACATCGGAATCCTAGCTCTTGTCCTACACTGACTCCAAACCATCCAGAACGCAGCTGCCAGACTGATTCTGAACATCCTGTGAAAGAACCACACCTATCCACACCTCAATAGTCTCTACTGGCTACCCGTCCAGAAAATACATAAGTTCAAGCTACTCACCCACGCCTACAAAGCTCTCCATTACACTAGTCCAGCTTACTTCAACCTCTGCCTCAACTTCTACCTATCCACAAGGCACCTCTCAATCTGCATCCCAGGCAAGAGCACACCTCTCTCGCATCATGAAGACCAGATGCTGAAGACACTCCTTTTTACCTCAGAACCTCCCCCTTCTTCTTGCACTTCCAAAAGAATCTCAAGACATGGTTCTTACGAACAAAACAGGGCCTGATACTCTCATAGGTTAATAGCTACGCTCTACACACTTTCATACCATAATATAACAAAACAGGAGTCCAGCAGAGTGCAGTCTAGCAGAGTGGCAGTTGTCCTGCAGCACAGCAGTCCTTCTTCCTGGAAGAGTAATTACAAGTCCAGAAGTGTACTGAAGTGGTGGTGTCTGGGGTCCATCTTTAATATCCTGGTGCCCTGGGTCTGGAAGGTGGGGAAAGCTTCTAAACAATGGCTTTAAAGTACATGGAATTTCCTGCCTACCATACTATGGCTTCAAGCTGGGTAGATTGACATCATGAGTTAATATTTCTAATTAGGATTCCAGAGACACCAAGCATGAACTGGTTATCATAATATCATAATTCAAAGGAATATTATAGGCTACAAGAGGCTTGCATGAGGGAGAGATTTAACACCCATAACAGGTCGACACACAATGGAAACTCGAAGAGTTTTAAAGCAGGCTAAGGCGACATAACCTAAGACTCCTAGGGGTGGCGGTGGGCTTAGATAAAGATGACTTCTGGAGGTTCATTATCAGTTTGTTTAAAGATGCCTTCCTGGAACTACAAGATTTAAATTGGGAACATAGTTTCAGAGGGTGCACAGATTTCCCTGTAAACAGCATCGGTGGCAGGAGGCAGAGTTAGTATGCCCATGGTGATCCTGGTGTACATTGGCAATTTTCCTCTGCGCCAGGCCATTTTCGATAAAACTTGACCAGATGCAAAGAGAGTGGTGGACGGCTGCTCTTTCTTTTTCAGACCAGAATTTTGCCATGCTACGGTCGAAAGACGGTGGCGACTTCGGCAGTTAATTCAACCTATGTAGTCCACGGGAGCACAGGCATATTTACTCAATGTCCGCTAAGCTCAAAGTCATATCATGAGACCAAATGTATTACTTCTCATCAGAAATTAAAGCTAAAGAGTTTCTTGATAGATTAGGTTGATTTCTGATCCTAGAAGAGGGCAAGACAGAGATATAAAAGAAAGAAAAAAAAGGAATGTTCCAAAATAAGGTAAAGGAGAGCGGTGGAAAACGTATACACTTTTATTGCACATAGCACTTTTTTCACAGCACTTTATATTAGGATCTAGTTCAATACTGTATGTGTGTTGGGTTTTGAAAGATTATCCAGATGAATGTTCATAGAGAGAGGGTGGGAGAAACCTGATGGACCCTGATTTCATAATTGTACTCAAGTCTGGGTTTCAAGTTTGTTGGTAATGCATCTCTTATCTTATTTATATTTTGGGTTAATGTTGTCTTTTCGGGGGGTGATTAACAGGTGAATAAATAAATTATTTTTCTTGTTTGAATCAAGCACCAAGGGGTAGTGGGGAAGGGGGGGTGTGCATCCATCCATGGACAAGGCATGCTCCAACTGTCTCAGTGAAGTGTGGGATCGGGGAGGAAGGTGGAGAGCGGACAGTCGCTGGGGTGGGAAGAAGAGAGTTAGAAGCTAGGGAGGGGGAGGAGAAGGTTGGGGAGTATGATGCAAGGAATGTATGGGACACTCGTTTTTTGGCAATCAACAGAGAACTAAGAGGGTAAGAAACTCGAGCAGAGGCAGAATAATAATAATAAGGTAAACAATGTGGGTTTTTTAAATCAGAACATATTCAGAGGTCCTTTTAATGCAGTGTAAGATTCTTATTTGTATATTAACCCCTTCGACGCTCATGACGAGCTCAGCTCGTCATGGAGTTTCCATTGACTTCAATGGAAATTACATGGAAGAACATCAGGGAGCTTAGCATCCAAGTGGTTAAATGTATGTGGTCTAAATGGCAAGGGCAAAAGAGGAAGAATGACAATGGGTCTTAAGGTTATGAGAATAGATATTATATGTTTGCAGGAGACCCATGTCCTGTAGGAGAAAAGGAGAACACTAGAGGAATTAGGATACACATTATTAAGTGGCACAATGCAGGGGGCTACTACAAGAGGGCTGCTATACTGGCTAATCAAGCGGTGGGGTCATTAATTAGAACCAAGGTAGACAAGGCAGGGAAATGGGCTATTGTAGATATGTGCTTTGGTACGGGAAGGGTAACAATATGCTCTCTATATGGCTCAAATCTAGATGATTCAGAGATTTTACACACCCTCAATTTGTAACTGTCAACGTGGTCAGCCCATCTCATTCTTTATGAGGATTATAATTTGCATCTGTAACAATTTGGGAAAGAGACACATAGATAGGGAGGAAACCATTAGTCTATAAGGGTGTGCACCAATTGGTCTGAGATCATGGGTTGAACGGTGTATGGGAGGTCTGAAATATTCGGATACTGTTTATACCATTTTTTCTTATCCCCACAATAAGTTGATTTGTCAAGATTATTTTTTTGTGTCAGCCTCCCAAGCGGGACAGATTGGGATTGAATCTTATCTAAGGGCAATGTCAGTACATAACCTACTGATTTTTGAATGTGAAATGCTAGGTCTCGAAAAGCAACCCAGATCTTGGATGTTTAATAGGAAACTACTTAAGGATGATGATTATATGGAACATATGTGGGGGTGGCGGAAGGGGTTTCTTCTAGTAAATCAGGGTAGGGCCGCTTTGGGGATATTTTATTTATTTATTTAGGAAGCTTTTTATAGCGCTGGCGTGACCCCAGGGTTTCGGAGCGCTTTACAGCAGATACATAGTAGAGAATCACAAAACACAAAATAGAAGAGCGACACATTAAAAGTGCAGGGCAGTCTTAGTCTTCGGAGTCCTTCAAAGTCTTAGAGTTGGAGTAGTGCGCGGTGTCTGCTAGCTGATCCAATTGATTCTATCCACTCCCGGAGCGGTTGAGGAACATGATTTTGAGTTGGCTTTTCAATTTTTCCAAAGGAGAGAATGGTTCTGATGTGAGAGGGAATAGAGTTCCAGATTTTAGGAGCGCATCCGGCAAAGGATTGATCCGCAGTTTTTTGTTTTCTAGTTTTTGGTGGGATGAATAGGAGGGAGATTGAGGTTCCGAGGTTCCTGGCCTGGCCGTCTTTTTTGAGTTTGTTTGCCAGATGTATGGGTTTGCCGGTGTGTAGGGCTTAATGCGTGAGGCAGGCTGTTATGAAGCTAATCCACATTTTGACTGGAAGCCACTTAAGTTCCCTGAGTGCAGGAGAAATGTGGTCGAATTTCTTGATACCGGTGATCATTCTGGCTGCCACATGCAGCGTTGTTTTGATGGGAGCCAGATGTGATTTTGGGATTCCTGAGAGGACTGGGTTCCCATAGTCCAGTCTTGAAAATACCAGAGTTTGGGTGGCATGTTTTAGATCACTGGGCGGAATGAAGGGTTTTATTTTGTTCAGTAGTTTAAGGTTAAGGAAAGCGCTCTTGACCAAATTCTTGATGTGCCTTGTCATGTTCAGTTTCGGGTCTAGAGTGATGCCTAGTGATTTGACAGAGTCTGCTAGAGTGAGATTCCTGTTGATCACATCAACTTCCTTTAACTATACAGCAATTTGGGGGTTATCTTCCTTATTTGAGATGAGGAGTGTCTCAGTCTTGTCGGGGTTTAGTTTGAGGTGGTTGCATGACAGCCAGTGTTGGACATCTCTCAGTACGTCATTGAGTCATTGAGTCTTTGGGGGAGGTAGTTTCCAAGTAAATCTGAGTATCATCAGCATAGAGATGGAAGCGGATATTGGCTTTTTTCAGTAGTTTGGAGAGAGGTTCCATGTAGATGTTAAACATTTGCAGTGATAGCACTGAGCCTTCAGGGACACCCTTGTTCACTTGGTAGAGGTCGGAAGTGAAGTTTTTGATTAATATTTTTTGTGTGCGATTGTGTAGGAAGAAGGAGAACCATTGGAGGACCACCTTGCAAAGACCGGCTCTTTCTTGGAGAACCCTTAGGAGGAGTTTGTGATCTACTGTATCAAATGCTGCCGAGAGGTCAAAGAGAATGAGGAGGCAGCATTGGTCAGAGTCTAGTGATCCGTGGCTATCGTCCATAATGTTGAGGATCGCTGTTACTGTGCTTCAGCCTTTTCTGAAGCCAGACTGGTGGGGGTCCAGGAGATTGATGTTGTCCAGGTGTTGGGTTAGTTATTGTAGTACGCATCTTTCTAGGGTTTTGGACAGACGGTGAAGGTTCGACACGGGTCTAAAGTTGTTCAGCTCCGTAACGTCAAGACCGGGTTTTTTCAGCAAGGGTGTTACTTCTCCCATTGTAAGGAAGTCTGGAACTACTCCATTTTTCAAGGAGCTATTTATTACCGTGCACCAAAGCGGAGCTAAGGCACGCTCCCATTTTTTGGTCAGTAGGGAAGGAATGGGGTCTAGGATATGAGCTGAGGGTTTGGAGGTGGAGATCAGCGTAATGAACTAAGATTCTTGAATGGGGCGGAAATTTAGCCAGGAATTGGAAGAGGTACAGGGAGAGAAATCAAGCGTCACAGATGTGATGCTCTTAGTGGGGGGCGTATTATTGACGTCCAGTGAGAGTTCAATCTTAGTTGGCTAAGTTGGCTTAGATTTCTTTGGACGCCTGTATAGAGGAGGTCACAGGCTTGGAGGTTTGTTGCCTGATGATGCTATAGAGCTCCTTGGGTTTAATTTTTGCACTGTTCAGTGCCGAGGGGGAAAAGCTGGATTTCTTGTTTTTGATGTGATTGTTGTACTTCCTATGGGCTGTTTTGAGTTGTTCGCGGAGGATGGAGGTAGGGTTATTCCTCCAGCTTCTTTCTTTGGCTCTTAGTTTCCCCCTTTCAGAATTGAGGTCGGAGCTTTACCATGATCTGGATGGAGTGGCTCTGCTTTTTTTCAGCTTTAGGCGAGCTAGCTGGTCAAGCATGGTCACTAGCTTTGCGTTGTAACACTTTGTGAGGTAAATTGTGGAGAGGTGGTCGTTGGTGTCAGGAAGAAGCGAGCTTATCCGTTCTTCAAGGACAACGATGGGAATCTTGGAGAAGTTTCTGATCCATTTGGGGGGGGTCTTGCATAGGTGTTTGAAAGAGAGTTTGTTGGTTGATATGAAATATTATCATGTGGGGGTCCACGGGGTGTATGTGGTTGATTGTGATTGTGTTTCGTTGAGCGATGATGGCATCCAAGGTGGCTCCTTTGTAGTGCGTCCCCTCCGTGCAGTATTGGGTTAAATTGTTGTCACAGAGGAGACTGGATAGCGATTGAATTAGCCGGTTGTTAGATTCCTTCCAACGCAGGTTAAGGTCGCCAAGAATTAGATTGTTGGCATCCCCGAGTGCACCTTGAGCTATCAGGTCAGATAAGTGTTCCCCAAATGCGGCGGTGTTGCCTGGTGGATGATACAGAAGGTGGCAGAGCGAAGTTCCATTACCTTTCGTATTTATGTTGGTTGAGAGACATTCAAATGTGTTGTAATTGCATTATTCTGTTTCTGTGATGACCATGTTGTCTTTGTGAATGATAGCTACCCTCCCCCTCACTGGTCTTTTATGTCTTTGTTAATAATGGAAAAACCTGGGGGCACCAGCATGTCTAAGCATGGTAAGGAGAGCTTGTTGAGCCAGGTCTCCGAGATGAACGCAATGTTGATGTCCTGCGAGAGGATGGCTTCTGCTAGTTCAGTTGCATGCATAGAAGCCGACCTGCCGTTGATGAGCAAGCAGTTGGTGGAAAGCTCTTTGTTGCTGGACTCTCTTAAAGCAGGAATAATGGGATAGACACTGAGCTACAGCTTACCGAAACAATAGCAAAACCAACTGCAGCAGGAATTGTATGATGTACTCTTGAAATAGGAGTCCGATCTAGCTGGGGCAATTAGGTTGGGGAGGGACAGTGGAATGGTTTTGCAGAAGCTATGGATTATCAGGGCTAGAATTAATAAACAGTATAGTAAGGAGGGAGTGCTAGATATAAAAAAACACAGGGCAGAGTGCTACGAATATGGCGAGACCACTGGCAGGCTGCTGGCACATTGACTTAGGCAAAAGGAGGCCACAAGAGGGGTAGAGGCTATTCGTGATAAACAATGGAGGAGGACAGTATTTTATTGGAAGATATTGCTCATCTGCCATATTGCTATTATAATTTTCTTAGTAGAGTTAAGGGGATCCCATTAGAAATGGAAGAAAGAATGTCTTTGGGACTACCTAAATCTATAGAAGAACTCAGGGCTACGGTAAATGTCCTGGCAAGGGGATAAGCGGTTGGGCCAGACAAAATCCCCTTAAAATTTTAGCCAGCATTTCTTCTGAAGCTCATAGAAACTATATTCTATGTTTTTTGGATAGCACAATTAGAAGGGGTAATACCTTCATCATGGGAAGACACCAATATTGTTGTTTTTAAAAAGAAGGATGAACATCTACTGAACCCTGGGTCATATAGACCAGTTTCCCTTATAAATGCAGATGCTACAATTTACGCCAATCTCTTGGCAACAAGACTTGGGGCCATATGTATCAATATGTTGATTTTCAAATTGCGATTTTTAGCTAATCGCATTTTGAGAATCGCAAAACGCTACGTATGTGAGGTTTGATAATAATTTTGCGAATCCCACATATTCCTTATTTACGAATACCTTCCCATTCATTCCTATGGGCTAGGAGGCTCATAGGAATGAATGGGAAGGCATTCTCAATTTGCGATTAGCAATTAGAGAATCGCAAATTGAGAATGCAATTTCAAAGGTGCTAGGGTGTCAAAAGGACACCCTGTTGCACCCCTGAAATATGTATGTGTGCACATGTGGCGCACATACATGCCATAAGGGCATGTATGCACGCCACATGGCACTTTGAAAAATGCAAAAAATGCATTTTTCAAAGAAATCGCAAATTTGCAATTCCTTACGGCCAAATTGCACTTTTTCTGTGCTTCCTACATTGCATTTAAGGAATCACAATTTGCGATTCCTTAAATGCAATCGCTAAATAGGGAATCGCAAATTAGGCGATCCCTTATTTTGCGAGTGGTTTTCTTTCTAATACATTGCACACAGCTAAATTGCGATCGCAAATGCTGAAATTCGGCGAATTTTAGCGTTTACAATCGCAATTTAGCTTGATACATATGCACCTTAGTAAGGTAATAGCAAAACTTGCCCCCCCCAACTCTTGTGCAGGGGTACTGATGATCGTGTACGCAGGGTAATAAAGTTGTAGGATGTAGCAGAATTGCCTAATTTTCTGCTAGGGCTGGTGTTTCTGGGTGCAGAAAAAACCTTCTATTGAGTCTACAGGGGCTACCTCTTTGAGGTATTGAAATGAAAGGGTCTTGGTCTGGGCTTCACTAAATCTTTTAAGGCTTTGTATCAAGCTCCTTAAGCCAGGTTGCAGGAATTGGAAGGGGATCAAATCAAATCAATATCACACGGGGAACAAGGCGCGGGTGTCCTTGAGATAAAATGGCCCCACATAATGGGTTCTCCAAATAGGCAGGCCCAAATATAAATACATGTTCTGCCTTACCTTAGCGAAATGGCTGAGGCGGGGTTAACGGGTCCCTTAGTTGGGAGGGACAACAGGCCTACTGAAATTCATAATCAGTTTGCCTCAAAAATGTTAGAGGTATTTTTTCCAAAAAAGAGTTATAAGGAAAAATCAGTCAAGACCCACCCATTGTATAATGTAAATTGCCGCAACAAGAAAAGGGATTTGATTAAAGCGATTAAGGCCAAGGATAAAGCAAGGACCAAGGTACTCCGGGTGCAATACAAGCAGGTGATTGAGAGCGAAAGAAAGTCCTGGGAGGCGGATACGTGGGATGAACTGAGATCTGCCCTACAGCAAAGGGACTTGAAATCCTTTTGGGCGATTGTTAGTAATGGTGAGAGGGAAGAGAAGAATGCAGTAACCCCTAATATAGCTCCAGCAGTATGGGAGGAAGAGCATTTTGGAAGCCTTTATGCTCGGCCGAGCAATGATGATTACGCATCGATGTCCCCGTGCCTCCTCCACGAGTATCGACTGGGGGGGCACAGGAGATATCGATAATAGAAGTTGAATCTGCCATTGCTAAGTTACTGCCAAACAAAGCACCCGGACTAGACAAAATCCCTGGGGATCTATTTCGATCGGAACTGAAAATATGGGCCCCCTATCTCTGTGTCCTGTTTAATTCAATCCTAATGGGGATGGACCCGCCAGAGACTTGGCGTGGGGCAGAGATAGTTCCTATTTTTAAAAAAGGTTGCCCTTTGCAGCCCTCGAATTGTAGGCCCATCAGCCTGATAGATATAGCACAGAAGGTATTGGGACGAATAATTCTGGAAAGAATTCAGACCTGGGAAGTGGAAAACGAGATCCTGAGTACCTTACAGGCTGGCTTTAGAACAGACACGTCAACCATTGACCAGATATTCCGACCCCAGGTCCTTTATTGGAAATCAGTGTGGAGGGTGGCAGCCTCTACCTCATTTTTGTGGATCTGCGGGTGGCGTTTGATCTGGTCCCCAGGGACAAATTGTGGAGAGTTCTCCATGATCTTGGTATTCCCTCCTATCTTCTGGGAGTGTTGAGAAGGCTTCACACAGGTGAGATGTGGGAAATCTGGAACTTATATATAAATCTGGAGAACTGTCAGCATGATTCCCAGTACAAAGGGGGGTGCGCCAGGGATGTGTGCTGGCTCCCACTCTTTTTTGCCTTTATATCAATGGGCTTATAAACCATCTGTCAGGCATAAAGGACTCCGATGCCCCGAGATTAGCTACAGGCAGGGTGCCCGCACTAATGTTCGCGGACGACACCTTATTGCTGTCCCGAACATCCACCGGTATTCAACGTATTCTGGATGGTTTTGCAGACTTCTGTGCGTCAAGTGGCCTGGAGATTAATTTTGCTAAAACTAAATTTATGATTTTTAACCCTCCAAGGCAGACGTGCCCAAACCCAGTTCTGAATGCCATACCCCTTGAGAGAGTAAAGACCTTTGAATATCTAGGCATTACTCTTGAAGAACATCTGGGGTGGAATGCCCAGCTAGCTAAGTCTGCCCTCAAACTGACGCAGACTGCGGGTGGTTTATCTAAAATGTACAGAACATTAGTCTTCAAGCCTGCTGCACCCATGGTAGAAATATATAAGGCTCAAGCAAGATCAGCTTCCATATACGGGGCGGAACTATGGGGTCATTATAGGCCTAAAAGTTTGGCTAGGGTCGAACATTTATTTATGAGGAATTTCTTAGGCCTACCAGCCAGTACTCGGCTGTGCCCCTAAGGTTCGACCTAGGGTTACTTCCCGTGGAGGAGGAGGTGGCCTTACGGCCACCTACCTACTGGAGAAGACTCTGGTCTGTCCCGGAGCTGGTCTCATATCGTAATGAGTTCAAGGAGGTGTGGGTCGCAACCAAATCTAAGAAAATTCCATGGTTAATCCAAATCAAGGACCTTTGTGACAGGATTGTTGTTCCCGAGCTATGGGAATCGCCGGAGGTATCTTGCCTGGCCCTTTCTAGGACTGACCTAGTACATCAGTATAGATATCATAATCTGATGATCCTCCAAGCTAGTTCATCAGTTGGAAGACTGACATCGCAGTTCCTCCACATAAAAGTTGAGTACAAGAAGGAGGAATTTCTTGATCTGATCCACCCTGTCCTAGTAAGAAAGCTGTACATGCAATTAAGAATGGGTAGTTTGCCACTCAGGTCATTTACTAGTAAATGGGATGTGAATAAAAACACTGAGTGTCCTGCATGCAGACACCCGTTGGAAAATGAAATTCATGTCTTCTTTTTCTGTCCAGAATACCAATCGGTACGTAATCGTTGGGTGAAACCTATTTGTAGGAATCTGGGATATCGTAATTGTGAAAATGCCTTTAGAGTACTAAAATACGACACCCACAACCCCATTGTATTCTCTGTTTCTCGCTTTTTAAATGGCATGTGGATAAAACCTAGAACCTTTGTAATAAATTAAACTATGACTAAAGGATTCCACATACCTAAATGAATTCCTTTGATAACTACTTCTATGATTTAATACTATTTTTAGCTATGATGTAAATAGGTGTATAAATATGAATCTGTATTTTAGTGTTAATTTATGTGCTATTTAATAATGAATATTAATGTATTACTGTATGTTTTTTAACTTGCACTTTTATGGCCCGTTGTGGTCGAAATAAAGTTATCAAAGAAAGCATATAAATAAACAATAAAGGATGTCTGAGAGCACGAGTAGGACTAACACACCAGAGTCTATGGGGCATATTATCAAGGACGGGCGAAACATTATCGCCGCTTTTATCGGCAGGAAATTGCCGATAAAGCGGCGATAATGGGCTTGATAATATGCTCTATGAATTCCTATCGAAGCCCATGTTAGATGTGCAGACATCTAACATGGGCTAGAGCATATAATCAAGCCTATTATCGCCGCTTTATCGGCAGTTTCCTGCCGATAAAAGCGGCGATAATGTATCGCGCGTCCTTGATAATATGCCCCTATGTCTTTTGTTCTGGCGTAGTAGTTCTGTGCTGTAGTTAGCTGTCTGAGGGAGGGTGAAACTGATACATCCTATACAGATAATGACAGAACTTCAGCTTGAACCATCTCTCTGCCTGTTGGTTGCCATTAGGGTTGTGCAAAACTTTACATCCCTCCGGATCAACCCTAAGACCATTTTTAAAAGAAGAAAGTCAAGAATTCCATCTCTACACTAATTGATGCCACATGTCTGTTTTTGCTCGATTGACCGAAATAACTCTTGATCAAATTGTTTAATAAACAGAATAACTTGAACAAGGGATAATACTTCCTCGACCTTGTTATGATTGTCTTCAACTGTGATATTAACTTTTGAGTGAGGACTGCCGACAGGACTGGAATGGGGAATACTACGTGATAAACCATGGGGCAGGATGGGAATGTTTCTACCAGTTCCTATGTCTGTGTTCTCAGGTAGAGTTTAAGCTGTAAAAATATATTTATATATTCAAGGGCCCTATTTTCTGATAGAATACCGAGATTGCCGACATACAAGGTTACCAAGGATTGATTTCTTCATGTCCCTTTCTTCGTCCACTCTACCCTTCATTTGTCCTTATCTCACTCTTGCAGTGTTTATTTTCATCCTAGCTGACTTTCTTGCTTTTCATTATTTCGCCAACATGGCTGCATTCAATAATTGCTCCTGGAAACCAAACACATTTAACAAATATTCAGCGGAGGTCTTTATATATTAAAACACAACTGTGTAAACTCCCCCTTGAAGATAAGCACACCATAAACATTGAAACAGAGCAGCCTCAGCAGCTGGTATGAAACTCCAGGGCGTGGTTTGTTTTCCCTCGGCAAACCTCCATCATTTTCCGTGCAGTGTGTGTCGAACAAAGAGCTGGCCGTCCATCAGCGAAAAGAAAAGCATGCGCCATCACGGCTTGTGAAATATTATGATTTAACATTTATAGCCGTACGAGAGAAACAAACATTTTAAACACCCCCATGGTTAGGCTTGAGAAGAGAGCCATGGGCCTGCTGAGAATACACAGCGTTCGTGGAGGCTACGAGGTGACACATAAAATGAGACGTGTAATGTAGGCTGGAGGCAAAACACACACCGAGGATCAACAGAGGGGCCTTAACAATCTGAGGTGAGAGACCTGTCGTTGTAAGAATCTGCAGCCGATGACAGCATCTGTCATGTATACTGCACACCTCTAATGAAAACACAATGCCATGAGGAGTTCTTTCCAACGTAGCATTTTCAGGAACAAATCATTCACGTACAGTGCCAATAAAATATGAAATATGTTTTCTTTTGGCTGTTACACTACCAGGATGAAATATTGAAGCAAGAAAAAAAGGGCGACGTGTCTCGGGCTTTCAAATGTGTTTCCTGTATTTCCTCACAGATTTCGGAAATTATATTCTCTAGGTGCCTCGGTGGGCGTGGGGATAAACAAGAGGTACCCACCCTTCTCCTCCTGTAGATAGATGTAACGGATACATTACCCCCTGACTTACATTATAAGGATATTGCGAGTCACCGAGGAGTTCCATAACAATATAGAGGAACGTGGCTGAGGGTCGAGTTCCTTTATAAGGTTATGGAACTCCAATGTGTACTTCATGTACACCAGGGGGTACATTATTTCATATAGTGCATTGTCACATCATCACCATTCCTACTAACCACTTAAAACCCTGATGCACAGCTCTTTCATATGAAAAAACCAGCACATTTGCAAACGTCAAGAATAAAAATAAAACCTTTAGTGCAAAAGTAAACACATCAGAAATCTTTTGTTGCAAACAGATATTAGAAACAGTTCAACACAAGTAAGATTTTTTAAATTTGTTTGTAAAAAGCTGCACTTTTACTGAAATTGTAGAAACATGCAGTAATATTCTACCTTTGATGGCAAGACCAGAGGCTAACATTATTGAAATCTCCTTTATTGCTACTACTCAGAGCAGCCACTTTAAAGAACTTAGTACACTAATATCAAAGTTTCAACATTATAAAAGGGTAGAACCTCCAACCATCTTCCTTTTTTGCTGCTGCTCCAATTACATAAGTACAGATTTCCAATATGTAAACTTAGTTATGAAAATATATAAACTAATGATCCTATTAAAATGGTGGTGCTGTTAAATCAATATTTAACAGGTATTTGAGTAGGTTGTATGTTGATTTTGATTTGACATTCTACAATGACTGTATGACAGATTTATTTAATATATTGCAATTGTGATGTCTTATCTGCAACTTTTGCTCTTGGGAGCTTGTGAGCCAGGCAGTAGCATGAGGATTTCATTCAGGCCTGAGAGTGGCCAAGAATGTTCAGCAGCACGAGTTTCTAGTTAAAGTCGCTTGCATCTAAGCGTAGGCTGGAGCATGGACTCACTGCCAGTTGGGAAGGAGCTCCATTGATAATGTTGAGCAAGGATCCTCCCAGTTAGGAAGATGATACGTCAGACGATTGGAGTCTTCAAGGGAGATTGAGCATAACAAAGTGGGTCTCTGAGACTCTGTGCTGATTTTGCAGCGGTGTTTCATGTTTTGTATTTTTGTGCAGTGCAAAGCACAATAAAGTAAGAATAAAACTAGAACTAATAAGTTTGGGGCATGACTGCATCACATATCAGGTAACACACTGGAGGCCATTTTAGGTGTTTGGGAAATTCAAATGAAAGTGAATAGAAACTTAGATTTACAGGTTGGGAAATCTTGATAGTTAAAAACAGCTGTTGTCGCTTTGCCTTAATGAACAGCTGAGTTGAGTGTGAGTCTATCTGTTTGGAGGGAAAGAGCAGCATTTGGTTTTGGATATTGTTTGGATAGAATGATTTCTTTGAAAATTAGATTTTTTGGGGGAAAAGAAGGTTTAATGGTAATTATATTTTAGAGGAAGTAGTGATTATACTTGCTTATATTGCTTGTGAGAAAGGTGATTTATAAGAATGGTAGAATCTAGTGCTCAAAAAGAGATGCCATTAGAGGACAACATTTAATAATGTGTTACAATATTTTTCCAATTACTTTGATGACATAATAGAAAAAAAACTGGAGGCAATTTTTCTGTACAGGAGTATGTCAGAGAAGGAGATATTTTATTGTGCTGGTGAAGAATCACAGGGTACTAAAGGTGGAAAAGTGGCTAGGAAAACAACACATATTGATTCAAATTTGACACAAGCAAAGAAAAAGAAATTTGTGGAGGCAGATACTGGGTTTTTTGCACACACAAAACATGGTAGTGTCAAGGACACACATGGGATCCAACAGAAGCGTCCAGAGAAATTGAGGAAATATATTTAAGGTGCTCGAAAACATTCAGTGGTTCACTGTGGTGAAATGTCTGACAGTAAAGAATTGGAATTAAGCTGTTGTATCTCACAGGACCATCGGCTAAAATCTTTGATATGGCTAAATAGGCTGATTTGAGTAAAGGGAATTTGGATGTAGAAGAATGGAGAGAATGGATTTAGAGGGCAGGTTGCTTTCTAGGAAATGTGAATACAGCCATTTCAGTTAGCAAAAAAAGTATTTTTCTTAAGGTAGACCCAAAATTGGTGGAGGTGGCAAATAACAAAGCAGGTCAAGCTGCTAATAGGTTGTTATTTGGTCAAGAATTCACTAAAGAGATGTCGAAGTATCGGGGGGTATTTAGTCCTCTACAAAAGTCTCAAAGTGAGATCAAAAATGTATTTCACAGGTGTGTTATTTGTTGGGCTGGGAGAGCAAGAGGTCAGTTCCTCGGCTTTGGTGAGGGCATCACAAAAGTATTGTTTTCATTAGGTTTAGGGCCCAGTCAATACTAGACTTCAAACCAAGCAGGGTCTGAATAGACCCTGAGTTTACCCCATTAATATTAGGTGTCAGACTTGCAAAATTTTTTATCAACTGGACTTGGATAACAGGGATCCTTGGGTGCTAGGAACTGTACTAGGTTATAACATAGATTTTGTGAAAAAGACAGTACAGCTCCATCTCCCAGAAATGATAAGATTCAGTACAGACTAGCAGGAGTGGCAAGCAAGGAGATACCGTATTTGGTGACAAAAAGAGCAACTGTAGAAGTAAGAGAAGATTTAAAGTTATTTGTAAGTAATACATTTCTGGTAGAGAAAAAGGACTTGGGTATGAGGTCATTGATAAACCTAAGAAATCTGAACAATTGGGGCGAGTACCATCATTTCACAATGGAAGTTATGCATTATTTAGGGACATATTGCAGACAGGGGATTGGTTGACCTGGTTAGGTTTGAAAGATGCCTATTTGACAATTCCAATATGGAAGTATTGTCAGTGATTCCTGCGGTCCATGTAGGATGCAATTTCTCCTGGTGTGTGTCTAATCATGTACTGTGTATGAATCAGAAGAGATCAAAACAGTGGAATACACAATAATCGCATGGAAGTATATCAACATGGATATGTTGAATGGTCTGTGGTTTGTGCTGAACAGACAGAAGTTGTGTCTTATTCCGAATCAGGAGACATCGTTTTTAAGATTTATGATAAATACAGTAGAAAGACAATCGAAATTGCTGAAGGAAAAGTTGAAGAGGATAAGGAAGGAAATACGAAAGGTGTTGAGGTTAGTAACAATTTCTTTAAGAATGTTGGTGAGAGTGTAGGTCTGTAATCTACAACAATGCAAGCTATTTTTCCAGGGCCTTTGAATTATTGAGTGTAGGAAAGTGATCCTTTCTGACATGGTCACGCCCTCCTTTTGAATGGAATTTGATGGAATGTTGACTGAAGTGTCCTGGGCTCCTGCTAACCAGGTCCCCAGTGCCAGTGCTCTTTCCCTTAATTAAGTTGCCTGTTGAACTATTCCCCAAATGGTAAGACCATTAGCACCTCTGTAAGCTCCTAGTAAATGGTACCCTGATGCCTAGGGCATAGGTAATAAAGAAGGTTCCTAAGGGCTGCAGCATTTATTGTGCCACCCTAAGGGACCCATCACCAAACTCATGTAGATTTCCATTGCAGGCTACATGAAAAGGTACAGCCAAATGTGAAAACATGGCATGGCACACACTCTGTGTGCCCTGACCACAGACACTGCATACAATATATGTAAGACACCCTTGCAGCAGGCCTTATAACCTTAGGGCAGAGTGCATTAATTTACACATGAGGACAAATCTGCAGGAGCAGATATGCCCCTGTGCTGTCTAATTAAATTACAAGATAGTACAAGTGAACAGGGAAGCCACCTTACATATATGCACTTGGCATTGGTCATTACAACTTCCCCAGCTACATGATTGCTTCCCTGAAACCCATGCTGTTTGGTATCAAACACCTTGGCTTAATAAATACATACTAATGCCTGTGATGTATTAAGATATGCACTTAGAGGTGCCTTATGAAAACCTACTTGCCTCTTAGTGTGCTGGCTGACTGGTATCTTTCAGTCTGCTACCACAGACAAGTTTCTGACCACTTGGAGGTGAGAGGCTGTGCTTTCAGAGGTCAGAAACAATTCCTACTCTTGCAGAAGGTGTTTACATCTCCTCCAGCAGGATGGCTAGTGAATCTGCGTACCAAGGTCAAAGGCTTCATAGCCTCTACTGCCTTTCATATGCAACCCTGGCTTCCCCAAGACCTGCTAGATGCCATCATATGTCCTGGGGCCCATCTGGCACCAAGACAGATGGGAAATTAGATATGCAATTATGTGTTTTGCACCACCAGGCTCGTCACACCCTTAAGGTGGGCTGCCTGATGTGCTCCAGAAAGGAAGGATTCCACCATCTTGATTATGGTGGAATTAAAAACTCTAGGACAGGGTTATGCCCACTCCCCACCGGAAGTGGGAATATAGGGTTGTAGTGACCCCAAGGGTAGGAAGACCATTGTCTACTACCCTTTACTCCCATTAACACTACTAAATTCAATATTTTGCCAGCCCCTGACACCAGGATCTCAGATTCACCTGAGAAATGAAGAAGAAAGGCAAAAAATAGCCAAATAAATAAGAACTGCTCTAATTTAACAGTAGCTGTCCTGGGGAGTTGGGGATGTTTCTTACTTTTGGGTTAGTTAGGGCCAGGCAAGTCACTAGTGCAGTTATCAGGATGGGTTTACCGACACTTTTGGGATGGGTGCCACCAATGACTTGAAGTGTGTATCATGGAATGTGCATTCTCTGTGGCACTGACACAAACTACATGAATATTTAGTCTGCAGGAGGGTCCACATAGCACTGCTGCAAGAAACCCATTACAAGCACAGGAAGGAACAGTGTTACAATGGCGCTGGCGTGGCCAGGTGTTCTATACAGCCTATTCTGCATTTGATTGGGCGGCCCTGGTTTGGGTGTGGGTGGGGTGCCCTTTCAGCGCAGGGAAAGAATAATAGACCTGGAGGGTAGATTTTGGACTGCTCGCACCCCCCACTTCCTAATGTGCCCATTCATAAGATTGCAGAGGCGAAGCGGAATTGGCAGAGCCGATGGAGCCTAATGGACACTTTGAGGGTTCGGCATCCTGGGGAGCGGGACTACTCTTTTTGTCAGCATTGCATGACCTCCATGTGCGCTTGGATGCATTCTTATGCATTATGGATGTGCATGCAGGAGTGCCAGGCAGCGAGGATCTCACTAGGACATTGTCGGATCATAACCCCATTTTACTCTGGGTGCAATGGTCGCGTGTACGAGCCAAGATACCGACTTGGCGATTGCGCCAGGAAGCATTGGAGGACCAGGTGTTTCGGGACACGGTGGGCACCTCCATAACTCAGTTAACTCAGTACTTTGGGGACAATGACAGCTCAGCCTCAACATAATCAGTGGAAAGGGACGCCTTTAAAATGGTGATCCGAGGTCGTAGTATTGCTGAGATGGTGGGTGTACGCAGGGTGCTGTTATCTGAACAAGGGGATGCGGAACAACACCTTCGGGAAGTGGGGAGAGATCATCATGGGAAGGCGGATAAACGGGGAGCTAGAGGAGGCGCGGGAGGCGATGGTGGCACAAGTGGAGCGGTTGTGATGTTTCGATCACAATGCTTATATCACACTTATATCCATGTAGAGGGAGACAAATCTGCTACTCTACTGCCCTGTCTGGCTAACCCGTCACGCCGAGGCTCGATGATTCAGGAGATCCGGGATCTCCATGCAGGCGATTGCTATACACAAGAGGGTATAAATGAGTTGTTTTACGACTACTACAAGGATGTATATAAGAGCAAGACGACCCAGACGGAGGATGACTTGAATGGGTTTACACATGAACTCCAGCTCCCATTGTTGGATGACAATCAGGCGGAGTTAGTAGGCAGAAATATTTAAATTAGGAAAGTGAGGGTGTCCATTAAGCTTATTGCATGGAATAAAACACCTGGGACGGAGGACTTCCCAATATAATTCTATTTAACCTATACTGAACAGCTAGAGCCACGATTGGTAGTGCTCTATAATGATGCAAAGTGCCTGGGACGAATTCCAGTCTCAACACGGGAGGCAGTTATCATCCCTCTCCTTAAACCTGGTATGCCAGCATGGGACAGATCTGCGTACCGTCCGCTATCCATGCTTAATACAGATTACAAAATACTGAGTCACATATTAGCCACTCAGCTTCTGACTTTCATGTTGACCATAATACATCAGGATCAGGCTGGATTTATTCCAGCTCGGAATATGGCCTTAAATATTCAGCCCTTACAGCGGGTACTAAAAGCAGACTCCTATCCGAAAGACACAGCCGCAGTATTTGTGGTTGATATAGAAAAAGCATTTGACAGCCTGGAATGGTCCTATCTGTTTCACGTCATGGCTAAATTTGGACCTGGGGTAAAATTTATAGAGTGGACGGCTTTAATATACAAGTGCTCCATGGGACGGATTAGGATGGGTGAATTGATATCCGACGCTTGGGAGGTAGGCCTGGGTACGAGGCAGGGATGCCCGCTGTCCACACTCCTATTTTCACTGGCCATGGAACCGCTGGCGGCGAATCCCCGGGCGGGGCGATACTATGAAGGCCTACAAGTGCATGGGCAGGCTCACCACATAGCCCTATATGCAGACGATTTGCTAATGGTCTTGGACGATACGGGGCAACCACTACTAAGGGCTTAGGCATTATTACAGGAATTGGGAGTGGTGTCTAAACTTAGAGTAAATTGGGCTAAGTCATGGTTGTTCCCATGAAATAAAGACGGACCGCAAGACATTGCAGGGTGCAGTATGAACACAGGTGCCTCCCGTACTTAGGGGTTAAGATATACCAAAACCAAAGGGGATGATGGACAGAGTGTTGAACATTGCAAGCACTCACCCCGAGTCAACTGATCTGGGTTTAATCCATCATCATTCTTTAGCTTACTCTGCCACCCCAGTTCATACATGGCTATATGCAAATCAGTCTGACCCTGTGACTCATGGGACAGTACAGCCCGAACTGCCAAGCCATGTCTTCCCTGGACCGGAAACAAGCATCCTGGGAACGGTTTCTGGCTAATCAGCCGTCATCAGCCAGGCTAGCTTGAATCCAGTGGCAAAGTGAGCAAGGGACCCATGGCTGGGCATACCCTGCCAATTTAGGGCGAACAAAGCTAAACCAAAGGGAATGATGGACAGAGTGTTGAACAGTGCAAGTACTCTCCCCCAGTAAACTGATCTGGGTTTAATCCATCATCATTCTTTAGCTCACTCCGCCACCCCAGTTCAGACATGGCCATATGCAAATTAGTCTGACCCTGTGCCTCATGGGCTGTGGAAAAGATAGTGCCTAGGCATGGCGATATTTAACACATTTCAAGTATACAATTCCAGACATGTCAATACCCATCTACAATACCAAAATCAACAACTTTATATATGAAAATATTTCATTTTATTCATTTTTCCATTTCTCTTGTTATTAAAAAAAAATCTTTATATATATTTTTGATTGTCTTGTTCTTGATTTACAAAAATATTTCATCAACTATTACTTTTTTTAGAACAGTTGTCTTGTTTCTCCATTTTTATGTATTCAATTCAACCTTTATAACACATGTGAATTAATCAAATAACATTATTTATCAATGTCACAATATCTAAAGGACTAAACAGTCATCCTAAACTCTTAATTATACACACAATATTTACTTTGTTGTCAGTGTTCTAAATTATTCAAAGTGGCTGCTGTTAGTAGTGTAATAAATGAGATTGCAATAATATTAGCCTCTGTGTCTTTAATAAAACCCAGGTTTTCTGTTCATCAGAGCTTGGGAAAATCTACATTTTCTTTAATTAAGGAGTGCAAAAAGTAAACATTCTCTCTGTTTGACATTGTAAGCTGAAAAATTGAGCAGAAGAAAGAATAGCAACATTCTGTTTTCGTTGCTTTAAACAGCTGCCTTAATTATGCTCTGTGACCTGACCTGCTTTTCACCTCAGCTGCTGGCTCTAGCAGCAGGTATTGTGACACCAGAAATCAACTTTAATAACTTATAATAGACGAGTTCTGATGTTGTTTGTTCATAAACAGCAACTGGGTGCGTCACAAGTGACCGATTATAAAGGAATTAGAGACTGGCGCTTGTACAGGGATTACAGAATCCCATGAATAAAATAGTAATATTGACATGTAATTATCAGGGGAGATTGTTCTTGTGTAATTATCTTGCTTTCATACAAATAATAGTGAGCATGTTTTTCTTAGCATTTAACTTGATTTCCATTCATGGATTCAAAAATGCACTTTTTTTAATCAGGTTTTCTAATGCATGGTATGCTATTGTATTATCTTGCTTTGCATTGATATGTTTACCCTAAATTTATAGCGAACTGCATGAAGTGCTAGTCTGATCATACCATGAGAAGCAACATCAAACAAATCCGTTCTGTGTGTCACATAACGTGCCTTTCTGATAAAGATGACAAATGTGCATCCACAAAGAACTAATTCATGCCACAGCAATAAGGCAACCATTGGCTATAAAAATTAATGCTATGTTTCTGGTAGAATGTTATGTTTCTAGTTTCTGGTATGTTTCTGGTGTTTCAATAGATGTTTTGTGGATTTACTAAAACTTTGGCCCTCCTTAGCAAATCCTGATTTTAAATCCTTTTGGATTGTATTAATTATAAATCAAGGCAGTGCGTTGCAGACCGTGAAGGACTGTGTACTATACTAATGTCCTCCATATCTAATTTTTGGAAGGGTTTGAGAGTTCCTCAGTGGGCTTTGGATAGAAGTGGTAATCTGGTACCACAGATCCTCTAGCGGGGTCCTGAATGGGAGGGTGGCTGGTTAGCTACTGGAGCAGCTTATAAGCACAAATGTGTGAGGATATGTTCAAAGATGCCTAGCAGTGTTGTGAGTGTATAAAACGCTCTTAGTTCTCTTGCTTGCCTCTCAGTGCATGGACCCATTAGTACCTAAATGTGCCCTTTGTGTATGGATGCTGATTGGTCGTGCTTAGGGCCAGGAAGAAACTGCACCACATGAAGGGTGCGTCGGAAAATAAACATAATGATTGGCGGTTTCTAGAAATTGACCGCATCAGGTTCCCTGTTACAGTTTGACATAAGAACGAGGGTGACATGTTAGACTCTCCGCCGGGCCCAGATTCTATGTCCAATTTCATGACACTGTGAGACATTTTGCAACATGTCTATGCACGAAGAGCAGACCAATATAACACACAGCGCTGCGCCTTTATGTTTATTTTCTGACGCACCCTTCATGTGGTGCAGTTACACAAAGAGCCGGGCAATACTGTAAACAGCGCCGTGCTCTGTTATTTACTCTCGGCGCATCCATCATCCGTTATACTTTTTCTTTCCGGTTTTGAGTCTGACCAATCAGCGCCTTTTCCACATGACACACTGATGTCTTCCACCGTGGTCCGCATTTAAAAATGCACTTTAAGCTGAGGAGCATTACTGGTGGCTTCCGGTTGAAGCCACCATTCAAAGCACGCCTCACAGTATGCACGTTTTTGGCTAGAAAACCGGCTCCCATAGGATCCTCACTGTTTGGGCTGGACCAACCACATAGCCATTTTCTTCACATGACGACATTATTGTTGCAGCAGAATAGCGCTGACGCAGAGCCAATCATTGTTCTGTTAACTAGAGTGATAGCTCTCTCTCTGGTCCGCTTTCGAGCTTTTTAACTTCCAGCCCTGGACAGCCTCGCCACCTTCCCCTCGGCTCAGTTGCCAGACCTAGGTAACGACGGAAAGGTGAGTGTGGGCTGTTTTTGGCTGGATCAGGGGTTCATTGGTGGTTCTACCGGCGGGCCACTGTGCTCAGCTTTGTTGATGTGGTACTGGCAGCACTGGTACTGGTGGAAAACTCCCCAGATTTTTCTTATTGAAGAGCTGTACCACTTAACTATTTCCGATGTGGTACTGGCAGCACTGGTACTGGTGGAAAACTCCCCAGACTTTTCTTATTGAAGAGCTGTACCACTTAACTATTTCCCATGCAGTTTTGAAGATCTAAAATCCCAAGGCGGGATATATCTCGCCTTTTAAAAAGTACTTACATTTTAAAATTCTTTTCAAAAAATTTCTGTTTCAAGAGATTTTGTGATGTCTTCAATTCTTTTCATGAAGCAAAATGTAACCTTTTGGTATGCTGGAATCTGTCATTAAAATAGAGTCTGTCAGTCACTGGGGTCTTGCACCTGCATCTCTGCCTAGGTCTCTGCTTCCAATTCTGAAGCTTGATGTCATTAAGCCACTATACATCACATCATGACATCATTATGTCCAAGAGTACAAGGGGAGCTTGGCCCTAGTGGACAAGTGGGGAGGCTGGGCCTAGTAAATACAGTCAGAAAAAGGAGTGCCTCTCCACAACTCAGTCACACCCCTATTCATGGGCCATTGAAAACGCAAGCTGTCGTTTCCAACAAGGTACTTTTATTTATACCATTCAATTAAACGCTTATATTTAATTTGTCGAACAAAACATATTAAATGCAGACAAGACCTGTGTTAAACATAAGTTCAAACCAAAATGAGACTTTTGAATACACTACAATGTAAACACAATTTAACAAACACACAATATGTAAAAAACAATGTATGAAAAAACAGTGTATGAAAAAACAGACAGTGACATTTAAACATACATCACACTAAATAGTGAATACATTTTAACATTTGATTGAAGCAAAGCAGAAAAATGGAGAAAGAAAGAAAAAAGTTGAAAGAAGAGACGCGAAAAATGAATTCGAGAATCTTATGACACCAGTGGTAGCTGGTGTATGAATTGTCTTTTTCACATTAGCCGACGCGTTTCGAATCCTGGGAATTACTATCCGGATTCTCTTCAGGGCATGGTTATTCTGTCTGTGAAGTTATCAAAAAAACAATGTATGAGTATCTTAAAGAAGGGACAGTCTCCCTGTGTAGTGACACTAAGCATAAAAGACCTACCGCTATTTGAAGGAGGCTAAATCAGTGAACTTATGGCAGTGCAGATTGTAGAGGGGTCCAAGGAAATGGAACTACCTACAACAAAGTGAATTAACATTATACCAATTGAAACACTAATGGGTAGACTAGGAGCGCGATATGAATTGTTCAGGGTTGGACATACCGTCATCTATTTGGAGATCGATGTTGGCGGTTGTCTCTAAGTTGAGTGCAGGTTCTTCGTCGCACTTTAATGAGTGAACTGGCCTGTGGCGCTGTGTGCGAAAACAATGATGTGGGTCAAGGTGGCGGGAGTTCAAGAGAAAACTGACTGTTGGGCTAGTTTGCTAAAAACATACCTTTGGATCAAAGTTGAGTCGGGGAAGTCCTAGTTGCTAGGAAGCATTGTTAATCGTAACCGGCGTGTTAGATTTCACACGGGGTCCGTTCCCGCTAAAGAGAAAGCAGAACAATTGTCAATGTATTTAGCGCTTTTATCCGCGACTGAAACCTAGGGCGACGGCGGGCGCTACAGAAGCGCCGCTTACCTTCGTGTCTCTCGTTCTTGGCTCCCTGCGTTCTGGTGAATCCACAAGATGGATGCTATCATCGTTGTCATGGCAATAAGCCTTTGGCAAGGCGCTGAGCCTTGTGGGAATCGTAGTTGTGCGGTATCAACGCAGTGGTTGTAACTACTGCGTTGTGAACGCACGCGATGTAATGACTCGCGTAGTAAAGAGTCATAGTCCTACTAAAGCAACACATGTAGGGCATGACCTGCTACTCCTCAGACCTGTCTTATGCAGCATTTTGTGAGTGACATATGCCTGGGGTAACATGTTGAACTTTGTTATTTGGACCCTGATGTAAGTAGCATTCTTTCAGTGAGTGCCAACGGTTTCTCCCAACTGTCTACGAAGATAAGGGTTCTTTAACTTGTCTTTTGTAAATACAATGTGATATTGATTCTACACTCAGTGGTCAAATTCAGTAAGGAGAACAATAAACCCAGATGGGATTATGGGAAGGCGAAGCATGTGCAGCTCTTACAAATATTGGTTTTGACTGACATCAAAAATTGGGTTTCAGAAAATGAATAGATTCCCCCAAACATTTACAACTGCCATGTCTGCCAATGGAAGACACTTCAATAACTGATTGGGAGGGAGGGGGGCAAGTCAAACTGAGACTAATTTTGTCTGTGAAAAAGACTACTTTATTGAAACAGGTGCATATTACTAATAACAAAACTGGCAACTGCCTTAACAAAACTAACACCTCACTATACATTGAATTCCTGACCCCTGATCCCCCCGCCCCTACGATCCCCACAAACGTTCCCCCACCCTGCCATTAACCTAACAGCAACATTATACAATATTGCAGTTAAACATTATGCCCTCCAATAAAACCAAAATTACCTACCTGCCTTTCTGCAACTCTAATTAACAGAACATCTACCCTGAAACTTAGACTACCTGCCTACCCTTTCCCTGCCCCTGCTCACAAACTTCCAACTCTTAACCAAAAACCTCTGCCAACCCTGGCCAACTTGTGAAAACTCCACCAGCACCTGTTCCAAGCGACAATATACATAAACACCCCTTATGTACCTATCCTCAACAAACCTAGCCCAGGGAACAACATACCCAAAGGACCCACCCATAAACCAACTTCTTAAAAAAGGGAGATGGGACGGTGGGGAAAAAACTTTCTAAGGTACCAATACCCTGCTCTCCGCCTCCAGGCCAGCAAACCTAAAATGGTGGCTGGGAGCATCCCTCAACAACCCTTATACTATTGGGCTCTATTTGACCTGCAAACTAAAACAGCCCAAGTTATACAAAGTGGCCGGTAACTGGCCAGCCCTGCCCCTCCCAATCTGCCTGGGTGGCAGACCTCCCTGTGCTCAGCTGCCACCAAACCCCCTTGTCTAACTAAAGTGGCCAAATACCCATGTTGTGACTAGCAGACCTTGCAGATCCGTTGCGTGTCAGCTTTAATAATTGCTGCTAAATGTGAGGCTAATTTGATCAGGTGTGATGCCTTCTTAACTTACGTCATGGAGGAGAAAGGAGTGTTGCCAAGGTCACATTTCAAGCAGTACCTTTAAACAGTTCAATACTTCAAAGCTGATTTCACCTTGGAACCAGCTCCCTATGTACCCCCGTATCATGTCTAACAGAGAACAGAATGTTTGATTGAAAACGGTTTAAAAATTAAATATTTTTTTTATTTTAAGACCAAACTGCTAGCTGTGATTTAGTCCAAATTTCATTATGTTTATCAAAATGGTTGCAGGCTGCGTCCAAATGTATCCTGAGCATACACGCATTATCCCAGTACCCAATTGCAGTGTTTAATACTCTACCGTGCAGCTGGTTGCACAGGGCCATTTCAGGCCGTGTACACCGCACACCTCATTTGCAGATTTTTTATTTATAGAGATGTGCTGAGCAAGTAATACAGTACCAGAGCCAGAGGTCAAATTGCCTGACTTGGCTTAGGAAGCTGAATTGCCAGGGCAAAGAAGAGGTAGTTTGTCTTATGCAGGCCATTGCCCTATGTAATATGGTCATTTGAATATGCACATCTGGAAATGAGGTGTGTAAAAGGCAGATAGAAAAGAAAGTAGTGCAGCTGCATGGAAAGCATCTATTTTAGTTTGTGCTATTTGTAAAGCGTTAGACAAAGTGAATTCCCTGAAGATATTTTCTCACATTTTCTATGATGAACCATTATATTACTACTTTTGGTTTCACACTAGTTGCAATGTGTTGACAGCATCTGTACTCTTTAATGACCTTTTTCAAAATCAGCTTTGTACATTTGCCATGATAACTACAGTGAATGTGCTTTATACCCCTCATAATCAATGTCAAATATCAACAGAAACATTTTGCCAATTAAATAATATGTACTGAAAGCCACATTACTGCTGAAAAGTGTTCTGTGAAAAATTGCATGAAATCTAATAACGGTCAGCTCTCTGATCAAACGGGCATCATTTTGGTGTAGACATCATTTTTGGGTTGATGACATATGTAAATTGAGGAACATCATGACAATGCATTAGAGATTTTAACTACACTGTAATTGAAAAAGAATGACATCATGAATTTGATGTTGTATTAATTGTGCATTCTTCGTACCCCTGTTGCTTGTTTAAATCTTAGATTAACAAAAAAAAATGAAACAGTAGTTTCAAACTACTAACATAATAACATGCTAGTAAACAGAGAGTTGGAGGGTTTCCCAACAAATTATAACTCTTTGCCATCTTGTTTAGGGTTGTGTAAGGCCTTGTCCAAAGTGTAAGGCCATTCACTCATCCTTGTAAACAGAGAAAATACGAAAAATTGCCTTTCCTTGCCTCCTCCCAATAGCAAGACATGAGCGGTGAAAGACCACCTTCCTGTGTGTTCCACATTCTCCACCTCTCGCAGGAGATTTGCCAACACAGCACGTGCCCTCGATGGGTGTATGTAAGAGCTAAACTGAAACTACTTTATTTGCAAAGGCCATGTTGGCATGCACATAAGGGCAAATCACATTAGAACTCATCAGTAGTTAAATAGTTGCTGCTGATAAGATATTGCAGGAAGTGCTGCAAGGTCGCCTCAATTGACCACAACAAAGTTTACAATTTTGCATTATGGTGCCATCAGAGCAAGTTCAAAAATGATGGGCCTGCTTCACAAATGGCCTCCGCAGTGGCAACGGGGATACCCCATTCGTGGAGGGACCTCCATCTAGTAGTTTCCCATTGCAGAGGTTCCGTCATGAGTGTGGGACCCCCCACTGTGACTGTGAGGCCTCCGCCACAACTGTGGAGGCCGTTTGGGAATTAGGCCCATTGTTTTTAAAAAATGACTGAAAGATCTCCAATGCGTTACTGTAACTATTGTGAGAGTTGACATGCTCCCCAACTACCAGGTGGGTATTCTGATATTGGAATGATACATTAGGTCTATGTTTAGCTTTTTGTTGGAAAAAAGTTTTTTAAATAATTAAGAGCTTCTCTTATTTTGGAATCGAAAGTTACACCCATGTTTTAACCTTGGAAGTTGCCTGAATGGTTTCTCCAAAAAGCTTTGGAGGAAGAGTATTTGAAAGACCATGAGTTCCATCATACTGAATAACATGGTGCTATATGTGCCTTGTTCAAATGTAAGAACGTTTTGGACCTCTTATCTTTAAATGCAATGTTAGCAAGCACCACCTGGGGGAAACATTTTCTTACAGCTATATGCCATCCATCTATGTTCACATGAAATAGGAAATTTGAAAGAAAATCAAAGAGTAATGTGGGGTTGGGGTTGTGGGTGAGCCTCCACAATCACTTAAAAGCTGGAGATACAATACTCTACAATCACTCATTGAGAATCCCCCCACTAAAAAATAAATGGCAGCCATATAAGGCAGATTTTGAGATGTTCACTACCATAGACTGTTTCTCGAGAAAAATAAAATGGTCTATGTTATAATATTTTTACCAAGGGCCACAGTTGAACCATAACCTGAAACATACAAAGCAGATATATGCCACATCAGTCATTATCTCTAGAATATCATTAAAAGACATCGACATGACAGCAATCTCTGACTAAAGAGGCAACGTGCAGTGATGGAGACGGAGATTGTCATGGAATTATAGAACCACCATTTTCCATGAGCTTATCCAGCACTAGATAGGGCTATAATTAAATATGAACAGTCCATTGTCTGAAGGTCAATCTGAGCGATCTGCCATGTGGGTGTAACAACTCCCTCCTTGATAATTTCTGATGTCGATCCACAGGATGAACATTTGTTCAAATGTATGTCAATTAAGAGACCCACCGGAAAACACATCTTTACGTAGCAAGACTAACTGTTCCCGGCGAAGGTCATCGAGAAGATCGTCAACAGCCTACTGACACAATTCCTCGAAGACAACAACACCCTGGACTCATCCCAATCCGGATACCGCAGCAACCAAAGCACTGAAACTGCCCTCATCGCCGCCACCGACAACATAAGGGCCCTGCTGGACAACAGTGAAACCGCAGCCCTCATCCTCCTGGACCTCTCGGCCACCTTCAACACGTCTGCCACCGCACCCTGTGCACACGACTCTGCAATGCAGGGATCCGCGACAAAGCCCTGAACTGGATCACCTCCTTCCTCACCGACAGAAGCCAGAGAGTCCGCCTCCCTCCATTCCGATCCAAAGACACCAAGATCACGTGCGGCGTACCCCAAGGATCATCCCTCAGTCCGACCCTCTTCAACGTATGCATGACACTGCTCACCAACATCGTCAGATCGCACAACCTCAACATATTATCATACGCCGACGACACCCTGCTGATCCTCTCCCTTACCAGAGACCCTGCCACCGCCAAAACCAACTTCCACGCAGGGAGGAAGGCCATCGCCGAATGGATGAGGAGCAGTCGCCTGAAACTGAACTCAGACCCCTTCCGCCTGGGACGACTCCTGGTGGTCAGCTCGCTGGGAACTGCACCTACACCCTCCGACCATGCACGCATCCTGAACTCAATGCTGTCAATGACCAAACAAGTCAACGCCGTCTCCTCCTCCTGCTTCAACACCCTCCATAAGCTTCGCAAGATCTACAAATGGATCCCCACCGTAACCAGATGGACAGTCACCTAGGCCTTCGTAACCAGCAGGCTGGACTACGGCAACGCCCTCTACGCGGGAAGCATGGCCAAACTCCAGAAGACACTCCAACGCATACAAAATGCCTCAGCATGCCTCACCCTCGACATCCCATGCCGCAGCCACATCACCGCCCACCTGAAGGACCTGCACTGGCTTCCCGTCAACAAGAGTATCTCCTTCGAGCTCCTCACCCACACTCACAAAGCACTCCACCACGCAGGACCAGCATACCTCAAGAAGCAACTCACCTTCTACACCCCCAACCTCCAGCTCCGCTCCGCTGACCTCGCCACCATGCCACGCATCCACTGAACAACCACCGGCAGCAGATCCTTCTCCCACCTCGCCACCAAGACATGGAACTCCCTCCCCATCCACCTACGACAGACCCAGGACCTGCTAACCTTCAGGGACTCCTCAAGACCTGGCTGTATGATCAGTAGCTGCCCCCCAATGCCTTAAGACCCTCACGGGTGAGTAGCACGCTTTACAAATGTTGATTGATTGATTGATAATATGAAGAGTAGCCCCCACTTACCATACTCACAAGGATTTCCATACAATATTAGGAACCCCAATTTCATAGTGATATTATTTTCAACAAATAATCTAAAAAGAAATAAAACAGCAAACGACATATGATACACATAGATATTTGCTTAGGTGAGGTTCTAGTTTCTCAGTTCGTTATTGTTTAAATGTTTAAAGAAACATCTCAATCTAAAAACAATTTGTGAAACAGAAAACCACGTGATTTATAACAGAAAGCCAGTACTGCATAAACAAACACAATTTTTATTCGAACAAGAATTGGAAATAAGATTTATAAATATTATACAATAGTTTTACTGATTTTAGCCTACATATATAAATTGTCTGAGCGGGCTTGATGGGGTTGATTGACTGTCCACCAATAATTTTGCGACCGGGGACAATGGTCCTTGTAATATCCCTGAGCCACTTGAATCCGCTTTGGACAATGTTCTTGATGGAACAACTGGTGCAATATCTGGAACTGTCACCCCCCATTCTCCCATCTCCCCAACTCCGACCATCGAACAACTGAGACTAATTTGCTGGAACGTAGCCGGACCAGCCAACAAGCTGGCTGCTCAAGATTGGGAAACCTATATTGAGACTGGGGATGTTTGCATGTTCCAGGAGACCTGGGCAAGGGAAGACTATGGGCACAAAGGTTATCAGTCATTTTTCATTCCGGCCAGGTGGGAAGGCAAAGGACATCCCTCAGGAGGGCTCACAACCTGGGTGGCATCCCACCTAGGTTGTGAGGCCACACGGTTACCGGTCCCCTCCAATGACATCCTCGTGGTTCTATTGTCCTGGCCAAATCTAGCGAAACTTGTCCTAATAAACATCTATTCTAGGCCAGTTGATATGGCCAGGGAATCGTCCACTATAGATGAACTTTCGGATTATTTATCCGAATTACCAAGTGATCTACCCTTTGTAGTAGGAGGGGACCTAAATTCCCATTTCGAGCCACTACCAGGCCTGTTAGAGGGTTTCCCAATGGAAGAAGAGGCCAGGTGGTCCGTGCCTACGGTAGAAGCTCCCCCCCCGAAGGCATGGACTCCTGTAGCATTGCAGATCACAGCCCTTGCCCTGAAGTTTGGAATTAGAGCCTGTAATGGGCGTATTAGATCTGACATACCCAGCAGAACCACCTATAATAGAGTGGGAAGAGAATCTCGCTTGGATTATGTCTTGGTACAGATAGCGATCTGGCCGGCTATCCGGGACTTTAGGGTTAGGGAAAGGCTAGACAGTGATCACAATGCCCTTGAACTTGACCTCACCCACCCCGGGCGCCGAACTTATGCGGCATCAGGGGAGGGGATCCAACCTGAACTTCTCCTGGAAAACAACAGGAGAAGGATCAGGTGGGAACAACTGGCCTCAAGTGAGGAACAACTCCCGAGGCTTTACGCAGGGATAATACCCATTTTGGAAACTGTGGGAGACTTGGCTACCGAGGTGGGAATTAAGGACTCACAGGCCAAATTACACCAGGCCCATGAGGATCTCATAAAGGCTGTGGCTCCCGTCCTCTTCAGTAACGTGCCGAACTCAAGGAGGGGGAAGCCATGTAAATCCTCATGGTACAACGCAGCCTGTAGAAGAGCAAAGGGGGAACTCCTTAGAGCGATCAAGGAGGGTCTAGGTGGGGAACAGCTAAGAGAACGCAGATGGGCGTACAAAAAACTTATTGCCCACGCCAAAACTGAATGGGAAGAGAGCCAGTGGGAAGAGCTCACTAAGTCCCTAGCGACACAGGACCACCGAATGTTTTGGAGAATTGTAAGCGGGGGGTCGGGGAATCTACACTCGGCAATTGAGCCGAATATTGCACCAGAGGTGTGGCAGACACACTTTCAATCCCTTTACAGCTCTGAACCGGGAGAACCCACTACTGACACCGGTGTTGGTTGGCCTGATTATGAGGGAGATCCAATAACACTGGGCGAGGTTAGGGCTGCAATAGCAGGACTTACCTCGGGAAAGGCGCCAGGATTGGACGGCATACCCGGGGACCTGTTCAAGCAGGAGCCCAATGTTTGGGTGCCCTACCTTACCACGTTGTTCAATGGAGTCCTCAGCGGTATGGAAATCCCTAGTACTTGGCTGGGGGCGGAGGTGGTCCCCATTTTTAAAAAGGGCTCGCCTCTTCTCCCAGCCAACTACAGACCAATCAGTTTAATTGATGTGGCGCAGAAGCTGTTTGGCAGGGTATTGTTGAATCGGCTCCAAGATTGGGCAGAAGAGTTGGGTGTCCTTAGCCCGTATCAGGCGGGATTTAGAAAGGGTGTTTCCACGGTGGACCAGGTTTTTCGACTGAATATTATTTACTGGAGGGCAGCGGTATTCGAGGGCGGCAGCCTATACACAATTTTTGTGGATCTGCGGGCCGCGTTCGACTTGGTGCCCACAGGGAAACTGTGGAGCGTCTTGGCTGAGATGGGGGTTCCCCCGGACATCCTGATAATCTTGCAGAGACTGCATGAAAATAATTATGCTCGAGTGAGGTGCGGGAGGTCTGGGGCTCTGACAGATAGATTCCCCGTTGACCGAGAGGTTAGACAGGGTTGTGTGCTGGCACCGACCCTGTTCTGCCTCTTTGTCAATGGGGTGATCGCCCACCTAAATGCAACTGAATACACTGACGCCCCTAAACTAAACGGCAGTAGGGTGCCTGCAATTATGTTTGCAGATGACACCCTGCTGCTGTCCAAAACTCCAATGGGGATACAGAGGATCCTCGATTCATTTGTGGCCTTTTGCACTGACAGAGGCTTAGAAATTATTGCGGCCAAAACTAAGTTTATGGTTTTGAACCCAAGTCATAAATTGCGCCCAAATCCGCTATTGGTAGCCTCACGGCTCGAGAGAGTTTCCACTTTTGACTATCTTGGTGTAACTCTCAATGAAACTATGTCTTGGGGATCACACCAGAGCAGGGCCAATCTAAATTTGATACAGACCACAGGGGGTATCACGCGGATGTTAAATGGTTCCACATACTGACCACTGGGGTCGCTTATCCAGATCTACAAAGCGCAAGCCAGGGGTGCTACTATGTATGGGGCGGAATTGTGGGGACACACATCATGTCGTAGTCTGTCTTTGACAGAGAACAAATTCATCAGACAGATAGTCGCACTTCCACCCAGCACCCCGCTCCTCCCTCTGAGGCTAGATCTGGGCTTGCGCCCCATAGCCGACGAACTAGGCTTGAGACCTATAGCCTTCTGGCGAAGGCTGTGGAGTAGCAACGAACTTCTCGCCTATAGGGCGGAACTAATGGAGCTATTGACCCACCCGAAAGCGCTATTGATCCCCTGGATAAAATCATTCAAAATTCTTGTATGGTACTGGGGTTCCCCGACCTTTGGTCTAACCCTGCCAATGCCTCATTAAATATCTCAAGGAAAGGTCTGGCTAGCGCATATCATGAACATAAATTAGCCACGGCCTTAGACAGTCAGTCTGAAGGGTCACTAACTTCTGTCTTTGTGCAAAGCAAGGATTTGTACAGGCAGGAGAGAGTTTTAGATGCCGTCTCTCCCGTGTTGGCCAGGAAGCTGTTTCTCCAATGGAGATACGGCACACTGCCTTTACGATCCTTTACTAGTTCCTGGTCATCGCCTCCCTCCACCAAGCAGTGCCCGGCTTGCACTGCGGCAGAGGAAAGTGATTTACACGTGGTTCTGTTTTGCCCAGCTTATAAGGCAGCGAGGAAATACTGGCTCTTACCATTGATCAGAAATCTGGGTGGTAGGGAGTACCTCCCAATGTATAGAATCCTAAAAACCGATGTTTCCAGTTTAACTGTATTTGCACTAGCAAAGTTCCTCACTAATGTTTGGCACACTCGCACTCGCATTTTGAAGATGCAGGCTCCCTCTTAATCTTAAGGTTCACAGTTTTTAAAGTAGTTTTATTAGCATGTAATTTTAAGGTTTTATACTGTTATTGATTATGTATGTTGATTTTATAGTGACTATACATGTTTTACTGTATATCTTTGATGGCCAACGGCCGAAATAAAGATTGAATATATATATATATATAAATTCATAAATGCTACAACAATTAATTTAGTAAAATAGAAAATAGTGATTATCAGGGTCTACCCATTACCAGCCGCGGCCCGTGGTGGGAGTTGTGGTGGGGCAGAGAGGCGGGGCGAGGAGAGGCAGGGTGGTGGGTGCTAAAAACCGGCATATGGATAATTGGAGGTAAGTAAACTATTTAATTAATAAAACGGATTTCGTAGCGCGCTCTGCATCTCATTTTGCGATGCAGGGCATGCTACGAAATTCGTTTTATTAATTAAATTGTTTACTTACCTCCAATTATCCATATGCCGGTTTTTAGCACCTCCCACCCTGCCCCTCCTCCGCCCCGCCTCTCTGCCCCACCGCAACTCCCTCCACGGGCCGTGGCTGCCCATTACAAGATTCTTATGCAACAATTAAAAATAATGGGATCAAATCCTTTGTTACATAGAAATATAGAAATATATTAACCACCTGCCATAGGTGTATCAAAGATGGTGTATGTGTAAAATCTCCTGATTCTTTTTGGAAAATATTGTTGTGGCCAGTGCTTTTGGAATTAAAAACCATACCATAGGTTAATACTTTGTGGCAATTAAAGGCTTTTTATAGGGACCTCTGAATTTGTGTCTCTCAAGCAATATTTTCATTATGTTGTGTGGCAAATGGGGCACTTTTAAGCACATTATATGAATGGTTGCTCTCACAATAGTGTAGGACTTTTTTTTAAAGAAGTGGCAAAAAATACAAACACTGCTACAGCAATGTTCAAAATATTTCTGTTGGTGCCTTCAGAGTCCACTGCCACAGCCTCTGGGTTAGAATTCTGGGAGGTACTAGGAGAACATCTTGTAAATTGAATCAGAATATCATGGGTGCAGTGAGTGTGCAGCTGCAGCAAACGTCATTGGAAATTAATTTTATGAACACATGATGGAAAATAATTGGATGTTTATTTAGAGTCATGCAGGGAGGAACCACAGCTGTAAGTCAGGGTTGCTCCTGTCTGTCTAAATCTACAGTCTTCAGCTCTGTTTAGAGTAGGCGGTGTATCTATTTTTTCACTGGTAGAGTCTCTATTGGCTCCACCAGTGTAGAAATGTGCCCTGGCGGACCATCCGCCAAAGTGCCCTCAGGTAACAATGACAGTCACTCAACCCACTGATTCATTTTCTCTGCCTGTGTCCACCAAAAATTACATAAAAGGAGTAGAATGGCCAGTTGTGGCCAGCATGGCTTCTGGGAGGTGGGGAGGGCAGTTCGCACATGGTGGGATTAGGGTCACATATATATATATTTTAATAAAAAAAAATAAAAAAAACTTAGTTGCGCTGTATCCGCATCTTCATTGCTGCTCTTCTCCGGACGAAGCAAAGCCAAGCACCACTAACCAATCACAACACTGCAATGCAGCGGTGTTTGGTAGTCCCCAAGCCTCCCCTGACCAATCACAACACTGCAATGCAGCATTGTGATTGGTTTCGAGCGTCCTGGTTGGATGCTCAACCAGGGAATGGGAGCCTGGGCTAGTTCCCATGCAGGCTGTAATGCAGCCTGCAAGGGAAATGGGCAAAGTGTGCATGACTGACTTGGATGTCCCGTGAGTGCCGACCAAAGAGTATTTGCACACTTAGGAGTGGGCAAACCAATCCTCCCCTGCCCTGCTCTGTGAGCAGAGCAGCCCCGCCTACCTGCCTGCCCGCAAAGCAGCCGTACACGTCACGAAGCAAAAAATGATAACTTGAAGTTATTATTATTTTATGCTTCCTCTTTGCACTGCTTAAGAGCAGTGGGGGACAACGCTCCTTCACCATAGCGGAGGAGCCACCACAGAGAATGACCCCCACACACATACAGAAAACCCCTGCATAGAGGGACCATTTGTTTTTCTATTGAAAACCCAAATGACTACTTTTGGAGAATATTTTCTCAAGACAATAAAGGTTGCTGAACAGGCACTTTAAAAATATGATGTCCAATAAGCATACCCACATTGGTGTAAGAGAGACACTCTTTTTACAGCACAGAGATCCCTGACAGGCGGGAAATGTTTAAACAGGGCATACAATACAATGCCAGAGTGTTATAAGTCAGGCGGTCCCTGCTTGACAACTGTACCTCTACCACTTCCTTCAGGTTCTTGGAAATTAAAGCAGAATTTATGTTGCAGCAAACCTTAACTTACAAATACAGCAGATGAAAGCAATAAGGACAGGGGTTTGTTATATATGTTTCTCTCCTGGAATAACTGTATTTCAAATTTGTGCTATCTGCATGACAAAAGTCAGCAACAGGAGCTGTGATAGAATGCCGTAAATATCTGACCAGAGTTTTTGTTTCTAAATAAATATAGGATTTCCCTCAAATATTCACCCTCTCAAGTAAGTTGTGCAACAATCAAATGCTCTTGAGTGTCCTGGTGAAAATGACATGGAATTATTTTCTAGTTTTGCAGTCCTCCAACAGTGTGGGGTTCAATTCTAGATAACATAAAAGATTATCAATTGTTTGAGAGATCCTTTCCAAGAGTAGTCTCTCAGTGTGAATTCTGGATCCTAGCCAGGCTGGCTGTTTACAACATCCTGTGAGCTAGTAATCCCTAAGATACATACACTGTAAATAATCCATTTGGTTACATGTTTAGCTTGACATCTTTTTCTAATGGTCACTTTTACATGTTTACATTTACAGGAGAATGTGCTGAGAAGTCATTATACATGCAGTTAATTTTTAAGTAGGCCTTATTATCATGTTGTTTGTATACTCTGTCTAGGGCTAGGCACATAGAGCGTAATGCCCTTGCATTTAGTTGCAGAGTTGGAGACATCTCTAAGGCTCCAGAAAAACCATTGCATCAGCTCTGCATCTTTGACAGAGTGCAATTTTTTGGTATAAATGGCCACTGCTTTACATTTAGCAGAGAACACTTGTGCTGGGATTAACATCTCAATAGTTCATTGTTGATTAATTAAAATCTAACAGTATAAAAAAGGAATAAAAAGCATCAGGTGCAAATAAATCCTTGTCATTTAGCATTGAAGTTTTTTTCATTAAACCATTGATAGTTTTTTAAAGGCAGCTGGAGTTAAGGACCTTTCCCATAAAGAATGAATAGACAGATCTTCTATTGCCTCATTTAAATACTTCCATGTTGGCGAATTTGAGGTTGCTTGAACTTCATGCCAAAGAACTTGGTCTAACTGATTTGAAATATTTGATTTTATTCCTTTCCAGATTTTGACATATGATCCTTTTCGTGCAATGATTTGATTTAGCAGACCAAATTCTTATCTGAGCTGGCGAGGCATTGCGTGTAAGGTTCAAAAGAGATGTAAATATTTTTGTGACAGTTGTATTTAACGTTGCTGCTTCTCTAACTTGCATTGCCTCACTTCCATACAAGATAGTTGGTAGAAGTTTTGCAGATATTACTTTTAGTAGTGTATCGAGGCTATAGCCACCCAGTGACCCCTGTAATAAAAGGAATGCCAAGAATAAGGTATTTCCTTTCCTATGCAGATCCATCTGATGTTGCTGGAAGGAACGCTTCTTGTCAAATATTACTTGGAGATATTTATATGTTTTAACCTGTTCCAATTGCCGTGCTTGTAGGAACCACTTATCTTTTTTAATAAATCTTATTACTTAATTCACTTTTTTTATGACCATGCTATTAAGTACCGAATAGTTTGATATTTTATTTATTAGTCGCTGCTGTCCGACCTTTGTTTGGCTCAACAAAATCAAGTCTTCGGTGTATAGATTTAATATGTATTTGTCTCCTAACCTTGGAGGATATCCGTTAAGTTTGGCCAACACTTGAGTAAAACAAGCCAAAAATAAGAATTGCACAAGAACACAGCCTTGGGCTGGAATATGATTTTGTTCGGAAACTCTACCTACCGAATCGGTTTCATTATAGTTTGTGACTGAATCAGGTTCTGCTAGTCCGACCGACTGATTACGATGTTTCCCCACATTGTTCGGTCGGACTCGCATTGACTTCAATGGGAGCCTGTGTTCTGAACGAGAACACAGGCCCCTTTGAAAAAAGGGGTGGTTAGGGAAAACCTTGCACCCTGTGGAAGGCACCTCATGGTGCCTGCCACACTGTGGCAATACTACAGCATGAGGAATATGTAGTTTAACCAACTTTGCCAAAGAAGATGGTGCTGAACACAATCAAACGCAGATTTTAAATCTACAAAACAAAGGTAGATTGGATGTTTCCTTAATTTATATTTATCTACAATAACTGAAAGTGCTAAAATGTTAAATGACATGCCTGATCCTTGAACAAACCAAGTTTGATTAGAAGGACTAATCTGATTCTCTTCTGCCCAATATAATAGTTCTTTCAGAAGTATCCTTGCAATATGTTTGCTCCAGTATCCTGAAGTGTGACAAGGTGGTAGTTTTCTGGTTGTGACCACTCTCCTCGTTTATGTATCGGTGTTATTATAAAGCCTTTCCATGATTCAGGGATTGTTTCTGATTGAAAAACGTTATTAAAATCTTTTGCTGGGTACCCTGCCAAAAAGGTTCATCTGTTTTATACAGCGCTTGCAGGATACCGTTCGGGCGGCCAGGTGCCCCATCTTTTCCACTGCTTTTGATTAGATTGCGAACCTGATCTTCTGAGATTCCAATTGCATGTTCCCTACGTCTTTTTGTTTCAACACAGTATTACTTTCTTCTTCGCAAATAGGGTGTGGTTTAATTTCAGTTGCATGATTATAGTGCTTTATTAGGAACCCCACGCTGGCCAATTCTCCAAAAGCCCTTTTTTTCTTTGCTCAAGAACAAAGGTTTAGCCCAAAGGGATTGCTCTGTTTTCAACCTCTCTTCCCAGCTTTTCCTCTGGTAATCTTTATTTTCTTCTTGGCTTTAATTGGAAGCTCCTGGTTCTAAGGATACTTCCCTGATTGACACAAAATTCTATTGCGGTTTCTGTTTAGGATGCAACACAATACTGATGTTTTAATCCTGTTTATATACTGTTTCTGAGTTTTAAGTTGATTGTTAGTCAGTTTAGTTTCTGAGGGGAAGACATTTAATACATTTTCTATTAATTCTGTCCACTGGTCCATCAGGGATCCTGTCTCAACGGAGAAACAGTTTTTGACCAGGAGCAAAGCCACCTGACTTAATGTGTTTAGTGATACTTCCAACCTATATAATCTCCTATAATGTGTTGTTTCGATCTCGCCCGAGATTTTACTTTTTCATGATACTTTTGTTGGACTTGAATCTTGATAATTTGCTGGTGCTGATCACTTTCCTCTGTTTGATGAATCTGAAATGAAGTTATTAGTTGAAATAAGGACAGAGTTGCTACTGAAAAATCAATTATTGATGTCGAACCTGCAGCCTGATATGATCATGCAGGTGGAACATCTTTTTGAAACTTTCCGTTCCCTACCCTTAAGCTGAGGGATTCAAGATCTTTTACTAGTTCTAAACCTTTTGAAACATTGCTATCAAGGGTGTTATTTTCATTCGGGATGTACCAGACGTAATCTTGTTGTATTATATTTTCTTCTTGGGTGAATTGCTGTAGCAAGTGCATATTAAAATCACCTGATATCATAATATCCAGTGATAATTCCTCTTGTATTAGTTCTGATAGTATACTTTCTAATTTATGCTGAGGTTGTCCTGAAACGCGGGGCACTGTGGCTGAGGTGCAGCTCTGCTGACATTTATCCTGCAAATGATGATAGCCTTTTCTACACAAATCATCTTCCTGACATATCATACTCTGGTACGAGGTAGGAGTATAATGATATAGTAATGTTATAATGGTTGAACTGTTTATCTTTTTCACCTTTCTCATAATGCTGGTTACAATGCTTTGTTTCATCTGCCTAATAATTGCAGTACTCTCTTTATATACAAGAATATGATTGTTTCAATAAAAGTTTGGAAAGTCATATTTGTATATTTCATGTGTTTACCTTCGGCATGCAAAAGTAACAACAAAAGGGTAGATCTGTTCCACTATTTCCTTGGGGAATAAAGAGTGGTCATGTTTGAGGTTGCTGATACATCTAGTACCCTTATATGGTTTAGGGATGTAATGGGGCACTGTGAGGTAGCTAGGAATTGGGCCAACATTTTCTACTGATATGTGTGAACTGAGTTCCCATATTCTGTAGTTTATGTTGTCCAAATATACATTCCTACTTGATCTGTGGTACCGTACAACATGACACCACCAACGTTATCAGCCAGGTACATATTTATGGGTTTCCTGAATAGTTCTCGCATGTGCCCAAGGTCTCCTTTTCACCTTATATGGAGACGTCCGTGATGTTAAGGATTTATCCTCTTCAACTTAAAAGGAAACCCCTATTTTTGTCTGAACGGTGTTCAAGCTGGCACCTTTAAAAGGGTTACCCCTCTATAGTATTTTCTTAACTTTGAATAACATTCATTAAATATGGTGCTAGCAGCTATTATTCCTGTTAATTACAGTCATGCTGTTACAGCACTATTGCTATAAGAAGGGTTCACTGTTGGAGGGAGAGATGTTACCTTTGTGGTTGAGGCCCATGAAGCATCTAAAACAGAGGTATTCTATTCTTGGGTTTACTTTTATGCAGTCAATGGCACTTCACAGACATGTCACACATACACTTCAGCATTACTCGTCAATGCAAAGCTTATGAAGATTTAGAAATACCATTATCATATCAGGAACATTAACACTGGTTCCAAGCTGCCCTCCCACATTCACTAAACAATGTGAGACTGGGTCAGCTAAGCAATCAGGGGGTGACTTGGCAAGTCCTAGCTGACCATTTACATACACAAACTTAGCACCATTAAATGTTGCAGACCTCCATGCTCTCTACATAGATCTAGTTAGGATATATAGATGTTTAACACAGTTTGTTATGAGTACAATCACAGCTATCCCAGTGAGGGCTGTTCAAGCTGTGCAGCCACAGTTAGCTGTGCCTGCAATTAGTCCAGTCACTTTGAACGCTATTATGGGTAAAGTTCACGCCAGATGGGAGGAAATTCTGTTCTGGAATGCATAAAAAAACGAACAAGTTGAAAGCAGTGCTTCCCCATACGGTACCCCAAGACAAGCATACTTGTTATGGCTTCCCAGTAAAGGACTGTGCACCCTGGTGCACAGTTTCTACTGCCATATATAGCATAGAACATTGTACACCATCGATTGCTATTTTGCCTGAGGTGCTAAACCAGATTCAAAAGTAATGCATGGCTGCCACTGCCCTAGATTTGGGGACGAAAGTAATAAGCAAATATGCCACATTTCCCTCAATTATTTTAAGTAATATTAAAGGACAGGCAGCAGCACTGGTAGTTCCCCACCACCTCACACAGGTTCTGGTAGCAGACCAGGAGTGTGAATTACCAATAATTATTGCTGAATCCTATACTTCTATAGGTCAAGATAATTTGGGAGCTGTCATGCTTGCCGTGGCCTGCTAAGGGCAACAGGCACTGGAACACTTCATGTTCTAGATTTTTGGGATTCTTTTGGCGCTTCCTGATTACTCACCTTGGTGTTTCTGGTCCTGGTCGGAGTCGCATCATCTCCGTCTTTGGCGTGGCTCTGGTGCTCTCTGGCTCTTAGCTTCTTTGCATTTTCCTGCTCCGTTTTCTGGCTTCAGTGCTCTTTCACTCACAGCTTCTTGGGCTCCGGGCGCACCTCGCCGGCCTTGTGGCGGAGGTTCCTCCCTGATTTTGCATCCTGCTCCTGTGGTCCTCGATGGCGGTACTCACTGCAGTTCCTGGGGTTCCGTGGACGTACAGAGAAAATAAGAGCTGGTACCATTTCGGTAAAAGCGCACAATGAGCGTTATCGCTTGCCAATGAGTTTGGATTTATATAACACTTATCTATGCATTTTCCTACATCTTTGAGGATCTGTCTTATCCTGAATTTGGTTTATGGTGTTCTTGTGCAGTGAGGAATATTTCTGTTATTACTTCCTAAAGTAAGGAAGCACAAGGCAAGGCTATGGCTCAAATTAGCAAGTAGCTAATGTCCTTGTTGGTTCTCTTCAGTTCTCCATTTGTTAAAGGTCATTCCTTGCATAACATAGGTGAGTGCTACTCGTTCTTCTATGATTTCCCTTCTGCACCTAATGTTATTGGGCACTGTGACATTGCTACTTTTTTTAGCCTTATATCCCTTATAGATGAGAACCACCATATATTACCCAAACATTTTGGTTACATAGTGGAAGAGGGAAAAGATCCACATATTTACACCCCAGTCATTTAAAAAACTCTTTTAGCATTCAGACCTTTTTCACATATTATACTTTATTCTTTGTTGTCTTGTGTAGGAATCCTTCTGACTGCCTTGACTTACACCTGAGTAGGAGACATCGTAGGACATTTGTTTCTCTCATTTTCCTGTCCGCTCTTCCCCTGATTTGCCATTGTAGATTTGATGTTGTTGTGCATGATAGGTGAATCTGGGAAGTTGGGACCTCCCCAACTTGCATGTTGTTTCTGCGGTGACCTAGGTAGCAGTCTGACAGGATCTAGGCCAAAGAAGCCACCGATTAAGGGCAATTCTGAAAAAGAATACACCATACAGGCATCTAAATTTGCTGGGATAAACTGAAAAATAAAGATGGAACAAAAACAACCATTATAATTGATGTATCCTGATACACTTAAACACCCTGATATGTATCAGTAGACTGATATATGTCCTTCTCAGTCCAAATGCTCACAGAGGGGGGGCTATCTAGAGCGCAGGCAAGAAGAGTATGTGAAACTGAGAAAGGACATTGTAGTGGGGAGCGCAGGATCTACGCTCCACTCCCAGACGCACTGCGTACCTGGATACAAGATCCAACCAACTGATCACCATTTCGCTTTACTCAATATTCTACCAATTTAATCCACGGTTTTTCAAAGAATTCTTTTTCTCATTTACATGTCCACATTCATAACACAATGCATTTTTGGAAACTTCTCGTATTTACGTGTGTCCATCCGGACTTCTTCGAGACTGAGAAAGGACTCACAACCCTTAACTCACAACATCATAAAAAAAGAAAAGAGAAACTTCCACAACAAAAACCCCAATTCATAAAGGATAAAGTGGCAGGTATTTCCACTAAACATGGAAATCATATTAAGAATGCTTTTTCTGAACAAGGCGTGGGCACCAACACTGCAACACAGAAGAACAGAGGTCCCAATACTTCACCAGAATCTTCAAGAATTTCTAGTTTTGGAAGCAACTAATGAATTTATTCAAGTTAAACCACCAGATCAGGGGCTAGCCCTTCCAACAGACTGGAAGATTTGGACATCCAAATTCAGGGTGACATACCGTGTACTATTAAAGTAATATTCCTGGAAAATTTAGCAAACACCTATGACATTCTCTTGGCTGAAATGGATTGGCCACCTGAGTTTGTTAGAAAAGTCTCACAAGGGGAAGATGTCCTTATACCTCCCTTCTCAGTTCTGGTCCCTGATGTTGTCAAACAAGCATATGCCACAGAATAGGCCATTACACAAGCCCCAGCATTATATCACAATCATGTAGGCAGGGATAAAGAATCACCTCATAACATTATACTCATATTGTCCAGCCCACAAGTGCAGCCCCAATACCGAATAAAACATGAAGCAAAAAGTCTGGTTAGGCAAATTGATTGCTTGCACCACGTCTGTAACGAAAGCGAGGGAAGCCGGTCGTCTGACTCAAAAGCCACGACAAAACGATACCCCGTGGACCGATAAGAGATACATTTAGATGCAGGGTGAGGAAAATACAATTCGAAATGAAGAAAATATGCCAAGGAGTTTTACTGCAAATAGATGTGGTTCCCACGATTGCTGTAATGAACTCTGAGGGTATATTTTAAATATTACTTATATTTGTTTGGCATCAAGACGAGACCAGTGAAGGGCACTTAAACACAGCCTGAATTCCTAAACTTTGAGATAATATACCTCTTAATATACTGGGAGAATTCTCACAGATCTGCGGTTGCACAGGTGAGACAAAAACCGTTGTAAGGAGAAACAATTACCTCTGTCCTGATGAAGGTGGTTTTATTGACAATATACCACTGAAACGTGTCGACGCTTTATTTTTCTGTTAAATTTGGAAGATTCAGCAGTGGTTTGGTGACAGGGAATTAAGACCTATGCCGTCTGTTGTCTAAATAGGATTCAAATTAACATTAACAAGACAGTCTGTTGTATAGGTCGCTTCTCCTGTAGGACTATTTTAGCCGGATAATATGATTTTTCATGTATATACTTTTATGTGTTGTTTTTCAAAAAAAAATGTATGAAATATTGTGTCATGATATGTGTTTTTGACTCGGAATAAATACAACTTTTAATGACAAATATATTTTTGTGTGAATTTTTTTCTTTGTAAGTGCTTTAATACGGTTGGATTGGTTTGGGAGGTGTGTTGTATGTGTATTGACCTCTGAGGCGCTGGTGGCCTTCATATAGACTCATACCAAAGGAAAACCTTTTTTGTTTACTTTATGGTATATGGGCGCTCCATTCCTTTGGTAAAAAGAGCCCCTTCTCCTTGTTTCAAGGCAAATTCTCTTACAATTAGAGTATCAAGGTATTGTTGAGCCTTGCATTTCAGCAATGATCAATACATTATTTCTGGTAGCCAAACCTTATCATTCCTATCATTTAGTCTTAGGCCACAGACATTTAAATAGTCACACATGCACCTTTGAAATTCCAAATTGACATAGCACAGCACTAATTAACAATATAGTGCGCCAAAAACACAAAACAACTTTGGATATTTAAAATGCCATTTTCTGCCAAAATATAGGGCCTAAAAGCAGAGACTTAATGACGTTTAGCACTTTTTGAACACAGAAAATTCTGCTGACTTCCTGAGGGGTATGAGAACATCTTTGGACTGTTTTCTGCCCAAGTATCGTTAATACGATAGGACATTTACCCACGAGCGCTGTCTTATGTTGATGAAATATACCTCACAGATGGTGACTTCAACAGAAAGTTACCCAGAGTCGATCACATTGTTTTGGGATTTGCTGAAGATAGCTACAAATTCCACTTTCAAAAATCAAAAATTGTTTTTCTCAGTGTCCTCTTCTTGGGATACAAGCTGTCAAATGATGGCAAAAATCATTGCCCCACATTTCTTAGATAAATGTGGCCTCTTACAACCACTACGCATTATTGAAAAGCCACAATCACTTTTAGGCTTTCTCATCTTTGGTAGATCATACAAACCAGTCTATGCACAACGGGTTAAACCATTGTCAACTTAATTTGTTCTAATTTTTCAGACAAACATTGAACTTCAGAACACATTGATATCCTCAGAACACTGAAAACTGACAGGTTTGCATCTAGACACTTACACACTTGTGCCAACACAACTAACCTGGTGATCCGCATAATTGCAGGCTCCACTAGATATACATATGTACCTTTAATGAGGGTGATACTGTACTGATCGCATATAAATCGTATTTATATTCTAGTGCTGAAATGAGCTTTACATTGACAGAACATATATTAAATGCAGTTAAGACAGCTGTTATAAAGGAAATATTGTTGGCTCAGTGGAAACGCATATTTGTGGTTACTCCCATCCCGGTCTTAGAGGCTATCACCTAGGCAAGCGTGCCTAATGCAAAAGCTTTACCTTCAAACTTGATACACTAGGCCACCTCCTTAACAGCTACTGATGTGGACCACATCTTTGACCCTAGCTTGCAAATGCAAGAGTTCCTCCAATATAAACAAGAATACCCTGTGCACAGTGATATTTTGCCTCTTGATCAGTATGATAACATAATATATACTGACCGTTCAGCTAATCCCGCAGTAGGCACTAAGCAATGATATTCTGCTGCGTGGATCCATTGCCAATATGGACACTGTCAAAAGCATGCTTTGTGAACTAGAAACTTGTACAGTAGGTTAAACTGAAGATTTGTATTTTAAATTCTGCTAATTATGGTGAAATGTTTTGTGATCATCATTATACCTATCTTTATTTACACAGAGTTAGTACTGTAATTACAGTTTTCAATTACACGCAAAAGGTACATTGCCCAACACCACCTGTGGGTAGTTCAAAAATATTCTTGAAAAAGTCTGCATATTTTTCTGGTCACATCCTTTTAGAACCAGTTTCATTTTATTATAAACTTATCCCTTCTGCAACAAAGAAAAATATGATGACCCACACAAAATTAATCCATTCAAATTCCTTTATTTCCCAGCTGGCCATACAAGGCTATGAATATTGGGAAGAAATTATTGATTTGAAATCATTTGGGGAACACAACATTGGCAAATACAGGGCAAGGCAGCTTTATTTAGAGCTTGTCTGATCCCTACCCATATGATCTTTCTGAATAAAACAGTGCAGCAAACTCCCTGTCTAGGTTTGGCTAAGGTAACTTACATGAACACACCTAACTATCTCTCTCTGTTTCACGTTTTGACAATTGACAAATCCTTGCAAATTTCACAGAAGAACAGCTCAAACGCAAGAATCTCTAATACTGGTATCGTAGAGTTCCAATTGGCTAGCGACAGGGGCAAAGTCTCTATGACACAAGGCCTCGTGTCAGCGTGTCAGCGTTTTAGGACTCATTCCCTATTGAGCTCACCTTAACAGCATTAGAGTGACATTATTGTACCTATTAGCTATACATCGTGAATTAAAGAAAAAAGAAGAAACAACCACTTGGGAGGGGGGAGGATAGGAAGAGGATAAAGGGGGAAGGTGGTTTAATGCGACTGGGGGAAGGTAAGTTGCCCTTCCACCAATTCCGAGACAATCTGCATTACTGGAGGGTGCAGCTCCAGCTATGCCAGATACCATCTCTGGCAGCATGTGGAGCAGGGCTGAGGACGGCAACAATGGTCTAAGCATCGGGAGACAAAGTGCCTAGATCGTGAAGAGTGTATGGGGGCGGTGTGTAGTGCAGTCAGTCAGTGGGGTTCCAAAAGCCCTCTGGGTCAGTGGGGTGAACCGCATCATCAAAAAGCTGGAGTGCTCGGGGTCTTTTTGGCTGTAATCTAACGTTTTCCAGTCTCCCCAAATCATCTACCAACGATTTTCACAGTTTCGTGAATTTGGTGTCTCTAAGGTAAGCAGCTCTATTGCCACTGTGTGCCATAAGCGGGTGAACCACACGTTTATCGAAGGTGTTTCTGCTTTCTTCCAGTAGAAAACAACCGTCTGTTTTGCAGCATAAGGAGACTGAGATGGAGATCACGGCGGGTCATAGCTCGCAGGTTCACCGGCCTAAGGCCCAGAATGATTGTGAGCGAATCCTCAGACAGTGGGTATCAAAGCACCCGTTTAATATGGCTGAGGACAGTAGACAGTCAGGAGAGGGCATGCCCACCAAATGTGTATAAAATCCTCCAGTTCTTGATTGCATCGCCAACATAGGGGGGGACGCATTAGGGAACATTTTTGAAGCTGAGTGGGAGTATAGTACCATTAGGTCATTACCTTGTAGGCAGATTCTTGCTGGGGGATGCTATGGAAAGTTTTTGGAATATCGCGCCAGAGACGCGCCCACTCAGAAGAGGCAATGTCGGCATCCGAAAGTGACTGCCACCACTGCTGATATGGTTGAGGGTCCGAACGCTGTGAGTGCTGGAGAACTTGGTATATGCGAGAGATTCGTCCCTTAGAAGTGCCGAAGGTAATTGCCAGTCGCTCAAACGGTGTGAAAGGTCGCGTGGCCACCTGCGCCAAAGAGGAGCCCTGTAGCCAGTGACGGAGCTGGATATATTGAAATCTATCCTTCTCTGTTAAATGAAATTATTGCTTGCATTGAGCAAAGGTTTTGAGGTCATCCCCTATAAATAAGTTGCATATCATTCTACAATCCTTGTCTGTCCAGTTTGCAAAGTATGGTGAGCGACTTGTGGGGAAAACTGCGGGTTGCGAGCAATGGGAGTATGCGGGGACGAGAAAGAGGTAAGGCCCCTGCGGACTACCACTTTGTCCCAGATCTCAAGTACTGTTTTAGTAGAAACTGTTATGTAGGCGCTACGATGGCGCGCCTCCCGAGGCAACCAAATGTGGTCCCAAATAGTGCGTCAGGTGACCATCCGATCCATGTGGAACTAACCTTCTCACACTCCCACGCTCCCCATTCTGGAATAAAGCGAAGATGGGGCGCCCAATAGTATTCTATCAGGTTAGGGTAAGCAAGCCCACTCTTGTCTCGTGGGAGCATTAATATTCTACTAGAGAATCGTGGCCTCTTAGCACCCCATATGAATGCGATCAGCTCACGTTGTAACCCCTGTATTTGGTGTTCTGGGATGGGTGTTGGAAAAGTTTGAAATAGGTAAAGAATCTTCGGTAAGATGGACATTTTTACTGTGTTGAGGCGGCCTAACCAGGAAAGCGGCAAAGATTTCCATGCTCGCAGGTCGGTGATGACTGAGTTTTTGTATTCCTGCCAATTAGCTTGGGACCAAGTAGCTAAGTCCGGTGTTAAATTGAGACCAAGATACCTTACAGAGCTGGTCGCCCACTGATAGGGGATGAGGGACTGCAGGGTCGCAATCTTCTCGGCCGGGAGCGTGAGATTGAGGGCTCATGATTTCGTATGATTGATTTTAAGCCCTGAGACTTGCTTGAATGTCTGGAGCAGGGTATGCACCACTGGAATCAATTACAATGGATCAGATAAAGTGAGAAGTAGATTGTCAGCAAATATGGCAATCTTATGTTCAATGCCCCTGAGGGCGATACCACGAATATCAGGGGACAGGCGAATCATGATGGCGAGTGGTTCCACTAAAAGGGCGGACAATAGAGGTGACAGGGGGCAGCCCTGCCTAGTACCCCTGCGGATGTAGATAGACTGCGTAAGTTGACCGTTTATCCGTACTCTAGAAAGTGGCGAAATGTAGGGAGCCATATTGCGCACTATCATCTGCGGACCCAAACCAACTTTCCACAGAATGGCACGGAGAAATACCCAGTCCTCCCGGTCAAACACTTTTTCAGCGTCCAGCGAAAGCAGACAGGCCGGTACCCTCCAGTGCCGGGCTTTGCCAACAAGGTGCGCCACTCTGCGCACATTGTCCGCCCCTGGCATTGTTGGATAAACCCCACCTGTTAGGTTCAATGAGATTGGGCAAGTGCAGGCTAAGTCGTTTAGCAAGGATTTCAGTGTATAATTTAAGATCTGTGTTTAACAGGGCAATGGGGCTGACGGAAGAGCATAGCATGGGATCTTTTTCAGGTTTTGGGATGAGGGCAATTTCTGCCTTCGCCATGTCAGGGGAGGGCCCAACTGAATCTGTGAAGGAGTTAAAGAGGCGTAAGAGATATGGTTGCAGTTGCAGCATGAAAATGCGATAGAACAAGACCGGGAGCCCGTCAGGGCCTGGTGTTTTGCCTAGTGGAGGTTCTTTTAGGGCACTAGTTAACTCTTCTAGTGATAGGCTCTTCTAAGTGCTTGGAATGATACTCACTCAGGGGATCCCAGTCACAAGCATCAAGGGCGGCCGATATTAGGTCAGGTGCAGGCGGATCACTAGAATAGAGAGACGCTGAATAGTCGTAGAACATTTGAAGTTTAGCCGATTCTGTGTTGGCCCATGATCCGTCTCCCAACTTTAATTTCGCAATGTAAACTTTAGCCGCCCGTGTTCTCAAGCGACGTGCTAGGACAGTACCTACCGTGTCCCCACCGTCAGAGTCGCGCTGTCGCAACACAAGTAGAGCGTGTTCGGCCTTGTTTCTTCTATGCGCATGAAGCTGGCCTCTGAGAACAGCTAAGCGCCTCTTGTGGATCGCCAAAGGGCGCTCCTGGTCTAATTTCTCAAGTGTCTTAATTTCACGCGTGAGTTTATTCTCGTACAGCCTGGCCTCCCGCGATCTGGCAATGGCGATGGATGTAAGGGCCCCACAAATCGTAGCTTTGAATGCATCCCATAAGACAGGAAGAGGTGTTTCCGGGAGGTTGTTAGTTTCAAAATAGGATGAGATAGCAATTTGGACTTCTTCCCTATCCACTGGGTCTCTAAGAATGTGGGTTGGAAACTACCATCTAGTAGGCCGCTTAGGGTGGGAAGTAACTCTACATGCGCGTGGACAGAGATCGATATGTCTGAAAGAGCCACCGAAAGGGTGTCTTTATTCAAAGAATGGGACATGAAAAGGAAATCAATGTGAGAATAGGAGCGGTGTGCGTGGGAGTAATAGGTGTAATCCCGAAGCTCGGGGGAGTGATAGCACCATGCATCACCAAGGTTTAAAGCGGTGAGGGTTTTTTTGTTGCTGCCGACATAGCACCCACCCCATGGAAGGTGCCCCGACTGTGATCTAGTTCCGCATCCCATACCAAGGTAAAATTCCTCCCTACTATAAGGTCCAAATCCACCGGCACTATGTGCTCTCTTATGATCCTGGTGTAAGAAGGCATCATGACCCTGTTGTGGCGCGTATATATTACAGAGAGTGAGTGTGCGGTGCCCTCTCTGGACCTCCACCGTAAGAAGTCTGCCCTCAGTGGCACAAATTACCTTGGTATCTCCCTGCGGGATGCCTGCCCTGCAAAGGATAGCTACACCCACTGTCTTAGTGGCTGCTGAGGACCAGAACCGGTGAGGGAAACGTGGGTGAGACATGCGTGTTACATCAGCCCTGAGGAGATGGGTCTCTTGCAGAAAAATTATGTCTGGGTTTTGCAACAATAAGTACCTCCATATTTGCGGCCTTTGGTGGGGGAGTTGAGTCCCTTCACATTAAGGGAAATGATCTTTAAACAGGGTACGGAAGTCACCGTCACCCATTGTCGGGTGTAATTGCCGCCTCAAAGCTCTCCAAATGTCCCCCCCGCCGAGTGAATGGATAGGGAAGGAAAAGAGAGGGAGAAAGGTAGGTGCGGATAAAATAACTTGAATAATGTAACGGCCAACATGGCCAACAAGGCCTATTCCAGTCTAGGGAGTAGACAGGCACACCGGCACAGGCTGTCCCGGAGATGTCACTCTCCCAGGAATAGGATTGGGGGTCGTTCATCATGCTAAACAGTAAGTCAGTATCCCTGGGGTGGAGCCCCAGGCCTCTGCAACCGTAGTGCCAATGCAGTTTCCAGAGTGAAGAAAAGAGGGGCATGACAACTGCAGTCTGATAAAGCAGAGCCTATCCCCAGGTATGGGGCAAGCGTTCAGCGTATTGACAAGCATCGAGGCAGATCATTTGATGGCAGACCCTTGCGAGCCTGAGGGCGATGGTCCTCCTTCTAAAGACTTTATATTTTGTATTATGTCTTGCTTTTCTTGGGATGATCTGCTGCCGTCATGTGAAGATGGATGTCTGGAGTGATGTAGCGTAGTCCACTGAGGTTTCAACGGGACTCGGAGTTTGGAGGGCTCGCGTGAAGGAGTGGGTGTGTCTGGTATTTGAAGCAGTTGGGCCACCTCTCTGTAAGATCTCAACACACAGCGTTTGGACGCCCACTGGGACATGAGGGAAAAGGGGTGACCCCATTGATAGCGGATATTAAGTTCCCGGAGCTTGTCAGTGATGGGCCGGAAGTCTCTCTGGCGTCGAAGGGTTGTGGGAGCTAAGTCCTGAAATTGTTGAATCGACGCGTCTCTGCAACGTATCTCGGGTTTGTCTCTAGCCGCCTTGAGGATGGCTTCTTTTTCAGTAGGAATGTGGACACGGGTCAGAATATCAGGGATGAGTCCAGGTCTTCCGGGTGGTCCCGAGACCCTATGTGCATGATCCAGGGTAGGCGGTGAGGCGTCATCGTCTCCTCTGATGTCATGGAGCAGATCAGCCACGAAGTTCATTATGTCCGTGCCTTCTGCCCCGATTGGAACACCTCGTGTGCGTATGTTGTTCCGGCACCCCCTATTTTCCAAATCTTCTTGCTTTATTTGGAGCTCAATATGTTGTTCTTCCTGTGTAGCAAGCCTTTGCCATAAATGCTCCTGGTCTTCCGTGCGAGTGTCAAGGGTTTTTTCTAGGTTGTCTACTCACCCGCCCAGTTCCCCCACAACCTTCCGGAGCTCCTTTACACATGCTTGCACTTCCGTACGTAGAGACCCTATTTCAGTCTTCAGCTCTTGCATGAAGAGCGCCATAAAAGATTGCATGACCGGTTCCGAGGGGCTCCCAGCCCCCAGCACCATGGCGGTTGCTGGGGCCGAGCCTGGCTTGTTCCACGGATCCATGACAGTAGCGTCTTTGGGGTTACTTGGGGCTCTTTCCGGGTCCTGGATCGAGTCATGTTCACGGAGCGTTGATGATTTTCTCAGTAGATCGCCGGGAGATTGCTGTTGTGTTTCCGGACTCCTGCTCTCAGACACACCCGAGCTCCCTGATTCTAGGCCCCAGAGTTGTTAGAGAAGCCTTGGCAGATGGAGACCAATTCAATCAATCAATCAATCAATACATTTGTAGAGCGCGCTACTCCCCATGAGGGTCTCGAGGAGCTGAGGAGAAAGGGGGGGGTGCTGCTACTGCTCGAATAGCCAGGTCTTGAGGTGTTTCCTGAAGGTGAGATGGTCCTGGGTCACTCGTAAGCGTGCGGGGAGGGAGTTCCATGTCTTTGCTGCAAGGTAGGAGAACGATCTTCTTCCTGTGGTGGTTCTGCGAATCCGTGGGACGGTGGCAAGGGCGAGGCTGGAGGAGCGGAGTTGACGGGTGAGGGTGTGGAACGAGATGCGGTTGTTGAGGTATTCGTGGCCCATGTTGTGGAATGCTTTGTGTGCATGGGTGAGCAGGCTGAACGTGATCCTCTTGCTGACTGGGAGCCAGTGCAGGTTTCTCAGGTAGGCGGATATGTGGCTTTGGCGGGGGATGTCGAGGATGAGTCGTGTGGAGGTTTTCTGTATGCCCTGAAGGCGTTTCTGAAGTTTGGCTGTGGTTCCTACGTATAGGGCGTTCCCGTAGTCCAGTCAGCTGGTGACGAGGGCCTGGGTGACCGTCTTTCTGGTTTCGGTGGGGATCCACCGGAAGATCTTTCGGAGCATGCGCAGGGTGTTGAAACACGAGGACGAGACTGCGTTGACTTGCTTGGTCATCGTGAGAGAGGAGTCGAGGATGAATCCCAGGTTGCGTGCATGGTCAGTGGGTGTCGGTGCGGTGCCCAGCGACGTGGGCCACCAAGAGTCGTCCCAGGTGGAAGGGGATTGTCCGAGGATGAGGACCTCCGTCTTGTCTGAGTTGAGCTTCAGGCGGCTGTGCCTCATCCATTCCGTGACCTCTTTCATTCCGTCCTGGAAGTTGGCTTTGGCGGTGAGAGGGTCTTTGGTGAGGGAGAGTATGAGTTGGGTGTCATCGGCGTAGGAGATGATGTTGATGTTGCGTTTGTGGGCGATGGTGGCGAGGGGGCTCATGTAGATATTGAAGAGAGTTGGGCTGAGTGAGGAGTCCTGGGGTATGCGGCAGATGATCTTGGTGGCCTCAGAGCAGAAGGGAGGGAGGCGGACTCTCTGGGTTCTGTCGGAGAGGAACAATATGATTCAGTCCAGGGCCTTTCCTTGGATCCCAGTGTTGTAGAGGTGGGTTATTAGGGTACAGTGGCAGACGGTGTCAAAGGCCGCCGAGAGGTCCAGGAGGATGAGAGCGGCTGTCTCTCCGTTGTCCATCAGGGTCCTAATGTCATCGGTGGCTGCGATGAGGGCGGTCTCGGTGCTGTGGTTGGCTCGGAATCCAGACTGGGATGGGTCGAGCGAGCTGTTTTTTTCGAGGAATGCAGTCAGCTGTTTATTGACGGTCTTCTCGATGACTTTAGCCGGGAAGGGGAGAAGAGAGATGGGGCGGAAGTTCTTGAGGTCTTTGGGGTCCGCTGTTGGTTTTTTCAGAAGGGCGTTGATTTATGCGTGTTTCCAGCTTCCCGGGAAGGTGGCTGATGTGAAGGAGCTGTTAATGATGTTCCGGAGGTGGGGTGCGATGATGGTGTCGACTTTGTTGAAGATATGATGAGGGCATGGGTCGGAGGGGGAGCCGAAGTGTATGGTGTTCATGATGCGGGTGGTGTCTTCAGTGCAGACGGGGGTCCATGCGCTGAGGCTGGTGTTGGGGGTCGTTGGTGTGGTGGTTGGAGGCGGAGTCTGGGGTCCGACGCTGTTGTGAATATCTGCGATCTTGCGGTGGAAGAATGTGGCGAGGGAGTTGCAGATGTCTTGCGATGGTGTGATGTCGTTGTTGCTGGCGTTGGAGAGCTCTTTGACGATGCTGAATAGTTCCTTTGCTGTTGTGCGCATTGCTGTCCAGCCGCTCTTTAAATGATGTCCTTTTGGTGGTGCGGATCATCTGGTGGTATTCGCGGGTGGCGTTCTTGAGGGCTGTCATGTTTTCTGATGTCCGTTTGTGGCGTAATGCTTTTTCGAGGGTTCGGCATGATTTCTTTGCGATTTTGAGGGCGTCTTTGAACCAGGGGGGTTTTCTGTTGCTCGTCTTGCCTGGGGGTTTCTTCAGAGGAGCGAGGTCGTCGGCGCAGTTGGTGATCCACTGTGCGAGATTGTGTGCTGCATCGTTGGCGTCGGGGGTGTTGACAGGTGGGTTCTGGCTCAGTGATGTGGTCAGCTCGTCTGTGGTGACTTTGCTCCAGCATCTGCGGTGGATCTATAGCGTCTGGTGTTGGTAGGTGGTCTTCTTGAAGGTGAAGTGGATGCAGCTGTGGTGGCTCCAGTGTGGTCTAGTGGAGTGGCTGAAGGAGACGTGGTTGCTGGCGGAGAAGATGGGGTTGAGCGTGTGGCCGGCGAGGTGGGTGGGCGTGTCCACTAGTTGCTTGAGTCCGAGGTTGGCGAGGTTGTTGAGCAGGGTGGCGGTGTTGTTGTCGTTGTTTTTCTCCAGGTGGAAGTTCAGGTCCCCTAGGAGGATGTACTCTGGTGAGGCTAGGGCGTTCGGGCTGATGAAGTCGGCGATGGTTTCGCTGAATTGTGTCCGTGGGCCCGGGGGTCTGTAGATGAGTGTTCCTCTGAGGGTGGTCTGGGGGTCGGTGTGGATCTGGAAGTGTAGGTGTTCGGCAGCGGTGAGTGTGTCTTCGGTGTTGGTCGTGACGCTGATGGTGTTCCAGTAGATGATGGCGATTCCTCCTCCAGGTTTGTGGACGCGGTCCTTCCGGGTGATTTTGTAGCCGTTCGGGAGGGCTATGGCGATGTCGGGGGCCGTGGAGGCGTTCATCCAGGTTTCCATGAGGAAGGCGACGTCTGGTGCTGTAGTATCAAGGAGTTCCCAGAGCTCTATGGCGTGTTTGTGGACGGAGCGGGTGTTGAGGAGGATGCACTTGAGGTGGTTGTTGTTGTCGTTGCTGTGTTCGGTGGGCGGCGTGCAGGTTCGGAGGCTGGTGAATTTGCAGGCTTGGCAGGTGAAGGGTCCATGGGTGCGCCTCGGGGTGGCTCAGTGGCAGGCGACTGGTCGTCCGGTGTTGAGAGCGATGAGGGTGGTAGTGTCGTATCTCAGTTCGGTGCCCTGGCAATGGCTGGGGCCAGGGGTTTTGGCGCTGGGCGCGGTCCAGGCGCGTACGGGCGCAGACGGGCTTGCCTCAGGTGCGCCTTTGGCGCGCCAGTGACGCGCCCGCTGCGGGCGTTCGCTGCGCGACCGTGCAGCGGCCGCCATATAAGGGTAGCTGGGGAGGAGGGGTCAGCTGGGATGAGGGAGGTCAGGGCAGCGAATGGGCGCGGGGGGGCGGGGCGGCAGGGGAGTCAGCGGTGGGAAAAAATTGGAGGGCAGCGACGAAGGCGAGAAAATTAGGAGAAATGAGGGAGGGAGGGACACAGGTCAGGATAGCGCACACACACAGGGGTACAAAAAGGAAGACGGCACGCAGGCACACGGGGGCACACGGGGGCACAGGCAGTCAAGTGAGGTCCCCCAGGTGAGACCATGAGCGGGGCAATACGAGGCGGCAGGAATCAGCCGCTCATCAGGAGACAGGTAGGCAGGGCGGGCACAGCCACAGGTGGAGCAGCAGTGGTGGGGAAGCGACCTACCGAGGAGGGTCAAGAGTCACTTCCAGCAACACAGAGGTATGACACATTGTTCCAGGAGTCCTATTGAGGTTGTTCGCCATGAGAGTGGGGCGCAATGTCTCAAAGTTCCTGGCGCTGATGTGAGGGTAATGCAGATCTTCAGGTTGCTGAGGTAACTCAGAGCCTCCGGGTAGACAACTGATCACTAGCCACCTCGGGGCTGTCCTCTGGCACTAGTGTCCCCCTGCGCCTGGTGATACCTGATAGCCCAGGCCTGGTTCTTGAATGAGTGCGCAGGGAGGGCAAGCCAATGCGTAGGGGGCCGCAGCACAGCTCGTGTGTGGCCAGGGGTGCAGCGTCAAAGCACCCGGGGATGTAGCAGACCAGCTCATGCCCTACGCGGGTAGTGCAGTTCAGCAGGGAAGGGGTGCAACCGCCGGGGTGTATACTATGCCCCAGGATTGCAGGCAGATGGGGTCGCAGATGGCATAAGTCTCAAAGGAAGCCCCCCCAGCGGCGACGTTAATGCCCCCCGCCTTCATACCTGGCTGTATTTCAAAATGTCACTGCTGGTGGCTGGTCAGCATTATTCATACGAGGCCTGCAAGTCGCCCCTCCAGGAAAATTGCGGCCACAATCTCTCTCCTCAGTGCCAGCTCCTATCACCGGTAGGGCGCGATATCAGGCTTACAAGTCAAGGCTCTCCCCTGGGGTCTCCCATTGAGCCGGGATGCTGGCAGTGCGCTGTGCTTTGTAACAGCCACCCAGGGGGCCTCAAAAGCAGACCCTGGGAGGACCAGCAGCGTTTAAAATGGTGGTGGGCACCGCACGGTCGGTGTGGCAGGCGGTGTCCCAGCACTGTGCGTGAGCTGTCTGCAAGAGACTTAAGCCACCATGCACCCCCCAAGGCTCATGAGGGTCCAAGGCGACCGGCACGCTACCTATGGCTTAGCGGTAGAGCAGCAGCTCCCCGCGCCCCGTCGCGGAGAAGCCAAATTCCCAAGGTGAATCAGCGGGCCACCCCAAGAAAGCAACCACATGCGGGAGGGTCCGCTTTGAGAGCCGGGGAATAAGCCAGTGTCGCTGTGACACCCCGGTGCACAGCTCTTGTTGCCCCCCGGCAGCGTCAGCAGGGGTGCCCCAGGATCTAGCCACTGTCCGAGGGGCCGTGCCAAGGTAGGACAGCCATGTGACCACACAGGTCCAGAGCAGAAGGGCGGGTAAAGACAGCAGATGTTGGACAGGCCTAGTCTGGTCGCAGAGGGCCACTGGAAGACCCCTCACAGCCTGCAGCATAGCTCCAACGACCAGAGGCGTGCAAGGTGCCCGGAGGTCAAACTGGATGGAAGGCGCCTCCGCTTAGGGGCAATCAACAGGCGTCTGACCCGGCAGGGACCCGGTGTGCTAGGGCCCAAAATGGCGGCAATGCAGGTGATCATCTGACAGTGCACTCCCAGATTATTGGGGCCAGCACTCCCCAGCCCCCACAGATCTGCAGCCCACGCTGACCTGATAATCTCTGCAGTTCTCAGCCCGGGCCCCGCTCCCAGCCGGTCATCACTCAGCGGACAGGGGGCGTAAGATGGCGGGTGCTTCCCCGCCGAGCGCCTCAGGCAATCTCCCTCCAGGGTGCCGCCAGCTGAAGTACAGGGAAAGCAGCACCAGTCTGGCTCAGTCCTCTTACCCCTTCAGAGGCTCAAGGGCCGCTCCTCTGATACTCTCTGTTCCACTAGTGTGAGGCCACAGCAGGGATCACACACCCGGGAACGCGCAGAGCCAGTCACCACGGGCGTGTTCCCACGGGCCGAGCGCTCGCTTTCCACCGCTTCATACGCTGCAATCTGCCGCTATGGGGGGTCGCCAAGCCCCCGAGCATGAGCTCGAGCCTCTCCGTCAACCAGTCATCCCCAGGTAAGGCACCACCGGTGTTGATGAAAAGCCTAAAACGCTAATTACACCAGCAGCGGCTCGGAGCTCCACAAGCGTGCGTTTCACTTCATCTGCACCGAGACCGCACCCCTTGTACTTATTCTTTGAATAATATTATAACATTCGATATAATACAGAATGACATGTCCAGAACGTGCAAAGTCAGCTGAGATAGATTATGCAATGGAGATGGACATTGCAGGTTTTAAAATCAAACCGTGTGCCTTGGAAATACTTGAATACAACAACATTATTTTGCACACAAAGGTTAATGACAAAGAAAGAGGTGACATACACATTGATAAACATATAGCATTTAGAGAAACTGCCATTCAGTGTAGACAAGACACCATCTGCTGTGTGGTTAATTCACATCTTTATTTAATTGTCTATATGCACATTTCATTTTACATCTTGTCTGAAATGCTTATAAGTATGCAGAAATTAGGCTTTAGGGACAGGTTTGTTTCACAAAACCTGTGGTTTACCTTTGATTACAAATGATGGAGTAGGGAAACTGAAGTATTCCTTAGCGGAAACAAATGTGAAACTCTACTTGGCCATTCATTAGTTTGCAAGGAGAGAACACTTCATGGAGAATGCAATGCATCCATGGCTAGATCGGTGTGTTATCTGAAGGGTGTCACTATCTCCTTAATTCGACTAGTGTTAAATTTACTTTCAAATGGAGTTATTTGATCCTGAATGACCAAGGGTGTTGTGGGATGAAACAAGGAGTGCCATATGTGTTGACGGTTTCCAGGGTCGTGACTTGCTGTATTACCATGTTATTTCCACCTACACGGAAGATTCGGGAAGTTTCAATTTGGCCCTCAATTAAAATGTGAAATAATAACTTTGAGAAATTAAGCCGACTAAAAAACCTTATTGTTTCAGAAGGAAATTGCCTTAACATCTGCTCGATAAAACGTTTGATCTTGAAGTCTTCCTCTGAAGTGCAATCGCTATTGTGCACCTTTCTGCCACAGCATTTTGGTGAACTTGCACATCACATATTTAATGGTTCACATACCATGTGAGTGGGTCTAGTTTTCTCAGCACTTTTTAGACAGTATTCAGAATGATTCTGTCCTTTTGACACTCTTTGATTGCCAGCATATTAGGAGCCCTACCACTAGTGTTATTCCTGCTCATTGCTGTGTTGGTCTTATTTTTGTCACTCTGCAATTGATGTTCCACCTCGAGGCAAAATGGTAATGGACTTACCACACGTTGTGCTGTGTCGTGAATGCATGATACAGTACCTTGAAATGTCGTTACTTCAGTAGGTCCTTGTTCTTTAGACCTGTGTGGTTTCAATGCATGCATTTTCATTGCTGACCTATGAGACTGCAATTGCTGCAGGATGTTTATTATGAGCTATTTTCTCAAGCCAACATGGCATACTTTGGCTCATGAAATTCTGGAATCTGGCCCACTTGCTGTGGGTACACCATCGGCTGTCACACAATCAGTATTTGCTGATTGGATTCATTAGGACCATGTTAGTACCTTAGAATTTGCTCCCCTGCCAAAGTGGATAAACCGTCTGTGGAGGTGGGTTCCTTCCAGGATCCTTCTGACTATCTGACTATCTGAACAGGGAAAAATTTTTGGGAGCTTCTCAGCTTTTTAATTCGGCCCCTTGTTTTTCAAATATAAATAGGCTTTTACTCATTTTTTTATTAGTTGCTCTCTTTTAAATTGGCATTTAATTTTTAATGGTGTTCATTTGCTGTATTAATAAAATATATTTAATAACATTTTAGCTGACATTTTAGGCTAGCTTTACATTTTTAGCTGAGTCTCCCTCCAGCCAAGTAGTTGGTGTTGTACGGCTCACCACGGCCTGCTCTAGGCCTCCATTTTGGTTTCACATTTTTTGCTTGAAATCGTTTTCTAATAGTGACATTTTACATGCTTTGGGTTTACACACTAGAGTATTGAAATTGTTATACATGCTGTTAATTTCTTATCATGAATCATTTTCATGTTATGTGTACACTCTGTCCAAGGCAAGGCACATAGAAAGTAATTCCCTTGTATTGTTCTAATGTAGACAGCTTTACAGCTCCAGACTGACCATTGCATCAGCTCTGCACCTTTGATACAGTGCGATTAGAACAGTGTTTTTTTTGTATAAACAACCTCGACATTACATCTGCTGGAGTTGTCCTGGATTATGATACAATGTGACTGAGATGCAGTCCTGTTGACTCTGACCTCTATCCTGCAAAAGATGATAGCCTGTTCTGCACAGGCCGACTTCCGGATACATCATGCTCATGTATGGGGGGTTAGGCTATGCCAAGGGATCTGGCAGTGGGTACCACAGTATGCTCTAGATAGTATAGGTATTGTTAAGTTGGAGTATAATCATATAAATATATACTAATGTTATAATGGTTGAACTGTTTATATTTGTCACCATTCTTGTAATGCTGGTTATAATGCTTTGTTTCTTCTGCCTAATAATTGCAGCACACTCTTTCTATACAAGAATACAATTGTTTCAATAAATGTTTGAAAGGCCAAAGCAAATCTTTCTTGGGCATACAATTTTAAACAATAAAAGGGTACATCTGTTTCAGCGTTTTCCTTGGGGAGTAAAAAGTGGTCATATTCAAGGTTTCGGATACCATATGGTACCCTGATAAGTTTAGGGATTCAGATGGAACACTGTGAGCTAGCTTGGAACTAGGCCATCATACTCTGATGTTATTTGTGAACTGAGTTCCCATGTTCTGAAGCTTATGTTGTCCAGATAAGCAGTCCTACTTATTTCATAGGAACCATATCATAAGACAGGATATGACTCTGTAATGTCAACAGAATGCCCACACACCCCCACCCTGCATATTCTATTAAGCTCAGATGAGTCATCTCTGCCTATTCAGGCCCGCCTATTGTGGGCTCTTGGGATACATATCACACCTCTTATTGGGCTGAGCATGTGCCAGATGTTGCTGGAGAGTTAGTGTAAATTAGGTTCCAGGAACAACAGGCAGGAAGAAGATAACTTTTTAAAAATTATGTTACCTAATATTTATTAAAAATTTGTCTTCACCATTGAATTGGATTTTTAGTTACAATTTAAAAAAGTAGTTGAATTTTATTTAAATCTAATCCCTTTACCTCGTCATCAGTATTGGTATTTTAATCTGCATTCTGGTTTCTGCATTGGGCAGCTACGCCATCCACAGTGAAAATTGTGTTTTGAGCCTTGTCACTGTAGGAAAAAGGTAATATTTTGCTACATGTCATGCTTTCAAATACTGTGCACAATGTCTTGTGGGATACAAGGCCTACAGAGCAGTGTTTTACTAATATTTATAAGAGATAGCTGTAATAAGGGTGGGCAAAATATTCATTTCTGCCCATGGAATTGGTATAATTTTGGCCATTTTGCATTACTCTTTAACCTGGAGTTTGGGCCAAATGCCACTGGTCCCGCGTGGTGCAATTTTTCCATGAGGCTCCAACATATGCGAGCTGGTGACCGAGATTTAGTATCACATAACACTAATTTCTGTAGTGGCTAGTCATCAGCATTTACAAGCAGTTGCAGTTGGAGGGCTGCCATTCGAATATTCAACCCGAGCAGCAGCAAAATAAACTCAAACAAAAGTGCGCTCTTGAGCAACGCATGGTGCTGTTCATGTTGACTTTCAGTTCTGCTCGCACTACCAGTGCTAAATTGCAGTTTGAGCTGCATATTTTCCACTGGGTGTTGGAATTCTGCAGAATCTCATGAAGATTTCTGCAATGTTGTGCAATTCCGCAAAGTGAAACTCCATGGGTTCTGCCCACCCATAGTCTTTACTTCTCAAAAAGTCTTATTTAGACAGGTTGCCCTGCAGGTTTTGCACTGCAATAGTCAAGCTATACTTGGAAAGCCTGTAGCCATTAATGCACTGCCACTGTAGTGAATAGCATAATAGCTGCTATATTCAACTTGCTGCATTTCACTTCAAGGCAGTGGGTGCCCTTTCTACAGCATATACTAAGAAATTACAGACAGGTTGAATGTACCAATCAGGCATAAACCAGTTTAACCATGTTTAAAGGGAGAGCGCAGGCACTTTACTCCTAATTAGTAGGGCTAAAGTGCTCAGCATTTTTTTGTTTTTTGCAGAGTTTTATATAGCGCAAATTAGACCCGAACCGAATCAGGTATCAGAGCGCTTTACATAGCACCAGTTACGTTACATGAGGACGGACACACATTCAGGGACGGACTGGCTACCGGGCAGTTGTGTGTGCTGCAGAGCAGGGGGATGATTTCTCCGTGGTATGGGCGTATTTCGTTGATGGGGACCTGCGTGCGCTTTGAAAAAAAAAAAGCAAAACGAATTTCGTTTTGCACACACAGGTCCCCATCAACGAAAGCATCCACCTGCTCGGCAGCACACACAACTGCCCGGTAGCCAGTCCGGCCCTGCACACATTCATTTTAGGCTCGGGGAGATTAAGTGATTTGCCCAGAATCACAGGAGGATTTTGGCGTCGTTACCGAGATTCAAACCCAGTTCTCCAGGTCCGAGGTCGAGCGCCCTAGCCGTTAGGTCAACTCCTAATTCTAAAGCCAGCAAAAATAGGGTCCAAGATAAGGTGAAAAATCTGGGGGGACCACAAAGAAAATCCAGATTTTCTACAATGCAGCACAAATTTCTTAGAATATCCCCAACAAGAAATGGACAAGCCCTACTTGTAACATACAGTTACATTTTTTCTCCCCTCCAGTTACATAAAACTTCAATTAAAACTTTCTGGCACCAAGGTTGAAGTCGTTTTATTTGTGTCATAAGTCTGGTCCTTCCCAAGAGAGACATGGTTAACTTACCTCATGTCATATTAGGTAGGAGATCAGGATTGGTAAGAACTAAAATCAGGATTCTTAGCCATTTCCAACATTTACAATTAATCCATAGCTTGATACTGAAGCCCAATCTTGACACTGGGTTTTCAAACATACCTTTCATGTCTTATTATAAAATTATGCTTGTCTTTTGTTATTATTTGTCATAGAAAATGTGGTAAACAACTGTAGGATAATATAAAAAATGACGTTCATAGCCATCCCTTTGTAAAGAGTGCAAAATCAGACTAGACAATAACAGCACACAAACCAGTCACCTGAGCTGAAATGATAATTAAAGTAATGCATCAGTGTGCATCGCTGAATTTGTTTAATGATTCTTGCTCAGAAAAGCAGAAAACAATCAGCACACAGTGATTTTAGGCGAAAGTGTATTGCAGTCTGACCTTGCTCTGCAGAACAAAACTAATCAACAGTTACATTCCAGGCATTAAGATACAGCAGTAAAATGTACGGACAACGTTAGATGCCATAACTTTGTACAGGTAAGATTAAAAGTACAAGTTAAATATATTGATGCTCTTTTGTACAGTGTGACTTCTTTTCATCCTGTCTCACAGGTAGTGGTGGCTCCACAAGTAAGGAGAGCATCAGAATTAATGGCATTGTGGTGGCAGATGGGAACATTTTAAGCTACCAGGTTTCTTGTGGTAGTTCAAATTGGCAGTATTATATTTTACGAGAGAGCTACGTGTATAAAGTGCGAGTTTCCTTGCTTCGATGGGAAAATGCGTGGCCTAATTCATACCTCAAAATTGTCATCCTCCCTGAAAGCGACGTGGGATTAAAGCATACATTTTATGTTGTCAGCCATCATTTGTTTCGCTCTTGGAAAAATACCCATTTCACATCTTTTGAACCCTCAGTTTTCAAATATTTTACTGTGCACATTAGAAAATAGATCTTGTGGGAAAATTTAGGGAGGACTAGAAAAACAGATGTTTTAACTTTTTTTCCCATGGCTCTCCGCCTTTCGGTTTTTTAGGAAAGTACACGCCCAAGTGATGAATTTTAGATAATTCCTAACTTGGCATTAAAACGAGTGCTATTAGAAAGATATTGTTTTAAGTAATAGAAAATGGATTTAATGAACCATAGACAAGTTAATAAATACTTGCATACATTAATTCGGATAGTAGTTATATATCCATTATTTCATTGCTCCAGGGCGACAATTGTAAGTAATTCGCTTAAGAAATTAACTGTCAATGTATTTTGAACCATTGAATCCTGCCAAATTTCCTTACTCTCGCTATTACCCCGTGCCCCTAGTTCACAGTACACTTCTGTCGAAAAGGTAAACGTGCCAGTTGCCCAAATGAACTCTCAGAACAACTTAAACAATAATAATAATTGAAAAAAATAATCCTAACTTCCTTAGGGTAGAAAAAACCTCGGCTGCCACTGTGCAACAGATTGAACTAGAGACAGATTAGCTCCCTCGGCAGGCTCATGTTTTCCAAATTTTTCCTAATAAAAATCCACACGTAGATATATGCGTCCAGGGGCTTTGGTCAGCTCTTCTATCCACTAGTCTATTCAAATGTCATTCACATTTTGCTTCCGCCTTCATATATACAGCAAGGGGCAGAGGGTCCGTGCATTTCATCAATTGGTTGTATTGTACTGAGAGTGATGGCATTTTGTGCCAAGCCACTTGAAAAGGAGAATTCTTCATTGCCAGAGCTGATGTATCTGGGCTGCTGGATTGCTACTTTATTTACATTGTTCAAGCATTTGCAAAAATATACATCAATATAAAAAGTCATGTTTGCCCAGGCACGACCAATTGGCTTTGCAAATGCTTATTTAAAAATGTGAAAGCCTGAACCCCAGAATTGAGTGAGATTGTACCAAAATGTATTCAGAGCAGTCATCTAAATAAAGGCTATTCTGGCATATTTTCGTTTGGATGATTTTGTGGCATCTTTTTCAGATGATTCGCAAAACAAATACCCTTACTACAAAATTTCCAGGAAAAATGTACTCAAAATTAGACCAAACGAATAAAAGCAGGTAAAAGTAGATGTGCTTTAAAATAGCACATCAAGGGGGAGATTGACCAAATCTCCATGCAACTCAGCGCAGTCTCCCACGAGGCTGCGCTGCATTGCGCGACAGGGAAGGAGTGGGAGAGCACCATATTTTCAAAGATATGGCTCTCTCCTCCCCTTTCCCTTGCGCTGATGCTGATTACAGCTGCTGTTCACCACTCACCACCTTAGCGTCATAGCGCTAGGGTGTGTGTGTGAGTCTAGCATAGGTTTTTTATAGGAAGGGTACCCTTCCTGTACCAAATGTTATGCCTAGACAAGGCAGAAAGCTTTTCCCACTTTGTATGGTTGCTGCACAGTGCAGCACGCATGCAAAGTCGGAAATGGTAGGAGAATTAAAAGCATTTCTCCATCCTAGTGCCTAGTTTAACCCCTTCGACGCTCATGACGAGCTGGGCTCGTCATGCAGTAGCCTCCTGCTACGCTCATGACGAGCCCAGCTCGTCATGTAAAGTGCATCTGCTGCTTTTCCAGCACAGGGGAAAAATCCCCATAGCGTTCAAGGTGTTAAAAAGGCACAGTTTTCTCACGCTAAACCCAATTTATTACAGAGGCATGACTAGAGGCAAATATCGGGGGGGCTACTAAAAATTTCGGGGGGCTGGGCTGATTCTCCCAGCAAAATGTAGAGTGGAGATGGAGGGGCTCTAAGAAGAGGTGAAAAACAACAAAGCCTCATTAATAAGCAAATGGTCTTTTAAAGACCTGTGAAGTACTCGGTGCGGCTGTGTGTGTGCCCAGGAAGCTGTCTCAGCCCGGGTTGACACACACGACAGGGGGGTCTAAAGCCCTTTCAGCCCAATGGGCATTCCGCGCCTAATCTATTATATTTAGTAAATTGGGTTTAGTGTGAGAAACCTTTGGTGGTTGCATAGGAACGCCCTTGCACCACTCTTGGCATGCTCCCATGGCTCAAAGAAGTGTGAAGCAGAGTTATGCGCTGCTTCACATTACTTTCACGTTATTTCCAGCAAGTTTAGCGCTGGAAAGTATGTTAGGAAAAAAAGATTTTGCGCCATTTTCCATCACTTTTGTAACGCAAACATGGCGTAAAATATTTGTAAATCTTCCCCAAAGTGTACATATTAGATGATTCAGCAGCTTTACTTTACCTAAATACTTATCATGCAAATTACAAATACATGGTTAAAAAAATTATTTATGCAAGTATAATCTTGATTAATAACATACAATTTCTATTTTTCATAATCTATTCACTTAAGGGCAGATTTACTAACATTTTGAGTCAGGGATCCACCACTTTTTTTGGCGCAGCAACAATGCAAAATGTTTTTGGGGATTTACAAAGCCACACAAATCAGATTTGTGTAGCTTTGTGTGAGATTTTCACAAAAAGTAATGCAAGGCAGCGCAGAGTGTTAAGGTGGTGTTCCATGGGTGGAGCATGGGCATTCCCGATGCATTCACCAATAGATTTTGGCACAATCCCAGATTTACTAAAGCTCATGAATCTGGGAATGCATCAAAATGCTATGCCTCCCTTAACCAGGTGCAATGAGGAGAAATATATTTATTTCTCCTTGTTACTTCTTCTTTCTATCCATGCTGCATTCGCAGCACACATACAAAGAGTAAAAACAAGTATTTGCAATGCAATAGGTCTCGCATTTACGAGAGTTTGAGCTATTGGCAATGCAATAGCTTAAACTCTCTCAAATGCGAGACCTATTGCATTGCAAATTACTAGCACAAATGCAGCACTTTCACATTCATGGAGGCCACACCCCTTTCTTCAGACAAGCCTCGTTTTGAGAAATGGGCGTGGCTGACATCAAAGTGAAACTGCGGCATGGTACGCTTTGACGAAAAAAGCATTGGTTTGTCGAGTTGACAAACAGATTGTTTGTTTTGTAAAAGTGTCCATGCTGCATTGTGTGCCTCTGGTCAAGGTCATAGTAGGTCATTCAAGTCATACCTGAACTCAATGTCCACAATTTTAAAATTGAGAAAATCAAGATAGCATTGATCCTAAACGTTACGGACCTCATACTCAAAGGCAGTCATAAATCTACATTTGGAGAGTGACTGCCTTGGATGGGTGGTGATTTGCTACTGTGAAATTTACAAAACCTAGAAACCTGCACCAGTCACTCTGCTCTAAGCATAATCTTTTGAAAGTTTTTGTGAATACCCTTTCTCAGGCAAAAATGTACGTGCATGTTTTCACACAAGCATATGAACCAGTAAGTAAGAATTAGATGTGCAAATATATTTCTGAATACCAGGATACCGTTGTAAGTAGGTTTGAAACGTACATTGAGAGACTCTGAAAACTCTCTTAGGTGTCTTCTTATCCCCACTGGCTGAACATTAAGCTCTTGTCCAAGTAGTGGAAACGTCTGTGCTAATCATCCTAAAGATAACTGACTATCTCTCTGCCAATCCCTTGAACCAATTTAGCCATAAAAAGCCAGGTTCCATGAGCCTGGTCAATGCCATGTGCCCGGCCAGTCCCAGTGTTGAGAGGCTGTGTATGCCTGTGCCAGTCTCCAGAGCCACCTAGTCCCAGTGGTGGCAGGTTCTGTGCCAGCCCAGTCCTCTCAACGAGAAGCTTTTTATTCCGCCCCATCTCTCGCATTAGCATCTCTGCACTCGAGAGGCACAGCACATGAAAAGCCCAGAGAAAGGCACAGGGCCTGTTCCCAGCAAGGAGGCGATGGCTCTGAAATGAGCTCCCGAAATGAGCAAGCATAAGCAGTGCAGAAATAGGCCCGGTGGTGTTGGGCAACTAAACCAGCTGGCAAGCAGAAACCTAACGGGAGCATTACGGCGCCACAGCGGCGCAGCCAATGAGAAGATTATTTGTATTATCGCGTTGCAGGCAAGGTGCGGTAGTGAATGAGCCAACTTGCAATAAACGAGTGTCGGCACAAGACGCTGTACGCGTGCACATTTCCTGTCCGGTCCTGTACGCAAAACTGAGAGCGCAGTGAGAGCACGTGAAGGCTACCATCGCCCGCGTCGCAGGCAAGAGCGGTAATAATTAAGTTGTACGCGTGCACATGTCCTGTCCGGTCCTGTCCGTGAAACTGAGAGGGCAGTGGGAGCGCGTGAAAGCTAACATCGCCAGAGAGGAGAGGCCGTGCGCATGCACACTGGCTGTCCAGGCAAGTGCACATATCCTGTCCCCCTTGACCCACCAAACCGACAACGATAGGTCTCACCAAGGCAATCAGCGCATGCGCTGCGTCACTAAGCGAGACCTAAAAACCCTAAGCATTCTTTTTGTGCAGGAAGGGACAAACCATGCTACCACAGTGCAAGACTGCCTGTGTTGGTGCTTATAAGCACACAGAGTACCTGAGCTAGGAAACAGCAGAAATGCACCATATCTTGCTAGTGTGCCTCATCCATGTGTGCTACAATATCAAGGTTCACGGTATAACTTTAGAAACGGTATTAACTTTGTACCTCGCATGACTTTCATAGGTGGTCATACCTCACATACAGCTATCGCAAAGATGACCACCTGAGCACCTGAGAAAAATTCACATAATGAACGTAATTGTTGTAATGCGTATACATTGCTAATTTGCTACCTTTGTTCTTGCCGGCAAATTGAAGATTATTCACAAACAGGTGAACACACTTTTATCTCAATGGAAGGACTAGAACATCCAGAAGACATCTGACCACATTTAATGGAGGGATTTTCCCCCAATTAAGACTTTTATTCCTTTTTAATAAATCTGGTTTATTTCTACTACTACTGATTCATTCATTCAATGATTATGGAACTCTTTCGAGTCGCTTTCAAAAATGTACTTGAAAATATGTTCTTAAAGCTAGTGAATATACGTTCATTTCTCTATATATGTCAATACATTTGCAAAGAATATAGCTATTTCAGTTATTCTGCTACCATGGGAACTGCAGATTGCATACATTGCTGCAACAGTTGTAAGTATCACAATCACGCACAAACATATTTGGATTAATTTGAGGTCTCAACGTCGTTCATTTGAATTAGTGATTTGGGATCTGTGGCCTGTGAACCTGTTGTCTGGGTCACCAAACAGCATAATTACCCTGCAGTCTAATATCCGTTCACAGGTTGACTGTACATCTGCTAACACAGATGGTATTCTAATAATGTGTGATGTGGAGAATAATAATGCAATCCATATAAGAAAAAAAGAGAGCCTACATAATCCCTTCACATTATTGTCTTATTTGTAAAATAATATTCTGAGACTTACAGCTGAACCATAGCAGTGTCACTAAACGAAATTGTTCTCAAAGCTCACTTATCGACCAGAGGTATGCCTGTACACCATCCACAACAACGTGACAATTTGAGTTAAAAGGTCCAGTGCAGCACAGAGCTTGAAAGAAGAATACTTTGAAATATGATCTTGTGAGCATTCATGTGCTTGTTGTATTATTACTATGCAATCTTTGCATGTGACATACACTGTGTAATCATTCTCCACATTCCAGCAGTGGAAGCAGCACAGAAATATTAATAAAAAACTGGTTAGAATTTAAGGCTAAAACACGGAAATAATTTGCAAGTAATTTTTGTGATAAACTGTAAATTGCACAAAAGGTATGTAACCCATGTCTCACAGACCAAATGCACTATTTATGACCACACACTTGATATGACAGATGCAAATACAGATTATTTAAACAATGCTACAAAGCAGATTACTGATCAGATTAGGATTAGCACTACAAATGAAAGAACAATAAATAGATTTTTTGTGAGTTCATGAACATTGCATATGGTGTGTGAGTTATGGTTTGCATAACTGTTCTGCAAGGTATTGATTGCTAAAGTGACCATTATTTGTGAATTTCACTGGACTTTTGGCTTAATGCGTAACCATATCTTTTCTTTAATCTGCCCCACTCAAATCCAAAACCGCGCGTCCCACTCCAATCCAAAACAATCTGCCCCACTCAATCCAGAATAATCTGCCCCACTCCAACCTGCCCCACTCCAATCTGCCTCACTCTAATCCACCCAACTCCAATCTTCCCAACTCCAATCCACCCCACTCCAGTCTGCCCCATTTCAAACCAAAATAATCTACCCACTCTAAACTGCCCCACCCAATCTGCCCTACTCCAACTCAAAACAATCTGTCCCACTCCAATCCATCCCACTAAAGTCTGCCCCACTTCAATCCAAAACAATCTTCCCCACTCCAGTTCACCCCACTCCAGCCTCCCCACTACAGTCTGTCACACTTCAGTCCACCCCATTCCAATACAAAACAGTCTGTCCCACTTTAGTCACCCTACTAATCTGTACCACTCCAATCCAAAACAATCTGGCCTCGCCAATCAGCCCCACTCCAATCCAAAACAATCTGCCCCACCTCAATATGCCTCACTCCAATCTGCCTCAATCCAATCCAAAACAATCTGCCCCAATCCAATCCACCCCCTCCAATCCAACACAATGCACCCCAGTCCAATCCATTCCACCTCACCCCAATTCAATCTACCCCACTCCCATCCTAATCCACTACACTCAATTCAATTCATCACACTCAAATCCAAAACAATCTAACCCACACAATCTGCCCCACCCCAATCCAAAACAATCTACTACGCTCCGATCAAATCCACCTCACCCCAATTCAATCAACCAAAACGATCTCTCCATCTCCAATCTAAAACTATCTTTCTCACTCCAATCCAACACAACCTGTCCCTATCTATCAAAAACATTCTTCCCTACTCAGTCCAAAAACATTTGCCCCACTCAAAACAGCCTCCTCCAATTCACCCCATTCCAATCCAATCCATCTCCCTACTCTAATCCACCGCAATCCATCCCACTCCAATCCACTCCACCTCACCAAATCCAAGTAGCCCACTCCTCCCAATCCACCCTACTCCAATCCAATCCACCTCACTCCAATCAAAAGCAATTTGCACCACACCAATACGCCCCACCCCAATCCAAATCAATCTGCACTATTTCAATTCAAAACAATCTGCCCCACCCAGTCCAAAACAATCCGCCCCATTCCAATCCAAAACAATTTGCCCCACTCCAACTCAAAACAATGTGCCCCACTCAATCCAAAACAATCTGCCCCACTCCAATTGGCCACTCTCCAATCCTAATTAATCTGCCCCACTTCAATCCATTCCACCCAATCCGATCCACCTCACCCCAATCCAATCCACCTCAGCCAAATACAATCTACCCAATTCCAATCCACCCCACCTCAATCCACCTCACCCTAATCCACTTCAATCCAATCTACCCACGTCAAAACCACCTCAATACAATCTACCCCACCCCAATTCATTTTGTCCCACCACAATCCAATATACCTCAATACAATACAATCCACCCCAATACAATCCAACCCACCCAATCTAATCCACCTCATTCCAATACAATCCACATTATTCCGATCCAATCCACTCCACTGCGATAACAATCTACTCCACTCCATTCTACCACCACACCCCATGCAAATCCAATTCACCCCACTCCATTCCAACCCACTCTATTCCCCCTCACTCCATTCTATCCCACCTCACGCCATACCACCCCCACTCTATTCCATCCCACACCATTCCACCCCACCCCAATTCACCCCACTCCACTCCACCCCAACCCTCCCCCACCATGCCATATCAATCCAACCCATTCCAATCTAATCCACTCCATCCAGTCTACCCCACTCCAATCCACACCACTCCACTGCAGTCCAATCCACCCCACTCTACTCCAATCAACCCACCCCACTGTACTCCAATCTAATAACCCACCCCAGTTCAATCCACCCTACTTCAATCCACTTCAGTACAGTTTACCCCACTCCAATCCAATCCACCCCATCTAGTCCACCCCACCTCAATCCACCCCACTTCAGTGCTGTCAACTCCACCCCACTCTACTCCAATTAACCCCACTCTACCCCAGTCCAATAACCCACCCCAGTTCAATCTACTCAACTCAATCCATTCAATTCATCCAGCCCACCACACTCAAATCTACCCCACTGCAATCCAATCCACTCCACTCCAGTCCAGTCCACCCCACTTCAATTAAATCCACTCAACTCCAGTCCAATCTACCCCACTCCAATCCACCCCCTCAAGACCAGTCCAATCCACCCTCTCCACTCCACTTTAATTCACCTCACTTCATACTACCCTACTCTAATCCAATCCAATCCACCCGACCCCAAACCAATCTAATCCACCCCACCCCACTCCAATCCACCCCAATCCAATTCACCTCATCCCATTTCAATCCACGACATTCAAGTCCAATGCACCCCACTCCACTCAATCCAGCCCCCTTTGCCCCAATCCAATCTGCCCCAATTTACTCCAATCCACCCAACTACACCCTATTCAACTCCACTCCACTCTACTCTACGCCACCCCATTTCACTCTATGACACTGCACTCTATGCAGTTGCAATCTGTGACTTTCTCTGCCACGGAACTACTGAACTCTACTCTCATCCCTGCAAATCTACAAGACTCTACTCTCCCTACTCCAATCAGCGACCCTCTTCTCCATCAAATCCAGTCAACGGCATTCTACTCCCCCAACTCCACTCTAAGAAACTCCATGCCAATAACGTTTATCCATGCAGAACAGCAGCTATACTGGTGTACAACAGAGCAAAAACACATTGCCAAAGCCAATAGCTCTTGTACAGAGGATACCTATTGGCTTTGCCAATGCTTGTTTAGTGTTGCATTTGATTAAAACATATATGATGGTGTTGTAACCAAATCTAACCATAACATGACTTTAGCAACGTTATTAATGAATTTCTGTGCTTTTTATCACATACCATAAGCAAAATGCAGCAATTGGTCACAGGCTCTGCACACAACCTGCAGCAAATGTCCAACTCCCACTGAGCACGGATGCAAAGTGGAGGATGGCTGCCAGGCCTGAAGGACAAGCCCAGCACCCAACTTGCTGGGGATGTTCAACCCCTGCGACCCATGGCACATGGCTGTGCGAAGCATGGGGTTGACTACATGACCTTGGCTTTGGCCATTCTCTGCTCCCAAACCGTTTGGCTCAGAGAACCACAATGCGAGGCCTGTTAACCACATGGCAAAAACTGCCAGGATTTCAAGGGTTAGTCCCTGAAAAACCTTAAGATTCAAAGCCTTCATTTTTAATTTTCAGGATGCAGGGGGTGAGACCCCAATTCCAGTAATGGTGATCTTGACATTTTTCTCCAATCCATCCAATTATAGAGCTTCAGGTATGCGAACCTGGCTTTTCTTCCTCGGATCTGACATGAAAGAAAAAACTCCCTCATCGAATCAGATTTTTTTTTTATTTGGTTCTATTGGTGGTCCACAAGCACAGAATTGCAGACCTCCATGAACTAACAGCCCAGGTATCTATACGTTTCTTAAATGCAAATTTCTCAAAAATACTGAACTACTGATCATATTTACACCAAGCAAATGTACTTCCTTCTGCAAAGTTCTTACTTTCATTCTAAGTTTGATGTCAATCCATTCAGCATTTCTTTCTGTACTTGGGAGCAAAAATTCCAATGGGAGTTAAAATGGAAATGTCACTTTTGTGACTACCCCAAACACTTTTGACAGATCTGCACAAAACTTGCCATGCCAAATGCAAATCGGTTGAAAAATAAAAAAACTAAATCATGCACACTTGTTGAACAGTACCAAAGTTATTAGAAAAACAAAAAAATGCCTTTTCAGTGGAAAATCTGAGCTATCCCTAACTATGGTGTTATCCCAGACTCGTTAATACTTCTTTCTCAATCCTGAACCTACATGAACATCTGTCACTGCTAGACAATGAGCGGCAGCTACAACGCTTTGTTTGCTTTTTGCACCACAGGCACCGCCCTATCTAACGCTGGCCAACGTTGGTGAAGGAAGCAGCAGCAACAGAAATCAAAAGGAGCAGGTAGCCTTCTTGCAGTGCTTACGCATTGTTCTGCCCAAGTCCAAAAGACAATCAAGGGGAAACTGATAGATGAAGTCTAGGACAAGTCAAACTGTAATGGTCAAAGGATGCAATATATCACTTCCAAATTCTTTGGCGTCAATGTTGCCTGATATTCACATTGCACAATTAAGGTACATAGTTTCAAAATAGTTGTTAAATTGTCAAATCCCAGTATGTGAGAGCTAGATTAGCCTGTAGATCCAGACAACACAAAAAGAGATATAGGGGCATATGTACAAGGGGATTGCACCGCTGGAATGTCCGTTTTACCGTTGATCCAGATGCGCAATGACCTGCTTCATATTTGCAAAGTGGAGTTAAGCCAACCTTTGTGGCTTAATGCCGCTTTGTAAATATGGTACCCTGACATGGATGCATGAAAGGGGCGTGCAGTGGGTGCTGCTGTGAGCATTCCACCGCAACACCCATTGCTTTTTTATGCTGACCCAGGTTTAGAAGGATCTGTAATTCTGAGGCACTGTCAAAAAACGAACTCCATGCAAAAACAGGTGCTAGATTGGTGCAACGAGGAGAAATACTTTTATTTTTCCCTGTTTTTGCTTTTTCTATGTTTGCTGCATTCTTGTAAATACGGCGCATCCCCGCTTTTTGGAAATCGTGCAGCACGGCGCTGCAAGATTTGCTGCAGTACCATTTCCTTGTACATATGCCCCACAGTGTTATGTTAAAGGAAGTAAGGGCACACTACTCTGGGTAATGAACATTGTATATGGTGGGCATGAAGTGTGAGCTGTGCATATTCAAGGATGCCTATTGAGATCAGAATACAACAGCCACACAGATGCTGGAATATGAATTGACTAAAAATCGAGAACACACAAAGGCATTGAGAGAAAATGGCAACTTTGATTGTTAAATGCTTTTCTATGTATTGGTCTGGTGTAATAGTAATTTTGAAAATATGACAACGTGCACAATGATGTGAAAAAGATTTCTTATAATTAGGGGCCATATGTATCAAGCTTATTTTTTGTTGCAAATGCTGCGAATTGCAAAAAACAGCGTTTGCGATAATACATTCGCTATTTCCAATGTATGATGCACAATCGCATCGCAAAATGAGAAATCGCTAAAATAGTGTTTCCTTCCGTTGCAAGACCCTGAATTCTGTGAATTCCTTTGCGATTCCTTATTTTGCTATTTTCTCAGTTAGTGAAATTCGCAAACGGGAAATTGCTAAATAAGAAATCGCTATGGAATGTATGATAAAATCGCAATTAGCGAATTCATGAAATTCGCAATTTAGAGAATCGCAATTACCATCAGGTAGGAGCAGGTGGTAACCAGGTGTAAACTATTTAAGGAGTCCCACAATGCAACAGACTTTTTCCACAATGGCTGGGCTGTACGTGATAGCCAGGAGACTGCTACTCAGAGCTGCTGCACAGAGGAGGAGACGCCAGGAGTGGATATTTCGTGCGCGCATAACCATGTTCCAGCGGACTGAGGAGGACATCACAACACACTACAGACTGGATGAAGAGAGCATCCTTGATATAATTGAGGAACTCAAACATTTTCTTGAACACCCCACACGCAGGACACACTCAATCCCCACCCACATCAAGGTCCTGTGCTCACTGCACCTCTTGGCATCAGGTAGTTTCCAGGGGGTGATTGCCTCAGCAGGAGGGGTGTCACAGAGTGCACTTTTGTGCTTTTTCCACGCGTTCCTTGATGCAATGGTACAGAGGCTGCATCACCACATTCACTTCCCAAGCACCCCACGGGCATTAGACCAGACCAAGCAGGACTTTTATCAAATAGCCCAATTTCCGCACATCATTGGATGCATAGATGGGACGCATGTGTCAATATCCCCCCCTCCCAGAATGAGTACGTGTTCACGAATCGCAAATCCTACCATTCCCTGAACATACAGGTGATTTGTGATGCCCAACGCATCATCATGGACATTGTCGCACGCCACTGCCTGGTCCCATGTAGTGCACCTCAAATATGGCGCTGTCGGGAGGAAGACCCTGTTCGGGGTTGCACAGTGCCCTCCTCACTTGGCCCACTAGGCCTACTGGTACGGCCACTACGGTGCCTATCCATGTTGTGCGGGGGGTGATGCTGCTCCTTCCTGATTGTGAGTCCTCATCTGTGGGAGTTAGGACTCCTGGCCCAGTAGTGCCAACGGCCCACAGCTCATCTATAGCAGATGTTATTTGGACCAGGGCCCTTGCAACGTCCTGGCTGTTGTGTACATTGGTAGCAGAGGACAGGCGGTTCACCGCACGTGTGTACAGGTGTAGGCGCTGCATCTCCCTGCACCTAACAGCACGGTTGGCCTTAAGTTCGGCACAGAGTGCCTCCGGGGCACCAGTCATGCCCCTGGAGCATGCCCTGACTTCCCTCTGTAATTCTTTTATATTTTTGGCCTGCAGGCACTGTACTTGAAACATGTGCCTCTCCAGTCCGCCGAACACTGTGTCATACCCTGGGTCTGCAGCACTGCTGGATGCACGAGACCGGCGCCTGGTTGGACTGTTGGGATGAGATCAGCACGTGCACGGTGTTGTGGCTCTGGCTGTGTTGCGTCAGTTTGGACATTGCTATCGGTGTCCTGCCCTCGTCCTCCAATGGGGGTAGTTGTGGCACTACATTTCTCCTGCGGTTCTATGGAGGGTGTACTGGGCTGTCCTCCTCCTCTGTTGCCTCCTCTTTTCCTGATGATTGTCTGTTAGGGGAATCGCCCTGTCTTCCACTGCCTGTTGCCTGTGTTCCAGATGGTGGTGTGGACGTAAAAGCACACATTTATTTACTGTTCTGACTTGCACTTGTCAATTATTAAATATCACTGTTTGGGATTACATGTGTCTTGTATTTGCCTTTCCTGATGTGCACATCCTATTGGGGACTGGCTTGGTGTAAATGCACCACTGTAATGTGTATGTGACTACATCTCCCATAATGCATTGCAGTGTGTGCTTGTGTACCTGCACTCGACTTCTAGTTTTGTCCTGCCCCTGGGTCGCTGCTGGGTGTGTGGGGGTAGTTGGGGGGTCTCCTTTACCAGTTCCTCTAGAGGTGTGGAGTCAGTGACAGTGGAGGTCCCTCCACCAGTCTTTCTGGACTGCTCCAACCTGGCAGCCACCTTCTCCTTGGAGCGCTGGCGCATATCGTACCAGCGCTTTCTTAAGTCTTTCATACTCCTGTGTGTGACACCAACAGCATTCACTTTCTGCTGGATTTCTGCCAATTTATGCCGCTTGTGTGTCTCAGGCTCCCGGAGTGATTTCTTCCCAAATAGGAGCTCATGGCTTGTCACCATTTCTTGTATGAGCACCTCCAACTCAGCTTCAGAAAACTTCTCTTTTCTTTTCCTCTGGGTTTCCCCCTGATGCTACTGCTGCTGCTGCTGTGTGTCCTGGCTGGCCATGTCTCCAGTGTCTTCCATTGTTTTCACCACGGCAGAGTGCCCTCTCCACCACTCCTTCTCTCTGACTGTGCTTCAGAAACTCAGGTGCAGCATTGGTAGCCACACTCCCTGATTGTGATGTCATCAAGCTGCACCTGAGTTTCTGATTCTCAGATTTGCGAAATTCTCAATTTTCCGTTTTTTTCCGTTAAGGAATCGCTATTTGTGGTGTCGCAATGAAAATAGCAATTTTTACAGAATCGCAATTTTTTTGCGATTTTTTACATACAGACCATTTTGCGATTCTGAAATTGCGATTCGCTAAAAATTGCAAATTGAGAATCGCAAAAGGGGAGCTTGATACATATGGCCAAGATAACTATAATAAATTATACAAGTAATTTCGAAGTGTAGCTAATAAGACTTTTGTGTGAGACACCACAATTTATAATATGGATGTCGTTTCTGATGGTCTGATCAGTCTGCTCCCGCTCACTCCCCCTCCCATCAATGTTCCGTTGAATAGCCAGCTCTCCTTTTGTCTCACTGGAACACCAAGTGAATGATATAAATGTGATAGTAATGGATAATGTTATTAGAAAGATTGTATTGTGAATTAAGCTTCCACCATGTTCCCAAAGTGCGATTTTCAAGGACTTCCATTGGAAATGAGAAGTAAACATGCAGAATCTATGAGCCATTGTTAGTGAGATGTTTCATTTTGTGCTGATTGTCCACAGAGGGAGAAGATAGAAGATTTATCTTACCTTAAGATATGGGTTAATGCTAATTTATTTTTTAATTACGTAAATGCATCTAATTACACAATCCAACTCCAAGCATGGTCATGTCATGCTGAAATTGCAGAATCTATTTTTAGAAAGTGTGTATAACATTTGTTGTACTTTAGCACTTCAAGTTTAGTCTGGGCTTAGCTATTGATCAGTTTGGACTTAGTTATTGATCAGGCTTGGGTGACATGAGATTTTGCAGACTGCTATTACTGGAGACTGTATTTTCTTTGTCCATTTCCCTTAGACTCTTTATTGGATGTGTCTATATACTGTTTGAGTCTGACACAAAACGTTCTTGAATTTTGTTAACTAGGGACTAATATGTTCTATGAATTTGCATTTATTTGTTTTTGTGTATTGTGATTTTTCATAGTGTTTTATGTATGTTTTCTCTATAACACATTTAACCTTTTCTGTAAGAAAAACCCACGTTTTACTTTTTTTTGGCTTATAACTTTGTTCATTAGGCTTCCAATATTTATTTCTATTTTAACCTCCTAAATTGTGTTATTCTGATGAGGAGTGTAGTCTCTAAATGCAGAATCAAATGGGGTCACTGGAGTCAAATCATTTAGGTACAATTCCATGGAATCCAAATATGGGGGTTCAGATGATTATTGGGGTTCGACTCCCACACAGGGAAGTTGATTTAATGCAACATAAGAGGGTGCTATACATTAAATTGCAACTACCATTATGAGTTTCTTTGTTCTTTTATCTTCAGTTCACTTACTAGCTCATGTAGTTACCAGTTGTGTAAGTATTGCAAACAGCACAATCCCATTGAAAACAGACGCATGGTGAGTGGCTTAATGATATGTCCCTAGATTTATTTTCAGACAACACAGTTGTGATGCGCTTGTCTGTGAAAGTTTGTATACATGTATAAGCAAGTGAAGTTGGGGAAATCATGGTGTTAACATTTCTAGTGCCCTTAGGGGGAAATAAGTTAAAACTGTGCATCTTAAATTGCAGTGTGAGAGTAAAGAGTTCCAAATCTCAGGCATTCAAAGACATTCCTTCAGGGCAGTGAGAGTTCTCCTCTAGAACAAGGTTTATGATTTTAGTAGTACAGTTTAAAAACACATTGGAAATAAATCAGAATAAATTGTGTTAAGCATTTAAATGCTTAATTTTCTTTTTATATTCACATGCTATTGTTCCTTCACTTTTCATCCCTATGCATGTGCTGCAAAAATTAAAATTTTCTTTTCTTACACTCAGCACTTGCTTCAAGCTCATCTACAAGATTGCCTCACTGATATACAGCATTGAATTGTACTTCATTCTCTCATGCTAGCACACAAGGCATTTGTTATCTATCGAAAACTGCACCTATGTATTTTACACCCCATATTATTTAACAAGACATTCTCACCCTGACACCATCAGTCAGAAAGCTTGCTGTGTACTTCCACTGTACTGTGGTTTGTAGCCTTCACAACTACTTCGGCCATGGATGCTGAGTGACAATTACTCAACATCCAGACATTGTGACCTAATAATGTCTTTCATACTGCAAAACTATTAATGTCAACACAAGACCTCAATAAAATAGACTACTTTATTAGTGTATAAATCAGTCTCGCCCTGCTCTCACTTACAATACTGGGCAAGGTTTTAAACTTCTTACAAGTACTTTCTACAACCTACCTAGAGATACTTCTACCTCACCCTACTGTCATGAGGCTGTCATAGACAGAGCTCTGTGTAAATTACTGTTGGTCTTCAGAACTATGAATTGTCTAGCACTCAAACACTTAGTGCCTGATTATGAGGTTGGTTGTCTGACTGCCCGAGTGCTGCTTCCGCGTTCTCTACAGCACTGCTGCACCAGTGGTCTACTACCCGCCACATTACAAGTTGTGCTGTCTGTAATGCCGGCCACAGGGTTTATTCTGCCGGGACCGCGGTGGTCTGCAATGTTGGTGTTGCGTTCACTGACGCCATCAGGTCCCCAGTCTACCCGCTGAGCGTATTATGACTACAGAGTCCCAGCGGCGCCTAACAAACAGAGGATCCTCAAAGGCTGTAGATCACCCAAAAATACACCACAACAGTGACCATTGGAAGGATTTAAAAGCAAAACAGCTGACGTGCTATGGCCCAGTGGAAATGCTGCAAATGTCACTATGAAACACACATCATCCCTGATTAGCATTCTTTGCTTCCCATTTGCAGCCCACAAGACAGGCACCACTGTTTTGTGCATTTTGAGATAAGGCACCCCTTTTTTCATCTTCCCATTTAGCACTCTCTACCACCTGTAATTTTTATTTTGCAACTTTTTACCTTTATCACTTGTTGGTTTTTCCTATTATATAGTCACTCACATTAAATTGTTTCATCATGCCTGTGAAAAAAACATGCTTCACTGAGCTTGTGTTGACAGTCATGGTGGATGAAATTATTAGAATAATACAACACATTTTTGGTTCCCAAGTCCAGCATACTCCTCTCAGTGGGAAAACTGAAATGTGGGCCAGGATAGTCAACAGAAAGCTGTTGGTACCACCCTGCGCATACAGGCCAACATTAGGAAGAGGTAGAATGACCTCACGTTGAGGGTGTGTACCCGGTACAACAACAACCACCGGACGCTCAGAGGACTAGCTGTGGCAGTCCCAGCACAACATTACAATTTTGTTCCTGGAAGGAGATTGTCGTGCCCATCCTGCATTCTGTTGACTTGACAGGAATAGCTGAGGATGTGGACACTGGTAAGTTACACTTTTATAACTGGCATGTTTGCTTTCAACTCTGCTTTTGGTATTGTGTTTTTTATATAGATTCCTAACATGCAATACTCAAAGTATCTGAGATGTTTTTTTGCCTGTGTCAATGTGTAATGTTGCATATAAGAGCACATGTAGCCAACTCCATGATATGCCACATGTTGCAATGCTGTCTGTAAGTGAATTAGCATAAACATATCAATTCAGGACCCATGATATGTGTGAATATTTAAAAGTATGGTCCATCCCAAATGCATGTTGCCAACAGGTATGCTACACTAAGCGTTTTTCAAGTATTGGTAAAGTGAGATTTAAGTGACTACAACTGCCATGTTACAATGCTCCACTCAGATATATGTCTGAATACTTTGTTAGATGGTGTCTTTGTCTCATTAGCTGAAACTATTGATGGTATGAGTGACACCCTAACAGTGGTATACCCTAATATATGTAAGCGATTAATGGAACTCAGCTGATTGGCTGTGCCAGGTTACCCCTTGACTCTGTACACCTCACAAGATGAACAATGCTAAAAATACAACCAAACTGTGTGTTTGCCTCTATTATACACTGTTATATTCTAGGCACAATGTTTATGGTAGTTAATGCTTTATGTATTAGATTAGTCCTATCAGTCAATATTACTGATGTCAGGTCACTGCTGTCACTGGGTTTCTGATGTCATTGCATATGGAATGTTATGTTTCAATGCTGGAGTATAACTGTACAGGAGTGGACTTGATCAGCAGATGATTTGCTGTGTAGAAATCTATGACTTCAATAAATCCACAACTACAATTTCACCTGTTTCCAATATTCATTGAGATTACCACAAAATTTGGCGTCGAGGACTCTACACAGCAGAACCCACGCAGCGGTTTGTTTCAATTTTTAATCATCTGCTACAAAGAAATTTTCCACCATCTACTCGGTCATAGGATTGTTTTCATCTTTTGATTACTCTATCAACATCCAGTATACATCGATCATCATCTAGTGGACATCGAGATAAGTCTGTTTTCATATTTGACTTTCATTTCATTCTTTACTGCCGTGTATTTTCGGCATAAGTGACACTACATTTACCACTTTTAATTTTGTTGGGTGTGGTATTTGTTTTATATCTTCAAGCACTGCGTAGATCTGCTCAGTTTTTCTTCAGTCATTCATTTTTTTTTTTTTAAACCTTTATTTCAATCGCAGTATTACATTTGCGGGCCTACAACCACAGGGGCCGGCCATCGCTAAAACAATAGAAAACAGTTGAAATTGCACATTTACACAGCTTCCAGCCGACAGCCTGGAGGCCCGGCAGCGATTCAACATATCATTTCGACAGAGCAGAATAGTGGCGTAGGAGAAGGTGAAGTTTTTACTATTTTAATTAGTTATATAAACAGAAAAACAACAATAACAAACTAAAACAAGAGGCAATGCAGCGGACGTCCGTCTCATGGGGGGGAGTCATATTAAACAGATATACAGTAATAAGGATAAAATGAAAAGTGGGAGGGGGGGCCCCAGGGCAATCGAACATGTAGTACGAAAATCTGTATAATATAGGAACGTCAGGTCATGGGGATTGTGGTATCACCGGAACCTCTACAAACGGGGGGCACAAATCTCCCCACGATACGAATTCCATTGGTTCCAGACTCTACCCCACTTCTTGGGTTTACCACGTGCAACATATACATTTTTTTCCCTGAACATGCACCAGTCCATATTGTGTTCCCATGCTGAAGTCGTAGGTGCCCTCTGAGACCCCCATAGCTGTGCTATGTCTCTTTTAGCCACCATGTTTCCAAGAGTAGCCCATTGTGTCTGTGTCACAGTGTAGTCATTCAGTTCCCATATATTCAGCAGACAACGGCGGGCCTCAGGCAGCAAAGCAACTCCCGTGACTTCTTCCATAATCATATGCACACGGTTCCAGAACATAGCCACAGCCGGGCATTCCCATATGATATGTAGGAAGGTACCCAGCGCACCACAGCCACGCCTACACACTCCATCCGCAGAGAGACCCATACGAATCAGACGGGGACCAGTTACATAGATACGGTGTAGGATCTTTAGTTGCACCAGTCGGACACGAGCCGGGATCGCGACCTCTTTCGTGGAGGATACCGCTGCCTGCCAATCTTCATCGTCCAATTCCAGTCCATCGCCGGTCCACGCCTCACGGAGCTGCAGGAGCAGATCCGTTCGGTTGTTAATCAGCTTTTTGTATATTAGAGATATGGTGCTATCAGGAACATGGCCATCAAGCACCCTATCTTCGAGGGGGGAGGATTCCGGAATGACAGTTCCGATCGGGAAGACCGAGTGGAGCGCATGCCGGATCTGCATATAGCAAAAATGCTCCCTATTACTAAGTGCATAGTCCGACTGCTACTCCTCAAAGGTCTTGATCCTATCTTTGACCCATAGATCCCCAACAGTGCTGATACCGATAAGGTCCCACTTCTCGAAGCCCTTCGTCGTCCATAGGCTACCCAGTCTCTCTGCCGCATAGAGCGGGGTCGCCCTGGTCAGTCTGTCCGACCATCCCAGTACCCTGCAAGTCGATTTAGAATAGATTGCCCTGTTATAATTCCCTCCTGGTAACTGCGATTTATCCATTTCAAACGCGGGATTTGGCGTTGGGCCATATATGGCATGGTTGATTGCACTCAATTGGGACGCCCAATAGTAGCGCCTGATGTCCGGCAATGCAATGCCCCCGTCGTACCAAGGCAGAGTCAATTTTGCTAAGGCGATACGAGGACGCCCGCCCCAAACTAATTGCCTCTGCAGACTCTCTACCTCGCGGAAGTATCGAGCCGGTACGAGATCGAGTGTATTCTGGAGGGCGTATAGGAATCGGGGCAGGGACATCATCTTAAAAAGGGCAGCCCTTCCGAGTGGGGACAACGGTAGGCTACTCCAGGCCGCCACATCAGATTTAAGCCGGAGCAGCGGGGGAAGCAGGTTGCGTTCATATCGTACCGCGGGGTCTAATGATATAAAAATCCCTAAATATTTAAATCCGATCTGCGTTATCTGTATCGGGCATGTGGGCGGTAGAAGGGGCACATCACCAGTGAGTGCATAGACGCTAGATTTAGCCCAATTAATCACCAGGCCGGAGTTTTTGCCAAACGAGCTGAGGACATCGAACACCACTCCCAGCGATTTCCGTGGGGAAGTGAGGTACAGCAAAATATCGTCCGCATAGAGCGATACGCGATCTTCAAAGTCAGGGGTCCACCTGATTCCCTTAAGTGACGGTTCCCACCGTAGCCAGGCAGCCAGGGGTTCCAGGGCGAGCGCGAACAGCAAAGGAGATAATGGGCATCCCTGTCGTGGACCCCTCCTGAGCACAAAGGACCTCGAGACCCTACCGTTGACCACGACCCGGGCCAGCGGCTCCTCATACAGAAGTCTAACCCAACCGATGAACCCGGGGCCGAACCCAAAATTAGCGAGGGTGGCCCACAAATACGGCCATTCCACGGTGTCAAAGGCCATCGTGGCATCTAAGGACACCAAGATGGCCGGTTCACGTAAGGACCCCGCCCTCGCCAGGATGCCATGAAGACGACACAAGTTGAGCGCGGTGTTGCGGTGCGGAATAAAAACAGACTGATCCGGGTGTATCAAGTCGCCGATCACCTTTATCAGCTGATTAGCCAATAGTTTTGCCAAGATTTTGGGTTCGGCGTTTAAAAGTGATATCGGTCTATATGAGGCACATGAGTCCCGGGGTTTACCTTCTTTGTGGATCAGTTCGCGATGCTTGGAGAATGGCGTCCCTGTCCCTGAAGTTGAAAATCCTAGCTATTATGGGTCTTGGCGGAGTGCCTGGCTTATGAGCACCACCCGGAACACGGTGGGTGCGCTCAACTGCAAAAATGTTACTGAGGCCTTTGGGGGCCAAATGGTTCAATATCAGGTCCTCCACGAGGAGATCTGTTGTCATCTCAGAGGACTTCTCCGAAACCCCGATAATGCGGACATTGTTGCGCCTTGCACGACTCTCGGAGTCCTCCAGCCGGCGGGCGAACAAGTCGTTAGTGGAGCGTAGATTACGGACCTCGGTTTGAAGATCTGACATGTCGGTTGTAAGACTGGCGGTCTTGATGTCCAAAGATTTGACCCGTTCATTGGTCTTCGCCAGGTCGGTCCTGATCAAGTTAACGTCGATAGCCACCATGTCCAACTTCAAGGCCAGCGTCTCATACTGCTGGCCCATGGAAGTCTTAATCCCTGCAATGGCGCTCATGACGTCTTGCAAGGTCAGCTCCTCCGTCGACGCAGAACCATCTTCGGTCTCGTCCGGTGTTTTGCCCGCACCACAGGGGGATCCTTTAGGACGGGTGTAGCGGTCCATGACGTTCGATTGAGTGGCACCCCCTCGGTGCGTGACCTTGGTCGTCCGCCTATCGCTTTCAGGCTTGCCCGCCATTGTGTGCAACGTCCCCCTGAGGGCCCTTTGAGACCTGGTGTGAATGGCTTCTCTTCAGGTCAATATCAGAAAAGTCTAAAACACAAAGAATGGCGGGCCAGCGTACAAGCCAAGCGCAGACCCTGGGAGACTGAAGCGAGATGGAGACTGGGTTCAGCCCAGAGAGTCTAAAAACGAAACCGAAAGTACCTCGAGGGCACAAGACAGCCTCCACTGGCCGTTGTTGTTCAATTACCACCCGGGTACTTCGGGGACCAGAGTCCCAGGCTGCTCCCCGGTGTAGGCCGTCAACTTTCAAACGGAGTAAGTCCGGTTCCCGGCATCCAAATCAAATTCGGAAAAGAGCATTTAGGTCAGCAGGGTCATATCTTCAATAACCCGTCATCTGTGGTAGGATTAGTTGCAGGATATATGCGGGAGGCGGCGAGGGTCTCGGGAGCTCTGCGCTCACGCGACCATCTTGGATGCGCGCTAAGCTCCTCCCCTCTTCAGTCATTCTTAAGTATAGTGCGAACTGTGAGATTTTCTGACTTGTGAAGTTACCTTTATCAAGCACAGAGCACCAACTACTAGGTGCTTTTTCTGAAGGGTTTATGCAGATCTGATCTATCGATTTAATCTACACCGCAGCTGTTGAAGTTTTTGTTCTTCGAGCACAGTGCGGATTTGTTAATCTATTCATTTAATCTACACCGCGGCTGTTGAAGTTTACGCGCTTCAAGCACAGCGCGGTCTTATTTCATCTTTTGGCTGAAGATTGTGTCATTTTCCGGTTGCAGTGGTTATTTTATTTGAACTCCTTATTTTGTGCTAACATTGCTTTTGGACTTTGAAACACTACATGTTTTTATTTGAAGATCTTCCTACCTGTGTTCGTTGGAAATTTGAACACGTCTTTTCTAAATCTGAACGCGCCATTTCCCTCGGGCACTGAGCACCGAACAGCTTTCTTTCTGCTAGCGTCCATAATATAACCACGAGACTTGAACAACCAGTTACCGCACATGCGCGCTAATTCAGTAACGCTTTCCGTTTTTTTTTACACTGAACCAACACTGCCAACCACGCTAACGCTGACAACCAATACCTTTGATAGTGCCAACCAGAATGTACTATTGCCAACCATGATGTCACAATAGTCTTCCTGCCTGGGAAACTAGATTTTCAACATTCTCCTCCTTTGTTTCAACATCCTTTTGGATTTTTTTAGATTGTTTATGACATCACAAGGTTGCATTGAAAGCCTTAATTTTTTTTTTAATCTTAATAGAATCCTTCATCAAGAGGATCACAGTGGTTCACACACTTTTCAATACTCAACAGAGTACAAATTTTGCATCAAGCGGATCACAGTGATTCGCACACTTATCATTACTCAACAAAGTACAGTTTTTGTTCTATTTTTTCGCACACTTATCAATACTCAACAAAGTACAGTTTTTGGTTTTTTTTTGTTTTTTTGTATCAACATTTACAGTGAATAACAAATTACAATTTTTCAGGTCTTGGTGTCAGTGTTCATCAATCAATCAATCAATCATGCCATTTGTATAGCGCACTACTCACCCGGGAGGGTCTCAAGGCGCTTGGGGGGAGGGGTATGCTACTGCTCGAACAGCCAGGTCTTGAGTTGTTTCCTGAAGGCGAGATGGTCCTGGGTCAGCCAAAGGTGGATGGGGAGGGAGTTCCAAGTCTTGGCAGCCAGGTAAGAGAAGGATCTTGCTCCGGCGGTGGCCCTTCGGATGCGTGGTACGACTGTGAGGGCAAGGCTGGTGGACCGTAGCTGGCGGGTGGGCGTGTAGAAGGTCAGGCGGTCGTTGAGGTACTTGGGGCCCAGGTCGTGGAGAGACTTGTGTGCGTGGGTGAGGAGCTGGAACGTGATCCTCTTGTCGACGGGGAGCCAGTGCAGGTTCCTCAGGTGGCTGGAGATGTGGCTGCGTCGGGGGACATCCAGGATGAGTCGGGCGGAGGCGTTCTGGATGCGCTGGAGTCTTTTCTGTAGCTTGGCTGTGGTTCCGGTGTAGAGGGCGTTTCCGTAGTCCAGTCGGCTGGTGACGAGTGCCTGGGTGACAGTCTTCCTGGTCTCGGTCGGGATCCAGCATGCACTTCATGCTACAGTTACTTACAATTTATTTATTGTTTATTCGCGGATTTCAATTTTATTTGTTCTGACATTTTATTACATATTTTATGGTACCATGTCATCTTTACAATCTGTTAATGCTCCTCCTTCTTTCCTTGAGACTCCAAGGGAGCCTCCTGTAAAGTGGGATGTTTGGTTCGATGCATTTAAGACTTATTTAGGTGCCATTGGTGCATTAAGATATCGTCCAGAGAGAAAGAAATGGTTATTGTTACACTCGTTAGGACTTGAAGGCAGATCGATTTTCACACATTTACCTGAGTTACCTGACAATGGTGATATTTTAGATGAGTATCAATGCACTGTTGCGAAACTTAAAGTACGTTTTGCTAAACAACCTAATTTGATTGTACATAGACACTAATTTTTTAAGAGGAAGCAGTCTGAGAATGAAGATGTGGATGGCTATATCTCTGTTCTGAGAAAACTTGCCTCCGTATGTCTTTTTGATAATTTCACAGAACAATTGATCCGTGATCAATTTGTGGGAAATTGTAAGGATAAACAGATTAGACAGAAACTGTTATCCATGGATAATCCATTACTGGATGAAACAATTAAAGTTACAAAAAGTATTGAAACTTCCCATACATCTCTTAAGGAGTGACAAGACAAGCCAGCTGAAGGAATCAATTTTGTGGGTTCTTTTAAAAAGACAAATAATAAGGTTGCAAAAAAAGGGAACTCCAACTCTTCAAAATCCGAAAATTCTATACCTAGCAATGTTTGATTACGATGCGGCAGTTCCTCTCATGGGTAGGGATCCAAATGTCCAGCACTGAATTCAACATGTAATTACTGTAAGAAGGTTGGACATTTTGCTGCTGTCTGAAAACGAAGTTTCAAAAGAAATCTATAGCCTGTGTTTTAGAATCTGATGACAATGACTCAGGAGGGGAGATAGTTTCTATTGTACAGGTTCAACTTGTGCCTAATGAAACTGATATACCACTTACGGGAGATCCATCATCTTGTGTTGACCCTATTGTTGAGGTCACTGTAGGTGATAAGAATCTTAATCTACTGGTGCCAAAATTACCATGATAACACAGAAACTATTTTATGACACATGGGGTGAAAGAAAACTTTTTCCGCCTGATAGGTCTCCAGTCTCTTATGAGGGACGTAAGATTGAGTTACTTGGGTTTATAGAAGATTTTCTTGTCTTTAAAGGAAGGAAAATTAGAGGCAAGATCTATGTAGCTGTCAAGGGACTATGGGGCATATGTAGGTAATTTCCATTTTGCGATTCCCAAATAGCGATGTTTAAGGAATCGCTATTTGAGAATAGCAAAATAGATTGTAGGTAAGAATTCACAATTTTTTTGCGAATCTGTAACATTCCTTATTTGCGATTCGCAAATTGCGAATCGCAATTAAGGAATGAGTGTCCCATTCATTCCTATGGGCCAGAAGGCCCATAGGAATGAATGGGGAAACATTCTCAAATTGCGATTTTCAGTGTGAAAATCGCAATTTGAGAATCGCAATTCCAAGGGTGCCAGGGTGTCCAAAGGACACCTGTTGCGCCCCTGGAATGTGCCTGTAAGTACATGTGGCGCACAGACATGCCCTAAGGGCATGTCTGTGCGCCACATGGCACTTTGAATTTTTAAAAAAAAATGCATTTTTGAAGGAAATCGCAAAATACCATCTACTTGAAGTAGGTGGTATTTTGCGATTCCTTATGCAAAAATCGCAATTTTCAAAGCACCCCTACATAGCATTTAAGGAATCGCAAAATTGCGATCCCTTAAATGCTGTAAGCAAAATAAGGAATCACAATTTTTGCGATTCCTTATTTTGCTAAGTGGCACCTACATATCAAAACGCTGTTTGCGATTCGCAAACACCGAAATTCGCCGAATTTCAGCATTTGCGAATCGCAAACGGCTACCTACATATGCCCCTATATATATTAGGCTGGTTTCATCAGGGTTTTGTTTGGCATGAAACTGAAACCAGGGACAAAAGAACAAGTTATGCTTGTCACTTGCAAAGAAGAGAGTTCTAGAAGGATTAATGAGTTTCCAACTGAGTTTAGCAATGAGTTGGGAAAAGTTGTTGGTTTCAAGCATAAAATAATTGTAAAGAAAGGAGCAACACTTATCCAACATAAACTCAGGGTTGCCCGTTCAGCATTAGAGAGGACCTTAACAAAGAACTCTCCTCTCTGTGTGATATTGGAATCATCGAACCTACGGATTCATCCCTTTGGTTGTCGCCTTTAGTAGTGGCACGTAAACGAGATGGGAAGTTGAGAGTGGATTCCGTCCAGGGCAGGGCACTGACATCGCCCTTCTCGCAGCGGTGGAGGAGGCCAGAGCAATTCTGGACGCAGGGGGATCAGTGGCAGTGATCCTCCTGGACCTCAGTGCAGCCTTCGACACCGTCAACCATCAGCTCCTTATTCACCGACTCAGGAATATCGGGGTGGAGGGAACTGCGCTTACCTTGGTCACTTCCTTCTTGACCCAACCTTCTTATCAGATCTGGGAGAATGACACCCGCTCCCCCGAAGCACCCCTCCAATGCGGCGTGCCTCAGGGTTCTTCCCTGAGCCCGACATTATTTAATGTCTACATGTCCCCATTGGAGGAGGTTGTCAACCCGTTTGGAGTGAGTATCGTCAGCTACGCTGATGACACTCAATTAGTGGTGTCCCTATCTCACCCAAGTCAAGAACCAGCGGACTTATATAACTGTCTCACGCAAATACAAGGATGGATGAACAGCTCATCTTTGAAACTTAACGGTTCAAAGACAGACATTCTCCTCCTTGGCCAGAAGGGGCTGTCCCTTTCACAGAACATCTGGCCCCCCTGCCTGGGTGCACCTCCTGACCCGAAGTCCGAGATTAAAAGCCTCGGCATTTGGCTAGAAAAAGATCTGTCTTTCAAGACACAAGCCAAAAAAGTTGCCGGGATGTGCTTTGGTCTCCTCAAGTCGATCAGGAAAATTCTGCCTCTACTTCCTTCCACCTCCCAAAAACTGTTAATCCAAGGCCTTATTTTATCAAGGTTGGATTACAGTAATATCATCTATCTAGGCGCCCCTGAGGCAACCCTGAACACATTACAAAGGATCCAGAATTCCGCGGCTCGGATCCTTACCAACACCCCGGCCAGAGCTTCGGCCAAACCAGCCTTGAAGCTCCTCCACTGGCTCCCAGTGAGAGAGCGAGTGAAGTTCAAGGCCTTATGTCTAGCTCACAGACTTCTACAAGACAAAGGCCCACCTATTTTAAGGAAATTTATCAGACCTTACAAAGCCCCAAGACCCTTACGATCCGATCAGGAATATTTCATCACCATTCCTAGAGTCAAGAAGGCGCGTACGGGAGGAAGGCGCTTCTCTGTCCACACTGCTCGCCTTTGGAACTCGTTACCCCGTGACCTCAGAACAGAACTAGATTATCTATGATTCAGGAAGCGGTTGAAGACTTACCTCTTTCCCTAATCTGACTCCACCCCTTGCCCCACTGCCCCTCAGATGTACGGATCTTAGCGCTGGGATACTCACGGGTGACTACGCGCTTTATAAAAATGTAATAATAATAATAATAAGAGTATATGTGAATCTCAGATCACTTAACAAGGAGATCAGGATTGACTCTCATCCTTTACCCAAAATAACAGACTTATTTTCAAGTATCAAAGGTGCTTACATTTTTTCAAAGTTAGACCTGGCTAGCGCCTACCACCAAATTGAACTTCATCCTGATTTGCGATCCTTAACAGCTTTTGTTTCACCACTTGGAACCTTTCGTTATAAGAGGATGCCTTTCGGGTTAGCCTCTGCAGCGTCAGTGTTCCAAAGGGTTATGCAGAATATGTTGAGAGGTGTAGAAGGGGTCCTAGTATTTCAGGATGATGTACTTATTTATGGTAAGGATAATGTGTCTCATGACAACATCATCAGAGATGTATTAGAATTTTTGTTTTTAAACGGTGTGGTACTAAAAAATGAAAAATGCGAGTTTTCATGCGACAAAATTGAATAATTAGGACATCTTTTATCCCATGAGGGAGTCAAATCCAGACAAGGTCTCATTGATGCCATTATGAATGCAACTGTACCTAATGACAAGACCGGTGTTAAGTCACTATTGGGGTTACTGGAGTATTACTCTAGATTTATCCATAATTATGCTTCTATGGTCAGACCCATCAGCAATCTTCTTAAAACCTCCACTAAGTTCATATGGTCATCAGAGTGTGACCGTGCTTTTAGGGAAGTTAAAGAAGCTCTTAAGAAAAGTGATGCTCTTACACCTTTTGACCCAGAATTGCCATGTTGTATTACAGTTGATGCAAGCAAAGTGGGTTTAGGTGCAATACTTACTCAGCAGTCTGGGAAACAAGAAGTCACGGTTGCTTTTTCATCAAGGGTTCTCAAGAGCGCAGAGAAACAATACTCTGTTATTGAAAGAGAACTGTTAGCATGCTTGTGGGCTATTGATAAATACAGTCCATATGTTTGGGGCAAACATTTTGATCTAGTCACAGATCACAAACCTTTGGTCTCGATATTGTCTTCTAGTCCTAGCAAATGTTGTACGCCGAGGATCACAAGGATAGTTAGCAAACTGTTACAGTATCAATTCAATATTACACATATTGCTGGTGGCAAAAACATCACAGCTGATTATCTTTCACGTTTTCCTCAATGTTCAGATATTAGCGAGGGGACAAGTTTTCATGAGTTGAATGATGAGGATGATGAAAATTGTTTCGTATCATCTGTAGATGTTCCCATTTTGGCTGTTGGATCTGAGGAAGAGTGGAGATTGGCTTTTTCGGAGGATAGTATATTACAAGATGTTTGTGTGTATGTGAAGAATGGTTGGCCGAAGGAAAGGGTTCCTTCTTGTGAACTTTAACCTTATTGGAAGGTTGAGTCAGAATTATCAATTGAAGACAATTTATTGATGAGGTGTGACAAATTGGTTCCTCCACATTCGCTTAGGCCTGTTATAGTCAAAGAGTCTCATGAAGGGCATTTAGGGATATCTCTTACTATAAGAAGGGTCAGTGAAAACTTTTGGTGGCCAAGAATGGACAGTGAGATCAGAACAGCTGTGGAAAATTGTCTTTTGTGTTCTTCATCAGAGAAAACACTCAAAGTCAACACACCACCTTTATCTCCCGTTGAGTGTCCCTCTGGACCATGGGTTAAAGTAGGGATCGACATGATGGGACCTTATGAGGTTTTACCGGTGAATATGAGATTTATCATAGTTTTGATCGACTATTCGTCAAAGTGGCCAGTGATCAAGGTTGTCAGAGAGGCTAGTTCTGCTAGTGTCATCAAGTTTGTGAAGGAAGTTTTTTTGAGGGAGGGGTTTCCTCAATTTCTGGTTTCAGATAATGGTTCTCAGTTTGTGAGTCAAGAGTTCCAGTGTTTTATTAGAGCTAGTGGAATAAAACACCTCAAGAGTCCATTATATTATCCACAGGGAAATGGTTTGGTGGAGAGAATGAACAGAGTCGCTGGTGAATGTATAAAGTGGGCAGTCAGAGGAAAACATGATGTTTTGTCCTCTTTGGAAAGTATGCTGTGGTTCTACAGGACTATACCACATTCTACCACTAAATGCTCTCCTTTTGAGGTTCTAAGAGGAAGGAAAGCTAATACCAGTTTCCGTCCCGGAGGGATGAACAAATGGATTGACTCATTGGTTGACATTGAGTCTGTTATGCAAAGTGTGAAGTCTAATGTAGCCATCATGCAAAGTAAAGAGAAAAAATGGTTTGACAGAAAGAAAAATGTTAAAATAGTTCATTTGTGTGTGTGTGGTTTTGTAAGAATCAGGAATCCTGTGCACACTAAGAAAGGAAAAGGAAAATTCAGTGATCCACTGAAAGTTATCAGAATTGGGAACAATTGTGTTCAAGTGGAAGGTGGGAGTTGGTGGAATGTTTCAAAGATAGTCAAAGTTAAATCTGATGGTTCAAAAATACAGATCAATCATGACACAGATCATTCTACCTCTTCTGTACTAAGAAGGAAAAGTTCTAGAGTTTCTATAATTCCTAGTAGATTTCGTGATTAAGATTTTTAGAGTTTTAGCAATTTTATTTTTGAGACTATTATTTAATATTGTACTTCGTTTTATGTTTTATTATTTGTAGAAAAGGAGGTATGTTATATTCTAGGCACAATGTTTATGGTAGTTAATGCTTTATGTATTAGATTAGTCCTATTAGTCAATATTACTGATGTCAGGTCACTGCTGTCACTGGGTTTCTGATGTCATTGCAAATGGAATGTTATGTTTCATACCTGGAGTATAACTGTACTGGAGTGGACTTGATCAGCAGATGATGTGCTGTGTAGAGATCTATGACTTCAATAAATCCACAACTACAAGTTCACCTGTTTCCAGTATTCATTGAGATTACCACATACACAACTAGGCCTTGGAATACACAAATTCAAATGTTTCGACTACTTTGTGTTTGCAGCACAGTTTTGGAGATGTCATGTCTATCCCTAATGCCAAAGTAGCACATATCTATACCGTTAATGAGCTGATGAAATATACTACATCTATTAAATGTTTTCCCCAGACTGCTGCTGACTCAAGGGTCTGTGCCGCCCTGACTCTCAGGAATCAGACTGCGATCGGGGCATCGGGCTCACGTTCCGGATGGAGCGCTGTGCATCTGAATTCTTTCAGCGCTTGACTGATTCACCAGACTGATTTGTCACCCCGAGTGGGACGGGTATGCTCAGACATGTGTCCCCTGCTCTCCACGCCGCTGGAGATAAGCTATCCTGGCTGAAGACTGCTGATAGCCAGAAACCGGTCCTAGGATGCTTGATTCCGGTCCAGGGAAGACATTCGGGCTGGACTGTTCCATGAGGCTCAGGATCAAGGCTGATTTGCAAATGGCCATGTCTGAACTAAGGTGTTGTGGTGAGCAAGAAAACGATGGATTTAGAAAACAGATCTCTGTACTGGGGTGAATGTATGACATTGTTCTGCATTCTGTCCATCAACTGTTGTTTTTGCATGATTCACCAGAGAAGCAAAATTTCCGCCTACTCTCACTGAGGTGATGTATAACAACATCAAGAACGGCGATACCGTGAAAGCTGCAATGAAAAGGAGTGCCTTTCCGTGTACCTACTATTGACAGGCAAATTGGCTTAATTTTTCTTCACAAAGGTACATTATTTCTGCTGCAATCTTGTCTTATGGGATATCGTTTCAGCCTCTCATTAGTTTTTAAGCTGCCTGACCCTAAGATGGCATCCACTTGAGAAGTACTGTGAGCTTTATCACCGTCCCCTGCGGGCCGCACGCTGAAACCCTATTACTCGCTCAAAGCCTGATGAGGCGGTGTTTATTATTCTTTACAAGTGCATTTTTACAATACTGATCACTCCTACACGATGACGCTCATGTCTGCTGAGCCTGACCCTAAGATGGCGCCCGTACTCAGATCCAGGCGACTTTATTGACTTATATGTTATTTAGTCTCAAATCAGCTTCTCGATTGTCCCTATGTATTCCTGATGCAAATCCTATTGACTTGAAGGAGCACTTCATTGTAAGGCTGTCATCTTCACCACAGTGATTTTCATGATATCAATGCCTGTCCCTAAAATGGCGCCCGGTTTTCAGACCTTACCTCATATCAAAAAGCATTATCGCAGTTAATGGTGTATTATTGAAATTGGGGCAACCACTTCTCCTTTACTTCAAGCTGGGGTCTTTTCCATACTCTACCAGCTTCTGATTAGTCTAACCTGCAGAGTCCTGGTGCCCTCTACAACACTTATACAGCCCATACTGTCTCAGCCTATCCCTAAGTCCTCCATTGGCTAATATAACCTCCAATTAGTGAAAGCAAAACAGGCTCTCACCTACCTCAACCCCGGCACTCCCTCAGGATCCAACGCACTCATTATTAATTACCTACCCAACCTATCGAAAAATGCCGCCAAAAAACACAAGCATCACATACTCAGGGCTGTTTTTGTGCGAACAATGGAAGTAGAGTTAATGATGTTAGTTTCTACACCATGAAAAGAGCTTATTGGCGAAAAGTCTTCTACTCTATGCTCCAAATATCAGCTAACAAGAAAACACCTCATGGTCTCAAATTAACAACAGCGCCTTCAGCCACACTCAACGCCAATGCCGCCATCTCCCTCTACAACAAAGGTATCATCCTAATCCATGCTTCCAATGCTAACCTAATGAAGATAGCCAATATCTTCCAATTTCTAAAAAATGCAGCTTCGGTGAAATCCAATGACACCTACACTCACCCTACCATTACTCGGGACACAACAGTTCTCCCCATACCACATCTGGGAGGCTCTCACTCTATCTAAATCACTCTTACCCTTTAGATGATCACAGAGCGACCCCTTCCCCTGTAGATGGGTCCCACCCCCTAGACCTCTGACTCAGAAGGCAAGAGATTTTTCAGCTCACTAGCTGCACAGCTCGCTAGCCCGACTCTATCCGTTCCTCAAGCGGAGAGAACCCCTTGCGACCTACTGTCATTGCCTTCAACGATCAATCTCTCTTCACTCATCTCATTCTCCATGCCACCTACCACGCTGGAGTCAGGGCCAATGCCCTCCACCAACCAGGATCGGTCAAACCCATTCACTCCGGTTGGGACCGTACCTGACCCCCAGCTTAATGGGCATAACTCCCTCACTAATGTACCAACTTTGTTATCTAAAGACCAGGAAACCCCTCTAGTCCCAAATAATCAACTCCCCCCCCCGATACTACACATCATCACTTCGGACCCCACAAGTCTACAGCAAGACCCCCTTCTCCATCTGCTTTCCTAACACACCCTTTACCCCTCTACCAACGCCCAGACTTGGTGGCGTGCCTGGATGATTTATCTCTCCAGCTGCACCTCCTTACTACCAAAATACATGACTTGAAATCCCTTTCAAATGATCTTTTTCCCTTGATCCGCTCCATCCTCACCTCTGCAAATTTGCCCAGAGCCTCTCCCAGGGTTAGTGATCACTTGGGGCAGCACCTTGCCTCCTCCGTTTCAAAAACCATACCTCTGCCTAACGCTCCCTCCCGCCCCAAAAGATCTAAGTCCTACCTGCCGTCCAACGATCTAAATGACCTTCACAACGCTTACTCTCCTAGGCCCAACACCAACACGATCCCTCCGGGACAAATACAAACCATCTACTCTAACCCAAACAGAGAACCCCCGCACATTCTTAGAGTCATCAATAAAGACAATCTCACAAGAGTGAACCTCATCCAGACTCCTTCCCCACTTAATCTGATATGACTGAAATGTTTTCTACTCAATTGCAGGTCTCCCAGTAATCACGCCTCCGATATCTTCAACCTCATCCAACAAAATGATTTACACATTATCATCCTCACTGAAACATGGCTACATCCCGCCTCCACTCCTATCCTAGACCTCCTTGTACCTCCTACACACAACATTATTAGGATAGACAGAGCTCGGAAGCTGTATTCATATTAACACATTCTCAATCTTGATCTTAGAGTCCTCTACGCCTTCCTCCTACGAATACCTTGGTCTCAGCATCTCAAGTAATAACTTGGTGGTGTGTAAACTCCACACTTCTCCGGGAGACAATCTCCCCTTCATCGAGCAACTAATAGAAATCATCTCTTGCAATGTTGACTCATCAGTGTCTCAAATCTTCCTGGATGACTTCAACCTTCACTGGTCTAACGCCAATGACCACCCTGTAACTTGCCTCAAATCATTCTAAATTGACCAATAATTGATTCAGCACTGTGACCAACCAACTCATAATGAAAGGGAAATTCTAGACCTCATCATCTCGAACGGTTAGACCATCACATTGGACACCATTACCCCTTGTGATTGGTCTGACTATCACTGCATCCTCTTTTATATTAACAGGGAGGTGTCTGGGAGGAAGGCTCAACCAAAGAAATCAAAGTTCTGGAAAATGGACCTCAGATCAATAAATGCAGATGAACTAGCAGCCCACTGTAAATCTGCCCTTTCCTCCCAAGCTGACCTGGTTGAGGTTCAGTTTCTCACAGACTCATAGAACTCGACCATATCCAACATCATGGATGACATTGCACCACTCCAACAAAAAATGCCTCGACAAAAATATCCAAACCGTGGTATAAAGCCAATTTAAACATGGAACGCCACATCCTTAGGGCAGCTGAAAGTTCCTGGAGATCCAAAACCTCCTCGGACCAACTAAAACTCCTCAGAGATGTTAGGAGCTTCTACAACAAACAAATCACGAGCGCTAAGGCAGACTACTTCAGGCACCAACTTGATCAAGCTGCAAACCGCCCCAAGAAACTTTTTGAATTGGTTAAACAGCAATCAGTGGTAGCTCCAATCAACCTGGTTTCCGGAGGCAGCCCACCCTCATGTGACGAACTGGCTGCTTTTTTCAGTGACAAAATCAAGACTCATCAACATTGTACTCGCCTCTAAGAAGGCGCTTCTGCCATCTTCCAGACCCGCACCACCCCTTGACCCCGAAGAAAACCGCAAACATATCAGTCTGAACACCAAAAACAATGCATCATGGGGCACCTTTATCCCTTTCAGTGAAATAGACATCAACAAGATTCTTCAGATTTTCAACCCTTCTAACCATTTCAGCGAACCTCTGCCCCCGGCCATCTTTAAAGAAATCAAGAAATTCCTCATCCCCACCTGGACAAGGATTTTAAATGCTTCACTGTCACAAGGCGCAATCCCCGAATGTCTAAAAGCAGCTCAGGTATCACCGATAATAAAAAAAACTAACGCAGATAGAGCTGACCTCAATAACTTCCGTCCTATTTCCAACATCCCCACACTGGCCAAACTCCGAGAAAAATGCGTACAATCCCAACTTTGTGCTCACATTATGAATTTCCAACTCCTGGACCAGCATGAATCAGGCTTTCGGAAGGGGCACAGTACTGAATCGGCTCTCACTCACGTTATATATGGCATTTTAAAAATGCTTGACCAAAATGAATCCTGCCTCCTAATCCTCCTTGACCTTTCTTCCGCATTCGACATGATCAATTACGACAACCTCCTATCAATATTGAAGCACAGGATGGGTTTCTCTGGTCGGGTATTGCAATGGTTCTCATCCTTCCTCCATCACAGATCACTAAGAGTAAAGGCAAACCACGCTCACTCCCAGTTCTCCCCAGTTCTCATGGGTATATCGCAAGGGTCCTCCCTATCTCCTATACTCTTCAACCTTTATCTGGAACCATTAGCTAACTCACTAAACTCCAAAAACATGTTCTTCCATAAGTATGCAGACGATACGCAACTCTATTTAAAAATTTCCTCCGCGGATAATAACATCTCACTCAATTCTACCCTATCGTCTACTCAAAACTGGCTAACTGAGAACCATCTCCTGCTCAACACCTCCACAACTGAATTCCTTCTCATCTCTCTTCCGAACCACATCCCCAAGCTAGACCTATGGTTCAATTACCTCACGGCTTTCAACTGCACCCCCCTCATTATAGATTCAGCCAAATTTCTCTGAATCACCCTGGACAAGCACCTGAACATGAATAATCATATCAGCAATGTGTGTAGAGAAGCAAATCACTTGATGAGAACACTTAGAAATATCAAACCATTCCTTTCACAAACTGATGTCAAGCAAGTGATGTAAGCGCTCATCTTACTGAGATTAGACTATGGCAGCGCTACTCTCTGTGGCCTTCCCAAATACGTCTTGGCTCCATTAAGGGCATCTATGAATGCTGTGGCCAAACTGGTTACAGGTACCAAACAAAATGTGCACATATCCCCAGTCCTAAAATCTCTTAAATGGTTGCCCAATGAAGCTCAAATCCATTTTAAGATTGCCATTCTGTTGCACAAAGCCCTCCACTTGAAAACTCCATGGTACTTAGCACAAAAACCTGAGATATCCAGCGGGGGTAGAGCCTCAAGAAGCGCTAATAATTTCCTCCTGAAACCATAAATCTTTAGGTAAAAGAGAACTTGCCAGCAAGCCTTCTCCGGCACTGCCCCAAAGATACAGAACTCTCTTCCACTGGAAATACACAGAATCTCCTCAATATTTGCTTTCAAACTGGAAGTCAAAAGATTCTTAATGAACAAATTCCTACCTTAATTGGGCTAGGTTCACCTGCTCAAGATCATTGATCCTACAACAATTGAACCATCATTGAATGCTGCTCTTCTTTATCTCATAGTGTGCCCCCCGTTTAGTCCACTATGTACCTGCTTATTGTATTACTCTCCTTTGACCCATGCGTCTTGTAATTATGTGATTATTCTTGCTTTTATTCCTACTTAATGTCGATATTGTATATGTTACCCTCCTTCCATCCTTTTTGTAAAGTGCTCTGATATCCTTCGGGATCTTGTTTGCGATATATAAATCTTAAGCTATCTATATATATAAAAACAAATGTATGTCTGTCTGTTTGTCCTTTATGCATTACTACACCATTCATCCGATCGCCATGAAACTTTAGGAAGTTGTTGAGTACAATCCCGCGAAGGTTTCTGGCATAAAAATGTTTTAAATATCGATGAAAGATTAGAAGCTGTTCGAATACAAACTGATCAAGCCCGTTCTTCTCAAACGAACGACCATCGAGAATCGCTCCGAAGGAGAATTCCTCTAATGTAACCCGGCCCTCCTCGACCGCAGCTACGCACGTTGAGGGGGGCTGGAAAAGCTGCCCAAACATGTCAAACCAGTCTTCGTTGTGCCGAGACGGAGTGTTGGGGAGACGGTATGGGATCGGGAATGAACCCGAGTAGTGATGGGGGCGCAAGGTATGACCGTGTAAGTGCTGTGCTCTCGCGCTCGTGTTCAAAAGTATACCAAATGCGATGAGGCCTAATCTGGTTCGAAATAGAACCGGAGGGGAAGTAGTCTAGGGTGAAAGACACAGGGGCCAATATCGAGTGCGGCACACAAGTATCATTAGAAAGCGTACACAAACCAGAGAAAAAAGTTAAAATTTCACCTAAAAAGGCCATTCTGAGGTATTCAGAAGATATAGGCCAATCCCAGAAAACATAGGAAACTGAGATCATTATCTTTCTGAGCAGCAGCAACATTCCTTTCTTCTGGGATCGCAGCAACGCACGACGGGTAAGCTAGTAAATAAAACAAAAATAAAATAAAAAATAAATGGCTAGTAAGCAAATTCAACTCCATACAAACAGATGACAATACTAATCTCTATCTATTTTGTTCCATTTTAGGTCCCCATTTACTTTGACACAAACAACCACCAGTAAAAAGGTTCTCTATTTCTCAACAGATCGATCCGCCACAGCACCTGCACAGATGTTTGAAACCGAACACAGCTCCTCTCCATCCCAGGATGAATTCCTCAGTGACGTCAACACTCCTCAAGAGGTGGACGTGGATGATGATCCTGGCCCATCTGGTCAGCCTGGGCAGACTTCAAAAGTTGGGCTCACTGTGCCCACACCTCCCACAATAGCAGCAGCAACACAGCTATTAACAGCACCCGAAACGTGCGTAACTAGCACAGTCAGTACAATTGTATGCCCCCTGTTCCAGATTCTGAGCCGGCTATCACCTCCCCAGCCACTGAGGAACCAGGACCCAGTGGGAGGATGCAGTCTGTGCCAACGGCCCAGGCTCTTCAGGGTACGCATAGTAGTAAAGTAACTATGGGCCTGCATAATGAGCCCACTGGGATCATGGACATCCATGCTGCCATCACCCTAGTCATGGGAGTCTACCACTTCTTCCAAAGTGTCATTGTCCAGGTACTGATCAAAGTCCAGAAAAAGAAGGAGCTGCTTAGGGAGACATACCAGGTGGTTGCCGGCATACACCCTGTCATAGCCAGGATATACACTGATGTGACCGGCATCAGCACCAACATGGCCTCCCTGGTTGAGGTGCTGCTGCACATCACCACAACCCCTTGCAGGGTTTTTCCACCAGCCTCTACATCTTCTTGTAGTCAATAAACCTCAGGCTGTCAACATATGCTGCAGCCACAGATAGATGGCAGCCTGCACAGACCCCTGTCTCAGCAGCTGCAGATCCCCCTTCTGACAAAAAGAAGGGACTTCCACCCAAAAATCAAGGCGGTGGGAATATCAAGACCCATACCACCTCCAGGAAGAAAGCTTGCCCCTTTTGTCCTCATGTGTGTACTACACAATACTTTGTGGACTATTCCTGCCCACTTTTCCATATCTGGTGAGAGGAGTATGTTAGTTGTTGGACTCCAGACAATGTGGGCTCTGCTACAATAGTTTCATCCATCATGAAGACATCACTTTTTGTTTTCACTGTGTCATTTTTTGTAACTTTCTTCATGTCATCCTTATTTACTTAATTTAAAACACGTCACTGTAATTCTCACATATAACAATGTGAATTTACTATCATGTGAACTTTGCAATGTCGAAACTAGGGACTTCTGGAAGCATGGATATGTTGTATGTAAACAATGTCCAACAGAGAATCACTGCCATGCCACAAACACATGTCAGTGATGTTCCTGAAGCCCTTTGACCTCCAATGAGGAAACACATCAGCAGCTACATACAGTTCATACAAAATGAATAGCATGAATAGGGCCCAACACAACATAAGTTGGATCCTATGATGGCACACATATTACATTAGGACCAACACACCACAATGGAAGCCAGGTAACTTTTGTACTATCGCTGTGCAAGCTGTCTTGGTACTGGCTTTGTACACCCAAACTCTGTGACAGACTACCCCAGGCCCAATCCAAGTCCACTTCATATGTCTAAACAGCATCCTTTACCTGCTAATGTCACAACTCTTAAATGTTCAAATGCCATGGTGAAGGTACCTAAAACAGACCAACACAGAGAAATTATCTAAGAAACCATACATGTGGCACACATCACATTGTTAACTTCTGGAGAACTCAGTCCAAGACAGCATTTACAGCTGAACAAAGCTACACTTACAAGACAAACACCTTTCCCCAGATATTTCCAGACCCATATATTCTTAGTATGCAGCATTAACATTCTCCTCACATCCCTAGAAGAGTTGCAATAATAGCAAAAATCATTACATCTCACACCATACTTACATATACTTTCGGATGAGATCTTGACACTAGTCAGCTCCTTCCTCTTCACCACTATCATAATCATCACTTGGCATTTCAGGTTCCTCACTCGGTGGCTCTTCATGGCCTGCATCCTTTGCAATGTAAGGAATGTTCAGTTGCAGGGCAATGTTGTTGAGCATGCAGAAGGCCACAGTGATCCTACACACCTTCAAGAGTGAGTAGAGGAGGGCTCCCCCTGTTTTGTCCAGATATCTGAATCTGTCTTTAATGAGCCCAAAAACCTCTCCAGTGGCTGCCGTATTCTTCCATGGGCCTCATTGAAGAGGACTTCCCCTGGCGTAGTAGGAATCCTCAGCGGTTCCAGAAAACATGGCTGGTTGGGATAAGCTGAGTCTCCTAGATGGAAGCCAGACAGAAGTGCAATAATGATTTGTACACTTTAAGATCTGACTACCTGACATCACCCACACTTATCTATAAGCCAGGCCCTCTCTGGTAGCAGTTGTGACATCAGCTGGAGTATGGTGCTGTTCCACATTATGAAGGAATCATTGATAGATCTTGGTGGCACAGTCGTTTAAGGTGTACAAATCAGCCAAGCAGACAACTTGCACGTTAATAGAATGATCAATCAATCAATCAATCAATCAGAACAATTTGTAAAGCGCGCTACTCACACGGAAGGGTCTCAAGGCGCTGGGGGGGTGGTGTCCGTTACTGCTCGAAAAGCCAGGTCTTGAGTTACTTCCTGAAGGAGAGGTGGTCCTGGGTCAGTCGTAGGTGGATGGGGAGGGAGTTCCATGTCTTGGCCGCCAGGTAGGAGAAGGATCTTCCTCCGGCGGTGGCTCTGCGGATGCGTGGTACGGTGGCGAGGGAGAGGCTGGTCGATCGCAGCTGGCGGGTGGGCGTGTAGAAAGTGAGGCGGTTGTTGAGGTATTTGGGGCCCAGGTCGTGGAGAGCTTTGTGTGCGTGGGTGAGGAGTCTGAACGTGATCCTCTTGCTGACGGGGAGCCAGTGCAGGTCTCTCAGGTGGGCGGGGATGTGGTTGTGGCGGGGGATGTCCAGGACGAGTCGTGCGGAGGCGTTCTGTATGCGTTGAAGTATTTTCTGTAGTTTGGCAGTGGTTCCCGCGTAGAGGGTGTTCCCGTAGTCCATTCGGCTGGTGACGAGTGCCTGGGTGACCGTCTTCCTGGTTTCGGTGGGGATCCATCGGAAGATCTTACGGAGCATGCGCAGGGTGTTGAAGCAGGATGACGATACGGCATTGACTTGTCTGGTCATTGCGAGGGCGGAGTCCAGGATGAAGCCCAGGTTTTGTGTGTGGTCCGTTGGCTTGGGGGTGGGGCCCAGGGCAGGGGGCCACCAGGAGTCGTCTCAGGCGGAGGGGGATGATCCCAGGATGAGGACTTCCGTCTTGTCTGAGTTCAGCTTCAGGCGGCTGTTCTTCATCCATTCGGCGACGTCCTTCATTCCCTCGTGTAGGCTGGCTCTGGCGTTGGCCGGGTCGTTGGTGAGGGAGAGGATCAGCTGGGTGTCGTCGGACTATGAGATGATGTTAAGGTTGTGTTGGCGTGCGATGGCTGCGAGGGGGCTCATGTAGACGTTGAAGAGGGTGGGGCTGAGCGAGGATCCTTGAGGTACGCCGCAGATGACTTCGGTGGCCGCGGAACGGAACGTGGGGAGGCGGACTCTCTGAGTTCTTCCGGCGAGGAACGAGGTGATCCACTCCAGTGCTTTCCCTTGGATTCCGATGTTGCTGAGGCACTGTATTAGAGTGTGGTGGCAGGCTGTGTCGAATGCTGCAGAGAGGTCCAGGAGGATGAGGGCAGCTGTTTCCCCGTTGTCAAGCAGGGATCTGATGTCATCGGTGGCTGCGATGAGGGCGGTCTCGGTGCTGTGGTTGGCCCCTGAACCGGACTGTGAGGGGTCGAGGGATCCGTTCGTCTCGAGGAAGGCAGTGAGCTGTATGTTGACGGTCTTCTCGATGACTTTAGCAGGAAAAGGGAGGAGCGAGATGGGGCGGAAGTTCTTGAGGTCGGTGGGGTCCGCTGTCGGTTTCTTCAGGAGGGCGCTGAGCTCGGCATGCTTCCAGCTCTACGGGAAGGTGGCGGTGTTGAAGGAGATGTTGATGATGTTCCGGAGTTGGGGTGCGATGATGGAGCCGGCCTTGTTGAAGACGTGGTGGGGGCAGGGGTCGGTAGGGATCCGGAGTGGATGGTGTTCATCGTGGTGTCTTCGGTGCTGACCGGGGTCCAGTTGCAGAGCGTGGTGGTGGGGGGCGTCGTTTTGGTGGTTGGGTGCGTGGATGGTGCGTTGAAGCTGTTGTGTATGTCGGCGATCTTGCGGTGGAAGAAGGAGGTGAGTGAGTCGCAGAGGTCTTGCGAGGGTGTGATGTCGTTGCTTCCGGCGCTGGGGTTGGAGAGCTCCTTGACGATGCTGAAGAGTTCCTTGCTGTTGTGGGTGTTGTTGTCCAAGCGTTTTGGTGGTGCGGATAGGCTGGTGGTGTGTGCGGGTGGCGTTCTTGAGGGCGGTCATGTTTTCTGTGGTCTGGTCGTGGCGCCAGGCTTTTTCGAGGGTGCGGCAGTTTTTCTTGGATGTTTTGAGTTCATTGGTGAACCATGAGGCTTTTTTTTGCTGCCGTGTCTGCTGGTTGTTCAGTGGTGCGAGGTCGTCGGTGCAGTTGGTGAGCCACTGTGTGAAGATGCGGGCTGCTTCGTTGGGGTCCGTCGTGTTGGTGGGAGGGTTCTGGCTGAGGGAGGTGGTGAGCTGGTCGGCGGTGATCTTGCTCCAGCTCCTGCGGGAAACTTTTTGCGGGTGGTGGTGGGTCGTGGTTCTCTTAAAGCTGAAGTGGAGGCATCTGTTATTGGTCCAGTGAAGTCCGGTGGAGTGGCTGAAGGCGATGTGCTTGCTGGAGGAGAAGACGAGGTCAAGCGTGTGGCCGGCGTAGTGGGTGGGGGTGTTCACCAGTTGCTTGAGTCCGAGGTTGGCGAGGTTGTTCAGCCGGATAGTGGTGTTGCTGTCGTTGTTGTTCTCCAGGTGGAAGTTGAGGTCCCCTAGGAGGATGTAGTCAGAGGAGGCGAGGGCGTGCGGGCTGATGAAGTCTGCGATGGCTTCGCTGAATTGTGTGCGAGGGCCCGGGGATCTGTAGATGAGAGTGCCTCTTTTGGTGGTCTTGGGGTCGGTGTGTATCTGGAAGTGGAGGTGCTCGGCGGCGGTGAGGGTGTCGTCGGAGTTGGTCGTGATGCGGATTGTGTTCCTGTGGAGGATGGCGATGCCTCCTCCGGTCTGGTTGACGCGGTCCTTCCGGGTGATCTTGTGTCCGTCCAGGATGGCTATGGTGATGTCGGGTGCTGAGGAGGCGTCCATCCATGTTTCCGTGAGGAAGGCGACGTCTGGAGATGTTGAGTCGAGCAGGTTCCAGAGTTCGACGGCGTGTCTGTGGACGCAGCGGGTGTTGAGCAGGATGCACTTGAGGTGGTTGTTGCTGGTGCCTGACCTTTTGGGTGCAGTGATGGTCCGGAGGCAGGTGAACTTGCAGGCTTGGCAGGTGAAGGGTCCGTGGGTGCGTTTCGGTGTGGCTCGTTAGCAGGCGGGGTTACGGTCGGGTTTGAGTGCGTTGAGGGTGGCGGCGTCGTACGTCCATCGTGTTGGCTGGCATCTTCGGGGGCCAGGGGTCCTGGCGCTGGGCGCGGTCCAGGTGCGGACGGGCGCAGACGGGCTTGCCTTTGGCGTGCCAGCGGCGCGCCCATTGCGCGCGGTCGCTGCGCGGTCTCCATAAGTGGGAGGGGGAGGAGGGGTCAGCTGGGAGGCGGGAGGGCAGGCTGCCAATGGGCATGGGGGGCGGGGCCGCAGGGGGGGTCAGTGGCGGGAAAAAACGGCAGGGGTCAGCAGCGGGAAAAGCGGTGGCGCGGGGTCAGGGGCTGCTGGCACACGGAGGGGGGTGCAGGAGAAGGCTGGCAGGCTGAGGAGGTGGCTGGCTGGCATGGCGAGGAGGCGCTGTAGCAGCGGGGAAGCGACCTACCTGAGGGTCAAGGGTCGCTGTCTCCGTCGCGCAGCAGCCTCCCTTTAACTGGGGTCAGCTGGGAGGCGGGAGGGCAGGCTGCCAATGGGCACGGGGGCGGGGCCGCAGGGGGGTCAGTGGCGGGGAAAAACGGTGGGGGTCAGCAGCGGGAAAAGCGGTGGCGCGGGGTCAGGGGATGTTGGCACACGGGGGGTGCAGGAGCAGGCTGGCAGGCTGAGAAGGCGGCTGGCTGGCAGGCTGAGGAGGCGCTGTAGTGGCGGGGAAGCGACCTACCCGAGGGCCAAGGGTCGCTGTCTCCGTCGTGCAGCAGCCTCCCTTTAACTGGGGACAGCTGGGAGGCGGGAGGGCAGGCTGTCAATGGGCAATGGGGGGGCGGGCCACAGGGGGGGTCAGTGGCGGGGAAAAACGGCGGGGGTCAGCAGCGGGAAAAGCGGTGCCGCGGGGTCAGGGGCTGTTGGCACACGGGGGTGCAGGAGAAGGCTGGCAGGCTGAGAAGGCGGCTGGCTGGCAGACTGAGGAGGCGCTGTAGTGGCGGGGAAGCGACCTACCCGAGGGTCAAGGGTCGCTGTCTCCGTCGTGCAGCAGCCTCCCTTTAACTGGGGTCAGCTGGGAGGCGGGAGGGCAGGCTGCTAATGGGCACGTGGGGGCAGGGCCGCAGGGGGGGTCAGTGGCGGGAAAAAACAGCAGGGGTCAGCAGCGGGAAAAGCGGTGGCACAGGGTCAGGGGCTGCTGGCACACGGGGGATGTAGGAGAAGGCTGGAAGGCTGAGGAGGCGCTGTAGCGGCGGGGAAGCAACCTCCCCGAGGGTCAAGGGTGATAGTGCTTCTTTTTGTTGTACATATGTTCCCTGGTATGCGGAGGTACTAAGGTAGTATGTGTGCCATCAATGGATCCAATCATATGTAAGATGTGACGAAAAACATAGAAATTTGCCTTCAGAGTGGCTAAACCCTGACGTTTAGGCAACAGGATGTAGCTGCCCATGTGTCTCAAAAGTGCATGTAGCACCTCTTGGAGTACCTGACTGAATATAGGTTGTTACATTCCACCTGAAATAGTGACAGCGAATTGAAACAGGACTGTGGCCAAAACATGCAATACAGACATGATTTTCACAAGTGATGGGACTGATGTAGAATATATTATGTGAGGTATGAGGTCAGGCTCCAACTGATAACACAAATCCAGTGCTGTGTGATGATTCAAACAAAACTTATGGACCACATGCCGCTCTTCCATGGTCTGAAGGTTTGGAAATGCGTGGTACACTGGGGTCTGGCATCTCCTTGCTCTCCAGGGTACCTTTGTGAGGAGTAAACCAAAAATGTATTTTGGTCGCAGTGTGCAGAGTAAGAGTAAGGCAAAACTCATGTGTCTGCACATTAATGCTTCATGAAGCACATCATCATTGAAAAATCTTGAACATCCACCAGCCAACCCCATGGTGGTCTTCACAGGTCTGTAACAAAACTGTGCACATCATCAATTCAGAAATTGTAAATTGCCACTGTAGTGAGGTTAGCACAACATTTCATGTGAAATACTTCCAACTGCAATATACAGTGCATCGCACACATTTTGCCCATGTGCACAGTAATGCGCTACACAAATGAAGTTTTGCACTGGACATGACATGGGAACATAGCATTTCAAATGTAAAAATGTTTGTTCTGATTTTTAGATGTGGTGACGCACTTAACTGTCACTAATACAGTTTTCACAACCGCTAACATGTCAGATTTCTGACCTAATAATAATAATAATAAGATACATCAAACGTACGCCGTAGGGGGGAGTCAAATTGTGCGATGGGCGGTCGCATGCATGGCGAATACATCCATAGGCTAACATCAGGGATAGTGACAGTTAGATTTCAATGACTGTGTATGCCGACGCTGATGACCACGTATGTAGCGTATATGTACGCAGCAATTGGAAAAATAGCTCACTTCCCTTCTGACACTGCAGCTTTCAGCACCTCCTCCATTTAGATGCTGTTTGCCACCTCTAGGATCAATTATGGCATGCAGTGCAGGGGAGAGGGCTTGTCCTTTCACTCTAGAGGAGCTGGATTCCCTGGTGGATGAGGATCTTCCCCTGCATGCTCAGTTCTATGGCTCACCAGAGAAACATGTAATTATGTCAAATACATATTTGACTCTATTTAAATGCTGCCTCTCTATTCCTTTAGGCTGCATTTTGCCTCTGAGTGTCAGGGTGTAAGCATTATGTTGATTGCATACATTGTGTGGCCCCTACAGAGGACACCCATGTAATGGATTATGGGACCCTGTACTTTGTGGAGAGAAGGCCACAATTGGAATGTGTGATAAGGGTGATTTCTACTTCAGTTATGTGCTTATGTCAATGCAGGGCTCAAGTTCAAAGTAGTGACAATTACATCTCAAATCACATCATAGTAAGTATGCATATTTATGTATAGGCTTCACACCATGAGCCATGCCTGTATAGTGTTATAAGCATTTGAGGATGGTGTTAGCCAGGTGTACAAGCCCACAGATCACTCAGCCCACATCAGACTTTGTAAAACAGTTGTCTGGGAGGTAGCTATACTTCACAGACCCCTTCATAGTGCCACACAACTGTATGTTCACATATGAAATGGGCAGAATTTTCACTTTTATGTTTTAAATTGGTGGAAATGTGAGGTCCATGTGGGATAAGTGGCCTCAGCCTGAAGAGAGCGAGGCCTGACATTGATATTTGTGCAGTCTTGGCAATTGCCCAGCCTGTGCCAGAGTTACTGTGGCAGGAGAACTGACACACAGAGTAATGTCCCTGTAGACCTGCTTATTCATGGATGTTCTCAGAAATAGATATCTGTACCACTAGTAGCCCAGATAGCTGTTACATGGATAATATTAGGCATGGTGGCTGAGGTGACCCATTACCTGATACTTCATTCCATTTACACACTGTGTCAATGTGTGTCTGTCACGGACTGTCCCCTTACTCATACAGGTCTGTTGACACTTTTATAATAGTGTTGATTCCACTGTAAAGGCCTATAGCACATCTGAACATAAACAGTGTAGATATTGGGTTACTTTTGATTAGATTTAGAAATGTGAATAATATGCTTGGCTACAATATTCCCTATCACACAACACATACAATGGTATGTTGATTAGCAACTCGGTTGCAGTGCCACAAATGGCAAAACGTGTGTCTTGTGATAGCAGTACAAACCACACAAACCTATTTTGAATTGCTAAGATAGTCTAATAAGTAATCCACATGTACATACATCTACCAGATAGGTAGCTCTCACTGTCACACATACCAGCCCTTACTTTGTGACCTTAATCTTGGGATGTTGTGTATACTATGGTACTAACCTCTGTGGATCATATGCATCACTGCAATGGGCCTGGCAGTAAAGGTGGCTTGACAGTCATGCATAGGCAGTTTACCAGTAAGAAGGTCTAAATGTTTTTCTGTGTCTCATGGTACCTCACATCACATCCATGTAAGATGGCTCTTGCCTACATGATGTTAGTGGGATGCCTCAGTCAGTGTATGACATGATCAGAGTTGAGGTTAGTCATCAGATTACCACAAAAGTGTATACTTGTGCTTTTATACTGCTTAGCATGTGACATGGTCACATGCAATATGTTGACATTTGGTGAATACTTGTGCTAGATGTCAATAAAATGTGTATCAAGCTGACAGTTATCCTCAAACTTCCACTTGCAATCTGTTTCTACATTTACTGCATCCATACAGGTCAACACCCATCAGAAGAGCCATCGCCTGGAAGCTGCCAACTCAGGGGGTCTTCAACCGGTGTGCTCCCCACTGCAGAAAGAGGTGGGAGGACCTGTGGTGCTGGACCCAGAACATCACAGAGGTCTAGCTGGGGAAGTCCTCCCAACATGGACGGGGCACACACTGGACCCTGACTGCATACTGGTGGTGGCCTGCCTGGAGCTTCACCCTTTCAGTGCTCATGACAGAATGGTTCCGTCCTGAGCACCAGTGCCCCTGTGCTCATGACGGAACCATTCCCGCATGAGTAGAGGGGAACTGAATCCCTCTGCTACAGACAGCAGTGAGATTTCCTTTTTTTGTTGGCTTCAGGAGGTGGGGAAGAGCTTCCCCAACCTTCCGAATCCTTTTTTCCCCAATTCAATGATGATTGTGCGCATTGCATTGAAAATGAACCTGAAACTTAGTTTCAATGTTTTGGTGCTCCTGGGCAATTATGTTTTTATAGGCCGAGGGTGGGGGATGCCCAGAATATGCATTCCAGAGCCCCCACTCTACCCCCCCAAAAAAGGCAAAATACTTTCTGCCCCCCAAAAGGCAGATGGGGGCAGTAGCCCATGATCTGCCCGAGGGGAGCAGATACCCACTAGGCATGAGGGGTGTTGTTTTTTTATACATAGGGGTGGGGGCTGCCCAGAATGGGCGTGCCAATGCCCAACCCCCCAAATAATTCCAGAGTCTTTATGCCTCCCCCGGAAGACAGATGGGGGCAATAGCCCCTTATTTGCCCCCTCGGGGCGACAGAAAGCCCACTAGACAGCAGGGATACATATTGTTCAAAATTCAGGGGTGGGGGCTACCCTAAAAAAATGCCACATTATTTCTGCTCTCCCCAGGAGGCAGATGAGGGCAGAAGCCCCTGATCTGCCCCCAGGGTGCAGAGAGCCCACAAGGCACCAGCGATAGTGCAGGCCTTCTTATACGTAGAGGTGGGGGCTGCTCTGAATGGGCATCCCAATACCCCACCCCCTCCAAAAATAGCCACAGTCTTTATGCCCCCCTTGGAGGCATACCGACAATAAGAGATGTGGCGCAGCGGCAGGGGTGCATGACTCCGGACCACGGGGTTCACAGTTCGATCCCCGGTGCCTGTGGCAGGTTAGCCCAGCACCATGTGACTCTGGGCAACAGCTTGCTTAATCTTCCAGAGGGCCCCCAGCTCCAGGGCACCTCTTTGGAGGTAGCTGTGTGCTTTACAAAGGCGGAGAATTCATTTCATTCCAATAGCCCCCAATTCCCCTCTCCCCAGGCGGCAGAAAGCCCACTAGGCAATGACTTTTTTTAAAATGTGCCTACCTGAGATTTGGGTCCTAGCGGAGCCGCACCTAGGGAAACATAGCAAACCTGTATATTTCTGAAAACTAGACACCAAGGGGAATCCAGGATGGGGTGACTTGTGTGCCTCTCACCCGCTTCTGTTACCCAGAATTCCTTGCAAATCTCAAACTTAGTTGAAAAAACACATTTTCCTGACATTTATGGAATCTAAGGGGAGCAACAAACTTCCACAAACTTCCACAAACCAAGCATTCACCCAAGATTCACGATAAAAATGGTAACACACTCGTGTAGGTAGGACTAGTACCAGCACCAGGAAACAACTCAAAACACAATGTGGACACATCACATCTTTCCAGTGAAAACAGACCCTTTTTTGGAAATGTACCTAGCTGTGGATTGTGGACCCTAGCTCAGCTGGCACCTAAGGAAACCTAGCAAACCTGTAAATTTTTCAAAACTAGACACCCAGGGAAATCCAGGATGTGGTCACTTGTGTGGTTCTCACTAGGTTCTGTTACCCAGAATCCCTTGCAATCTTTAAACTTTGTAAAAGAAAACAAATATTCCTCACATTTCTGTGACGGAAAGTTCTGGCATCTGTACGGATCCACAAAATTCCACCCACGAAGAATTCCCCAAAGTCTCCTGATACAAATGGTACCTAACTTGTTTGGGCAGGCCTACTACCCACAAAAGGAAAAAAAAAACGCCTCGCTGTAGATTTAGAACACTAGTTCTGCCGGCAGCTAGGGAAACCTAGCTGACCTATACATTGTTTAACATTAGACACCCAGGGGCATCCAGGATGGGGTGACTTGTGTGGCTCTCACCAGGTTTTGTTACCCAGAATCCCTAGCAAAGCTTAAACTTTGTAAAAAAAAAACACATTTCCCCCACATTTCTGTGAAGCAAAGTTCTGGAATCTGTATTGGTCCACAAACTTCCACCCACCCCGCATTCTTCAAAGTCTCCCGATAAAAATGGTACTTCACTCGTGTGGGTGGGTCAAATACCCATGAAACCAAGGGCCCAAATCTTATTGTGGAGACATCAAAATGAACTATCACAAAACAACCTGGTTTTGCAAGGGGGGCAGCTGGGTTTTTGGCCCCGGGCTCAGCGGCCATCTAATTAAACCAACCAAACCCAGACATTTCTAAAAACTAGAAACTCTGGGGAGTCCAGTATGGCTTGCGTGGATCCCCTAATTTTTCCCTAACCAGAATCCCCTGAAAACCTCAAATTTAGCTGAAAAATAATCACATTTTCTTCACTTTTCTGTGTGGGAAAGTTGTGGGATCACCGGGCTGACGCACATTTTCTACCACCTAGCATTTCCTCAGTTCTCCCAATAAAAAAAGGTACTTCATTTGTGTGGGTAGGCATTTTGGCTGCAACAGGAAATGGCCCAAATCGTACTGTGGAGACTTCAAAATGACCTATCCTAAAATGACCTGGTTTTGCGGGGGGGAACTAATTTTTGGCCTCAGGCTGGCGCCCATCTAGGAGAACATACTTGAATGAGGTACCATTTTTGTCAGGAGACCTATGGAAACACTGTGTGGTAGGAAATTTGTGTCAGCCCGTGACCCTACAACTTTCCTACACAAAAATCGGAGAACTATTTAATTTTTCAGCAAAATTTGTGGTTTGCAGGGCATTCTGGGTATGGGAACGTATGGGAATCCACACAAGCTATACCTTACTGGCCTCTATGGCAATGGATGCCCCTTTGTGAGGAGGTTCCCTGGCAGTGTCATGAAGGGCAAGTTTGGTGGCACAGCATTGTGGTGCGGCACATGTACACTGAATGGACTGGCCATTGGCCTTCATTTAGAATCCTGTTGTAACATACTGTCATTGAAATCTTTTCATAGTTTTGAAGCTATTGGTTCTGCCATTACATTTCTAACTATTTGATGTCATTCTATAGCTAGTGATGTGTGACTACAATTGTGTTTGTTTCATCTCTGATTGCTGATTCTGTTGAAGTGGTTTGTATGATGTGACTTTTGAGCGAGTGCTGGAGTTACACAAGACAAGGGGAAATGTTGGATGGATGTCTCTGTAGGATGAAATCCAAATGGGGCAGACATTGCATTGGGGTACTTGTTATATTGTAAGTATTTCAGCTTGTCCTGGCCACTGTCAATGTCATTTAGGTTGCACTTCTCCCTATGATGTATGTAGCATATGTGTTAGGTGTGTTGAAGTTAGATATTTGTTTAAACATACATGCAGGGTGTTAACCTGTCATCCCTTTGTGAAGTTCAACATGGACATGTGTCTATTTTCCTGTGTGTACCTTACAGCTATTTTATCTACATGGATGGCAAACGCTCTTAGTGCTGTGTTTGCTTTAATGAGTTGCATGTACATATTCCCTACACATGCAAGGCACTTGGCTATGCTATTGGTTGTCCCTGATATACTTCAATTCCCAGGTCCAGTGCACATTGAGTTTGTCAGGGATGTGAAAAATGTACTGTGCCCCAACCTTTCAGGGTTGCCCTGATAGGGGCATAGCTATCCTACAGAGAGTATTTCCATTGAGCCCTTAGAATGATTCTCATGCTGATTCTATGTAATCCTATGTACTGACATTGCATTTTCATGTGGGTGATGGGTGAGAGTCCAATACAGAGTTGTAGCAGAGAAGGCATGTTTCACTGTAATGACACCGCCATACAGATGTTTCTCTGACTTCACAACAGGACCTGGGATGTGTGCAATGTGAGTGTGTCACATTCACCATAGCTTCTTGGTTAGAGGTGCAGTGTAAGGGCCTCATGGTAGTTGTAGTCACTTCATTCTCACTTTACCAGCACCTAAGAAATGGTAAGCGGCATTAAATGTGAAGCTCAGTAATGACATGGCAGACAAATGAGATGGGGCAAAAGGAGTCTAGCATCTTGGTTAGAGTTGCAGTGACAGGGCCTCATGGTAGTTGTAGTCACTGCAATCTCACTTTAGCAAGACTTGAGGAATGGTACGTTGCATAATGTGTGAAGATCAGTTGTAGCATGGCAGACAAGTGACAAAGGGCAAAGTATGTGTGACACATATTAATAGGTGTGATATTAATGAGGAGGTGCTGTCGTGGAACACACAATAATTCACACATCACTATCATTGGATATAATTTGCAAACACATGTCTATAAGTGTGCAATGTGCCTGTGCTCTACCGGTGTTTTGACCTAGGAGGGCATCCTACTTATGTATATTTGATTATTTTTATGAAACAATCCCAGACAGGCTTCCTGTCAATGAGTAAATTACTTAGGGGCCCCAACTCACTTGCCTGGTTTATGGCAGAGCATCATTTTGCCGAGCAGTCTATGGAAACTGGTAGTAGCAGCGGCAAGATGTGTCCGATGGGTTCCATGATGGTAGAAAACGCGTAGAGGTGAGTAGAGTGAGTTTCTGTCTTAAATATCTCTGCCGTCTCAGATTTGGTGGTTGGACCGCCACGGTCATGCCGGCTGTAAAGCAACTTATAACTGGGTTGACATTTCCAGTTGCGGTCCTTGCCTCCCACAGCCTCATTGTCCCATTCCTCAGCCGCCAAGGTCGGAGTTGGCCAGCGGTGTTGCTGGTTTAGCGGCAGCCTTTCAAACTGCAGTCTCCCCATCTTATTATTCAGCGATTGGAGCGACAAGATCTCGGGGGTTAGACCACCACTGGGGGTATGGAAATTCATGGACCATCCGACTCATAATAAGGCCCTTAATGAAAATCCTTTTGAGTTACACATGTCTCTGCAATCTTCACACAGCTTACCAAAACCTATTACTACTTAAACCTTCATGCATGATCTCATGGTGCTGGTCATTTAACCTGCTTGAACCTCCTCACTGAGCTCCTTTCATAATGAGATACATTCTTTCTTCTCACTTCATGCTTTCAAACTACCTTAAAAGGTATGTTCTCACACAAGGAGATAAGCCTTACCATCTGCAGACTACTACTTCATCATCTAACCATGCCATGTACATTCAACCATGTCCCAGTGTAAATCTGTATGTATAAGATTATTGCATGTAATAATATCCTCTATTGTGGTACAGTCAGCAATTATCATTACATTTATTTAGCCTAACCTCTGCATGAACTGTGTGTCATGTACCTTGTACATTGTACAATATTTCTAGTCAAAATATGTATTTTCTTCTGTCTGTAAATAAATAAAGGTTGTGTATGATTTGTTTATTTTTTGTATTGACATTCTAGGACTAGGATAGATCCAAGGGTTTGAGGCAAAAGAGGAGAACACTTGTTAAAGAGAGAGAGGGAGAAAAAGAGAGAGAGATAGACCTGACAGTCCAGCTTACTTCATCTTCCTAAAGTAGTCATGAATCGCTGCTTATGATCCTATTATTCCAATGTCCCCACAGAAACTTTAATGAGAGTTGGCCCCTGGGAATTTGTCTCATTACTTTGAATCACTGTAGATATTGGACCCTTACAGATAGCACAAAGGTCTAGATTCATGAAGTAAAGTTGCAACGGATGACACAGCAGTTCCATGCCTGTTTACAGATAAATAAAGTGCTTATAAATAAAGAAGCTAAATGTATAATTGATAATTTTAAAATGTAAATGTGAAGCAATTTAAAATTGGATGCTTACAATTAAATTAGTATCCTCAGATTGATTTGTGGGAGCAATGCAGGTGCAACAAACAGAATATAGTATGGACGATGAGTGGCCTCAATTTAATTTAAAAAAGCTCTAATCCTTCTATTAAAATTAAAAACTTTATTTTATTTTTATTTATAGGTGTTTTGCGAATTAAAGCAAATGTGTCATAATATGAGTGTTTGATGAATGCTTTTTTTCTGTTTTTTTTGTGTATTGTTTTTCGGTTCAAATCGTTGACTATGGTTAGGCCAGTGTCCCTAGCTTCCGATAATGATTCAGTGGGGGGGTCTCCAGATTCTAGTAGTGATTCAGTGGGGTCCCCGGGTTCCAGTAATGATTAAGTAGGGGGCCCCCGGAAGTCATAAGGTTGAGATTCACCCCACAGTCCATTTCCACCATGTGCTTGGAACCACTGATAGCATAACTGTGGAACTTCAGCCACCACATGGCGAACCAGTGCCGTGAATACAGCTGTCACTTCATCAATGTACTTGCTATCTGCAGTGTTAATGATAACTTCACACTTGTGTACCCTATCTTTTCTTGCACAGCACTATAGACAAACTAATGCTCACCTGACTGTTAACATACATCTTCAAACAAAGGAAATACATTCACATGCAAACAATATTTCTTTTACTTTTTAAAAATGGCCATTGACTCAGACCAGTGCAGATTAGGTAGGAGGCTGTTCCATAATTTAGAACAGTTAATGAACTACCCCACAGCATGATTTCAAGAATTTTGGAATTCGTAGAAAGAAGCTATTGCTAGACTTGAGTACTTTCTCTTGTATGTACGGGGCAAGTCTGTATTCAAATAATAGTGAGGGTATCTCAATGGAAAGCTCTGAAAGCCACAGTCAGATATTTATATTGAATGCGCTGTTCCACTTGGAGCCGGTGCAGATGTCTCATATTTAGAGATGTGATTATGGCAAGGGACTTTCCTAATGAGTCTGGCTGCTGTGTTTTGGATTAGTTCAAGTATGTGTATCAGATATGCAGGGAGACCAAGGAAGAGACTTTCAAGTAGCCCGGGTGAGAGGTAACTAAAGAATAAACTAGAGTTTTTCTAGTCGCCTCCGGAACCAGATGAAGAAACTTCTTTAAAGTTTTCATCTTCAAGCAGCAGACTGATTAAATGTGTTTATTTTGAGTCTTAAAGGAAAGCGTGGAGTCAAAAAATATGCTGAGGTTTCTGTCCGAAGGGGTCGTAGTTGGGGGGGCTTTACCTTTAGAAGGCTTCAAGAGGAAGGGCGATGAGGGTCCACTTTGAGTGAAAACCAAACCTTATATTTTATTGGAGTTTCATTATAGGTGATTTACCTCCATCCAAGCTGCGACTCCTCTAGGGCACTCCTTAAAATTGTAAAATGCTGCTTCCGACTTGTCTTGGAAGGAAAAGAGCAGAAGGGTGTCATCAGCATACAACACTACCTTAACACCTCAGGATTCAATTAAATCCACTAGGGGGGAGGTATAGATTAAACAAGAGCAGACTTTTTAGGGCAGATCCCTTCAGGACACCACACCACACCACAGTGGTTTAGAATGATAAAAAATAAGGGTGTAAATTCACCTAATCCAGGAAAGATTAGCCCTACAACGAGCCTTGCCCTGATTGCCAAGGTGACTAAGTCTGTTCAACAGGATGGAATGTGATACCTTGTTGTAGGCCGCTGTCAAGTCAAGTAGAAGAACCATAACAGATGTGCTCTTACCCAGATTCTCCCTGATAAGCTCCGACACCTCCAGGAGAGCTGCCTCCGATGTATAAATTGTGGATATCATTGATACTCAGTGGTAGAATAATTTCCATACCTACAGAACTCAATCTTTCAAAAGACAGCGAAGCCCTACTGTCACATCTAAGACTGTGAGTGCTAGGTGACTAAAGATGATCAACAACTGTATGTACCTGAGAAGGAACTGGGGGTTCACTGTAATAACTGTTGTCTTCCCTCCGGTGACACCACAGCCCCATACTGTGCACTGCCAAACATAGAACCACGTGTTTTCTTTTTCTCAAACTTGACTCTCAGGGTAGGGAGGCAGAGCAGTCTAAAGCCTATTCAGGGCAGGTGCTTTGATGCAACAGAGACTCAATAAATTGCTGTAAAGCTGGCAGAGACACTTGGTCCCAAATAGGGATTCCATAGTATGGAGGCACACTAGATACAAGAGGCAAATGGAACCAGTTGCTAAAGCAGTGATGAAAGACCCCAGTTGGTACAATTAGGACCAAGTATCTGATATCTTCCCAGAACGCTCTGATCTATATTTCGAACAGCTTGTGATCGAAGTGTATGTGATGTTGAACATGAGAGTGTCATGTGAGCATGAAAGAATGTGGCCTAATGGCTAGAGCAGTCAACCTCAACGCTGGGGAACCAGGTTCGAGCCTCGGCAGGGACACTCAACATATTGTGATTCTGGGCAAATCACTTAATCTCCCTGTGCCTAACCAAATGAATGTGTCTGTCTGTAACGTGTAACACAATTGCTGCTCATTTAAAGTGCTCTGATACCTTCGGATTGATTTCACGCTATATAACGTAACGCCCCCCCCCGCCCCCAAAATGGCATTTTGCAAATTTCCCAAAAATAATTAAATGTTCATATTGGCTTATGCAAGCCACCCCAAGTTCTCATAGTACTGTGTCACCCTAAGTACAAAAAATTGATGAGACAACAGTTGCCACATGTATATTCGATTCAGAAAAGGGGGTGGTGATGGACAGAGCATCTGAATTAAGCAGAACACTCATACCCAGTCATGTATATTGATAAAATATCTTTGACATCAATCTCAGATATTTCCAATATGCAATGTTTCTATCATAGCTTCTCCTTTCAAGTCCATAGGAGACAAGCTGACATCATGTGGTGCGTCCACATAGGGAAACCATTACATTGACAGATAAGACATGTTATTGTAAAGTGTAGTATTTCAAAGTATATTGATGACAGAAGTAAGAAGCTTGACGTAATGATAATCCAAACAAAAGGATTTTAATCATCAAATCCGATATCCAGCATTTCACGGGAGTGCCGCTGTTCTCCTGAAGACAAAACTGCTGAATGACTAAAGGTCCGCACCTGAGCCAACAGGAGAAGAGCAAGCACGAGAGATGCATCTTCAAACATAAACATGTCCTCTTCTGGAGAAACTTCACTGGCTGCCTATTCGTCAGCTGATTAAGTTCAAGATTTGTTGCACTATACACAAAAGCCTTTTTGGCTCAGGGCCACAATACCTGACTGAAAAATTTAAGCTATACAAACCTGAGCGCTCTCTGAACTCTAGCAATCAATCTCTGTTAAAAATTCCATCTATCAGAAGAGCAAGGCAAGGTGGCCGAGCACTTTCGTACATGTGCCCCACCCTATGGAGGAAACTTCCCCTCAATCTGAGACAAAACTCGAATGATCTTATCTTCAGAAAGACATTAAAAACACATCTGTTTCTGACAGCATAAACCTTTCCCACACCCCTAAAGCTCTGTTTTAGACGCATATGGCGAACCAAGCGCGGAGATACCCCTACGGGGGTCGAGTCCTGCGCTATACAAGCAAATAAATAAATAAAATAAATAAGATACACTCTTTACAACTTATCTTTCACATGGAACTTAGGTTCGAGCACAGGTTCTGAATTACGTAATAATGGAAATCGAAATAATACTTAAATAACACACATGTAAAACAAAGCACATTACATCATCTCTCTTCTTATAAAAGAAATGAAAACATTAAAGAGAACAAGTTTTTTAAGACAAATAGTAATCTTTGAATCTCACAGGAATGGAACAGTTGCGAGAAGACTTGTGTGACTCACAAACTGAAGATGAAGCAGGAACTGACGGATAACTCACTGGTGACACTACTGACGGATGAATCACTGGTAACACTTGTGATGAAGTAGATGTTGCCAAATAAGAAGATGAAACAGGACTGTGAGCATCGTCAGAAGCAGAACCTAAAGGAAAGTGTGAGCAATCATGGTCACATGAAGTTGACTTTAGCATTAGCATTCTTTTTGCTTGTTCATCAGAAATTTAAACAACTGCTCTCTTACTCTACCACCCTTTCCCTTCCAGAAAAAGAGAACCTTAAGCAGTTTTGATGACTTGAATTGGTGGGGAAAATTTTGAAAGAACTTTTTTAACCTTGTTTGGATTTTTGAGTAAAACCCAACCACCAATTTGAAAATCCTTAGAGAGCAGAGTAAATGGCAAATTAAAATGTCTCTTTTGAGTATCTTGTTTTGTCGACACGTTCCTCTTGAGAGTAAGTTTATCTCTACAAGCCATGCAGGAGGTATCCTCTTTTCTCATCACTTTTATCCAATTAGGACAGACAACACCATTTGGATTTCTCTTTTTCAAAAGTCTGAACGGAGAAATTCCCGTTGTGGAATGAGGTGTGACTAAATAGGACCAAATCTTTTTCCTTAAAAAGGATTCAACATAAAGATTACATGCTATGGCTGTCTGAATACCCTCTTTGATGAATCTGTTAAATCTTTCAATAAGACCATTCGAAGAAGGGGAGTAGAGAGCTACTTTGAGATGTTTTATGTCATGCCTTTTAAAGTACTCCAGTAAGGCTGTTGAACAGAAATGTGACCCATTGTCTGTGACAATTTCTCTTGGAGATCCTTCGCTTTGAAACACTCGATCCAGAAATGTTATCACAGTAAAGGAGTTAGGTGAGTCACAAAAGTCAAAGTCCACCCATTTCGAATGGTAATCGATGAGAGCCCACGATGTAGCGCTCATTGCTTGACAGAATGTCAAATGGACCTGCAAAGTCAATTGCAATTTTGAACCATGCCTCCTCAGGCATAGGCACACAATGAAGGGGAAACTTGTTTAACTTCCAACGTTTATCTGAAAAAAGGCAAGTATCACATTTGTCAACACAAATAGCAACATCTTTATCTAAAGAAGGCCACCAGAAGTCCTCTTTGAGTTTCCCAGAAGTTCCACCAATGCTTAGATGACCCTCATGTGCGGAATCAACTAACTTCTTGCGAAAGGAAAATGGAGGAATAATTTGACCCCCCCGCATTAAAACATCATTCACAATGGACAAATCTTCTGCGACTTGAGCGAAAGATTTAAGAGAAGCAGGCAATGACCGTTCTCTTGGCCACCCACAAATAATCACATTTTTACAGCTTGAAGAACCTGATCATTCTCATACTCTTTAAACCAATCAGATTTAGACAAAAAAGGAAAAAGAGAAATGGAATCATCAATAGACGAGACCTCATCATTTTTAGCTTCATTCAAGTTTTCTTTTCAGGAAAGCCTGGACAGGCAGTCCGCCCTCACATTCAGCCCTCCTTTAATATAGCAAATGGTGAAATTAAACTGATGTAACCTTGAAAGAATACTTACCAACCTTGCTGATGCCTTACCTGTTCCATTACCATTTAACAAGTTCAGCAAAGGTTTATGATCACTCTGCAACACAAAATGTGAACCCCAAATATAACTCTTACATTTTTCTACTGCCCATGAGCATGCGAGTGCCTCTCTTTCTATTGTGCTGTAATTCTTTTCTGCTGATGAAAGAGATCTTGATGCGAAGCCTATGGTCTTTTCAGACGTACTAAACCACTGACACAGAACTGCACCCAGACCTGATTGACTCGCATCAACAGAGATGGTACATCTCACACCAGGTGTGAAAGAGGAAAGTGCATGAGAATTGAGAATGGATTCTTTGATTAAATTGAAAGAATTATTCTTTTCAGGAGACCAAATACATTTAACATTTTTCTTCAAGAGATCACGTAAGGGTTGAATGATCTGTGAATAACCCTGTACGAATCTGGAATAATATTTGGTCATTCCTAGAAAAGATTTTAACGGGTCTTTATTAACTGGAACCTGTACATTAGAGATTGCTTGGGTAAGAGAACATTTAGGTTTTATGCCTGCTTCAGAAATGGAGTGACTTAAATAATCTTCTTCCGACATAAAAAATTTGCACTTATCTTCCCCAAGAGTGACTCCTGCATCTCTAAAACGAGACAAAACCTCCTTAAGAGTTTTCACATGTGCAACCCTATCTTTTGAGAAACATAGGACATCGTCCTGATAATCCTGAACGTATTTTATGTTTTTCAGCAAAGAATCCATAAATTTCTGAAAAACGCTAGCTGCTGAGGCCAACCCAAACGTAATCTAAGATATTTATACGCCCCAAATGGCGTAATGAAAGTTGTCAAGTCTGTGGAATGGACAGAAAGGGGAATCTGGTGATGTGCACTGCGTAAATCAAGTAAGGTGAACATTTTTGATCCCTCAATTCCAGTTAAAAGGTCCTGAATTTGTGGTAGGGGATGGCAGTCTATGAGAATATTTTGGTTAAGAGAGCGCAGATCCGCACAGAGGCGAATGCTGGAGTCCTTTTTCCTAACGATGACGATGAGACTAACCCACTGCGAAGAATCAGTGGGTATAAGTATACCATCTGTAACCATCTTATCCAATAATTTCTTTAAATCCTCTCTTATACTAAGAGGGGTAGACCTCAATTTATGTACAACTGGAACTGCCCCTGGCTTAAGTTTAAGAATGTCACTAACACAAGTGTTAAAGTTATCATCTAATGATGACATTTCAATTTCATTAATCTGTACTGGGTTCTTAGATCCTGGAACAAGTTTCAAGCCCATCTTTGCTAGGTCTTGCCACCCCACTATATTCTTACCTTCCACAGCAACATAAAACTTTGTGTAAGTGGTCCTACCCAGACAAGAAATATGGGACATGAAAAAAACCAAGCATTTCTATATCTTTCCCTCCATATGCTTTTGGAATTATATCAATACCAGAAAGAAACGTACGAGATGACCATGCTTCATTATATAAGCTGTCAGAAATGATGGTGACAGGCGCACCTGAATCTGCCATCATCTCTACTGACCTGTTGCCATTACTACCATGCATGTAGGCTCTGCTGCACGTTGCTCTACTGAATTTCCACAAGAATCAATTGCCAACATTCCTCTACTTTCAGAAATATTCTTAGACAACACTATAGTATTAATGTTAAGATCTTTTAAGTTGGTTTCTAAAGGGGCAACGTCAAAAGATGAAACATTAAATTCATGGTCACACAAATCATGCATTGCGATTGATCTGACATGAACAGTACATTTAGCCCTACATACTGTTCCAAAATGGCCAATTTAATGACAATTTGTGCATTTTTCCCCCAATGCTGCTCAAACAGGACTATAACTCAAATGTGATTTTGAACCACACCTAAAACAATAAGTAGAGAATTTTCTCTTTGGAGTTTTGATAAATTTGTTCTTAAAAGACACACTATTGACAGACAAATCACTTTGAATGGAATTATTAGGACAACATTATTATTTGTGATACACTCTGAAGAAACAATACTTCTTTCTATACTTTTTGCCATGTCAATAACCTCTTGTAAAGTAGGATCCCTGCAACTTAAAATACGTTCCTGCATTTTTTTTGTGAAAGCATCCATAAACATATTGATCCCTAATAGACATGTATAAAGATGTTCCAAAATTGCATTCTGCAGACATGTTCCTGAGAACAGAAATACATTCTTCTACACTTTCTTCTGATTTTTGTTTCCGCTTCACAAAATTAAAACGTTCCAACATAATGTTTGGTTGTTCCAAACATTTTTTGTTTAGTTTCAAAACTGCCTCACAGTAGACAATCCAACTTTCTCCAGTCCCTGATGCAGGTAAAGACAAGGGTAAATTATTGTAAATTTCTCTTCCGGCGCGTCCTAGGTGACTGTAAAGCAGGGCCAACCTCCTTTTTGCTGAATATTCCTCTGCATCTATAGCAACAAGGTAGTTCTGAAAGCTGCAAAACCACGTTCCCCATGGTTCAGCTGGTTTACCATTCGTCGGTAAGAAATGGTTCAATTGTATAATTTGCTGATTGCTAGCCATGTGAAAACCAAAATTTATAACAGAAAATGTCTTTTAAAATGCGCCCCTTTTGTTTTTTTTTTGTTTTTTATAGTAAACCAATATAGTAAAATTCCATGTAAATATGTATCTTGCTGTCTTTAAAAACCACTTCTTTAGTTTGAAGAAATGCACCAATATTTATTTAAATTCCTTTGAATATATTGTTTGCAGTCTTTAAACGCCCTTATTTAGGTTGTAAAAGTAAGCCAATGTCTATTAAATGATAAGTGTTACCTGCAGTTTATTTTTTTTATATTCTTTAAATAATATAATTGAAAGTACATACCAATAAATCTTTTACATAAAAGTAGAGGGTAATATCCAGTTGAAAGCACTGTTCCTTGAATGCTTTCCGATGCACTGCTTCAGGAAGAAACTTCAGTTGAGTATAAGCAACCTTTGCGCTCAATATCGCAAAAAAACTAGAGCGCATAATGATTTCCTCGCATTAAAATGTGGAAAGGCATAAACTCACTCAATACGGCCTCCCACGCTTTGCGATGACGTCATCGCGTTCCCGGCATTCTTAGCTGATTGACGAGAAGCTGAGCAGAGACGGAGAGGTAACTTGTTAAAAAGCTTTTAAATCCGTAGCTTTTAAAGTACAACTTGCAGACGTCTAGCAAGGGAATGAAAATTAATCCTTTTTGAAGCGTTATAAACAGGGCAGCAAAACAAAAGCAAAGCTCCTTATACTTTACTTTTTGAAAAAATGGTGAAATGCTGAAAAATCTTGAGATCCCGTCGCCAAATGTAAAGTGTAGTATTTCAAAGTATATTGATGACAGAAGTAAGAAGCTTGACGAAATGGTAATCCAAACAAAAGGATTTTAATAATTAAATCTGATATCCAGCATTTCACGGGAGTGCCGCTGTTCTCCTGCAGACTCAACTGCTGAATGACTAAACGTCCGCACCTGAGCCAACAGGAGAAGAGCAAGCACGAGAGATGCATCTTCAAACATAAACATGTTTGAAGATACACTCTTTACAACTTATCTTTCACGTGGAACTTAGGTTCGAGCACAGGTTCTGAATTACTTAATAATGGAAATAGAAATAATACTTAAATAACACACATGTAAAACAAAGCACATTACAGTTATTGGACTCATTTTAATTTTAAGCTGTAGCTATCACTGGCTCACCTACTATTGCAATATCATGTTAATTATGTATGTAAAAATGACTTTATATACATCCCCTCTCTACCACATGTTTATGCACCAACAAAAGTCCCTCCCTCAATCACTATGGTTAGGAAACAGTGGTTCTCACGAGCAATGTAAAAATGCTCAAATATATGTAGGCACAACTGCAAAATTAAACTGAAATAGGATGCCAAAGGAGACATTTTATACAGAACTCAATAAGGAGACCGAATAATATTTTGCAAACAAATGATGTCTGTATTGAAAACATGCAGACTGTGCTTGGTGTCCCATGTGAAAAAGAACCAATATAACAAGAGTGACAAATGTTTACATTAGATAAGGTTTCTTAATACATATAAACAACCATTTTTTATCAAACAATGTCCTACAACAGGCCTCCCTGCAATTTGGAGAGGCCAGAAATGGTTCGTAATGGTATTAGTCAATGACACTTCGACCCTTCAACCAATAGGGGGTCTCATTAGGACCTTGAAGATGGGGGACACCTGATGACACAATGAGCAGTACTAGTGGCGTGCACACCAAATAAGTCATAAGGAAGGGTTGGAAAGGGTTTACTCATGTAGGACCCGGATGGGTGTCTAGTGAGGGGAATGCCTCAAACTAGCACTTAAATATAGAGCTTTAACGTGATATCATGTGACGCACTAGTGAAACAGATAGCGAGAAGACACGTGATAGCATGTCTGGAGGGGAAGACATGGTCCACCTGGATTAGGACGCCACAGTCTGGCGGAGAAACAAGTATGCTCCGTAAAATGGCGAAATGCGCTCATTGCCAGGTGTAAAAGGACCTTGGCAGCCCTCATTACCATTTTTGACATGGACCAGCTGGGTCCTAAGTGAGTATTAGTTTGCCATTGTGCCTACATATCATTGAGTAGTTTTACATTACACACGAGAATTACTGTTTCCTAAATATATTGTAAGCCCTGGTTCCCTGTGAATAGGGTCGCCCTTGTTCCTTTGATACAAAACCTCCCTCAATCACTGCAGCTGAAGAAGAGGAGACTCAGAATAATGCTCCATCCATAAAGGAAGATGATTTGCATTTTGGAGACAACCCCTTGCTCCTGAAGACTGGAATCACGAGAGACACACTATTTCAGAAGACAACAAAATCCCATATCATTGCCGATCACCAGTCTATCTTCTTGGAGTGGGCTTTCTTATGGAATGCAGGTCCCCAGGTGCAAGATTCAAGGCTAAGAATGTTTGTGTCTGCCATGAAGGATTAGTATATAAAAGTGCCCCAGATGACTCCCCAGTTCTCACTTCATTCTAGGTGCAGCATTCTCTGTCATGTATGTTGTGTGTCAGATTAAAGTCATGACTAGCCTGTGGATTCGAATATTACTGCAGGAACATTGTTGAACCTATCAGACTCCTTCCCTGTCAACAGTTCCGTACATGCCCAGGGCTGCACTTGCCACTAGCAGTGAAGAAAGGGAAATGAGAATAGAAATGGGAGCGAAGGCAGACAAGAAATGTTGATGGTTTGAAATTACTTAGCTCATATCGTCAAATGGATTGATGGATTGAGTGATGGATTTTCTATAGTAAAATTAACATGTGATTACCATTCTTTCCATTCTTACATCAACATAAAATACACATAGTTTTTTTTACTTTACATGGATTTGGCATAAATAGTAACATTGTTTAGGAAATTAGACATATGCATCATTTACTCTAGTAATTGGTGCACTATGGTAACCATTCAATCAACATCACAGTACCTTTATCTTGTTAGAGCCAAAAGAATCATTATGAGATCGTTCTTGTTTCGATATCCTTTAGCAGTTGTTAATGCTCGACAACTTGAATACTAATTAGAACACAGTTACACAGACAATCTGCACATAACTCTGTGGATGCACAAGAAAGTTGCTATGGCACAATTTTAAGAAAGGCCAGAATCCCTGTAAGTGGGTCTAGGGAGTAGTACAATGGCCAAAAACAAGTCTCACAAGCAAGTATCTAATTCTCCCTAGCTATCTCTAACCTGAGGCCTCAGAAGAAAATGATGGGAGAGATTAATCATTCAAAGAATGCAAGGAACGTCTTTGAGGTGATGCTGGACATGGAATTTTAAGAAGCACTGCAAACACAAAATGTCTGGGAAGATATTCTTGTTGTTTTGCTTGACTATTTGACTTGAGAGCTGGAACACAAATGAATAGCTAAGCCCAAGCAGAGGAACACAGATGAAAAGCCGATCTCAAGCAGGTGCATCCTCTCATGAACAGGGAGGAAAGCCAAGGACCTGGCCACACCCTAGGTGTGGCTTTTATAGGCTGTGGAATCCACAAATCCTACAGTAGATAGTCAGAACCTGGGGTCCTTAAATCCTGCTGTAGACCCTCGCAATAAAGCGATGATTCTTGAATCGTAGCCTGTGACTAAGGTGGGGCCTGAGACACAATGTTTCATGTGTCAGCAAGCAAAAATGTCTTGTGAGCCTGTGAAACTGGATGAGTGAATGATGTGCTGCACTAACAGCCTTCACTGCATATCTTTAAAAAAATGGATAAACAAAACATTGAGCATACCTTGCTGCCAGTCTCTTATGAGCTTTTTGTCTGCGGGTGCGTATGCTGCCCCATGACTTTCTAGTTAGTGGACACTTCTGAGCAAAATCTACTTCAGGTCCTTTATACTCAAAAGCAGGGGGTGATAAAAGCATTGCAAAACTAAAGTAGACACCCTACCATCTGTGCACCATTAAAAAACAAAGGGGGTTATTTGTAAGAGGCTTGTGCCGCTGGAGTGTCACTTTTTCTGACGCTCCGGCAGCTCGAACCTCTCAACCATATTTTCATGTGTTTCTTGTACGGCCTGTGTCATTTTTCCTATGTTAGCCTAACTGTGCACGTTGTGGGGCGCTTTTATTTTGCACATGTTACTAAATATCATGCTTGCTTTTGTGCCACATTGTGTTTTCACTCAGAACCAGCACACTTTTACGCTTTTTTATTATTTTCCTGTGATTTAGCCTGAACAGCCTAGGCAAGGTAAAACATAATTGTGCCTTGTTATTCTTTCTAGTCAAACACTAGCACCTACACATATTAAAAGAATGTAGTTGCTGTTTTCAATACACATATCTTGTCATATAATTGAGGACTAGGGTTCTGAAAAATCCCACACTCCCAGAGCGAAGATCCTGAGGCAAGAGTGCTACAGCAGCTGAGATTTAGAACATCTACCTATGTATGCTAAGCTACGGGGTCTGCCACTAAGATCTATAATTTATAACCACTTAGCTTTAGTCGTACGGGAGGGTTTAGGCAGATCTGTCAGAGAACACGACAGGGCTCTTTATTGTATATGGTTTATTAACCATACTGATGACATTATTGACATGTATTTGTTTTCTAATTGTGGGCAATTATTGCATCTTCGAGCACAATAGTTTAAATAAACATTGAAAAACTTCCTTTGTGTCTCTTTTTTCTCTTATTGTGGACAAGTACGAGTGAGAGAGTGAAAGGGTAAGTCCTGTTACCGTGATCTCTTAGAGGGTTGGTAGTGTTGTGCCCCGGGTTGCCAAAGCACTTGTCTCTCTGGAAAGGTTAGGAGGGCAAGTGAGGCACTATAACTAGTGGGACTCAGGCTCATAGAAACTAATTTGGTATGCTGACTCAGTCCCCTACATACTGATGTTCTATGGTCCCCTACATAGTTCTTTTCCTGAGCAGAATCTCTGCAACAATATCTATGAGGCCACGCAAAGCCATTTTGCATGGCTCTGCATGGCTTCATAGATAATGAGTAAGTCAAAGCTGCGCAAGACGCTGCATTTTCTTACTCTGTGCCAGGGAGGTGTTCCAGGGGCCTTGCAGTGGGTTTTAATAATGTGAACCTCCTAAAGCGACAAAATCGTATGCCTCTCTATAGAAAGTGCAATGAGGAGAAATATCTTTATTTCTTCTCATTTTTCCCTCTTTCCGTGTGTGATGCATCATGCAGCACAGATAGAAAGAGGAACACGCTTCTCACAATTGTTTTTGTGCAGGAAGGTGCACAAAAACAATCCTGCATGCAACACATTATCCCTTGCTCCATGGTGCAAGGGTGCCTGCAATGGCGCTAGCCAACAAATTGTGCCCCAGGATAGGGGGGGATAAATATCGTGCATTCTTGCCCTTTCACATAAGTGTAGGACACTGCAGCAAGAAGACTTGCGGCTCTTCTTTACACTAATTCTCCATAAATGTGGCCCTCAGATCTCACAAGATAAATGCATAAAAACATCTTCATAAAACCTACTCCAACTTCACTTCTCCAAAATCTTCAATTCCCTCCCTTTTTTTGTTTAATAATTTGTATTGAGTTTTAGAGAAAAGAACATTAACAATAATATCAATACAATTTTGTTATAAAATAACACGTATAGCGAAATAGAACATAGTCAAATAATTTAGAGAAAAAAACATGATACCAGTCAATAAACAAATATCATATTATGTTGTAAAACTATGAAGTATGAAAGAAGAAGGAAAGAAGAAGAGCAAAAGGAAGGGAAAAGAGAGAAAGAAAGAAAAAGAAAAAAGAAAGACAAAATAAATAAATAATATAGTAGCTAAGATGTAGGTGTATGCACGGAGAGATATGAAGTAAAAGGAAGCTACAATAGATCATATTTAATTCTCTGGGATAATGAGAGAGAAGAAACATTGCATTTCTGTGTTCATCACACATAAAATTTCACCATGTTAATGTTGATAATTTAGGGGTATTTTTTCAACAGGACAGGATCAATTTAAATGCAATAGCAATGAAAAGATCAAGTAACATAGGTTTAAGGGAAATATTGTCAAAATCTAGTGAAGCAGTACCAAGGAAAACTTTTTGCGTGAATAATGGAATACTACATTGAAATATTTCTACATATTTTGCCCAAGTTGATTCCCAAAATCTCAACACATAGGAACATTCATATAATTGCTGAATTAAAGTCCCTGTAAAAGAAGAGCAAGACCAGCATATGGATGAGGAGGTGGGAGAGAACTTGGATATACATTCAGGAATAATAGGGGCTCTGTTATAAATGATAAATAAGGATTGTGTAATATGAGGTGTTTTAGATGTTTTGAAAAACTTAAGCTGAAATGTATGCCAAGTAGGGCTTTGGAGTGGCATGGATAAATCAGATTCCCAAAGTAACTCATTAGGGGTTTTGGACCTTTCAGTGACAGCTGACAACATCTTATAAAGAAATGCAGCCTTGGGTAGAGAGTCATAAGAATTGTTCTTTATTGGTGTAGTGGGAATAAGTGAGGGAGAGGTTGGGGGAAAGTTATTAGTTGTTAAGTGAGACTTCAAAGAAGACGATATTAAAAGGTACTCATGGAGAAAAGAATTTGGAAAGTAATATTGTGATGGCAATTGGGAGAAGGGAATGACAGAATTATGTTGGACAATCTGATAAATAAACAGAATACCCTTTTCTGTTTGTAGTAAAACGATTTACGCCTAAATGTAATACATTTATTTTACCAAATACAGGAAGTCAAAAAATATTGATGAGGGTCAAAACCTATAGGAAATATATTGTGTAACAATTGTTGGGAGTATTTCACTGTAGGATTATTTGATATAAAAGTTCAGTTAGACACACAGAATATATTTTTCAAATGAAAAATCTTTCAATAAGGAGCGATCAAATATTATCCATCGTGGCATGTGGCATGTGGGTATCACCAAATTCATGAGTTAAGGCAAAAAAATTGCCGAATTAAAAATGCAGAATGATATAATTTTATATCAGGAAAACGAACACCACCCTTTTTCTTGGGACATTGGAGTTTCACTAGGGCAATACAGGGATGATTATTATTCTATAAATAGTTGATGCAGATTAAATTAATTTGAGAAAAATAAGTAACAGTAATCCTAAAAGGTAACAAAGGTAATGTATAATGGGCATGGGGAACAATTATCATCTTAATAGTATCCAGTCTGCTTTACCATGGTAAGTGGAGAGGGGACCAAGCGGGAAGAATTCTCTGGAGTGTGGTTATTAAGGCTGTAAAAGAACAACTAATTGTGTTTGAAACAGTACAGGAGAACCATATTCCAAGATATTTTATTTTGGTAGGACACCAAGTGAAATTAGTGTTAGCGAACATATATTGGTAACATAAAGAGTTTAAGGGTAATACTTCTGTTTTGGAAAAATTCTATTTATCTCCAGAGGTACTAGAGTATAATTGAATTTCGTGTAAAAAGGGAAGAAGGGAGGAGAGGGGGTTAGACATATAAACCAAAATATCATCAGTATAAGATAACATAGAGTTATGTACAGAAGCTGAAATAAGTAAATTAACACTGATGTGTTCAAGGAAAGGTTCCAAACACAAAGCAAATAACAAAGGTGAAAGAGGACATCCTTACCAGGTACCTCTATGCAACCCAAACTATTTGGAAAAATGGTTATTAACAAAACTACTGCCACATGGGGCAGAATATAATAATTTTGATTGATTGATTGATTGATTGCTTTATTTCGATATGCATATATCATAAAAGCAGTACAAAAAGATAAAAACAGCATGTCGAAATAAGTAAGACTGTACAAGTAATATGAAAATTAAAAACACGTTAGGTCAACATAAATTAGATAAAAAAAGAATTAAATTGATGTGGACAGTCTTCTAAGTCTAATCAACCAAGCCCATTTTAAAAACTTAGCAACAGCACAAACAATAGAAGGGGCTGTATTAGTTAAAAGAATCCGAAGGGCAACGGAGTGCTGACGAGTCCCCAATTCTCTACAGATGGGACCAAGCCAACGTGATCTGGGGCGGCCATAGTCCGGGCATTCGAAAAGGAAATGTGGCACCGTCTCTGGCTTGTCCTGGCAAAGAGCACAGAAGCGTGATGTGGGCTGGGCTTTATTCCACCTCGAACAGAGGTCGGCCAAGGGCAAGGTTCCTAGCCGAAATTTGATATACAAGGACCTATCCATAGCAACTGATATAATATCCATGTATGGCTCGTACAAGACAGAGTCTTTGAACAGCAGGAAAGCTGCGGTGGTTTTGCAGTGCTGCTGACTTCTAGAGCGCTTCACACAAACCCACTCCCAGAAAAGTTTTTTTAAAATCTTCTTTGGAGGAGCGGAGTGACTATGCCAGCAAGAGTCCAAACCTAGTTCCCCTAAGAGATGTTTTATGTCCTTCAGCCATTTGATGCTACTCCAACCATCAGCGTGCATCACTTCTGCCAAGCCATTGGCATAGGATTGTAACTCCGGGACCCTCCACAAGCGTGCCCAGAGCAGAAGGGGACGAAGCCGAGCCTGGTCCCTTATGGCTTTACAGCCAGTGTCCATGAGCACTGGGATGGTCGGGCTGCTCGATGGAATGGCAAGGAGATCCTTGATAAATTTGTTTTCGGCCTTGCTTAATGAGTCAACTTTGCCCAAGCCCCACAGTTCCGATCCATAGAGTGACGCTGGGACCGCACGTGCTTTGTAAATCTCAAGTATAGGAGCAACACAGTGTTTTGTAGAGTTATTGTACTCCTTAAGAAGGGCGCCCCCCACCCTTTTGTGGGCCAAAGTCATTTTATCAATGTGGGCAGTCCAGCTCATCGCATCATTCAGTCGGATTCCCAGATAATCAAATTCTGCCACTCTTTCTAGGGGTATGGAGTTCAGAATTGGAGGGCGGCCAAGTTTGCGAGGTGGATGCATGACTAGGTACTTCGTCTTGTCTATGTTGATGACAAGGCCCTTGGTGGTACAGAAGTCCTGGAAGCGGTTCAGCAGTGTCTGTAGACCTTGGGGGGTTTTAGAGATGAGGAGGGTGTCGTCGGCGAACAACAGAGTTGGAATTTTTACTCCTCCCAAAATGGGAGCGTCTGATGGTTCGCCCAGTAGGTGATCTACCACCCCGTTAATATAGAGGGAGAATAAGGTAGGGGCCAAGACACAGCCCTGTCTTACTCCCCTCTCGACCCTGATCTTATCGGTCTTTTCCCCATTCAACCCCCATCTAACCTGGGCATAGGTGTTGGTGTGCAGGTTAATAAGGAGGTTTAGTAAGTACGGGGGCATCCCTAAACCGTGAAGCACCCTCCAAAGTTCCTCCCTTGGTACCAGGTCAAAGGCAGTCTTAAGGTCAATAAAGGCCAAGTAAAGACTACCCTTGCCCAGTACCACCACCTTCCAGTGTAATAACAAAAGCCTGAAGACCTGTTCAATAGTTCCTGTACCCGAACGGAACCCAGCCTGCATGTCGGACAGAATGTGGTTGTCGTCCACCCATTGAGTGATTCTCCCCAAGATGGTTTTCCCAGCCAATTTCTGGCTTGAGTCTATTAGGCTTATAGGCCTATAGTTCCCGGGTAAGTCCCGACTGCCCTTTTTGAAAATGGGGACCACCTCCGCACCTCTCCAGGAGTCAGGCACAGGGCCTCCCCCCATGATTGCGTTGAGGAGTGCAGAAATTAGTACCCCCCATTCTTCCGGGTAAGCACGGAGGATATCCCCCGGTAGGCCATCCGGACCAGCTGCTTTCAAAGGGACCAAGGTTTTGATCTGCTTTGTTACATCCATGGGAGAAAACAGTTCCAGGTCACGAACTAGAGTAAAGGGAGGGAGTTTAAAGGAATCATTAAGTGGGCCTTCGACAGCAGAATAAAGATTTTGGAAATGGGAGAACCAAGTCTGGGCGTTGATGGTGCACGTCCTCCGGGAGTCGTCAGGACGATTCCTTTTGCCCACCATGTCCCAAAAACCTTTGGCATCTTTCCCACGACTGGCAGCCAGGAGGTCCTGCCAGAAATTAACCTCCCACTCCATCCTTGCATTTTTCTGGCAGAGTGCATAGTATCTCCTGGCCTCCCTAGTCCTAGACGGTGATTTGGACTTGACTGCCTCGATGAGAAATGACTTCGCCTCCCTACACTTCTGATTGTACCAGCCCTGGCCCGATCGTAAGCTTGGTTTTCTTCCACTCGGGTAAGCTGGAACTACAAAGAGGTCACCAATGGCCTGAATTATGGCACAGAACCTGGGTGCCACCTCCATCAGCCCTTCCTCTTGGCAATCAAGATTGGCTAGGGCTAAGACCAGAAGCTGCCTAATCGCAGAAGTTTTCTCCTCCGAAAGAGCTAGCTTCGCCCATTTTAACCTTCGACCACAGTTTGTAACCACTGACGGGTCCGGGGCAGGGTTACAAGGAGATCTACTCACGGTGCTATTGAAGCACCTGTGGGACAGGGTGAGGGACAGGAGATTGTGGTCACTCTCTACAGAAGGTACAATTGCCATGTCCTCCACCAGGCTCCACAGATGTATGTCAAGGAGAAAATAATCAATCCGTGACATATGCCCTGGCCTATTATAGGTGTGCGCCCCTACTTTGTCGGACCTAGTCCTGCCGTTGGCAGCTCTAAGACCAAACTCCATAGCTAGTGAGTTGATCTGGAGGGCCACTTCTGTCCACTTTTTGATAGGACTAAGCTCGAGGGGCGGAATCCCCCACCCATTATCAAGTTCCTCTTGGTCTGCTAGGATATCCAGGTCCAGGGGCTCAAAAGTGCAGTTCAGGTCACCTGCCAGCAAGGTACAGGACCTATGGGGAGATGAGCGGAGTTGGGCTTCCAGACAAGCTATTACTGGGGATTCTCTTCCCCCCTTAGTGCCACGGGCGTAGATGTTAAAAATGTTTAGAATAACTCTGCCCTGGGAATTTCTCAACAAAATATTTAGGAGATCAGGGCAGTTAGTGTCCCTCTCCTCCACCCTACAGTTGAGTTCAGTGGCTACCCAGATTAACAGACCACCGGAAGGGCGGCCCCTGCCAGTTGCACTTTCTACTGCCGGCAAAAAGTGGGTGGAATAGCCCGCCTTATGTAGGGGCACCCAACTCCAGGTTTCCTGGAACAGGCATATGGAGTATTGCTCCACACGCTCGTTCCAGTCCGGCAGCGCCAGCTTCCTCTCGAGTCCCGCCACATTCCAGCTGAAAACCCTAATCTGGGGGTCCGTTACAGCCGCAATGCTACAATCCTCGACAGGGGGTAATAAGACCACAGGACCCACACCAGGGGGACTAGCCAGAAGATTATAGGATGCCCCGGTCTCCCCCTTCTCCTCTACAAGCTCGGCCGTAGCCTGAATTTGCGCTGAGGAGGGAGAGCCATTGGATTTGAGGTAAGGTGATGACTCAGCAACAAAATTTGGAGCCACAGCGACCTCCCCGGGAACATAACTGAGTCAACAGCTCCAGGGTCCCCAGTTTGGTATCACTGGAGCTAGGCATAGCTGCTGGGGAAAAACTCCCGGGGTGGAAAGGCCGTGGGCGGTATTCTCCACAGAGAATTGGCCCCCAGGACTGCTGATATAGGTGGGTTGTCCAAGGTGGAAGGTGGGAGTGGTCATAATAGACCGTGGGTAGAAGAATGTCAAGTCGACAATGTCGATACCCGTTCCAACCGTGGGTTGGCCTTGAGAGCATATTAGATGGGCGACCCTAGCATCTTGGAAGTTTACCACCACACAATCCCCTTCAAGCGATTTTTTCCCGTTTCCAATCCATCCCACCCTGCGTACACCAAGAATAATACCGTCCACTCCCGCAGGCAAGGGCCTGTTGGCTTTCAGCCAGTGGATGACCTTATTCTTGAGTGCCTGATGGTTTTCCCGCTGGGTACTCCCAATAGGGGGGACCTTGGTAAGAATAACAACATACGGGTGACACTCAGGAGGGAGGTTAACTGGGGGGCACTTTCGTCTACTATTCTGAGGAGGACCTAAAGGGGAACGGTTTATAGGTGGGACGGGGATAGATGCAACCTTAGGAGTTGATGCTACACCGCCAGTTGTAGCAGATAAAACGGCCCCAGGTTGCGAAGTAGAGCCCGTCCCTCCCTTCTGATGTTGCCTTGGGCCCTGGGTAGACACCAGGGTTGTTACTACTGGGGGAGGGGTAGCATGCACTTGAGCAGCATGAGTGGAAGGATTCAGCTTTAACTGCCTAGGACCAGCCTTAGGAGCAGCCAAGATAGAATTCCCAGGGGCTGGTTGCTTGGGCGGCTGCGTCAGCTGATCTCCCAAGGGGGGTCTCACTGGAACCTCTATCCTACTGGTCTTGTCTGACCTATCTGTCCTCACTGAGCTTTGGCTGAAGCTTGAGCAGGGTTTTCAGGGCAAAAAAATTGTCCCTGGTAACCTGTTCAAAGCGGTCAAGCCTGTCCCCCAACCTCTTGACCTGGTCTATAAGTGGCAACACAAGAGACTTGACCAGCTTCTCGATCGACTCCAAGGAGGGACCCACGTTGGCCTGGTCAGGCGTTGGTGGGGCCAGCAAGGAAGGTAGTACTATATCAATAGCAGTTGGAGCGCAAATAGATGTCCCTATAGATACAGGTCCTGCGGCACCCAGGGGGGAAGAACCCCTCTGGGGCGGGTACCTGGAAAGGTTAGTACTCTTGGATGGACAGCCCTTTCGAGTGTAAATTGCCCTTTTCCCCTTCCTTTTGTTAGGCTCCTGGTTAGGTCGAGTTTTAGGCGGAGGTTGTGGGACAAGAGCAGGAACCTCGGGGCAGTGTTGGGACTGAATGCCAGGGGAGCCTGCTAAAGAAGACTCAGTGCATGGATCTATAAGCACGGCACAGGAGCTAGTACCGTGATTACCGGTCAGTGAGCTTTCTACCCCTTCTATACCACCCTCTAATGGTGCAATATAAGAATCCCCAGGTAGATCCCCAGGCAAGGATGCAGGGGAAATAGAATTTTGTGGGGACAACACTATTGCTGGAGATGGGCTTTTAGAAGGAGGAAAGTCAAAAGAAAGACGCCGTTCGGATATGGCAAGTTCATTGTCGATGACAGCCGCCACCCTAGTCAGGAATTTGTCCATAGAGCCGAACATAGTGCCCCCGGGGGCACTTTCCCCGCCACCCCTCAAGGCCTTACCGGAGCGAGTTGACATGCTGAGTTGCGGAACCACAGTGAAGCACCACAAGTTGAAACCGGTACGGTGGATGAAAATGAGGTGGCCCTGCCCTGCCCCGGACGGCCACAGACGGCCCGCCCTCTGCCCGGGCTCCGCCCGGCGCTGCCCGCGCGCGTCCCGCGACGCGGAGGGAGTGCCTGGACTTTATAGCGCCTCCGGGCGCGAAGACAGCGGGAAACCGGAAGTGCGCGCTGAGCCCGCTGGGAGCTGTAGTCTCCAGCCGCGCTGATGGAGTGATGGCGGCGAGACCTACAGCGTTCCCCACCCAGGGACTGGCGCTGCGTGCAGGCGTGCTGGCAGGTAAGGTCCTCCTAGCTTGTCCCCCGCTCCACCGAGGGAGTGCCTGGACTTTATAGCGCCTCCGGGCGCGAAGACAGCGGGAAACCGGAAGTGCGCGCTGAGCCCGCTGGGAGCTGTAGTCTCCAGCCGCGCTGATGGAGTGATGGCGGCGAGACCTACAGCGTTCCCCACCCAGGGACTGGCGCTGCGTGCAGGCGTGCTGGCAGGTAAGGTCCTCCTAGCTTGTCTAGAGGTACTAGAGTATAATTGAATTTCGTGTAAAAAGGGAAGAAGGGAGGAGAGGGGGTTAGACATATAAACCAAAATATCATCAGTATAAGATAACATAGAGTTATGTAAAGTAAATTAACACTGATGTGTTCAAGGAAAGGTTCCAAACACAAAGCAAATAACAAAGGTGAAAGAGGACATCCTTACCAGGTACCTCTATGCAACCCAAACTATTTGGAAAAATGGTTATTAACAAAACTACTGCCACATGGGGCAGAATATAATAATTTTACAAATCAGATGAAATTTGGACCGAAATCATACCATTAAAGAGTAGTAAACATGAATTGCCAATTAATACGATCGAAGGCCTTTTCGGCATTGAGAGACACTGCAGCCAGAGGAGATTGATATTTACTACCAAAAGCGATGACATTAGATAGCACTATCAGCAGCCAGTGTGCCCTTAACAAAACTAGACTGATCGGTGTTGACCAGTAATAGCACAATAGTCTCTATAATTATTTAATGAAATAAGACAATAGTTTTTACAAAGGGAGTGATCTTTATCGGGTTTGGGAAGAAGGACAATCAGGGCTTCCAGAAGGAATCAGTGGCCTTAGAATCTACGAGGAAAGAGTTGGAAAGTTAAAGAAGTTTAGGGGCAAAAATGGAGGAAAAACCGGAAACAAATTCAACAGAAAAGTCATCATGACCAGGGGCCTTAGATTTTTTTGAGGATCTGATGACATCTGTTATTTCTTGGAGAGGGGAGTTAGGTAGATCATTAAAAAAAGGTGTACATACGTTGATCTGAGGGGTTTTTGTCATTAGAGTACAACTGATAATACTCTTGAAAAGTGGTAGAAATATCTGTATCAGAGGACGCCATTTTGTTGGTAAGCTCATTTAGAATGGGACCAATGTTTTTACTTTCAGATTTGGTTTTTAAAAAATTGAACAGCATCTTGCACGCTTTATTTTGACCTCCATGATATTTATGGTTCAAATATTTATTTATTTATTGAGTGTAATGCAGTCAAAAATAACACACCCACCTACAACCACTGACCGGTGGGTAACATCAGATTCAAAGTCAAACTAAACTCTATTGGAGAGAAAGGAAGAGGACAAGAGACGAAGAAAACAAGACCAGGACGAGAATCAGAGAATAAGAGAAGAAAGGGGACTGATATCCACCCTCTGAATAACTTAAGACATGGTAGGGGACTAAGGTTGGTGGTCCTTTGGTGGAGGCAGTGGGTTCATTAGTGGCGCTGTGGGGAATTGTAGGACTCGTAGGTAGTGAGGGGAGGTGAGCTCAATGAACTCGGAAGATAAGTATGCCACTGTGGCACCCTAGGTCCTGTCGAATTTTGGCAATGTATGGTGGATCCCCGCTGTAATCCTTTCCATTCCAACAACCTTCCACAGTCTGTGTAACCAGTCTAATTTCGCTGGGACGTTGGGTATACCCCACCTTGCCAGGAGAACCAGTTTGGCAGCCCCCAGTGCTAGAGTTATTGCCCTGCCCCTGCAAGACCGGAGGGGATACGTGAGAGGATTGGGTAGACCCAGCAGGATATAACTAGGGAACCTGGGGAGCTCAATCTGACATATTTAGTCAATTACGGGCAAGATCGACTTCCAAAACGCCTGTATCTTTGGACAATGCCACAAAATATGAGACAGTGTACCCTGCTGGCCATACTGGCACAAGCAGAGGTCGCTGCAGCGGGGCTTCTATTTTGCAACCCGCGCCGCAGTGTAATACCAATGATGTGCACTTTTCAGGAGCATCTATTTCCCTGAGGTACTGCACGATGACGCCCGGGCTCTGTGTATAATATCATCCCATTCCTTGGGGGAGAACTCCCGACTCAGATCCGCCTCCCACCTATGCTGCACCGAGGATTTGGCCGGTGTTCGTGCCTTGTTGAGGAAGCCATAAATATGGGACAAGAGACGCTTATTGGAAGTGCGGGTGACGAACCAGAGTTCAAATTTCATGAGGAGCCGACCCACATGCGGACGGATCTGCGGCTAAGTGACCCAGTGGAGCAGCACCAAGTATTGCCAATACGCTCCCTTGGGTATCCCGTAAAGAGCCACCAATATGGGGTAGTCCATGATACCCCGCTCATCAAAGAGGTCGCCAATATGCTTACAGTTCGCTTCCTACCATTATAAATAGATGTTGCCCATGTCGGCTGGGGGGAAGTCTGGGTTTCCAATGAAGGGGGTCCGGGGTGACTTCGCTGTAGACAGCTAGCACCTCTCTTGGACTCTATCCCACGCTTGCATGGTGGCCCATAAGACCGGCATAACCGGCCAGCAGACGGTGTCGCCTAGGGAGCCATGGAATCTTCCAGATGTGGTTCCCCGCCATCCCCCTGTCCATGAAGCAGCAATGCTTTTCGGACTCCAGTTGGTACCATTCAACCATCCATCGCAGTTGCACCACCTCGTAGTATTGCCGGAGGTGGGGGACCCCAGTCCACCGTCATCCTGCCGCTGGTAGGTAAGATGCACCGTGATATTTAGATTTAATTTTAAGAAGAATATTGCAGACATCAATGGTGGCAAGTTTGCCAAGAGCAGACTAAACTTTAATTAACTCATGAAGTACCAAGGAGGATTTAGATGAAAAGTAAGTATGTTTCAGTGTTTTGAGTTGTTGTAGTAGAGTTGAATACTTGGCATGGTTGTTTTTTTTCTTTCTTGCTGTGTATGTTATAGTGAAGGCACGGAAAGAGCCTTAAAGGCATCCCTAGTATTAGGGATAGATGTATCCGAAGGTTGGGTATTTTTAAAAAATGTGTTCATAAAGTAGTAGCTTCAGATATAAAGATATTATTGGATAAGAGCAAATTATCAAATTTCCATTGGCCAGTTTTAGGATTGTTCAAGGAGAGGTCAAATGAAGAAAAAACAGGAGCATGGTCAAAAATAAAAATTAAGCCAATCTCAGAAGATTGGATGGAGGGAAGTAAGGGTTTACTGACCAAAATATAATCAATTCTAGAATGAGTAGGGTGGGCATCGGAGAAAAATGTGAATTCAAAATAGTCAGAATTAGAGGTTTTCCAAATGTCAAATAATGGAAGGGTGCCATGGCAGATTGAAATGCTCTGTGAGATCTGTCGGGATTAAATTTACGTTTAGATTGTCTGTCTGTAAATGGGTCTAACCACTGTTTGATATCACCTGCAACAATTATGTTAGGGTTATCAAAAGAGTGTAATAAAATCTTGATGTTATTCCAAAAATCAGGATCCAGTTTAACAGGACCGTAAATATTAAAAAAAATAATTTCCCTGTTATGAATGACAACCTTAGCCATTACCCAACGTCCATCACTATCCCATTGAGTTGATAAAATGTGTACATGCAACGATTTATGAAAAAGAATAGCAACACCACCTTTACGATTGGTCGCAGGGAATAAACAATTTGGCCCACCCACTGTTGTTTTAATTTAAGAGATTCTAAATCATTGCAGAGAGTTTCCTGCAAAAAAGATACATGTGAGTTCAATCTGGACAAATGAGAGAGTAACTTTAGTCTTTTAACAGGATGTCCCAGACAACGAATCTTCCACGAGACAATGTTACATATATGGGGAAGTGGGGTGAGGAATACATGGATACAGGTGGTACACTGCATAAACACTGCTGAAAACAGAAAGACACCATTTATTAACAAAATATGCAACACAATTTGAACAACAACAAGTAAAAAAGAAAAGAACATTCATCATACAGTATAGAAAAAAAGAACGAACAACTAATAGAATAGGAAGAAAAAGTGATACGAAGAAATGAGATAGTTTAAGGATAAAGATCAAGATCTAAGACGAAGAGTAGAAGAAATAAGCATGGGACGTAACAGCACCAAGAGCAAGAAGAGCAGCAGAGACAAATAACCTAAGATAAACATGAGTTAACAGCGATATAGAACATCATGGAGAAAGGAAGAGAGATGGTAAAAGTAACAGAACTTAGTTAAGATAAATTAGTAGCGCTGGGTAGAAGCATCCACAGAGTTTGGAAAGATACTTTGGAGAAAGGACTTTAGTTTAACAGGATCGTCAAAAGAACGAGTAGTGCCCGCATGAGTAATTTTCCATAGACAAGGATGTAAAATGCCATAACAAATATGCAAATGTCTCAGTGGGCGAAGAGCAAGAAATTCCTTCCTTCTGGCATTGGTGGCATTAGAGAGACCTTGAGAGAGATAAATGGTGTAGCCAAACCATATGATACGACATTGTACTTTTGCTGCCTTCAGCACATGGATGCAATCTGTGAATTCCATAAATAACATTATAATTCCTCTAGGTCTAGTATAATGAGGTTGAAGGCAACCAAGATGGTGTGCAAGTTGAATGTTCAGTGGAGGCTCAAATGGAAGGTCCAGGAGCTCAGGTAGGAACTTCTTCAAGAAGAGGAGAACGTCCGGGCCCTACACATTTTCTGGTAAGCCATATGGACAGAGGTCATTACGTCTATTACGCTTTTGAAGATCCTCAGTATGCAACATGAGTCATTGTATCTCGTGCTTCAGGATAGGAATCTTGGTGGTAGCATCATTCAAGTCACTTATACGTTGCTCCATATTGAACACCTTTGCTTTCATATTAATTCATCTGTCCTCGATTTGTTGGAGTTCCTCATTAGTAGTGGACATAAAAGATTTTAATCCCCTCACCTCATCGAGGATAGTGTGGGGAACAGGGTTGTGAAATAACAAATTGGGTGAGGACAGTCATTTTTCACCCTCTTAGGTTTTCTGCCAGAAGACAAAGGCTTGACGGAGGCTAAAATATCACTGGCCATAGTAGTGTGACGAAGAGGACGATGCACCGACTTTAGTGACGGTCTGAGCCTTCCCATATGCTGTATAAGAAATATGTAGTATGCAGACATGAATGAAAAATTTGTGTGACCAATATCCAGAGTGAAGGAAAAATTTAAAAACAGTAAAATATTCAAACCCAGCATGTGACATAAAAGGCAATGTAAATGTAGAAAATGCTGTGTGAAAACCGCATATGGGAAAAGAGGAAAAAAGAGTCCTTATATGGCAAGAAGAAGAAAAACAGTTAGATTAAATGCCATAATAAGCACAGCAAATATGTTGCAATGGGAGTAATTGCTGTGTAGGAACAGGAAAGAGAAGTGTTGCCTGGCGTTTAGTTAGTGAGACACAGGTATTTGCTCACCAGGAGGCCATGGAATGTGAGCGGCAGGCTTGTGTCATGGTGGGCGCTCGCATCTGAGGCTAGGAATCTAACCGTTGCGACTCCGGGTCAACATGGTTTCCAAACAGAGCGGCTCAAAATGTCACTCTGACCTTCAGGAACATCATAGGAGGATGCAGAGGCTCCCAACCACGACTAAAACAGCCTGCAAACAGGAAAAGGAGCTCCACACTTGAGCGGAGCTCAGCCGAGTGCCGTTATCTTCTCCGCTCTGGTGCAAAACCACTCCCCCCCTTCATTTCCCTCTCTAACTGAGCTGTTTATCTTCAAGGCTTAAGGTGACTGTGATACTGGATTGGCAGCATTCCTTGAGCATTACGGGCTATACCCAGGTCAGCAAGTCAGTCAATGCCTCCTCACATCTGTGATAAACATGCATGAGCAGTCTCCAGAAAGGACATACACTGGATATTAAGCTCCTGGCTCAGTGGTAGTCTCTGCTTGCTCTACACAGGGAATATGGGGCAGGGGGAAGGTCATCCAGTGGGTCTCAATCATCTCCTACGGAAGGCAGTAAGTGCTAAAATGCTGTAGTGTGGAAACCTGTAAATATATCAGATGCATCCAGCTAACCCCTCACTACCTTCCAGCCATGCAGATATCCTATTTGGGCATGGCAAGTCAGCATAATGCAGAGTTTCCTTTTTCAAAAAGTTAGCATGATGCAAAGTTACATTCACAAGAGGTCAGCATGATGCAAAGTTGCCTTCACAAGAGGTCGGCGTGATGCAAAGTTGCCTTCACAAGAGGTCAGCATGATGCAAAGTTGCATTCACAAGAGGTCAGCATTATGCAAAGTTGCATGCGCAAGAGGTCAGCATGATGCCAAGTTGCATTCACAAGTGGTCATCATGATGCAAAGTTGCCTTCGCAAGAGGTCCGCATGGTGCAAAGTTGCCTTCGCAAGAGGTCAGCATGACACAAAGTTGCATTCACAAGAGGTCAGCATGATGTAAAGTTGCCTTCGCAAGAGGTCAGCATGATGCAATGTTGCATTCACAAGAGGTCAGCATGATGCAAAGTTGCCCTAGCAAGAGGTCAGCATGATGCAAAGTTGTCTCCACAAGCAATAAGTGAAAAAGAGCTACAGTTAGATGCTCTGTGAGCCTTTTCTTGGTTCTTGCAAAGGCCTGAGACATACAAGTGTCTGAGTGAAGAAAAAGCTGAGAATATTACAAAGCCTTTATTTATTACATTAACAGTATTTGATAGATGGCAAACAAAAAATATGAAAGAGACCCTTTTTGAAAAATCTCTCTATATGTAGATCTATACTTTGGGTTATGTCACAGGCAAAAGTTAACATGGATATTATAAAATCATTAATCTGAACCTACATTTATAGCAATAAGTATTCCCCCCCAGTATCTAGTTTTCACATTAAAGTCTTCTTAATATTTCCAACAACAGATGTTCAACTTTCTCATATGATACAACACCAGTCAGATTCCTGCACAAGGCCAGTGAGGAAATCACTATTATTCTGTAAGTTGTGAAATTGTCCCTTGATCAAAATATTTTCTCTGCATACCTGAATCAAGGTTTCTCTCCTACACTTTTCACCCCTTAAGGAAATGAAGCCCTGTCTGCAAGTGGTCCTCTCAGCCCCCAGTCACCTATGCCAAGACACATGATGGTCTCCCATAACAGTGCCAGTGGATTTCAATTCCCACTCAAAGGGTGTGTACAAATGCACCCTGGATATCCTTGCAAATGTGGGCCACGACTTGCCCACTATGTCAGCAGTCTGTGGCTACATATCAATGACACAAGAGTAGAGGGCAGTCCCAGATCCGTCAAGATGCCTTTCTCCATGCCTTTGTTCCGTATTTGATCAAGCACAAAGACAATTATTTGTGGGTAAACATCACTTACAACGAAACTTTTACAACGCACTACCATTACAACGCGGTCATTACAACACAAACCATTACAACGCATTGCGCTGGGGGGCGCTCTAGGATAGGGAATAAGTTTAATTTACTATCCAACACCTTCCCTAGTGTCCACGGGGACTGGAGTTGGAATAGTAAATTAAACTATTCACTATCCAGCACCCAAAAGCGCTATGCGTTGTAATGGTATGCGATGTAAAAACCGCGTTGTAAAGGCAGGCGTTGTAATAGCCTGCGTTGTAACGTCATACATCCTTATTTGTGCAGTGTCATGTCATCATAAAACTGACGGGTCTCCTTCTTGAATCTACAACTTCCGTAATTATGTGCTCGCATTTTGATATTACAAAAAAATGAGTGGAATGTGTTTCTCTAATGTGAATTTAGACAACAGGTAATGGAAACAAGAGAGATCCTTTTTGCCTAGTGGCTCAAGGATCGATCCTAATGATGTATCCTCTGGATAGTCCCACCACACATTTTTCAGAGTTACTTTTTAAATTTCAGGGAATATCCTAAAAAAAATTCTTGAAATGTGAAAATATTTTTCTTTGAATAAAAGTAAAATTTAAAAAAATGCTTGGCTTCAAACAACTGACGAATTGTGCTGGAGAAAGAATAAAGATGGGGTGCAACCATTCTGCCAAATTTAAACTCTTTTGATTTTGACTTTTCAAAATATACAACACACATGCTAACCTTTAAATTGCTTAATCTAAAACGTGTCTCACACTATCTCAGTTGCTGCTTATACATTAATAAAGGATACTTTACAGATCCTGACACGCATGAACATATATTATATATATTATCCTATAACCTAAGGGGATCTATCTTATAACAGCTGTTAGATCAAAATGGCTTCAGCTCAAAACATACAGGATATACTTTTACAAAGCTAAGGTTTTTACATTCTAGTCATTCAGGCGCTCAGAGCAAAACTAGTAACACAAGATCAGAGTCAGTCATATCATTTCCAAAAAGCCTACAACTGGAGAATGTAAATATTTATACCACACAGTTTACTGGTTAGAGAAGGAGGCTTAAACTGCTGTACTTCAAACACAATCTCGCTTTGGAAGTTGTCTTTAAACTGCACTAAGGGATGTCAGGTTGCCTAGCAATCCATACGGATTGTCAATATTACTGGGAGTTTACATTAGATTAGGCAACGCTGGGGCTGCATCCAGTTAGTAGAGATGCACCGAAAACACATATTGCCTTGAGATTTGCATCCCTGTTAAACGCAGTGGAGGGCAGGGTGGAAGATATTACATACCCAAAGCTCAAATCAGAAAGAAAAACATTGGCAATACGCGTGACACGTGTACTGATCAGGTTTAGCACATGCTCAGTGAAGGATTTCAACCATATAGCATTTGCAACACATACACTGTCAGCAATTGCTGAAGACAGGGATTCCTGCTATGACCTTTGAAAATGACATTCAATGACATTATATCTTCAAGTGTAGCTGATTCTTGCCAAAAAGGACAAGCTGTTAGATGGGTAGATTTAGAAGAGGGTAGGACATTTCTGTTGTAGTTTGCAAAATAGAACATTCTAACACACGTTATAAATAAGTTGAGCTAAACAGGATGTATTTTAGAGAAGCTGTTCTAAAGAGGGCCCTGAAGGGCTTGAAAATGAAAAGTTATTGAGTCACAAACCAGCCTCAACTCCGTTGGATAGCTACATATTGTGCTGTTCATGTACAAACAGTCCCTAATGGTGTTGTTTTTTAAACTGTACCTTGTACCAAATAATGAGCAATTTCTCAATTTTGTGAAAGAAAATAAATAAAAGCTATTTGGCTGCGGCCCAATGTCATCTTGATGCCACCTTCTTCTTGGTGTGGGAACACAGGATCTACTATATCATCCTGATTTCTTCCACAGAGCTTCTGGAGATACCCACAGCATTTAGCCTTTGCTGTATCCTGGTACAAATTTCTTTTTTGTCACCTCAGAACAGACATGGAATTTTTTCCAAACAGCTTCCTGTATCCTGAAACACACTCCTCCACAAGGATTTACAGCGTTTGGTCGCTAGATGTGCACTTCCTCTTCCTGTCAGCTTCCTCTTGTGGCTCCTGGCTGAACTAGGTGGTTTCTTATCCTCCTGTGATGGGAAAGAACTTTTCTTTTTGCTGAAAGTAAATGTACTACCCGAAATGGGTGAGGTCATCATTCGCTTTTGGTGCTACATTGCCTTTCTACGATTCCTTAGGATTTGCAGTTTGTAGATCTGTATAGTTCTGTATTTAAAACTTTTGAATGCTTATGAATCACTGTTTGCTGAAAGTGAAGGGAAGGGACTTAAATCATATTTAGAGATTACTCAATCACGTTTCGGTATTTGTTGCTATTTAGGAATTGCTAAATATCATTTTTGTATATGAAACCCCAAATCTGTGCATTAGCACGTCTTGTATACAATGTAAAATTCCACTAGGGTAGACAATCAATGTGAAGACAGCACCACTACTTTCACACATATTGTCCTACTTTTGTTACATAAAAAGGATGTAAGGCGCAGATGTATAAAACCATTTTGCGTTCACAAACGATGTGAATAGCAAAAATAGGCTGTTGGCAACACAAATTGGCCTTTCCCAATGTATGCATGGGTTCTCATTCGCAAAATTTGTAATCGCAATAAAAGTGAATCCTTAGTTTGCGAATACCAATGTTACGGATCACAAATTACGAATTCTCAAATTGGTAATCGCAGACCAATGTATGAACCATTCGCAAATTGCGAATGATACAAAATTCACAATTTTGCATGTGCAAATTACCACCTATTCCAATCAGGTGGTAACCAGGTACAAACTATTTAAAAAGGGCCAGAAGGCCTCAAAATGTTTCACAAAAGCAGCGATGTACGTCACAGCGAGGAGGATGAGAATTCAAGCAGCAGCACAGAGAAGGAGGTGGATAAAAGACAGCATTTTCAGACTGTGCCTAAGCCTCACACAGAGGAAGAAATCCATGACAAATATAGATTAGACTCCGCTAAAATACTAGACCAGATAGCTGAACTACCTCCACTACTGCAGCATCAGACTCACAGAACCAATGCCATTCCCACACTTGTGCAGGTCCTATGTTCACTGCACCTACTAGCTTCAGGAAGGTCCCAGGGGGTGATGGCAGAAGCGGGAGGGGTCACCCAAATGCGCTTTTGTGCTTTTTCAATGCCTTCTTGGATGCATGGGTCCAGAGGATATACCATTACATTAGATTCCCACTATACCAGAGTAATTGCAGCAGACCAAATTAGATTTCTACCAGATAGCCCAATCCCCCCATGTTTTTGGGCACGTTGATGGTACACATGTAGCTATTTATCCCCCTCAGGTAATGAGTACGTGTTCAGGAACTGGAAATCCTTTCATTCAATGAACATCAATATCATATGTAATGCCTCACACATAATAACGGACAGTGACAAAATTCCCTGGCCGTACTCATGATTCATTCATATTCACACACAGTCGTATATACACATGTCTCGGTGGGGGTTAATTTGGTGAAGGGTACATTCTAGGTAAATGCATGTAACACAGTCTGGTTGACTCTCTGAATATGGTGAAACAGTACAGTGACTCATCTGTTGCGTTTTACCCTGTAGATGACAGGGCATATACTGTGTATTCCTTCTAACTCACCCTATACCTGAATCATGCAACTCAAAGTGAAAGGAAATACAATGCTGGGCATAAGTCGACACACAATGTGATAGAGAAAACCTTCGGCATTCTGAAGAGTAGTTTTCACTGCCTACACAGAAGTGGAGGTGTGTGCAGTATAGGCCAGAGATATGCTGCAATATTGTGGCCACTTCTGCCTAGTTACACAACCTTGCGACAACCAATGGCATACCATTGGACCTGACAGATTCTGAGAGAGTCTGATGAAGAGGATGAACCATGTCAACCTTACAGAGCAGTGGATGGTGCAAGGTCAGCAGATGGCAGATGGAGATGTGACAAAATAACACAGAACTTTTTATTAAGTGAGTAATAATAAGACAATGCACATCATGAATTATTTTCTACAGTGTTTTATTCACCTTAATGTCAGGTAAACTGTATGCGCATAGCATCTCTCATACTTGTCCCAGCTATAGCAGCTGTCTGTAACTGTTCTACAGCAACGGTGACGTGCACCAATGCCTCGGCTACATCAGAACTGTAGTGGGCTATTTCCACATGCATGGCCACAGTGCGCCTGGACAGGAAAGCTGTGGCATTGCTTAGATGGTTTATTGCCTTGGTGTAACAATCTAAATGGCCTAATAGGTGGGGACTTTGTGTGCGTTTTGGAGGTGCGTCACTGAAGCTTTCAGCAATTTCCCTATGGCCCTCCGCCACTGTGTTAGCCAGCTCCTTGATGCTGTCCTTATTGTCCACCATGCTGTTCTTCAGACACACCAGCTGGGTTTGCATTGACCGCATGTTTTTCAATTGCAGGTGCTGCACCTTCATCATGGTGTCCTCCACCCCAACAAAGACAGAGGAGCCCTCTGCTTCCTCAGCAGCATGCGATTGGTGTTGTGCTGCTGCAAGAGAGACTGGTCAATTTGGGTCTGTGCCTGCTCATCTCATCTGGCCTCGACTACAGCTCTTCCTAGGTGTCTTCTCCTTCATCCTCAAACTCCTGTAGTGGAGTCACAGTGTACTTGTGTGTTCTAGGTGCAGGTGTTGTTGGCACTGTGGTGACTGTCTCTTCTTCCTCTGCCTGTTCCTTTTCCTTGGTCTACTCTGGCTCATCTATTGGTGTGTCATCGCCTGTGGTACAGGGGTATCTGTGAATGTAACAGAACTGCTTCCATATTATGTGTGTACATCTTTGTGACATGTTTAACTTAAATGAAAATTGATTTGATCTACAAAAATAAGGTGTGTTTATTGGCCATTTGCATGTAGTTCTCAACTGCGCCAATGCAGCTACAAATTACTTTTTTTCTATTGTGTGTGACTGTTTATATCGCCCATTATGCATTGCTGGGTGGTAGCCAAGAAGTGGACTGTAGTGGGATTTTACAAAAATGTTTCAAAATGCATTTGGTGAGTTATGGTGGACGTGTATTTTAGCATGCATCCTACCTTGGCTGGTGGTGGGGGCGGCTGAGATGTCGATGTTTGTAACACCACTGATAGACTCAGGCTGTAGGGTCGACTCCACCAAGTCCTCAAAGGGCATAGACGCAGGCTGGGTAGATGGTCCTCCGCCAGACTTCTTGGCATCCGCAAGCCTGCTTGTCACCTTCTCCTTTGCCCTTGATCGCAAGTCATATCAGCGATTGCATAAATCTTCAATGGAGTGCTGGGTGTTCCCTACTGCATTGATTTTTACTTGTATGTCCAGCCACATTTTTCTTTTCTATGACTCTGGGACATGGAGAGATTTTTGCAAAAAAATTGTTCATGGGTCTTGACCATTTCCTCAATTAGGACCTCAAATTATTTTTCACAGAATTTTATTTTACTCTTACATCCTGCAGCCACCTCTGCCTTCTCCTGTGATGCCATGCTGGGTATTTGTGCCTGCCTCTGCACTCTAGATGTTCTCGTGAGGGGTCAATCAATCAATCAATCAATCAGGGAATTGTAAGCCCACTACTCACCCGTGAGCAGTAGCGGCCCATGGTGGGAGTGCTGCTGGGCCCTAACATGGGGCAGGGGAGGGGCAGGGTAGGGGGTAGTAAACTATGGATTATGGCCACTTAGAGGTAAGTAAACATATAGATAAATAAAACGAATTTCGTTGTGTGCGCTACATTGCCAAATGATTTCAAAAGGAAGGTTTTAAAAAAGGTAATCTTATTAATTATTGTACTATTGTGAGATCATAAGCATTGCATTTGAAATGTGAGTTATTGTTTTCATGGAAGGTATGTGAGCTATTGTTGAATCATATCTGGGCACTTCAGCAGGTTTCAGTTTTATTTTGCAGCCATGACTGCACCATAATTGTGTTTTACATATGTAAATAGACATATAGAATATATAATTTGTACCTGGGTAATAGGGTCTAGAGTTTTTGGTAGCATCACAAACCAAGATGCCTATAGCAAGTAGTTTTTTACATTTTACACACTACATATGTTTTATATTACATGCTTATTTTTGTGATTTTCTTGAAAATGCTATTCTCTTCAAAGTGTGGCAAAAAATACAACAGGTTGGAATTAGAATGTTTACGTTTTGTTTACCTCACACAAATAAAGTGCTTTATTATAAGTCTGGGGATCCACGGACTGTCAGACTCATGGTGGCGCAGTAGTGGTGGTCTTCCGACTGCCCCATTACGACCAAGTTGGTCGGGCTGCCCTGGGACCACTGCAACTGTGGCCTTGAGGCTGCAAAATACTAGGGCTGCTGCGCCCGCCGCCAAGCATAATATGAGTTTCTTCACCTCCACATTTTTCATGGTGAAAGTGAGGCAGTGAGAAAACAAAGGGGGCCCTACACACTGCCCTCTCTGACCTTACCCCACCTGCTCACCAGCCGCTGCTTGTAATCGAGTTTGATGAAAACTAGTTCTATTTAGGGGAGTGTCCTCTAAGTACTATTAAAAATATTTTCAATTCTATTAAACTTGACACCAATAGAAAGGTCGCACACTAGTTTTGCATTGCACAGGCAGACCCTCTCTTCCTATCTCCTTTCTCTTTTATAAGGTATTGCTACTTAAGAATATTGTTTAACCAAGAGTCATACTAAGTAATATTAAATTATTATGTTCAGGACCACTGTAAATTTGCACCAAGGGATGACTGAACCGGAAGGGTGGAATACATTATTTATGTGGAAAGAAAATGCAAATTATGCTGCACATTTAGTTTTAGTATTATCTAGTGACTTTGGCACTGCAACATGTCCCATGTTAGAATTCTTCCCACTTGGTAAGCAGAAAATGTTGAAGAGCAATTCATGAAATTTTACAATGCATGAAATGGCTTGCAATGATGCATAGAAATGTCCCTTCACCAACCATGTCCTTTGAAGTCAATGAATCCTCACTGTGGTACTCTGTTCAGTTTTTAGATCCATTTGTAAAGGGAAATTTGCTCAGGACTTTGCAAAGTACTGCTTCATTTTTATCTAGTTCAATAACTCTGCCATGTCGAATACATATGTTGCAGAACCTATCCCAAAGAATCAATCACAATCTGTAGGTGCACCAGTATTGAAATGGAAATCATTGTCAGTGGCCAGATTGAGCAAATGGTGTACTGGCTATTTTGGCATTGCCGTGCTCATGTGCAAATGTTGAGAGGGCCTTTTTACAGACAAAAGTGAATGGGCATGACCAAGGTCTAACGGAAGACATATTGTATAGTGCACTACAATAACTGTGATTTGTAGAAATGTATTTGGATCTCATATACACTGTATGTACACTGTCTATATATACACCATGCACTATCAGTGAGGAAAGCAATCAATAATGAAAGCAAAACATTCCATAAACACCAGAAAAACACTGGTTCCTTTGTTTTTAATGGCACAACAATGTGTAACCCAGTGGTGCCCTGTGCACATAAGAGCAGTGGGCCGGGTGGGGGGGATTTAGACAGATAATAATGAGGGAAAATGAATTATTTATTGAATTTTCCCTCTGGGTCATCTGTCACATTCCCCCCAACCAGGCCCCACTGCCCCACTGTTCTTACCTGTATTATCCGCCCCTGGTGTAACCACTGATAACACCTGTTTTTTAAGGTATTGAAATCACTGGAAAACACTGAAAAAATCTCACCAGAATGTACCAAAAATAAAAACTGAAAACAGGAAACCCTACTTATTGGATATCAAACTTTGGCTAGTCGCCTTACTACTGGTACTTGTATGGATCTGAAATATTTAGTTATATGAATGACATAAATGTCTGAACATGTCTTCAATCTTTCACACTGTACCCATTGGGATACGTATGAGAAACATATACTGCATGTACGGCCATGGTATGATGTGAACACACAATAGGAAGGCCTTTACATTGGAACAGATGTTCACTGTGTATAGTTTCCAATACACATGTATTATTGACTTTTGGTAGTATTGTCTAGGATATGTGTTACACTCCCAAACACACCTGTGACCTGATCAAAATTGGACTTGAGTAAGCATACTGTGCCTTTGTGTCTTGGAAATAGCAGCTTATCAAATTTTCTCTCACATAAATTGGGGGAAATGTTGTCACTTTCTGTCCATAGTATGGGTGAGTGACTTTTGAACTTATGACTGTCTGTTGGTCTTGGGGTTGGTGATGGTACACGTTTCAAAAGCATCCATACCATAGCTGGCCAAACATTACCACATCAGAATCTGAGCCAATCCTCTTGTGGGCCTGTAGACATTGTCAATTAATGCACATTGACATTTGTCCCAGTCTATTGCACAATCAAGTTTGTTCTACTTCTTTTGTTATTCTACATATTAGGAAAAGTTTTTTTAGCAGAATAATGAGACTCCTTGCACATGTCAATGCATCCAATATCAGAGTACACACACAATCCTTACAGAGCACAGACTACATGTAGGTGACACTCACTGGTAGCATGGAGATCCCTGAATGACTCCACCTCAGTCAAAACATGGTACATGGCTCTGTGAATTTAGAACATATGCACTGTGTACATATGAAGCGGAGTACATTGCATTCACAAATGTCTAGTATTGTCTGCACTATGGACATGTAGCATATAGCAAAGTTGATATGCCCTTATGATGGACATATGTATGCCATGTTGCAGTGTTTATGGATAATATCAGACAAATAATTTATCAAGAGCATAGGGTGCATACAAATTACCAAACCATTGTTCCTTGCTACATGGTGCAAGTGCCTCACTTTGATGGCTATGTGAACAGAATATTTTAACAGACCAGACTCAGCAAGGCATTGATTAGCTGGAGCCTTCTCAACTCAGTATGTGTCCTGAACAATTCTACACACATCAGATAGTAGCCATGCATTACTTTCTTCTTCACATAGCTTCATACATGTTACTAGTGCACTGTAAATATCCATTCGTCAATCATGCCCTGTACAGGCTCTTTCAGGAATAGTGACCATGTTTAAGAAAATATTGCCTGCAAAAAGTTTTTGGGGAGAAATACACACAGTGTCTAACCTGTGGCATGATAAAATGTGGGTGAGCTCCCCTACAACATAGATGGGGGGTGGGCCCCACAGTTTGGAGTCTGTAATGACCTACCAGGCCAGGTGACAACACTCCCTACACAGTACCGGGTGGGTCCTCCAGCACATCTGGGCCTCCCCTGCACTGCATGCTCTGCATGGGCTATTGTTATGGCAGTGTGAACAGGCCCCTGTGCCAGGTTTTTCTTATTTAACAGGTTAGTCTGTATCATGGTATACTACCACAAAAACATATCTTGCCCTACCTAGATTTTTTCTAAAGACACACAGCTACAAGCTTATGGAATATAGGTGGGTACCAATAGCCCCACCAATTTCCACATCAGCCCATCAGAGATTTACTTGGTGGACAGTGTACTATACATGGTGAGACCTGGCTCATGTGGTGATGTACCTCCTCCTCCCAGCGCTCCTTCCTATCGCGGGTAGTGTAACCCCAGCTCACCCTACTGCCCATGCCGTCATATTGGGAAGATAAGCACCTACCAAACAGAATCACCCTTATCTACACCTAAACTAAAACTAACCCTTACCCCTCCCCTGAATATAATACCCCCTAAATTGACATACACTCAACAATACAGTGGACAATACAATACAAAAGAGAAATATACTACACAAATACCAATTGTGAGATTTAACAGGGAAAGCACAGACACCAACAAGATCAAAATACATCATCAATCTGCAGAACACAAACCAAACACCTCCATCGGCCACCACAGGCAAAAACATTGCAAGTGAAAGTGAAAGACACTTCACACTTACTGGTTTGCAGCATGGCAGAGCTGTTGCGTAATTGCCTGGGTGGAGGTGTCACATTTTCTGATGATGTGTTGTTTTTTTGATGCATGGAAATAGGCAAAGCGTCATTTACTCACAACCCATGTCAATGAACAATGCATTGTCTTTGATGATTTGCCATTGATGAATGGCGTCCTACCGAATGCTCCGTGTGCTTTGATTGATGCAACTACCCTACTGTGTGTTGTACAGAGTGTTGAATTGTGCACTCCCAGGGCTCACTTTTCTTGCTAAAGTTGTCTTTGTTGACATGCTTGAAGACTTGGGATGTGTTGCATGTGTATGTTAACAGTGCACATATGTGTGATTCATTGCGTTGGAATGGAATTGGATTTGTAGAGCGCATGCCTACCCGTGGGCGTCCCAGCGTTATGAGTATAGAATTTTGACAGAGGAACAGAAGCTTTAAGGAAAGAGGAAAGTTTTCAGGAGCTTGAGGAACTTCAAAAGATTGGATTCTATCCGAATATTGAGGGGGAGGGAGTTCCAGAGTTTTGCGGTGTTGAAAGAGAATAGACGTCCACCTGTTCATGCCTTCTTTACTCTGGGGATATTTGCAAAGAAAAGGTGATCAGATCTTAGTGCTCTATTTGCTTTGTAGGGGGTGATCAGACCTCTCAGGATGGGGGGACCCTTGCCCTGAAGTGATTTGTGCATTATACACAGGGACTTAAATTTGATTCTTTCCCGTATTGGGAGCCAATGAATGGATCTAACAGCGGGTTTAGCTGAGAGTCTTTTTGAAGTTCCTGTCAACAGTCTCGCTGCAGAGTTCTGGACAAGTTGTAGTCTGTTTATGGTGGTCTCTGGGGCACCTAGGTAGAGGGCATTACTATAATCCAGCCTAGAGAGGATGAGGCCCTGCATGAGGAGTTTTCTGGAATATGGAGGTAAGAGAGGGAGGATTTTCCGTGCGGTACTAAGTAGGCCAAAGCACACGCCGGCGGTTTCTTTGCTTGGGTTCTAAAATAAAGGTCTTGGTCGAGCCAGACACCAAGGCTTTTAATTTCACTTTTTGGAATGGGAATTGATCCCACACATGTAGGCCACATGGAGTTAAGGATAGTTTTGCAGCCCAGCAGCATTAGCTCCGTTTTATCTCCGTTAAGTTTCAGGAGGCATTTATTCATCCAGCTAAAAATTTCTGATAGACAGGATCGTAGGTTCTCAGAGGAATGGTCTTACTGGTTAAGTGAGATGACCAATTGTGTGTCGTTTGCATATGTGATCAGCCTGAACCCGAAAGAGGTGATGATGTCTTCCAGTGGGGACATGTAAGCGTTAAGGAGAGTCGGGCTCAGGGACGAGCCCTGTGGAACGCCGCACTGGAGAGGGATTGTTTTGGAACGTATGCTGCCTTCAGAGACCTGGAAGGTTCTGTTGTCAATGAAGCCATGCGAGGGCTGAGCCTGAGACTCCTAAATTGCTGAGGCGTTGGATAAGGATGCGGTGATCAACCGTATCGAAGACAGCGCTTAGGTCCAGGAGGATCACTGCTGCTGTTCCTCCTGAATCCAAGATCTGCCTTGCCTCTTCAACCAAAGCTATCAGGGCTGTGTCTGTGCCCTGGCCCGGACGGAAGCCTGTCTGGAAGCTGCGAAGTAGTTCACCTGCTTCCAGGAAAGCGGACAGTTGTTGATTGGCAAATTTTTCAGCGATCTTACTAATCCTTGGTATCAGAGAGATGGGTCGGTATTTGGACATCTCTAAGGGGTCGAGCTGGGGCTTTTTTAATAGGGCTCTTACTATGGCTCTTTTCCAGCTTGGCGGGACAGTGCCTTGGGAGAAAGAGGAATTGATTAGGTCAGTAGCCAATGGAGTGATGGTTGAAGTCACTAATTTCAGGATGTTAAGTGGTGCAAGATCTACAGGGGAGCCACTTTTTACTGATCCGAGAATTGTGCGGAATCCCTCCCTAGGGATTGGAGAGAAGGAGACAAAGTGTGGCGAAACATTTGGGACACTGGGAGAACTGGGTTCTGGTAGCTGGTCTGAGATTGGGAGACTTTTTAAGATGTTTTGAATATTTGTTGAGAAAAAATTCCGGTTACATCTGAGCCCTGAGGTGTCAGTGGTGGGGGGGTGGGTATGGGACTTTAAGGAGTTCCTTAACAATATGGAAGTTCTCTCTAGATGAATTAGTGGAGGTTCGAATTTTCTCATCAAAAAAGGCAGTCTGGGTAGCTTTGAGGGAGGCTTTGTTGGACCTAATGGCTGTTCTATATTCAGTTTTCTTGTTATTGTCCCAATCTTTTCTCCATGCACGTTCTAACCTTTTGCATAGCTGTCTCTGAGTTCAGAAGTGAACCATGGAGATTTTTTTTCCTACAATTTTCATAGGTAGGACGTGGTCAAGTGAGTTTTCAATCCAAAATGAGAAATTTTTGTCCGCCACTAAAGGGTCCGGATCATGTGTAGGGGTTAAGAGCTCTAATAGGCTTTTCCAGCTATCCAGCGGAAGTTTGGACCTGGGTCTTTCTTGATTGCGTGTCGGCGGGGCTTGGGGAGTCTCAGTGAAAGTTTGCCAGGTGAACGGGATTAGAAAATGGTCAGACCTTGGGATGGGGAGTGGTTCCCTGGGTTCTAGAGCAGTAATATTGGAGAATATAGGGTCAAGGAGATGCCCTTTTATGTGTGTGGCGTGAGGGCTTTTGAGGAGAAGCTCGACTTTAGGTCGAGTGTTACCTCGCCTGCCACTTTATCTAAAGGGTCATCGAAGTGTAGATTTAAATCACCCAGCAGTGTGAAATTGGAGGAATTACTGGCTTGGGAAATGACTGTCTCTAGAAGTGAGCTGCAAAATTGCCCTAAGGCACCCGGAGGGCGGTACAAGAGGAGACCTGAGATTGTTTTTGTGGGGGAGATCTGGATAATAAAGTGAGCATTCTCACAGTCTAGGATGCAGCTGTCAACTAGCCGACAGGAGAGACTGTTTTTATGAATAACCGCTTGGTCTGTTGCGGTGCTGAATGAGGTATCCTGGAGGGAGGGCCTGGACTATGTCCGGGTCAGAGTTGGTGGATAACCAGGTTTCCGTTAAAAACAATATGTCTAATTTTTGGTCCTGCAGCAGTGAGTGGATTTCTAGGGCGTGTTTAGGCAGGGACCTGCAGTTCAGTAGAACCATATTTATGCGAGTTTCGGCAAAAGGAAGGGTCTTTTTTGTCAAGAGGGAATATTGGCATGAGGTGCAGGGACTGTGTGATCTTTCTGTTGTAAGTGAGTAAAGGCACGCAGCGTTTATGTCCGGTCTCCATTTAAGGAGTGAATCACGCGAGTAGGTGATAATGGAGGTGGGGGGAGGACAGGAATTCCTGTCCCTGGGCCCGGTCTGGCGTGGACGGGCACAGACAGGCTTGTCTCTGGTGCGCCTCCGGCACGCCATCGGCGCGCCCGCTTCGCGTACGCATTGTGTAGTTCATTTTGTAGTCTATGGCCAGTGTAGCCCGCAGCACTAGCCCGCCGACCTCCACTCCCCCAAAGATGGCGCCTGTGGAAATGCACCCGAGTAAGAAATCCCGCATCCCAAGTCAGCCCTAAATCGGCCACCTGGAAATGCGGAAACCCCCGGCTAGAGCGAGTGCAGCAGGTAAGAAAGAGAAGTGGGTTTTTAAAAGAATAACACAATAAAAGAAAAACGATCTCACACAATTCAAAATAGCGTTTCTCCGATTCCCGGCTTCCGCCTCAGGAATCTCTATCAATGAGTGCTGGTGTTTCTGGCGTTCATGGTGTCGACACTAGGACAGGCAATATATATCAGTGAAATAGACAGACATATTGTGAATTGTTGTCACGTTGACATTATTTATATGTATTACAGTCTGTATCATGCTTGGATGAACATAGGTAGCTGCCTAGTAGTTTTTTCATTTCACAGATCTTGCCGTCCTAAGCGAATAAAATCCACATTGTTATACATGTTTATGACCAAACATGGAAATCGCACTATCTGTCTGCATTCCTAACATTGTATGTGTTGCACACGCAACTCACTTCAGGGTATGACATACACTGGCTGCTTCAGCCAGTCTACTGTGTCTGTGGAATCCAATTCACAGATTGACTGTCTAGATAGGAAAGGTATGTTGCTATGCCAATACTTGACCTGTTAATATGTGTAAGACCTTATTTAACAGACTAAAATACCCAACAACCACCATATCATGTTGTGGTGCACACACACCTGCTGTCTGGGTTTGGTGTCTTGCCCGATATGTTTAGCACATGCACATTACACCTACTGTTACGTGTTTGATAAAAAAAAATAGCCTATATTTTGATCATCACAAGACCAGCTTGAGTAGGGTAAACAAGTGTGATAACTTCCAAGTAGGAACATGTTTGCCATTTCAAGGCATAACATTATTCGGCAAAAGAAAGGGCTTATGTGTACTAATAATATGAGTAGGTATTCAAACCAGGTTGTCATTGGTGCATTTATTGACAGAATACACCACTCTAACCTGAGATGCCTCAGTGCATGCTACCTTTGCAGGAGTGATATCACATGTACTCATATCCTTGACATCTATTTTAGCCGTTTAGGTTTGCTTTGTGTCCTGATCAAATTAGCACTTGTAGATCGAGCTGTAGGAGTCATAACATTGTTTGTTTCAGAGTAGGACACACCAACACGTTGCATCCATTCTAGCATGTAACAGTTGCATCCTTGCCTAGCGGGTCAAGTGTGCCAGCATTGGGTCTAGGTAGCCAATGCAGAACCCAGAAAAGGTAAGGACTTCACATTTATATGTGTTATATGAGAGTCACACTGATTTTGCTGTGTGCTTGCATACGTTGATGTAGCCTATGAAGACTAACTGAGTAGCACTGTGTGCCCATGCACATCATATAGGCCTCTTTTCACAGTCATAGGACAATAAGGTAAATATACTGGCCTCCGTGAATGTGAGGCAATAAAAGACATCACGACGTATAACACACATATGCTCACTATGCCACAGGAGTCAAGCTATCCTGGCTGATGATGGCTGATAGCCAGAAACCGGTCATAGGATGCTGGATTCCGGTCCAGGGAAGACATGGCTTGGCAGTTCGGGCTGAAGTGTTCCCATGAGGGACAGGGTCAAGACGGATTTGCATATGGCCATGTCAGAACTGGGGTGGCGTGGTGAGCAAAATAACGATGGATTAAACCCAGATCTTTAACTGGGGGTGAATGTTTTGCCAATGTGCAACATTCCGTCCATTATCTTGTGTGTTTTGCTGTTCGCTCGATTGGGAATGGTATGCCCAGACGTGGGTCCCGTGCTCACTACGCCACTGGAGTCAAGCTGTCCTGGCTGATGACGGCTGATAGCCAGAAACCGGTCATAGGATGCTTGATTCCGGTCCAGGGAAGACATGGCTTGGCAGTTCGGGCTGAACTGTTCCCATGAGGGACAGGGTCAAGACTGATTTGCATATGGCCATGTCTGAACTGGGATGGCGTGGTGAGCAAAATAACAATGGATTAAACCCAGCTCTGTGACTGGGGGTGAATGTTTTGCCAATGTACAACATTCCGTCCATCATCTTGTGTGTTTTGCTGTTTGCCCTATGTGGGATGGGTATGCCCAGACGTGGGTCCCGTGCTCACTACGCCACTGGAGTCAAGCTATCCTGGCTGATGATGGCTGATAGCTATAAAAAGGTCCTAGGATGCTTGATTCCGGTCCAGGGAAGACTTTGCTTGGCAGTTCGGGCTGGACACTAGTTCCCATGAGGCACAGGGTCAAGACTGATTTGCATACGGCCATATCTGAACTGGGGTGGCGTGGTGAGCAAAATAACGATGGATTAAACCCAGATCTGTGACTGGGGGTGAATGTTTTGCCAAGTTGCAAAATTCCGTTCATCATCTTGTGTGTTTTGCTGTTCGCCCTATGTGGGAAGGGTATGCCCAGATGTGGGTCCCGTGCTCACTATGCCACTGGAGTCAAGCTATACTGGCTGATGATGGCTGATAGCCAGAACCTGGTCCTAGGGTGCTTTATTACGGTCTAGGGAAGACATGGCTTGACAGTTCGGGCTGGACTGTTCCCATGAGGCACAGGGTCAAGACTGATTTGCATATGGCGATGTCTGAACTGGGGTGGCATGGTGGGCAAAATAATGATGGATTAAACCCAGATCTGTGACTGGGGGTGATGTTTTGCCAATGTGCAACATTCCGTCCATCATCTTGTGTGTTTCGCTGTATAACACACCCAGTCAGGCATTGCACACTGTTTACATTAACACTGGCTTCGGATTGTGGTAGTGTGTTTGAACTGGGCTGGTGAAGTGAGATAAAGAACGATTATGGATTTAAACTCAGATCCGTGACTGGGGGTGAGTAAAAAGTTTCAGCGCTCCGCCCATCATCTCCTTGTGTTTGTTTTGTAGGATGTCTGACAGTCAGTACACCATGACAGCACATTAGCTCACAACATGTGCACACTGTTTGACATTTCTAACTTTTTTGGTGTAAGTCTTCGCGATGAACATGCATTCGGTACATGCTGGTGATACACACACATATTTTGGTCCACATGATGCTGGCCTGGGGTGAGTGTAACACCTTGCTTCTTATGATCCAGAATTCTAACAGATTATATGTGAGTGTTTTGATGATTACGGTGGCTCTGAAATTAAATTGCATTCATAAAGGAAATATTCAATCATTTATTTAAATTTTTGAACTCTTTCAATACTATTATTCGAGTTATGTCCATCAGACTAATTCAACCCTCACTGAAAAAGTTGTGCACAATGGTGTTCCTTTGCTGGTTCCCCGCAATTGCGGTTACATTTTCCCCTCTGTCTTCATCTTCATGCTCATCCTCATCCACTGCTTCCTGCTCCTCATGGCACTGATCTAATGGGACATGTCTCCACACACAGATGTTGTGCAATATACAACACATTTTGCAAACCGTAAGGGGGAGTATAGTAATCATCCCCTAGACATGTCCAAGAAGCGGAAGCGAGACTTCAGTACCTCAAAAGTCAGCTCCACAATACCCCTGGTCTTGCCCAATGCATTGTTGTAGGTGTGCTCTGCCTCTTTCTTGGTATGTGCAAACGGGACCATGACCTATGGCTTCAAACCATATCCTGGGTCAACTGAAAAGAAAAAAGGAAGAAAAGGCATTCAATGGTCATGGTGATTGATCAAACCACATGCAAGTTCATGCCTGTAATGTGTACTGAAAGACTCTTCCACATTTCTACCAGTATTGGGCACTTTTGATTCCATTTAGATCAACACATATGGGGCCACATGTACAACAGAAATGATTTGCGAGTTCCTAATTGTGACCTTTTGCGACTCGCAATTAGGAAGTCAGAAAATGTGATGTACTGATGTGTCCCAGACATATTTAGCAATTCCCAATGGGGTCGCAATTGACCTGCCACATCAATATTCATTAGACAGGTCGCTGCAATTTGAGATCCAATTGGAATGGCCCGTAATCAAAGGAAAACAGGATGCATTTAAAAAAGAGAGATTAAAAGTTTCCTTTTCATTTTTTAAGAGTAGGCAGTGGTCTGTATGACCTCTGCCTGCTCTTACACATGTTGTTGTCCACATTCACAAAGGGGAAGGGGCCCCTTGGTAATCACTTTCCATTTGCAAATGGAGTACCACCTCCTTCACACAATCAGTAAAATCTGAATGTTTTATGATCTTATTCCAGTGAAAAAACATTTATATGTGCCTTTGTTACTCACTATTAGGACGAGACGCCCTCAAAACACCCCTTCCTAATACCGACTCACAAACCCTATTTTGTGAGTCAGTAATAGATTACCGACTCGTAAAATAGGGTTAGTACATGTGAAAAGGCTCTATGGCAGTTGCAATGAGTCTGATTTTATGCTTCTGACATGTGCATGGCCTGCTACCTTTGACAGTGCCACAATAGGAGAAGCACGTTTGGGCAGTAGCTTACTTAGTGTGATAGGTGTTTTGTAGGTCCATTGCCACTGTATGTGACAGTATGTTGTTTGCAAATTCGTTTTTTTGTCATCCACACTCACAGAGACATGTGTCCCTGTGGCACCACTGATGTTGTTGGTGCACAACCAGCTAATGACAGAAATCTTTGAATTGTTAACTTTCTTTAGGAAGTGAAATCTGGTGAGTACATGTGGTGTATTCTACACAGGCTCCCTAGATAATTGTCTGATTTATTGTCAGCCTTCAGGTGTAACTTTTCATCAGTCAATTTGTCATGGCACGCTAGGATTGACATGTATGCAATTTGGGGCATTTCTAGGTAGGACACACTAATGTTGTAATTGATCCTTGTGTACCACAGATCTGTCCACAATACATTGGTCTTCAAAGGTATGTGTTGTACAGTAAATTGATGAAGATGATGTGCCTATTTGCAATGGCTCTATCTTCATTGCTCCGTCAAAGGAATGTTGAGATTGGTATCCTGAGTACACTGTGGTGCCTTGTCCAGGTTTCTTTACAAACTACGTTGAGAATTGTTAAATCCCTTATTTAGCAAAGTTGTTAGAGTGTTTGTAACTTGGACATTTTTGATTTCATATGTTTTATGGTTTCCCTTTGGTCAATTTGCCACCAGAACAGGTATACCAACACAATTTTTCCATATGTCATGGTGGCTGTATACCTGAGTGAATGTTTGTATGTGTACTGTCAGTATGACTGAGAGATATCTTGTATTTGTACTGTTGATGTCACTTTGTGAACCTGTATAGACATTCACCGATGTCTGGGGCCTACACTGGCATTGTTTGGTAAACATTACCTTTCAAATATGTTATTCCTGTTAATTTAATACACATACATGTATACTGGCATGTGCACTTACTAATTTTTATGAGAAAATTCTCTCAGTAGCCTGATAATGAGGAGTCTTGACTGATAGTAAGAGTAGGTACAGCAATAAGGAGACATGTATCTCACACATCTCTATTGTGCTGCCATAGAAATTACATTGGCTTTTCTGTCATACAACATGTCTTAGTTTACATCTGTTACCCAGTGCACATGATGTGCTCCCATTCCTTCACCCAAATGGAAATATGACATTAGAGTCACTGATGTACAGTAGCTACTGCCATTGATACATTGGTAGTTGCATTTCAATGTGGAACATCATTGTCTACATGCTGCAGTCCACTGGCATAGCTATGTGGACTGGAGAGAAGGGCCCAATATTTGGAAATCATCAGCACTGCCTCACTGAAAAAGACAGTGTTGGACATATTTGAGGCCATAAGGCACAGTCCTGAGTTATCAAGCAGCATTGGCACACAATGTGCTGCGTAGCACCAAGACATGTACAATGGCAGCACGGGGATTGTGTGGCAGCATTTCATGTGCCATTTACTTTGCAAATGAGGAAATACCTTCCTGCATGGCATGAACACTTGGAGGATTGGTTGTTTACGTCTGTGTGCCACTCACTGCACCTCACATAGGTGACACAGGTGTGTTGAATGATTTGAGCAATTTTACCATGGGACATGTGACCTCGGGAGGCAAATTGTTAGGCAGATTTCACAGTTTCCCTGGTGTGTGATGTATGACATTCAACATGAACCCTGGCAGTTAGATGTGGATACAAATTCAACAGCCATGGAAGCCCTTCCTTCCACACAGAGTTGCAATAGGGCATTTTTCAGATCATTGGATTGGTCAGGTTCTTCCCACTATCGATACGCAAATACTATGGTTTAGCATGTCTTCACATGTGCTGACTTGTGGCTTTGCATTGTACATGTGCCCTGATGATTGGTAAAAGAACCATGATCCCCCCTTCTACATATGCACTGTCTTAGTTAGCACACTTAACCAGGTCTAATATGACATACATTATATACTGTTATATTACATTTATAAAGCGCACAGCTACTCGAAAGTACCTCAGCGCTAACAGAAGGAAAGGACCAGAAAGTGCACAAAACAGCGACTAGAAGAGCAACGTTTTCAGTTTTTTTTTTTTTAAAGCAGGGTGTCCTGGATATACCTGAGTGCCCAGGGCAACGTGTTCCAGGCCAGACTGGCTATCCGCACAAACGAAACACCACCCAGTCTTTGCCGGTTAAACCTGGGGGCCAAAAGCAGCCGCTGAGCGGATGAGCGCAGCTGTCTTCCTGGTGTGTAGAAAGCAAACCTCCCCTGCAAATAGATGGGACCAAGCCCATGAAGGGCCCTATGGGCGATGGTCAACATCTTAAATTTTACCCTTGAGTCTACTGGAAGCCAGTGCAAGGACCGCAAATGAAGGCGCACACTATGCCTGGACGTCAAACCAAAGAGCAATCTGGCCGCCGAGTTTTGGACAACATGCAGTTTCTTAATAAGGTAGCCCGGGTTGCTTACCAGTGGGGTGTTGGCGTAGTCCAACTGGGACAGAATAAGAGGCCGGACCACTGTTTCTCTGGCATTGCCTGGCAAGAAGGGAAGATACTTCCTCAAGATTTTTAAAGTGCCAAAGCATGTGCCCGCCAGCTTCCTTATTTGTGTAGAGAAATTCAGGTTGTCATCAAACCAGACGCCCAGATTTTTTGCGGCACTTTTATTTGCCTTGGGACAAGGAAAGTCAGGAGGCCAAAACCTTTCCTTAAAGTCCAAAGAGAACGACCCATAAAGAAGCACTTCCGATTTACCTTTTTTGCACTTCAATTGAGCATTAGCCAACCACTGGAAAACCGAAGCCAAACAATGTTGGGCCCCCACTACTGAGTCATCCTCCCTGCCCCACATGAACAAGAGCTGGGTGTCATCCGTGTAGGCCATCACCTTAGCCCCGAGAGACTCCGCCAGATAAACCAGCGGAGTCATGTAGATGTTGAAGGCTCCGAGGAACAGGGAGGGAGCCAAACTCGCTGTGTCTGGTCTTTCAAAAAGGACCTAATCCACAGCCAGGCAGAGCCGGAAACCCCTATCTCTGCCAGACGAGCAAGGAGCAGAGAGTGGGGTACAGTGCCGAATGCCACCGAGAGGTCAAACATAACCAATGCAGCCCTCCTGCCGGCATTCAAATACTCCCGAATAGCCTCTGACACCACAAGCAGAGCAGACTCTGTGCTATGAGAAGCACGGAAGCCAGACTGTGTCGGATGGAACAGGCCTGATGTCTCAACGTAGTTGGTATGTTGGGAGGTGACGACTTTTTCGCAATTCTTGGCCAGGCCAGGTAGAAGCAAAATCGTATGGTAGTTCTTAGGAAATGAAGGATTGAGAGACGGCTTTTTAAGGAGAGGCAGAATAAACGCCTGCTTCCATACCTTTGGAACATATGCCTCTCGGAGCGACTGGTTGACCATTAAGTTTACTTCAGCATTAATGGTATCAGCCACATCCAACAGAAGCCTAGCAGCACAAGGATCATCGGGGGATCCCGACTTAGGATCCATGGGAATCCTGAGGGAGCTAGACATGTCCACCACACTAAATGAAGAAAACAAAAGGGCAGAGTCAGCCTTCTGCCCGGCCCACAGCCCACATAACGGCTTCCCAGACGAAATAGAAAAAGTCTCTTGGATACTAGTGATTTTATCTTTAAGAATGTTTGCCAAAGTATTACACCAGGTCTCAGACGTTGGGGCCACGGTCACCAGGGCACTAGGTGCCAGGAATTTTTGTACAATAGCAAAGATTTCCTTTGCATTGTTATTTGCCCGATCAATACGAGCCGCATAGTGCTGGTCTTTGGCTAATCCGATGGAAGTGTAATGAAGTTTTTGTTTGGCTCGCAAAGCATCTTTATCCAAGGCTCCATAACCCCCGGAGCGCCAAGCTCTCTCCAACACTTTGCACGCATGTTTCAGGGTCTTAAGCTCAGAAGTGAACCACGGCTTGGAAGGCGACTCTCTCATCAGCCTGGGCTGTTATTAGGTCTGTCCTGTACGGTACACAGTCAAAATATCGAGTTTTAAATTTCGACCTACCAAAATATCGTGTTTGAAATTTCAAAGGTACAGAATATAGATGTCAAGAATATCGTAGGGCAGAATATCGACCCTAAGGTAAGTAATATCGAATTTATTTATATCGATGTAAGTAATATCGAAGTTAGTAATATCGATAGCATATATATCGATGTAACTAATTTCGATGTCACTAATATCGATATTTGTATTATTTTTATGTTTTTTATTATGTATGTGTTATATGTTTCTGTTAAATATTTAAATTAATTTATATTATATGTGTATTATTTTTATATATTAATGAAAATATTTTTAAGTAAATTATATGTTTTAGTACCGGAGTGGGTTGTGGGTTTATAGGGGAATAGGGTGGGAAGTAATTGATTGTAAATAATTAATGATTTTTTTATGTATGATTAATTTTTTATTTAATAATTAATTGCCAATTCATTATTTAAATTGATAAATTAATTATTTAATTGGTAAATTAATTATTTAATTGGTAATTAATGTTAATTTTTATTAAATGTTATGTTTTAGTACCGGAGCGGGTTGTGGGTTTATAGGGAAATAGGGTGGGAAGTAATTTAATTGTAATTAAATATTTTTTTATGTATAATTTATTTTGTAATTACTTAATAATTGGTAATTAATTTTTTTAATTGATAAATTATTTATTTAATTGGTAATTCATGTTAATTTAAATTAAATGTTATGTTTTAGTACCGGAGCGTGTTGTGGGATTATAGGGATATTGGGTGGGAAGTAATTTAATTGTAAATATTTAATTATTTATACATTTTTTGTTATGGATAATTAATGTATTTATTAATTATTAATTGGCAATTAATTATTTTAATACATAATTAATTTATTTAATTGGCAATTAATATTTGTAATTTGTAATTATATTTTAATCAGTAGAAAAATTCATCAATTAATTGGTAAATATTTTTTTAATATTTTTTAATTTTGTATATTGTTTCTTTATTGTTTTTTAATTGTGATTTAAATTTAAAAAATATATTATTTATATGATAAATAGTTTCTTTTTTTATATTTATTATTTGGTGAGTAATATTTAATAATTATTATTAATTGGTGTTTGTTGTTAATTTATTGTCAAATAATTCTTCAAATGTAATTGGTTTTATTAATTATTAATAGTTTTTTATTGATGTTGATGTATAAAAAAATTATTTATACATTATTGCAAATATAAACATTATTTATAAGTATGTTTAAATAAAATTCTACGCTATTAAACGCTTTCCCTGCTGTTGCACCTTTTGGAGTTGGAATAGTAATTTTTCCCCCTACGCTATCCAACGTTTTCCCTACTGTTGCACCCTCTGGAGTTGGAATAGTAATTTTTCAACCTACGCTATCCAACGCTTTCCCTACTGTTGCACCCTTTGGAGTTTGAATGGTAAATTTTCCCCTTCGCTATCCAACGCTTTCCCTACTGTTGCACTCTCTGGAGTGGGAATAGTAATTTTTCCCCCTACGCTATCCAACTCTTTCCCTACTGTTGCACTCTTTGGAGTTGGAATAGTAATTTTACCCCTACGCTATCCAATGATTTCCCTACTGTTGCACCCTCTGGAGTTGGAATAGTAATTTTAACCCGTATGCTATCCAATGATTTCCCTACTGTTGTACTCACTGGAGTGGGAATAGTAATTTTTACCCACCCGCTATCCAACGCTTTCCCTACTGTTGCACTCTCTGGTATGGGAATAGTAATTTTTTCCCCTACGCTATCCAACGTTTTCCCTACTGTTGCACCCTCTGGAGTTGGAATAGTATTTTTTCCCCCTACGCTATCCAACGTTTTCCCTACTGTTGCACCCTCTGGAGTTGGAATAGTAATGTTTCCACCTACGCTATCCAACGCTTTCCCTACTGTTGCACCCTTTGGAGTTTGAATAGTACATTTCCCCCCTACGCTATCCAATGCTTTCCCTACTGTTGCACTCTCTGGAGTGGGAATAGTAATTTTTCCCCCTACGCTATCCAACTCTTTCCCTACTGTTGCACTCTTTGGAGTTGGAATAGTATTTTTCCCCCTACGCTATCCAACGTTTTCCCTACTGTTGCACCCTCTGGAGTTGGAATAGTAATGTTTCCACCTACGCTATCCAACGCTTTCCCTACTGTTGCACCCTTTGGAGTTTGAATAGTACATTTCCCCCTACGCTATCCAATGCTTTCCCTACAGTTGCACTCTCTGGAGTGGGAATAGTAATTTTTCCCCCTACGCTATCCAACTCTTTCCCTACTGTTGCACTCTTTGGAATAGAAATAGTAATTTTACCCCTACGCTATCCAATGATTTCCCTACTGTTGCACCCTCTGGAGTTGGTATAGTAATTTTTACCCGCATGCTATCCAATGATTTCCCTACTGTTGCGCTCACTGGAGTGGGAATAGTAATTTTTACCCACCCGCTATCCAACGCTTTCCCTACTGTTGCACTCTCTGGTATGGGAATAGTAATTTTTTCCCCTACGCTATCCAACGTTTTCCCTACTGTTGCACCCTCTGGAGTTGGAATAGTAATTTTTCCACCTACGCTATCCAATGCTTTCCCTACTGTTGCACCCTTTGTAGTTAGAATAGTACATTTTCCCCCTACGCTATCCAACGCTTTCCTTACTGTTGCACCCTCTGGAGATGGAATAGTAATTTTTAACCGTACGCTATTCTACGCTTTCCCTACTGTTGCACTCACTGGAGTGGGAATAGTAATTTTTACCCACCCGCTATCCAACGCTTTCCCTACTGTTGCACTCTCTGGAGTGGGAACAGTAATTTTTCCCCCTACGCTATCCAACTCTTTCCCTACTGTTGCACTCTTTGGAGTTGGAATAGTAATGTTACCCCTACGCTATCCAATGGTTTCCCTACTGTTGCACTCTCTGGAGTGGGAATAGTAATTTGTCCCCCTACGCTATCCAACTCTTTCCCTACTGTTGCACTCTTTGGAGTTGGAATAGTAATTTTACCCCTACGCTATCCAATGATTACCCTACTGTTGCACCCTCTGGAGTTGGAATAGTAATTTTAACCCATATGCTATCCAATGATTTCCCTACTGTTGCACTCACTGGAGTGGGAACAGTAATTTTTACCCACCCGCTATCCAACGCTTTCCCTACTGTTGCACTCTCTGGTATGGGAATAGTAATTTTCCCCCTTACGCTATCCAACGTTTTCTCTACTGTTGCACCCTCTGGAGTTGGAATAGTAATGTTTCCACCTACTCTATCCAACGCTTTCCCTACTGTTGCACCCTTTGGAGTTTGAATAGTACATTTTCCCCCTACGCTATCCAACGCTTTACCTACTGTTGCACTCTCTGGTGTGGGAATAGTAATTTTTTCCCCTACGCTATCCAACTCTTTCCCTACTGTTGCACTCTTTGGAGTTGGAATAGTAATTTTACCCCCACGCTATCCAATGATTTCCCTACTGTTGCACCCTCTGGAGTTAGAATAGTAATTTTTAACCGTATGCTATCCAATGATTTCCCTACTGTTGCACTCACTGGAGTGGGAATAGTAATTTTTACCCACCCGCTATCCAACACTTTCCCTACTGTTGCACTCTCTGGTATGGGAATAGTAATTTTTCCCCCTACGCTATCCAACGTTTTCCCTACTGTTGCACCCTCTGGAGTTGGATTAGTAATGTTTCCACCTACGCTATCCAACGCTTTCCCTACTGTTGCACCCTTTGGAGTTAGAATAGTACATTTCCCCCCTATGCTATCCAACGCTTTCCTTACTGTTGCACCCTCTGGAGTTGGAATAGTAATTTTTACCCGTAGGCTATTCTACGCTTTCCCTACTGTTGCACTCACTGGAGTGGGAATAGTAAATTTTACCCACCCGCTATCCAACGCTTTCCCTACTGTTGCACTCTCTGGAGTGGGAATAGTAAATTTCCCCCTACGCTATCCAACTCTTTCCCTACTGTTGCACTCTTTGGAGTTGGAATAGTAATTTTACCCCTACGCTATCCAATGATTTCCCTACTGTTGCACCCTCTGGAGTTGGAATAGTAATTTTGACCCGTATGCTATCCAATGATTTCCCTCCTGTTGCACTCACTGCAGTGGGAATAGTAATTTTTACCCACCCGCTATCCAACGCTTTCCCTACTGTTGCACTCTCTGGTATGGGAATAGTAATTTGTTCCCCTACGCTATCCAACGCTTTCCCTACTGTTGCACCCTTTGGAGTTAGAATAGTAAATTTTCCCCCTACGCTATCCAACGCTTTCCTTACTGTTGCACCCTCTGGAGTTGGAATAGTAATTTTTAACCGTACGCTATTCTACGCTTTCCCTACTGTTGCACTCACTGAAGTGGGAATAGTAATTTTTACCCACCCGCTATTCAACGCTTTCCCTACTGTTGCACTCTCTGGAGTGGGAATAGTAATTTTTCCCCCTACGCTATCCAACTCTTTCCCTACTGTTGCACTCTTTGGAGTTGGAATAGTAATTTTACCCCTTTGCTATCCAATGATTTCCCTACTGTTGCACCCTCTGTAGTTGGAATAGTAATTTTTACCCGTATGCTATCCAATGATTTCCCTACTGTTGCACTCACTGGAGTGGGAATAGTAATTTTTACCCACCCGCTATCCAACGCTTTCCCTACTGTTGCACTCTCTGGTATGGGAATAGTAATTTTTCCCCCTACGCTATCCAACTCTTTCCCTACTGTTGCACCCTTTGGAGTTGGAATAGTAATTTTTACCCTTACGCTATCCAACCTTTTCCCTAATGTTGCACTCATTGGAGTGGGAATAGTAATTTTTCTCCCTACGCTATCCAACGCTTGCCCTACTGTTTCACTCTCTGGAGTTGGAATAGTAATTTTTCCCCCTACGCTATCCAACGTTTTCCCTACTGTTGCACCCTCTGGAGTTGGAATAGTAATTTTTACTCTTACGCTATCTAACGCTTTCCCTAATGTTGCAGCCTCTGGACTTTGAATCGTTTTTTTTACCCTTACGCTATCCAATAATATTTATATTTATTTATGTATTTAATATGTTACATAATGTTGTATTTAATTATTTTTTATAATATTGAAAGTATATTTAATTGTTTTTATGTATTAAATATAATTATTTATCATTTATTATTATTTATGTTATTATAGTGTTCATGTATTTTTAATTTATAGTATTTGTTAATATTTTTTAATTAATTAAAAAATATTTATATATTATTATTAATTAAGTATATATTAAATATTGTATGTTTAATTTTAATTAAATGTTTAATATTAAATATGTATTATTTAATCATTTTAAACATTATAACATATTTTTAAATAAGTTTAAATTATATATAAATATTATTAACTTATTTTAACTTTTTCTTTTTTTACAAAAAAAACCCGATATTTTTATTTAGGATATTTTTAACATCGATATTTTAGTTTCGATATTTTTGTACTTACCATGTTGTAGATAGGGTGTCGATATACTTGCCTTCGATATTCCAGCGTCGATATTTTGTCTGTCGATATTCTGACCCTCGATATTCTGTCATAGATTCGTCTTGTACTTCTGAGTGCCTGAAAATGCAGGTATCATGAGCATTCCCAGGGTACTTGGCCACAACATTGGTGAACAGACCCAGATGGTTCACAATTGCCTGTATGTTGATGGAGGATGTGTGCTTCCTATTGCGGTACAGGTGTGAAGTTGCAGCAGGAGACACCAGTTTCACGTGTGAAATCCATTGGCCCAAAGCATGGGGAAAGCCAGCTATGGCACAGAAGCCTTGCGTTGTGTCCAGTTGTTGTTGCTGCATGTTGAGGAACATGAGGTACTTGGGGTGTTAGTCTGATGATGGAATCCAGGTCGGAGGGCAGAAAAGCTGAGAAAAATAGCACACTACACTGAATCAGGTATTGCAGAATGGCTACAAACTTTAGAAATTAAAGTTGGGTGACTGTGTTCTGTAAAGGGCTTATATTTATTTTATATATTTCAGGCAGTTAAACATCATTGTATAGATCCAGAGTGAACCCATTGACCAGTTTTATGCCCCTTACTGGTGGCAATATGGTAAATACGAGCACATTCTGAGCATTTTACTGTGCAAATCGCTTGTCAAACACTATGTAATATTATTACACCCTCTATGTTTGTTTGTCTCCCTCCGTTTTCCTTGCAAGAGCTGTGTACTGCTGGGTGCCAGTTTAGTCTACTAGCCCTGATGAATTTACCAACACTATTTGGACAGAGAATCATGTTGGGCACCCATTACACTATGGTCTGGCCATGTATTTTGGCTTTTAATCATGTCTTGAGGGCCTATACTGCTGGGTGCCGCTCGAGACAGTTTCCTTGGGGAAAGCCTTTGCCAGCTACAGGAGTAGCTCCTTCATTTCCTACCTTTGCGGAGCCCTGGGCGGACAGACAGCAACACCGGAGGCTGGCCGCAGTGGAGGTGAGACGCACGGCGAGCGGGACTGCGAGGACCAGCATTCTTGCTGAACACCGCCAGCTGGTTCCTCTTCCCGCCCGCGCCGCGCCCCCTCCCAGTGCCACGCCCCCCGCCTGACTGCATTTCACCTCTCGCGGCCCCCGCTTCGCGGGTGCCGCTCGAGACAGTTTCCTTGGGGAAAGCCTTTGCCAGCTACAGGAGTAGCTCCTTCATTTCCTACCTTTGCGGAGCCCTGGGCGGACAGACAGCAACACCGGAGGCTGGCCGCAGTGGAGGTGAGACGCACGGCGAGCGGGACTGCGAGGACCAGCATTCTTGCTGAACACCGCCAGCTGGTTCCTCTTCCCGCCCGCGCCGCGCCCCCTCCCAGTGCCACGCCCCCCTGCTATACTTAGGAGAATCGCCTCACACGCGCAGCGGGACGCGCGCGGGGCGGTCACCGGGGCGAAGACCGGGCAAAGAGCGGGCCGTTGTAGGCCGTTGTAGGCCGTTGTAGGCCGTTGTAGGCCGTTGTAGGCCGTTGTAGGCCGTTGTAGGCCGTTGTAGGCCGTTGTAGGCCGTTGTAGGCCGTTAGTGGCCGGAAGAGACCGGACCGGGCCACCCCTCTAACGTCCCCGCTAATTTGCTCCTTATTCACCCCATCATGGCAACCAGAGCTCTAAGGAGTAAATCGGTACAACCTGGCACAAGCACTTTGGAAAAAAATTTCCCCAAGGCGAGCTCCCAAATCAGCAAGTGTCACTTATCTATGGACTCTCACCTAGAGATGGGTCCTGAAAGTGTGTTCCTGGACCTTGAGGAATCTGCCTCAAATGATGCAAGTACACCCATCACTACGGACGCTACCCATATGTCTCTGCTGGATAGTATCGACCAGACTATTGAGTCTGTACTTCGGCAGCTAAGAACTCCGGTTACGCAGAGGGATCGTGATTCCCCACGGCCAGCAGGGATTTCCGACCACTCTGCTGCTCTGGATAATATGGGTTTAAATACGCTGCAAGCGGGTCAAGTGGTCTTGACAACAGTCCCTGTTGATAGTGGGGTGACTCAGCCCTTAAAAAGGAAAAGGCCAGCTGAACCAAAGAGGGCAAAAAGGGCAAAATTTGTTGCTTCTGAAACAACCCTCGAAGACAGTACAGATATTTCGGTCTCCCCTGAGCTCATTTCATCTGAGACTGGGTCGGATCTTGGGGCCTCGCCAGCTCCTGTGTTATCACCAGTGGTGGCGGGCCCATTTATCTTTGGTGGGCTGTCTTCTAATAGTCCAGATGCAGTAATCAATTCCCTTACAGCCACTATTAAGAACTTGTTAGCTCCCATCTTAGCTAGACTAGAGGCTATAGAGAATCTCCTTCAGCCCCGGGGAAATATTCACATCAGGAGTAGCCCTGGTGTAGCTTCTAACATTCCTGTAGCCACCGGGGAACCATCTGGGAATATTCTACCACCTGCTACATTATCCCAGGCTCCCAGTAGGGCACTGCCTAGCGCAAATGGTGTGTCTATTTCCCAGACGCGCACTTCGCTACCTCCAGTGCCTGGGCCCCCTGTTCCGGCACCCAGGAGATCTAAGCCACCCCCTGTGCCGCGGCTTGTGCCGCAGACAAGGGCGACAGTGGGTCCTACAAACGCCCTGAGTGATGGTTGTGTCCCCCCCCCAGATAGACGCAGGGAGGTCAACCTGCCCCCAGAAGCTGTCCCATACACGGCAATCATGGTGGGAGTTCCTGAGCTAGCTGGTGGTGTTAGGGAGTCCCAGGACTCCCTACGTAATAAGGTCATAAGCTGGCTCAGCATCAACAGACCGTTGCCTCCAAGCTTGAAGGGTGAGGTTCTGATGGTAAGGAGGATCCCGTGGATTGGCCCTACCAAGAAGAACAGGTCAGGGGACTGTATCGTTTTAAGCTTCAGGAGCCCGCATGTTGCTAACTACATCTGCAACTGGCTTGTAAGGCCTGATAAGTCCGCAATAGAACTTGTACCCCTTGCTTACTTCTACCCTAGTGTTAGCAACACGGTGGGAGGGAGTGAGAAGGGATGGACCAGGGTGGGCTTTGCCGTAGATGGTTCTCGTTACAGACCAAGGCCCTCCTTGCCAATTGCTCAGGCAAACTTCACTCACCACAACAGGTTTTCCTGTCTGGACCAGGTTGATTGACCACAAACCCGGCCAATCTTGTCTGGCCATGGGAATGGGGTGGATGAGGTGCAAAGTCATGTGGGTTTGGCTGTGATCCCTACGCCGGAACTAATCCGGCTCCAGGCAGTTGATGAGCGAGGGGCTGACACGATTGATAATTCGTGCCAACTGAGTCCCCCACTCAACACCGGGCTAGCCCACAATCCCCAAATAGGGGCAGCAGAGCGGGCCGATGGCGTTGCCATCGCTGTCGGCGGAACCGGCGCCTCAGACGTCGGTCCACCGGAGGCCACCCTGCAACCTCATGCTGGAGCCAAGGGCAGCCTGCCACTTGACCCAGGACTGAGAATTCTATCCTGGAATGTGGCAGGACTAGCGAACAAGGAGGGCTCTCCTGAATGGGACTCCCTGGTGGGTGGTTGTGACATTGTTCTCCTTCAGGAGACTTGGGCGAGGGCCGCTCAGATCAGGAGAGGGTTCGAAGTATTTGAAATCCCTGCCAAATGGGCTGGGAGGGGGAGGCCATCTGGTGGTTTGGCAATCTGGATTGCGAGTCACACTGGCTGTCAGGCGGAGCGGGTACTCACGTGCTCGCAGGACATCCAGTGTGTGCGGCTCACTTGGCCTGGTAAAACTCCGTGGGCCATTGTCAATGTCTACTCGCGCCCGGTTGCCTCATCAAGTGAATCACCTACCTTAAATGATCTGGCTTCCTTCCTGGGTCAACTCCCGGGTGAACACAAGGTGGTACTTGGAGGAGACTTCAATTGCCACTTTGAACCCTTGGAAGGGTTACTTGATGGTGCCCTTACGGCCGAGGACGACCATTGGGGGGTTCCACCCTCTTCTTCCCCTCACCCTAAAGCCTGGTCCCCTCAAGCCTTACAGCTCATGTCCCTTACTTTGAATGGCGCGCTGAGGGCGTGTAATGGTCGCACTCCGTCCGATACCCCCTCGGTGTGTACATTCAATAGGAGGGGCCATGAGTCGAGGCTAGATTATATTATGGTGGATATTTCACTCTGGCCCAGAGTGCGGGACTTTAGGGTTATCAAGAGGACAGACAGCGACCACAACGCTCTCTGCTTAAATATTGTGTGCCCTTCGCCCTTGACGGACTCATCCCCAGCTGGCCAAGGGGCTGATATGGGGGATTTGCTCCTGACCACAAACAGGCGCCGAGTTAAGTGGGGGAAGCTTGTAAATTCGGAGGAGTCAATCAAGAAATTATACGAGCTGGCGCTCCCTAGCCTCATGGAGGTGGAGACCCTTCTGAACGAACCTAGAACTGCTGATTACTGTGAGAAACTGGGAAATATCCACCAGGTTCTAGTGAGGGACTTGGCCGAGGTATTTCATCCGGAGGTCCCAATTCGAAAGAAAAGGACACCTCTTCCCACCTGGTATACCCCAGACTGCAGGGCTGCAAAATCTGACCTTATTGCAGCCATAAAAGAGGGGTCAGATAAGGCCAAAGTGCGTGACTTAAGGAACCACCATAAATCAGTGCTGGTGGCTGCAAGGACCGAGTGGGATTGGAAGTATTGGCAGGACCTCTACGATGCCCTCAAATCCAGGGACCCCCGGCAATTCTGGGCCCTTGTAAACAATGGGTCAGGGAAACTTAGTAAAGCGATTGAGCCTAATATAGCCCCTGCGGTATGGGAGTCCCATTTTGGGGCTCTTTACCTAGATGCCAGTTCCTGCTCGGCCGTGGAGATGCAATTGCCCTTGGGTGCTGAGGAGTCCGGATTGGAATTATCCCTGGGGGAAGTGGAGCTTGCCCTAGAACGTCTAGCAGTGGGGAAGGCGCCAGGCCTGGATAGGTTACCCGGGGATCTATTTAGGCATCACCCGGATATCTGGGGCCCATACCTTCTCGTCTTATTCAATGCCATTCTTGGAGGTATGGCGATCCCTGGGTCGTGGCTGGGGGCAGAGATTGTGCCCATCCACAAGAAGGGCTCTACTCTGCTCCCTTCCAATTACAGGCCTATAAGCCTTATAGACGTGCCCCAAAAGATCTTCGCGCGCCTCATTCTGGACCATCTCCTAGACTGGGTCGAGGCCAATGACATCTTAAGCCCTTTACAGGCTGGCTTCAGAAAGAACACGTCGACCATGGATCAAATCTTTCGCCTCCTTCTTCTGTACTGGAAGACGGTTACGCTAGAGGGAGGTCGATTGTACATGGTCTTCGTGGATCTGAGGTCAGCCTTTGACCTCGTCCCGAGGGGGAAGTTATGGGAGGTTCTGCAGAAGCTAGGAGTTCCCCCCCACCTCCTTAGAACCATCATTAGACTCCATGAGAACAACTTTGCGGTGGTAAGGTGTGGGAGGGATGGCAAGCCCTCGGGTAAATTCCCGGTCCGCCGAGGTGTCAGACAGGGCTGTGTTTTGGCTCCGACGCTGTTCTGTCTGTACATCAACAGCGTCATTCAACATCTGGACGCTGTCGGGGACAATGATGCCCCGGTTTTGGCAGGAAGGAGGGTTCCGGCAATTATGTTTGCCGATGACACCCTCCTTCTTTCCAAATCCCCCATGGGGATTCAGAGGATCGTGGATGGTTTTGGTCACTTCTGTAGACAACATGGGTTGGAGGTGAACACGGAAAAAACTAAGTTCATGATCTTCAACCCTCCGACCAAGACCAGACCCAGCCCAAAACTCGAGGGAACCACTCTGGAAAGGGTTTCTACCTTTACATACTTGGGGGTCTCACTTCAAGAAAATCTGACTTGGGATTCCCAGGTGGCAAGATCTAGGCTGAAACTCTCCCAGCTTTCGGGCGCACTCCTGAGGGTATCTAACAAGTCCACCTTTAAGCCTGTTAGCCCGGCCTTAGAAATGTACAAGACTCAGGCGAAGGCGGCCGCCTTGTATGGCAGTGAGCTGTGGGGCCATAAAGCTGGGAAGGTCATGGCAGTGGTGGAAAATTGTTTCCTCAGACGTCTACTTGCTCTCCCGCAGGGCACACCACTCCTCCCCCTAAGACTTGACTTGGGCCTCCCGTCAATCGCAGAGGACTTGCGGGCGAAACCGGTGAAGTATTGGCATCGGTTATGGTCCACTGAGGAGCTGCATCACTATAGGCAGGACCTCACACATGTCTTGAGGCTGGATGTCAATGGCAAGATCCCGTGGCTGGCACTCATCAAATCGGAATGTGTCAGTTTGAATTTGCCAGACCTATGGGATGACCCAGCGCAGGGATGTAGAAGGATCTCGCGCAAAACCCTGGCACAGCTCTACAAGAACAAAACCCTTGCTGATATGGACAGTGCACATGATAGTGGCACCCTGACCGGATATTTTATTGCATCCAAAAATTCTTATGCTTTTGAACCTTTTATGGATTTTATCTACCCTCTTTTGGCGAGGAAGTTGTTCCTGCAATGGAGGTTCGGTACGCTCCCTACCAAAGTTTTTACCCACAAGTGGTCGCTTGGGGGCGACAAGCTTTGCCCATGCTGTAAAGTTAAGGAAGAAGATGACTTGCACATAATGTTCTGTTGCCATGTCTACTGGAGTCCGAGGAGGCGCTGGCTAGCCCCTCTATGTCGGAATCTGGGCTTCAGTAACTATTTACAAGCCTACAGGGTGCTGAAAACGAATACCCTGGGCCACATTGTGTTTGCGGTTTCTAAATTCCTAATGGCAGCATGGATAATAAGGAAGAAAATGTCTGGTTAATCCATTTTACCACGCTTCTTTAAATTCTGCAGGTTCAGCTGGTTTTTATTGTATATATTGTCTTTTATCTGTATGTATTTTTATTGCTTCTTTTATGGCCCATGAGGCCGAAATAAAGAATTTTTGGATTGGATTGGATTATACATTAACATTTCTTGAGGGCCCTTCAGACTACATTTTATAGTTTTGGGCAGAGAGTGAAGAGTGAACTCTTGGGTACCTCACACACATAAGAACATGACATTAGTGTTGAAGATGTGTCAATTTACACTTCACCACATGTACCTGTCATATGTAGATTCAGGCTGGGTAGGTTCCCGGTTTAAGTAGGAAAGTGCAGATGATAAACTGAGTCAGTTGGTAGCACAATGCAGAGAGGCTCCTGATAGTTGCTCCCATAAGGCACTTCATATTCCTTTACAAACAATTGTTTGCAAATCTTTTTCCCTTCGTTTGACACCAAAGGTGTTTTTACACAAGTGCACACACCCATAGGGCTAACGTCCCAAAGTGGAGGGGGTGAGGCCCTCGTGTCTGAAAGTTTCTGAAGGGCCTCACAACATTAGGGAATTGGGGTTATTTGTTTTTATATTCAGTATGAGTGGAGGGCTCCCCTTTCTTTGTTCATTCCCTTCTGCAGCTCCTCTTTCTTTTTTCTTACAATTATAAACCAACAAGTAAAAAGAAATTTAAGCACAACATTAAGCATAAAAAAGTATGCAAATAATCAAACTATATTTGCTGCTGTCTCTCTGGTAATGTTAATGCTAATATGATAAACAATGCAGTGTTTATATACTTTGTAATTGTATCTGTCTCAGCAAAGTAATGTGCATTGCATTTTGTTTGTGAGTTGTGCTCAATACAGTTACCTTGCAAGTCATGGATTAGAGAGATAACCTGACCTTGTCATTTTTATAGTTTTTTCTAGAAAGGATTTCATTGTATTTCATGCTCGAGGACTGGGTTACCAAACCCTTTTGGACTGGCAGGAACGACTTTTAATCAATGTAATTAGTGTTTTACAGTTCAGATATCTGCCCAGAAAATTGATCTCAACTATTTGAGACCTTTGACAAGAAGATAATTGGCCTTTCGTGCAGCATCTTCTTCAGTGGGGTCCCTTTCAGCAAGATAGAGAATGTGATTTCAGGAGTGTACCGTGACTTGAAACACCTCTCCTGTACTTACCAAGCAGGTGTGAGGGGAAGAAACCAGGAGGGCCTGAGTGATGCTACTGTCCCACATAATATCAAAGAGGACCACCTAATAACCTCACTCACGATTCAAAGACAAGGAACAGTCTTTGCCATGCTAGCTGTTCCCTTGCAAGCCAGACTTGAGATTCAGGACAGATCCAGGAGAGCCAATGCTGCCCTTTCCAGGTCTGTGAATAAGGACATGTGTCTCAGTAGCAATGCAGGCTGTGCTGGGTTGGAAATAAAACTAGCAGGACCAGTCGGAACGGTATATTTAAGTGTGATCCTAAAGAAAGTGGTTGGAAGATTGTTTCCCACTCATAACTCTGGACTTATACTCACATAAGAATTCCTGAAATTGGGGAAATTACGCACAGGGAGCCTGAAATAGGGATATTTTGCTACGGCTGCTCAAAGTTTGAACATCTGCATTCACTGCTGCTGCTTTAAACCGAAACACTTGCTCTACATAAGTGGCACACTTTCTTGGACTGTAGCATTTTTGTAAGACTTGAACTAAAAAAAACTTGTCGTGGGGGGGGGGGGTGTGGTAATTTTATTTTAATTGTAAAATTGAATACGCTGTAATCCCCTAGTAAACCAACACAAAGTTACACTGAATAATGAATCTAAATATAACAAAGCATTCACATTCAGGGGCATATTTACTAAAAAGTGGTGGAGTGCGGCGCTAGCCTCCCTGGCTTAATGCTGCACTCCCCCACTTCTGAAAGGCAGGGCTGAACCATATTTACAACAATATGGATGAGCCCGGCGTTTCCCCTGTGTCGGCAGTAGATTTAGCAGCCTAGCGCCAACGCAGGCACACTTGCACCATAGTGTGAGGGTGTCTGCGTGGATGGGAAGATTGTTTATGTGCAGGAAAGTCTCCCAATCTCTAAATGCAGTTTTGTAACTTCTATGTGTGCTGCTTCATGCAGCACAAATAGAAGTAGCGAAATGTCATTTTTTATTGATTGTTTATGGCAGGAAGGGTCATCTTCCTGCACATAAATATTCAATGGCCTTTTGCTATTTCTATGTGGGCTGCACAACGTAGCATAAATTGAAACTGCAAATACGAGTAGAAAGAAAACATTTCTACTCATTGTGCCTGTTTAAGACCAGGTTTTCCCTAGTCTTAATTTTGGCTTTGCCCCATACTTTCGCTGCCCTTGTAAATATGGCGCATGGTCGAAATCAATGCCTGTTGCGTTGAAACATCCACTGCAACACCCATTGACCACCCATTTCACCAAAAGTACATCATGAAAATGGACATCAAGTGACTTAACACTGCCTTGTGAATAAGGCGAAGCCCCTAACGCCACTATAACATCCTGAAAAATGACATTGTGGTGGCGATAGGGGTTTGTAAAAATGTTACTCAGTTAATAACATGTATGGATTTATTACATTGTTTTGGGAATATCATTTTGATGATTTCTTACCCTTGATGCTGCTGTTCCTGTTCCAAAGGCACCCTCTCATAGGGAACATGCCCGCTCACACCAAGCTGCTAAGACCAAGCCCATGATTTCTCAATGAATACTACTTTTATTTTATGCTGCCAACTTTCCGGAAGCTGAGACATTGCTGACAACCACACGGCCCCCCTCCCCATCACCAATTATCAATCCATTTTTACACAGGATCTTCTAAGTGTAAGAAATGCAGTGAGATTACTGACGTGTGGGATATAGATATTTGTATTTTGAGTGGAAGGTTTACTGGTTGGTAGTTGTCTTATGGAAAGAGAGAATGCAAAACTCATCTTTAGATACTCGTTGAACTGTGTGAAATGTCATGCTGATTCATAGAACTCACATTTTTTAACAGTTGCTTCTGTAAGTCAAAGATCTTCTTTATACATGAAGCATAATGTAACTGTGAAATTTCATGTTTTTGTAAGATCCATGTTCGGATTTATGATTTTGGTCGAAGTGTGAGAAGTTAGCAAACTTTCATTCCCGCTGTATACATTTATTGAGCCTTTTCAGCACTTTGGGGCATATTATCAAGAACAGCGGTTAAAATTATCGCCGGTTTAGCGGCAGAACCGCTAAAACGGTGATAATGGGCTTGATAATATGCCCTTGAGAATTCCCATAAAAGCCCATGTTCGGGTGTGAACATGGGCTTCTATTGGAATTCCCAAGGGCATATTATCAAGCCCATTATCGCCGCTTTAGCAGCAGTTCTCTGCCGCTAAACCGGCGATAACTTTTTAACGCCGTTCTTGATAATATGCCCCCATATTATTTGCATGCAGTGTGTGTGTGTGAGGGTTGCCTTGTTGGTCTTATTCATGAATTCCAAAGGTATAAAATGGTAGTAGTATATCGCCCATTCAGTAAATCACCAGCATGACCTGTATTTCAAATGTAGAATTAGGCTGTTCTTGTTGTTTATAGGCTTTGTATCAGTACCAGTTGTCGAACTGGTTTACAAGAGGAGAGACTATCACTCCTAGGCAGAGGGATTTTTGCTATTGTATGACAATCTTTACATTCTGCAGAATACTCCTTAGGTGATAGGTTTAAGTCATGGTACCACCGTCATGTGAAGTTTCCGGTTCGGGAACAGATGAATTGTCACCCGTGTATTCTCTTGATCATTGTCTTCCATCAATTTCATTACTTTGTATTAGTTTCACATGCACTCTACCTGAAATTTAAAGTACCACTTGAGGATAAAGGAAGTCTTACCCTGGATGGAGCTGGATATATCTATTTATCTCTAGATGCAAGGTATTGGGAACAGTGCAGTTTTCATGCTAGGTACAACCATTTACACATTTGTATGTCTGGATACAGGGCATTGAAGTGGGAGCGGTGGCCTTACAGTAGTTTCCTAAGGCTATGGGATACTGTTAGCATGCAGGTCTGCGTGTGGGAGTGTTTTTTCCCATCATAGACTAAATTCAGTTGTATGTCACTTTACAAACACCTAGTTTATTAACTGACGCATAATCTTGTTTACATTTACTCCTGAAATATTGTAAATGAAAGTTTTTTTTAACCTATAGCTGTATTAATATATCAGGAATCAATACTGATATATACAGGGAGGTGTTTGCTGAAGCGGGAGGTGTTCCCAGCGGTCAGAGAACTGACCATTACCTTGTGCCTTGTGCTCCTGGGTCCGAGCGTTCCTCCAGCCCCGCCATTCCCGCCATTACCGCCGCTGCCAGGACATCGCAGCGCGGCCATCGGGAGAGGGAACTACATCCCCCAAGATCCCTAGCGGCTGGACGCCGCAAGCAGCCAATCAGTGTGCGCCCGGAGGCGCTGATAAGGAAGGACTGCCCCCCGCTACGCGGGAGCGCGCGGGCAGCGCCGGGCTAAGCCCGGGCAAAGGGCGGGCCCTCTGTGGCCCTCAGAGGCACGAGGAGGACGGGACGGGCCACCCCCTCTGGCTCCTGCTCTGGATAAGGTACAGTTAAGCTCCTCTATTTCCATCCCTATTGCCTTGAACTGCCGATAGCTATCATCAGGATAACTGTACACAGTCACTCAACATCAATGTCCATCTGGGAAGAGCTGAATGCCCTCTGTGGCACACACTACATCCCGGATGCTCTATCCCCCCCCATAGTGTCTCGAGACACTGCTCAAACTACCTGCTCCCCCCAGGCTTCCCCCGCTACCACCCTCCCTCCACTTTCCAATTGCAGTCTCACAGTACCCAGACCCAGTATAGCCTCATCACCTGTGGACAAGGCTGAGTCTCGATCCCCCCTACAATCGTCTCTTCTGGCTCAAATCGAGCGACTGCTTGTTAATGCTCTCTCTCCACTGGTTGCTAAAATACATGATTTGGGAGATAGACTGTGCAGGATTGAACAAACGGTATCTCAGTCATACCCACCGACTAGAATCACTGTTACTCCCATACGCTCTCCCCCCACTAATACCCACAAAAGGCCTACAGACAATGCTCCCAGGATTTTACAAACATGTGACTCCCCTGTTACACTACCGACTCAAAGTGATCACAATATCACCCGTATTCACGAGCATGTCCCACAAAGAGCACCTGTGATCGCACTTGATAGAAGACACTGCATCGATTTACCCCCCGTAGCTGCCCCATATGTCACCATTCTCTCTGGGGTCCCTGCTCTCCGACCAGGAAAACGTGAACTGCATCGGGACCTTTTGAACAAAGCCATATATTGGCTCCAAAACAATAGACCATTACCTTCCCTGCTAGACGGTGGGATACAGAGCGTCAGAAGGGTGGGGTGGCTTGGTCATCTGCCCAAAAATGTTCCGGGGGACTTGATTCTGGTTAGGTTTAAGGACAGGAATACTGCCCCCTACTTGCGTTCTATCCAGCCAAAACTCGGTGATGGCTCCATTCGTATCTGGGACCTCCATGACTTTTACCCTGGTCCTCGAGCACCGAATCACAATAACAGTGGGTGAAAAGGGGGGATTTTGTGTATTGGGGTTTTTATTTCTTTTACTGCTTACATGCCAAACTATTTTTAGTTGGGTCTTATCTCCTTTTTTCTTTTACCAGGCAATGTTATGTTGAGTTATTTTTTAGCTGTATGTATTTTATTGTGTTGCTTTTATGGCCAAACGCCGAATAAAGCTTAGTTGATGATGATATATACAGCTATAAATAGATTTATATTTCAACTGTGATAATGAGTTGTATGACAGAACCACGCATGCCATTGCAACACATGCCTTTACAAAGCCACCATCACAATACATGCACTTTTTAAAAATGTATTTATTGACTTTTGCAAAAAAGGGACAATACAACTTAAGCAAAATAAAATGAAAACACAAACAGTCACAGTGTATATACATAGAGATCAAGTAGAGTGTCCAATATCAGAGATTAAGTCCATAGGGCTATTCACTCAAGGGTGCAACACACAAAACATACCGTATATTATTCAACAATGCCTTGGCATCCAACTTATTCAGCTGTCAGATGATCTAATGGGAATAGCACAACAACAATACCCCTGAAGCAGTTTGTGAGTGTATTTTACGGAGGTGGATGATGGGGGAGAAGCCCAAGAGGAATGACTGCAGCTCCAGATCATCCCTCATGGCGCACCCCCTGACGCAAGAAGCAGGAAGGGATTTTTATTGTTTTTTCACTCTTTTCCTGCTAGGTAACTCCAATACAGGCCCCATAAGCTCTTAGGTTGGCTTTGAGGAAGCAGGTCACTCTACATTTCAGATTGCATGTTGCAATATAACACGTGCCTTGCCCAATGTACCATAGTAGGAGCTGGCACAAAAGCCCAGCGCTTGGCTACTCTGCGCTTAGCTATCAACAAATCCATATCAGTCAAATGTCAAACTTCTTTCCATACTCGCCTAGAATAACGAAGTAGAGCCAGCAAGGGATCCAGTGACGGAGACACCCCTGAGATATAGCTTAACTTCTGGAAAATGAATACCCAAAAATTGGCTATGTCGGGACATAGTCAGCCTAGATGCATGAATCCAGCCTGGTTAGCACCGCATCTCTCACACCTCGCAGAGACTTGAAGCCTGTATCTGTGCAACTGGGCTGGAGTATAATAGATTCTATTAAGACATTTAAAATGAATAAGACGATGTCGTCTATTCAGGGAGATGTGTTGTGCGGCTTCCCAGCAAAAGCACCATGTGTCATCATCGAGGGCTACCCCAAAATCAGTCTGCCACTCCAATCTGGTTCTCATGGAAAAAATCTTCCGGCAGTGTTGTACAATGCTGTAACTACTAGAGACAATTTGGCAGGGGGATTCTGCGCATAGCATGAGGGAGAAGGGAAAAGCTTCTGGTGGTTCTATCATTTCATCTCCAAGCATTTCACGAAGAGCATGTCTTACCCTATAGAAATGGAACATTGTAAGTGGAGTGGTATCTTGCCTATCTGTGACTATCTCATCCCACCCACGCCCCACTCCATTCTCAACTAAGTCCCCTATTTTGGTAATATCAAGAAATGCAAGGGCGCGCATCACTTCCCACTTGCTAGTCACCAGCAACCATTGACACCACTCTATAGGAGTGAGTGGAGAATACAGGATAGTGGCGGCTTGTAATTTCATTAAATTCTGCCATGCGTGTATGTTTGCGTTTGCTTTGCATGCCCTAAGTTGGCAGGGTATGCCCAGAAGTGGGTCCCTTGCTCACTTTGCCACTGGATTCAAGCTAGCCTGGCTGCTGAAGGGTGTTACCCAGAAACCGGTCCCAGAATGCTTGTTTCCGGTTCAGGGAAGACCTGATTTGGCAGTTCGGGCTGAACTGTTCCCATGAGGCACAGGGTCAAGACTGATTTGCATATAGCTTGGTCTGAACTGAGGTGGGGAAGTGAGCTAAAGAATGATGATGCATTCAACCCTGATCTGTGACTGGGGGTGAGTGTCTGAAAAGTTTCAGCACTCTGTCCATCATTTCCTTGTGTTATGCGTGTATGGTAGCGTTTATGGAGTCCAGAATACCTGCACGCCGAGACGGCGCCTGAACCAGCGACACTTCCAGGGAAGAGGGTGCAGCCGCAACCTTTTCAATGTGTAAATGCGGGGGAGGGGATTGTTGGTGCAAACAGTGGAAGATGTGTGAACATTGCGACACTCAATATTATAGCTCCAGATCAGGTACCCCAAGTCCTCCCATAGAATAAGGGAGTGTAAGGACACCCCACTTGACGCAAGGCTGTTTTCTATCCCAAGCTAGTCTAACCAATAATGATCTAACACATTTAAAAAAGTGAACCGGGAGGACCATAGGTATATTTAAAAATAGAAACAGAAATCGAGGTATCACTACCATTTTCATGAGGGAGATGCGACCAAGGAGGGACAGTGGCCGCCGAATCCATCGGATTACGTCACCTTCCAGCTTAGCAATCGCCCTACCATAATTTTTGTTAAATACTATCTCAGAGTTCGTGTGTACTTGAATACCCAAGTAGCGCACCAAATTAGTGGACCAACTCAAAAGGAGGTCCAATTCAATTGGCTCCATGGCTGTAGTGAGCGGAAAGATTGTGGATTTAGTCCAATTTATTATAAGGCCAGAAAACTCACCATATCGCACCACTTTCCTTAACACCGGAGATTGGTTAACCTCCGGATCTCTTATAAATCAAAGAGTGTCATCTGCGTAAGTGGAGATTATTAAATTCTATCAGGGGAAGCATTTCACTCTATGGTTATAATACTCTTTGAGGGCGCATGCCAGCGGCTCCGCAACTATGGCGTGCAGTGAAGGCGATAACGGGTACCCTTGACAAGTGACCCTGGATATTTTGATAGGAGAAGTTATCAGATTGCCCACCCTAACCCTGGCAGTAGGGGAATTATATAAGAACACTACCAGCTGAGAGAAGAGATAACCAACACCCATCCACTTTCAATACTAACATCATAAAGGCCCACTCAACAGAATCAAAGGCCTTGCCGGCATCTAGAAAAATATCGGCAGCCTATATCTCTGGCTTGGTGTGTGGGATAGTGCCAAACAATGTGCACAGGTTTTGTGTTAGGGACAAACCCCGCTTGTTTAGCTCTAACAAGCATCAGCACTTATGGGGCCAAGTGGGTTGCCAAAACTTTGGCAAATAGTTTAGTGTCACTGTTAAATAATGACAATGGTCTATATGATGAACATTCGTTAGGAGGCTTGCCTGGCTTTAGGAGAGTGACTAGTTGGGCCTCATGCATAGTTGGGGGCATCACACCACTCTCTCTCATCTCCTCGAACAGGGAAATTAAGGGAGGAACTAGTAGCTCCCCAAACTTCTTGTAGAAAGCGTCCTGTCCCGGATTGCTCCCTTCACGCATGGATTTTAAAGCCTCCTGAACCTCCCAGGGCTCCAATGGCCTCATAAGGTATTCCCTGTGTTCATCAGCTAGCCACAGTAGTTTAATGTGTTCCAGATATTCTAGGATTGCAGCATCATCTATAGGCACCCTAGCTCGATAAAAATCTGAATAATACTGACAAAATCTGTCCGCTATAACATCCAGATCTTGCAGCGTCTCTCCTGTTGCTGCGCAGAGTTCTATGACTCCAGCAGTCTCCCGTTTGCCCCTCAATATGGTCACCAATGTTGCACCCGGGCTCTCCCCATACAATGTAGCGACAGCATACTTCCCTAACTACTTGACCTCCCAGTCGGCAGCTTCATGGTACTCCTCTAGGGTTATTTTAAGCTCCTCAGTGACCTGCTCATCTCAACTCTCTAGGGCCTCGTGCATCCAACTTCTTTTCCAGTGCCTCAATTGTCCCCTCATTGAGTGGAACACTCCCAAGTGTTTTGCCATAGCAATCCCTCTAATGTAGACCTTAGTGGGGCCCCGATCGGCCCAGAGCGGGATGAAGGACACAGTTAGAATCTCCATCCCATACCTGTGGGAGCGATGCCAGACCTTGCAAACGCTCAAGGAGCTCTCAATAAAATTGCAAGTGACTAAAATTTGGGCCATATATATTGACAATAAGGAGCTCCATTCCCTTTCCCTTGCATCTGGAAATAGCATACCTGTCCACCTTGATAGCCTTGAGAGAGACATGCCTGACCTAGGGTTAATCCAAGTGAGTACTCCCCCTTGCATAAGTAGAGAAACCAGCAGTATGAAATGTACTGAGCAATCGTGTTTGTGTTAGAATCTGGCTTTCTTTGGGCAAATGGGTCACCTGAAAGAGGGCAACGTCTATTGTATGTCTTTTGAGATAAGCAACCACTTTTCTAGTTTTCATAAAATCATTGAGGTCCCTGACATTTCACATTAGTAGCCGCACCCTATCCCCCAGGCTCTGAGTAAGAACACATATCCTTAGCGATGCTACCAGAGTACCTGTCCGAATAAGCACCCCTGGACCTATTCCTTTGTAGGAAGTCCCCTACTGGGATTAACAAACGTGCTGAGCGCTCTGTGACTACAATGAGACAATATAATAAAAACACACTCATAAAGATTCCCCCCTACACCCACGGCATGACAACCCCAACAAAGCATAGTTGCCCCACCAACGCAGAAATTGTAATGTAAAAAGCCAGTTGGTGAGTAACACACAGGGGCGGATGTTGTCTCTACACGGCAAGGTGCACCACTAATACAGAAACATAATAATGCCATGAAAACACATCACGTACATCCGTATGAAGACAATTATAACTTCCTCCCTTTTACCGAGGATAGATAAACCACACCTCCCGCGGCCAAATAGAAATGTGTCTAAATTCAGAGCTACCAACTATAACATCCAATGAAGCCCTCCCTCCCAGTATATCAATTTGACCGTATCAATACTTGCAATATGCACACTCTGGTGAAGCATTAGCAGCAGCCTCAAAAAGTCTGGCAGAGGCCAGCCGTCTCGCAATACCCATTATGGGGGGCAGGTCATAGTCCCATATAAAGCAAACCTCAGTGCAAGAATGTGGAGATACCGACCAATGTCCTCTCTAGTCCTATTCATCCATGCCGCCACCAGCCGCCTCAGCGAGCCTCTCCGCCTCTCTGTTTCGCTCTTTAGATTTGAAGTATTCTTTAAGGGTTTTCTGCATAGAGATTTCGCTTTGCCATTCATGGTGACTCTGAGTCTGGATGGATATAGCATTACATAGTCCGTATTGTGCTCACGTAGGGGTTGCTTCAGTGGAGCAAACTGGTACCTGGCCTCCTATACCTTCATGGTAAAGCCCCGAAACAATGATATCAAGGAACTCTCACATTGAAGATCTATTTTTTCTCTAGCTTGTTTCAAGGGAGCGTCTCTCTCCCTATAACTCAATAGTTTGGCGATCACTGGGAGAGGTGGGGCACCCGGGAAGGCTTAGGGCTAAGCGAGCGGTGAGTGCGTTCTGCCACAAATATTTCAGATAAGGTATCTCGGCCCAAGTAGTGTGACTAGGAGTTTCTCTATGAAAACTTTCATATTGCCCATCGCAGTAGATTCAGGTAGGCCCGTAACATAAATATTACTCCTCCTGAATCTCGCCTCCGAATCTTCTGCGTTGTCCTGCAGAGCAGTGAGAGTTTTTGCCAACTGCTTCTGGACTATGTCAGCCTCCGACAGAGCCTCCGAAAGAGCCTCCTCCGCTTCCGACACCCGTCTCTCAGTCATGTTGAGGCATTTGGCGTGCTTGTCGAGTAGCTCTGACATTCTATCCATCCTGTAGGCCAAGGTGTCTATTTTCCCATCTATGGTTGATAAACTTTTCTGCATCGCAGCCAGATTCTGTCGAATATCACCAGCCGCCTCCTCGGCCGTGTCAGTCTGCCCTTCAGGATACCGGGTTCCCTCCGCCTCTCTATTCTTTGATTTTTGGTGCTCAAACTGTAGCTTAGGTTGAGATCTATCCACCTTGCCCACAATGATGTGATGGGGGCGTGATCACTACCAAGCTCAGCATACTGGCCGCCCAAAGCGCTGTTCACAAATCCAAGGGTGCCAGCAGTGCCCGCACAGTTTCAGCCCAAGCTCAGCAATAAGATCAGTGGTTTTGGGCCAAGCAGGCACAGCAATCTCCAAATAATAAGTCATAATGAGTGAGAGTTGGAGTGAATGGGCACTTCTTGGCCACAAGCAGGGCGCAGCAGATCCACGACCCCAGCCGATAGCCACGTGCTCACTTTGTGGCGCTCCCTGGTCCCTAGGCACCACACTGCTATGTTCTCCCGTCTGGGTATTCTCAACTGCCGTGTAGGCCTGGGTCACTAAATTTCACCTGTGTCGGGAGGGCTACGCGAGGGAGACCACTGGCTTCAACAATCCATGACCACATTCACCATTGCGGTGCCACCACGTACGAGCTTGTCAGGCATGCAGCGCCGCAGGCCAGGTCCCAGGAGTGCCGCGCCCGGGCCACAATGGCCACTGGACTCAGTTTCACAGGCCATCCAGGAACGGGCCTCAGGAGCAGAGCGGGTGAGTCTCTGGGTGGCTGTCCAGTCACACTCCCTACAGGTACAGCCTCCTGGGCACAGAAACAACCAGCCCATGACTAACCCTGGGCAAAGTTCACAGAGTCGGGCTATGCGGAGTGGCAACAAACTCTGTGGAACTCCGTGTAGCTCCGCTACGAAGCCCACCTCCAGCCCTTATTAATATTATAACTTAAAAGTACATTAAAGCAAGTTAAAAAGACTTACCTTTTCACTGCGGCATCCCGGGCTGCCCTTCTCCTCTTCTTCGCCATTAGAAATACTAATAAGAAAACTGTACAGGTGCGCACACCCGCGCATTTCTTACAAGATTTGCGCATGCGTGGGCGTTCACTCATGCACAGTTTTCTTATCAGTATTTTTAATGGCGAAGAAGAGGAGAAGGGCAGCCCAGGGATGCTGCGGTTAAATATAGCCCCGGGGAGGTGGTGGTTACACATCTTTATTTCGAATTGCCCTTGGGCCACATGGGGGCCTAATGTTAACAAACTGTTGGAGCCCATGCTTCATTTTTTTAAAACTTCTCATCCAGATTCACAGATTCACTGTGAATCTGGCTGAATTTGTTTAAATAAATCCCTTTTAGAGGCCCTGTGAGCCCCTGTGGTACCCCCTGAACAGGCCGAGGGGTCAGGGTGCTTCTACCTAGCCCCATCATCTTTTTTTTAAATTATTATTTTTTCTTGTGACTCAGTTCAACCGAGTCATAAGATGGCTGCCAACACTTCCTGGTTTGAAGTGTTGGTAGCCAATTAGATCTCAGGCACGAGTTGGGGAAGGTTCACGGATCCACCCCGGCCACAGTTGTATATCTGAAAAATCTCAACATTTCTCAGGAACTACTGAACCGATTTACACCATTTAACAGAAAGAGTGCTTTCTGAACGAGATCTACCTTTCTGCCAAATTTGGTGTAATTTTTTCAGTAGTTCGAGCTGTAGCCACATCAAAAGTTTCCTATCGAAATTAAGATGGCGAAAAAGCATTTTGGTACGCTCATTTTTCTCGGTTCCTGCTTGCCGGATCATTCCGAAATACTCAAGACAGCAGCAGATGTGACCACCTCATTAGTTTTTAAAAAATTGCAAAAGATTCATCAAACTGCACCAAAGTTATTAGCAAATCGAAAAATGTTTTCATATGGAAGCCAGTTCCTAACAATAACTACCTACTGGTGGGAGGCATATTGGTATGTATATATATATAACCTACTGGCGGTCACTAGTCAATAGTTATAGTTAGGATGTAGTTTCCTTAGGAAGAGCATTTTTTCATTTGCCAATAACTTTAGTGTCATTTGATGAATCGTTGCAAAATTTTCAAAACTAGTTATTGCTCACTTCAGCTGCTGTTTTGTAAGTTTTGAGGTGATACGTCAAGCAATGGTTTAGAGGGTCATAAACGATTTTTCCCGGTGTTCATTTCCATAGGAAATTTAGACAAGGCTACATCCCAAACTGCTGAATGGAAGTCGAAGTTGAAGTTACTTAATAAAGCGCACTGCGACCTAGCGGCTTCCTGGTGCTGAAGTAGAAGGCTGAGAGGAATTACACCAAATTTAGCAGAAAGGTAACTGTTGGTCCAGAAAGCGACCTTTTTGTGAATTGTTGTGAATCTATTCAGTAGTTGTGACTCCATTCAGTAGTTACTTAAAGATTTTTCAGATATACAACTGGGGATATGAAGGCTTTGTGACCCATCTCAATCTCGTGCTGAGATCTGATTATCTGCCATAACTTCAAAACAGGAAGTGTGGGCAGATATCTTGAGTCTCACCTTGAGCTGAGTCTCAGAACAAAATGTAGAAACACCCTGACCTTTTAGGCCTGTTGGTGGGTCCCCACAGGGACTCCGCAGGGCCCATTAAAGCATTTCTTTAAAAACTTTTTGGTGGGTCCACTGACCTGGCCGAAAAAAAAAGTGCGGGCTCCTACGCTTTGTTAGTTAATTGCCTCCAGGTGGGCCAGGGCTTGGGGGCATTGTGATAATATGTGAGGGGGCTGCTTATTATCCCCAGGGACCAACTCCTTCCTGTGGCTTATTTCTTAATAAACAGGGGTGGCCTCTCAGACCCCTCCAGGCCCCAGGAACCACCACCATATCAAAATGTGCTTACTTTATGCAAGCGAGAGCATTGACAATGCTTTTGTTTGCTGCAAGGAAGCACAATTGCTTTGAGAGAGAGGGAGCTGCATTTCAGGGGCACCCTCTGTGTCAAAACAATGCTGGCTCCATCAGGAGGTGGGGAACTGGTAGGGACAGCGGGGGCCTTGAGGCTCCCCCGTGGCCCAAGCCATTTTAAGTGGGCGCCCTGGGTGGGACCAGGGTACCCACTCTAGAGGTCGGGACTGAGGGGATGGGGTCCCTGGGGCTGAAATTGGCCCGGGATGGGGGATGCTCAGCCCCCCTCCCATTAATGTTAAACTAAAAAAATTAAAGGCTGGGCCACTGGGGATGGGGACATGAGGCTGAAACCGTCCCTGGGAGGGTGGTCCCCCTCCCCCGTTGAAAAAAGGCCTGGCCCTGGGGAATGGGGTCCCCATGCTAAAAAAAAAGCCCAGAGAAGGGAGGCCACAAGGCCCCCTTCCCTAATAGCTTTCTTAGCAAATCATAAAAATGGCACACAAGTCACCGGAGGCCCGCCCCTTTTGACCACCACTCTGCAAATGCACCTACTGGCACACAACTGGTTAGAGGATGAAGTCCCCTTGGTTGTAGAAGGTCCATGGGGGCCAACAAGCTCTCTTGTTACCTCCAGCAAGTCCCAATGAGCGAGATTGCTGAGAGGAACTCAGAGGCCACACCCCCTTTACCCACCACTCTGCAAACACAGCTCCTGGCACACTGCTGTTTGGGATATTAACTCCCCTAGCTCTTGACAGTCCTTGGGGGCCAACTGCCCCTCCTGTTACTTCTAGTAAGTCCCACACAGGGGATTGCTGAGAGGTTGTCAGAGACCATGCCCCTTTCTCCACCACTCTGCAAACGCACCTCCTGGTGCACTGCTGGTTGAGAGATGAAGTCCCCTTGGCTCTAGAGTGTCATGGGGGGTAACAAGCCCTCCTGTTACCTCCAGTAGGTCCTACAGAGTGTGATTGCTGGAAGGACTTCTGAGGCTATGCCCCCTTTCTCCACCCATTTTCAAATGTGCCTCCTGGCGCACTACTGGTTAAGTTATGAAGTCCACTTTACTCCTGAGGGTCCCAGGGGGACAACTGTTGCCTCTAGTAGGCCACGTCCCATTTCTCCATCACTCTGCAAATGCACCTCCTGACACACAGCTAGTTGGGGATGAAGTCTCTTGAGTGTCATGGGTGCCAACTACCCCTCCTATTACCTCTCGTAAGTCCCACACAGCTGGATTGGCAAGAGGATGTCAGGGGCCATGTCCCCTTTATCCACCACTCTGCAAACATGCCTCCTGCTGCACAACTGCTTGGGGGATGAACTCCCCTGGGCTGCTGAGGGTCCTTTGTAGCCAACTACCCCTCCTGTTACCTCCAGTAAGTCCCACACAGCAGAATTGCTGAGAATGCTTTGCAAAAACTGTACCCCTTTCTCTATCACCCTGAAAATACAACTCCAAGAGCGCTACTGGTTGGGAGATGTAGTCCTCTTAGATGGAGAGGGACCTTGGGGTTATGTGAGTACTGATATGGATCTGTTAATGGGTATGTGAGTGGTTGTGTGACTGTGTGAGTGGACGTATGAGTGGTTGTATGGGGGTGTGAGTGGTTCTGTGGATGATGTCATCATTCATGTCATTTGAGATGTCATCAGTGATGTCACTGACCATGTCATGAGTGATGTAATATGTTGGGACATACGCAGTGCATTGCAGGGGATAAGTTATAGTTAGCTTAGCTAACTATAGCTACCATATATATATATGAGAGTGTGTGTGTGTGTGTGTGTGCGTGTGTGTGTGTGTGTTTATGTTTTTTATATGTTTTAATATATATGTATTTGAAATTTATTAAACATCCTGATTGTTTTAAAAAAAATTATCTTATTTCAGTGTCATTTCTCATGTGCTGGTTACATTACATTGTCGTAGCTTAGTTTTCCTGGGTGGTTATTTGTCATTGTATCTTTTACCCTGACCCAGGAAATTGATTCTAATTCAGGGGGTCCTTGTTGTCCACAATTGTGTGTGTGTGTGTGGCATAATGCTGAAATGCGTCTGCACTAACAAAGTCAAGAAATTCCCTGAGAGTGGTCGGATGTGCATTGTAGTTGTTGTGGAACAAACGGGTCCTACCCACATTTAATGGAGGCACCTGCCATGATTTCAGCAGTCTTTGGTGGGATTTGGGAAACTGATCTAATTACGTACCACCTCAATCGCCGCTGACAGATGCCGTTGACCAATGAAGGTCATGGATTGTACAAATCTAAGTATGTCTAGCCATTTAACCGTCACCTTTGGAGACATACTGTGTAATTTCCAGTGGCAAACAAGGGGTGTCTTTTGCACCATACTGTGTCGCAGGACTGGCTAAGGAGAATATGTTGGGACCATGACCAGCATCCAATGAATCATCGGGGAAGATGAACAGAGGAGTATTCAGGCCCAGATACTGAACATTGCCATTGTGGATTCTGGTACGGTATTGTTCATACTCGGTTGCTGACAGTATGAACATTGCAGTCCAGTCATTGGCTATAGATCCACCAATGGTAACAATTGTATTATTTAAAGGAATACATTTATTTTTAAAAATTGCACAACCCAGCTGATTGATAGCTGAGTTGCGCACTCTGTGTGTTTTAAAATTGTTCTAGGCTGATTGCAAGCATCGCGCACTGTGTGTGTTTTTAAAATTGTTCTATGCTAACTAAAAGCATCGCGCCTGCACATTGATTTAGAATATTGGCAATTGTGTCCAACTTACCTCCATTATCTTCGCTCTCGACCCCAGTCCGCCCCGGCTGTGTGCCGTTTGAGCGGAGGGTCAGCTCATGAGCGACACTTCCTGCCTGGTCCTGCACCACTTCCGCCCTGCCTCCCCACCGTGCAGGTCAGCGGTCTAGTGGCTCACGGCAACTAGACATAAATGATGACCTGGAGCAAGCGCAGCGGGCGAGCGCAGCGGGAGCGCCGACTTCGCGCCGAAGTCGCGCACAAGTCAAGCCCGTCTGCGCCCGTCCGCGCCTGGCCGGGGCTAGGGGAACGTCACTCTGCCCCATCTATCACCTATACCCCCGCCCAACTTCGACGCTTCCAGGGCTCATGGCCTCTAGCTGCCATTACCTGTTCTCACATCACTTCCCTTGGTCTATCTCCTGCTCCCTCTTCCGCCACCCCTCCCTCCCATCACATTCCCCCTAAACCCCTTGGGGATGACGTCACCCTTGGAACCACTAAAGCCCTTTCGGCTTATTATTTGAACACCCGGTCCGCTGTTGCCCATTCGCATGAACTATTGGTACTGCTGGACCTTCATGCACCAGATCTTCTTTTTTAACAGAAACTTGGTTTTGCGAAGACTCTCTCCCCGTTCTATTGGCCACCCTTCCAGCCCCCTATTATGCTTTACGTGCGGATCGTCCTAATGGTAGGGCGGGGGGTGGCGTAGCGGTTATCGCTCGAGCCGACTTCCCTTTTCAAAATCTTTCCTTGCCAAACATTGCCACTACAGAGTACCTGGCCATTCGTACCACCTCCATTACCCCTCCTCTCACCTGTGTACTTATTTATCGTCCCCCTCAATCCCCTGCATTGTTTCTCCCTAATTTTCTGGAAGTACTGGCCACAATCGCGGTCAATAACTCCTCCATTTTGCTGTTGGGGGATTTTAATTTTTGGCCGTCAGACCCTGCAGAATGTCCCTCTTCAAAAGATTTTTCAGATACCCTTCAATCTCTTAATTTTATATCTCACATTCATTCCCCCACCCATGTTAAAGGACATATCTTGGACCAGATCTGGTCCTTGAATTGTCCCGTAAAATCCATATCCATCTCACCCTGCACGTGGTCGGACCATCATTTGATTTCATTTGCCCTCCCCATCCATCCCCCGCTTAAGCCCCCACTTCCTAAGAATATCTGGGTTTGTGCTTGGGGGCGAGTAGACCCCGACAAATTATCCGACTTATTCACTGCCTCCTACCCTTCTCTACAAGGTCTATCCACTCTCTCCCAGGTCACGTCCATTGATCAGTGGCTCTCCTCAGGTTGTGACTCCATTGCTCCTTTGAAGCGGGTCACCTCTAAGCTGGAGAAGGATGCAAACCTGTGGTTCAATGAAGATCTTAAGACCACCAAACTAGCGGTACGCCGAGCGGAGCGCGCCTAGAGGAGAAACTACTGCCCCTTACTTCGATCAGAGTTCATTAACATCTTGACTCAATATAAAAAGGCTATTTTGGCGGCTAAAACAGTTTATTTCTCCTCTAAAGTTCTCGCAGCTGAGAACCAATCGAGGGAAATGTTCTCGATTGTGCACAAACTGGCATTCTCCGATAGAACTACTTTGAAGCCCACTCCTTCTCAGGAACTCTGCCACTCCTTAAACAACTTTTTCATTCAGAAAATTGCCACCATTAAAGCCAATATTCCTCTCCCTTCTCCTACTTTTGTGGATCCTCAGTGTCCTCCCCCCAAGGGACAACTTGGTGCCCTTCCTCCCTTGACCAAAGAATCCCTGACTTCAATAATCTCCCTTGTCAAATCTGGCTCCCCCTTGGATCCTTGTCCCGCTCACATCCTCCGTCACATTTTTTCCACTTGTCCAGACCCTCCCCTTCATCTCCTCAATAGCTCTCTTTCTCAGGGTGTTGTACCCACCCCACTTAAAACAGCAGTTATTGTCCCCATCCTGAAGAAGCCGGGCGCTGACCCCTCAGTCCCTGCCAACTTTCGCCCCATCTCCCTCCTGCCATTTTTGGCAAAGGTGCTCGAGCGCCATGTCACCTGCGTCTTGAGCTCTTTTGTGGAGATGTATGGGGCTCTAGCCCCCTGCCAGGCCGGTTTCCGCCCCGCACACTCCACGGAGTCCGTAGTACTTTCGGTCCTTGACAACCTCAGGGAGGGAATGGATACTAACCAGACCCAGGCCTTGGTCCTCCTCGACCTCTCTGCCGCCTTTGACATGGTTGATCACACCATCTTACTTTCCAGTGTCAAGGCGGCGGGGATCGGGGGTACCGCCCTGGTATGGTTATCCTCCTTCCTGAGGGACCGCACCCAGGCGGTTCGCCTGGGTGATTTTTCTGCGGACTTCCGGAAAGTTCCGTGCGGGGTCCCCCAAGGTTCCTCCCTTTCACCTCTTCTGTTTAATCTTTACATTGCCCCTCTTATTTTTTCATTGCAGCAAATGGAGGTCACCGTATAGAATTATGCGGATGACCTCCAACTCGTCTTTAATCTGTCTTCTTCCCCTGCTTCTGTTCTTAATTTTCAATCTATTATGATTCATATCCGGGACTGGATGAACCACAACCATCTGAAACTCAACCCAGATAAGACCGAGCTGGTGTTGACGGGTGGCTCATCCAGTCCCTGGTCTTCTTTGTTTTGGCCCCCTTCCCTAGGTTCTCCCCCTGTCCCCTCCACCTCAGTAAAAACATTAGGTATCAAACTCAATTCTCAGCTCACCCTTCACTCCCAGGTTAGTTCTGTGGTGTCCTCCTCCTTTCTTTCACTACGTACTATACGCAAGGTGTCCCTTTTTTTTCTTTTGATGCTCTGAAACTGATTACCCTGGCAATGGTCATCTCCCGCCTGGATTACGGCAATGCCCTATGTGCAAGTATACCTGCATATAGTTTAAGGCGTTTGCAGCAGATCCAGAACCAGGCGGCGCGCCTTGTATTTAAAATGCCAAATTTTCACCATGTCACTCCTCTCCTCAAGTCGCTACATTGGCTTCCAGTTCGTGAACGTGTCCAGTTTAAGATTGCCTCTATCACCTTTTTAGCACGACTGGGCACGGCACCGGCTTTTATCTCATCTGAGATCATTCCCTATGTACCTTCTAGGGAATTGCGCTCATCCACTCAATCCCTTCTCACAGTCCCGCGGTTCCGGAGGAAGAAATAGGGAGGATCGAAATTTGCGACCCTTGCTCCACTTCTTTGGAATTCCCTGCCTCCAGAGCTTAGAGCCTTAACTCTCTATCCGCAATTCCGGAAACAGCTCAAAGCTTACCTGTTTACTAAATCTTTGAATTAGCCTATCAGCAGTTATGATTTCCTTTAACTTACCTTCAGCCACTCTCGCCTCGATATCTGTCAGTTGTAGCGCCATGAAACCGCTGGTGAACGTGCGCTATATAAATAATTTTAAACTCAAACTCAAACTCTTAAAGGAACCAATTGCTGTGCATTGTTGTGAAGGGTTTTACCGCACTGAGGAAGGCATAACGCTGAAATGCGTTTGCACTAATAAAGTCAATAAATACCTTGTGAATATTCCCATGTGCATTGTAGTTGTGGTGCAAAAAACGGGTCCTACCCCTGTTTAATTGATGCGCCCACCATGAGTTCGGCAGACTTTGGTGGGATTTTGGAAATTATTCTAATTAAGGATCGCCTGAACTGCCGGTGACAGATCCCAATGAGCAATGAAGGTCATTGATTTCGCAAATATAGGAACATCTAGCCACTGGATGGACACCTGCAGGGACATGCTGTGTAATATCCAGTGGCAGGCGAGGGATGTGATATGCACAGTAACCATGTGACAGCAGTAGCTAAGGAGTATGTACAGTAACCACTTGACAGGACTGGCTAAGGAGTATATGTTGGGACCATGATTGGCATCATATGGTTCATCGGGGTGGTTGAACATGGGAGAATTCAGGCCCAGATATCGAAAATTGCACTTATGGTTTCTGGCATTGTATTGTTCATACACAGTGGCTGACAGTATGAAGATTTCAGTCCTGTCATTGGCTATATATCCACCAATAAGAATGGCTGATGTATGTTTTAAAGGAACAAATTACAGTGCATCGTCGTTATTGGCTTTACTGCAGGGAGTAAGGCATAACGCCCAAATGCATCTACACTACTAAAATCAATACATACCCTGTGAGTGCTCTGATGTGCATTGTAGATGTTATGGCAAAAACAGATCCTACCCCCATTTAATGGATTCACCTGCCATGAGTTCAGCAGTCTTTGGTGCGAGAATGAAAATAGATCTAATTACGGACCACCTGAACCGCCGCAGACAGATCCCGTTGACCAATGGAGGTCTTGGATTATACAAATCTAAGGAAGTCGAACCATTTCATTGATACCTACCAGGACATGCTGTGTAATATCCAGTCATTGAAAAACAATGGGGTAGACCCAGAAAGTCAACAGGACCTGGGTAGTTATATATTTATAGAAAAAGTGGTCCTAGACACAATTTGTTAAACCAGACACAATCAATGTAAGTGTTAATTATTCACACTAAGTAAGGGGTCAGATTTAATCTGAACAAACAAAAGGAGATGTATTATTAGCTAATGCTGCTATCAATGCGAAAGAACCCAACAAAACAGTACCAAAACAATTTATACTGCAGTTTTATTTACATATTGATAAAAAATTTGGCAATAAGAGAATTAGAAAAAGGGGGGTGCTCAAGTGATGAGAAGGAAAGGCTGAAAGCACAGGATTTAGAATAGGTTCAGTGCAAAACAAGAATTATATTTACATTGCACAAAAGTAAAGCCTACCCCTACAAAGTATATACACACTATTATACACGGGGACTGGGAAAATGGTACAGGCTTTAGGAAATTAAAAGGGGGGCATAACCGTCGACGTTTCGACCCTGGCGCAATACGGGAAAGTTGCGACCTCTGCTACGGGTCTTCTTCAGGACAGATGGGGGCGGGGAGAGGGGAGCACCACGGCAAAGACTGTGGCGGTGTAACAAGGCCAGATCATTTGGGCGATACACCTCTGACTGATAAATTCAATTTGAAGCCAAGATGGTGATTATGGATAGGAACAATGAGGCGATATCAATCGTGCCTGATATGGTCAAACAGTGACCAATTAGTTGCGGGCGAGGGAAACCAAGCTCCTGTTTGGAAAGGACCTAATATTCCTTGGCGCGTCCCTGTATATGTAATTCCAATTATTTAATCGTTTTTAGGCAGATGTGGCTCGTAGCTGCAGTCTCAGTCCGACAGGTCCCGTTTCCTACATCCGGGAGGAGACCACGTGGTCTCCTCCCGGATGTAGGAAACGGGACCTGTCGGACTGATCATCCTGGCTTCAAATTGAATTTATCAGTCAGAGGTGTATCGCCCAAATGATCTGGCCTTGTTACACCGCCACAGTCTTTGCCGTGGTGCTCCCCTCTCCCCGCCCCCATCTGTCCTGAAGAAGACCCGTAGCAGAGGTCGCAACTTTCCCGTATTGCGCCAGGGTCGAAACGTCGACGGTTATGCCCCCCTTTTAATTTCCTAAAGCCTGTACCATTTTCCCAGTCCCCGTGTATAATAGTGTGTATATACTTTGTAGGGGTAGGCTTTACTTTTGTGCAATGTAAATATAATTCTTGTTTTGCACTGAACCTATTCTAAATCCTGTGCTTTCAGCCTTTCCTTCTCATCACTTGAGCACCCCCCTTTTTCTAATTCTCTTATTGCCAAATTTTTTATCAATATGTAAATAAAACTGCAGTATAAATTGTTTTGGTACTGTTTTGTTGGGTTCTTTCGCATTGATAGCAGCATTAGCTAATAATACATCTCCTTTTGTTTGTTCAGATTAAATCTGACCCCTTACTTAGTGTGAATAATTAACACTTACATTGATTGTGTCTGGTTTAACAAATTGTGTCTAGGACCACTTTTTCTATAAATGTGTAATATCCAGTAGCAGGCAAGGGATGTCGTATGCACAATACGACGTAACAAGACTGGCTAAGAGGTATATGTTGGGACAGTTATCGGTATCCAATGGTTCATCAGGGAAAATAATCATTCAGGCACAGATATTGAACATTGACATTGTGGATTCCGGAACAAGACGGATCATACTCTGTGGTTGACAGTGAGACCATTGCAGTTAGATCATTGGCTATCTATCCACCAATGAGACTGGTTGATGTATGTTTTAAAGAACCAATTACTGTGCATCGTTGTTAATGGATTTACAGCAAATAGGACGGTATAACACGGTAACACATCTGCACTAATAAATTCATTAAATACCCTGTGCGTCTCCGATTTTCATTGTAGTTGTTTTGGAAGAAACTGGTCTTAACCAAGTCTAATGCTTGCATCCACTGTGTGTTCTGCAGTCTTTGGTGGGATTTTGGAAACGGATCAAATTATGGACTACCTGAACCGCCACTGACAGATCCCATTGATCAATGAAGGTCATGGATTATTTAACTTTAAGGACATTTAGCCATTTGACGAACACCTGCGGGGAACATTCTGTGTAATTTCCAGCAGCAGGTGAGGGGTATCATATGCACAGAAACGCGTGACAGGACTGGCAAAAGAGTATATTTTGGAACCATGACCGGCATCCAATGATTCCTCGGGGACGATGAACAGAGGAGCAGTCAGGGACAGATATTGAACATCGCCATCGTGGATTCCGGCATGGTATTGCTCATTCACGGTGGCTGACATTAGGAACATGCCGTCCAGTCATTTGCTATATATCCACCATTGAGAACGGTTGCTGTATGTTTTAAAGGAAACAATTACTGTGCATCTTTGCTAATGGATTTACTGCACAGAAGAAGGCATAATACTGAAACCTGTATGCACTAATAAAGTCAATAAATACCCAGTGAATGCTCCACTGTGCATTGTAGACAGTTATTGTGAAACAAACGGGTCCTAGCCCTGTTTAATGGATGCACTCGGCATGAGTTCAGCTGTCGTTGGTTCGATTTTGGAAACTGATCTAATTACAGACGCATGAACCAACACTGACAGATCCTGTTGACCAATGAATGTCATGGATTATACAAATCTAAGAACATCTAGCCATTTGACAGATGGCTGCAGGGACATGCTTGCTAATATCCAGCGACAGGCGAGGGTGTCATTTGCACAGTCCCACATGAGAGGACTGGCTAAGGAGTATATGTTGGGACAGTGACTGGCATCCAATAGTTCATCATGAAAGATGAACAGAGGAGCATTCAGGCCCACATATTTAACATTGCCGCTGTGGATTCTGACATCGTGTGGCTCATACACAGTGGCTGACAATGAGAATATTGCAGTCATGTCATTGGCTATATATCTACCAATGATAATGGTTGATGTATGTTTTAAAGGAACAAATTACTGTGCATTGTTGTTAATGGATTTACTGCACAAAGGAAGGCATAATGCAGAAATGCATCTGTAACAATAAAGTCAATAAATACCCCATGAGCGCTCCAATGAGCATTGTAGTTGTTGTGGAACAAACGGGTCCTACCCCAGTTTAATGGATGCACCCTGTGTGATTTCAGCAGCCTTTCATGGGATTTTGGGAACTCATCTAATTACAGACAACCTGAACTGACAGAGCCCATGGACAAATGAAGGTCATGGATTATACAAATCTAATGACATGTAGCTATTTGACGGATGCTGTGTAATATCCAGCTGCAGGTGAGGATGTCTTATGCACAATATCACATGACAAGAATGGCTAAGGATTATATGTTGGGACTGTGATCGGCATCTAATGGTTCATCAGAGAAAATTGATGGAGGAGCATTCAGGCCGAGATATTGAACATTGCCATTGTGGATTCCGGCACGGTATTTCACATACATGGTGGCTGACAGTATGAACATTGCAGTCCAGTCGTTGGCTGTGTATTCACCAATGAGAACGGTTGTTGTATGTTTTAAAGGAACCAATTACTGTGAATCGTTGTTAATGGCTTTACTACACAGAGGAAGGCATAATGCCGAAACGCGTCTGCACTAATAAAGTGAAGAAAGACCTTGTGAGTGCTCCAATGTAGTTGTTGTGGAACAAACGAGTCCTACCCCAGTGTAATGGATCCACCCGCAATGAGTTTGGAAGTCTATGGTGGGAATTTGTATATATATATAATGCACATTTTTGCTGTAAAGGCATGAGTGGTAAAGGCATATATTTGTAAAAGCCTGCATGGTAAAGGCATGCATGATAAAAACACACACATTATACATAAGCCTTCCAGTTTACAGATTTTTACAAATAAACACAGACAGAAAACAATCTATTTTCTGTCTGTATTTATTTTTAAAAGCGGAAAAGTACAAAGCGTTGTGCTTCTTGTGACTCTCCTTGTTGTCCTTGCTAAGCAGATGAACACCATGTGGATTTTAAAACAGGACGCAATTCCCTTAAATACAGGCATATATTAAAATATATCTGTGTATTATGCTAATATTTACCTGTTAGTGTAGTGTTTTGTTATATTTGTCTGCTTAATATGCTGAACGCGACAGGCATCGAAGTATGGGTGTACGTTTAGCAGTTAGATAAAGATGGAAATATACAATTTTATGACTCCATTTATTCACAAAACATATAATAAATATGGATAAATACCCCCCAAAATTTAAAAAATAAGTATGCATAAATACAGACAGAAATATTAAAGAAATTAATACCATAAAAGTGGGAGCCCTAGTTATAAAGCCTGCATGGGACAGGCATTTGGGATTTAGACGTTGCTGTAAAGGCTGTTTCCCATGTATAAAGGATGATGGTACATACACTCCTGTTTTAAGGGTAATGGTATTCCAATGTTAATCAAATCTGACAATGTGTTGCATACAGATCGGGTATCTCTCACTGATCCACGAGCGTCATTGAAATATGTCCTAAGAGCCACTCCAGGGGTGGCATCCCATCAGTGCACTGCAGTATATCCAATAAAAAGAATAATCCAATTCAAATCATTCAATCGAGTAAGTTGCACAAATTGAATGTATTCTTCTTCATAAATTCCTTTTAGTGAATGGAATTTCATATTGTTCCAAAAGAAACATGCATTTCCAATTGAATACAAACTTTGCGTTTTTGTTTTTAGTCCCAATGCATTTCGGGCTCATGAGGGCCCTTCATCAGTAGAAAATTTAACATCTAAATAAATGAAGTGGGAAAGAAGCTGGGCTACAACCTAAAGGTGAATGTAGTGTACATTTCATGTTAATGGCAATACTACAATCATGGTTACCACTGAGAAATACTTGACCAAAAGTGACCCCTGAAGCGAGCGTGTGACAAAGAATAAAATGATAAAAACCACAGCTCTGACTGAAAAAAAGTGGTACATGCTCCATGATCCTTGTGAAAAGGGTGATCAAAAACCAAACCAAAGGATGGTGCCCATAAACAAGTATCATGCAAGAGGTCTTGCCATGTTGAAGAAACACAACCATGGCTTTATGCTGATTGTCAAAAAATGTACACAGTATCTTTCTCAAATAAACCAGAATAACAATAATTCCTGTTTGTGGTAACAATCGTTCGTCCTTGTGGCCATAACGTTTAAATAGTTGGTATTCATACTCCTGTGTTGTGAACAAATAAATGTGTCATTCATTTATTCATTCAATCAAGTGTGAAACTACATTCTGCACATTGTTAATGAAGCACAAAACTATAAATGCACAAACATCTCCACAGATTTCCCATGTGGACTCTGTCCCATACTTGGGAAGCCACAAAGAGGTCAATGTGCCAATGGAAGCTATGGATTGGCTTGGGGAGATCCCATCAAGGGAACTGTTTTTTCCCTGTACCACTTTTGTGATTCAGCTCGCTGTAAAGAGATGACAATGAGGTACTGTCGTGGGGCACTTTTATTGCCTGGGCAATATAAATTGTAGTGGGCTTTGCAGCACCTATTATAGCTGCTCAATCCTTTACTGTGCAAAGTGACCATGAAATGCGCAGAATTTTGTAGCTAGCGATGCCCTAGCCACATTCATTTGGAAATGGTGCATGGAAGTGCAACACTAATTGTATCTGACTATGTGGAATGGAAAGAGTAGAATCACAGCATTCCTGAGTGGTACACAATTTTGAACCTATACATAATTATCCATGCAGGTTTCAAACCTCCACCCAAGTAAGCTGACCAGTCATATAGTAAGTTCATTATGCAGACCCTCCTTATCTTGTGTGGGTTTTCTTTGTTTGTACTGCATTTAAATAAGCTTGTATAATTTATGTTAAGTCTGTATTGTATCTTTACAATTTACCATGAACACCAACTGCAGGACTGCAATCTGATCGCTGCTTGACATTGAACCCGAATTTTCCTTTACTTGTAGGTGGCTTACCACCATCTTTTGGGAGGAGCCTGGCTCCCAGACTAGAGTGGGTGACATCTTGAAGGTATATATTCCCTTTTTAATTATTTTATGTTTGATTATCTCACTGTTTCATTAACTATATTTATTTTACCTGTAGCTTCCTGTCATCAGGGGAACCTGAGACAGGAATAAGGGGTTGATGGACCCGAGTTTATGCACCATTTTATTTCCCAACTGTTTTAAACTTCTACTGAGACTCGCTCAGCGCGGACTAGCCATGCCCTCTGCCACGCCCCTGATTCTTGGCGGGCTATTTAGACAGACGCACAGCACGTCTGCGCAGAGTACGCACAGAGCAGGCACACCGGTGCCGCATCACAGAGGTGAGCCCGTCTGCATCCGTCCGCATTTGGACCGCAGCCAGAACCAGCCTTTATTCTGATTTTGAAGCCGAAGTGACTCAAAGAGTGGCCTATTCACAAGAACCTCTGCTGGTGCTAACTCCTGTGCTTAAAACTCCAAAAGGCTCTAGATATGAACCACAGATTTTGGAAACTGAAGGTAAGATTGTCTACCAGCAGTGTGGCTGGCCGGGACTCTCTTCTGCAGCGAAAGCCCAGGTTATGCCAGGTACCGATAGACATCGGTCAGAGCCTAATACCACACCCTAAACTACAGTAGAATCTACTTGTCCTGCATACGCTTAAACGCGTGCTCCATTATTAAACTTCGTGTTGAATTTAATCTGTTGGTTGATACTTACTCTCTGGCCCTTATCTTTGTCATGGAAACTTGGTTTAACTTGCAATCTGATCCGGACTTTATTGCGGCCATTCTGGAAGGATATGCCTTTCATAAACTCAACAGAGAAGACAAGTGTAGAGGGGGAATTGCACTTGGATATAATTCTCATGTAAAGGTTCACTGCAATTCCCTCTTCCCCTCATCATGCGAATACTTTACCTTTTGTGCACACCTAACAGATAACTACTCATTTAATGGCATCGCCGTCGAGGTCCCCGCACTAGTTTTATCTGCAAAATAAATAGTATGTTAGAATCAAACTTTCTACTTAATTTCACTGTTTTAGGTGATTTTAACTTTCAATTGGACACTCCCACTGATGTTGACACTGTTCATTTTTCACAGAATATGGAGGCCCTTAGCCTTACTCAGAGGGTGGTAGGGACTACGTACCTAGCAGGCCATATGCTGGATGGAATATTCTTTAACTCTCCCACTTTAGGCAATATTACAACACTAGCGCTTTTATGGTCAAATCATAGGGCAATTTTCTTTGAGATTAGCTACTTTTCCTCCAGTCAGGCACTAGCAGGATGCCCTACCTGGATTTTGTCTCGCAAGCGGCATAATATTCAAGCAGACAGATTAGCCAGTCTGCTACAAAGTTCCACTCCTAACAAATCAGAAGATGTTGAATTTGAAGTGGCGCAGTATACGCACTGGCTGGACGCCATCACTCATGCCTTGGCGCCGGCTAAAAGGTCACTAATAAAAAGACTTAAACCATCTGCACCATAGTTCTCAGATAAACTCATAACAGCTAAGTAGTGCTGTCAAAGACAGGAACAAAAATGGAGAGCCACGTACTCTGAGAAGGAGAAGATCTCTTACAATAAATGCATAGGGAGAAAGTTGAGAGTGGAGGCAGTCTCATGTCCGCAAGTGAACAGGACCCTTAGTCTCTTTGCTCCACCTTGAATTTAGAGAGCTGCCGACATGCTTAAATCAGCTAACTCTGGGTCTCCCTGGGAACCTATGCCTGGCTAAAATAGCAGCCCTAGTGGTGTATACCATTGCATCCAAGCTCACTACTATTTTCCACCACATGTGTTGCTTGGTCAGTTTCCACCAGAATGGAAAAAGGCACTAGTTTTGCCGCTTATTAAAAGACCTTCCCAAGATCTTTCGGAACTGAATAACTACTGCCCGATATCTTGCCTGCCACCTTCTGCTAAGCTGATTGAAAAGATCCTGACTGAGCAACTGGTTAATTCACACAAAAAAGGAAAGGTGAGGGTAACGGACACACCTACTCCGGATCCCCAGACAATATTTTTATACACCTGAAGGAGTAGGGAGTGATAGAAGTGTCTCTATTTCGGTTGTGATGCTTGCTGTGTGTCTTAATACTGCCCTCACTCACACAGTTGTCTGACATGCTTCATCATAGGGCTGCTACAAAACACCCCTGCACAGCCAATGCCCGAGGTGGAGCACTTCGGTAGGGGAAGACAAACACAACATAAAAGAGAAACAAATAATGTCTAAAGCGACTGGGATCACTGGAAGTGAAAGTGCAGTGTAGATTAAAACTAGCCCGGAGGTATCGCTGTGCCTATACTTTTTCCTTGACCCTCTGGCCAGGATTAAAAACTTGAAGGATGATGGTGATTGGGAGATGTTATGTGTTCCTTACACCCCTCCTTACTGCCAAATCATCGACATGCTTCAGCCGTGTGTTTGTGCCCCTCGTTCAGGGTCATGCCAGCCTTTTTCATGACTCTGCCCGTCCCAGAATATATGTGTATAACTCTCACCTCTTTTCCTGAGATGAAGGGGTGTCAGAGCAACTTGTTCTGGCCCGAGATATCCCCTAGACAGCACTTTGTTGATGTACTAAATAGAAACATGGGAACAAGAGACAAGAGACAAAAAACAAAGGGGTCATTAAAAATTGGTTCTCCCTTGTGGTTCTATGTATTACACTGACATATTTAAAATACAATCCACCACAGACTAGGTTTGATTACCCTAGTTGTACTCCTAAATGTAGGAATCAAGCATGTTGCTCGTAATAAATAAATAGATTATCCTACCCAATGAGTAGGTGTAGATAAAAGCCACATTTACACCATAGTACATATTAGTACATTCAAACATAAGGTCACATAGTGTCTCGTCACTTACTAAGTTTACTCCTAAATAATGCTAAAACTGGCGAGAGGCAAGGAGACACCCCCTGTAGTCACACTCTAGGGGTAGAAAGTTAAAAGAAGAAGACCAACATCATTGTAGTTAATGGTAATAATATCATATTGTATTAGTGTTAAGAACAATTATTGTAATCACATATAGTTGTCAAAGTTGTAAATGTCATTTAGGGTATAGCTCCGGCCCTGTGATCGATTCAGAGTGGTAAGCGTAGCTATAATGGTCTGTGCTGTGCGTTGTTGCACAGAGAGACAAATATTATAGCCAGGTTATTATTTGCGGTATATGGGAGCTCCAAGTTTTTCTAAAATGCCCTCATGTACCAAACTGGGCGTGAGAAACATGTTCTCCGGCCCTTTGCAGGGAAGGGTACACTTCAATGCTTAAGCACCAGGGGCTAAGCCTGTATCGAGTACCCCACTGCCCCAGACTCCTTACTACATCAAGGTGAAAGCTCTTCCTCTTGACTGCTCATCTGCTCTCGCCATGTAGATTTGCGGGAGAACGGCGAGGGAGTCCTGATGTACTCTCCCTAGAACCCGACCGGCCTGAGGCATTTCCGCTCACGTGGACGTCATGATGACATGCACGTTGCCAGCGGCTCAGGTGGAAGGTACTGCGCGTCCTGCTGCCAGGGAGACACAGCCTGGGCATGTGTAGTGCTACAAGAATAATTTTTACTATACTTCTGTGCTGACCTGGAAATATACAATATTGGACTGCTGCCAGTGGCAGAAACACGCGTGAAATCGCAGAGCCTGGCTACCAGATTACTGGGGGGCACCCCTAAGGTCTGCTACCGTGTCCCAAGAAATACGTTAGATGAGCAGGTGTGATTCATGGAACGCCGCATAATAGATCCTCCCCAGAGAGGTAATAGACCCTCTTTTGTCACATTAATGGAGACCCTATTTATTCTGCATATGGAAACTCTATCAGCAATACTTGTGCCTACCCCTCACTGCGATGTTTGCTTCACCCCTTGACTACCCTTCATTTGTGTATGGGGAGCCAAGGGGACAGGATACCCACATCTTGATGAATTGTTGCCACACCCTCGTTGTGCAGCTGGAATCACTCCATAAATATATCCCCCACATCAAGTATTGTAGTCACCCATGTCACATTTAAAGGTTGTGGTCAGGTGGCCCCATACATAGTAGAGGCTCTCAGTCATGAGTGCAAGTGAGTTAATAAAGTGGGCCAGGGACTTATGTTGTGACACGTTGTCTCCAGTGTCACTATGTGGGGTGGACGTCTGTCTATTCAGGGTATGCCATGGAATGTCGTCGTTGAGTCCCACCAGATGGCTTTTCAGATGATATACCCGTTTCTGCTCTCTCAGGAGGAGGGCCCTCGTCCTTTCTCCTGTGGCTGGGTTCAGAGTGGTTTTTTCAATTACTGTCCAGGTCAGGTCTTCGACAGTGTGGTGTTTCTTTAAGTAGTGTGCTGTAAGCTTAGTGTTGGATTTCAAACACTTTATTGTGCTGCGTTGCTCCATAATACGTGTCTTAACTTACTACTGGCCATGCCCACATACTGCTTATGGCATGGACAAGTAATAAGGTAGATAACGAAATTGGAGTTGCAGTTAGTCTGTGATCTCTGTTCCCATGGATAGTTAAGTCCCACATCTATTGTTTTTATGTTGTCAGTGAGGTGACACACATTGCATGATCCACATCGCGAGTAACCTTGTAGAGGAGGGAGTACCCCTGGTGCTACCGTCCTCCTTTGCTGTGGTGTAGTTGGTTTGGTGTGCACCAGAAGGTTTTCCAGGTTCGCGCTCCTCTTGAAGGAAAATAGAGACTTCAAACCATTCGTATTCAGTATGTGCCAGTGCTTTAGTACTGTTTGCTTGATCTGATGAAAGGCCATATTGAAAGTAGTGACACACACTGGTTTCTCTTTCGGTAGTCTACTGGTGTTCTCCAAAAGGTTCTCCCCATTGGCATTAGTTGTTCTTTCCTGGCTCTCGCAATCGTGTGCTCAGGATATCCCCTTTGGGTAAGTTCCTTGTGAGGAGTGCGGCCTCTCCCTTGAAAGTGGTTCTCTCAGTACATTCCGCCTCAATCTAAAGAATTGTCCAACAGGTAGGTTGTCCCTAAGGGATTTCAGGTGGAAGCTGTTGTATGCTAGCAGTGAGCTCTTATCAGTTGGTTTGTGGTAGACCTTGGTCTGGAGTTTGCCTCCCTTGGGTTCGATCACTAGATCCATAAAAGTTAACCAGTCCTAGGGCCAGATGTAGGTTGCCCAATACTGGTCGGTAACGGCCAAAATTACCGAATTTCGGCCATTACCGACCGGTATTTGGCATATGGAATATAGGTGGCATGATTGTGAGATTCAGTACTTTACCGAATTGGTAACTTAAGGAATCGGTAAATTACCGAATTCTTAACATACCAATTCGGTAAATTACTGAATCCTTAATGTAGGAAGCACTCAATTGAGTGCTTTTCACATTTAAGCATTTGTTATTTACCAAAAATTGTTAAAAAAGCAATTTTGTGCTTTTTTAACAGTGCCAGGTGGCAGAAGGGCATTTATGTGTGCCACATGTGCACCCATGCACTATTCAGGGGTGCGACACGGTGTCAATGTGACACCCTGCCACCCTTGTAAGTCTACCCCCTATTATCGATTCGGTATTTACCGAATCAGTCATACTCATTCATTCCTATGGGCCTACGGATTCGGTATTTACCGAATTTTACAGATTCAGTAAAATTTACCAAATCATTAGCTACATATCATTTACCGAATCGGTAAAATTTGGTATTTTAGAATCGGTAAATGACATTTACCTACATCTGGCCCTTAGTTACTGTGGACGTGAAGTGGAGCAGGGGGGTTCCTGTTGTTGAGCCAGTCAAGGAAGTGGGTGACCACTAGTGCATCTCCCTTCCAGATCACCAGGACGTCGTCTACATACCGACGCCACAGTCTGATGTTATCCGACCAAGGGCACTGAGAATTGTAGATCACTGTTCTCCCAAAAGCCCTCACATAAAGACCCGCCAGGCTCAGGGCAAAAGTACTGCCCATCGAGGTCCCATGGGTCTGCAGGTAAAGGGTGCCCTCGAGCTCAAAAACATTTCTTGTAGGGCTATGTCTGCCAAATTTAGGATGAAGGCTTGTGGGGTTTGGTACCTCCACTCCTCCTCAGAAAGGATCTCTTCCAGAACTCGCAGAGTTTCGATCTGTGGAATGTTGGTGTGCAGGGCCTCAATGTCAAGGCCCAGTAGAAACTCACTGTCTGGGCTGAAATCCATCTCCTATCTTCAGGATATCAAGGGTGTTCTGTAGATAGGCCGGTAGTTTTTGAACCAATAGTTTCAAGTAAAAATCACAAAATGGTGACAGTGATTCGAGGATCGATCCAATGCCCAACACGATAGGACTGCCTGGCGGGGGTCTGGTGGGTGTATGGATTTTTGTCAGTATGTAGAAATACGGCGTCTTGGGTTGGTCTCTAATGAGGTAGTCTGCCTCATGTTTCAAAATCCAATCATTCTCCAACCCCTCTTCCACAAGTGCTGTGATATTTTTAGTTATCTCCACCGTGGGGTTCCTCGCCAGAACCCTGTAGTTCCTTTCATTCGAGAGGAGGTGATGACATTCGTTGGTGTAAGTTATTTTGTCCGAAATACCTATAGCTCCCACTTTGTCGTCCTGCTTAATGATGATGAAAGAGTTTTCCTTCAGTTCCTTGAGTGCCTCCTTCAATGTTACTCATGTTGGCAAATGAGCGAGTATCCTCTCTCTGTAGATTTTCCACGTCATGGATGACTGCTTGCTCAAATGTGCCTACCTTCTGAGGTAGTGTTGCAATCTGGGGTGTGAGCATCGATATTAGGCGTAAGGGTGTGTTCCTTGTAGTGGTATTTCTTACTTTGGCATCCTCGAAGATCTTTAATCTCACACTTCTGAAGAACGTGGCTAGCTCCTGGCGTAAAAGCATATGATCCAACTGGTTAATTGGAATGAACCCCAGGCCCTTTTTGAGGAGGTTCTCCTGGGGACCTGTTAAGATCATAGAGGAGAGGTTAACCACTAGTGATGTTCCCCGCTTGGTCCCAGTAGCAGGCTCTGTGCCATGCTCCTGGTTACTCGCTGGTTCAGTTCCTGATCTCGTTCATCTCAAGTTCGTCTCTGCTGGCTCTTCTGTTTGTCTCTGCTACTCCTTCTGCCCCTGCCTAATAAAGGCACCTGTGGCTGCTGGAATTGGGGTAGTTGGAATTGGAGGTTCTGGAAACCTGGATGTGGGGGAATTACCATTCCTGGCCAGTTGTAGCCCTGGTTGGGGTAGCCTTGAAAAGGGTCAGGAAAAAAGTATATTGATCCCCTTTGATAACCTCTTCTCCTCCCACTCCTGCGTTGACGTTGAGGGAATTCATAATCGCTGCCCTCGCTACTACTGCAAAGGATGTCCTGATATTTCTTGCCCTGTTGGGTTCCTTTCTTCATTTCTGTTAGTCTCTTTTGGATGTAGTCCTCATTTGTATAGGGGTAGACTTTTTCCTTTGAGAATTTTTAAAGAACTTTTTGCAGTTTAGATATTTTGACTGCAGTCATGTCCAATATAATAACCTGCTGGATTCTACCCAAATCGGTTTTAGTTGCGGGCATAGCACAGAATCTGTCCTCTTAAAAGCTACTGAGGAAATCTGAAGCTCTCTAGACAATGGGGCAGAACAGCTCTGATCCTGCTTGCCCTATCAGTGGCCTTTGATACATGAAATCATGGGATGCTGTTGGAGCGGCTGTGCAGGATTGGGGTATTAAAGGTGGCATGAAAATAGCTTGACCCGTATCTCAAAGTAAGGGTACAGTCAGTTCGATTGGGAGACTTATTTTCTCAGGAATCTTCACTGCCCTGTGGTGTTCCCCAGGGATTGGCATTTAGCCCTACACTATTCAATGTATATGTCACTCTTCTAGCAGACCTAATTAGATCTTTTGGCTTCATCCTTACTTCCTATGCAGACAACAAACAGATAGTTGTGTGAGTGGACAGAGGGAATGTAATGGTTGGTTCAAAATTCCGAGAGCGTATGCAAGCTGTTAGCTTGTGGATGGCTCCGAACTGCCTGAAGCTAAAGTCAGGGAAAACTGAGGTTCTCATCTTTGGCTCTCTGCTATCCTTCTGGTCTCCTTAATGGTGGCCCATGGAGTTAGGCCCACTCCCCTTGTTGGTGAAGAAGACTAAAATTCTGGGAGTAATTATAAATGGCTCACTCTCTCTCTCTCAGATCAGGTAAAAGCAGCCACTGCAGCTGTTTTTTAAACCCTAACAATAATCTAAGGATCCTTCTATTTATACCCAATCACTAACAGAAAACAGTAGTCACCTCTTTGGTGTTGTGAAGAACTGGCTGTGCAAATTGACTGTATTTAAATGCCCATCAGCAGGTGCTAAATATCTTGCAGACACTAGTGGCGACTCGCAACCTTTTAAAAATTCCCAAATTTCACTCTTCTGCCGGATCCATTGGAAAGCTTCACTGGCTCCCTGTGAGGAGGCAGTGGGTGATTTTTAAGGCCCTCTGCACTGTCAACAAGGCCTTGCACAACCAAGGTCCTGAATTTCTGAAGAACTGTTTCAGATGGTACTCACCTTCCAGATCTTTAAGATTCGCTTCAGCCAAATTGGTATCTGTACATTGGTACAATCAATCCTCCTAGGGCGAAAGAGGCTTTGTTGTGGGAGCCTCAAAAGCCAGGAACAGCCTCCCCTTTACATTACATCCATACCAAATCTGCTAGCACTTAAGAAATCGCTAACAACCTGGCTTTTCATGTCCTGCTAAAGTCTTTTCTGGGCTATTTCTCTTGTGGTCTTTCAGCATGCCAAGACGCCCATGGGCATTCAAGCGTTTAACAGAACTACTTAACCTAACATAACAACAATTTGAAACATTCATTTATAAATCAAACCCATAATGTTTAAAGCCCTCTATCCAATCAGAGAAGGGATTTCCATACTCTTCTCTAATACAGCCCAAGTGAAGTGTGAAGGATATTTACCTATTTTTAGTCTGTGTCTCACATATAAAAGAACTGATAATCTCACAAATGTATTTTCTTTCCTTTTTACTTCTACAAAGACAGAAAAAGCTCCCATTTGCAGGGTTTGATTTTAACCTCTAGCTGACTGCTTAGACTCTCCATCATGTTAACATCTATGAGCCCCAAGCCCTTTCAGTAGCAGTTCAGCACTCAGTGCACCTTCCAATAAAATTAACATTAGTGGTTCCCATCTTGAGCAGGCACGTTAGACCCATTCATATGCTATTTGTCTCCATCCATTTTACTTCAGTCTCTACCTGTGTCTTGATTTGAAATTGTATTAAAATGACTAACCAACACATATGTTTTTGTTCTTTTTAACACCGACTGGAGGCTATAGATATAAATAAACCCCACAAGATTTGCTAGCTCTTTTATAAACTTTGTTGAAACCTCTTAGTATCATTGTGACATAGTGTCGGTATGGCTCATATTAGAAGGTGCCTCATTGTATGACAAAACATCAACAGGAGGCGTGGTAATGTTCACAAACAGAAATATCAGTTTGTAGCAAAACTGCTTAATTTAGAAGCACATATTATTTAGATTACACAACCATTAACCATTGCAGCTTTGGCATCTTTTTCTGATTATGCCTTTGTTAATAACTTGAATTGTTCTTCAAAGCAGAGGTAACAGGAGAGGTGTAGAAAGCATGTGATGGAAGGGAACATATTGGAGGAGATGGGAGGAGTGATCAGGTGATCTGATGTGAAAGTAAAGAAAGAAAGGAGAGTCAAGGAAACAGAATGGAAAGAAAGTGAAGAGAAGAGGGATGAAGGAGATAGGATAGTAGAAGTGGTGGGTATGATAAGAAAAGGGAGGTGTATTGCAGGTAACGGCACTGGAGATGCAGCAAGATTATGGGAGATATGGGGAGTGATGGAGAGGAGAGGTTCACAATTCCAGAGACTGAACATCGTTGTCCTGGTTTCTTCAAGATGAGTTTTATACTGGGGGGCGTGGCTAGCGCCCGTGGAAAATTGTGGCAGCTCCCTAGTTCTCCCGGGACGCCGGTGACGGAAGTGACCCTGACGCGATAATTATCACACACACAGCCGGAGAAATGCAGGCATAATCGTCGGAAGCTACGCGGATTCGGAAGAGCTGCTTAATTCAACGTTTGGTGTGATGCAACTAAACTTATCTTATCGTCACGTTGTAGAACTGCTCCGTTATTGCAGTGGCCGCCATCTTAGATTTCCCCCGCAGACGACTCTTCCTCAGCGCAACGTTTTAATGTGACAAACTCCTCAAGATTCTTTCACTATGAGCATGGGACTTCTCTCCTAAATATGTCACTGGACAAATAATGCTATTTTGGTGTGCACCACGTTTTTATTTGCCTTTCTTCGTGAGGAGAAAAAACCTTCTGGAACCTATGCCAGATAACCCTAATTACCTCAATGGAGTCTGTGCATGTTGCTTCTCCTCATCATATTTCTCACAGCACACCTTCACTTGTAAGCATTCAAAATATTTGACAGTGGCTTTTAAGGTATGAGCATCTTTTCAATCTTTATTAAAGTTATTGGTTATTAATATCTCTGTGCTTCTACATGTACTTCTTTCCACAACATCAAGGAGTCCGCTACTAAGGCATGGTGATTTGATATCCCTTAAGTGCAGTTCTTTTAAAGTATTTCTAATCTGATATATGGGACGAATAATTAGAGATCCTTCCCAATTAAAGTCATCAACGCGCACATTTTTTCTTCGTTCCAGTTCCCGTTTTAATTGTCTCTACATGGAGGACTCAGCAAACGTGTCGCCTAAAGGTGCTTCAGCAACAGCTACCACTATCTCTTCTGCCATTACTAAAGTGCCGGGTAAACGGTTGAAGAAAGATCGTCCTACAAGTAACCTACTTCAGTCACAATGGACTTCATGTTGGAAGAGATTCGGGCCTTACACCCGTTTGTTGAGGAAACCAACTCTAAGATACAAATTATTACTGATAGATGGTCAAACTTGGAAGAGCGTGTCACTACAATGGAACAGAATATGGACTCTCTGTACTCCTCTATATCAAAAGTAGGCTCCTTATCCTCTCAAGTGTTAGCGCTACACACGCAAATTGAAAATTTAGAAAATAGGAACAGAAGAAATATTCTCTGCATTTAAGGACTTCCTGAGGGGGTGGAAGGGTCAGATCCAATTACCTTCTTTAAATCCTTCATTCCAAAAATCCTCAACTTGCCAGAAGGTACTCCTCTTAATATCCAGACAGCTCATCGGTTGGGCCCAGCATCATCATTCTCTTCTGCATCTTCTACAGCAGTGAAAAAACCGAGGGGAGTAATTTTATACTTTCTGGAGTATATTGACTTGATCAAGATATTATCTGCAGCCAGGGCATGGAACCGCATTACATGGTCAGGAAACTCCTTATTTTTGCACCCAAGATTATGTCAAGCTAACTGCAGATTGACGCAAGGAGTTCTTAGCATTGAGACCGAAACTTCGCTCGATAGTTGCAAGATATGGCCTCTTCCACCCCTGCTTGTTTAAAGTGACAGTCAACAACAAAACTACCACTTAACAAGGAACCAACAAAATTGAAGAGTTTCCTCTATTCTTTTCATGCAGAATCTATGGATATCTCTTCATCACATGCCAAATAAGACGATGTTGACTCTGAAACGCATCTAGTTTTGTTTATCGCTTTTGATCTGTTAATGTTTTGCATTCATGTTGTTACTTAATATTACTTCAAGTCTTCATTGCTATTTTTTGATTTTTGATTATATCACTAATTCCCTTTTTCTCCTTATAGGTTATATCTCTGTGTCATATTTTCCCTATGTTTCATCATCCGTCGGTGTTGTTCTCCTTCCCGCCTTCCTGTGTGGAGTCCGGACACGTCATTCTTCCATGTGGCCTCAACCCCCCCCACCCTTCCTATGTCTTGGAGTATTTGTAAGTCTCTTGATTTACTCATTTTCTTTTTCTTCTGCTTTGTGCTTTTTTTCTCATATCTTTACTTTTCTCTCATAACTATATTTCAATTTCCTAGCATCTCAGCAATATTCTTGTTTTCATATCTCTCTTTCACACTTCACATATTGTTCATTCGCTTTAATTTTCCTTCCTTTCTCCTTTCTTTCTCATGTCATTTGATTTAAAGTACATATGATCAGTTTGCTATTTGGTGTATTTCATGTCAACCAGATATTCCATATGATTGGTGCTTATTTTACGTAACAGTCATGTACATCTACATCGTTGTTCTATGTCTTTAAAACTTATTTCATGGAATGTCAGGGGTTTACATTCGCCCATTAAAAGACAGAGAGTTTTGACTCACTTAGCCAAATTGGGGCAGATATCGTCTGCATACAGGAGTCTCACCTAACAGCAGCAGATTCTCTAAAATTAAAGAGAGGTTGGGTGGGTGAGGTTTTCTTCTCTCAGGGTGACGGCAAACTTAATGGAGTTCTCACTTTTGTCGCAAATCACTTCCTATAAAAATGCTATCGCAATGTGCAGATCAAGATGGTAGATGGTTATTTGTTAAATTGTTGGTGGGTAAGGCCCCATTATCTTTATTGAATATTTACGCACCCACAGCTGGAGATTCCTCCTTCTGGACCTCATTGGTTCAACAAATTACACAATGTTTTGATGATAATTTTATCCTCACAGGCGATTGTAATCAAACCCTGGACCCTTTTTTGGATAGAAATTCGTCATTCCCCTTTGTATCTCATAAAACTCATAAACTCTTTACACAAACAATTCAGCAGTATAAGCTTATAGATGCCTGGAGGCTCTGCAATCCCACATTAAGAGAGTATAGCTACTATTCCCCGACACATCACACTCAGTCAAGACTAGATTATTTTTTTAATCCCATAGTATGTCTCAATTGTTAATGGCGGCGGATATTGGATCTATTCTAATATCTGATCACGCTCCCACTACTATTCAACTTGACATTCTACAGAAACCCAACCTATCTCGGATATGTCGATTTAATAATGCACTACTTCTGGAGTCAGCATTTGCGTCTTCTTTTACTTCTTTTTTCATGAATATTTTCTCTTCAATCAATATGTTACCTTTTCCTGTGCTTTGGATTCTTTCAACGCAACAGTTAGAGACTTTGTTATCAGGTATGTTTCCAAAAAACGTATAGAGGCGAAAGAACGAACCAGTGCCCATTTGGCCAAAATAAAGAGATTGGAGAATTCTTATTACTCCTCTAAATCGAAAGCTAGTTTGTCTGAACTCATACATGCTAAGTTTCAATTTAATAAAGTTACAAATAATGATGCTTCTAATTATTTATTAAAGTCAAGTGCAAAATTTTACAATGGCCAAAATAAAGCTGGGAAATTATTAGCTAATTACTTGAAGGTTACGCACAACAAACTCAACATAGAATCTATTTTAGATACACATAATACACTGAAGTTTAAAGACAAAGATATTTTAAATGAATTTCTCCACTTCTATAAAACTTTATACACGTCTGAAACACCCCCCTTTGACCACTCTATTTCTTGCTTTTTATCCAGTATTCAACACCTTTCTACCACACTCCCAGATCTTTCATCTTTAGAATTTGACCTTACTCAGAAGGAGTTTCTCGCCACCTTACAAACACTTAAGAAAGATAAAGCCCCTGGCCCAGATGGTTTTACTGTTGATTTTTTAAACTCACTTCGCACATCTATTAATTACCAAATTACATATACTCATAAACGCCTTCTTGACATCAGGTGAATCTTCTGGTTCATTCTCAGACGCTCTTATTTGACTCATACCTAAAGATGACAAGGACCCACAACAATGCAAAACTTACAGACCCATTTCTTTGGTTACCATTAATTACAATTTTTTTTCAAAAACATTAGCCCTACTTTGGAATCCCAACTGCCTGACCTCTTGGAAAGGAACAATCTGGTTTTGTCAAAGGTCGACTTATCACGGATAATACTCGGCTATTTTTTGACATCCTGTCCAAGGCATCACATATTCCACATTCTTTAGCAGCAGTAGCTTTAGATGCAGAGAAGGCATTCAACAGAGTCTAATGGCCCTATCTTTTTTACCCACTTAAATGGTTTGGATTTGGCCCAAAAATTATTGCACTAATATCCATCTTATACTCCAACCCAAGAGCAGCAGTATGCGCCAATGGTGGTATATCATCTTACTTTCAACTGGGTAGGGGTGTCCGATAGGGTTGTCCATGTTCCTCGTTTCTTTTTATTCTTGCTTTAGAACCCTTTTTGTTACGAATCCGTGAAAAGGATAATATCCATGGTTTTCATTTCAAAGAGTCTAAAATTATAATGGCAGCTTATGCTGACGATGTTTTTTTTGTTCCTCTCGAAACCTCAATCCTCTCTTCCCGCTTTTTTAGACAAGGTTACTTCCTTTGCAGCTATCTCCAGTTATAAATTAAACAAAGATAAATGCGAAATTTTACCTTTAACAAAATACACTTTTAAGGATGACTTCAATGCCTCAGGTTTCATATGAAGTCCCCAGTTCATTAAATATTTAGGTTTAAATTTTACTCCCTCTATCTCAGGTACTATATCGGGTTGTATGGAAAATTGTATACAGAGAATATCCTCGTTAACATCAAAATGGCATCCCCTGTATTTATCTTGGTGGGGTTGCCTAGATACTATAAAAATGATGTTGTCCCCTATAATTCTGTACACAATCTCTAATATTCCACTTTCTATCCCATCAAAATACTTTAAGAAATTGAATTCCATTCTATCCTCCTTTTTGTGGAGTAAAAGGAAATCACGTATGTCTGTTTTAAAATTGACCGCCCAAAATCGGAAGGTGGGGTAAACTTCCCTATTCTTCATACCTATCAGAAATCCTTTTATTATGCCAGGCATCGAGATGGCTCTCTGAGTCTCCTATGGAGTGTCATCTTTGGACTCCATTTGAACAGTCCTTCCTTTCTCCGTTCTCATTACAAGAATATTTGTCTTTCACACGCAAAACGCAGTCCCTGTCCCCTCCTATAATTAAGTATAACTTCCAAAATCATACCATATGTCTCTTCTTCAACTTCCATGGACCGAACTTCATTTCTTAACTCTACTATATGGCATAACATCAATGTAGTAATACGTAATAAACCTTTATATTGGAAAACTTGGAGACAACGAGGTCTAATTTGGACACATCAACTATATGTCCAAGAAGAGATTATGTCCTTTGCACGCACCAGTACTTCCTTTAACTTACCTATGTCATTCTGTCCAAAGTACACTCTTCTAACACAAGCTATCCAGAATGCTCATACACACTTTACAACCTCCAATCAGTCCATTGACCCCAAGGCTTTTTATACATATAAATTACGAACTTTTCTACTCAATAACTCTAGGGCTTCTGTCATTTACAATGTTCTAAATATTTCACCTGCCCTAAGAGAAAAAAAAACCTGAGACATCCTGGGAGAAAGATTTGGAAACTTCCTGGTCCATTGAAGTGTTGGACAGAATTTGGCTTAAGCTCAGGAGGTCCTCTAGAGCTGCGACTACTGTACAAACACTCTTTTTTATTTATAGCAGACTTTTACTTTTCCCACTCACTCTCAACGCTAGACATACTGAACTTTCAGATGCGTGTTGGACTTGTTCCTTACCACGGGCTGACTTGCCATATAATCTTTACATGCGCGCCTGCCCATGATTTATGGATAAAAGTTTGGTCTCAAATCATCATTATCATTTTTTCCCCTCAATAAACTTGCTTTTGAACTTAAAAGATGAGTTTTATACTCTTACTTCATTCTTTCAACTCTTTTTTCATGGTTGTGTTTGTGCACTTGTGCACTTGTGCTACATGTATCTACTTTTAAGATAAGAGAACAAAGAGCAATGTTGGTCATGGTGGTACAATGCTGCTTTAGAGATACATTACTTTATGTCCTAGAACCCTCTCAATTTCAGAGAATAATCTAGGTGAATTAACAGTTACTGTATTTGTAGCTAACTTCCTTCCTGTAGCTGTCATTAGGTCTTCCAACACCCATGGAACGTCTCCAAAGTTGAAATGTAATATAACACAGCACAGGCAGCTGCATTGCATTATATTTTTTTACAAAGCCATGCAAGGTGACGCAAATCGTCCCTAGGGTGGCTGTGTAAATATTACTGAAGCCTTTGCATCGTCCTTGCGCTGCCTTGTCTGATGCAAGGACATCACAAAAGCTTGATAAATCTGGGCCACAATGTTTATGTCACACAATATTTTTGTCAAATATATTATAACATACAACTGAAATAATAAATAGTTATTGCTTAATGCAATTGATGAGCCAATAAGAGTATATTTGGGTTATATGGATTATAAGGTATATGGATTATAAGCCATTCTTTTGTTTAGTAGTAAATTATGTTTATTAATTGACATGGCTGGTAATGGTAAAGATATGCCCATTAATACTAACTCAAGTGCCTCAAAAATTCCAGGTGACCCTGAAATCTGTGAATTTAGTACCCTGGCCTATCAGATAGATAGTTGATAAGACATCTGTCTATAATGTCCCAGTTCAAGACAGCACAGCTCTGTGATTCAGGGTCATCATTTTCGGGAAAACAACCTTTACAACGCAACTATTACATTGCACTACACTTACAGCGCAGGCATTACATCACAACATACTTTACACTGAATGACACTACAACGCAAGGCATTACAATGCATACCATTACCACGCATGACACTACATCGCATTTCACTGCAACACAGGCATTACAACGCATACCATTACAACGCATACCATTGGAGTTAGAATAGTAATTTCTAACCCCTACATTATCCAACACTTACCCTACTGTTGCACCCCCTGGAGTTAGAATAATCATTTTTAACCCCTACACTATCCAACACTTACCCCACTGTTGCACCTCCTGGAGTTAGAATAGTAATTTTTACCCCTATAATATCCAATACTTACCTTAAATGCAATGTAATAGTATGCGTTGTAATGGTATGGGTAGTATGCGATGTAGTGGAATGCATTGTAAAGGTAGCTTTTTGAAATGCAATGTAGAGAGATGTAGTGTAATGCGAGGAATGGAATGAGTTGTAAGTGCATGCTTTGTAAATGTATGCGTTGTAACGTCATACATTTCATTTTCAACATGCTAAGTATCCTAGATGTCCTTTCATTATATTTCAAATAAAATTTTAGAAAATTACCCATACTACTTTTTCTCACTATGTGAGAAAAGCAGTATTCTTGTCATTTGAGTATTTGATATGAGTGGGTAAGGGGCTGATATGCAATAAATGTACTAAACATTCTGTTACTAGAACCTACCCATCAGTGCAGACTATTATGGTGAAATAGAATGTACAATTAGAATGAATGAAGTGCTCTACTTCAGATGTAGATAGATTACCACTAAGAGCGATTAACCCTTCAAATAATGCTCTTTTACATACATCATGGTCTATGGAACACAGGCTCAGGTGTTCAATGGTTTTCTGGTCACAAATCCATCAGTTTTTATAATCAGATGGACTGTGATAGGTAAAATACATTTTACTAATGTACTAAACCATTTAGCGATTCAGAATTTTTTTCCAACTATCTTAATGGGTTGCAAATGATCTCCAATTTACAGTTTGTAGGGGGGTCATTGGCCATTACTTCCACATTGTGAGTTGGTAACTTTTGTATCAGTAGTTTGCAACCAAAATTCCATTAGCAAACCATTGACCACTTAGCAATTCCCAAGTTGGGATGGTAACTGCCTTGCAATGCTGAAAGGTCTCCTAAGGACCCATTCCTTCTTGTGAATAATGTGGCCAGCTTCAGTGGGAATAGGCAGTAGTCCAGGGATTATTTTTTTAACGCACCCCGTTTCTTTCAAGAAACTTGGGCTTCTTTCAAATTAGATCCAATTATAAATACTTACACTGGGATGGTGGCTTGTTGTCCCTGTCAGGCCACCATTCCTTTGAAAGTAGTCATTCGTAGAGAGGGGCAATTTGTGACCTGCAGAATGAATTTTAATTAGGCCAGACATTCTGTGGCTCGCTTCGATTTCTTATTTTATGAACTGACCTATTAGTACGTATGTCAGTTCTCAAAATAAACTAATGGTCACAGAAAGGTAGCAAGCAATTTGCGACTGGTAAATTAGAAAATCTGGTCATAGATGAGGTGATAAGAGATACTTATTGGGAAAGATGCTGAGAAACAGTTTTCTTATTTTGGAAATATTAAGAAAATACGCTTATGTATTCTGTAGATCAATAACTGCAATATATTTAGCAACTGTTAATATACAGAAAATAGTGCCGCTCAAGTTGGATATATTAATAAGGATTATTTCACCAGTACACAAACTAAGCAATCCTGTTAAAGCCCCATCTAGTCACATGATACTAGAGCTTACAGTCAAAATCAAGTATTAACAACTTACTGGATGATCAAAAATATAGAAGCCCTTTAGCTCCCCACTTTCCCTGTTTTAACATTAGGTACCTACTTCAGAAAATGTATGTGCACAAGTGTGCAGTGCGTCAGGATTGCAGTGGCCCACCAGTTTGGCATGGCAAATGCAATTTCTTATTGTTCATCGATTACTAATTAAAAATAGATAATTTTCCCTACCCCAATGTTTCTTTTTTGTATTTGTATTTGCTCATACTGATCAACAGTCTTGAGAACGCCATTGGCTATCTACCGGGCCACATGGGAAAAAACCTTGTGATGGCAGACATTCAAGAACTATTAGCTTGTGACCTAGAGTTTTTATAACATTACCAAGACAAATAATGAATATTCAGTTGTAGCAGAGAAGAATAATAGACAACCTTTCTTTAGATTGTCAAAGAGTCTCAAAATATATGTCTACAGTTTATCTCAATAATAGCCTTATTCATTCAAAAACAAACTAATGATAGCTAGTAAACTAGTAAATAATCTACCTGGCCTACCTCAGCCATACACCTTAACCGTAGGATTTATGTGCTGTGGACTTGCCAAAGAGTGAAAGGATATGAATGATATATTTGAAAGATTACATGGTATCCTTAATACAAATATCTAAGAAAACAGTAGAATAATCATTTCCTGGTGGAATTTTTCTGTCAAAAAGCTATCTTCTAATCAATAATAATTCTTAATAAATCCTTCCTCATTAGGGTCAAGATCTTCTGTACATGGCTAAAGCTTAGATCATCAAAAGTGGATGATTTGTTGATTATGGATCGAGCAAATACCGGGGTACGCACCGATGTGGCTGCAGGTAGTCAGTCAGTCAGTCAAAGATCTTTATTCGGCTAATTTTTTCACAAAAGAGCATTATAAAAACAAAACATTTGAATTACATAAGTACACATAATAAAAATCATCTTTGGGGGGGCGTAGCTAGCCGGCAGCTAACATGGCCGCATAAACCCGGAGCTCCACCGTGCACTGCCCAATATCCTCCACTATCCTGACAAAGAGTGTGGTTTTTTTCACCTTAAACCCCCCCACGGGAGCGAGAAGCTTCAGGGACACTAGCGATCCTGGCATCGAGGAGATTCGGCGTTTCGGAGTCCGTTGGCGGCGGTGTGCAGTGCCGCGGATGACTGGGCCGAGGAGCCGCGCCCTCAAGTACCCGCCTGGCCGGCCGAAGTACCCCTGCGTGCGGCGAGAGGGTGCGCGCCGGACCCGGGCGCTTGTGGAAGGGGCCGGCTGGCTGGCGGGACACGCCCGGACTGTTTGCTCGAGTCCCTGTGAGGTGAGGAGCGGCCCCGCGACACACACGGGGGGTATCCTTCCCCCTCCTGCACCCTCGGCGTCCTGCACAGGGGTGATTGCTGCAGTGTTTGCTCCTTGGCGGGAAGGTCGCTGAGTGCGGCTGGGGACTGGAAACAAGCCCTGGGAGTGAGAGACCCCCCCACGAGTGGATTGAGCAGCCCCACGGGCGTACTGGTAGCGCGCCCTGCCCCCTCCCCAGCACAAACACCAAAAACTTACTGCGTTGCGGTCTGAGAGCCCTCAGTAGAGACTACGAGATGCTGGTGGGGAGGGGGGCCCAGGGATAGGGCCTTGAAGCATCTTTGCGGCCCCATAGGGGTGGAGTCGATCCCCTGCTTCAGAAGGCTGCCTTTAGGAGGATTTCCCCGGGCGCTCTTCTCCATGCTGTGCGCCCTCCCCTGAGGAGGCACTGGGGAGGCCTGTGCTGGCTGTTGGAGGCAAGTGACACTGCGCGGTGCGGTGCCTGGTCGGTGGTTCCATCATTCGACGACGCGGCCATCTTGGCGCAGAGACCCTACCACCGCGTAGGCTGGACCCCACAGGCCGTACAGTGGTGCCGGGGCTGACTGCAGGGGGCCTATACATACATCCGACGGGTTCTACGACCTCAAGCTCCAGATCGGCGAAGACTTTAGAAACTGAGCCGGGATCCCCTGGGGCAGTGTTCCGCATTTACACTCACAGTGGTGTGACTGAACGGCCATAACGATGGGAAAGGGCGACAAAACGCAGAGCAAAGTCCCATTTGCGCAAAGAAGACTGCAACTGCAGAGCACACCTGAGGCGCACGGAGAGACGTCGCAGCCTGTTGAGGAACAGGCAGCTAGTTCCGACATCAAGAACCTCCTACGCTCCATGGAACAAAGTCTTCAAAGTAGCATATCAGCGCTGGGCGCCAAGATGGATGCTATGACGTATAGAATGGACTGCATGGCCGAGCGCCTGGATAAGCATGCTGAGAAGCACGACATGGTGGAAAGGAGAATTACAGAAGTGGAAGAGGCGCAGACCGAGTTAGACGTGGCACATAAGAAAATAGAAACCCTGATGCGCTCTCTTCACGACAAGACGGAGGATTTGGAAGCGCGCTCGCGCCGCAGCAACCTTCGCATAACGGGCCTGCCGGAGACCACGCAAACAGGTACGATGGAACTTTTTGTCGAAAAGCTTCTCACTACCCTGCTAGGAGATGGAGTGTTCTCATCAATGTTTGTGGTGGAATGGGCTCACCGGGCTCTGGGCCCTTGCCCGAAACCGGGAGCGCCACCTCGCCCGATTATTGCTAAGCTACTCAACTATCGGGACAGGGACACTGCCCTCAGACTTGCCAGATCAAAGTCTACGCTCCAATATGAAGGGTCAGCGATATCAATCTACACGGATTTTACAACGGAGGTGCAAGAAGCACGCAAACACTTCATCCCTCACAAGAGGCGACTCAGAGAACTGGGCCTGGACTATGCGATGTTGTACCCAGCCAAACTGCGTGTCAACAGGCAGGGACATTCACATATATTCACGGACCCGAAAGAACTGCTGCAGGCGATTAAGCGATGGTCGAGAGAACAGAGGAACGATAACGCGGACACGCTGGCTGACGAAGACAATAGCCATCTGGATGACCAGATATGACCAATAAACTGGCGCTATACAGGATCCTGAATCAGTAGCGCTGGTGTGCTGGTTGTGGTCCTGCGACCTTCGTTTGAGAGGACTTGATCTGTGTCCTGATCTGCTCTTTGAACGGATGATCCCTGTCAGATAAGTTGCAGAGGGGTGGAGGGTCGCGGGGCCAATTTGGTTATTTAACTGTACATGCAAGTCCACTGCCGCGTCCTGGGTTGGCACTCATTGACCTAAGCAACGTTGGGGGGGGGAGGCTTGCTGGGGGGGAGCCACGGGAGAGGGGGGGGTGCGGATCCGATATATTGCTTGGAGAACATTGGAGGTTACGAGCTGTTAGGCGACCTTGGTCCCCGAGCGCAATGCACTGCTGAAGATCGAGTTACTATGTTGGGGGAGGTGGTATTGGGGTGGGGAGGGTTGGAAGGGAATCTGCATGGCCACGTTGGGGGAGTCTGCTGTGGGAGGGGGATGGAGGGGTTGGGGAGCTTATAGATGCATCTTGGTTTGCTCTGTCTGTTTGCTCTGCTCACTTTGGCCTTTGAGATAAAGATTGCCTTACACTACATAGTCCTGCTACTAAGATAACTAGCACATAAAATGTAATTGTTGAGGGGGAATCTGCTATGCTTAGAGCATTGACGTGGAATGTAAGGGTGGAATGTAAGGGGGCTGAATGACCATCGGAAACTCAGAAAAGTCCTGAATTACTTACAGCACCAATAATGTTGACCTAGCACTCATTCAGGAAACACGCCTCCCGCTCACGAGTAGAATGTTTCTGAACAGGGGGATGGCGGGAAACTACACTGCTGCTGGCTTTACTACTCATTCCAGAGGGGTCTTGACTTGGGTCAATCCAAAGTCTAAACTGCCACTGTCTTTGTTGAAGGCAGACCTGGAAGGCAGATATCTAATTTCTAGATGTGTGGGAAAGGGGCATGACTTAATAGTGGTTAATGTTTATGGACCCAACTACAACTCCCCGGAATTTTATGATGGCCTCGCTCAACATTGTCACGCATATCTCACTACACAAATGATGTGGGGGGGAGACTTGAACCCAGTGCTTGACAGGTCATCGGGCCCTTTCCGCAGACCTGCGGAAGCTATGAAAATCCGCTCTGAACTCATAACACTTGATCTAATAGATGTTTGGAGAGGCAGACACACTGAGAGAGGGGGGTACACCCATTACTCGGCATACCACGACATTCACACCAGAATTGACTACTGGTTGGCGCCATCTTCGATTATGAGATACGTAAAATCCTGTGCTGTGCTGCCGCGCACCCTCTCTGACCACTCTCCGCTTCTCGTGATACTATCGACACCAGTGAAGAGGATGCCGCCCTTCACGTGGCACTTCCCTCCGTATTCTCTTCTCGATGAGCACTTCCGTGGTGATCTGGCGGTAGAGATGGAGAACTTCTTCTAAACTAACATAGGATTGGTTGATAGCTTCCAAACAGTATGGGAAGCGTTTAAGGTCTCTATCCGTGGCGTCGCTATGGCGAAACACTTGAGTGTACTAAAAGCTATACGTCAAAGGTTACTTCACTTGGAATCACGACTGGCGGAGTTAGAGAGGAGTCAGCTTGAGGGTTTGGACGAGGATGTGACGGAGGACATTCAGAACCTCATAGTGGAGTACAATAAGGAGGCTCACAGAGAAGTTCAACACATGGGAAAGTACGCGACGGCCCGGACGTATGGTGAAGGAGAGCGCCCGGGCTCCCTTCTGGCCAGGATAATGCGAAATTCCAGACGTCCTCTAGTGATATCAGAGTTTGAGAAACCAGATGGTCCTCCCCTCACAGAGGAAGCAGAGATTGTCAATGAATTCAGAAACTTCTATTCTGGTCTCTACACTTCTCGGCTGCGCATAATGAGGAGGCTATAGACGATTACCTGGGTCATATACAGTTACCTATCCTGCCAAATTCTGACCGGGAATTCTTGATGCAGCCCATTCATAAAGACGAGATAGCGGATGCGCTTGCGAGTCTGCGCTCGGACAACGCCCCCGGGGCGGATGGGCTTACTGTGGGCTTTTACAAAGCATTCAAGGACGTACTAAATCCACATTTACCCACACTGTTTGATGACATCTGCTTGGAGGGCAGCATGCCGCGGTCTATGAGGGAGGCTCTGATAGTGACTATTCTTAAACCGGGAAAGCCTGCAAGTTCCTGTGGCTCTTACAGGCCGTTATCTCTTCTAAATGTAGACGCCAATCTATATGCAAAGATTTTGGCGACGCGTCTGGCGTTATTGGCCCCGGAGTTGGTTGCCCCGGAGAAGGCCGGATTCATTCCCAACAGGAACCTCACCTATAATATAAGGACTATACTAGGGACTATGCAACATGTCAGGCAGGATACCAAGGCCATGGCCATCTTCCTGGACATGGAAAAAGCTTTCGATTCGGTGGAGTGGCCCTTCATGACCCGAGTGCTGCGGCGCCTGGGACTGGGTGAACCGTTTTTACAAATGGTGGGGGCGCTATACTATTGCCCCACTGCCAGGGTGCGCATAGGTGATCGGGTCTCGGACTCCTTCGCGATCTGCAGAGGCACTAAGTAGGGCTGCCCGCTTTCACCACTAATCTATGCGCTTGTGGCCGAACCGCTGGCATGTGCACTAAGGGAGTATCATAGTAATGAAGGGGTGAACTTCCCTACGTACAGAATCGTCATTTCGACTTATGCGGATGACACTTTGTTGTATGTTCGTGACCCCGAATCAAACCTCTCTTCAGTGTTGAGGGAGGTAGTGCGTTTTGGTGCTCTATCCGGACTCTGGATAAACTGGTCGAAGTCTTTGGCCTTCCCTCTGACCCCGAAGACAACACTTTTTGACATGGAGTACCCGTTGCAATGGACGACGGAACCGATTAGGTATTTAGGGATTATGCTTCATACTGACCCGGAAGTCCTAATACGTGAAAACTATGGTGTTGCGTACAGTAAGTTAGAAGAAGATGTAGAGTCGTATATCACTCTTCCATTGTCCTTAATGGGTCGTATAGCAATCATGAAAATGGTGGTCCTGCCCAGATTCTTCTTCCTCTTTAATAACATTCCAATTGTTCTGTCTAAGTCTTTTTTCAATAACCTGACGCAGCTTCTCATTAAACTAGCTTGGGGGGGGAAGCAACCAATTGTAAAATGGACGACTCTCATGCTTCCTTACGAGCTGGGGGGACTGAACTCACCGGACATGGAGAGGTATTACAGAGTGGCACAAGCGGCACACATGCACACGTGGATTCATGGCAAAGCGACAATACCACATGTCCGCTTGGAACGACTGTTTGCTGCTCCGCTTCCACTCCCTGCCACGGTGTTTTGCCCGGCTGACCGCAGAATTGGTATATTGGACTAAATCAGATCCACTAATCACGCCTGGGACGCGCTTCTGCGCATGCAGCGCGTCGAGATACTGTACTCCCCCCTAATGCCCATAGAATGGTCGTTATGGCTGCCCCCGGTAGCGGAAAAGGGAGTAGTTCAGGCATTGCACACCTTGGGTATTTTCACGGCGGGAGACCTATTTCTGAACGGCGCAGTGAAAACCTGGGAGCAGGCCGCATCGATTCCTACTGAGACCCCACTAATACTTCGCTTTCAATATCATAGGATTCGCAGTGCCTTATTGGTCCTCTTGGGCCCGGAACTGACGGAACCGCCGGAAGTGTTGGAACTTACTCATGTTATTAAATCTTCCTCTCCCCACAAGCTAGTCACCAACCTATATAGACTGAATAGAGGATCGGACGAGACTCAACACTCGAAAGCTAGGGCAGCCTGGCAGAGAGATCTGCACATTACAATAGACGACGGCATGTGGACGTACTGCTGTACCAATACCAGGAAACTCTCTTTAAATGGCCGGCATAGACTGATCCATTTCAAATTCCTCCAGCGAGTGTATTACACTCCGGAAAGGCTGCACAGATACGGCCTCCGTCAGTTCGCTGAATGCGAGCGATGTCATGCACCGATCGCGGACTTTCTACACCTGTCGTGGCAGTGCCCGGGAATACAAGAATTCTGGTCCAAGATATTCACTGAAATGAGCAAGATCCTAGAAGTAGAACTGACTACTGTTCCTGCCCTTGCACTCCTAGGTGACTCCTGAGGCCTTCCTGTTGCGGTGCGGTGACTAACTGATATGGGCATGCTAATGGCTAGACGAGTCGTGGCAATGTGCTGGCTGAGGGGTCCGCTTCTGACCATGAAAAGATGGGAACGGGACATGCGATATTGCTTTACGCAAACTGAATGCTACAGTGAACTACTCCCCCCCCCACGAGCTGCCCAAAGAATTTTTGGAGCCTTTCCCATGACTATCTCAGAGTAAATGACGCTGAGAGAGCAAGGAGCGAGGAGGACGCTGTGGGACAAGGGTGAGTGGCTGGCGGGACTCCTGGGAACAGGAAGACCTGCTGCAATGTGAAGCATGGAAAGAGGGGGTGGCGGGCGGCGGTGTGGTGGTTCGGGATTGTGTGTGCTACGCACGGCGGATGGAAACCTAGTCCTCATATGAGTGATGACTCAATGTACTAGTAGTCCAGATAGTGGCTCACGGGTTTAGGCCACCACCTCACGACATCTCCACACAGACAGATGGGGGGCATACAGCGGAGCATAGGTTTGAACATTAGTTGAGGCAGAGCGGGGGGAGGGGGGACATTGACACAGGGGTGGAGGGTTGTTGGGGGCTTATTTTAGTAAGGTACTCCTTAGGGAACACGAGACGTTACGCGGTAGCTGGATAGACCTAGAGGCATGAAAGGGGCTGAGCAAGTTACTTTCCTATCCCTGAGGGTGAACGAGTAGTGGGCTATTGGAGCACTACATATGTCCAATATAAATGCAGGATGTTGTTTACGATGCCGCTGGGTTGTCGGCTAATTGGCTGTGTACAATTTATTACATGAGCAATTTTTTCTGCTGACTCCTCTGCCTGCCTCCGGGTTGTGGCTACATGCTGTGTATGTCAACTCAATATAATAAAGGTTTTTCAAACTAAAAAAAATAAAATAAATAAATAAATAAAAATCATCTTTGACAAAATCAGAACCCAGAAATAAATTTTTGACAATTTTGCGAAGCTGAACTGCAGAAGAGATAAACCTACAAATCATTAGGCAAGTAAATTTGTCATTTAAAATAAGTAAGTGACGTAGTGCAGATTGGCACTTTCTAATATTTAAAAATCTTAGTAATGGTTTTAAAAAGTACATCTCGGGCCAGAATATAATTTACAACAAAACATAAAATGTAAAGTGCTTGGTGCAAAAGAAGAATCACATGGGCACATTTCTAGTTTAGTATTGCAGTATGCATCACATTGGTACGGCACCAGTAAATGAGCAATGCCCATCCTGAATCTGATCAAGTAAAACATTTTAGCCTGATTGAATTAGAAAGAAAGGTATGGTTCACTTTTTGGGGAGCTATTAGTGAGTGCTCTACAACCCTTTTTTTTTACATCACATTACCACCTCTTACATGCTTCAAATAAAGTAAAAAGTCCCTTTTCAAATTATTTTTTGGGGATTGCAGAAATGTCACCCAGAGTACTGAAACATTCCTCCAGACCCAGCTTCCCTAATTGTTTGTAGATATAAGATAACCAGGAATCTTTTTTACAAGATCTAATTTCATACAATCTAAAATGATATCACGGTTCAGGGCTGGTTCCTCCTCGGTCCATATGTTATGCCAGAGCTTCAGGGGAGCTAGTTGCGTATAAAAAGTCAGCTCTGTTAAGTAAGGGTGGGCGTCATTCGCGAAGTAGCGCTACGCGAAGCTACGCGAAGTGCACTTCGCACTAAGCGAACTTCACGTAGCACTACATGAGCTGCGTAGTAGCATGTACGCACTGTGCAAGATGCATTTTCAATGATTGCACAGTGCGAACAAGCATCTGGCACTGTGCAATCATTGAAAACGGCATCTTGCACAGTGAGAGCTGTAGTTTTCTGCCGCTCGAGTAGATTTTTACTCGAGCGGAAGCTTTCTCAAAGCAAACTGGTAGTGTCTCATCGCGAGCGGTCGCGAGCATGCACGAACACTCGCAATGAGAAACCTGACCTCCCAGCGTTGAGAGTCTCGCCGGGATGTCATTTTGCTTGCTCGCGGTCGCGAACATGACGTTGAGGACCGCGAACAAGCAAAAAATTACCCCTGCACTACGCTACGCTGCGCTACGCATATTCGCACTGTGCAACGTGCAGCTCGCTTAGTGTGCAGTTGCACAAATTTCGCGGACTACGCGAGCGTAGTGTAGTGCTTCGCCCAGGGTTAGTGTTAAGCCTAATTCGTTGTGGCACATAGTGACAGGAGTGCTTTTAGGTAATGTCAATATGCGTTTTAACATCATATTTTCTGCTCTCTGAAGCCCCAAGGTATTAGTGAAGCCCCAGACTCCAGCTCCATACAAAGCGATGGCACATATCCGTGCTTTGTAGATGTCTATTATGGCTTTGATTGGACGGGAGCCTCATTATTTTGTAAATCTGAAAATGGCCTCTGCGTTTTTATTAAAGTTTCCAGTTCTTGTTGCAGATAGAAAAGGCCATACTGAATAATCTAAAGCCACTAGCCCTACTCACGGCCAATGCACATCCACACGCTAGAAACACAATACTGAAAAACACCAAGATGGCGCTCCTAAATTTGGACAAAAAAATGGAGGTCAGGATTAAGGGGTCCAAATCAGAATCACTATGGGCAAACAGCAGTATAAAGTACAAGGGGAAAAGCCTCAAATTCGATGAATGGATAGAGAAGGGCATCTCACACCCCTCCCAACTAGAAAAGGGCTCCTCACCGATGACGTTCGCAGAACTGGAAGCCTCCCACCACCTGGAAGAAATAGACCTTTACAGATTCCTAAAGGTTAAAACAACCATAACAAAATCAAAAATAGCAGACGCCCTCCCATCAATTTTCCAATACGTAACAAACATAAACAAACTGGGGCACCAAGCTTTACTCTTATATAAAACCCTTAGCCCACAAAATCCAAAATCAACAACGAAACGAAGGAATACTGGGACAGCCGTACACAACCCCCCTTAAGCGACAGAAAGTTGAACACCTTATGGTCATCCGCCACTCGCAATACGATCACTCCAGTGCTAGCACAAACTAAACTATGACTGCTCCACAAAACATTCTGGACCCCAGACCGCTTACACAAACTGGGCCTCAGGGACAGCCCAACATGCTGGAACTGGAACACGGGTAAGGGGGACATAGAACACCTCATCTTTCTGTGCCCGATACTCAAGGGGTTCTGGGAGGGTGTGTTTGACTTGATAGACAAATCGTTCAAGTGTACAATCATAAGGGACTTCGCTTCTCTCACCACGACACTCATCCAAACTGATCTCCCCACAGAAGGGGAAAGAGAGTTAATGGACCTACTGCTAACCGCGGCAGATAAGTTAGTGCTTACGAACTGGAAGGACTCTTCTAAAACGACATACAAAGGGTGGCTCAACTGGGTCACCCACCTATGAGGAGCGGACAGCCTGGCACTACGATACTCGCCTTCGAAATTCTCCTCTAGGACCCTATGGGAAACTTTGGATAAGAACCTAATCCCATATGAGCCACCATAGGATAACGGGCAGCGGAACGGGGGTATTACCTGAAGAACACAGGGGTGAGGGATAAAATCTGCACGGATAAACGGAACTTTAATGTCTATGGAAACTGTGTACCGATAGATTGTATGCAACCATCATCATGATTGTTAGGTAACGTCTGATTTACTCCTGTCCTATCCTTCTCCTACACTTATTCATAGTATCTTCTCCTCCTCTCTCTATCCTTTATCCTACCACCAACGTATAACCTGCAAAGGGGAAACCGGCTGAGATGTATGTCATTAACCCCATACCTTGTATTCTCAGAGGCGGGTAGCCCACATAACATTTTTTGTCTGTATTGTATGTATACAATATACCATTAAAAATATTTTTTAAAAATTTAAAAATTTCAAAAATGATTTAAAAAAATATTTCTGATTTTGACTGTTGGAGAATACAAGTTAGAAAGAATAAGCCATTCTCTCATTTCAAATATGAATAGTAAAATCATCTCACTATGGACAAATCATGTATTAATTTACTATTAATGACACCACATTGCAACACGTATGTATGATTTATACATTGCGAACCAAAACCATTAATGAAAATTAAAGAAAATTCAATGTGGATCAACAGTAGTATAGCTCAAGTTGATTTTTTTTTTGTAAGAAAGATTGATGTAGCACAGCAGGTCCGCCCAGTAGTTGATGTCTTCAAAGCAGCAAAAGAAAGCCAAACTAAAAAAGAAAGACAGAGGACAACAACACGCTGAGGTGAGCCTAAATGAAGCCACCGGGACAGGCGCAGAAAATGAGGCAAAAATAAAGAAGAGAACGAATCTCTTTGGAGGACTGATCTTGAGTCGGGAGAGTAAAGGAGTGCAGAAATGTTTGAAGGGAGACCACAGAAGCTGTGAAGGAAAGATGTGGGGGTACGGAAGGAGTGAAAAGATTGAGAAGAGACTGCAGAAGAGGTGAAAGGAAAAAGGCTAGGGTTGATTATGGATAAAATGGAGAACAGAAAATCGATATGGTTGTGCTTCCCCATTAAAAAACAGAAATTGACATCAAGTCATTTATCAAGCTAGAACACAATGTAACTAGAAACTTACTATAAATAGGAAAGTCTAATATGGCCATTACCTATTGCCACTGCAGGATTCCTTGTGTGCGGACTGACTTTGCCGTGTTTCTGGCCCTCAGCGCCCTTCATCTCTGCAAGTAACTCGCCGGACCCGCTGTGCGGGTCCCGCAGCGCACTAGACCTTGCGGGAGTTGCCGAAGAGGAGGGGCTGCTCTCACCTGCTGCCAGCGTTGCCGGTTCGGGGCTGCGAGCTAGGAAGCAGGGACTCCATTGTCCAGGAGTCCCTGCGAGCCCAAATAGCAACACCTGGGCTGCTCTCCCTGATCGCCCCGCCCTCCCGTCTACGGAGGTAAAAGTGGACGCCTGGAGTTGATCTACGGGATACCTATTGCCACTGCAGGATTCCTTGTGTGCGGACTGACGTTGCCCTGTTTCTGGCCCTCAGCGCCCTTCATCTCTGCAAGTAACTCGCCGGACCCGCTGCCCGGGTCCCGCATCGCACTAGACCTTGCGGGAGTTGCCGAAGAGGAGGGGCTGCTCTCACCTGTTGCCAGCGTTGCCAGGTCGGGGCTGCGAGCTAGGAAGCAGGGACTCCATTGTCCAGGAGTCCCTGCGAGCCCAAATAGCAACACCTGGGCTACTCTCTCTGATCGCCCCGCCCCCCCCGCCTACGGAGGTAAAAGTGGACGCCTGGAGTTGATCTACGGGATACCTATTGCCACTGCAGGATTCCTTGTGTGCGGACTGACTTTGCCGTGTTTCTGGCCCTCAGCGCCCTTCATCTCTGCAAGTAACTCGCCGGACCCGCTGCCCGGGTCCCGCATCGCACTAGACCTTGCGGGAGTTGCCGAAGAGGAGGGGCTGCTCTCACCTGTTGCCAGCGTTGCCAGGTCGGGGCTGCGAGCTAGGAAGCAGGGACTCCATTGTCCAGGAGTCCCTGCGAGCCCAAATAGCAACACCTGGGCTGCTCTCCCTGATCGCCCGCCCCCTCGCCCATCACCTCCCCTTTTTAGGGAAAGCATCATCCCCGCTGCGTGGGAGCGCGCGGGAGTGCCCGGGGCGAAGCCCTCTACGGCCCTCCGAGGCCAGAAGAGGCTGGGCTGGGCCACCCCCCTAATTTCACTCCCACACCTTAGTAGATACTTATATACTGTTACTAACTTTTGCTTGTACCGATTTCCCCTCATTCTATGCGAGTGGACTAATCCTAGAACCAGCTACGAATAGATATTTTCCAAGTGTTATCTATATTGTTCTGACTCGATGTAGCATGAGGAAGGGAACCAAAACCACTAGGATGCCTACCCTATGGTCAAATACCAAACAAAAGGTGGTTGCCCCTCAACCAGTTCCTACACTTACAGCAATTGATATTATGCTGCAGCAGACCATAGGGGCAGTATCCACTGCAATAGCCAACACAGAAAGGAGGATGTCTTTACCACCGACAACACTTGTGCGTGATTCCCAAGACGCAGTACACGATCCCTCGGTAACAACCATACGTTACTGATGAGTTAGATCTAAGTCTCGGTGTCACTTCCTCCTTCGCTGAGCTCCCGTGTGCTCAGCCCCCTGCTGAGTCAAAAGGGGACATAGAAAATACACAGCCCAATTCATGTTCTTCACGGGATGGCGGGAAGATGACCCCAAGTAATACAGTGTCAAAAAAAGCTAGTGTAGCTAGTGCACATAAGAAGAAAAAAAAGGCCCAACACAACACGCTAAATCACAATCATAATCTAGTGGCCCCAATTACCAATTCTTCACCAGGCATACCTTGCTGGGTAGCAAATATGGTAGCTGACCTCAAGGCAGACCTTGAAGATACGATCATTGCCCATATTAAGCCACTTATGTCGAAAATTGACAGATTGACATCCCTAATAAACACCAAAGGGACGGGTCCTAACAGGCAAGCGGGAAATGATGGCACACTAACTAAAGGGGGGTTAAAAGGGGGAAGTACTAGCAATCCATCAAAAGACAATCCTATACACCCCAATTAGTCTCCAGCTAATTAATCTAAGGAAGCAATGCAACATCCGGTTCCGATTGGGAAGAAAGCCCCTGCAGCTCCGAATCCTAGTGCTGCTAGTACCATTCTGCAGGCCCAACAGAAGTCAGGAAATGGAAATCCCCCAGTCTCAGAAGTTAAAACTGGCCAAAATTTAAAAAAAAGTACAAGCACAGCCACTCCCCAAATAAAAAACCAAGAGGAAAAGACAAGGCCGGCACGCTTTAAGACAATCAATCTGCCGCCTGAAGCCTTGCCCTTTCTGGTTTTATTGACAGGAGTGCCACCCATGAAGGAGGGAAAAAAGGAAACCCAAATTGAGCTAAGAAATAAATGCGTACATTGGTTACAGCTTAATAGACCCCTACCCCCAAATATTTCTGGGGAAATACTCACGGTTAGAAGAGGGGAATGGATAGGCAGAAAAATAAAAACAATAGCAGGGGACATTATAACTATCAACTTTAGAGACACAGCTGCAGTGAACTATATATGTAATGCACCCCCTAGTGGAACCAATTCACAAATCCACCCTCTGCATCTTTCATACTTCTACCCGTCCATACCCCAAAGGCAAATCCAGAGAAATAGAATACCTATAAGTAGGGCCTATCAGCAAGCACCCCAGCAGAGCTTCCAGCGATGGCAATCACCCTGGCAAGGCACCCTTGAGTTTGATCCTTTTCTATCTCAGTTTGCACAGTGGAATAGGTTCTGTGCCCTGGATGAGGTGGACTGACTCACATTTGAGGAAACTAACACCCCGTCATTGGCCACGAGACTGGGGGAGGAAGGGTACAGGATGAAGGAAACTTCAATCTTGTGCCCCTACCCTACCTCTACACCAGTGTCCAGTAAAATCCAGTCAATACCTTTAACTGCATCCTTGCCCTTAGTTGATTGTCTGGGCCCCCAAAATAATAATGGTTATGACCCCAAGGACTCACTAAAGATTCTTAGCTGGAACCTAGCAGGTATTCATAGGAAACTGGGCTAACCCGAGTGGAATGATCTAGTGGAGGCGCATAAAATCTGTCTGTTCCAGGAGACCTGGAGCCTAGAACCACTCCACCGTGTGGGTTATGTCACATACTTTGTGCCTGCAGTAAAAGCCAAAAAAGGGAAGGGACGCCCTTCGGGGGGCCTGCTCATTTGGGTAAGCATTTCCCTTAATTGCCGTATAACACCTAAGCAAATTAACAGTCCAGATATCCTAGGAATTTCCTTGAGAGGTTCCCGTAGGGGGTTAATCCTCGATTTGTATAACATTTATGTTAGAGGTACCAAACATGGGTCCAAGGCAACCGATAGTAACTACTCTTGAAGAAGAACTTAGAGAAAATGTCAAGGGTTCTCAAATTCTAGTTGCGGGAGAATTTAATTGTACCTATGAGCCACTCCCCACGGATGACATCATGGACCTGGGTGAGGATGATGTTAGATGGGGTATTCCAGCCCTAACCATTCCCCCGATCAAAAGATGGTCTCATAGTGCAAACCAGTTAAATGCTCTGACACTGGAGTTTGGCCTAAGAGCCACAAATGGCCGCACAACTTCAGACCGCTAAGGTGCTGCAACATTCAACAGAGTCAATCACACTTCAAGGATTGATTATGATTATATCCTGTTGGATTTTAAATTATGGGGATTAGTGCAGGACATGGCAGTTCTACCTACTGTGGAAAGCGATCACAATTCGCTTTCTTTATCCCTAATAAATCCTTGGCCCAATAAATTAGCTGTATTGTCCCCTAAACAAGTCCACAAAATCTCTGTCTCCTCCTGTGGAAGACGCCTGAAGTGGAATAAAATCTCTACTGATGAAGCTAAACTTGTTATTATTAATGAACTACTCATGGCCTCACAAACGGAACTGGATACTATCAATCCGGCCTTGCTAACTGGGAGGGTAACACCCATCTTTGAGGCAACGCTTAGGTCTATAGGGGACGTATTCCTGAAAAAGGGGTATGTGGGGAGGAATATGGTACCCCGGAATCCTAGGGGTAAGCATGACTGGTATACATCCACATGTAGGCATGCAAAGTCTCTTTTGATCAAGGCTGTTAAAGGCAAATCTCAAACTCTGATACAGGAAGCCAGGAAAGAGCACAAGTGAATACTGGCATGTGCAAAAAAGGAGTGGGAAGAAGAGTACTGGCGTACTCTAAAAGAGGCAAGCACAAAAAAAGACCCAAAGTGTTTCTGGGACACAATTAGAGCGAGAAATAGACCAGACAGCGACCTTATGACATGTAACATTACTAGCCAAGCGTGGGTTAACCATTTCTCAAAACTATACACTCGCCAATCAGGTCCTAATACCATAGCTACATCTAAGGGCGATCAGGGATGTGAGACGGCCCCAATTATGACCCAAAAGGATTGGGAGACACTTTTTGCAGACTCAGACTTCTCAATAAAAGAAGTAGAGTATGTCATTAGTACCATCATGCCCCAAAAGGCGGCTGGCCCGGATGGCATTCCCGGGGACCTGCTGCGTTCAGACATCCCGAAATGGGGGAAATGTATCCATTGCCTGCTTACTGCCATCTGCAGGGGTGCTCCGATTCCCACATCTTGGAAAGGGGCGGAGGTCGTCCCTATTTTTAAAAAAGATGCTAGGGACGACCCGTCCAACTATAGACCTGTAAGCTTGCTGGACATTAGCCAAAAAGTAGTTGGCAAGGTTCTGATGGTCAGAATACTGGAATGGATTAACGACAATAATATCCTCTCTGACTACCAGGCAGGATTTAGAGTAGGCACTGGCACAATAGAACAAGCCTTTAGATTGATGCTAGTGTACTGGAAGGTGGTGGTTATAGGCAAAGGCAGTCTTTATCTCGCATTCATCGATTTAAAGACTGCCTTTGACCTTGTACCCAGGGAGACCCTTTGGAGAGTCCTTGCTGATATGGGGATACCACACTATATTCTTTCGTTACTCGTAAGGCTCCACGAAAATAGTTTTGCCCAGATAAGATGGGGTACAGAGGGTGAAAAAACCAGTAGTATTCCGGTGGAGAGAGGGGTCCGCCAGGGATGTGTTTTAGCTCCCACCCTTTTTTCCCTGTATATCAACGGAGTGGTTGAGCACCTGCTGAAAGATCCTTCAGATGAACCATCCCTGGCAGGGGAGCGTATACCTACCCTTCCCTTTGCCGATGATACGCTCTTGCTATCTAAATCCCCAATGGGTCTTCAAAAACTTCTTAACAACTTTCAGTCCTTTTGTACAGAACGGGGCCTGGTAATCAACACCGATAAAACGAAATTTCTTGTGATGAATCCCCCCAAAAAACCTGTATGTCCCCCGAAGTTGAATGCTGTACCTTTGGGGAGGGTAGAAGTGTTTGATTATCTAGGCATTCGCTTGTCGCATAATATGCAGTGGGCCCCTCACTTAGACAAAATGCTGCTAGCCCACAAGAGGGTAACAGGGGCCCTCCTGAAGGAGCAGCGCTCTTGTGCTATAAGACCTATAGCCCCTGTTATTGAAATCTACACAGCAAAGGGGGTTAGCTCTGCCCTTTATGGGGCAGAACTATGGGGCTCATGTATTACCAACGAACTGCCAAGATCTGAGAGGAAGTTCTGTAGGGCCATCATGTCACTTCCCCAAGGCACTCCTATGGCCCCACTAATGCTTGGTCTAGGATGTCGACCTATTGGAGATCTAGCTAAGTTCCGGCCCCTACTGTTATGTGCCCGGCTGTGGCGAGTTCCGGAGCTTGCTAAATACGCGCAAGGGCTCTCAGAAATTATGTCATCACTAGGGTGGCACAGAATCAAATGGCTAAGAGATATGATATCCTTCTTGTGCAATTTGGGCCTAACTGAAGCCTGGGTAAATATATCCTCTCCCCCAAAGGCAACGCTCAAGAGCCTTTATTGGAATTGGATTCTGACCCAACGGAGTACCAACTGCACATTGGGTAGACTCACGGAGGATTTTTTTGAAATTCAAGGACCTACCAATTCGGGAACTCTATTTAGACATTATTGAGAAACCATTTGATAGGACCCTTTATTTTAAATTTAGAACTGGAACTCTTCGTCTGTATGCTTTCACATCTCGGTGGAAACTGCCAGCACAAACTACAGAGTTCTGCCCAATGTGCATATCTAGACAAGAGTCAGTGGCGCACTTCATGTTTGAGTGCCGGGAGTATGCCCTACCAAGGAAAAAATGGCTTAAACATCTGTGCCGCCTGTTGGGGACCAGGCACCATGTGGAGGCACTACACATATTAATGTCAGACTCTCGTTCGCTGTACGTTTGTACTCTCTCTAAATTTTTATCATGGGCCTGGTGTATTAGAAGCAAAAGGCTTAAAGCAATTGTTTAATTCCTTTTTAATTAATTACCTATGAAACGCTTCTTTTATATGAAAATCAATATTTTCTAAAGCTGACTGTAATTAAATTGTTGTATTTTTTCTTCATGTTTTTAAATCAAATGAATTTATGTATTTTTACTGTGAAGCTTTTATGATAACTTTTATCGAAATAAAGCCTTTTTGACTTGACTTGAATATGGCCATTAGAAGTTTGGAAAAGGAGCATCATAATCAGTTATTGTTGCTCCCCACACATAACTCATGGTTTCCCTGCTCTATTTAGTGGCGGGGAAGTACTGGGTTTACACTGGCAATTACTCAGCTGCCTCCACTCTAGTAAATCCTTCACCCTGTGGCCCGTCTGCTTCTGAGCTGCCAGGTCAAAGTTGATTTTGCCCCATCATGGACAAAATCAGGGAAACCAAGACTTGTTTTCTCTACTTGGGACCTCCATGACATGCTTGGCATTCATAATTAGCAAAATAGGGCTACAGATGAAGGGAGAAAACAACCTAGGATATTGCTTTCAGAAAATTAAAACGTGGCAATGTGGACAGATAAAAATTAGAGCACCCTAGGCAAAAATTCAATGCCTTCAATGGGGTCCCTACACTGAGAGCTCCACTGGAGAATCTCTTAATATGACAGGCACACCTCTGCCAGCAGAGTGGAGTCCACAGTCTTCAGAGGTAATAGAATCTGCTTTTGTGGTAGTAAAGTAGAGTGCCCTCCAGGCTCTACATAAACTCATATGATTCCAACAACAGTGGGACTAACTGAATGAGTTTAGAACTCAGTCTGTCATCGTAAATACATAGATCCTAAAATCCATAACGGAAAAAACCTTCTGGACCTAATACAAGAAGGAGCTTGTGTAAGCAATGTAACAATTACAAAGTTAGAAAAGGCCTGGGGAAGGCATCAAATACTTAACTCACTTCGAGCTCTAGAAAGATCAAATAAAAAAATACATGAAGATGTAATCCTTGATTCCAAGTGGATGAAGAATTCCAGTCCCCAAGGAAAACTAAAGTTTTGTCTTGTACATGCTGAGAACAAAGTAAAAAACCAGAGCTGACCGGTGTTCATGTGCTTTTTGAAGGGAAACAAGTCTTGTCTACTCTACTGTTCAGTGTGTTGCTGTATGCTGCACGTTGAAAGCAGGGATCCAGAAAGGACTCATACAGGTAGTGGATGGCAAGTAATTCAGGCAGTGACAGCAGGTCTCCAGAAAACCAAATGGTGCATGGAATGTCAGACTTGCATTTTGTCTTTGTGAGATCACAGATTCAATTAGTTCTCTGTCAAGAGTGGATTTTGACAATAAAAAGCATCTGATCCAAGAAAGTAAACTGATGCTCTGAGCACATGCAATGTTTAAGTCGGAAGAAAGAAGTACTCCAGTCGTCTTCCACTTTTCGTCAAATCTTCTTTTTAATCGACTATTATACATCAGCCTTGCACCAGCAATGCTGTATGTAACATAAAGTGTAACTAGCCATAATCCAGAGTCCCACTGTACATCCTGTAAAACATTCAGAACATGTTTAGTATCTTTTATGTATGAAGGAAGTTTTTCCACATGTTTTTCCACAGGTAATCATATTCTGAGATCCTCTCTGTGGGTCCCCCAATACTTGATACAATGGGGCTCCTTGGAGGGAATGCTGCAACTTTATGGACTTTAGGGAGCGTATACATACATGGGTATCTTGGTCCATCAATGCTTAAGTAATAAAATTTGTCCATGGTCAACAAATCTTGATCATACCAATTTTTCAATTGTAGGTTGATCATCTTACTCAAACATAGGATTATTATAAATTTTTTCTTAGCACTGAGTATTATTGAGTTGTGACATGATTTCTTTGTTACAGTCGGAATGCTTGATTTCCCTTATTCACCCATAATTTGTGATCCAAGAAAGTAGTCTTTCAATTAGAGAGCACCAACCCAAGATGTGGCAGAGACTGCCTATGAGGGCTGTTCTTGTTTAAATATATTAAAGGCAGCTCCTGAAAAACATCATATGATGCAATGCATTTGTTCCCTGATTTTTTGTTGCACTATTCAACCCTTTGTTATACATTTCTGTCCCTGTTTTTACAACTCAACAAATGTAAATATTCATTTTGCATTATCTTCCTTTATTTTTGTCCTCCTTGGCATTCTTTGCAATAGGTGTAACTTTTTTCTTAAGTAGTTTGTGTCAACTTACTTGAGGAGCTTTAGATTCAGGAACTTTCTATTTCTCAGTTATTTTCTCATTATTGGTGTCAGGGCAGATTTTGAGCCTTGATGATTTCACCAATTTAGTCTACCTGGTCAATGAAGAACTCCATAGCTTTTTTCTATTTGGAGGTTTACCCCCCCCCCCCCCCCCCCAACTGTGATCCTCTAAGGGAAACACTTGTAATTTTCCACATATACTATTCACTGAGGGTGGCATGTGGCTAATTGAAGGAGTCACATTTTATTATGGCAATCTCGACAGATCAACTTTGCATCCAGTGCTTCACAAGTTTGTGCAGGGATCTGAATTCTTTGTTTTGCACCAACCTCACAGATTTTACCTGACATATTTGTGCAAGTATAAATGTATTGGGGAAAACGTGAGAAAAACTCAGATACATGTGAATATAGTTTGGTAACTCTTTCAGTGAAAACATTTTAATTTTTTCAAAATCCAATGTTTTCCCTGGTGCAGTAAATATCTCACCTCTGGGAATTGGTATTCAGCAGCTGTAGTGATACCTTGAGTTTTGCACAGAATGAGTGTGACAGTTCTGCTCACCATGAAATAACTTTTGGTGCTGTTGAACTCAAAAATAGCATTCAGCACTATTGACCATGGAACCGTAGTAAACATCCTTTCTGTCAGAATGGGAGTGGGAATGGGAGGTTACATCTTAAAAATTTTCTCTTCCTTTATCACATTAAAATCACAATTTGCAACAAGCACTGTCAAAAGCAAATGACTGGCAAGTTGAAATATTGTTGCATGCATATGTGCCTTAAGGACAGACCTACTGTTTTTGCCTATGCTTGATTTATGTACTGAACAATAAATTGTTGAGTAAGAACAGTTATGTTCTACCATCAAAATTGATGCTACTTATCCACTGTAATTTCACATATTAATTTGTCATGATGATCTTCCTACTGCTAGCTGAAAATTGCATTTTCTGTAAGAAAGCATGCAGTGGATTATTTCAAAATAGAATACACATACAGATTTTGTAATGGGTATCCCACAAATCTTTGAAACAGAAAGTGAAAACAATGGACGGCTTATGCATCCAGGGAGGATGGCGGCGATCTGCTGAGCTCCGTCTTCTACGGAGCGTCGACCGGAGATTTCAGCCGCATTACCCTTCGGTTCAGCGGATTTGAAGTCAGTCATGTGGAGAACAATGAAGCCTCAAGACACCTCCAACCTGCTGTTTTTAGTGGCTTTACAGCGAGCATGCAACAAAACTTCCTCATCTTGAGCGCCCGCCATTTTTTACAGTGTGGTGCTCGCGCGACGTATCTCCTCACAACAATCAGGTGAATGGTGGTTTTTGTGTGAGCGTTTCCTCATTTATCACCGTTTCTATCACTCCCCATGCATTCCTGACATATGCCATGACCTCCCCTCAAAGTATAACTACGTGGATTTTCTCCTTTATTCTCCTCATGTGACTTACCATTTCTTGGATAATATTATGCTGCCACGTTGTAAGGAATCAATTTAATAGATCAATACATCTCACCTGCTCTCTTTTGTTGCCTGCTGAGTAAAGGTTTTAACTGGCTGATTTTTGATTCCCTCCATATGACTTATATTTACTACTATACTTTGATACCATAAATTGCAGTGGTTTTATTCCTGCCTCTCTCTGTGAGCCTACCTTAGGGGCATAGTGCATGTTTTTCTGCATCTGTGTGGAGGTGCTTTTCTGACAAATTCACTCATATTTTCTTGAACCTATGCTCTCATCTTACTAATCACGAAACCATTCATTATTACAATGTCTACCGACTCACTCAACATCTCCAGAGCATCTACCTCTGGCACAAAGCCAAAAAGAGTCAAAAATGACCCTCCATCACCAATCCAGTCATCTTCAAATTCTGTCCTGGGCACAATCCTGAATGAACTACGTGCCCTCAAGCCATTTATGAGAACCACCAATGAAAAATTGCAGCTGATTGAAGAAAGGTGGATCAGCATTGAAGGCAAAATCACTGACATGGAACAGTGAGTGAGCCATATCCAAGAACAAGAAATCCAAAACCTGAAGCTTCATACTGAGGATCTTGAAAATCGAAACAGAAGGAATAACTTACGTCTTATGGTTTACCGGAGAATATTGAAGGCCTCGATATGTTATGTTATGTTATGTTAATAACTTTAAAAAAAAAAAATTTGCCTGATCTCTTAGGTCTTCAGTATTCTGTCTCTTTAAACATCCAAAGAGCGCACTGTCTTGGTCGTCCTCAGCCTCATTCCCACAGATCATGAGGTATAATAATGCTCTTTCTTGAATTCACCGATCTAATGCAAGTACTGAAACATGCTAGAAAGAAACGTTGACTTATCTGGTCTGGTCACAACATCTTTAATTCATAAGATCTATCTAACGCAACCAATGCTCGTCGCAAGGAATTTTTGGCATTACGTCCTCAAATGAGATCTTTGAACATTCGCTATGGTATATTACATCCCTGCCTCTGCAAAATTACACAAAAAGGTGTTTCTAGATCATTTGAAGATCCAGCCAAACTGAAACTGTTCTTGCAAACCATTACCAAAACACCGATGGACCCTAATATGTAATATCTATATATTTTTACAACATGGTTATTGACTTCCTTTAATTCTACTTCTAGTTTTTTATTCAATAATTCTGCTTATTCCATGGCAGGTTACAAGTTTTCGTGCTTGAATTGTTTACAAGTCAAGTCAAGTGATCCTTTATTCGACAGCTAAGAGTCATAAAAGCACAATTCATTGCAAAACATAAGTACATGAAACATTAAAAAACATTAACAATTGTGTTCTGGATATACTATGCACAAAGCAGATGAAAGCTTATCCCAATTTGCAGAGTCCACGAACATCTATGGGTATAGATGCAATATGACAATACAAGGTGCAAACATGCAATAAATAAATAATCAGTGGGTATTGGATCTGTCTCATTTAATACTCATTGAGTTACCAAATGCACTGACACTGAAGCCGGCAGCCTTTTCCTACATCTGATGGCCGATATTAAAAAGCTTGCAACTGCCAAACAAACCATGGGCGAAGATAATATTTGGAGATAAGTTAGAGCCGGCCTCACTTGAGCAAACTGACGATCTTTAAATAGGGGTAAGATGTGAGACCTACGCTGAGAGTCATAAAAACTGTGGGAAAAAATAAAATGTAGTGAATCTTGGTCTGCAAAGTTATCACAGGGGCAGGGTTTGAGCGAGTCAGGCTTCGAGTAGCCTGGAGGAAATGCCAATAGCCAAGGGACCAAATTCAAACTAAATCTAATCAGTACTAAGCAGTGATATGGCTTATTTACGTAGGTTAGATTAGGCTGTATCTGTGGTCCCATGCTCAAAATAACATGACTCCTCATAGATGGTTTTACTACTTCCACCTCCTCCCTGGGCATCTGCCGCTTGTCCAAAAACTGCTTTTTCAGTGCTCTAATAGCAGTTTTGCTCAATACCCCTGGGTTCAAGAACAGATACGGGCGACCAAGCCAGCCGTCTTGTTCTTTTATGTAGCTCAGCCAGGGGATCCAGACTAAAGCAGTCGCCAATTATGAGCTGGCCTAGATTTGGTGCTGGAGACGCCCAAATTCTGAGTCAGCGCAACAATGGAGCAACCGCAAACTCGTCTGAGATTTAACCGGCTCCCAGTTCTTCATGCACATTAAAAACAGGTGTTGCAGTGGGGACCGTAAGTAGTTTCTGCATAAAGTTATTCTCAGCTACCTGGATCCCCCTCACATCTTTATATCCCCAGATGTTACTCTCGTACATGGCCATCGGAAAGCATTTTGCGTTATAGATCTTTAACAGAGCAGGGCGTGGTTTAGACCCCAATCTTTTTGCAAAATTCAAAGTAGCCTCTGCTGCTCTGGCCAGAGTGTTCCTTTCAAGTAAAATCTGCGAGCCCCAGGAGCCCTTTTCATCACAAAGTACCCCTAGATTAGGGAAAGAGGGCACCTTAGTCAATTCTTCCCCGTTACAGTAAAATTTGGCCTTGGCCGCCTTTCCTGAGACTATGGTCAATCTGTGCGATTTCTTATAGTTTGTGGTGAGATCTAAGGACTTCATAAAACGTATAAAACAGTTTAAAAGACCTTGCAGCCCCAGTGCAGTTCTCGCCAACAGAACTGCATCGTCTGCGTACAATAGTGCAGGAATTATTTTGGAACCGGCTCTGGGAATGTCTTCACAACTATCTTTTCCTCTGTTGCCGCTCTTGTTCTTGGGTGCTGACATGCCTTTCTCTCTTCTTATTCTCTTTCTATTTCAAATCTGGCTCCATGTTCTTGATCTGTCTCTTCTTTTTTCTAGTTTCCTTATTCCTTTTATTCTTTATCTTATCATTTCCTGTTTTTTCCTCTCCCGCTTTTCTTTTCTTTTCCCTATTATCTTCACTTATCATTCCACATGAGTCCTTTTGTTCCAACCTTATATATTTTTTTGTAATCCTCGTGTATTATTCTTTTAAAAAAAAAAAAAAAAATGTTATCCTCATATTGCGAAGCTCTATGTTTTTGGAGTTTCAGGTTTCTGCCTCTGGTTCTGTTACCAACACTGCCCCTTGGTCTCTCGTGATTGGGGAGTTAGTCATCTACACGATGCTTTCAGAGGAGTACCCTTAAGCCATTACATAGTACCAAATCTGGTTGGGATGTGTGGGAATGAGCTAGCCATCTAGGCTACTCGACAAGCATCATACTTGTCTACCAGATGTTGTGTCGCATTAATCATGGGACCGTGTGTACTAACCCTGTATTGGAGATTAAGTGGTTTTCAAAAATTTCCCAATATTTAAATCTCTTACTGGTGTTTCCCTTCCTGTCTAGTTTGTTAATCCTTAAAACAGAATTCATCCAATCTCTATGTGTTGGTGGGGATGGCCCAACCCAGTTTATACAAATCTCCCTCCTTGCAAGAACAATTAACACAAAGAGAAGATATTCCTGACTTTTGGTTAGTCCCCCTCCACCTATTGTATTTTCAATCCCAAAAAGAGTAAGGGTTGTACTTACAGTTAGCTGTTTCTGCATGATCATGCTCATGGTCTTACCCACTTCTTTCCAATATTCTTCCAGTAGGGGGCAGTTTCTGAACATGTGGACATCGTCTGCTTTTCCTTCCCCACATTTCGGGCACTTTTTTACGCCTGCATTTTTAAATTTGGACAACTTTTTCGGAGTCCAGTATGCGCGATGTATAGTGTATAAATGGTTTTTTTTAAAGCTGCAGACTTTAGAGTTGACCAGCATTTTTCCACAGATTTTTCCCAAATTATATCCAGGTCGTCCAAGTGTATATCTCTCCCCCAGATTTGGTCCTCTATCCTCATGTCTCCCTCTCCTGCAGCTATAAAAGCCCAATACCACTTTGCCACCTCCTTGGTTATTGGTAGGATTTTTACCATTTCCTTTTCCAATTTTTCATTCTCTTGATTGTTTATTGGAATGGTTTTCGCCCAGGTTGAGATTTGATAATATTTAAATTTGGAGACTGATCCATTGGTGATTGTTTGGAGTTTTTCCCATGAAATCAGAGTTGAACCTTTTAATAGTTGACCCCAGTGGTTGATATTGGCTTGTTTCAGGGGGTTGCCATTGAGTCTTTTAGGCATTCTGGGGTTCCCGGTGAGTCCCATATTGGGGCCATTGCACTGTAGTATTGAATGTTTAAATTTACTCTAATTTGTACCCACAACTTTGCTGCCTCCCTTAAAGTCTTCAATTTAACTTTTTTAAAGTACTTTGGATGACCAAATTTGAATAGAAAATGGTCTTCTGTTTCTGTCATCGCTTGTAGGTATTTAGGGTAATATTGATGACTTTTTAGTAGGGTCCGTATATTTTTAAACTGAAACGCCTTGTAATACTCCACCAGATCTGGGCTTGATAATCCTCCATCTTGTTTTCCCCTCCTGAGTTTCTTCCACGAGATCCTGGTTCCCTTTGAAGCCCATATAAAGCTGATAATATCTCCCTGTTGTTTTTTTAAAAGGGACTTTCCAAATTCTAGAGGAATGGTATTGAAAAGGAATGTATACTTGGGCAGAATTGACATTTTAATGATGTTCGATCTTCCTATAATACTTAATGGTAAACTAGACCACACTTTAAGTAACTTTCTTACCTCTCCTGTGACTTTGTTCAGATTACGTTGCGGAATCTTCTCTAGTTCATGATTCACTAGGATCCCTAAGTATTTTATTTCCATCCTGATGTTTGGACTTTTGAACTGAATGTTCCAGGTCATAATCTCGGTTTTTGAATAGTTTACCAAGTAGCCTGAAACTTTCCCAAACTCGCTTATGGTCTCTTCTATAGCTGTTTTTGAGTTGATATAGTTGTCCGTAAAAATCATCAGGTCATCTGCGTATAATGCGATTTTTTTTCCCACATCTGATGTCTGAAGGGGGTAATCTCTTTAGTGTTTCTTAGTTTGTTTGCCAGTGGTTCAATATATAGGTTGAAAAGCAGGGGCGAGAGAGGGCACCCCTGCCTTGTTCCTCTTCCTATGTTCACATCCTCTGTAAGACTACCATTAATTAGGATTTTTGACCTTGGTGTCTTGTAAATTTGTTTCACAACGTGCATGAATAGTTGACCTATTTTGTTTTTGGTCATGACTTTTTCTAGGGAAGACCAGTTAACTCTGTCGAATGCCTTAGCGGCATCGACAGTGAGTATGGTAAGGGGGACTTTTTTTTGCATGGCTATATCAATAGAGCTCAAAAGTTCATGTGTAATTTCATGTAGTTGTCTCCCCTTGACAAATCCCTTTTGATCAGGATTTATAAGTTGGGTCATTACTCTTCCTAATCGAACTGCCATGATTTTTGTAAATATTTTATAGTCTGCATTGAGCAGCGATATAGGACGATATGATTCGCACCTAGTAGGATCCTTACCGGGTTTTAGAATGATTGTGATTATTGCGTCATTCCAGGAGTCGGGTATTTTGTTTTGATGTTTAAGGATCAAATTTATCAGCTCCGTAATGTGTGTTAACAGGATATCTCTTAATGCGATATATATCTCATTTGGTATGGCATCCGGCCCTGCTGCCTTTCCCTTTTTTAGGCTTCTGATAACCTCTTCTACTTCACTTGTTGAGATCTCTTTGTTTAGTTCTTCCTTTTCTTCTTCCGGCTAAAGATGGGATGCCTTCTAAGTATGAGTCTATCTGTCTTTCTTGTGGGTTTGTGTCTTCCGTATATAACTCAGCAAAAAATTTCATGAACTCTCGTCTGATAGTGTTTTCTTCTGTGCTTTAGTTTGTTTGACCTTCTTGATGAATTCTCTTTACTTTATTCCTGGTTTTGTCTGTTTTTAATTTCCAAGGGAGCCACTTACCATATCCTTCCCCATATTCATGATTTCCTAGTTTACTTGATTCCCACTTTGTACGCACTCTGTCTTCTAGGATGTCTTCCAGTTTTTCTTTCTGGCTTTTTCTTTCTATTTCTAGTTCTTTTTTCCTAGTTATGTCTTGTTCCGCTACTATTTGGGTATCAAAGGCGTTAATACTTTTCTCCAGATCTGTTATTTCTTGTCGCATTTTTTTGTTTTTATATGCTCCCAAACTTAATAGCTTCCCCCTTAAAACAGCTTTATATGTGTCCCAAGTGACCTGTTTTGTCGTACCAGTTTTATTATTTTCGAAAAAGTTTTTTGTTTCCAGTTCAATTTCTTTCATGATTTGCTGGTCAAGTAATATTGCTCTCTCTACCGTGAATCTTCTTAGTATTTCAGTTGATTTTACTTGAAGTGTTAGCTGAACAGCAGAGTGATCTGATAAGTGAGCTGGGAGGTGAGCTAGATTTTATACATTACCTGACAGATCTTGATCAATAAGGAAGTAGTCAATTCTCGACCTATGCCCCAATTTTTTGTTATGAAGCTTAAATGGATGATTTTTTTCTCCTTTGTCTCTCCAGATGTCTATCAATTCTAGGTCTCTTTTATAAATACCGATCCATTCCCTCATTTTCGGTAAGTTTGCATGCCTCCCTGGTGGGGACCTATCAATGCTAGGGTCCATTATCAGGTTAAAGTCCCCTCCCAGAATTATTGGAGAGGTAGCTTGTAGTAGATAAGAGTAGAGTTTCCTTAGAGGGTCTGCGTCGTCTAGATTAGGTCCATAATATCCTGCTATTGTGAGTGGGTTATTTCCTATCTTGACTCTTGCTATTGCCCATCTTCCCTTACAATCTACTTCTGCTGAGTTCAGGGTAGCTTTAAGCGATTTTTTAATGATTATCACTATTCCTTTAATATTGCATTCTTGTGTGGTACATACGTATGAGTCTACCCAACTTAGGGTTTTTGTTACTTGAGCCCATTCCTCTTTCAGTAAGTGCGTCTCTTGTAATATTATTATTTCACTTTCTGATGTTCTGAGATACTCCAGGATTTTGTTTCTTCTGCTTTTTGTTCTCATCCCATTTACATTCCAGGAGAGTATTTTAAATTCTTTATTTGTACTCCTCATCTGTCCTGGTTCCCTTTGTCGTATTTCCCCTTTAATCTACTATTTGTTTTGTTATTCATGTAAAAAAGCTCTTTAGTGTTTTTTCTTCTTCTTCGACTTATGAGGATTTTGTTCTTGTTTTTTTCCCTATTTTGCTCCCCACCCTTTTTCGTGTAGTTTTTATGTTTCCTTTTTTGTGTTTTGTCTTTACCCTCCCAGGGGAAGCCTCCATCTTCTTTTCTTTGGGTTATCTTCATAACCCTTGGTGGCTCCTGACTCGTGACTCTTGACCTGTGTGTCTTATAGTTGTTGCGAAGCCTTGCACCATTGTTCTACATATTGTTCAACATATGCACTATTGGTTTTAAATTACTCAAAAGATTTCTTCTTTAACTTATTTGTTCTTCGGTTCGGATTTGGTCTTTTATTAGTTCAATGAGGGATTTAACTTCTTCTGGGTCTCTTATGTTCCTCATTTTATTCCGCCACATTATTCTCAGTGATGGAGGGAATTTCATCTGTACCGTGGCACCTAGTTGTTGTAGTTCTGGCATTAGATTCCCCAGCTCCCATTGCCTGGTTTGGGAGGCTTTCGACATGTCAGATCTAATTTTGAAAGTCCAATTGTCTTTGTTGTAATTTCCCTTTTTCAGTGCCTCTGCTAAGATTTTTTCTTTTAGTACATAGGTTTTGAAGTTAATAAGTATCTTCCTTGCCATTTTCCTCTCTTTGTTTTTACCAAATGGGTCTCTGTGAGCTCTCTGTATGTCCTCTTCTAATAGTGCTTTGTCAGCCCAGGGAAAATGTTCTGCCAAAAGTTCTACCACATATTTCTTCATGTCTGACCCTTCTTGATTTTCTGGCACATTTAGTATCCCTATATTGTTTTTTCTCGCCTGATTTTCGAGCGACTCCATCTTCTCATTTATTATTTTGCTCTCCTGCCTCAGGGAGTTTATCTCTTTTTGATTTTTTTCCACCATTTTATTCAGCGCACCCACTTCACTTTCTACAGCAGTCACTCTGTCCCCTAGTACATTTAGCTTATTGTCCAGCTTTTCACACACTTCCTGAATCTTATCTTGCTTGGCCTCTGATATAGTAAATTTTTCTTTCATCTCTATCCATATCTTTTCAAGGAATTCATCTGTGTGGTTTTTGATGCTTTTCGGTGTTCCTTCTCCTGCTTTTTCCACACCATCTTCTTCGTCTGTTATCTCTTCCCTTATTTCTGTGGGATTGTATCTTTTGCACCGCCTTCCGCCATAACTACTTTTTGCAGGGTAGTTGCTGTTTCCTCTGTTCCTATCGCTTTGATTTTCCGAGAGTCTTCCCAGTTCTTTGATACTGCCTTTTGGTGTCACTTCTTCTAAACCCATGTTTGTTTGTTTTCTCGAATATGTGCTATCTATGACAGGGGGTTGTGCTGCGGTAGAGGTGGGTGCACTTTCTTTTCCCCCCAGAAAAGTGGGCTCTTTAGGTGACTGATATACCTGTTTATGTGCCCCCTCCTCCTTTTGTGGACTCTGCTGTAGCTGGACTTTAAAGTAGGTTTTTAATGACGGGGTAACCTTAATTTTACCTTTCTGAAATAAGTCCAATTTCCCCCTGGAGGTGACTGTTCCTCTTTCAGAGCTATTCTTTTTTTTTTTTTTTTTTTTTTTTAAACCTTTATTGCACAGATTCATAAACAATTACGGGCCTACAACCAACTGGCCGGCCTCGACAACAATCGGTGCACCGTAGCAAGCAATATGGCAACTCAGCAGCAACGTAAATCCAAATACAGGCAACCCAAGTTACACGGAAACAGTTACACTACCGAGAAGCAGGAGAAAGGAAGGTTTAATTTTATAATGTTCATAAAACATACGTAATTAATAGACATTAGAAAGGATCAAAATTCGCGATAGACATTCAGAACAGAGGTGGGCGACGTCAATCAAGAAAATCAACGAGCGTTAAGACAGAAGCAAAATGGCAGCACTTTTATAACTAAAAAGGATTGATAATCACCTAGTAGGTCGTGCGCCGATTGCCACCCACCCCACCCCGACCCACACCATCGACCCAAGGAAAAATAAAAGGAAAAAGAATTAAAGAATAGAAAGGAAATATAAGGCCCATAGGAACTAAAACAGACAAAACAAAGACCCCTCCCCCTACCCCCCACCCTGCACACACGTAGAGGCTACGGCCTACCCCCCCCTTAACGGCGTGCCTGTCGCCCAATAAAGAGTACCCGAAATACAGAAAGAAGAGAAAGGAAGAAAAAGTACACATATGAAACCGGAGGAGGGCCAGATTTATGTGTCCTAAAACGAACCACCAGGATATTTTCGGCCGCCCTACCCATCGATCCCCAATTGAAACATATCCAACGTCCAGTACCCCCGTCTACCCATCACAGTCCCAGCAAGCAAACAACAGTAAACAAAAGTGAAAAGCATTGTCAACCTTGTCCCTGACGATCCAGCGTGGCAGCGAAAAGCAAAAATAAAACCGCCCACCAGAATGATGTAAACAGCTGCAAGTACCACGGCAGGACAGGACGCCGTCCACTAAGGCCAGTCCAACAAAAAGCCATGTGGGCCATCGGTGTACAAAGAAGAGCGGTGCGCAATATCAGTCCTCCATAGTTGAACAGTGGAAGTAGAAGCGGCGCGCCCAGGACACCATAGGAAGAGTCGCCAGCAGATCCAGGATAAGTTGCAGGACATGGCGCCCAAAGGCGACTCCCCCGCAGCTGCGCCAGTCCAGGAGTCTCACATCCCTCCACAGTTGTAGCAGATAGAGTCGCAGCAGCATCCAGGTCTCGCACCTCCAGCGTCTCCATGCACCTCAGGATAGACAGCTCACCGTACTCGGGCTCAGGGTGTGGCGAAGCGCTCTGCACGCGATCTCCAGCTCGGACAGTTAAGGATAGAGTAGATAAAATGGAATCCAAGCGGCCCCCCAGGTCCCGGGCATGATCAGACGAAGCAGCACGCAAGGCAGCCAGGGCGCCCAGAATCTCAGCGATCTTAAGGGGAACCTCCGGAGAGGAGGATAATGGAGCTCCTTGTAGACAAGGGTCGACGACCAGGGGCAGTCCTCGAGCCCATATGCCGGCATCCTCTTTCCGCAGTTCGTCATCCCATGGGCGCCCCGACAAGCACAGCCAGGTCACGGGGACATGGGCAGCAAATTCCATACCGATGCGGCACACGGACACAGTGTGTAGTCGGTAATGGTAAACACCCTCAGTAGTTGGTCAGGCCACCAGGCACAGTCGCCGAGCACTCGGTTCAAAATGGCCCCCCTCACAGCCCCGGAGAGTGAAAGGCACACGAGATACAAATGTATCACTGGCAGCTGCGAGTCTGAGCAAGTGCGGAGGTGGAAAGGAATGAGAGCGCGCTGCTGCAGAAACTCTAAGCGGCCGCCGCTTTCCGCTGGTGGACTCCGCTCTGCCGTCCGTGGCCGCTGTTGTGGTGGTCGGAGCCAGCCTGCTCCGAGAACAAAGACCCGGTCGCCGCCATTAATACCAGAAAGAAAACAGGGACGCTCAATCAGTCCTGTCGAAGGGATCACATCGGGGAGCACACCGCTGGAATCAGCATCACTTCCGGAGTCCGATACCGTATCGAAAAGACCGGATAAATCACAGGATGAGCCACGGTACGGAGGGAAGACGAGCGGGGCGGCGGAGCCGAGGGTTTAGGCGGCCATCATGTTTGCAGGCTAGGCTCCTCCCCCAGAGCTATTCTTTATGTTTTGTTTGACTGGTTTTTTAGTTCTTTTTTTAATTTCCCTGGGAGAGATACCCTTAGGGTATTGTTCTTGTTTCAAAAAGTTCCTGTTTCGTAGGCTATAGCTTGATACGACCTGCTTGCCCTGTACCTCCACTGGTCTCCCTCCCGGGATGCTTTGCAGGCTTTCTCTTTCTACTACCTCTGCATGTCTGGGAGTTTTCTCCACCTCGAAATAGCTTTCCCCATCCTCTTTTGTCACTTTCTGTGATTCACTCATGTGTTTCTGTGCTCTTGCAAGTTCTAATTCCCTTTGCACTCTTTGAATGTTTTTAGTGTGCTTACCTTTGAAGACATCTAATCGTCGTTGCTTTCTTCGCCGCCTGTTTCACGACCTGCTTCAAAGTCTTTGTTCTGTCTCCTGACACCTGGGAACTGCTCTGCGTTATCATAAAGGGCTCCACGTAGGGCTCCACAAACTTGGTCTTTTTTCCTGCCGCCCCTGCTGCTCCCCCAGCGAGAATTCGGCACCTGTTTTGTGCCGTTTGAAAGGGCTCCCGGAAGCTCTTGCGCAGTTCGCCTTTGCTTCTACGGCGGCCACCCAGACTCCCGAGTAGCGTGCCACTTCCCCGGACACCGCACACTCTGTCCGTAGGAAAGATCCCAACTTCCCCCACGAAGCACTGCACTCATCCACAAGGTAATTAATCATACCGTTATTTCTTTCCTGCAACGAAGAAATCTCTTTTTATGCTCAGTGCTTTTTTCTTGCGTTTCGGTGCAATTTCGGCTTGGTTACGGCTTGATTACTCCTACTTCTTCATGGTAAGAGAGTCACTGAGTCTGGAGCTTGCCCGCCGCGCGTCCTACCCGGCCGCCATCTTCCCTCCCATGTAGCAGCACTAAAGTCGTGTATTATTCTATTTTTAATGATAATGAGTCTTTTGTTCTCATTGTTATCTTTGCAGTGTGTCTTCCTCATCCCTGTATCCTTGTCCTGACCCCACAGTATGTTTAATGTCATGTCGTCGAACGTCCGTGGTCTAGGTCATCCTGTTAAACGTCAGAAGGTACTTTCGAATTTATCAAAACTTAACTGCCAAATTGCTTTTTTACAAGAAACTCACTGTAATGAAATTGAATCCACCATACTAAAACGTCAATGGGTGGGTCAAATTGTCTTCTTACCGGCTTTTTATATCAAGGGTGGTGTTGGTATTTTATGTCACAAATCCTTAAAACTTCAAGTTTTATCTACTGAATATGATACAAGTGGACGATGAGTATTACTTAATGCCAAGGTACATAATAAACAGGTTACCTTCCTTAATATTTATGGACCAGTTAAACCTGATCCAGATTTTTGGCATACAATTAAACTGAAGATCTCCTCTATTACTAATCCCAATATCATTGTCAGTGGAGACTTCAACAATTGGCTTGATCCTTTTTCTGACAGGAAATCTAATTGTAAATTTAAACCCGACAAATCTCACAAAGCATTTCAATCCGCCATTACCTCTCATCCACTTTATGATGTATGGAAAACAAGTAATCCAGATAAATATGAATTTACATTTTAATCCAGTGTCCACCATACTATGTCACATATCGATTATATTTTGCTTTCAAAGTCTCTACTCCCCTCAATCCAATCTTCTGATATTGGGTCCATTTTCATCTCTGACCACGCCCCTGTCCCAGCATCATTTGATCTATCCTTGACTACCTCCAAACAGACACGTTGGAGATTTAATAATTCCCTACTATCCGACCAAACCTTTGTATCCGAAGCTAATTCCTTCAAAACTGAATTTTTCTAATTTAACAACTCTAGGAACACTTCTATTCACAATAATTGGAAAGCCTTTAAAGCCTCCTTTAGAGCCTTTACCATTTCCTACGTTGCCAAGAAGAAATAATTATTGAACTCCCACTACCTTTCTAGCCTACAACACATTAAATCCCTTGAACATGCATTCTTTACATCCAACTGTCCCAAACACCTCCAAAATCTTATCAAGGCAAAATCAGACTTAAACAAGCTAGCCACTAATGATGCGTGTAATGTCTTACTTAAAATAAAATCTAATTATTATGGTGGTCAAAACAAAGAGGGTACAATGCTGGCTGTAGGAGAGTAGGGTCTGCTTTCCTATGGTCACCCCACTTTTTACTTTTTGCTTCACTGGTTTTCGACTTTAATGTGGCTGTGGGCCTGCTAATCAGACCCATAGCCCAGCTGTTCTCTCTCCAAAATTCATACCATGTACTTTAGGTACATCACCAATTGGGAAATGGGTCACTCTTATGAGTCCCTGTACAGTGTACCATAGGTACCCAGGGCATAGGTGCACCCAAGGCCTACCAGGGCCTGCAGCATATCTTATGCCACCCCTGGCTGGCCATCTAAACTGACACAACTGTCTGATCACTCAGCTGGGGCAAGGTCGTGTTATCACCCCTTGCTTAGATATAGTATTCCTATATCTACCCTTATATCTAGACACATAAATTGATACTTGTATAGCGCACTACTCACCCGCAAGGGTCTCAAGGCGCTTGTACGAAAACCGCTGTGGAACCCATCCTGGCTTTCCCTGTGAGGTGTCCACTCCTGGGCACCCCCAAGGAAGGAGGCCAGGCGTCCTTAGTGTTGTGGGGGCCATTGTGGAGATTAAGCAAGCTATTGCCCAGAGTTGCAGAGTGGGACTCCATGATTGGAATAGGCACCGAGGCGAGAATTATCAGGTCCGTGGAATTTTGAGCCCAAGACCCGCCGAGGCGGGGAATTGAACCCTGGTCCCGGGCTAGACCTCTGCATCAGGGTCTGCCGCTCTAACCATTGAGCCACACTTCTCCACATATACACCTATAAGTCACTCCTATGGCAGGCCTTAGCAATCCTGGAGGCAAAGTGCTTGGTTTTATGTGAGATGAGGCTCTAGCATGAGCTGAGCCTGTCCGCAGCTTTCGGCCATACCATATACTCTTAAGTGCATTATGAACCTTGCGGTTAAATGCTAACTCTGGTTTGGCTTTATCAAAACATGTCGTGTAAGGTGTCATATGCTTGGAATACTACCCCCTCGCCAGTTCTGGCGACGGGGGTAGCATTCCACCCTTCTAGAGGGAGAAGGCATGTTGTTCCTGTTAATCACGGTTAAAGTTAACCAGAGCCTCAGCATCACAAAATGGATGCTGCTGCCACAGACACAAGTCTGACCTCCTGCTGCTGGGAGTCCTTCCAGCGAGTGAGGCTTGGACAATAGGTTTCCTGTCTTGGGAGGTGCTAGCACCACCCCAGACAGGCCATAGTGTATTGGGGCAAGGAGGGCTGAATGAAATGAGACACTGCCTAGGGCAAACCGGTTGCTGGGGCACTACAGCCTCAGCTCTGGCGCGAAACTGGACAAAGGGAAAGGGGTGTAACTACCCCCTTCCCTGGTCCCACCCATAGGAGGGACCTAGCAGGTAATCCAGCCCCTCAGATTGGTATAAAGGTAGGAGCTGAGTGAAGAGACTTTAGATTTATCCTGAACTGAAACTTGTAACGAAACTCTGGACCTTCAACATTCTACTTGAAGATAGAAGACTGAAGAATCTCCCTTGTGGTCAAGGAGTGACCACCCCGTACCTACAGGCACCATCCCGCATCTGCGGTTTACTTTGTCGATGCTCCCACCGGAGCCCAAGCACAGAGTGCAACAAGAGCCAGACTTCCAGACTTCTTTGACCCTGATCCACAGTCCCTGCAAAGCTGAGACCCGTGGAGGCGACAAGAGACTTAGGACCGGCCATCTTAAAAAGCCTGTTCTTTGCTACTTGTGCAGCTTCTGAGGCGTCCTTGAAGTTGTGCATTGGTTATTGAGAAGCCCGCCACACTCCAAGAGTTCTGCGTGGGGCCCTTCTGCATTTTCCTGCTTGATGCGTCTGTCCGGTCACTTGCCCATTGGCTAGTGGCTTCTGTGACAACGAACCTACAAATCTGAACCACCTGCCTTGTTGCTCCAGGTAGGCCCCTGCTTCCCTGCAAAGGAGAGGTCCCATAGACCTTGATGGTCCAACACGAAGCGAATATTTGATTCCTGCGTGGGTTGCATTTGCCAAGGCCTGTTGACTCTGATCTGGAAGCTGACACCGCCGACAGCGAGAGCCTTTGTGGGACAGTTTGTATCCAGCTCCTGGTTGTTGTTGACACCTCCTGGTCCACGTGGCTGCAGAGTCAAGCTTCACAACATCACCTGATTGCTTCGCGACATCGCCTGGTTCCTTCCTGGTCACTGGCTAGTGACCCAGACTCTGTCCCCTCTGCTTTCAGGCACTCTTCATTCTCGATCCTCCCTTGGATCCAACCGGACACTTCTCTCCTGGTCGCCTGCAGCATCTTTCTCCAAGGCTCCATAGGATTCAGCGATGAAACCCAACACACTTTGACACCTATGCAGCCGCTTCCTGTGGGTGAGGTAATGCGAGTACTTCGGTGCTACTGTGGGTATTGACTATCCTAGTGTCTAAGTTTTAAGTAGCTTTCTCCTAGTCCATCCGCAAGTGCCCTAAAAGAACTAGGCCCAGATGTAGGTAAACCGATCTTACAGATTCTAAAATACCGAATTTTACCGAATCGGTATTTTAGAATCGGTAAATGGTATGTAGATAAAAAATCGGTAAAAAATACCGAATCGGTAAAAATCTGTATTGGACATTCAGAAAATACTGATTCTGTATTTACCGAATCTGTATTTACCGATTCTGTATTTACCGAATCTGTATTTACCGATTCGGAATCCTCCATGCATTCCTATGGGCCTTTCGCCGCATAGGAATGCATTGGGAATACCGAATCAGTAAATACCGAATCGGTAAATACCGATTCGGTAAATACAGAATCGGAAAGCAAACAAAAGTGAAACTTTGGCAGGCAGCAATCAGGTGCTACTACCCTCACCCTCCCGCCCAGGAAGTGGCTACACGGGCAGCTTCAACTAATTAGAAGCTCCTGGAAAGGCAGTTGGAGCAGAGCCGAGTCACTGAGCAGCAGAAAGGGTTTGGTGCACTTTTAAAAGTGTAAAATGGCAAGCAGCAAGGAAAAAGAGCAGCCTGAGAGGAAGAGGAAACTCAAATTCAGCAGCATGGAGTTGCAGGTCCTTGTGGAGGAGGTGGTGAAGGTGCACCACAGGCTGTTTGGCAGGCAGTCCCTCACTGTGGCAGAATCTGCCAAAAGAAAAATCTGGCTGGAAATTTTGGACAAAGTAAATGCAGGTGGGGTGACCACCAGAGACACAGAGGACCTGAAAAAAAGATTTTATGACCTCAGGAGCCAAACCAAAAGGAAAATGGCTGAACATCACAAGCAGGCATCCAAAACTGGTGGAGGCAAGAACGCAGCACCCCCCCTTACTGACCTGGAGGAGATGGTGGCCTCAACCATCGAACCGGACAGCCTCTGCGGACTGGGAGAAGTAGACAGCTCAGCCAGAGCTGCAACAAAAAAAGGTAAGAGACATGCACAGCATACCCCCCCATACCATCATCCTTACCTGTACCCTTTGTGGCCCAGTGAACCCCAGTCTAGTACTGCTAGCACTATACAGGGCCAAGTCATGATGCAATATGTAGTCAAGAGATGCAATAACATGTCATACAGCACAACAACCCACTAGTGAAGCAAATGACTGCATAGAGAATATAGCCAATTTGATACACATTTAATTGTAGTGACTGTGAGATAGTAGCGCTTAGCTAATGTACGCTCATATGTCCACAGGTGAAACGTCTCGCAGGTGCTCGCAGGAGACTGAAGACAAACAACCTGAGAGGGAGGACAGTCAGGAAGCAGGTCCAACTACCCACACCGTACCACAGGACACAGGTGCATCAAGTAGCCATCCTCCTGCAAAAGACACAGAGATGCCTCAAGACTTCCTGGCGTCCCCTGACATATCACAATCCCCTCTGTTGCTGTCATCCCGAGAAATGCCAGCATCACAGCATGAGTCCACACCTGCATCACAACCCAGCAGGAGGCATGTAGTGGCCCCACTCATAGGAATGGAGTCTGCAGCACCTGACAGTGAGGGCAACGACACACACAACTTGCCTGCAGATGTCAGCACTGGTACAAGGCACTCCAGCGCAGGGTGGCCCATAGTGGTGCAAGACGCCGCAGAGTCCAAGAGAGGCCAGCAGATGCACCAGTTGAGGGTCCAAGTGTATTCCGTGGTCTGGAGGGGAGCATGGTCAGAATACAGAGGATGCAGGGAAGAGCCATCCAGGCATGCCAACGGCAAATGAGGTCCCTGAACAGCAACATTGGAGAAATAGGAAAGGGCATCAGTGAGCTGGTACAAGTCAACAAAGAGATGGCAGCAGGGATGCGCGTTATTGGCAACTCGGTGCAGCTGCTATGCACCAAACTAGACACTGATTTCGAGGCACGGCACAGAGAAAGGCAGCGTGGTCTTGGACTGACTAAAGCCATCAGCTGCCTGGCCACTGCCACATTCCTGTCATGCAGGAGAAGCAGTGACATGCAGGAGGCCATGACCCAAAACACCAATGAGGTCACTAGGGGCAAGGGCAGGATGACCAGTGCTCTTGAGGCGCTGTTAAATGCCCAAACTGCACATACAGCTGCTCTGGATGTGCCTGTCAGTGAGGAGAGCACAAGCAGAAGCACCCTTGTCCATGAAACAAGGAGGAGCAGGCGCCACGCTGAGGCCACAGGCCAGCAAGACAGTGAGCAGGGTGAGCAACCTACAGGTGTTACAGGGAAGCGAGGAAGGAAATGACTTTTAAAGTTCATAGTGATGTGAATCAGGACTGACATCATTGCTGTTAAATACTTTTTGTTGCACAGTTGTGCTTTAAAAATCTACCTCTTTGCCAAATTAAACTACATTTGGTGCATACTCCACCTGTCTGTGTATCTTAACTCACTTAAAAGTAGTTGCGTGTGATCTCATCCCGCCTGTGTCTGCCATCAGTAGGTGTTACAACTCCAGATGCGTGTGGGTCAGGTACTGCTTCCTCATCATCATGGTCCTCGTAATCTGAGAGTTCCACTGCTGTGCCCTTCTTAACCGCAGGTTGTGCAGCATAGCACAGGCTGCAATCATCTTGCAGCAGATGATTGGTGTGTACTGGAGGGCACCTCCACTCTTGTGGAGGCAGCGAAACCTGTTCTTCCACATGCCAAAGGTGCGCTCCACAATGTTACGGGTTGTCTTGTGTGCCCTGTTATATCTCCTCTGACTTGGTGTTGTAGGGTTGAGGTAGGGAGTGAGGATGAAGGACCGGAGGGCATATGCACTGTCCCCTAATGGCAAGAGAAAAAACATTACTCACATGCACACACACACATCCACCTGTAATACGTATCAAGGGAGTTTCACACAGTGTGTTACCTAGCAAGTATCCTTCTCCAAATTCCCCCGCTGTCAGGCGTGCGTAGATCCCACTGTTTTGGAAGATGTAGGAGCCGTGGGTACTCCCGGGGCATTTGGCTACTAGGTCAGTGATCATGTACTTGGAATCACAGATCACCTGTACATTTATGGTGTGGGTGGACTTTCGGTTCCGATATATGTACTCTGTGACAGCAGGTGGGCATATTGGTATGTGGGTACCATCAATACATCCAATTATGTTTGGGAAATGCGCCATCTGATAAAAGTCTGTCTTTGTCCTTAGCAGTTCTGCATGCGTTGCAGGGAAGCTGATGTACAAATGCATTCTCTGCAACATGGCATCAAGGAATTTTTTTAAGAAACGTGACAGACAGCTCTGGGACACCCCACCTACCACAGCAACCACACTCTGGTAACTCCCAGAAGAAAGCAGGTGTAGGCTGCACAGCACCTGCACATGGGGTGGGATGGCGTGTGCCCTTGTAGTTGGATGTTCCAATAGAGGGTGAAGGTCCCTGATTAGGTCCAGGATAGTTTGGGGAGCCAGCCTGTACCTTTGGAGGATCTCAGGCTCAGTAAGCTGGAATAGAGTGATCCTCTGCCTGTACACCTGCTCCTCCCTCCTCCAGACCCTCTCTCCTTCTGCCTGTAGCCGTATCCGCCTCGCAATGACATAGAATGCCGCCATTCTGGTGAAAATGTTGCATTTTGGGGCTTTTTTTATACCTTGCACCTGTTTACCACCTGATTTGAATCCAAGGTAAACACCGACTCTTAAATACCGAATTTCATGCAAAATCGGTATTTAAGAGGTTTACTACATCTCAAAGACTCATTTTACCATTTCTTATTTTCTGATTCGGTAAATTTACTGATTCGGAAACTTTACAGATTCGGTATATTTTCCGATTCAGTATTTTTTCCAATTCGGTAAGGTTTCCGATTTGGAAACTTTACCGATTCGGTAAATTTACTGATTCGGATGTTTTCGGTTCCCCTACATCCCGAATGCCCAATACCGGTCGGTAACGGACGAAAATCGGTAAATTCGGCCGTTACCGACCGGTATTGGCCTACCTACATCTGGCCCCTAGTTTCTAACTCTTACGTTCCCATTCTAACTCTATGGTAACTCGCCTGTGTGTTAAGACACTGCAAACGCCTCCCATGGGTCTCCTGCTTCCTATCCAGAATTAGTACAGCGTAGCCCCAGCGATTCCCTAGGCCCTAGGCCTATCCTTTGTTCATGACGTGGTCCTTATACCACTATTTTAGTATATGGTTTTACGTGCCCCTAGGGCCCAACTGTATTTTGTGCAACTTATTGTATGATAATTAAGTATCTTGTTATGTGCTTGTGCCTCTGACCTCATAAAGAGTTCAGAGGGTTGTGTTGAGTAATAAATACATATATATTTTATATATAACCTGTGTGGTGTCCTTTCACTTGGTATTCAAGGGGTTACATATGGTAAAACAGCTGGCTTTACATGCCCTCTTGAGTTTAGCCTAAGGCTGCTTTGTCCATGCTACCACTAGGAAAGCTGGTCTATAAGGTTGACTTTACAACCATCACCATAAGGGTTGTTTGGACTGGAGCAACATACTCACTAGAATAGTGAACATCATATACCAGGCCAACTTCCCACACTGGCCAACTACTTAAAGGTGAAAACAGAAATAAAGACCATTGGCCCTATTCGCAACAACAACTCTAACGCTCTTTTACACTCAGACTCAGAAATTATAAATGCCTTCCAATCCTACTATAATTTACTATACACAGATCATACAGATCATACTCATCCTTCTGATAATAAAACTCAGACATTTTTTAATGATATTCCTTCCCCCCCTTCTATACCAGACGTCATGTCCCTTCTTGAAAAGGATATTACGTTGCAAGAGATTTTTAACTACTAATAAATCCCTGAAAAAAGCCAAAACTCCTGGCCCTGATGGCTTTCCCATGAAGCTTATTTCTTCTTTTTCATCCGCTTTTTCTCCTCTTCTACTTGAACTCTTCTCCTCTTGTATCTCAAATTCCAAACCTAGATGCTCTCTTTGTAATTATCCCCAAACCTGATAAAGACCATACCCTTTGTCAAAACTATTGGCCAATTAATTAATTATGATTGTAAAATCTTTGCGAAAGTCCTTGCTTCTAGACTTGATCATGTTATACCACTGCTTATCAAAACTGATCAATCTGGTTTTATTAAAGGTAGGCTCGCCTCCGACAATACAAGAATGTTCTCTAACATTCTTACACTGGGAAAAAAACACCCTGATCCTATTGCTGCACTTCCCTTGGATGCTGAGAAAGCTTTTGACCGTATAAATTGGCAATTTATGTTTAAAACTCTTCATTGGTTTGCATTTGGTCCCAAATGTATTTCATTTGTCAAGTTATTATATTCTGAACTCTGTGCCTGTGTTTCTGTCAATGGTTTTTTATCCCCTTACTTCAATCTACATAGAGGTACTAGACAAGGTTGCCCTCTCTCTCCACTTTTATTTCTACTTTGTCTTTAACCTTTTCTTGAACGTATACTTCATAACCCCCACATCGGTTTCCAACACAACTCAGATGAAATTAAATATCTGCCTATGCTGATGATATTCTAATTTATCTTTCAAAACCTATCACTTCCCTTCACCCCTTTTTACAAGAAATTGATTTGTATTCTAAAATATCAGGATCTAAGTTACATTTTTCTAAAACTGAAATTTTACTTCTAAATCCCTTATGTTACCACACAATCTCCTCTTGGTCTCCCCTTTTCCTATCCTGGTGGGGTAGACTGAACACGATGAAAATGATGATTGTCCCTCTCATCCTATTCTTGCTGTCTATGATACCCTTTAGTATTCCAAATTACTACTTCAACCAAATTAACTCACTTTGTACTAAGTTTCTGTGGAATAATAAGCCTCCTCGCATTGCTTCATCCAAATTAATCAAGCCTAAAACTGAAAGAGGTGTGCGCTTCCCCAATTTTAAATTATATCATACTGTGTTTTTATGCCCTAAATAAACAATATGATGATTTACCGATACCAAACTGGATTACTTTTGAGCGCTCCTTGTTTCAAGAGTTTTCTTTTAAGGACATTTTCTCCATGTATAATTGTACATATTATACATTTTTCTGCAGATGACAGACAGGAAAAAAAATCATTACACAATCAACCATACATTTGGGGAGGGAGTTAGTGGAAAGTCCTAATCCACCAAGCTGTAACAGGAAGGGTTCCATTGACAGATCCAATAGGGACTTAGTCAATGGGATCTGTCTGTCTCTAAATGAGGTGGACAGACCAAGGATTTTGCAGGCAGGGTTGCAAATAAGTTCCCTGTCTACCAAATTCTAAATCAGGCCCTTAGTCTTAGATTTGGTTAAATGAACCCTTTGAAATACAAACTTGCCTTCATAGGAGGCAAAGGAATTACCAGAAACAAATTGCAATCCCTCATGGAAATTACAAAAGTAAAATAAAAATTCCAAATCATTAACCTACGCCTTTTACTGCTTCAAACCAAGGGCCTGATTTTGATCCTACGGGATTTATATTTCAGCAGACAGGATATCCATCACCGTTGGGAAGGAGTAACCCATCCACCGAGATCTAAATCAGACCCCAAGTCTCTAAACCGTTTGCTTGAGGACTTCAGACTGAATCCCAATCTTTTCTACCAAGTCAGAAAAATAAAACTCCATTTATCCACATCATAATACCATCTCTCCTACTTCCACCTTACTAATGCTTCCTGTATTTCCTCTGTGGCTTGAAATATTTTGCATTATCACGTGAAACAGTACATTGCTCACTTGACTATCATCACACTGTAAAATAATGTAATAAAAAAGGATGAATAATAGAATATAATGCTACCCAGCAATATTTCTGGGGTAGAGTGATTAGATGAAATAGTTTGGAATGAGTCTATTGATCTTTGAGCATCTGCACAAGCATAAACATTATTGTAGGTGGCTATGGAAGTTATTGACATGCATACATTATTGAATTCTATGTTGATTTGTCTGGATCACAGAGCTTTTAGTCCCAAATCCGTATTAGAATAATTACAAAAATAATGGGAAGTAAACTCAACAAAGCTTTACATTTGCTAGTCAGTGAAACACAACCTGATCCATATAGCCTGGACACCATAAATTCTCTTCTTTTACTGATGATAAATCATCACTCCTTCTTTCTTTCAGTCTGACTCTTTAATGAATCAAACATATACCCAGATATACAGACTTACTCAAGTGTTCTTCCCCTCCTGGGCTATAGGCCATCAACCAGGACTCTCCAGTCATCTCTGTCCTGGGCTTTTCTTTCAATCTGACTCCAGGTGTAACCCATCTCCTTGCAGTCAGCCTCAAGGCCACAATGCTAGGTGTTTCTTGGCCTTCCTCTTTTCATTCTTCCTGGAGAGTTCCAGGTAAGGGCTTGCCTGGTGATGTTTGTTCCGAGCGTGTGAGGTTGTGACCTATCCAGTGACTTGTCACGATTTCTTCACGATTAGGGAGTTGGAAAGTCTGCTACCATAGGTCAGTGTTGCTGATATTGTTTGGTCAGCGGATTTGAAAGATTTTCCTCAAACAGGTGTTGATGAAGGTCTGGAATTTGTTGGTGGTGGTCATGGTTGTAATCCAAGATCCTGTGCCATACAAACGGCCTGATTATCCATTGGTGTAAAAAAGCCAAATCTTGGTTTTCAGTGTTAAGTCCTTGGAGCTCCAGATCTTATTTAACTGAATGAAGGTAGACTTGCGTATCTGATTCTTGCCTTGACAATGGCGTCTGTGATGCCCTGCTAGTCTATGACACTGCCAAATAGGTGAAGGCCTCTACCTCTTCAAGTGCACTTGCAAGAGTGACTGCAGTTGTGCTGGCCATGTTATCTTTCAGGGTTGTGGATTTTCTGCTGTGTATTTTGAGGCATACCTGTGGTAAAGTGGCTGCCACTTTGTCGGTCATCTCTTGCATCAGCAGATTGGTATGGGAGAGTAGGGCCAGGTTAGAGTATAGGTTGTTGAGCTGCATCCAATGTGTCCAATGGATTCTATTTCTTCGGCTTGATATGGATGTCTTTATGATCCCGTCTATGGCCAACAAGTAGAGAAAAGGCGGGAGCAAACAACCTTGGCGGACCCTGGTCCTCACTTTGAAAACATACATGAGTTGTCCTCCATGGACTATCGTGCAGGTCAGTCCCTCGTAAGAGTTTCTGATGACGTTTGCAAGTTTATCTGGCACACTGTAGTGGCAGGGGAGTTTCCAGAGGGTCTCTCTGTCCACACTGTTGAATGACTTCTAACAGTCGATGAAGTTGACATAGATGAGGGTGTTCTATTCTATCGACTGCTTAACGATAATACACAGTACATCAATCTGGTCTGTACAGGATCTATCTTTGAAGAAGCCAAGTTGCTGGTCTTATAACTGAGTGTCAACTTGTTCCTTCATTCTGTTCAGGATGACTCTGTTGAACACTTTGCCTAGGGTTGATAAAAGAGGTATTCATCTGTAGGTTGTGCAGTTACTCAGGTTACCTTTCTTGGGGATATTGATCAGATAACCCTCCTTCCAGTCTGATGGCAGCATTTCCTCTTCCCAGATACTTCTAAACATGTGGCAGAGCATGTCAACTGATGTTTCAATGTCTGCCTTCAGTGCCTCTGCAGGAATGTTGTCAAGTCTTGCAGCCTTCCCATTTCTCAGATGTTTAATGGCTTGACATATTTCTTCCTTTGTTGGTCTGCTGCAGTTGATTGGCAAGCCCTTGTCAATTGGCTGTGGGTTTCATGGAGACTGTGGCATGGGCTAGTTCAGCGGTTCTTCAAAATGCTCCACCCATCTTCATTGTTGGCCTTCCTTACCCATGACTGTCTTCCAAGCTTTGTCTTTAACTGGTCACTCTGACTTGCTGTAGCTGCCAGAGAGTTTGCTTGTTATGTCGTAGAGTTCTTTTAAGTTTCCATGGCTTGCTGCTTCCTGAGATTCTGTGGCAAGATCATCAATTAATATTTGCTTACCTGCTCTTAAGATTTTCTTTGCTTCCTTGTTGGTCGATGTACTCACCTTGAGTTTTGCGTTTTCTGGTCATGTTCGGCTGATGTTGACTGCAGCTTTTTTTTCCTTTCTTGCTTGAATTTTGCAGAGTCTCATTGGATATCCAGTCTTTATGATGGTTTTTCCTGGGACTCAGTACCTCCTGGCAGGTTGATGTCACTTTTTCTTTGATCTTATCCCAGTAGCTTTCTACTACTGTTACTGAGGGTGACTGAGTATTCGCTCTATTTCTGTGCATCTTTGAAGAGGGTGGTGTTATATTGCTGGTGTTGGTTTGTCCTATCTATGCTTGCTGTAGCTTTAGCCTGGCCATGACAACATGAAGACTTGACGCCACTTCCACTCCTCTCATCACTCTCACATCCTTCATGAACCTCTGGAACTTCTTCCCAATGCCGGTATGGTCGATCTAATTCTCTGTTGAATGGTCTGGTGCTACCTATGTTGCCTTGTTTATTCTTTTGTGAGGGAATACACTATCACCAGACTACTCAGGGCATGAAGATATGTGAGCCTTTCACTATTCTCATCCATATCACCAAGGACATGGTTGCCCATGACTTCTTTGTACCCAGTGTTGTCGCTTCTAATCTTGGCATTGAGGTCCCCCATCAGTATGGTGATGTCTTTCTCAATACATTTCTCCAGGATGGGCTAGAGTCTGTTGTAAAACTGTTCTTCTTCCTCTTCTTTGCTTTCATTTGTTGGCGGGTAGCACTGGATAACATCAATTTTTATCCTCTTTTTCTTTGTGTGAAAGGTCACTGTGGTGATTCTGGGACTGTGGGCTTCCCATCCAATCAGAGCTCTGTTGGCAGCTGCCATTAGAATCAGTCAAGAAACACCAAAGGGCCTTGACTCTACTCAGTAAGGCTGAGTCAATATAACTATAAAACGAAACAATTGCCAGAACTGAGTAACACTCAAACACTTTTATTGAAAAACCATACCCTATGAATGAAACATATGGTCCGTACTTATTACTAAATCTCCAATTATTTATTCATTAACTAATTCATAGAATATATTTGTCAAACGTATTTTTACAGGTGCATCAATGAAAACATACAAAAGAGAGGATAGACTATATACACCACATTGCAATTCAACAAGAACATCTCAACAAGAGACCACCAAAAAATCAATTCACACATTCAAGCATACCTCACACACATTCAATCAAACACTGTTCTCATGCATTCATCTCATCCAAACTGCACACCAGACGGAGTTTAAATCAATTTTGCACAACCCCAGGTGTGGCGGGCAACAAACACAATCCAGATCCAAACAACCAAATCAATAAGATAAAATCCCAAAAGATTGTAGAAAAGAATACAGATCAAAACCATTTACTAAAATCATCAACTGAATGATTACATGAATAAATAAATCTGAACAAATGGTTTGTTTGGCCAGAAAAACAATAGGTTGACGCGTTTCGAACCCAGCTGTTTGTGGGTTCTCATCAGGACCGTAAAACTCATCTCAACTCCGCAGAACAGATCAAGTGTTTTCAGAAAGATACAGGTGTGAATGTGCTCCAATGATCCTTGATCATATGCTCCCTGTCTTTCGGCGGATGGAGGTGCCAGGGAAACCATTGCGGTGTGGCAGGGAGCCTGTCAATACTTCACTCCGAACGGCCGGTGCGGCAAAATACTCTTATGAAAAGTGCTTTTCTCTCAGCGGTGGCGTCCACGTCCTTTGGTTCTAGCGTGTGACGTCAGTTCCCTCAAGGGCTGATGGTGGTCTCTTGTTGAGATGTTCTTGTTGAATTGCAATGTGGAGTATATAGTCTTTTCTCTCCTTTGTATGTTTTCATTGATGCGCATGTAAAAATACGTTTGACAAATATATTCTATGAATGAGTTAATGAATAAGGGCCAGATGTAGGAGCCCTAATACCGGTCGGTAACGGCCGAATTCGGCCGTTACCGACCGGTATTAGGGTTTCTGATGTAGGGGGCCTATATTTTACCGATTCTGTAAATTTACTGAATCAGTAAATTTACAGAATCGGTAAAATACCGAATCGGTATATTTACCGATTCGGTAAATCCAAATGTAGCAGACACTTCTAAGAGTGCCACAGGCCTGTAAGAGTCGGTATTTTACCACCCGATCTTATTGGGTGGTAAAATACTGAATTCAGGTGTGCATCCACATCTGTGCATGCACACCTGTGCCATGTGACACACAGACATGCCCTTAGGGCATGCATGTGTGCCACATGTCACACAAGCCCGTACTTGGGGTGCTAGCGGGTGTCAAAGTGACACCCCCTGCACCCTTGCATGATTCGGTATTTACTGATTCGGTAAATACCGAATCGGTATTGCCCATTGATTCCTATGGCTTAGGAATCAATGGGCAATACCGATTCGGTATTTACCGAATCGGTAAATACCGAATCTTACAGATTCGGTAAATGTAAAATAAAATTTACCTACATCTGCCTACTTCTAATTTACCGATTCATAAATACTGAATCTGTAAAATTCGGTATTTATGAATCAGTAAATTAGAATTACCTACATCTAGCCCTTAATAACCGGAGATTTAGTAATAAGTAAGGACCATATGTTTCATTCATAGGGTACATTTTTTCAACAAAAGTGTTTGAGTGTTACTCAATACTGGCAATTGTTTTGTTGTATAGCTATTAGAATCAGTGGCACTCTCTGAGTATGTGGGGTGTTCTCTTTCTCGTGTCCAGAATACACCCGCATTCCTCTTGGAGCCATTTCTTTCTGTCCAGGCTGTGTCCATTTGGTCTCGCTGATGTCAAGCAGGGCAAGGTTGTATTTTTTCCCACTGCGACAAGGGCTGTCTTGCCTGTCTCGTACATTGTCCTCAGGTTTCATATCCCAATGATGATGGTGCTGGTTGAAAGCAGGTGGATCAGCTTTCAGGGATCTCTGGCTTTCACCATAAGGCGTCATAGCTATCCATGAAGGAGACTATGGGCCATATGTAGGTAATCTACATTTACCGATTCTAATATACAGAATTTTACCGATTCGGTATTTTAGAATCTGTAAATGCTATGTAGGAAAAAATTTGGTGAATTTTACCGAATCGATAACATTCGGTAATTACCGATTCGGTATTTACCGATTCGGTAATTCCCATTCATTCCTATGGGCCTGGAGGCCCAAAGGAATTTATTTATTTATTTATTTATTTATTTATTCACTTGTAAAGCGCAGGCGAATCATTCCCAGGGGGATCTCCTGGCACTTTGAGACAACAGGTACTTGGTGAGCAGGCCCATCTAAAATAGCCATGTCTTTAGAAGTTTCTTGAAATGGGTTAGTTCACCACAAGCCCTAATGTTCTGTGGCAGGTTGTTCCAGTGGCTGACAGCCGGATAAGAGAAAGCTCTCCCACCCATCCTTGCCTTGTGTATTCTCTGAATACACAAAAGGCTACCATTGCTAGATCTTAGTTGTCGGGCTGGTTGATACCATATGAGTTTGTTTCTGAGATAGGCAGGGCCTTTCCCCTGTAGTGATCTGCAGACCACGCAGAGCATCTTAAAAATAGCTACTTTTCTGACTGGAAGCCAGTGAAGCTGGTTCAATAGAGGGGCCGTAGGGGTCCGCGCCGGCTTTTTGAGGGCCAGACGGGCTGCTGTGTTCTGTACCACCTGCAGCCTCGATAGGAGGTCCTCCCTTTCTCCCACCAGCAATGAGTTACCATAGTCCAGTCTGTTCACCAGGAGCGACTGGATGAGGGTTTTTCTTGCTGAAAGGGGGATCCAGGGAAAGATCTTCCTGAGCATCTTCAACGTACCAAAGCAGGTACCTGCCAATGACTTCACCTGCTCCTCCATTGATAGTTTATAATCTATCCTGAAACTAAGGTTCTTAGCCCAACTTTTGGGCGCAGGGGCTTCCCCCAACTCGGCAGGCCACCACTTGGGAGAGCAGATTGCTTCAGCCTTCCCAAACAGCAGGATTTCTGTTTTTGAGGATTTAAGTTGTAGAAAATTCCTCCTCATCCAACTCGCAATGCTAGACATGCAGCTTTTACATTTTAAATGAGTTGACATAATGTCCTCCTCAATGGGGACAACTAGCTGCGTGTCATCAGCATATGAGATAGTCTCAAAACCATGACTTCTGATGATATCAGCCAAGGGAGTCACATATACGTTGAAAAGGGTGGGACTCAAGACTGATCCTTGAGGAACTCCCCTGTCCACCACTATGGTCTGTGATGCAAAGGAGTCCAGCTGAATATTCTGGGTATGCTCTGAATGAATCAGAATTACCGAATCAGTAAATACCGAATCGGTAATAGGAGAAGGCTTACCCGGGTCGCAGGGTGTCACATTGACACCCTGTTGTACCCCTGAATAGTGCATTGGTACACATGTGGCACACATTCATGCCCTAAGGGCATGTATGTCTGCCACATGGCACTTTTGGAAAAGCACAAATTTGCTTTTCCAAAGGTTTTCAATATTTACCACCAAATTGTAGTTGGTGGTAAATACCGAATACTTAAATGAAAAATGCACTCACTTGAGTGCTCCCTACATTAAGGATTCAGTAATTTACCGAATCGGTATTTACGAATTTGGTAATTTATTGATTCCTTAAATTACCGTTCGGTAAATTACCAAATCCTTAAACCTGCCTCCTACATCTCAAATGCCCAATACCGGTCGGTAACGGCAGAAATTCGGTAATTTCGGTCGTTACCGACCGGTATTGGACTACCTACATCTGACCCTAAGTCTTTTGGTCTTTGCTGCTCTGAATGTTGTTCTTGGCCTCGGTTTTTCTATCTTTGATCCTTCTGTTTACTTTAATTGTTCTATACACCTCAACCACTCATTTCCAGTCACAGACATTTTTCAACTCAACATAGTGTTTACATAATGTTTCTGTATCTCTGAACTCTGGACTTGGAATTATCCATGGAGGAGTTGTAGAAATTATTATCTTTAATCATTATTAGTGGCTAAATACCGCCACCCTTTCTACAATTCTAGATAATGCCTGGCTTTATTCTCTCTAAATGTCAGGCTTTCAAAAGTAATATATGGCAATAAACTGTTCTCAAATAAAAAATGAGTCAAATGAGACATGAGCATTCAAGACAGAGACAGTAAAGAGACAGTTCAGCATTTCCACATTTCTTTTTATTTCAAAGCATTTTATAAATTTTTACAAAATAAGTACATACGCATTTTCGTATGGGGTTCAAGATAAACGTAGTTGGTGTTACATTAATTACAGGTACTGTGATGTACACGGTCAGCTGAGCCTCTGTGCTTGCTGGAAAAATTTGAGCCAGGATAGTAAAAGGAGAGAAGATAGGAGAGAAAGAGTAGAGCTAGGTTACAAGAAGTGTTTTATCGCTATGAGTCTCGTCTGGGGTTGTATCCCTGTGTGAAATCCGGTCCTCCTCGGGGGTACCAAGTGGGCTCACGGGGGTTCGTAGGGGTCCAGGAACATGTCTAGTGACTTCCACATACCCCTAGTAGCTGGTCTCCAGGGTGAGTTTTGCAGGGCAGTGCTATCTGTGCCTCTGAGGTATGTCACCCAGTTAAACCAGCATTTGTATGATGTTCTAGCAGTGTCCTTCCAGTTGGACAGGACCAGTTTAACTGCCAATGTCAATAGGAGGTCCAAAAGGTCCCTGTCCTGTTGTGCAGGGAGTCCTGTGGTTATGAATGCAGTGGTGAGGGAGGAGAATTCTGGGATTAATGTGCTCCCCAGCGCCTTTTTTATGAAAGATTTCCTCCCAGAACTTTTTAAGTTTTGGGCAGTAGAAGATGAGGTGTGCTAGATCCCCCTTTTCGTTGTAGCAGTTCCAGCGTAGGTCATTTTCTCTGAGACCTAGCGAGGCTAACCGAGCTGGTGTCCAGAAGGTCTTGTGGAGTAGCCAGAATTTTGTTTGTGAAAGTGCTAGCGAGATTTTGTTACGTGAGGGGAGGCCCAAAGGAGAGCTACCTCCTGCTCATTGAGTGAGATATTGGCTTGTTTTTCCTATTTTAATGATATATACGACCAAAATTAGCCCAGCCATCCTATATGGGGCTGAAACATGGGGCTTTTGTAATTTATCCTCACTTTCTATAGCTCAACACAAGTTTATGAGATCTATAGCTGTTCTACCACAATCAACACCTCTATTACCCTTGCTTCTAGACCTGGGCTGTCATGCCTTTAATGATGTAGCATGTTATAGACCGTTGGCATTCTGGAGGCGTCTCTGGATTACTCCGGAACTCTCCTTGTATGCCAAGGCCTTACTGGAAGTGAGGAGGCTGAGTCGGTCATACAAGAACCCATGGCTGATTTCAATTAAGTCCTTGTTGGCTGAAATGGGGATGAGCAACCTATGGGACCATCCAGAGGCTGCGATTTTTCCTTCAAATCAGACCTATAGAACAGCATACTGGGAGTTGGTTAAAATCAAGTGATTCTCCTCCCACATAAGTCAGTCATTATCAAGAGATTTCCTAGATATTAAGGATGAAGCCTTTTTGGAAAATTATTGGGATCTCATTACCAAGCCTCATGACCGCAAGTTTTAATTCAGAATTGGCACGCTACCTCTACGAAGCTTTACAAGTAAATGGAGCCCTGCTAGTAGTGATAAGTGCATTTTCTGTCAAGAACATAGCGAGAACATAGATCACTTCTTATTCGTTTGCCCTGCCTACCACCAGCCAAGGAGAATCTGGCTCAAACCAGTATGCTTGTCTATGAACTCCAGATCGGCGAGGGTTGCAAGGAGAATTTTAAAAACAGATACTTCCAACCCCACAGTAATTGGTGTGTCAAAGTTTTTGAGCTGGGCATGGACCATACACATTAAAAACGGGGGGGGGACAGAAGTTGTATACAGATTAAAGTGGGAACTATTTAAGAAGGGGCTTGAGTTGGGTATTGTAATACCATGGTATGGTTGTGAAGATGACTTGCCCTTTGGTAAATTAATTGATGCTGAACTAAGTCTGTATGCTTTTTATATATTTAATCCATTTTTAAAGTAGTTTTAATATGCCCATGTATATATATGTATGTATTCACTTATGATGGTGTGGTATTATGATTTATTTATTTTTGAATTGTGGTGCATTTTATGTGAAGGAATTTTTATCGTATTGGATGTCATTGTCTTTGATGATGAGTAATCGCAATAAAGACTTAATGAATTGAAATGACTTGGCTTGTTTTACCCAGTAGTTAGTTGACTTGTCGTTAAGTTTGGTGTAGTTTGGGCGGAGTAGTTTGTAGAGGTGCGATACTTGATGACCTATTCTATTGATTTTTGTCCTATACTGCTGATTGATGGATTGGATGGAGAAAGTTTGGCTTTTGTTAGGGCTGTTTTGAGTTTAGTAAATTGTAGAACTCTATTGCCGTAAGTTAATGCCTATCTTTCAGTGTATTGAAAGTGCTGGGGTGGCCTTCCTCCTCCAGCTGGGCTGGGTATGAGATGCCTTTCTCCATCCATGCATCAAAGGCTAGGCATTGCCCATTGTATTTGAACTTGCGTTTGGCCCAGATGGATTCCCATTTTGAGTTCTTTACACTGTTCTCCATTTTCTTGTCTATTTTTAGTAGGGCGATTTTTGAGTTTTTGAAGATTGGGCTGGAGGCGTGTGTGTGTTTGTTAGCTGTCAGCAGCACCATCGGGTTAAGGTTGTTTAGCATGGCTCGCTCTACTAGTAGCCATACTGGCGTGTAACCTTGTGGGGGTGACAACCAGCAGGCTCCTTGCTTTCCCAAGAATGCCATTTGGTAGATTCTAAAGTCTGCTAAATTTAACCCAGCTTCTCATCTAGCCTTAGTTTTTTCATACTTATGGGTGCTTTTTTACTCCGGCATAGGAAATTACTAATTAGTTTATCCACTTTGCGGTGGAAGTCATCCGTACGTAGTAGGGATAGCATGCCCACCAGGTAGTTGATCATTGGTGTGATCATCATCCGGATCGTTTCAGTTCTGCTCCACCATGTTATAAATTTGGGGGACCAGGACTCCAAGAGTTTCTTTATTTTTTCCAACAGTAGTTTCTCATTTTGGTTTAGTGTGGTCATGAGGTCGTTACCAAAGTTGATCCCCAGATATTTGATGAACCCTGTTTGCCAGGTCAGGCCCGACCCTCCATGGGAGTCCCTAGTGGTGTGGATGCTGAGAGGTTTGCACTCGGATTTGTCCATGTTGAGCTTATATCCTGAGTGTTCTGAGTATATTTCTATGGTTCCTAATAGAGGTTTTAGGCTGCTCTATCACAATAAGAATGTTGTCCGCATAGGGGGCTAATTTGATTTCCACGTCCTTTATGTTGATCCCCTTTATTTCAGCATTAGTCTTGATATCCCTAATCAGTGGCTCTAAAGCTAACAGAAAGAGTGATGAAGACAACAGACAGCCATGTCTGGTGCCGCGTTTCAGCGTGAGAGGTTTGGAGAGTGATCCATTAATGACTATGCATGCTTTTGGGTCCCTGTACAATGCCATCACCTTCCTAATGTACCCTTCCCCTAGGTTGAATGACTGCATGCATTGCTCGAGGAAGGCCAATGAGACTCTGTCGAAGGCCTTCTCGGCATCAAGGGCAGTAGCCACCTCTGGCTCTGTCAGTTTAGCGGTGTGTTCTAGAATGTGGCAGAGAAGTCTGGTGTTGTCGTTAGACATGCAGGTCTTTAGGAAGCCTACTTGTGAGCTGCTTATTAAACTGGGTAGGACGGGGTTTAGTCTAGTTGCCAGGATTTTCACGTACATTTTGCAGTCTAAGTTGATTAAGGATATGGGCCTATAGTTCTTGGGCAGTAATTCATCCTTGCCTTCCTTTGGTATGACAATTATGTTGGCCTCTGACATGGATGTGAAACCAGCCCTTCCTCCGCACAAAGATTGAACACCCATTTTATGGTGGATTTCAATTGAGCAAGAAAGGACTTGTAAAAAGTGGCTGTGTCATTTCACCTGGCTATTTAATTTGAAGGACAGATGAAGGGCAATACAATAGCCTGGTTTGAGGAATATGAGTTTGCGATCTATTTAATTATACAAAATATCTGGTAGCTCATTTAAACATCTCATACATATAAAAAGGTAATAGATGCTAAAAAAGTAAGACTAATTATTTCTGCTTCATATCAGTGCTACACTTGAAAAAGAGCAATTTACATTGAAAACGTTCACCATTCTGCAAGTTGCTAAATTAACTTTCACATCATTCACAGTATCATGGAAAGATGGAAACTAATAGACGTACACATTTGAAGAAATGAGGATGAACTACTGAAACTGAAAATTGCAAAACTAAGTTGGAGAGGAAGTGGAGCTGTGCTAATAGTAGTAGACAATTTGCCCGAATTTTCTCGTCTAACCACCAACGTTAGCTCTGTCAAGTTTCTGATAATACACTAAACATGCAGTTATACTAGCCAGAGAGTGCTAAGCGCATGCTGTGCTGCACTTTAAAAGTCTAGAATTATCTAATATAGTAACACAATGAACATGAAAAAAAATTGAGAGCCTGTGAATACATAGGGCCTCATTTATGAGCCCTAGTGTCACTTTTACGCCGCTGGTGCGTCACTTTTAGTGACGCACCAGCGGCGTAAAAAATGTGCCTTGTTGCACCACATTTACAAAGTGACGCATCTAAGCAGATGCGTCACTTTGTAAACCCATGCGATACATTATACCTGCATCAGGTATAATGTATGCAGAGGGGGCGTTTCCCCGCAAAAGCTTTGTAATAGTGACGCAGTGAAATCTATGAGATTTCACTGCGTCACTTTTAGGACGCTGTTGCGTCAAAATCTTGCGCCTGCCTCACAGCAGGCGTAAGACTGATGCAAGCCCTTTCACATGGGGCTTTCTCCATGTGAAAGGACGCATTGCTGGAGTTGCGTCACTTTTGTGACACATTCCAGCAATGCGTGACTTTTGCGCTTACAGATACGTCAGAAATACTGACGTATCTGTAACTCCTTGCAACATGATGTGTCATACTGTAAATATGACGCATCATTGGTGTCGCAAGGAGGGCGCAATGAAAAGTGACGCATCGCTGTTTTCACGCAGCGATGCGTCACTTTTCATAAATGAGGCCCCTAGTATGCAAGCTCATGGAGACTAAATATTATTCTGTTAAAAATGGTCACTCTGCACCATATTACTAAGTGCAACACCAGCAAAGACAGATGGGATATTTCCCAAAACATGAGACCTTGGTCATAGAAAGAAAGAATGAAAGAAAGAAAGAAAGAAAGAAAGTGGAACAAAAGTAGCAAGAGGAAAGAAAGAAAGAAAGTAAGAGAGAGGGAGAATGAATGACAGGGTTACAAAGATAGAGCATCCTAATGAGTTTCTATGCAGAGTTCATGTGAGTTGCTGGTATGGTGTGAAAAAGCAGCAGTCAGATAAATAAACAAAGGCCACTTCAAAAGGAACTTTCAACAGCATTGGAAAGAGACAGGAACTGATAACTCTGGAATGTGTCCTGTGCTCTCATCTGGTAGCTCTATAAACAAAGACAACAGTAAGCTAATAATAAAGTGAAAACAAAAACACTGACACTGAAGGGAACTGCATTATGTGAGGATGTACTCTTTGTGAAAGAGCTAAATGCAGTCACTCAACCCAATGGCTGAAGTGGGCAGACCCATTGCCCATTGCTATATGCTGTAGTGGGTGGAAGCACAATGTGAGTGATATCAGAACAGATCAATGGATGACAAGAGGTGGCTGAAGGCCCATTTATGCAAGTTTAGTATGCATTTAATTTTAGCAAAATCAAAAGGTCTTGGCTTATACCAGCCCTAAAAACAACAAAAGCTTTGCAATATGAAATGCGATCCTTTGTCACTACGGCTACTATAACGTTGAAAATATGTTTTATTTCTGATGTTGACATATTAAGACTTGTAGATATCAGGAGTAGGACTAATCAGCACTCAGGAGACAATAAAAAAAGCCACTGCAACTTGGATTCCAAGTATTGGCAAGGCATAATATGCTTCTGTTCAGAGGCCAGTAGTGTTACAGAAATGCTGATTCTTAAAATAGCAAATTGGTTCCTCCCATTTAGTCGCCCTGTATTTTTCACTTTTGACTACACAGTTTTGGGATTTTAATTGTGAGTGAGTCTCAGTACCTGAGTTTCACTCACTGTGAATTCTGTGGATATGGACCAAGAGGCTGGTGATGTGCAGCTAATGTAGGAGGCTCTGGCGTGGTTACACATGAGCAAATTATGCCATTATACCACTTCACGTACTGATGCACCATAAAAAATAATAGTGAAACTCAACATTTGCAGTAAAAGCTGGTGGGAACAAGAGTGAGAGAGCACGGGTGATGTTTTGCTGGGCTTTTGTTTAAGTGTATCAATGAGCAAAATATTAATGAGCGGATGCATTAGGGGCTGAAATATAGCACAAAATAATGGATTTTAAGTTTGCATAGTTACATGTAACAATAGCTTGCAGTCCTCCATATAGAGTGTTGGTAACTAGTGTTTTGTTAAGATTCAGGAATATTTGTCCAGCTGTACCAAATTTATACATCAGTGATGTTATTTGAGATGTCATTTGTGATGTCATGAGTGATGTCACTGACCATGTCATGAGTGATAATATGTGCATTCCGGGCGCGTGAGTTATAGTCAGCTGAACTAACTATAATGGGGAATTTCAATTGTTTTGTACGAGTGAAATGTCCAGCTAACTATAACATCCCTGAAACCTATGGTTATTTCAGTGAATTTCTAAGGTTTTTTAAATGCTAATTTCTAACTATGCCTACAGAGATAGGACATGTGAAGAAAGAAGAGAAAACACACAGAAAGAAAAAAAAGAAATGCAGAAAGAAGCAACAGAAGTCCTCAAAGACGAAGAAAAGTGCAGGAAGAAGGAAAACGTGCAGAAAGAACAAACAGAAGAGCAGAAAGAAGCCTTGTTTCCAAATCATCCTGTACCCTATACTTTTTCAGACGGATACTGGTCATAACAAATTACAACAAATCAGTCCTAGAGCCAGTGCTATGCTAAAAGACCCTTAAAATACAGTAAAAAAACATACACACACACGAGTGAACACCATGCATTTGGGTCCCTCGTGATTGGCATGACCTCCTGTGTAAGCCCCAAGTATATAATTTGGCAGGGGGATTAAAACTACCTCTTAAAATGGACCACAGGGTGTATTTGCACACGTCACCTCAGGCCCCGTCCCCTACATTCACCACTGTGTAAACACGCTCTGTGGCCATTTTAAGATGGGAGATTAAGTCCCTTTGAATCCTGAGGGTCCCTAGGGTCCAACTAGCCCACTATTTACCTCTAGTAAGCGCCAAAGAGCTGCGTTTCATAGAGGTATAAAAAGGGGCACGGTCTAGTCCACCTCTCTGCAACGCCGCGCAGTTGCGCTTACTGGAAGCACCTGGTGGGCTAGTTGGCCCCCAGGAACACACAGGTTTGAAGGGGATTTTTTTCCCCAACTTAATATGCGCCACAGGGAGTGTTTGCACTCGTCACCTCAGGCCCTGTCCCCTCCCTTCCCCAATGTGTAAACACACCCTGTGGCCATTTTAATTTGGGAAATTGGGTCCCCTTGAATCCTGAAGGTCCCTTGGGTCCAACTAGCCCACTAGGTACCTCCAGTAAGCGCCACATAGGTGCATTACAGAGAGGTGTAAAAAGTGGCACGGCCTGGACCACCTCTCTTCAACGCAGCGCAGTGGCACTTACCTGAAGCACCTGGTTGGGTAATTAGCCCCGAGGGTCGCTCAGGATTCATGGGGATTTATTTCCCCAACTTAAAACGTGCCACAGGGCGACTTTTGCACACGTCACCTCAGACCCCGTCCCCTCCCTTCCCCAGTGTGTAAACACGCCCTGTGGCTGTTTTAATTTGGGAGAATAGGTCCCCTTGATCCTGAAGGTCCCTAGGGTCCACATAGCTGCGTTGCATAGAGGTGTAAAAAGTGGCACTGCCTGGACTACCTCTCTGCAACGCAGCACAGTGGTGATTACTGGAAGAACCTGGTGTGCTAGTTATCCCCCATTGGCCCTCAGGAATCAAGGGGATTTATTTCCCCAACTTAAAACGTGCCACAGGGAGTGTTTGCACACGTCACCTCAGGCCCCGTCCCCTCCCTTCCCCACTGTGTAAACACGCCCTGTGGCCATTTTAATTTGGGAAATTAGGTCCTCTTGAATCCTGAAGGTCCCTAGGGTCCAACTAGCCCACTACGTACCACCAGTAAGCGCCACATAGCTGCGTTGCATAGAGATGTAAAAAGGGGCACGTCCTGGACCACCTATCTGCAACGCAGGACAGTGGTGCTTACTGGAAGAACCTGGTGTGCTAGTTAGCCCCATGGGCCCTCAAGAGTCAAGGGGAATTATTTCCCCAACTTAAAACGTGCCACAGGGCGTGTTTGCACACGTCACCTCAGGCCCCGTCCCCTCCCTTCCCCACTGTGTAAACATGCCCTGTGGCTTTTTTAAGTTGGGAGTATAGGGGCAAATAACCCACTAGGTACCTCCAGTAAATGCAATTTTGGAGAGGTGTAAAAAGGGGCACAGCCTGCACCACCTCTCTGCAACGCAGCACAGTGGCACTCACTGGAAGCACCTGGTGGGCTAGTTTGCCCCCAGAGTCCCTCAGGATTGAAGGGGAATTATTTCCCCAACTTAAAACGTGCCACAGGGCGTGTTTGCACACGTCACCTCACGCCCCGTCCCCTCCCTTCACCACTGTGTAAACGCACCCTGTGGCCGTTCTAAGTTGAGAGATTAAGTCCCCTTGAATCCTAAGGGTCCCTAGGCTCAACGAGCCCACTATGTACCTCCAGTAAGCACCACAGAGCTGCGTTGCAGAGCGCTGTAAAAAGGTGCGTGGCTTCTGAACACCTTCATCAGTGATGTCATTTGAGATGTCATCAGTGATGTCATCAGTGATGTCACTGACCATGTCATGAATGATGTAATATGTGACATGATCAGCAGTAGATTGCGGGTGCGCGATATATAGTTAGTACAACTAACTATATATGGAATTTCAATGGTTTTGTGTGAGTAAAATAAGGTTTTGTAAATGCTAATTCCTAACTATATATGGTCTATAACCTATGGTTTTTTCAGTGAATTTTCAAGGTTTTGTAAATGCTAATTCCTAACTATATATGGTCTATAACCTATGGTTTTTTCAGTGAATTTCATTGGTTTTTTAAAAGCTAATATCTATAGCTGTAAAATGTATTCTTCTTTAAATCAAAAAATATATTTTATATGTTTATTAATAATTTTTTTTATTATTTTTTTTTGTTTATCTCCCGGTCCGCGAACCGGGTCGCTTCCCGTTAGCTCAAAATGGTGCCGCGACCCGGTCCGCGAACCGGTAAACGTTCCGTTTGCGCAACTGCCGCGTTAGAAAACAACATTGTGACGCGTCGCGTCAGCGTGACATATCGCGTTGTCGCGTGAAACGTCATATGACGCGCCGCGTTAGCGTACCCGGAAGTGAACCGGTACGCAAACGAGGCGCGAAGCACAGCTTCCCGGAAGCGATCCGGGACGCGGCGCAAAGCGCGTAACGTAAACACAATAGGTCATGTGACTTGTTAATAACACTTTTCATTGGTTCATTTCACTTTTGGTTTCCTAATGATGTAAGACTAGGTCATGTGACCTAAAAGTAACACTTTTCATTGGTTTAGAAGTATTGTTTTTCCCAAATGATGAAAACCCCTCCTTCTTTCCTCACTCTGACTTTCATCTTTGTGAGAGGAAGACCCTTTGTGATCACTGAGCAATGGCTTCATTAGTAGCTTCAGCTGGTGCACCCCCACCACCTCCACCACCTTCAAGGAAGAGAGGACCACCTGCTGAAGTTATCATTCAGCAAGAGGAGGAAGAAGAAGAAGAAGAGGAACAGCAGGAAGAGAGGCATTTTTCGCCTGAGGAGCCCAGGAGGTCTCATCTGAAAGAAAACTTTATTTGGCAATTTTTTAAATATCCTCGGGGCCAAAAAAAAGTCAATGCACGGTACGTAACTTGCCTGATCTGTAAGAAGGATTTGTCCAGAGGGACAGATAAGAAGTACAGTTACGGGAATTATACTATGCATCGCCATATGGAGAGGTGGCATCCTATCAACTACAGTGCTGCACAGTTACGTGACCAGCAAGATAATCCCCCTTCTATGGCCAGAAGATCAGTTGTACAGGAAGTGACGGGACCAGAGGCGAGGGAGACGGTCCCAAATATACAGATGAGGTTCGGGGAAGTGAAACAAGTGTGCGTGCGTTGTAACCAATTAATTTGCTACAGAGAAAGTAGCATCACTCTGATCAACAGAGCTATCGACAATCATGATTGTCCAAAACGCCCCAGAGAATAAATTCTTTTTTTTTTTGTTGCTCCTGTTGAGCCCTTTACAATGAATCGTTTTCGTTTCCCCCCCCCAAAAAAAACCAAAAAAAATATAAAACCGTTCAAAAAATACAAAAAAAGTAAAAAAATGTTCAGAAAAATAATAAAAAAAATAAAACAACAAAAACAATAAAAAAAAAGTTCTTATCAGAACTACCTCCCCTTTATAAAAAAATTGGTAGAATATTTAGCAATCTGCCAACATCTATTTCTTTTGGTTCGCTTCCCGGTTCGCTCCCCGGTACGCGAACCGGGAGCGAACCAAAAAAAAATGTTTTTTTAAAAAAGAAGAGTTAGTATAAGGGAAGTAAACAGAGAGTAAAGGTAAAAGAAAGACAGCTATAGGGACTAAACCAGAGATACTGTTTAATAAATTTATTTACCGAAGAAAAGATGGAAGAGGATATAATTGTGAAAAACAAAATAGATAAGGAAGTGAAAGAAAAAAAGGAGAGTAGAAGAATAACAAAGAAGAGTTTCTTAGAGAATGTGAGTGAATGTTCAAAATAAGATTAAAACATGTGGAATAACAGAGAGAAAAAACAGAAAGCAGAAAAGAAGAAGTAACAGAAAAAGAATAATTGAAACAGCAAAGAAATCTAAATAACATAGGGGCATATTATCAACATAGGCAATAAAAGTTTTGAAGCTTTTATCGGCAGAAATGTGTCGCTAAAGCCGCTTTTGCGGCAGAAAACTGCAGCTAAAACCGCTTTTGCAGCAGTTTTCTGCCGATAAAAACAGCAATAATTTTATTGGCTGTGTTCATAATATGCCCCTTATTGTTCTTCAACTACACAGAGAATGTTAGGGGTGTTACAGGTCGTCTTAATTAGGTATGGATTCAGAATGGATGCAGTGTTTATATATAGTGAATCAAAAGAGTTGATTTAGTTTTTGATTTCATTTAGAGTATTATTTTAATGTTAAGTGTAATTAAAACTCTTTATAGAAATGTTATCTGTAGCAATTGCCTTTAGCAATGCTTGTTTGTTATTTTCATTAGTTGTGTGCTGTTCCCTAGATTTCCCTATTACCCAGTTATTGAAAAAAGGGAAAGTCTTCTCTTGGACTGAGGAGGCTGACCAGGCATTTTCCTTGTTGAAGAAGGCTTTTACCTCGGCTCCTATTTTGGTTCATCCTGATCCTAATAGGCCGTTCTTTGTGGAAGCAGATGCTTCACAGACTGCTATTGGTGGTGTGTTGCTTCAAAAGGATTCAAATACTGGTCATCTTCATCCAATCGCCTTTTTCTCCAGAAAATTACTTTTGGCTGAGCAAAATTATACGATTGCAGAACGAGAATTGTTAGCTATTAAAGATGTGTTTCAAGAATGGAGGCATCATCTTTTGGGGGCTAAACACACTATTACTGTTTATTCTGACCATAAAAATTTGCAATTTTATTCCACTGTTAAGGCGTTTACTCCCAGACAAATGAGGTGGTTGCAATTTTTTAGCGAATTTGATTTTTTGATTATGTATCGACCAGGGAAGAAGCAGCTGTTATCTGATACACTTTCACGTTTAGTTTGTGAAAAGGATTTAAATTCTATGAAGGATCCTCCCAGCATTTTGCCTTTAGAAAAAATTGCTGCTGAAATCCATTCAGAAAGTTTCTTGGATTCAGTAAAAAAAGAATTAAAGAATTTTGAGGTTCATGAATGGTTATTAAAAAAAGGTAATTCCATTAGAGATGGGTTTTTCTATCACAATGATAAATTGTTTATTCCCACAAGAGATTTACAGGATAAGGTCATGCAATGGAATCATGATTTGGCGATTGCTGCACATCCTGGTATTAACAAAACCTTGGATTTGTGTCAACGTCATTTTTGGTGGGAAAAAATGATTTCAATTATTCAGCAATTCGTGAAAGCCTGTCCAGTTTGTTCTCGTCAAAAGGCTTTACATGAGGTTCCAATGGGTTTACTTCGTCCTATGACTATTCCTCCACACCCTTGGCATACAATCAGTTTAGATTTTATTACTGATCTCCCTAAGTCTAATGGTTTTACTACAGTCCTCGTGGTGGTGGATCTGTTATCCAAAATGGGACATTTTATTCCATTACATAAGATTCCCTCGGCAACTGAATTTAGTGCTGTATTTTTATCTAATATTGTGAAACTTCATGGTCTGCCCTCAAAGATTATTTCGGATAGGGGTCCTCAGTTCATTTCTAAATTCTGGTCACAACTTAGCAAACTTTTGGGAATTGAGTTGGCTCTGTCTTCTTCTTTTCATCCACAGACGGATGGTCAGACGGAGAGATTGAATCAGCATGTTGAACAGGGTTTAAGATGTTTGTTAACTACCTCCTCTCACCCTTGGGATGAAATGTTACCGTGGGCTGAATTTTCCTATAATAACACCACTCATTCAGCTTTGGGTTGTTCTCCTTTTTATTTTCTCACTGGTCAACATCCAAGATCTATTCCTATACTTTTACCTGATGAACAATTGTCTATGCCAGCAGTTACTGATAGGTTGACTCATCTATTGGATATTCAAGATAAGGCTAGAAAACAATGGGTTAAAAGTAAGGTATCTATGAAAAAGACTGCTGATTCTCATCGTAAAGTTGCTCCTTTGTATAAGGAAGGTCAGTTGGTATGGTTATCCACTAGAAACATTCAGATGGAAGGTCCCAGGAAGTTGAAGCCTAGATATATTGGGCCTTTTGAAGTTAAGAAGGTTTTGAACCCTGTATCTGTAAAATTAGTTTTACCTGAGGAATATGCTATTCATCCTGTTTTTCATGTTTCCCTGTTGAAACCTTTTGAACCTTCTACTCGTGCTGATAACCCACCACCGCCTGTAATTGTCGGTGACCATGTTGAGTACGAGGTTAAATCCATTCTAGATTCCAAAAGGATTCGGGGTGCCTTGTTTTATTTGGTTGACTGGAAGGGTTATGATCCTTCTGAGAGATCTTGGGAACCTGAGAAAAATGTTCATGCTCCTAGACTTGTTAGATCTTTTCATGCTCTGCATCCTGATAAACCTAGACCTGTAAGACGACCTTTGGGGGGAGGAACTGTTAGGGGTGTTACAGGTCGTCTTAATTAGGTATGGATTCAGAATGGATTCAGTGTTTATATATAGTGAATCAAAAGAGTTGATTTAGTTTATTGATTTCATTTAGAGTATTATTTTAATGTTAAGTGTAATTAAAACTCTTTATAGAAATGTTATCTGTAGCAATTGCCTTTAGCAATGCTTGTTTGTTATTTTCATTAGTTGTGTGCTGTTCCCTAGATTGTGCGCTCATGAGAAGACAGGCTCGTGTCAGCCCTCGCGCTTGGTGCCCTGAAGTGCGAGCCTCGCGCTGGTCTCGTGGCTGAAGCTATAAATACTAGCTTCAGCCAACTGCCAAACGCTTTGTCTCTCGTTAATCCCTGTGAGAGCTTCTGTCCCCGTGTTGAAGCTTCTCTGGCTTTGAAACCGCCGTTTCCCCTTAACTCCTGAAATAGCCTTAAAACCCTTTTTGAGGAAACCTGTCTGCGAGGTCCTTAATCCCCCGCCTGCTATCGACGCTGATTTGGATTTCTGCGCGACGGCGTGGCTGAGCTCCGGTATTTCCTGAAACAGCCGGGAGGTTGTTTACCCGCTTCCCTCTGCCGGTCGGCAGTTCGAGTCTCCTGTCAGTCGGACAGCGAGTATTTGCAGAAACCTTGGAAAAGAGGGCAGTAAGAGAAATAATTTTACCTTAATAAGGTCACGAACAATTTTACTTAAAAAGTAAGTGGCAAAGGTTTATTAAGTGACAATTCTCTGCGCAAGACATTTGTAAGTTTAGCACGTCGCGAAGAGCTGAGTTTAGAACAAGCCTTGACAAAGGCAAGACTCTGAGCATTGAGCAGAAATAAGAAATTCAAAGGGAGACGCTTGTTACACGAAGTGTTACCAGCTAGTACAAAGAGATTAAAGTCAGCCTTGGAACTGAGACAGCAGAGAATTGAATTAGTCGCGCAAAAGGCGGACTGCTGAGTTAAACAAGCCTTGGTAAAGGCAAATGTGTTATTAAGGCAGATTAACTGGCAAATAGGACAAATATGTACAACTTGTGATATGTTGCTTTAGTTACAGTGGTATTTTAAAAGCTTCGCATATTTACAAGTGGGTCAGGAAAAAACAAGCCTTGGTAAAGTCAAATGTATGAAATCGTCAAACAGAACTAATGTGTATAGTTGTGATATGTAGACCTTATTACTGGTATATATTACCTACTGGCGGTCGCCAGTAGGTATATATAGTTAGGATTTTTTCTCTATGGGTTTTTTGAAAATTCTATGTCTAATAACTTTGGCGTTTGTGGACGGAATTGGCTGAAATTTTCAGGAAAATGGCACATTTTGTTTCTGAGCAGCCCTTGAAAATTTGGGGGGGGTTCGTCCAGTGGGGGCCGAGAAAAAAGGGGGGTCCCAAAACGTGTTTTTAACATTGAGTTTTCCATAGGGCGGTTGGCCTCACTTTTAGCCCGAACGGCTGAATGGATTTGCACGAAACTTGGCAAAATTGTAGGGACTGGTAGCCCGATGTGCCTTTTGTAGGTCTCAATATATGTGCTCCAGTGGATTTTGAGAAATTAACGTTTAAAAAAAGATATATATCTGTAACAGCGGACCGGTTAGCGCTCTGGTTCGCGGACTTTTCGCGCAACGGAGCTTTGTGAAGCGAAGCTGATTGGTTCTCCGGCGTCTGTCAACATTCCAAACAGTCCGTAGCGGCCGCCATCTTGTCTCTCGGTAGGATCGAGAGACAAGAGGAGGTCAAAACAAAGGGGGAAATAACTATAAGGGGGCATAGTAGATCCTCGCTGACCCCCTAGGTTTGATGTGGAGGTTTTAAAAGGGCCCCGCGGGGCAAAAAAAAATAATAAAAATAATAATTGAACGGCTGAATGGATTTGCACGAAACTTGGCAAAATATTAGGGACTGGTAGCCCGATGTGCCTTTGCTAGGTCTCAATATATGTGCTCCAGTGGATTTTGAGAAATTAACGTTCAAAAAAAGATATATATCTGTAACAGCGCTCCGCTTCGCGTAACGGAGGTTTGCGAAGCTGATTGGTCATTCTGTCACTGGGCTATAGTTGGGCTACATCTGGCTGATATTTGGGCTACATTTGTTTTTTTGTGTGTCTGGCGGCCATCTTTGGGCTACATTGGGCTACATTGGGCTTCATTGGGCTACATTCGGCTAATTAGCAAATAGCTCATCGCAAACTAGGAATGGTAAAGAATCGCTATTTATTCCTTAAAGTTCGCTATTTAGGAAATGCAAATAACTTTGATGATACATATGGCGGTTCATCTCTAACAAGATAAGAAGCATAGGGATAGATTTATGATGACTGGCGCATCACCAGGGATGTGTTAGTCATTCTGTGCCGCTGTTCCGTCACCTATGGTGTGCTGCATTTACAATGCGGCGCATCATGGGGCAAAAACAGCACAGATGCGTGATGTATCTGTGCCGTAAAGGTGGCGCATTGCTGGAGTTGTATCGCAAGTGTGATGAAGGTCCAGCAAGGGTCGGGGGTGCCCCTGTCGCAGGGTTTCTGTTCTCACACAGAACTGTGGACAGAGGATTGGAACCTCGGCGAATTAGGGTGTCCCAAAACTCACGTTAGTAATCAAAAACTATTTAGCAAGCTAGGTACAGTGTCACATTGGATATAACAAACTCTCAATGTTTAGACAATCCAGAATATGAACTTATAGTACCTCAGGATACGTGGAACTCATGAACAGTCGGTCGTTATATATTTCTTAGAAACCAGAACATGGAGTTAAGAAGAACACATGTGTATTTGAAATGTTTATTTACTAATGCCGTCTTCTCAGGCGTAGTACCTTAGATAATAAAAGTACACATATTATCAGTAGCAAAATTACCAGCATAGTTACTAGTACATAAAAAGTGAATGGTGATAGTATGTTAACATGCTGTAAATGAATAAGAGTTAGCAACACTTATAAGCAGCCGCGGGCCGTGGAGGGAGTTACGGTGAGGCAGGGAGGCGGGGAGGGGGAGAAGCAGGGTGGAGAATACAAGTACACATATTATCAGTAGCAAAATTACCAGCATAGTTACTAGTACATAAAAAGCGAATGGTGACAGTATGTTAACATGCTGTAAATGAATAAGAGTTAGCAACACTTATAAGCAGCCGCGGGCCGTGGAGGGAGTTACGGTGGGGCAGGGAGGCGGGGAGGGGGAGGGGCAAGGTAGAGAGGGCTCCACCCTGCTTCTCCCCCTCCCCGCCTCCCTGCCTCACCGTAACTCCCTCCACGGCCCGCGGCTGCTTATATCTCACCCTCCCTAATACACATATTATATTATTTGCTAAGAAGGTCTCTTTGTGTTGGTTTAGGGCGTGCCCATACTTTAGTGTCTTAGATTTGAAGGAATCACATCAGCATACACCAGCTCTCTCTTCATGTGAACCGCATCAACTGTTGTGTATGTGTGTTCGGCAAAGCAATATAAAACCCGCCTCATGCCCAGAATTGGCAGAAGTTGCACTTATGTTATGAGTATGAAGTCGTGGAGATCAGACCTCATAACAATTCTGTATCGTGTTGTTCTTGAAACTTTAGCACTCGCTGTACAGATATAGTTTAACAAGTAAAGCAGATAGTAGACCAATAACATATTATTCTCATGTAAACCACGATGAACTACTAGGTGGAAAGCTAAAGCAACAACTAAGTGTCGTGTGCAGAAGTTGCAAAAAAGGAAAAATGGCGTTTAAACCGGTAATGAGCCCATGCTAACTTAACACGGTGTAAAGATATCCAGGACCTAGATGACACCTCCTCATGATCCGGAAACGAACTGAATAAGATAATAGAAGTGCCATCTCATGAGAGCAGATTGCAAGTTTATATGTGGACGGTCCGCAAGGTAAAGCATTAAAAACTAGGAAAATTCAATGCTAAAGAAAAATAAAACAGCCAAGTACTTTATCGAGTCTTAAGCCAATAGGCAAGGTAAATAATAAAAACTTGACAAATAAGTCAATGAATTGTCAATGAAATGCTAGTACTCAGCATATCAAACATGAAAAAGGTCTATGACATAACTGTGTATGCAAAATAAGCTGCAACAGCCTCCAATAGGAAGTCACCGTCTTCATCCGAAAACAGTTCAGCCATCCAATTTAAAAGCGGAAAAGAACATACGTGCTCTCCCAGCACCGGATCCTCTATCACCATCAGAGGACAGCTCGGTGGGTTTTCAAGAAAGCTGTGTTCCAAGAAAGACTGTGCTGCCGCCAGTAAATTCCAGGGACCAAGTAGTCCATGCATCAATGCCACAGCCATAATCCTTTCGCCAGGACAAATCAACTCGTGAGTAATGATAGGAGTCATCAGCTGATTAAAGTCGACGTCAGGAGAAACCGGTCCGCAGAGACACAAATCAATGGCCCAATCGAAATCACAGGTCAGGCAGTGAAATACAGGCTGGACACAGGTGAAGTAGGAGAACCGAAAAGATAATCCATATGCCGTGCTTAATATCGCCAACGGCATTGTGCCATAATATTCTAGCATGCGATTGCGGAACAGTGTCAGCAGCTGCAGGGTCGGAGGTTGCATAGGAGGGACATCCATATTTAAAAATGTAAAAAAGCACAAGAGCGTCCGCTGGTAATGCAAGTAAAAATGCAATCCACGAACCAGAGTGGAGAAAATGGAATGAAAGGGAGCAGGGATGACTCCAAAGATTTTCTCAAATGAAGTCACGAGACCACTGGTAACAACTTTAAAAAAGTGTGCCAGGGATTTTGTGGAGGATGCGTTAAAGATAGTCGGAAACATGTTGCTGAAATTGAAAGGCAAACCTGTGTACGGGTGTTCGCTATGTGAAGTACGAAAGTTTCACGGGCCGAACTCAAGGCCACCTCTCTCTGAGACAAAAGAGCTCTTATTCTTGTCATGCCGTTGAAACGTGTCCCAAGGTTGGTATTTGTGGCCAGATTGAAAACTCCCTATGTTCATGTGTGGGAGGAAATAGAACATTTCTGCAGCAAATAACCCGTTCACTTACTGTTACGATAAAAGGAATACTTTTAATTAACTCAGAACAATCTTCATTATTGAGCATCAAATAACTACCATTTTCCAACAACTTGAACGTGGGGATGATAGCAGGAACTGGCGTGCCTTGCAACACGCAAGCCATATTTGGTCGGTGTTTGTTGCATGAATCGTGTAACTGTATGTGCCTACACATTAGTGAATGATCTGGCGTCTCAGTGCATTCCTCTCCATTCAGATAAACTTCTTGATCATCTTTGAAACATCTGTATGTGTATGGAAGCGACCAGACCTCATGAACAAAAGCACTACCTAAAGGTTCATAAAGACCTATTGGTATATATTTCATACAATTTGAAAACTTATATAAAGCAAAAGGCAGCGTTATTAAACCGTGGATAAGGCATGTTGCCAAAAAACCCGCAATCCTCTGCTGATGATGTCACTGAGCATGTCATGAATGATGTAATATGTGACATCATCAGTAGTGGATTATGGGTAATAGTATCTCTAGTTTACTCCCCTATAGCTGTCTTTCTTTTAACATAAGTGTGTGTTTCCTTCCCTTATACTTACTGTTTTTGGTTCGCTTCCAGTTCGCGTACCAGCGAGCGAACTAGGAAGCGAACTAAGAGAAATAGAGGTTGGCACAGTTCCAAATATTGTACCAATTTTTTAATAACGGGGAGGTAGTTCTGAAAAGAACTTTTTTTTTTATTTTTCTGAACATTTTTTTACTGTTTTTGAATTTTTCGGAACAGTTTTATATTTTTTTGGGTTTTTCTTGGAGGGGGCAATGAAAACGATTCATTGTAAAGGGCTCAACAGGAGCAACAAAACAAAAAAAAGAAGTATTTATTATTTTGGGCGTTTCGGACAAACTTGCATATGATAGTCAATAGCTCTGTTGATCAGAGTGATGCTTCTTTCTCCGTAGGAAATGAATCCATCGCAAAATACGCAGGTGTGTTTTACTTCACCAAATCTCATTTGTATATTTGGCACCATCTCCCTGCCCTCTGGTCCCGTTACTTCCGGTACAACAGATCTTCTGGCCATAATAGGGAGATTATCTAGGTCGTTCCGAAACTGTGCAGCACTGTAGTTGTTAGGATGCCACCTAGTCATATGGCGATGCATTGTGTAGTTTCCGAAACTGTATTTTTTGTCGGTCCCTCTGGACAGTCTATCTTGACATATAAGGCAAGTTACGTATCTTGCATTTACTTTTTTCTGACCTTTGGGAATTTTAAAAAATTGCCAAATGAAGTTTTCTTTCCGGTGAGACGTCTTGTGCTGCTCAGGCAAAAACTGCCTCTCTTCGTGCTCGTCCTCCTGTTCCTCTTCTTCTTCTTCTTGTTGAATTACAACTTGAGCAGGTGGTCCACTCTTCCTTGGATGTGGTGGAGGTGGTGGGGAAGCACCAGCTGAAGCTACTAAAGAAGCCATTGCTCAGTGATCACAAAGGGTCTTTCTCTCACAATGATGAAAGTCAGAGTGAGGAAAGAAGGAGGGATTTTCATCATTTGGGAAAAACAAGAGTTCTCAACCAATCAAAAGTGTTCATTTTAGATTATATGACCTAGTCTTACATCATTAGGAAACCAAAAGTGAAATGAACCAATGAAAAGTGTTATTACCAAGTCACATGACTTGCTGTGTTTACGTTAAGCGCTTTGCAGGGCCTCCCTGTTTGCTTCCAGAAACCTGCGCTTTGGCACTCGCTTCGCGTACCAGTTCGCTAACGTAGCACGTCATATGACGTATCAAGCGACAACGTGGAACGTCATGCGGACGGGAGGCGTCACGATGTTGTTTTCTAACGCGGCACTTGCGGTAAAGAAACGTTTACCGGCTCGCGGTCTATTTCGCGGCATCAAGGTCAGCTAACGGGAAGCTTCCTGATTCGCGAAGCGGGAACGAAGAAAAAAAAATATTTAAAAAAAAAAATATTCATAAACATATAAAATATATTTTTGGATTTAAAGAAGAATACATTTTACAGCTACAGATATTAGCTGTTAAAAAACCAATGAAATTCACAGAAAAAACCATAGGTTATAGACCATATATAGTTAGGAATTAGCATTTACAAAACCTTGAAAATTCACTGAAAAAACCATAGGTTATAGACCATATATAGTTAGGAAATAGCATTTAGAAAACCTTATTTTACTCACACAAAACCATTGAAATTCCATATATAGTTAGTTGCACTAACTATATATCGTGCACCTGCAATCCACTGCTGATGATGTCACATATTACATCATTCATGACATGGTCAGTGACATCACTGATGACATCACTGATGACATCTCAAATGACATCACTGATGACATCACTGATGACAACATCCAGTGACTGTATGCTTCTGTAAAGTTAAAATATGTCTTACATATTGAAGAATGAGTGGATGTATAAGTGTCTGGATGAAGGATTTAGTAGGTGCATGACTGACTGTATAAGTGAGTGATTAAATGTGTCTCACTGAGTGCATGGGTTAGTGACTAAACTGTTTTAAATTGTGCATCATTGTGTCTGTTGTTTTGTAATCTGATGCATGTGTTGATCATTAGCTATATGACTAACTATATGGGTTATTGATTAGTTGCCCAAGTATTTGTATGGGAGACTGAGTGTGTGTGTGGGTGTCTGGGAGGTGTATGACTCTGTGCATAGATGTGTGAGCAGTTGATTCACTAGATGTATGGGTTCAAAAGTGCATGTGGAAACATCTGTATGGGCGGTTGACTGTGTGCATGAGTGTATTGGTGAGTGAATGGATATCTCAGTGCTACATGTCAAAGTAAGTACATATGTAAAACACAGTACATGTGATAGTTGACATATATAAATAACTGTGCATAAGAGCCAGTGAATGTGTGAGTGGCTGTATGGATTATTGTGAACTTGTATCAGGGATTGTATAACAGAGTAAATATGTGTTATTATATGTTCCAATAAGTAAGGTGTGTATAACTATATAGTTGAGGAAATCGAGGTGTGATTGATTCTTTGCAAGACTGACTAGGTGTGTGAGTAACTCCATGGATGAGTGACAGTCTGTGAGTGTCTGTTTACACTGAGTGTATCTAAGGTTATATTAGAGTCTGAAGAGGTTCATTGTATCATCACATGAATGATGTCATCAGTGATGTGATCAGTAATGTCAAATGAGATGTCATCAGTGATGTCATCAGTGATGTCATTTGAGATGTCATCAGTGATGTCATCAGTGATGTCACTGACCATGTCATGAATGATGTAATATGTGACATCATCAGCAGTGGATTGCAGGTGCGCGATATATAGTTAGTGCAACTAACTATATATGGAATTTCAATGGTTTTGTGTGAGTAAAATAAGGTTTTCTAAATGCTATTTCCTAACTATATATGGTCTATAACCTATGGTTTTTTCAGTGAATATATATATATATATAAAGGTTTGCAGATTTACAAGTAGGGTAAGAAATATTAATCTAGATAGTGGAGAAATTTGGATAGGCTGTTATTTTCTGTCTTCCTACTGCAGAATCTCCTATGAAAGAAGTAACTAAAGACTCAGGTATGATCTTGCATGAAGATTCTGAGTTTAGTTAAAACTAACCCAACTAATCTAATTAGCCTGTCTCCCTAGTTAAAGTGTTAAGAGATTCTGACATGTTATGTTTATTTGAAGGTGTCAAGATTCTGAGTCAGTGCTAAAACTTCAGTAAAAGTGCGAACAAGGGTCAAACGGATTGATGGTCAGTAAGCACAATGTTTTAGTTGAATATAGAAATTAGTTAAGAAGTTGTCAACTGAGTAATTGCTGTTAATGTTGCACCACAGCGCAGCGTGAAGGCAGCGCAGAACATCTTTGAGAGAAGATCCTTGGCCTGGAGCACTTCCTTGAGAGAGACTCAACTGAAGATTAAATCTTGTATAATTTGTTGTGAGTCTCTCTGTCCACTTCCCCTTTCCCTGAGGGAGACGTCAATCCAGTCAGAGTTTAAGTCCTGATTGGGTTGGTAGATCCTTGAGGGAGTTGGGAGTTTGCAGCTCGAAAGGAAACGTCAGAAGGGTCTCACAGGACTCCTCAACAGAGAAAGCATAATGAACAAGTAGTGAAAGAGTGATCAGTCAGAGACACTAAGAGTAATAGAGACGGAGTGAGTGAACAAGAGTGAGGAACTATGAGAAGAGAGGGACTGAGAAAAGGAGTGGAAGTAGTAGAGTAAGTAAGTAATAGAGAAAGGAATGAGGGAAGTAGCAAAGGCAGGAAAGTGATGGTTAAAGAAATGAAGCAGTGGAACTAATAGTGGTTAAATGTGATAAAAATGTAACGAAAAGAGTACAAAACATTTACCTTATAATTGTCGTTAACTTAGTCACTTGTTATTTTTATACTTTCAATCTGTGAAAGAGAGAACAAACATTTGAAAAATATTAAAACATGTATTTAAAAATTAGAAAAGACAAGGGAAAAGATTGAAGGACAAACAGTTTTTCAACAACTTTGACACTTACAGAAGCTTCTGCTTCTCCAGGCCCCCTACACAGTCCTAAAGATATACATTTTAAACTAACAGTATCTTGATGCAGATGAAGTGAGGCCTATCTTGGAACATGGTGCATCTTTTGCACTGCTGTTGTCTCACAAAAGTGACGCAATGGCAGCGAAAAAGAGGTGCACAATCATCATAAAACTGTTCCTAACATTTTAAATGATTGTTTCAGGATGCCAATAAGGTGTGTCCTATCCAGACGTTGGTTTCAGGTGAGGCCTACTCAGTGTTGCAGATGAAATTTAGGCTTGTTGAAGAGTATAGAGGAGATAATACATGTGCAGGCCTAATAACGAAGTGAGTCATGTCCACTGCACTCTTGAACAAATGTCAGACCTCCTCTGTCTCCTGGAACAGGCCTAAACCTCATCTACACAATGTGATGTGTAATGTTAGGAAACACAGGTAATATAATTGAAAAACGTGCAATTTTTTTTGCTCATTCCACAATCACATCACCTGTGTTTCCTTAGCATAGGTATCTCATTGTGGAAATGTAGTCTATCATATGAAAGACTATGTAGAATGTGAGCACTGTATGCAACAATTTTGACACTTACAGAAGCCTCAGCTTCTCCATGTCTACTACACATTTCTAAATGTAGATCATAAGTACAAAAAGTACAGAATTAATTATACATGTTAAATGGTTTATTTTTGCTGTTCTCAGAATTTATCAAATTTCACTAAAAACAGTGACTTGAAGGTATTCATCATATAACAGCGGGGAAAAAAAACACAATCAAAATGATTGTGTTTAAAAAACCCATATAACATAACCAATCAGAAATCAGAACTCCTCAAAAGTAACTTACTTTCCATGACGTCGAAGGATGTCCTATGAACAGCTTACACTCGGTTGTGCTGTTTTTATTTTCAGCCCGCCACTTTCTGAAAGAAAACCTCCATTGTTTTGAAAAATATGTTACATACAATAAATGAGTTCTCGCTCTCTACCACATGTTTCCACAAGGCCAAATCATGTAAGAGCCATTTATAACTCTTGGAATTCTTGTAAGCAAATCCTGTCATTTTGTATTTCCGCAACTTTCAGAAAGAAAACGTTCAAGATCACTTTCACAATCCTGGACTAGTAATATATTACCCTTCTTGCTCACTCATGTTCTACATTTCCTATGACACTGATACTGCTTACTATGAAGCAGACTTACACTACCTCTATGACTACTACAATTATTTAATTCTCTACATCACTTTTAATCACAAAGGAATATAAAACAGTAGATAAAATTATATCAACCCCTAGAATCATTATACGCCAGTTACCTACCCTAAATTCTCTTTTCTGAAAACAGAAAGTAAGAATATTTTTAAATAAAAAGGCAACATTGTATCGTAGTCAAATAGGAATAATTTCCGAAACAGCAATTTTTTTTACATTTTCAATAAGCTGTGTAATAAGCGGATCTTGTCAAATGACCATCATGCCATATAATAGCTGCAGTTACAAATGTTCTTCCTAAAATCAACGACTGTGTAGCCACAACATTTGTAATTAAAGTTGAAGACTTACTTTCATCAGGTTTATATAGTTGGATTTTTAAAATGACATTATAATCAAAAGTTTGGACCAATAATCTAGACAGCATTGCAGACTTACATTCCGTCTACTCCATGTTTTGATTGGCTGCTTGAATTAGCTTATAAAAAGAAACAGTTTTTCTGAACTCATACAAAGTGCAGTTATTTTTCCATGACGTCAAGTGTTATGGTAAGAACACCGTTTGCTTTGGGAAATACTCTGTTTTCCTTCAACTAATCTCTGCCCAACACTTTCTGTAAGAAAATCTTCTTTTTTTCCAGGAACTATTTAAAACTCAAAAATAACTTTTAACTCTGTACTACACTTATCCTCAAGGCCAAATCGTGTAGGAGCCATTAGAACCTCTTGAAATTCCTCAGAGCAAATCCTGAGATTCCTTCCCTAAAATTTTGGTTTTAAAAACACCAGGTAAGAATTTTTAAGGTCAAAAGGCAATTTTTTTTTTAAAGTTAAAACAGAATCATTGTAGAATGACCAGCCATTTCTAGACTTTAAATAAGCTGTGTAATGTCCTGATGTTATTGAAGGACCGTCATGATATATAATCGCTGCAGTTACAAAAGTCCTTCCTGATATTGACAACTGTGAAGCCACAACATTTTTTATTAAAGTTGTCAATTTTGTTCCATCAGGCCTACATCGTTGGAACATTAAAATGACATACTGGCCATATGTTCGTATAAATAATGTTGACAACATTTCAGACTTACATTGGCTACACTCCATGTTGTGATCAGCTGCTTTTACTAGCTTATTAAAGGACACTGATTTACTGTCTGGCAAAGTTAAATATATAAATCTTTCTGAGTCTACACTAGTAGTACTGGATACCCTACAGTTCTCGCAGTCATGCTGCCATTGATAAGAAAGCCCAAACAGGTGATCTACATCTACACCTTCAGCATGCAATACATCAAGCATATACATTAAACACTCCTGACAATCTTGCTGAATATTTTGAGAGAATTGTGTTTGACCTGAACATCTGTCTAACAGATTTCGAATTTCAGACACACTTTCTATTTTTGTTCTATCAGTGCTACATTTCTCTAACACAGAATTTAACAAACTGCTAAATCTTTGATCAGAATTGACCACAATCTCTTCTTTTACATTTTCTAGAGAAAACAAAACATTAACCACTACATTAGCATAGCAGTTGACACCAGAACTGTTTTCAAATTGAAAACCAACAACATCTTCAACAGAATCCTTTTTCTTTCTGCTTATAATTTCAGGTTCATCGACTTTTCGTCTTTTTGCTACAACCTCCCTACTATTGGTCACATTTCTTCGTTTCCGGCCTACCACACGTTTCTCAAACAAAGGATATTGAGGCAAATGTGGCGCATACTCTCTTCTTAACCTATTGTATTCCTTAACACAATCTAGATCCGCACAAATGTTTGTGACATCACACTCAATCAAGTACAATCCTGATAAAGTTCTAACTCGTGACAATGCCACATATGCCATACCCTCCTTGAACACAGAACTGTCAATATTCACCAATGCACTGTCTACACTTAAACCTTGCGATTTATGGATTGCCACCGCATATGCCAAGCAAACAGGAAACTGCTTACGGCGAACATATAAGTCTTTTACAAGCAAAAACCTAGCAGAGCAACGACCAATTAGCTGTACTTCCTCAATGCCATCAAATTTTATTTTTAAAAATTCAATTCCATCTCTATTTCTGTATTTCACAAAATCAACAACATTACCCATTGATCCATTTACCAGACCTCTTTCAACATGTAAATTCCTTCTTAAAATTATACGGCAGTTTAAGCACACATTCAGAGTCTTTTCAAAACCTGCAGTTTTAGATATAGTCTTCTCTAATGAATCCAATTTTGTTTTCAAATTCTCAGACAAAGTAATTGTTGATCCCATATGCTCTACTCTGTCAATAGCTTCCAGTTTCACAATCTCTTGGTTTTCTAAATGCAACATTTTGTTATTGAAGATGGCACATTCTGCAAAAGTTGGCATCAAACATATTCCAGATTTCTTCTCAGTAATTTTCTGAAAAATATTCTCAGGCACAACGTCTTGTTCTGGATATAAATTTGACAGTAATCGTGCATGTAAAGCTTCTTTCCCATGCTCGGTCACTTTTCCAATTCTAACATCTTGTAGAATATTCTTGTAATCTTCATCCTTTGCCTGACGCATATTTTCATGCAGTTCAGCATAATTGAAGTTTAACCATATATTGACGTTGCCAATGCTCCCCAGGCACTTCCTGGTATCTTCATGCGTGAGCATTTTGAACACAGGTTGTCCTTTCACTGGTGTCAGCTGCAGAAGATCTCCGAAAACAATGATGTGTTTGCCACCAAATAACACATCATACTCTGTTTTAAGAACTTCTTGCATTCTCAAATGCACAAAGGCAAGCATGACATTAGAAACCATGCTTACTTCGTCAATGATAAGAAGTTTCATTTTCCTCAAGACTCTTGAAACTTCACAACAAGCATCTCCAGATAACTTGTGGTATTGTAATTTGTTATCATGCTCCACTGGCAGCATCAATAGACGATGCAAAGTAATACCTTTAATGTTATGTGCTGCCAGTCCAGTTGGAGCGGTGACAACACAAGACAGCGATGACTCAGTCCTTTCCTGCAAATAACATGAAATTGCTTTAATGAGGAAACTTTTTCCAGTTCCCGCTTCTCCACTCACGTACAGTCGGACAGGCTTCAACGACGTACATGAGCACTCTTTCTTCTCATGACTTAATCCATGATCAATTTGCTTGGTAACTTCGTCATATATTTTCCTCTGCTCAACGTTGAGTTGTCTTTCCAAGTCTTCTAAGTTAACCACATCCTCCTGAGCATGTGCCATGGCTCTTTCCACTTCATTCATGGCAGTGGCAGCTTCATTTTCGATAACAGGTCCTCCTAGTGGATCCTGACTCAATGAAACAGAACTCTGACTGTCCTGAGAACTGTCTCTGGCAATCTCGGCTGCAATCGTTGCTTCCTGCTCGATTTCCGCATTCAACATTTCAAGATATTTGGGAAAAGCAGGACATTCTATGGTCTCCTTGGCGGCAGTGAAAGAGTCTTCGTAACAGAGGAAATCTCCAAGCAGTTCCTCTTCTGCACGCCAAGGCTTAAAAAGTTGCAAAAGTGCTAAATAGAAAAACTCCTTTTTTTCAGGAGATTCGCCACTCAATTTTCGATGGTTTACCAAGTGGCATTTTCTTTGCTTGACCAGACATCCCTCACTTCCAATTACAGCATACACTCCTTTATCAATATCTTCGTTGATGTTCCTCTTGAATATGTAATTTTGTAGAACCTCATACAGACAAACATTCTCGAGGTGACTGCTTCGATTTGGATAATATGTATCCAACATGTTGGTCTTCAAAATATCGGTACTGTTTGGCTCCTTTTCCGCCAAATACTCAATTTCCCGCACAGGTTTCAGAACTCGATTACGCGTTGCAGCAAGACCAAGACTCGCCCAAACGATACTCCTAGATTTGGCATAGAGACTTGCTGAAGACAACCGGTCAGAACATTCGTAAGCTCCGATTTCTCGATGCGACAACATCTTCAGACTGAAACTGTACAACTTCTTACTGAGGCTCTTTTCATGGGAAATGTCCTCCCACATATCCTTCAATTCTGTCTTTTCTTTTTTGGTGATGTAAGATGTCACATACCGAGCCACAGCCATACAGTTATCAGCCACAAACTGTATATCCATGTTAGCATTCCACATGGACAAAATCACTGGGTTGTAGTCGTTGATGTACTTGGAGTCTTCGTTCCTTTTCAAATTGTATGTGTTTTTAGGTGATTTCTTCATCACATTATGTCGCAGCGAAGACATCAAACTGTTTACTCTTCCTTTAGAAATCACCGGTCGTGGAAAGCCGAAACGACATTTGGTGTAGAACTTGTCCTTGTTTCTGAATTTACGACGACAGTACTTTCCACAACGATGGCTTTGGAAACGTAGATCTTGTTCTCTTAGGCTTTTCTTCTCCTTTGCGTTCGGAACAGCACACGTAGAATACTGTTGTATGAAACTCATCACTAAGTCTTCTGGATCTGTTCCAAATTTAGGTGCATCCTTGATCCACAGCAGCATATGTATATGAGGAGCACCTCTTGCTTGGTACTCCTTTCTCCAGAAGAAATCCAACACCTCTCCAAGAGGTGGATTCTTCTTATTCATGATGAAAGACATCATAGCTTCAAATCTATGATTGAAGTACCTGAATACATTCACTGGATCCAAAGAGCACAGTTCTCCGGGTGTCTTGAATTCGATGTTTTCAATGTTTCCATTTGCCTCTCGTAGAAATTCAAGTAAGTCTTCCCAGCCATACTCGGCACAGCTCAGAGTGAGGAACCATGTGGGAGTTCCTAAGTTCCTCAGCATACATTTTAAATCACCATGACGACGGTACCAGTACTCATTAGTACCACGCTGACACGCCATGAGATTAATCAGGTGACAATCCAAAATACTGTCTTGGACATTGACTTTATCCATAAAGTCACTTGCCGTGATGTTTTGCATCTGTATACTACTTTTCAAGATGTGGTTCACTGCATATGACAGTCCAGACAGATCGCTTTCAAACAGGAGATGAAACAAATAGGGAATGCATTGTCGAAACCTAGCATCTTCTGCATACAATCGTAAATTCCGGTATTCAGAAGCAGGAATTTGATGAGGTCGCTCATCATATCTTCCTCCTTGACCTGTTGGAAATAGCTGTGGGAAACACCGAGCTTCCAAACTTTCCTCCCAAACACTAATGGGACTCCCTTTGGCTTGTTTCATTTGAAACAACTCAATAGCATTCCCCATGACTTCCTTGGAATGCAAAGGATGAACACTATAATGTTCATATATTTCTTCACTTTTAGAGGGTTCTACTTTCTCAATTTGACCAGCACACAAATCGCTATCCTCTTCCTCACTTACTTCCTCTTCTGGAACATATACATTCTTATAGTACTTATTATTTTTTTTCAAATACAATGTTGCCTTTTTGACTTTCCTAACATCCACTAAATCTTGCCATATTTTCTTATTCTTTGTCGGAACCCCATTAACTAAGATAACCAGAGGTTCCTCTTCCACTTTTTCTACTCCAATTGTGTTAATGTTTTTCTTCAAATCTAGAGGCAAATAAACAACTCTTCCCTTTAATCCTCTCTGTAAATCTGATGGAGGCAATTTCCCTGTCTTTGGCTCCATTCTTACAATAGCCTGAAAGGGATGGATACTTTGAATCAAAATAGATTCATAAGTATTTAAATCCTTCAATTCAGAAGGAATCTCAACCAATTCCAGATTATTATGAACCGCTCTAGCAGGCATCTGGTTTTGATTTAATTTATTACAACAATAAGTACACACACGTTGATCCAATCCCAAATCAAAACAATTTTCCACCATCAAGTATGTTGCAAAATCCTTCCATTCACTATTATTTTCCCTTTCACTTTTTGCATATAAATCCACTAACTTAGTCTGATTCTTATAATAAGTGCGTCGACAACACACACAAGTGAAATTAGGCCTCTCACTTGATTTCACCTGAAACGTGGCAATTTCCTTCTGAAAATTATCTGTACTGGAAACCTGTACACTATCTTCCACATTACCCTCTTCTTGTGGGTCAATTTCAACATTCTCCTCTTTACTTCCAAAGTAACAAAACTCAATTTCTTCACACATATTCTTCACATCTATTTCAGAACCATGCAAAAGAGCAGCGCATAATTGTTTAAGCATAACTGCTGGACTCTTAGCATAATACAACATTCTAACTAATTTCCTCACTTTATTATGATGCACTGCTAGCATCCTGAAATGATGAAAAACACTCTGGCATACTCTCCTGGAAAGACAAGCCAGTGAATGACCATGCAAACCTGTCACTTCTCTCACTCTGCAAGGATCTAATTCTTGCAACAACTTCATTTTCTGCTTCAAACTTTTCTTATTAAATGTCCGTACAAAATCACAAAGCAAATTGATGGAATCCTGTCGCACACTGCAAATACTACTACACTTCCAGGTGTACACAGGTTCCTTAGGACGTCTTCCTAAAACCTCATTACCTAACATCTCTTCTGCCTCTGTTGTCACAAGTTTTTCTTTTTCAACTGGACAACCATCTTTCACCTCATAAGCTCGACCACTGGTGTCAACTGCATGCACCAAATCATTATCCTGGAAATAACTCTCCTCATTAAAAAATGCCTCACAACTTGAACTATGCATCCATTCTCCTGAAAAAATTTCACAAAAATTACTACGATTAACTGTTCTCTTCCATCTACTATTTGTTTTGAAATCATTAATTGCCTTGTTTAGCTTCCTAATTCTATTGATTATCAAAATAAATAACTTTCGCTTAATTTCGAATGCCTGATCAATAATTTTCTCAACTTTTTTTTTCTCTTATAAAAAACCACTTTCTGTTGACCTTTCCTAATATTTTTTAACAAATTGCCAATTATCCTGTTGCGGAACATTCGTTTACGAATGTCCCTAAACTGTTGTTTCCTTCTACTATCATGCACAGAGTTATCTCTTGCTCTAGCAGTAACATTTTGGATTGGCCTTTCCTTTCCGTTTAAATTGCTTCTCTTTTTCTGGACTAAAACATTTTCTGTAGTACTACTGTTTTTTTTTACAACTGTTTCTTATGAATGCTTTCGTTCTCTTACCCGGTGCTTTCTTGGTGACTTGACGATTTTTTATTGTAGAGGACTGCTGCAGTAATTGTAGAACCTGCTGTCTTTGACGTTTTGTAGCCTTTCTGATTCTATCCTTAGACGGCATTCTCAAATTTTGAAATGATCTGCAGTTCAATCTGTGGTAAAATATAATAAAAAATTTTATTAACCACTATTACCAAACAGTAAATCAATAACAGTCATCAAAAAATTAACACACTACTTGTAATTTTTACTTAGAATAATTTTTAGAGCATTGGCAAATTTAGTATTCACAAATAGTAGCAAAGAAATTGAATGCTTCTACATTTTACCTGTGCTGTTTTATATGTAAATCTGATCTAATTTTATGAGCATATTTTAATATTTTATTGAAGACACTACACATAACCTGTTTTTGAAGGTGTGTTTAATTTTAAATGAAACGGTTTACATTTTTACTTTTCATTTCTTCTAAATTTTAAAAATAAATGTTTATAGTTCCATAGGCTCAAGCAGGTCAGCTTCCCAACCTATGTCATATAATTCTGACATATCGGCATCCTCATCATAGTCTTCATCATCCTCAGGATTTAAATCATCTAAGGGATCCACTTCCACTGACGTTTCAATCACAAGTTCAACGATAAGATCAAGATCAACTGATTGCTCATTATCACTCATGCTTGATGTTGTCGTTATCTTTAAAAAAAGAGAACAACAATGAGATGTTGCAGAGTAAGGCACAAATCTCAGAGACTATAATAGTAAAATTGTTTAACAAGAGTAACATTTTGCAGCTATTATTTAGCCATGTCCAGCGATGCTGAAGAGGTGAGACCTATGTCCAAGTTTTTAGTAAACAGGACTCATCTCTTCTTAACCTTGGATAAGCCTCACCGACTCTGTGTCCCCTGCACATACTTAAATGTAAAGGGGCAAATTTATGTTAACTGGCACATCCCCAGGAATGCACCAGTTAACGTGCACCGCTGCTCTGCCACCCATGGTGTGCCGCATTTACAATGTGGAGCACCATTGAGTAAAAACAGCACAGATGCGTCATGCATCTGTGCCGCAAAAGCAGCACATTGCACGAATCACGTCATAAACACGACATGTCTACTGCAATGCACAGGAGGAAGCCACACATTGCATGGTGCTTCACTCCTTATGCCTATTTCAAACAGGCGTAAGGATTTGATTCAGCAATGCTATAAAGCTGACTCAGTGAAATCTTCTAAATTTCACTGTGTTAGTTTTACAGGGCTTTCATGCAAATGAATACCCACCCTGCAACAAAACACCTATATGAAACCTGACGCAGGTTTCATGTGGCACAGGACTTTACAGCATAACACATCTGCCTAGATGCATCAAGTTGTAAATATGTCGCCACATAGCAAATCTTTTGCACCGCCGCTGCGTCACAAAAGTGACGCACAGTGACGCAAAACAGGCATACACCTATGATAAATCTGTCCCTAATATTTTAAATGATTGATTCAAGATGACGATAAAGTGTGGCCTATCCAAAGGTTTGTTTGAGGTGAGGTCTACTTAGGGTTGCAGATGAAATTTACGCTTGTTGAAGAGTACAGAGGAGATAATACATGTGAAGGCCTACCAATGAAGTAAGTCATGTCCACTTCACTCTTGAACAAAGGCCAGACCTTTTCTGTGTCCGTGGACAGACCTAAACCTCATCTGCACAATGTCATTCGTAAACTTAGGAAACACATGTGATGTAATTGAAAAATGTGTAGTTTCTTTTCCTCATTTCACAATCACATCACCTGTGTTTCCTTTGCTTAGGTATCTCATAGTGCAGATGGAGTCTAGCATATCAAAGACTACGCAGAAGGTTAGAACTGTATGGAATATGGCTATGTAAGTCAAATTTGCCAAGCACACATGGGGGCGTATTTACAAGGACCTTGCACCACAGGGAAAGGTCTTAAATTAAAATGGGAAAAATAACATCAGAGAGACTCAAAGGCCTTATAAATATGCCCCAAGCAACCTATGAAGCTCTAGCATTACATATCAAGAAACCTAATTGATTTCAAAAATCGTTTTTAAACACATCATCTAAATAAATTATATACCTACATTCATCGGGAAGTGACTTAAAATGCCCTAAGACACATGAAAGCGTTTTTTTTAAGCCCTTGCTCCATTTTTAGATCACTTTTAACATGGCTATGTAAGTCAAATAATCAAGATCTAAATTTGCCAAGCACAGATGGGGGCGTATTTACAAGGACCTTGCACCACAGGGAAAGGTCTTAAATTAAAATGGGAAAAATAACATCAGAGAGACTCAAAGGCCTTATGAATATGCCCCAAGCAACCTATGAAGCTCTAGCATTACATATCAAGAAACCTAATTGATTTCAAAAAACGTTTTTCAACACAACTTGTAAAGCAATTATATTCATACATTCATGGGGAAGTTAGTTAAAATACCCTAAGACACATGAAAGCGTTTTTTTTAAGCCCTTGCTCCATTTTTAGATCACTTTTAACATGGCTATGTAAGTCAAATAATCAAGATCTAAATTTGCCAAGCACAGATGGGGGCGTATTTACAAGGACCTTGCACCACAGGGAAAGGTCTTAAATTAAAATGGGAAAAATAACATCAGAGAGACACAAAGGCCTTATAAATATGCCCCAAGCAACCTATGAAGCTCTAGCAGTACATATCAAGAAACCTAATTGATTTCAAAAAACGTTTTTAAACACAACTTGTAAAGCAATTATATTCATACATTCATGGGGAAATGAGTTAAAATACCCTAAGACACATGAAAGCATTTTTGTAAGACCCTTGCACTTTTTTTGCATCACTTTGAACATGGCTATGTAACACAAAGAAACAAAATCTATTTGTAAAACACTTGACACAAAGCAACATTTTAAATACACAACTTTCTTCATAATGTTCTCCCTAAACCATACTATTCTCTATCTAAATTAAATGAATCTTTTCTCACCTTAGCAAATACTTTATGAGTTTCAAAACAGTCTCAGAAACACACCAAATTGTCTTTAGCAGAGCAAAAGGTATGCACTCCAGAGTCTGCAGCCATAAAAAGCACAGAAAAGCTGTAATTCATCACACATATCTCTCATGTCACCCAATCAAAACTCTTCCCTCACTTTTTTCAAACAACACCCTTCCCCCCTCTGCCCTTTCTGCCTTTTTTGCATAGCAACCACCTCCTGAAAGACCTCTCATGTTTGCAAGTTCACACAACAATGTTTCAATTGAACTCTGAACTCTCAGTACACCTGCGTATCCAGTGCAATCTTTCATAAAATGATTTTTTCTTGACCATTCAAATTACATCTTTCAAAGAACTCGTCCATGCACCCTAACTTTCTGTTTTCAGCAATCAAAATCCACCAATCACTGCTACTGCTTCATTAACACAGAAACTCCACAGTTTTTTTCATTTTAAACTCTTATTTTTTCAACTGCCATTTCATTGCCACACTTCATCTGACTGCAGCAGAACCTTCTCTCACCATGTTTTCTGTCTGGATTGTTGGACATAGTTACATCTACTGGGCTCAGAGGTATGCTGATAACAGAAATTTACCTAACCTCAATTTACAAGATGTGGAAATTAAGTGGTTTGGCCACAGAGGATTAAAATGTCACCAATTGATACCATTGGTGAAAACCTTTATGCATTTGCCTAAACCTGACCTGTTAATTGTGCACTGTGGAGGAAATGACTTGGGCACTTTGACTGGGGTAGGTCTGGAAATGCTTTTAAAGGACACCTTTGAGCAATTGATGGCACTTTTTCCTCAAACTGCCTTGGTATATTCAAATATATGCCAAAGACAGAAATGGAGGTGGTCAAACCAATTTTGTCCACAAATTGAGAAATCGAGGAAGCATGTAAACAAATCTGTTTCAGCTTACATGAGAGACCATGGAATGGGCTCCATCTACAACAATAACTTACGTTACTACATGCAAGATATCTACAGAGGAGATGGAGTTCACTTCTCAGATGAAGGGAACAGAGTTTTCATTCTGAATTTAAAACTGTGCATTGGTACCTACTTATAAGTACCTAAATGTACCATAAACCCAAAAGCTCTTTTCAGAGCTACCCTACATCTGATCACTCACAATTATTATTTTACTCTAACTTTTTTCACTAATTTTCAACAAAGTACGCTCCCCGGAGCGCTACCCGGTACGCGCACCGGACGCTAACCCGCAAAAATTGGGAAAAAAATGTTTTTTTTCGCACATATGGACCTCCTCAGCCACCCTCAGAAAACCTAGGGGGTCAGGATACGTCTACCGTGCCCCCTTCTACCCATTCTGAACATTATTTGCCCTCCATCTTGTATCTTTATTCGACCGAAACACAAAATGGTGGATTCCCGTAACGCTGCCGGTTCGCGTACCGGGGCGCTCACCGGGAAGCGCTCCATTAAAAAAGGTGGGAAAGTAATTTACAGAAGAAACCGTGGAGACACTTTCACCAAATATAGATTAGCTCATACTACATACCAATCCCTACCATTTTCACAAATTTGGTTGGAATTCCATTTAGCCATTTAGCCTGTAGACCTCTCTAAATACCCTGAGGTAAATTACTTCACAAAACACATCTGAAGTGTTAGAATTGACAACCAATTAAAATGTTACTTTCATTTTCTACTTTTTTTACCTGACATTTGATTGGTTATGTACCTGAATATATATAAAAAAGTGAGAGAAACACAGCCATTTTGACTACTACTTCCTGAACTACATTGCAAGATCATTTTCACTCACAACTTAAACTTGTTTTTAAAAGGTAAGATATTATTTTATAAATTTGAAAACATTTTCAGATAGTTATATACTATCCCTCTGTAAGAGTTAGACATTGAGAAAGGCTTGTTTATTATAATTATGGATTGATTTAGGTTTCTGTGGTATTATTATGAATTTACATAGGCTTTCTCACAGGCACTTTTTAATAGTACTACTTCATGCCTCAAAAGTACCTGTCTGAACTTAAACCCAACAGTGCCCTATCTCTACTGATATATTTATTTTTTATTCAAATTTCAGCACAAAAATGCAAGGAGAACAGAACGTTTCCTTTGAAATTGTCCTAGACATGAATAATGAGGAAATAATTGAACCCATTGACTTGGAATTCATGGATGAATCACGAGACCATGAACTTCTACAATGTGTAGAATCTGTGGATTATTTACTTCATTATGATGACGGTCAAATGTGGGAAGTTATGTTCACTCAACAAGAGGACATATCGGACAGTCAAATGTTAGACGTTCTATTAAATTTTGAAAAAGAATCAGAAAAATAAAATTATATTTAATATTTAAAAATTGTTTGAGTCTTTAATCATTTTTATATGTAATTCATAAACTAGTACCAAATTGATTATAATGTAAAGTCAGACTTATAGTATACTGTGCACAATTTCAAAAATACATTTATATTTAATAATCATTAATACTGCTACTTAAATAAAATAAAAAATAAAACAACAAAAAGAACAATCAATAAACATACAATATTTCAAAATATCATAGTCTATCATTCTTTTTTCCTTATAGTACGCTCCCCGGACCGCTTCCCGGTGCGCGTACCGGGCGCTACCCACGCAAAAAAAACAAATTTTTTTTTATTTTTTTTTGCTCCGCGGGGCCCTTTTAAAGCCTCCACATCAAACCTAGGGGGTCAGGAAGGATCTACTATGCCCCCTTATGGTCATTTCCCCCTTTCTTTTGGCCTCCTCTTGTCTCTCGATCCTACCGAGAGACAAGATGGCGGCCGCTCCGGACTGTTTAGAATGTTGACAGACACCGGAGAGCCAATCGGCTTCGCTTCGCGAAGTTCCGTTACGCGTCAAGTACGCGAACCGGGGCGCTGCCCGGAGCGCGCTTACAGATATATATTTTTTTTTGAACGTTAATTTCTCAAAATCCACTGGAGCACATATCTTGAGACCTAGCAAAGGCACATCGGGCTAACAGTCCCTACAATTTTGCCAAGTTTCGTGCAAATCCATTCAGCCATTCGGGCTAAAAGTGAGGCCAACCGCCCTATGGAAATTAACATGGGAAAAACGCGTTTTGGGACCCCCCTTTTTTCTCGGCCCCCCCTTGACGAACCCCCCCAAATTTTCAGTGGCTGCTCAGAAACAAAATGTTCAATTTTCCTGAAAATTTCAGCCAATTCCGTCCACAAACGCCAAAGTTATTAGACATAGAAATTTTCAAAAATCCCATAGAGAAAAAATCCTAACTATATATACCTACTGGCGACCGCCAGTAGGTAATATATATATATATATATATATATATATATATATATATATATTCACAGAAAAAACCATAGGTTATAGACCATATATAGTTAGGAATTAGCATTTACAAAACCTTGAAAATTCACTGAAAAAACCATAGGTTATAGACCATATATAGTTAGGAAATAGCATTTAGAAAACCTTATTTTACTCACACAAAACCCTTGAAATTCCATATATAGTTAGTTGCACTAACTATATATCGCGCACCTGCAATCCACTGCTGATGATGTCACATATTACATCATTCATGACATGGTCAGTGACATCACTGATGACATCACTGATGACATCTCAAATGACATCACTGATGACATCTCACTTGACATCAATGATCACATCACTGATGATATCATTCATGTGATAATACAATGAACCTCTTCAGACTCTAATATAACCTTAGATACACTCAGTGTAAACAGACACTCACAGACTGTCACTCATCCATGGAGTTACTCACACACCTAGTCAGTCTTGCAAAGAATCAATCACACCTCGATTTCCTCAACTATATAGTTATACACACCTTACTTATTGGAACATATAATAACACATATTTACTCTGTTATACAATCCCTGATACAAGTTCACAATAATCCATACAGCCACTCACACATTCACTGGCTCTTATGCACAGTTATTTATATATGTCAACTATCACATGTACTGTGTTTTACATATGTACTTACTTTGACATGTAGCACTGAGATATCCATTCACTCACCAATACACTCATGCACACAGTCAACCGCCCATACAGATGTTTCCACATGCACTTTTGAACCCATACATCTAGTGAATCAACTGCTCACACATCTATGCACAGAGTCATACACCTCCCAGACACCCACACACACACTCAGTCTCCCATACAAATACTTGGGCAACTAATCAATAACCCATATAGTTAGTCATATAGCTAATGATCAACACATGCATCAGATTACAAAACAACAGACACAATGATGCACAATTTAAAACAGTTTAGTCACTAACCCATGCACTCAGTGAGACACATTTAATCACTCACTTATACAGTCAGTCATGCACCTACTAAATCCTTCATCCAGACACTTATACATCCACTCATTCTTCAATATGTAAGACATATTTTAACTTTACAGAAGCATACAGTCACTGGATGTTGTCATCAGTGATGTCATCAGTGATGTCATTTGAGATGTCATCAGTGATGTCATCAGTGATGTCACTGACCATGTCATGAATGATGTAATATGTGACATCATCAGCAGTGGATTGCAGGTGCGCGATATATAGTTAGTGCAACTAACTATATATGGAATTTCAATGGTTTTGTGTGAGTAAAATAAGGTTTTCTAAATGCTATTTCCTAACTATATATGGTCTATAACCTATGGTTTTTTCAGTGAATTTTCAAGGTTTTGTAAATGCTAATTCCTAACTATATATGGTCTATAACCTATGGTTTTTTCTGTGAATTTCATTGGTTTTTTAACAGCTAATATCTGTAGCTGTAAAATGTATTCTTCTTTAAATCCAAAAATATATTTTATATGTTTATGAATAATTTTTTTTTAAAATATTTTTTTTTCTTCGTTCCCGCTTCGCGAATCGGGAAGCTTCCCGTTAGCTGACCTTGATGCCGCGAAATAGACCGCGAGCCGGTAAACGTTTCTTTACCGCAAGTGCCGCGTTAGAAAACAACATCGTGACGCCTCCCGTCCGCATGACATTCCACGTTGTCGCTTGATACGTCATATGACGTGCTACGTTAGCGAACTGGTACGCGAAGCGAGTGCCAAAGCGCAGGTTTCTGGAAGCAAACCGGGAGGCCCTGCAAAGCGCTTAACGTAAACACAGCAAGTCATGTGACTTGGTAATAACACTTTTCATTGGTTCATTTCACTTTTGGTTTCCTAATGATGTAAGACTAGGTCATATAATCTAAAATGAACACTTTTGATTGGTTGAGAACTCTTGTTTTTCCCAAATGATGAAAATCCCTCCTTCTTTCCTCACTCTGACTTTCATCATTGTGAGAGAAAGACCCTTTGTGATCACTGAGCAATGGCTTCTTTAGTAGCTTCAGCTGGTGCTTCCCCACCACCTCCACCACATCCAAGGAAGAGTGGACCACCTGCTCAAGTTGTAATTCAACAAGAAGAAGAAGAAGAGGAACAGGAGGACGAGCACGAAGAGAGGCAGTTTTTGCCTGAGCAGCCCAAGACGTCTCACCGGAAAGAAAACTTCATTTGTCAATTTTTTTAAATTCCCAAAGGTCAGAAAAAAGTAAATGCAAGATACGTAACTTGCCTTATATGTCAAGATAGACTGTCCAGAGGGACCGACAAAAAATACAGTTTTGGAAACTACACAATGCATCGCCATATGACTAGGTGGCATCCTAACAACTACAGTGCTGCACAGTTTCGGAACGACCTAGATAATCTCCCTATTATGGCCAGAAGATCTGTTGTACCGGAAGTAACGGGACCAGAGGGCAGGGAGATGGTGCCAAATATACAAATGAGATTTGGTGAAGTAAAACACACCTGCGTATTTTGCGATGGATTCATTTCCTACGGAGAAAGAAGCATCACTCTGATCAACAGAGCTATTGACTATCATATGCAAGTTTGTCCGAAACGCCCAAAATAATAAATACTTCTTTTTTTTGTTTTGTTGCTCCTGTTGAGCCCTTTACAATGAATCGTTTTCATTGCCCCCTCCAAGAAAAACCCAAAAAAATATAAAACTGTTCCGAAAAATTCAAAAACAGTAAAAAAATGTTCAGAAAAATAAAAATAAAAGTTCTTTTCAGAACTACCTCCCCGTTATTAAAAAATTGGTACAATATTTGGAACTGTGCCAACCTCTATTTCTCTTAGTTCGCTTCCTAGTTCGCTCGCTGGTACGCGAACTGGAAGCGAACCAAAAACAGTAAGTATAAGGGAAGGAAACACACACTTATGTTAAAAGAAAGACAGCTATAGGGGAGTAAACTAGAGATACTATTACCCATAATCCACTACTGATGATGTCACATATTACATCATTCATGACATGCTCAGTGACATCATCAGCAGAGGATTGCGGGTTTTTTGGCAACATGCCTTATCCACGGTTTAATAACGCTGCCTTTTGCTTTATATAAGTTTTCAAATTGTATGAAATATATACCAATAGGTCTTTATGAACCTTTAGGTAGTGCTTTTGTTCATGAGGTCTGGTCGCTTCCATACACATACAGATGTTTCAAAGATGATCAAGAAGTTTATCTGAATGGAGAGGAATGCACTGAGACGCCAGATCATTCACTAATGTGTAGGCACATACAGTTACACGATTCATGCAACAAACACCGACCAAATATGGCTTGCGTGTTGCAAGGCACGCCAGTTCCTGCTATCATCCCCACGTTCAAGTTGTTGGAAAATGGTAGTTATTTGATGCTCAATAATGAAGATTGTTCTGAGTTAATTAAAAGTATTCCTTTTATCGTAACAGTAAGTGAACGGGTTATTTGCTGCAGAAATGTTCTATTTCCTCCCACACATGAACATAGGGAGTTTTCAATCTGGCCACAAATACCAACCTTGGGACACGTTTCAACGGCATGACAAGAATAAGAGCTCTTTTGTCTCAGAGAGAGGTGGCCTTGAGTTCGGCCCGTGAAACTTTCGTACTTCACATAGCGAACACCCGTACACAGGTTTGCCTTTCAATTTCAGCAACATGTTTCCGACTATCTTTAACGCATCCTCCACAAAATCCCTGGCACACTTTTTTAAAGTTGTTACCAGTGGTCTCGTGACTTCATTTGAGAAAATCTTTGGAGTCATCCCTGCTCCCTTTCATTCCATTTTCTCCACTCTGGTTCGTGGATTGCATTTTTACTTGCATTACCAGCGGACGCTCTTGTGCTTTTTTACATTTTTAAATATGGATGTCCCTCCTATGCAACCTCCGACCCTGCAGCTGCTGACACTGTTCCGCAATCGCATGCTAGAATATTATGGCACAATGCCGTTGGCGATATTAAGCACGGCATATGGATTATCTTTTCGGTTCTCCTACTTCACCTGTGTCCAGCCTGTATTTCACTGCCTGACCTGTGATTTCGATTGGGCCATTGATTTGTGTCTCTGCGGACCGGTTTCTCCTGACGTCGACTTTAATCAGCTGATGACTCCTATCATTACTCACGAGTTGATTTGTCCTGGCGAAAGGATTATGGCTGTGGCATTGATGCATGGACTACTTGGTCCCTGGAATTTACTGGCGGCAGCACAGTCTTTCTTGGAACACAGCTTTCTTGAAAACCCACCGAGCTGTCCTCTGATGGTGATAGAGGATCCGGTGCTGGGAGAGCACGTATGTTCTTTTCCGCTTTTAAATTGGATGGCTGAACTGTTTTCGGATGAAGACGGTGACTTCCTATTGGAGGCTGTTGCAGCTTATTTTGCATACACAGTTATGTCATAGACCTTTTTCATGTTTGATATGCTGAGTACTAGCATTTCATTGACAATTCATTGACTTATTTGTCAAGTTTTTATTATTTACCTTGCCTATTGGCTTAAGACTCGATAAAGTACTTGGCTGTTTTATTTTTCTTTAGCATTGAATTTTCCTAGTTTTTAATGCTTTACCTTGCGGACCGTTACATATAAACTTGCAATCTGCTCTCATGAGATGGCACTTCTATTATCTTATTCAGTTCGTTTCCGGATCATGAGGAGGTGTCATCTAGGTCCTGGATATCTTTACACCGTGTTAAGTTAGCATGGGCTCATTACCGGTTTAAACGCCATTTTTCCTTTTTTGCAACTTCTGCACACGACACTTAGTTGTTGCTTTAGCTTTCCACCTAGTAGTTCATCGTGGTTTACATGAGAATAATATGTTATTGGTCTACTATCTGCTTTACTTGTTAAACTATATCTGTACAGCGAGTGCTAAAGTTTCAAGAACAACACGATACAGAATTGTTATGAGGTCTGATCTCCACGACTTCATACTCATAACATAAGTGCAACTTCTGCCAATTCTGGACATGAGGCGGGTTTTATATTGCTTTGCCGAACACACATACACAACAGTTGATGCGGTTCACATGAAGAGAGAGCTGGTGTATGCTGATGTGATTCCTTCAAATCTAAGACACTAAAGTATGGGCACGCCCTAAACCAACACAAAGAGACCTTCTTAGCAAATAATATAATATGTGTATTAGGGAGGGTGAGATATAAGCAGCCGCGGGCCGTGGAGGGAGTTACGATGGGGCAGGGAGGCGGGGAGGGGGAGAAGCAGGGTGGAGCCCTCTCTACCTTGCCCCTCCCCCTCCCCGCCTCCCTGCCCCACCGTAACTCCCTCCACGGCCCGCGGCTGCTTATAAGTGTTGCTAACTCTTATTCATTTACAGCATGTTAACATACTGTCACCATTCGCTTTTTATGTACTAGTAACTATGCTGGTAATTTTGCTACTGATAATATGTGTACTTGTATTCTCCACCCTGCTTCTCCCCCTCCCCGCCTCCCTGCCTCACCGTAACTCCCTCCACGGCCCGCGGCTGCTTATAAGTGTTGCTAACTCTTATTCATTTACAGCATGTTAACATACTATCACCATTCACTTTTTATGTACTAGTAACTATGCTGGTAATTTTGCTACTGATAATATGTGTACTTTTATTATCTAAGGTACTACGCCTGAGAAGACGGCATTAGTAAATAAACATTTCAAATACACATGTGTTCTTCTTAACTCCATGTTCTGGTTTCTAAGAAATATATAACGACCGACTGTTCATGAGTTCCACGTATCCTGAGGTACTATAAGTTCATATTCTGGATTGTCTAAACATTGAGAGTTTGTTATATCCAATGTGACACTGTACCTAGCTTGCTAAATAGTTTTTGATTACTAACGTGAGTTTTGGGACACCCTAATTCGCCGAGGTTCCAATCCTCTGTCCACAGTTCTGTGTGAGAACAGAAACCCTGCGACAGGGGCACCCCCGACCCTTGCTGGAGCTTCATCACACTTGCGATACAACTCCAGCAATGCGCCACCTTTACGGCACAGATACATCACGCATCTGTGCTGTTTTTGCCCCATGATGCGCCGCATTGTAAATGCAGCACACCATAGGTGACGGAACAGCGGCACAGAATGACTAACACATCCCTGGTGATGCGCCAGTCATCATAAATCTATCCCTATGCTTCTTATCTTGTTAGAGATGAACCGCCATATGTATCATCAAAGTTATTTGCATTTCCTAAATAGCGAACTTTAAGGAATAAATAGCGATTCTTTACCATTCCTAGTTTGCGATGAGCTATTTGCTAATTAGCCGAATGTAGCCCAATGAAGCCCAATGTAGCCCAATGTAGCCCAAAGATGGCCGCCAGACACACAAAAAAACAAATGTAGCCCAAATATCAGCCAGATGTAGCCCAACTATAGCCCAGTGACAGAATGACCAATCAGCTTCGCAAACCTCCGTTACGCGAAGCGGAGCGCTGTTACAGATATATATCTTTTTTTGAACGTTAATTTCTCAAAATCCACTGGAGCACATATATTGAGACCTAGCAAAGGCACATCGGGCTACCAGTCCCTAATATTTTGCCAAGTTTCGTGCAAATCCATTCAGCCGTTCAATTATTATTTTTATTATTTTTTTTTGCCCCGCGGGGCCCTTTTAAAACCTCCACATCAAACCTAGGGGGTCAGCGAGGATCTACTATGCCCCCTTATAGTTATTTCCCCCTTTGTTTTGACCTCCTCTTGTCTCTCGATCCTACCGAGAGACAAGATGGCGGCCGCTACGGACTGTTTGGAATGTTGACAGACGCCGGAGAACCAATCAGCTTCGCTTCACAAAGCTCCGTTGCGCGAAAAGTCCGCGAACCAGAGCGCTAACCGGTCCGCTGTTACAGATATATATCTTTTTTTAAACGTTAATTTCTCAAAATCCACTGGAGCACATATATTGAGACCTACAAAAGGCACATCGGGCTACCAGTCCCTACAATTTTGCCAAGTTTCGTGCAAATCCATTCAGCCGTTCGGGCTAAAAGTGAGGCCAACCGCCCTATGGAAAACTCAATGTTAAAAACACGTTTTGGGACCCCCCTTTTTTCTCGGCCCCCACTGGACGAACCCCCCCCAAATTTTCAAGGGCTGCTCAGAAACAAAATGTGCCATTTTCCTGAAAATTTCAGCCAATTCCGTCCACAAACGCCAAAGTTATTAGACATAGAATTTTCAAAAAACCCATAGAGAAAAAATCCTAACTATATATACCTACTGGCGACCGCCAGTAGGTAATATAAAAATGTGTATATATGTATATATATATATATATGAAACTGTTCCTTTCTGCAGTGGTCGGAGCGCCCTCAGACAGCATCCAACTCGTCATGCACAGTAGATGACGGCACCAACAAAGAGGTAATTCTTCAAGGAATTTATTAATTTTATTTTAAGCATTACATTTCACCATGGTGAGATGAGCTAGCGGTTTCAGCCATAGCCTTCAACAATGCCATATATATGTGTTCTGAAGAGAAGGGTGTAAGTGTCATTTTTGCACATTTCACTAACCAATGGGTAGGGATGACCCCAGGTCACTCCTTCACCAATGTGTAAATGTTCCCAAAGGCAAACCACCCCACTTTTTCAGTAGGTCCTGTTTGCCTCAATACCACACAGTGCTCCATTCTCACAGGGAAAATCTTTATGGCAAAGCATTTCTCCCCATAGCAGCAGCTTGTGGTCTATCCAAGAGTATGCCTAGGGTAATGAGCATGCCTCCCTTCCTATCCTCATCAAACTGATTATGGAACCACCATCCCTCCTCCTGTGAGTGGATTCAGGATGGCTACAATGTAGCCTGGAATCAAAAGGTTCCTTTTCCCCAGGACTCACATTACACTTAATTATGAATAGTCAGACCTTATCTTTTGCCTTTTCACGTTAATTTAGTTGCTGGGACCTCCTAACTGACCCTTCCTGAGATTAGCTCAACAGCATACCTCACAATAGGGCCATTCTGCCAAAAGGCCCAGCATTCTGAAAAGTCACTATTCCTGTACAGTTATCAAAAGTCCAACTTCACCAAGGGTTTGAAATGGTATGTAATGTGAAAACAGTGGTGGAATGGACTCTGTAGCTTTTTCTAAGCCAGAGGTCCAAAAATAGCACTTTAGTTGTAATTTAGCTGTTCTGCTCCTACATAATGAAAATAGCTTTGGGTCCAAACTCAAATTCTTACATGTTCCACTTTAAAATACTAGGCACTCCCGCCTTGCTGGTTGCAAGGCTTATTTACGGGTGACTTATTTAATATTTGGAACTAGATATAGCTCCTGTCAGAAAGCGTTATTATGACAGGTCAACCTACAGGTTTAAAAGCTGAAACACTTAGGCTACACATGTAGGTCTAAAGCCATGTCTTCCTTAAAAGACAAGTGAATGGCTCGAAATGCTCTGCAGTCCACAGGTGACATTTAACTTCCATACCATGGGCGTAATTCCTACTTTATATACTGTGACCTTACTGGGCATAGAATATGGAGTTGGGGGATTAGCTAATTTTACCATGTTTTAAGGGTCACAACACATACAACGGTGACTGGACAGCAGTACTCCAGTTTGCAGAGTTTTGAAACCAGCAGCACCAGCCCACAAAATAAATAGGTGCTGCCATGCAAAAAAAGAATCTCTTTTACAACATCCATAGACTAAATCTAAGAATGCACATGTTACATTTATCTGAATACTGAGATTTGCACCCGAATTCGGACCTTGTTGTTAAAATGTGCTACAGGGTAATAATATACATTTGTTGCCATTTTTGTTTTAGGAAAATGAGCCTATTGCTCTATTTTAAACGAGTTCTATGTATATAGCCAGAAAGTAATAAAGTGCTCCCTTGCATAAACTTATTTAAATAATGCATTTTTTGGTGGCCTCATTCACAAAAAAAAACGAAATGTGGACCCTTATAAGCACTCAAGCACAGAGTGTAGATTGATCACTTTTCCTATTTACAAAACGTTCCTGAAGTATGGGCGTAAAGCTGTACTACTGGTAACATTTCATGTATGATCGCTAAAGCATGTGTCTTTTTAATTCATGTTTCTACTTCCCTTGTTTGGACCAGTACAAATAGTACAATTCCACTTTTGTGAAGTCAAAGCACCTGTGTGACTGCACATTTTTTCTCTTTTGGTTTCATGAGGACAAATGAGGCCCAGTAACATATTATTTAGATCAGTGTACTACTTAAGAAACTCTGACACATATTTACTAACTTGTTATTATCATAGTACACCTTAACTGACATGAGAAAAGGCTGCTCAGTGTCTGTCAAAACCCCCCCATCCAGTGCTTACATTGTAACTACAGAAGGACAATGCTTTATTGATAAGTTGTCCCCGTTTAAATATCCACCCTGGATCAAATTGGGTCCAGCTTGGAAGACAACTCTCAAGTCCATTTTGCTTGGATTAAGAGTTTCTTCCACTTGTCACGCAGACCGATATCGCATTCCTTTTGAGAGTTCTCGGTCTAGTTGTTCTGAGACGCGAGACTCTTTTGGTGCATAATGCGCATGTGCGAGTTTCGCGCGGCGCATTTCAACTGAAAAAAAAGCCGACAACTGACATTTTCTTGCTGCGCCCTAGAGGTTATGGCTGCGGAGTATCTAGCGCATTCCTTTGATCCTAGTTCAGCTTTTTGAGGGAAAGTATTCGGAGTTTGATATTACCGCACATTGGAGCTTTCTTTAATCTTCCCCTTCCGTTCACTTCACAGCGCCGGTTCCAGTTTCTGACAGGAAGTTTTCCCGTTGGTGCGAGTGAAGTCAATGTGGAAGGACCTTTGGGACGTTTAATGTGGAGAAGCGCCTTCTGTGAAGAGAAGCCTTCTCAATTCTCGGAACAAGTAAGCGTGTTTATTTCTTTATGACTGCAAGTGCCGTTGACAGTCAGCCAAAGTATTACCTGAACAAGAGAAGAAAAGACTTTTGATAGAATTTCTGTGAAAGAACAATCCCCTCCTAAAAAGGAATTCAAAGCTAATCTCCTATTTTGACATATAAATTGAATCTTACCAACTGATCAAATAGAATAAATGACAGAACATATAGAGAGGGGCTAGTTCGCAGGTGCTAAAAGGTAAAAAGAGAAAGAATACTTTTAGATAATAATTAAAAAACTATGCAAGTGTAGAGTAGGGTTGATTTAATTGTTGTTTGTTTATTACATGAATTAAACCAGAACAGAAATTCCAGACGAAGCAACAGTATCCAGTGGCAGTCTCTCTTGTTTTGTCTTCTACTTCCCCTTTCCCCCCTGGCTGAATTTAGAGACATATGTTTATCAGCTGTCACTGATTTGGTTGGAGGGTTTTGGGATTAAGCGTCTGTTCCTGGGGAGATCGCATCCAGAACCTGACAGATTGAAGTGCCAAAACCTCTTTATTGAGGAGAATAGATCTCCCCCTGAGCAGACATGGCTGAAGGCTTTGATGTAAAAACCCTAGCTTCCATTTTAGAGAGTATGCAGAAACAATTAAATAGTGCCTTAGAAGATAAGAGACTTTAAGAGAAGAGGTTAGAAGGTCGTGTCAAGAAGCTATTCAAACTAGACAGAAGTTGGATGAGTTATTAGCGACACGTTCAAGTTTTAAGCCCACACAAGGTTTGCCAAGCCGTCTTTCTCCTTCTGATATCTCCACTCAGGTTATCCATGCAGTTTCGCCCATTATTCCCTTGGCCCCTCCAGAGAGATTTGGTGGGGATCCTCAGAAGACGCAAATATTTTTAACACAATGTTCATTGCATTTTTTGTGCAGACCAGTCATTTTTGCTGAGGATCAATCAAAGGTGGCTTTCCTACTGTCGTATTTGAACGGTGATGCAGCAGCATGGTCAATGTCACTAGTCACGGAAAATGATCCAATGCTGTATAATTTTGATGATTTCAAATTGGAATTCTTACAGATTTTTGATCGACTTTAAGCTTCACAAGCTACTGACAATGAGTTATTGGAGCTCAAGCAGGTCAATCGGGATTTAGGGCGAGATGTAGGAAGGCCTTTACATGTCGGTAACGGCCGAAAATCAGTATTTTTGGCCGTTACCGACCGGTATTTAGCATTCAGGATGTAGGAGACCAAAAATCATCCGATTCGGTAAATTTACCGAATCGGTAAAGTTACCGAATCGGTAAAATACCGAATCGGAAATATTACCGAATCGGTAAATTTACCGAATCGCAAAGGTTTGCGAATTGGTAAATTTACCGAATCGGTAATATTTACCGAATCGGTAAATTTACCGAATCGGTAAATTACCGAATCGGTAAATAAGAAGTGGTAAAAATGGATATTGAGATGTAGGGAAGCTCTGAAATACCAAATTTGCTTGAAATTCGGTATTTAAGAGTCGGTATTTACCATGGATTGGAATCAGGTGGTAAACAGGTGCAACCTATAGAAATGGACCCAAAATGCAATTCTTCTTGCACAATGGCGGCATTTTATGTGATTGCAAGACGGCTAAGGCTACAGGAGGAAGGGGAGAGGGAATGGCAGAGAGAGGAGCAGGTCTACAGACAGAGGATAACCCTGTTCATGCTCACAGAGGCAGATATACTCCAGAGGTACAGGTTGGCCCCAGACACCATCACTGACCTCATCAGGGACCTCCACCCACTGTTGGAGCACACTACCCCAAGGGCACACGCTATTCCTCCCCATGTGCAGGTGCTGTGCAGTCTACACCTGCTTGCCTCTGGGAGCTACCAGAGTGTGGTTGCTGCGGTAGGTGGGCTAACCCAGAGCAGCCTGTCAAGGTTTTTCCACAAATTCCTTGACACAATGTTACAGAGGATGGAGCATTACATATCATTTCCTGCTACCCATGCTGAACTGGTCCAAACAAAATCAGACTTCTATCAGATGGCACGTTTCCCCAATATCATTGGCTGCATTGATGGCACGCACATTCCCATTTGTCCCCCTGCTGCCACAGAATATATCTATAGGAATAGGAAGTCCACCCACACCATCAATGTGCAGGTGATCTGCAATGCAAAGTTTGCCATTACTGACCTTGTAGCAAAATTCCCTGGGAGTACCCATGACTCCTATATATTTCAAAACAGTGGCATCTATGCACGGCTGACTGCAGGTGAATTTGGTGAAGGATACCTCCTAGGTAAGACACAGTGTGCGACCCCTATAACACCTATTGCAGTAAGCAGTACATGTATGCATGTGATTAAATCATACCCATTTTCTTTTAGGAGACAGTGCATATGCCCTCCGCTCCTTCATACTCACCCCCTACCTCAACCCCTCAACACCCAGCCAAAGGAGATATAACCGGGCACACAAGAGCACACGCAATGTTGTTGAGAGAACATTTGGCATCTGGAAAAGCAGGTTCAGATGCTTGCACAAGAGCGGAGGTGCAAGGCAGTATACCCCCATCACCTGCTGTAAGATCATTGCTGACTGTGCCATGTTGCACAATCTTGCTGTGAAGAGGGGTACTGAGGTGGAGTTGTCAGTCTATGAGGATCATGACGACGAGATTGCTGTGCCTGAAACACAACCTGCTGGAGTGTCAACACCAAGTGATGGCAGATACAGACGTGAGGAAATAACACGCAACTATTTCTGAGTAAGTGATGACACTGAAACCTATATTGAAAGCACAAGCTTTTGTTTAATTTAGCATATTTCCAGGTATGTTAAAGAACAACAGAGAAACAGTAAGCATTTCACAGCAATGCTCACAGTGAGCAAACACACACACACAGGTGTTGAATCCACCCACCATAGTTGTATATTGTCACTAGGCAGGTTTAAATGGCACAAATGTGCAACTTAAACTTTTTAATCTATGATTATAATGTCCAATGGCAGTAGGCCATATTATCAACTGTTTATTTTCGGCCACGCTTTGCACTAGCAGGTGTTTGTCGCTCAACCTGTTCACTGGGCGTTTGGCCTGTAGCCGCACCCTGTCGCCTGCTGCTCCTTCTTGTCTCTACGACATGGGGTCTTGCCGTGCTGCTCCTACTGGTGCTACCTTCAGTGTCCGGCACGTCAATGGCAGCAGTTTGTGCACTTTGGGCATTGAGTAGAACCTCCAGTGCACCGGTCATTCGGGCTATGCCCCTTGTGAGCTGATTGCTGTTTAGAGTCAGGACTTCCTGACTATTCATGCTACGTCTGCATAGCAGGGATGTGGCTGTTGCCAGGCGGTGTATAGATTTCTCAGTTCTCTCTGCACGCTGCTTCTCCCTGCGCCTTGAAGTAATTTCAGAGTCCAGTTTTGTGCACAGTTGCTGCATGGATTGTGACATGTCCTGTATGCCTGTTGCCATGCCCTTGTTCACTTCCACCAGCTCCCTGATGCCCTTGCCTATTTCCTGCATGTTGATGTTGAGGTTTCGCATTTGTCTTTGACAGGCCATGATGCCCTTGCCCTGCATCCTCTGAATCCTGACCATGGATCCCTCCAGGCCTTGGAAGACGCTGGACCCCTCCCAACGTGCACCTACACTCCTTCCTTGTACTGTGCGCCGTCTAGTGGTGCTTGGTACAGGCTCTGTGCTGGGCTGCAGTGTGACAGAGATGGCAGCTTCAGCCAAGTTGTGTGACTCTTCACCCACCATTTCACCAGCAGCTGTCTCCATTTCCAGCAGTGGGGAAACAACATGCCTCCTGCTAGGGTGTGCAGCAGGTGTTTCTACCTCCAAGGATGCTGGCATTTCGGGTGATGAAAGCAATAGTGGGGACTGTGTTGGTATTGGGGAGGCCTGCATTTCTTCACTGACGTCAGGTTCTTGGGAAGGTGCCTGCCCACTCTGAACACCTGTGTCCTGTGATGCACTGGGACCTGGCTCATGACGGTCATCCCTCTCGGGTGCCGTGCCTTCTGCCTCCTGAGACTGCCTTCTGGATGGGGGTGAGGGATGGATGAGGGTGTGAGGGGGATTGCTGTGCATGCATCTTACCTTTTTTAGTTGCAGCTTTCGCCGAGCTGTCCACTTCTCCCAGTCCATGGACACTTTCAGGCTCCAGGGTTGTGGCTACCATCTCTTCCAGGTCGGTGAGGGGGGTGCAGTGTTCTTACCACCACCTGTTTGGGAGGCCTGTTTGTGGTGGTCAGCCAATTTCTTTTTTGTGAGGCTCCTTAGGTCATGGAACCTTTTTTTTAAATCTTCAGTGACTTTGGTGGTCACTCCCACTGCATTTACTTTCTCCAGGATTTCCAGCCAAATCTTCCTTTTTGCTGATTCTGGCACAGTAAGGGACTGCTTCCCAAAAAGTCTGTGGTGTACCTTAACCACCTCCTCAACAAGGACCTGTAGCTCCATGCTGCTGAATTTGAGCTTTCTTTTCCTTTCAGCCTGCTCTGTGTCCTTGCTGCTTGCCATGTTTTAATTTGAAAAGAGCACAAACTCTGTCTGCTGCTGCTCCCAGTCTCTCTGCTCCAACTGCCTCTCCAGAACCTTCTAATTACTTGCAGCTGCCTGTGTAGCCACTTCCTGGTAGGAAGGGGGAGGGTGGTTGCACCTAATTGGCTGTTGTGTTAAGTTCCACTTTTGCTTGCTGTCCGATTCGGTATTTACCGATTCGGTATTTACCGAATCGGTATTTCCAATGCATTCCTATGGGCCGATACCGAATTTTACCGATTCGGTAACAAATACCGATTTTCTTCCCTACATCTCATTTATCGATTTTTGAATACCGAATCAGTAAAATACGGTATTTAAGAATCGGTAAATTCAGATTACCTACATCTAGCCCTTAGTGGCTTATCTAGCACATTTTACTAAATTAATTGTAGAATCTATGTGGCCAGAGGCCAAGAGAGCCGCAATTGTTTATAGGGGCTTAAAAGACGAACTTAAAGATGCTCTGGCACAAATCCCAAAGAGACCCACTGAGGTCCCTGAATTGATAGATTTGGTATTGCAGATAGATCATAGATTAAGTGAACGGAAGAGTGAAAAAATAAGAGATTTTCGGTCACTTCCTCCCCGGTTTGATCGTATGAAGACAGAAGGTCACCAGGCTTCTTAAGGTTCATCTTCTGAGGAACCTATGCAAATTGGGTCAATAAGAGGCCCGTTGTTCAAAGAAGAAAAAGAAAGAAGAGGAACGGGGCATCTGTGTATGTAGTGTGGGCTCTCCGGTCATTTTGTAAAAGATTGTCCAAAAAAGCCAACATCTTCTCAACAGGGAAAAGACCGGCTTCACCTGTAGAAGGAGTTGCACAGGTGGAAGAAGTCTTAAAGTCAGCTCCATTCTCTCAAGAAATTGTTAATATGCTCCAATCTTCCGCCCCTCATTTGGTGGTTTCTTTTACTGCAACATTTCGGGATCATAAGATAAATGAAGTCTCAGTGATGATTGACTCGGGAGCAACGGGTAACTTTTGTGACATCAAATACGCTCAGCGCATTGGGATACAGTTTGTGGCAAAACAGATAATGGAAGCAGTGAGAGCAGTGGATGGTACCAATCTATCCTCAGGACCAATCACTCAAGAAACAGAAAAAATCCAATTAACAGGTTTGAGAGGTCATTCAGAAATTCTAGTTTTCAATATAATTGATGCGCCTCAGTTTCAGTTAATTCTGGGACTTCCTTGGTTAACTGAGCACAATCCGCTTATTGATTGGGAGAAGAGGACCATAACTATGGATTCAACCTTCTGCAAGGAGAATTGTTTTTGTGAACCATTTAAATCGTCAGAAGATTCACCAGCTCGAAGGTTAGCTGGTCATCCAGCTTTGATTTGTTCTTTGGAAACCAAAGAGATTCCAATGCAATACAAGGATTTGTCTTCGGTTTTTGACAAAAGAGAGGCAGAAAAACCTCCGCCGCATCGCCCTTACGATTGTAAGATTGACATCGAACCAGGAGCAGTATTGCCATGTAGCAGAATTTATGCTTTGACTGAAACAGAAAAAAAAATCTCAAAACCTATTTGGAAAAACACTTAGTGAATGGTTTCATATGCCCCTCCAAGTCTTCAGTCTCGTCGCCTTTATTTTTCTTTTCTAAGAAGGATGGAGAATTTGAGGGCTTGCATAGATTATAGAGCCCTAAATCAAGTTACAATCAAGAATCGATATCCACTCCCTTTGATCTCCGTACTCTTGGATCAAGTAAAAAATGTGAAGGTTTACACCAAATTGGATCTATGTGGGGCATACCATTTGATCCGAGTTGCCCCCGAAGATGAATGGAAAACCGCTTTCAGAACCCGTTATGGATTACATGAGTATCAAGTAATGCCATATGGGTTATGTAATGCTCCTGCGGTGTTCCAACACTTTGTGAATGATATCCTCAGAGAGTTCCTAGACAGAATTGTTGTAGTCTACATAGATGACATTGTAATCTTTTATGACAGCATGAAGGAGCATGTATCTCATGTAAGATCAATTTTAACTAGGTTACTCAAGAATCATCTTTATGTAAAACTGGAGAAGTGTGCCTTCCATGTACAAAAAGTTGAATTTCTTGGATTCATGTTGTCCCCAGAGGAGTTAGTATGGATGTTTCGAAAGTCAAAGCTGTACAAGATTGGCCTTCCCCAAAAAGTGTAAAAGAGGTCCAAAGTTTCATTGGGTTTTCAAATTTATATAGAAGGTTTATTTCAGATTTTTCTCCAGAAGTAAGTCCAATCACTCGATTGTTGAGAAAAGGAGTCAAGTTCATCTGGGATAAAGAGGCTGAGGAAGCTTTCCAATTTTTGAAGACATTTTTTTCTCAAGTGCCCGTTCTGCTACATCCCAGAACTGAAGAACCATTTTATGTAGAAGCTGCCGCCTCTGATGTTGCCATAGGAGGAATCTTGTCACAACGTCATCCAGATACTGGTCAGCTTCATCCTGTGGCACATTACTCCAGAAAGTTAACCCCTCCTGAATGCAATTACTTAATCTCAGAAAAGGAGTTATTAGCTGTTAAGAGTGCCTTTTTGGAATGGAGGCACTACCTGCTCTGGGCTTTGCATAATGTCACCGTCTACACTGACCATCGAAATCTTCAGTTTTTTAAGTCGGCTCGAACATTAACGGCCAGACAATTATGTTGGTCATTGTTTTTTGCTGATTACAATTTTGTAATAACTTTTCGACCTGGCACAAGTAATGTTAAGGCTGATGCGCTTTCCAGAATCAACTCTGACCATTTGGGAACAGATCAAAAGAAACAGACCATAATTCCAGAAGAAAAGATCGTAGCGGTCACCATCACTACTGACTTGACGGCTGGAATTTGAAAAGCAATTTCTCAAGAAGAAATGTATCATTGGGCAGGAGAACTATCTGAGAGGGAGATCAGGAATGGTCTACCATATCAGAAGAATGGTTTATATCTCCCAACAAAAGAACTACAAGAAAAGGCCTTAAAGTTTTGTCATGACGATGTTCTTGCTGGTCCCAAGGGAGTGCAAAAGACAACAGAATAGGTGGAAAGAAATTTTTGGTGGCCAAAAATGAAACCACTGATACGACAGTATGTAGCCACCTGCAAGAGTTGTTTAAAAGGCAAATCTGATCGAAGAGCACCTCAGGTGTTGTTAATGCCAATGCCTACACCTCCTCATCCTTGGCATACGGTCTCTATGGACCTGATTGTAGATCTTCCACTTAGTCAAGGGTTTAACACCATATTGGTAATGGTGGACACCTTTTCAGAAATGGCCCATTTTGTCCCATTAAAAAGTATTCCTCAAGCATCTCAATTTGCACAATTGTTTACTCAACATATAGTCAGGTTGCATGGAATTCCTAAAATTTTAATCACAGATAGGGGTTCACAATTTGTTTCCCATTTTTGGAAAGCCTTCACTAAAAGATTAGGAAAAGACGCTCGTTATTCCACCTGTTTACATCCACAAACTGATGGAGAAACTGAGAGAGTCAATCGAGAGCTCGAAGAATATCTCAGGCTTTATCTGATGAATCAAAAATCTGGGTGGTTGGACTTGGTGTGGTCAGCAGAGTTCGCATATAACAATGCCAAACACTCCTCTACTGGTTACTCACCATTCTATTTAAACTATGGGTGACATCCAAGTTTAATTCTAGAAAAGGAAGAGGGCCCAGTTCCTGCTGTTGAAGAATTCGTAGAAAAAGTTCAAGAATCTCTAAGTCAAGCGAGAAAAAATATTGAAAAGGCTAAAAGTAGCTATAAATCTCAGGCTGATAAAAAAAAGAAGAGAGAATCCAGTTTTTAAATCAGGAGACATAGTTTGGTTGTCAACCAAGACCCTTAAATTAAAAGAGAATCATAAGTTTCAACCTCGATTCATTGGCCCATTTAAGGTAGGCAAGATGATAAACCCAGTGTTAGTTAAAATTAATTTGCCATCTTATCTTAAGGTGCATACATTTCTTTAATTAAGAAAAATTCGCCTAATTTGAGAATTCAATCTACGCCAAAACCCATAGTGGTAGATTCTGTGGAGGAGTTTGAAGTTCATAAAATTTTAGACTCGACCATTAGAAAAGGTCAATTGCATTATTTGATCAGTTGGAAGGATTTAGGTCCAGAGGAGAGATCTTAGGAACCATGTACTAATGTACATGCCCCCACACTCATTCGAGAATTCCATAAAAACAACCCTACCAAGCCAAGAATGAAGGGACGCCTTTTGGTGGGGGGTACTGTCGAGACCCGCCTATCCAGCGCTTACATTAGAACTACAGAAGGACAATGCTTTATTGATAAGTTGTCCCCGTTTAAATATCCATGCTGGATCGAATTGGGTCCAACTTGGAAGACAACTCTCAAGTCCATTTTGCTTGGATTAAGAGTTTCTTCCACTTGTCACGCAGACCGACATCGCATTCCTTTTGAGAGTTCTCTGTCTAGTTGTTGTTAGACGCGAGACTCTTTTGGTGCATAATGCGCATGCGCGAGTTTCACGAGGCGCACTTCAACTGAAAAAAAAGCCATCAACGGACGTTTTCTTGCTGCGCGCTAGAGGTTATGGCTGAGGAGTATCTAGCGCATTCCTTTGAATCTAGGTCAGTTTTTGAGGAAAGTATTCGGAGTTTGATATTACCGCGCATTGGAGCTTTCTTTAATCTTCCCCTTCCGTTCACTGCACAGCGCTGGTTCCAGTTTCTGACAGGAAGTTTTCCCGTTGGTGCGAGTGAAGTCAATGTGGAAGGACCTTTGGGACGTTTAATGTAGAGAAGCGCCTTCTGTGAAGAGAAGCCTTCTCTATTCTCAGAACAAGTAAGCGTGTTTATTTCTTTATGACTGCAAGTGCCGCTGATAAAAGTTTTGAGGAGCAGCAGCGATATCAAGGATCAGCGCTTGTAATGTGGTGACATTTTAGAGCGGAGCACAAGCGTAGAAAAGACAGTCAGCCAAAATATTACCTGAGCAAGAGAAGAAAAGACTTTTGATAGAATTTCTAAGAAAGAACAATCGCCTGAACTGTGTGTTCACCAAGACAAGTGTATTTAAGACAGTACAGAGATAAAAAAGGAATTCAAAGCTAATCTCCTATTTTGACATTTAAATATAATCTTACCAAATGATCAAATATAATAAATGACAGAACATATAGAGAGGGGCTAGTTCGCTGGTGCTAAAAGGTATAAAGAGAAAGAATACTTTTAGATAATAATTAAACAACTATGCAAGGGTAGAGTAGGGTTGATTTAATTGTTGTTTATTTATTACAGGAATTAAACCAGAATAGAAATCTCAAAGCAAGAGTATCCAGTGGCAGTCTCTCTTGTTTTGTCTTCCACTTCCCCTTTCCCCCCTTGCTGAATTTAGAGACTGATGTTTATCAGCTGTCACTGATTTGATTAGAGGGTTTTGGGATTAAGCGTCTGTTTCTGGGGAGATCGCATCCAGAACCTGACAGTGTCTCACGAAATGTAAGTTACATGACTTGACAAATGAAAGTAACTCTGCTAATAGTCTTGGGGCTTATTCAGTATGATTTATATCAATGCATTTGCTTAACCCTTTGTAGTCTGGCACTGGTTATTAGTTTATTACACTGTGCATCAGAAATGTTTACCTTTTGTACTTTTGAAGGCAGTTGTTTTAAAACAGCTATCCACATATGTACCAGAGGACTGGATGACTTCCACATTTCACATTAAATTACCTTATCATAAAGATAAATATACACATAGAATTAAATCATGTGGGGGGGGCTCATGGCCACGGTGGTGATCAAGATGGCCGCTTGATTGTGAAGCTCCAGTGCTTGCGGTCCAAATTCGTGGGTCCTTGCTCTCTCACTCCTCTCTGGGAAGCCCCGCTGTACCAGCGCTGATGCCTGCAGGCCCACTGCCATATATTGGGGCCTCACCATACTCTTTGAGGGGGCCCTCCCTGTTGTAGGGCTGTTCAATGTTTGCAGCCTGATGCGGGCCTTGGAGGCCTTGGGGCAATAGGGGACAAAGGTGTGACTGAGGCCAGGACTGCGCCACTTTCAGCGGGCTGCATGGCTCAGTGCCACTTTCATTGTGCGGGCCACCACGACCTAATGCAGCAGCCTGCTAGGAATTGTGCTGATCAGTTCATGGCAGCTGCTGCTGGATGAGCGCTTTGAACTGAAGGTAACCAGTGTGCTCCTCTCTTCTTCCTACCACTTTGCCCATGTTTTGGGCCGGCGCCATGTTTCACTACTTTTGGGGGCATCCTTCATTCTGATGAATACGCTATTTTCCCTGCTTGGACGTGCCTGCTGGCCCCATTACTTAGTGATTAGCCCCCCATATTTTTAACTGGAAGCCTGGTACATGAGCCTTGGAGCTGGGGAATTGGGAGCTATCCTCTGATCATTTTCTTTTTGAGGAGGTGCTACCGGTCAGCACTTTGAGTAGGCTGCAGTCTTTATTTTCTCCATTTGTAAGGACAGAGCGGTCCCCCTGCCATATTGTGAGCCACTAATAACTCCTGATTCAACATTGATGGACTGCGGACCACAGCAATCATTGCCTAAATCTTGCTGGAGGATTGTGCTTTTAGGGCCAGATTTGTGCCACTGTTATACTGAGTTTGTACCTCTACTAGCTGGCTGTGCCCTGATACTGCATATCATGTTTGAGGAATTCTACCCTTCTTGGCTGATATAGTGCTGAAGAGGTTGCTGGTTGCCCACCTCATCTGCTTCTCCTTATTGCTTTGTTGCGAGCCCACCCCTACCTACCTGCTTCATCATGATGGGACGTGGAGATTTCAAGTAGAGGAAACTGGTCTTTGAAACGAGCAAACCTACACAAATGAAGTGCCCCCTGCCCGGCTCCAAGGCGAACCCCCTTGATGGAGTAATGTATGGTGCTATGTATTGCACAAGTGCCATAATGGCTAAACATCAAGCCAGATTTTGGTCTTTTGATGCCTGCTTCAACTCACATACCCAAAGATTGGACCACATGAGTGAACGTTTAGATCCCGAGATCCTCAGAATGGATGGTTCTGAAAAACAGACCTCCGAGCTAGAAGACACCTCCTCTTCAGACACCTCCTCTTCATAGGCAGCTGAAAAAGGTGGAGCGGCTACTCAAGAAAGTTGTGGCCAAGAATGAAGACCTTGAAGCCCAGTCCTGCCACAACAATAGCTGGATAATGGGGATAGTGGAGTCCACGGCCATGAGCTGGCCCGACACATTTGTTGGAAAGCTGCAGCTTGACCTCTTTGATAAAAATAGCTTCACAAGCACCTACGATGTAGAGTGAGCCCACAGCTCTCTGGGTCCTCTACTCCCCACTGCAGCCCCCGTGCCCGTTGAAAGCATGCCTTCTCAATTACTGGGACCAGGACACTGCTCTGCACCTAGCTCAAGAGCATGCTCCTCTGACATTCCAAGACTCTGCAATTGCCATTTTCCAAATTTTACATTGGTGGTGCAGGAGGCACGGCAAAGGTTTACTGATGTTAAGGGCACCCTACATGAGCACAGGCTCAAATACAGCATGTTTTACCCGGCGTGACTGCAGATCGAGGTTGATGGTACAACACATATTATTTTCTCTCCAGCTCCACTTCAGCATCTCCAGCCCACCGCATTGCCACCCCCAAAATGACCAACATCCACCACCAGTGGTGGAACAAAATCTCAGAGACCAGGTGGGCCAACATTCTCAGCACCTCCTACCCTGTACCTCCACCAACCTCGAACAGGGAGTAAAAAACTTCAACACCTGGATCATCAATTGTGCAGACAGCATCATCCCCATCAAGAGCAATTTCCATAGAAAAATCTCCAAAAAGGCCAGATGGTACACCCAAGAACTCAGAAAAGTGAAACGAGAAATCAAACAGTTGGAGAGGAGACAGCGCACTAGCAAGGACACCTCCAACAGGCCAGCTTTCAAGACCTCCCTCAACTTCTACCACCACCTTCTGAGAGCTACAAAGAAGACAGCCCTTACCACCTGCATTGAAACCAGCGCCAGCAACACAAAGGAACTTCCAACCAGGCTGCCAGCGAAAACAATATCAAACCTTCACAGGAGCTGTGCAACATCCTCGCCCACTTCTTCCATGACAAGATTGCAATCATATACAGAAACTTTGAACCCCAACCCACACCTATGGACTCCCTCAGACCCAAGCACGCACCACATCTTCAACCTCTGAAATTAAAGGATCGGCCAGGAACTCACCACCCTACTCAACACATCTATCACCACCGCAACATTTCCGGACACCTGGAAGCATGCCAAAGTCAGACTACTACTCAACAAAACCTCTGCCACCCCCAGCGAATTCAAAAACTACCAGCCAATCTTCCAGCTCTCATTCCAAACAAAGTAACTGCAAACGATCATCAACAATCAACTCATGACACACCTGGAGTAAAGGCAGCTACTTGACACCTCCCACTCAGGCCTCTACAGCAATTACAGCACCAAAACGACCCAGATCGCACCCATTGATGACATCCAAACCATCCTCGACAGAGGGGAAACAGCAGCTTTGATCATCCTTTACCTCTCGGTAGTCTTCGACACCCTATCGCACCACACACTGATCAAACGACTCCACCACATCAGCATCCAAATGGGATGCACTCATATGGATCACCTCCTTCCTCACAGAAAGAACCAAGAGAATCCACTCCCACCTTTTACCTCTGAACCCAATGAGACCTCTTAGTCCCACGCTCTTCAATGCAAACATGACACTGCTGGCAAGCATCATCAGATCTCACAGTCTCAACAATATAGCCTATGCAGACGACACCCAACTCATCCTCTCACTGAACGACGACCCCACCACCACCAGAACGGTCTTCCACAGATGCATGACAAATGTCTCTGACTGGATGAAGAACAACTGCCTGCAGATGAACTCATACAAAACGGAAATAGGGATCTTTGGTAACAGCAGTAACCCATTGAATGACTCCTGGTGGCCATCCGACGTAGGACACACACTCACTCCCTCCAACCAGGCAAGACACCTCAGAATCATCATTGACAACAAGCTCACCATGAACTCACAGATCAACACAGTCTCCTCCACCTGCTTCCACACTCTGTGCATGCTACATAAGATCTCTAAGTGGCTATCCTTGCAAACAAGATGCACCGTGACACAAGCCCTCATTACCAGTCAACTTGACTACGGCAATGCCCTCTATGTAGGAATCACCACACATCCTCTAGAGAGATTTCAGACCATACCGAACACCTCAGCCAGACTCATCCTTGGCCTTCCCGGACAAACCCACATCACACCACTTCTCAGGAAACTCCACTAGCTCCCTGTACAGAACACACGCCAATTTAAGCTGGTGACCCACGCACACAAGGTTCTGCACAATCAAAGACCTGCCTGCATTAACCACCGCCTGAACTTCCACCAACCATCAAGAAGACTTTGCTCTGCCTCTCTATCACTTGCCCATACTCCCTGCTTCTACCAAAGCAGAAATTGTGGGTGCTCCTTCTCCCACATTGCAGCAAAAACCTGGAAAAGCCTCCCGACACCGCACCTCTGGACCATCACCCCACTTCCAGAATTACAAATGGCCCTCAAGACCTGGCTGTTCGAATAAGGCTTTGGGGCCCGTAAGCACTTGGATACCCTATTCATATTTGGCTGTGCTTTATAAATCCTGATTGATTGATTGATTGATTGAAAATTCAAGCCAATGATGCCCTTTATGGCAGTAAGGCCCCTGGCCTTTAGTGTCTTACTGGTAGCTTTTATAAAGCCTATAAATATGTGTTGTCCGTTCACCTGCTGGAGGTGTACACAGAGGCCCTAGAAGAAGGCTCTCTCCCACCCACACTCCAAGAGGCAGTGATCATACTGCTCCTGAAACCCTGTACGGCCTCCACCTCTTGTTCCTTGTATAGGCCCCTCTCGCTTCTTCACCATGACAATAAAATGCATGCCAAGGTTATTGCTGCCTGCTTGATTCTTTTTATGGAACACATAATATCCACAGCACAGTCAGGTTTTGTTTGACACAAATTCACCCCCATTAGTTTGTATGTTATTTTTGCTGTACTGAATCAAATATCCTCTGACCTCCCCATGGTGGTTGCCCTTCTTGACACATACAAGGCCTTCAGGGCATTCCTCATCCTGACCCTACAAAGGCTCAGTATCCTTCACAGGTTTCTAAATCTCATTGCACTACTTGATGCGGAACGTGTGGTGCATCTCCATCTCAATGGTAGTCTTGCAGACCCATTCCCTATGACTAGGGTACTCGCCGGGGCCGTTGCTTTTGTATCATATCCATGGACCACTGGTCCAGAAGTTTCAGGAGAAACTTCTTCATTTTGAGTTGAGGATTCGGTCGTGTCCTCATTGATATCTTATTATGCTGATGATATACTACTTTTTGTGCACCACTCTGATGAACATTTCCCCCCCGCTTGTATGGGAGATCGTCCACTTCAGTGGCTTCTCCAGCCTGCTCATTAATTGGGCAAAGTCTGAGCTCTTTCCCCTTACAGATGTGACGGCAAATATATGACTTTACAACGCAAACAATTATAACGCTTTCCTTTACATTGCTGTTTTTACGTCGCTATTACCATTACAACGCATGCCATTGCAATGTATTTTTAGAAGCTGCCATTACAACACATTCCATTGCAATGCATACCATTACAACGGATACCATTACAACGAATAATACTTTTGGGGCAACAGCGGGGTAAGTCTTGGATAGTGTAGGGGTAAAAATTACTATTCCCACACCACTGTGTGCAACAGTAGGGTAAGTGTCGGATACTGTAGGGGTAAAAATGACTATTCCCACTCCAGTGAGTGCAGCAGTAGGGTAAGTGTCGGATAGTGTAGGGGTTAAAATACTATCCCCATGTACCCCAAAACCCATACCCACCCTAAAACTAAGAGTTCCCCATTACTTACCTTATAATGCGTTATAATGGCATGCCATTACTTACCTTATAATGCGTTATAATGGCATGCACTGTAAGGGTATGCGTTGTACTTGCATGCGTTTAGTGACATGCGCTGTAATGGCATGCTTTGAAATGGCATGCGATGTAATGGCAGTTGCGTTGTAAGAGCTGTGTTGTAAAAGTAGTGTATTGTAATGACTGGGTTGTAATAATTGTTTCATGAGACGGCCCCATACGTGTTGGAATACACTCTTGCATGGTGCACTGACTCCCCTAAGTACCTGAATGTTGTACTCCAGCGATAGAAAGAAGCCCCCATCCATCTAAATTACAGCTCAGTTGTTGATAAACTTGCCATGCAAGTGGAGAATTGGATTAATTTACCATTATCTAATGACGGTCGCATTGCGTTCATTCAGATGACAGTGCTTCCAAAATTTCTATACTTGTTCACTAACATTCTTATTCCATTGACTTATTCTTTTTTATTGCCCCGCATAAGAGCCTTCTGATCCACCTGATCTGGGTGGGCCATATTACTCGAATCAGTTGTCTGGTCTTAACTTTGCCCTAAGATAGAGACTGCTTTGGAGTTCCAGATCTCGAGCCCTATTTCTTGATTGCGCAATGACAATTTGAACGGCATTGGTATCACATGGATGCTGGTCTTCTGTTTCTCAGCCCAGAGAGAGATCAGGCTGGTGATATCCTGTTGTCTTCTCATCCTTCCCATGGGACTGCTTCTCAATCCCATTAATATCTAGACCATCTCTACTACTTGCTGGGCTTGGAGAACATTGAGTCATTGGCTGGGTGGGAAACTCCTTTGCTTTCCCTTCATTTCGTTGGTGCGCAATCCTTGGCTCCAACGTATGATGAAGAGGTTGGTACACCGTTCCCTGCTTTGCCATCATCTTCATAATGTGGGGGATCCGTTTCCACAAGGCCATTTTCCTCCGCAGGCAGATAATGTCAATCTCTGCAAGGCAACGCCCTCAGATAATTAATACTGAGCTGTGCCCCTGGAAAATAGTTGTCTTTGTTCTCTTTTCTTATTTTATTTGGAACATGATTATTGTACATACTTGCTATTGCGCAACATTAAATACAATATAGAAAGAAACTTATAAGCTCTCTAATATCTTGCCCCGACAATTCTGTGGGACAAATGTCACAAATTTGGTCTACCCTGTCTTATATGTAGGAGTATAACGTTTTCTCCTATTGCTGCCTTTTGCTTGCAGTACAAAAAAAAAACACAGAAGCTATTCTCTGTTCCAAAATTCACTTTTAAACTATTGCGATTAGGTAATTCTGAGAAATGTGTTCTAAAGGGTCCTTTAGAACACAGTTAAACCACATTCAAAGTTGATTAAAGCCCTAGACAAGCAACCTATAGTGTGCTTCCAATGTGTGTGCTGCGCTTTGAATGTTCTTACACTAATGTAAGTTTATACACTGCACATAGTGCTATACACCCAGTCCATGCAAGGACCTGATGTGGCTGAAAAATAGAAATTACATATTTTACACTTCACAGTTTCGAGATCCCAGAAATTCACTCAGTGACCTGACTACATTTCTGCGCACACAAACTTGTAATGTAGATTTGTTGTTTTTATAAATAGTTCACAGAGAGCTATAATGTGTTAAATTGCCTACTTAAGGTAACCAGCTTGTGAGAATTAGAATGAACCATCTGCCATTTCCTGTGAACATTGGAACACTCTACGTATCATGTATAGTGTAGGAAATCCACTTTTTCTCTATGGTATGCTTGCATGTTTCTCTTTTTGCTGGACCCTTAATTATAGATGGCTTTGTGAACGTTACAGTTAGTAACTAGAAGTTAAGTACATATGCTACCCTTTTAATTATGGTTACATTGGCTCATGCCTGATTAGAACATTCCACTTGCAATTGTGGGTGGGGTCTAACACTACTCACACACCAGCGGGATCGCCCCTAAGGACTATGGTAAGTGTAGTTTGTGTTCCGCGATGCATCTTCTTTCGATTCTCTGCTATCTTTGCCATCCCTGGACACGTGTTTCGGGGTATTTACCCCTCATCAGCAGGGATTAGGCCGTGTACTGGGGTTGCCGGTGGCTGCCAAATATTGCTAGGTTTAGTACCACTCAGGCGCGCAGGTGCGGGGTCCCAGGCTCGTCAGCCAACTGCTCGAGGGAGCTTTAACATTACAATTGGGGGTGGAGTCGCACACCAGCGGGATCGCCCCTAAGGACTATGGTAAGTGTAGTTCGTGTTCCGCGATGCATCTTCTTTCGATTCTCTGCTATCTTCGCTATCTTTGACATCCCGGGACACGTGTTTCGGGGTATTTACCCCTCATCAGCAGGGATTAGGCCGTGTTCTGGGGTTGCCGGTGGCTGCCAAATATTGCCAGGTTTAGTACCACTCAGGCGCGCAGGTGCGGGGTCCCAGGCTCGTCAGCCAACTGCTCGAGGGAGCTTTAAAATTACAATTGGGGGTGGGGTCGCACACTACTCACACACCAGCGGGGGTTGTATGACGGTCTATCGTGGACATAGTTTTTGCGCGCATGTACCTCGCGGCTGTTACATCGCAACGGACATCACACCGTCATTTTTAACATCGCACGTTGTTGCGCCGCTAATGCGGCCTTTTAATTGGATCGCGTGTCTCATCGCCGACATTACATCGTGCGACATGACAACGCGATGTTTGTGCCCTACCGCAAAAGCTTTCCAAAAGATTACCACCTGAACTCTCTTGTTTTTTCTGTTTCCCACCCTCCAAGTAAAACAATTCAGTTTTATCTGCTGGCACGCTTGTGATGAAAGTATTGAGAACTGTAAAAAACCTTTTTTTTCTCTCAGTTTCCAATTACAGTTGAAAGACGGGGCTAGGTTAGCGCTGCCTAAACAAATTATCTGCTTGCACCAGTAAGTGGGAGAACTCAACTTGGTCCCATGAAAAGTCCTTGCAAGCAGAACCGTAGGATGCCAATATGATTGCAAAGGCTTCCTTCGCACACCGTCAGTGTCCTTTGTGCACAGCAGGCTTTCCTTCAGCCAACTTCTCACCATGTCATTTTGTTTTACAATTAAAAAGAATGGAAAGGTAACATAGGGACTTCTTTAAAGGTTGGAAGCGTGAATATGTAATTTTATAAGTTCTTGAATTAAATAAATGCTCTTTTGTTACGAAAAATCTGCAAGTCACCAGTTGAACTACCCAAAATTGCACTGCCGAATTAAAACATCCTTAAAAGGGTTATTTCACCACAAATGCATAAAGTAAATGCTGCTTCGTACAATTGCTCCGTCATTGAAAAAGTTGACCCACGTAATAGTGTTTAAGAAATATCTTTAGAAGTATCTATAAAGGGTTTTCGGGCACAAGTCGTATTAGACAAGAACATGAAGAGGGAATATGTAGCATTTCTCCAATTTTTAGGAAGTTCATTTGCAAGCCCGGCAGCACTGCTGACAAATCTAGGCCTGCACCAAGCAATCCTTGCCCCTTGCTATGAACTCCAGTGTGGGTGACCTTGGGCCCCGTGTATCTTGCCTGAAAGCAGCATGAACTCCTGCAGGTGCTGGGCTCTTGCTGCCAACAGAAATTACTTCCGCACATTCATCCATCCACCCACCCACTCCATCCACCCAGCACCCATACATGCACCCATGCATCCATCCACCCATACACCTCTCCATCCATCCATCCATCCATCCATCCATCCATCCATGCATCCATCCATCCATCCATCCCCCAGCACCCATCCATCCAGCCATCCACCCACCATACACCCATCCATCCATCCCTGCATCCATCCATCCACCTATACACCCACCCATACATCCCTGCATCCATACACCCATCCATCCCTGCAACCATACACCCATCCATCCATCCGCCATCACCCATCCGTCCATCCCTGCATCCATTCATCCACCCATACACCCACCCATACATCCCTGCATCCATACACCCATCCATCCCTGCATCCATACACCCATCCATCCATCCATCCCTGCATCCATACATCCATCCCAGGGGGAGCCTGTTCACTTACCTGCTGACGCCGCCACAGACCGGAGCTTTTTCTTTTGGCTGCAGGGGCACCTGGAGACAAGCCGCCACCGCCGAGAGTCATCTCAGTAACAGCCTGCACGCGCCGCCGCTCCGGGACTTCAATTCCCGGCAGCCTACGCGGCGGCGCGCTTCCCAGTGACGCGAGGGCGCCAGGAGGCGCACAAAAGCGCCGCTGACACCGGCGGAGTGGGGGAGCCTGTTCACTTACCTGCTGACGCCGCCACAGACCGGAGCTTTTTCTTTTGGCTGCAGGGGCACCTGGAGACAAGCCGCCACCGCCGAGAGTCATCTCCTTAACAGCCTGCACGCGCCGCCGCTCCGGGACTTCAATTCCCGGCAGCCTACGCGGCGGCGCGCTTCCCAGTGACGCGAGGGCGCCAGGAGGCGCACAAAAGCGCCGCTGACACCCGCTTCGCGGGACGCGAGCGGGACGCCCGGACGAAGCCCGGACAAAGGGCGGGCCGTCTAAGGCCGTCCGAGGCTGGACAAGGTTGGGTTGGGTCTGGTCTCTTTGTTTGTGGTGCTGTAAAACGTCGTTTTTACTTATCTTGCACTTTGGTGACTCTTTCACGTGTATATTGTAGTAGTTGTGCGTACATAGAAACATGCCGCCTAAAAAGTTAGTTACTCCTAGTAACTCTATTGAGAACTATCTTGTACAGGTTGTTGAAAGAATTAATAGTGACAGGAGATCTTCCCTGGGAATAGATTTAACCACCCAATCCCCCCTCATTGATACTGATTTAGATGATCCTTTTGGGCTTCAGATTAACAGTTGCTCTACTGGCGAAACGCTCGATTCTGTTCCAGATACCAGTATTATTCAGCCCAGTGGTATTGTTGCTGGAATTGTAGATCGCAGCATTAATGAAGCTCTGATAGAGATAACAAATAGCAGCGAGCCCTTAATCTCCCCTTCAGCTCCCACTCTAGTTTCAGGGAAACGGGAGGGTTTAAGGTCAGCCAAGAACAGAGTAGCAAACCCCCCGAGGAAACACTCAGAGGAAGAGGAGTTTGATTTGACCAATGAGGCTTCTCTTACACTTTCTAATGCCCAATTTAACAAATTATTGGCTTTGATTGATAACAAAATCAAAGGTGTGATTAAACCTCTGGTCAGCAAAATAGATAAGTTATCATCTGAGGTTAGCCGACTAGAAGGTCTATTAGAAAAGACCGTGGGTGTGATGGATAAAATCCCAGAAAATGTTTCTACTAGGATCGAGGCCATTCTGAGTAAATCAGATACTATAGATGGCAGTGGATTAATTTCTACCTCTGTCTCAAACCCTCAAATGGCACCCAAGAGTGTTTCCGCTAGTGATGCTTCTAATGCCTTTATCCCAGTTCCTGTTACTGATGACCCAGCTGTTGAAAAAGGATCTTTTGAGCTTGTAGTAGAAGCTTCCCCACTGGTACTTGTTCTTGCTAATGTTCCCCCATTGGCCCATGATGAGCGGGAAACAACATCTTCCTTAATAAATAAATCTCTATCATGGTTGACCAATAATATGGTTATTTCCCCATGGGGTAAGCAGCAACTCTCAGAGGAGCTTGTTAAAGCGAGAAGGGTACAGTGGATTGGGGACAGAGTGAAAAAGTTTAAGGGGGAGTGTGTTGTTTTACATTTTTCCGACCCAGGGGTTTTACCTAACATCTTGCCCAACATTTTCCCACCACAACGGAGATCAACCTCAATTGTTCCATTGACTCTGGACTTCTTTTACCCAAGAAAGGGAAGCGGTCCAAATCCAAGTATTTTACGAACCAAATGGAACATTGTGACGAAGAGGGGGAGGAAGGATGTTGCTTCAGTGGACTGGGGTTTGGGGTTGGAAAACCGCTTCTCTGTATTATCGAACTTGAATGCTTGCGATTGACAACCACCTAGCTGTAAATCCTTGTCTTTGTCATTTTGTGATGGAAGTACCATTAATAGGGTTGGCAATTCAACTACAGATTGTACTCAGGGGAATTCCGTTGATGATTCAGTAGCCCCCCCCAATGAAAATATTAGTATTCAGAACTCTGGTGGCAGGGTGACACATGAGATTACCACAAACCCCTGTTCTCTTACGATATCTAACTCAGGGAAGCTCTTGTCCTGGAACGTGGCTGGACTATGTTCCAGGATGGATTGTGCAGACTGGTTTGGATTTATTAACAACTATGATCTATGTATCTTTCAAGAGACTTGGGCGTGTGACCCTATTTTCGCCTTGGGGTATATACATTTTCATGTTCCTGCTACTAAGGGCCCTAAAGGGCGGCCGATGGGGGGTCTTACTATATGGATCAGGCAGTCTCTAAAAACTATTGTAAAATGTGTGGAGCTTGACCATAAAGATATTCAGCTTATCAGATTGACTAGTGACCTATCCATCTCCATAGATATTTACAATATCTATGCTAGAGGTGGTAGTAAAGGTAAATCAGAGGTTCTTCTGAGTCTTTTTAATTTTCTTGAGACTCACTCTGCAGGTAAAAACATTTTAATTGCAGGCGATTTAAATCGCACATTTGAACCCCTTATCACTGGTGATTCTCCTCTTGGAGTAGAGGAAGATAAGCTCTGGGACATCCCCACATTAGAATCTCCACCGATAACTCGCTGGACGTCTGACATATTAGGCTTGAACGCAATGTGTTTGGAGCACGGGCTTCGAGCCCTGAATGGTCGAACTAAATCAGACCGTGTTCCTGCCATGACTTTTAATAACGGGCGTAACAAAAGTCGCATTGACTATGTCATTTGTAGCATGTCACTATGGTCATCTCTTAATGACATGGTAATAATAGCTAGGCCAGAAAGCGATCACGATCCTTTATGTGTTTCGCACAAATGGTGGACATCTAATGAAATTGCCTCAACCCCTTGTGATGAACTTGTGCTCCCAATGATTCTTCCATCCAACAACATGCGTAGGTTAAGGTGGGCAGGTGTCAAGGCAGATCAGCAGATCCTTGAAAAAATAAGTGTAGCGGCAGACAAGGCCATTATGGCATTGGAGAGTGTAGATGGGTGTTCCCTGGCCCATGAGGATATTACTAATGCACATACGACTCTCTTTAAGGAAGTTAAAGGTTTCTTCTTGAAACCTGCAAATAACAAGAGGGTCTGCCCATTCAAATCAGCAAAATGGTATAATCCAGCCTGTAGGACGGCAAGATTAAACCTAGGAGCTGCAATTAAAAGCAACAAATTGGACGGGATTCGTTCTGCTAGGAAGCACTACAAAAACTGTATTGTAAGGGCAAAAAGAGAATGGGACGAAGATCACTGGCAGAAGCTGAAGTGTGCAAGTGACCGTAAACATTCTAGACTATTTTGGCACATTGTCAAATGGGGTCATAATAGGTCTCCAGAAGCTCCCAATAATAACGTCTCCCATGATGCATGGGTTAAATTTTTCAGTGAGCAGTACTCCTCCAGGGACCAATCTCTCAACAGCTTAAGCCTAACTTACCTGTATGCAGATGATGACATTTTTGTGCAGAGTGAAGTCCTGTCTGCCCTGAAATCTGTTCACCCTGGCCGAGCCCCGGGTATAGACGGAGTCCCTGCAGATGTCTTTTTAAATGACACCGCTAGGTGGAGTAAATACATCTGCCTTTTACTAAACCACATTGCCAGGGGCGCTGAAATCCCGGTATCATGGCGTGGTGCTGTTATTATCCCAGTATATAAAAAGGGAGACCGTGCCCAACCTTGCAATTACCGCCCAATTAGCTTAATTGACACGGTTCAAAAAGTTGTTGGGCGTGTAATTATTAACAACCTGTTAGATTGGGCTGAGGAGCAGAATGTTTTATCTCCTTTTCAGGCTGGGTTTCGCAGAGCAACCAGCACTGTGGACCAGGTCTTCCGTTTTCAATTGATACAATGGAGGACCGTGGTTTTGGGGGGTTGCAGTCTGTACGCAGCGTTCGTTGACCTACGGGCTGCATTCGACCTGGTGCCAAGGGCAAAATTGTGGGAGGTGCTTGCAGCTTTAGGGGTCCCAATGACTATTCTAACCTTGATTATGATACTCCATGAGGGCACTTACGCTAAAATCCAATGGGGTGGCTATGGCAACGATACCATTGATTTTCCAGTCGCCAGAGGAGTTCGACAGGGTTGCTCAATGGCACCAACACTCTTCACACTTTTCATCAATGGAATTGTTGCCCGCATGCAATCCCAGTCTGTGGATGCTCCCTCTCTTGCAGGTGCAAAAGTTCCTATTTTAATGTTTGCAGACGACACCTTAATTTTATCGAAATCCCCTAGCGGTCTGCAAAAGGCATTGGTAATTTTTGATAAATTTTGTAGCGACCATGGCTTGGAGGTAAACGCAGCTAAAACAAAACTCATGGTTTTTAATCCTTGTAGAAATTTTAAATCTAAAATAACCATGAGTGGGCGTTGCCTCGAAGTAGTAAATTCTTTTACCTACCTGGGGATTCAAATTTCAAACGACAACAGATGGAACCAACATATAAACATTGCAGTTTTAAGACATAAACAACTGGCTGGTACCATCATTAAGGAGCATTTTAAATCTCTGACCAAACCAATCAAACCTCCTTTGATCATATATGAGGCTAAGGCCATAGGGTCAGCTTTGTATGGGGCTGAGATGTGGGGGCAAGAAAACCTTCAGGAGTTACAGGTATCAGAAAATAACTTCCTTCGGAAATTAACAGGCACCCCACAGAGCAGTCCCCTTTTGCCTCTTAGATATGATCTTGGCAGGAAAGAAATATCGGCAATGTGCAAACTTCGTCCAATATTATATTGGCGTAGAATCTGGACCACCTCTGAGTTGTCACAATATGCAGCAGGGTTTGCTGATGTCATCAAAGCAGACCGATTCCATAAAATTAGATGGTTCAGATCTTTAAAAGCAGCATTATGTGAACTAGGGTTAACTGAATTGTGGTCCGACCCAACTGGGTCGTCCTTCCCATCTAAGACATTTATAAAAAATCTTTTCTGGGAACAGGTAGAAAACAGGAGTCTTCTTAGTAACAACCATGGGTCTATGACGGCTACTTTTCTCGAAGCAAAGCTTTTTCCCATGTATGAAATATATTGGGATTTAATAACGAAACCCATGGATAGGAAACTGTTTTTTCAAATGAGGGCTGGCTCTCTACCTCTACGTAATTTAACTGCAAAATGGAGAGATGGATGTCCAGCTATATGCCCAGTTTGTGGGGAAGGAAATGAAACGTTGGGTCATTTTTTGTTTTCTTGTTATGCATATACTGTTCCCAGACGTGTTTGGTTGGCTCCCATGTGTAGAAATCTGGGTACTAAAAGTAGCATGGTAGCTCTACGCATAGTAAAATCTACCTCCTTAAATTGGATTACAATAGCGACCGCAAAGTTTCTGGGGTGGGCGTGGGTAATTAGGCAGAGATTGCTAGTAGGGTAACTACTCTCTGCTTAGTTGAACAGTGATTGCTAGATTATCTACTCTCTGTTCCCCATGCGAGGTGTCTTATCTGTTTTAATCTGTTTTTTATTATATGAACTTTGCACTTTTGGATTATATATACGGGATGAAATGAATTTTAATTGTCTTTTTAACATGTATTGTGCTTAAGTCATATTCGATTTTGTAATTTAATTGTATTTTTATTATGTGTTTGTTTGTTTGCTTTTATGAGTAATACTCGAATAAAGCACTTTTGAATTGAATTGAATTGAATTGAACATCCATCCGCCATCACCATCCATCCATCCCTGCATTCATACATACACCCATACACCCATCCATCCATCCATCCATCCACCCATCCATACATCCCTGCATCCATACACCCATCCATCCATCCATCCACCCATCCATCAATCCCTGCATCCATACACCCATCCATCCATCCGCCATCACCCATCCATCCATACCTGCATCCATCCATCCACCCATACATCCCTTCATCCATACACCCATCCATCCCTGCATCCATACACCCATCCATCCATCCATCCATCCCTGCATCCATACACCCATCCATCCATCCCTGCATCCATACATTCACCCTCCATACATACACCCATACACCCATTCATCCACCAGCACCCACCCATGCATACATCCATCTATTTTTCCTGTAAATCCATAAAAAAGTTTCCTTGATAGGAGACTCGAACCCTGCTTGACAGCACCAAAGTCGGGAGTGTTATACGTCATGCCACAATGCAAGTTCTTAATTTGCATTTTGAATCCCATATATCAGTAAAATGCGAAATTGTTGTTCATTTGCATTTTTAATGCAACATATCAGTTAAATCCATCCTAAATGTTTGAATCCCACAACTGCTTTCATGTTTGTTAATTTGCATTTTTAATCCCACATATCAGTATAATTTTCCCCATAAAAAAGTTCCGTTGATAGGACACTCGAACCCTGCTTGACAGCACCAAAGTCGAGAGAGTTATACGTCATGCCACAATGCAAGTTCTTAATTTGCATTTGTAATCCCATATATCAGTAAAGTGCGAAATAAAATGCAAAATTGTTGTTACTTTGCATTTTTAATCCCACATATCAGTTAAATCCATCCTAAATTTTTGCCACATATCAGTATAGCCCATTTGAAATGTTTGAATTCCACATGTCAGTAAAATCAGTAATGTTTGTATTTCGATTATAGTAATCGTTGCGATGAGAACGGATGCAATGAGAACGCATGTCAACACATGTCAGTAAAATCCGCAATGTGATGAGAACGCATGCGATGAGAACGCACCTTAACATCGAATGCGTTGCAATGACATGCGATGTTAATGGCCTCGCGTCCTCATTGCATGCGCACTAAAGGCATGCGATGTAAAAGTTCATCCGATGTCAAAGTCGCGGTGCGATAGCCGCGATGTTTTTGACACCGATGTGTTTGGTGTTTCCCACCAGTGGGATCGCCCCTAAGGACTATGGTAAATGTAGTTGCATCTTCTTTCGATTCTCTGCTATCTTTGCTATCTTCGCCATCCCTGGACACGTGTTTCGGGGTATTTACCCCTCATCAGCAGGGATTAGGCCGTGTTCTGGGGTTGCCGGTGGCTGCCAAATATTGCCAGGTTTAGTACCACTCAGGCGCGCAGTTGCGGGGTCCCAAGCTCGTCAGCCAACTGCTCGAGCGAGCTTTAACATTACAATTGGGGGTGGGGTCGCACACTACTCACACACCAGTGGGATCGCCCCTAAGGACTATGGTAAGTGTAGTTCGTGTTCCGCGATGCATCTTCTTTCGATTCTCTGCTATCTTCGCTATCTTCGCCATCCCTGGACACGTGTTTCGGGGTATTTACCCCTCATCAGCAGGGATTAGGCCGTGTTCTGGGGTTGCCGGGGGCTGCCAAATATTGCCAGGTTTAGTACCACTCAGGCGCGCAGGTGCGGGGTCCCAGGCTCGTCAGCCAACTGCTCGAGGGAGCTTTAACATTATAATTGGGGGTGGGGTCGCACACTACTCACACACCAGCGGGATCGCCCCTAAGGACTATGGTAAGTAACATTCCACTTGCCTATAAGTCCCTAGAATATGATGCAAAATAGCACACCCAGGGCATGAAAATAAAAATGCCATTTGTGACCTGCAGCATCTATTGAACTATCAACTATAGTTGCAAAGCAAACATGGCTTCAGGCTTACCCTTACTACTGCAGTTTAAACCTTTTGTATCAGCACTAACCTCCCTTTTAAATATTATTAGGTCACCCCTATGTGAGCCTTATAGCTCACAAGGTAGGGTGAATGGTATTTAAAAGCGGCCCGATTCATTAAAAAAAAGTCACGCAGCACAACTCAGCAAGACATCTTGATGCACTTCATGACAGTGAGAAAGCAGGAATGCGTCATATCTACTAAGCTATGACACATTCATGCTCTCTCCCTGCGTGGTGCACTGAAAGCTGCCTTGTGCCAACGCAGTCACTCTTGCACCATGGTGCAAAGCTGCCTGAATGATAGTCAGAATTGTTTTTGTGCAGGAAGGGACTCCTTCCTGCACAAAATGAATCCTCAGTCGCATTTTCCTCTTTTTACATGTTCTGAAGGTTCCTTTAAATGTATCTGTGAGTACAGCCATGTCTTTTGACTGTCTGTAAGAAAATGACCTGTCTGGAAAGTGGTGGAGCTCAGGTCCTACTTGGAGATGTTGAGATTGCTTGAGTGGCTGTGTCTGACCACATGTTCCTTGACAGCCCATACGGGGGGTCAAAATGTGCTAGACCCTTAAACAGTGGCCCTGCCAGGAAGTGGAAGGACATGAGATGGGGGTCATTTTCAAAGTCCCCGGAGAGGCTTATCCTGAAAGTCATGTCCCATTACCTACAGGAAAATTCATTGATGCTCTCAGAGGACTCCCTGAGCTTGCCTAGTGGCAAAGTGAAGAGGGCCAGCTCAGGCAGAATTCTGTGAGGCATAGAAGGAGTCCCCCACTTTTGAGGGCCTACAGTGGAAGAACGAGACCCAGGCAGCAGGCGACACCTCTGGTGATCACTTCATTTGTTGGGAGAATGGCCTCCTATATTGTGAGCCTAAGGTACCCGAACCTGGGTCAACCTGTGTGTTGGTTGTCCTCCAGTGCTCATAGGCCTTCCTGCTAGAGCTGGCTCAAGGCATTCTTCTGGCCATACATCTGTATACTTGTGGTGGCCATGGCACTCATAGGGATATTTACTCGTGTAGGTTTCCCCAGGGAGGTTTTAGGTCTGACTGAGGCACAAACCCTCATGTTTGTGTATATGAAGTCCATGTAGGGTGATTATGGGGGTACCCTATAACTTCTCCATACCATACCACCCCTGACCAATGAGCAAGTTGAGAAATTCAACAAGTCCCTGAAAAGCATGATTATGAGCATATCAGAACCCTTGAGGCATAAGTGGGACATCCGTTGACCATGCTAGCTGTATGGACCTCTCTGTCTTGTTAACAGTTGATGTGAGCATGCACCCAAGAAACCCCTCCAGATTGCAGTGAGCTACATGCTAGGCCTCTGATCTCAGATGAAGCACTTCTGGAAAGAGGCCACTGAGAATGCTCAGGACAGCCAGGATGTGATGAAATACTGGCACAACCAGAAGGCCACTCTGGTCGAGATTCAACATGACCAAAAGGTGTGGCTGATGGAGCCTGTGTAGCCACAGGCTTTGAAGGACCAGTGTAAGGGTCCCTTTGAGGAGAAGGAGAAGAAAAGAAAGGTCACCTATCTGAAATCACTATGCTCTTGGAGGCAGATAATGGTGAGGAGAAGGAAAGTGAATTCCTCCCAGACCTCCTGTCATCCAAAGAGCAGGATGGGTTAATGGAAGGAGTTGTCCTCTCCCCTACTGTGGTCCCAGAGCAACAGAGGCACTTTCAGCACCTGTTGGGGTAGTTCCCTTCTTTATTCTTACTTATCTCAGGGCTCACTGACAGATGTACCCATTGTCAAGGTTCACATGTCTAACCTGATGATACACCATGCCAGGGTAAGTCAGCATTACATATGTGAGTAGTGTGGTAATCGTAATGTCATATTATACTTGTTATATGCAATACTCTGTTGAAACCATACTCTGTTTGTATTTATTTTCACCAGGAGTTACATCCCATTGTATATTACAGACTTATTTCAGCCTCCGGTACTTAAACTATGTACAGAGACAGATTGCCTCTCAACGTGGCTGTATTGACGAAAGAGTTCTAGTGTTTTTCCAGAAGGTTGACCTGTCACTGGACTTTAGACCCCGTTGGCCATTTTGGGAGCTGTCGAGGGCGCAGTCTATTTAAACCATGCCTGACAGCTGATCAATGCTTCAAGTCAACCAGCTTATCAACACCTACCTACTTCTGTTCAAACTTCAGGGTCCTTGCTCCACGAACAGCTCTCAAATCTTACTCCTGAAATCCATGGTTTTTCGCCGCCCTCTGAATCCCGAACAACTACGACAAAAACAGCAAAAGTGTAAGTGCGCTTACAAGAAAAACATCAGGTAATAGACAACCAAGCCTCATGCAGCCACGGAAGTTCAAGAGCAAGCATAGATGTGAGTAATAATACCATAACAAACAACTAACTAGTCATAGAATCCCAACATAACCTGCCCCCACTCTCTGCATGCAAATGGAGTATGGCGACATGTATGTTTAAGACTGTTAAGATAACCAACTGTTTCTAATCTTTGTGTGGCCAATGAAGGAACAGCAATGCTACAGGCTCACAAACAGCAGTTGTTACATGCAATCACATTGGTGACGCACATTGTGCAATGAATTCATTGAAATGAAGTGAGGAAACTTCAGTGGGACAATTCAGCCAAGTTATCCAGAGATGTCAAGTTATGAATTAAAACTCCTATACTATAAGTTTGATGTATGTTTTATGACATTTGTTTTGATTGCAGTCTGTATATCTTACAGTAATCACCCATAGCTGCCTTTCGACTTCCAATGTAGCAGACTCACACAAAATAAGTCCCCTTAATTAAATTCAGAGGTCTTCCAGTTGTTTGCAGGTAAATGTTGTTCACTAAAGGTCATATATCATAGGTCTTTTAGTCAAGCAGGGTGGGTGTACAGGTAGTCCATACATATTTAGAGCATCCTAGTAATCTTCCCTATCTTTTAAAAGTTCAACAACAGAACGACAAGGAAGAGAAGGCGACATTCTGGAAAGCCCTCCTCCCTGAGCCTAACCCGTAACCTCTAGAGTACATCTTAATTCCCGAACAACAGTTAGGGTGCTAGGAGGTGGGTCCTATTGTCTCATCAACGCTGTGGTACAAGATTTCAGGTAGGACTGTATCACTGTATCCTGTCACCCAAGGCATAGACACTGGTACTACAAGAGATTTGTTAAGGAGTACAGTACCAATGTTACCTCCTTAACAGAGATGACTTCCAAAAAAGCAGCCTGCAATTGTGATCTAGACAGATGTGTACCTGAAAGCTTTTGATACCCTGAAGGAAGACAAGTGCACAGCAGTTAAAAAAAAATCCACGAACCGCCGAGTGGCACAGTTTTTCTCCCGCCGGGTCACCAACACTAAGTTGGAGAGCGAGAAAATCAAGTACTAGGACGTATCCCGGCTTGATTTCCCAACACAGGCAGTTGCTGCAGGTTGCTATTGTTCGTAATGAGAAAGCTGCTGCTCGATTAGAAATTCGATTCCAGCGACAGAAAGAAGCAGCACCCTCTGGCATGGCATGTGGAGTTGTTCACACTGATTTTACAGTTCAAACCTAGCTCCAGCCTCTAAAAAGGAACACGGGCAGTGCAACCTGCTGAAATTCCACTTCAGAATCTCGCTGAGTTTTTATATTACTCCACAGCTTCAGCCCACCCCTATCTCTCACCCCCTTAAATACTAATTCAATTATTTTGTATAGTGAAGAACAATAGAATCCAGGATAGTTTGGTGTCTTGTATGCAGGCTGAGGTTGCTGTGCTTGTCTGAACTTTTAGCCAATCCAGCACTTAGAACTTTTAAAAGCAATATAACATAAACTTCTTTCTCCTTGATTTGCTTTACTATTAGAGCCATGAGCTGTCTGTTCTTTAAGAAGAACAGGAATAATCTCCGTTTTTTGAGTAATAATGTGATCACTTTTCAATTAAGCATGGGCGTAAAATCCATTACGCTCGCGGATTTTTCGTATTTTCGGAGAATCCGCAATCCACGAACTCTCGCGGATGCGGCGAGAATACGCAAAATCCGCGCGAAGCGGATTTTTTGTTTGTGTTCGCACTGCTCGCGCTGCTCGCGGTCCGCGGCGCGGGCAGGAACAATCTTGCACTAGCGAAAGTACAAAAATTACTTAGTAAAGGAAGTGGCCCAGTCTCCAACTTCCTGTTCCTGTCCAGCAAGCTCCTCCCATAGGGGTGGGGTGAAGGAAGTGCCCCAGTCTCCAACTTCCTGTTCCTGTCCAGCAAGCTCCTCCATTTCCTGGCCACTTTTCGATCATTCTTGACTGGGAAGGATTACTTTTTGTGGTTGCTGCTGGATATTTGGATTTGAGGCTTTTTGGATTACTTTTGGATTCGAATTTTGATTTCACAAAGAAGTAAGTTGATGTTGTTTGTTTGTGGTGATTTTTGTGTGTGTTGTTTTTTTTCGACTTTTTTTGGGGGAAAATCTGCAAGTTCGCGAGCTGAGGATGTTTTTGCTTGTGTTCGCACTGCTCGTGTCCCGCGCAGCAACAATCTCGCACTCGCGAAATTGTAAAAATTACAATTCTGCTGCACATGAATTGAAAACCACCAGGCTTATTTATGGGTGCATGGATGATACAACTGTTTTGTTGAAATTATTTTTGTTAACATGATTCTGGCCAGGGCATGGATGACATTGGATTGTGCTGATTTTTGTGTGTTTTAGGACTTTTTGGGGTGGTGTTGGGGGCTTGCTATGGGGGTGGGGGCCATTTTATTGTCTGGTCCCGTGTGGGTGGGGGTCTAGGGACCATTTGTAAGTTGTGTGCTTTGTGCCATAGGCCTGCACCCACTGTGCTCTGATGTCATCCATTATGCCCAGGGGGGCCCAGAATCGGTCTGTTCGCGGATTTTGTGGGTTTTTGCCACGTTCGCGCCGTGAAGCAACAATCTCGCACTCGCGAAATTGTAAAAAATGCAATTTTGCACCGGAAAACCACCAGCAGGCAGCATAAGCCTTCTGAAAATGGATGGATGGCATTGGATTGTGGTGATTTGATTTGTGTTGTGTGTTTTCACTTTTTGGAGTAGGGGTTGGGTACTGGCTATGTTGGTGGTGGCCATTTTGAGGCATGGTCCTGGCCATGTGGATGGGGGGGTCAAGCGGCCATTTTGAAGGCAGGCAGTGAGCTTTGAGACATAGGCCTACACCCATTGTGCCTTGCTTTCACCCATTGTGCCCAGGCGGAGTCAGGGGTACATGAAAGCACAACGCTCTGTGTGTGTGCTCTCTTGGATCAATGTTAAATTCCTGTTTCCCAAAAATTTAGCAAATCCTAATTCTGAAAATTCCATATTGTGTGGTGTGCACGTGTGTATTCATAAATGCCTACTTGCTAACTGTTTATTCAAGCGCTACATATGCAACATTTATATTTACTGATGTTCCTCTGTCTTCGTTTGCGTTTAGGTGCACAAAACTACGCATCATCATCGTTGAGCATCAGTGCCAGGAAGAAGTGCTGCTGCGGCCTGTTGTTCCGACATCTGAAGAAGATGGCTCCAAAAAGAGGTGCCCGTAGGTCCTCTTCCAAGAAAGATGTCTCTACTAAGGAGAAGAAGAAGCAAGTGGCACCACTTACCAAGGCGACTGGTTGCTCAACCAAGACATTTTTTGGGCAACAACAACCAAAAAAACAAAGGCCCACCATGAGTGCTGCACAGGTAGCCTGTTTAGTTGTTGAATCACCAACGACCAGTGATGTTGGATCATCGCAAGAAAGTAGCAGCACGCCATCAACACAGGTTTTAACTCATCTCACAAGTACTATTCAACAACCAAAGCCGCAACAACAACTGCATGGGCTACTAGTACAAGCAGAAGTACATGCGCAAGGAGCTGTCCGAGAAGGAGCTGTCCGAGAAGGAGCTGTCCGAGAAGGAGCTGTCCGAGAAGGAGAAGGCCGAGAAGGAGCTGTCCGAGAAGGAGCTGTCCGAGAAGGAGCTGTCCGAGAAGGAGAAGGCCGAGAAGGAGCTGTCCGAGAAGGAGAAGGCCGAGAAGGAGAAGGCCGAGAAGGAGAAGGCCGAGAAGGAGAAGGCCGAGAAGGAGCTGTCCGAGAAGGAGAAGGCCGAGAAGGAGAAGGCCGAGAAGGAGAAGGCCGAGAAGGAGAAGGCCGAGAAGGAGCTGTCCGAGAAGGAGAAGGCCGAGAAGGAGAAGGCCGAGAAGGAGAAGGCCGAGAAGAAGAAGGCCGAGAAGGAGCTGTCCGAGAAGGAGAAGGCCGAGAAGGAGAAGGCCGAGAAGGAGAAGGCCGAGAAGGAGAAGGCCGAGAAGGAGAAGGCCGAGAAGGAGAGGTCCATGGAGACTTGCAAGTAGAGGTCAGTGAAGATGGCCATGGAGCGGTGCAAGTGCCCACAATGGTTGTTCTTCCAGAAGTAGGGGCACAGGAGGAAATTGACTTTGGAGCCGGGGTATCATGTCAGGAAGACGAAGCCACTCCTCCTGATGATTCATTTTCTCCCAGCTCCCCAGCAAGGAAAAGATCAAGGAGGGTGTGTAGAAGTTCCTCTTCAAGCCCCGCTCCATCAGATGATGATCTGGATCTGGATTGGCAACCATCTCCGACGTCTGAGAGGGAGGCACACCATGAGCTGCGAAAGGTATCAAATGTTAAAAGGAAGGGCCCCGGAAAGCTCATACTTATGGATCCGAACGTCGGACTTGATGAAGTGGTGCATTCTGATGTTGTTGAAGAGGATGACAGCAATGACCTAGTCATCACACATGTCAGTCCAGCCACACCGGCCATGCAGCAGACAGACATTTACACCCTATCCCGACGTCATGCTGAGCGTGACCCTGGCGACGTGCCACTGGTAGCACCACCAACGCAGTCAAGTAGTACCACAAGTTCAACAAAACCTACAGCTCCCATATTTTCTCCCCGGAGGGGGACTCCATCCAGCTCGACTCCCTCAAGTAAGGTTGCTGCAATAATTGCACAACCCAGTAGATGTCTGCAAGGCTCATCCACCACTGCTTCATCTGGCATTGGCAGCAGTATCACCTCGTGCGGCAAAACCAGAAGTTTCCAGTCCCCAGTTTGGAACTTTTTTAGTGTCCATGAAAAATATGATAACATAGCCGTTTGTTGCATTTGTAAGACTAGCGTTAGCCGTGGTAAGACTGGTACCAACTATGGAACCGGAGGCCAGATAGGTCATCTTGAAAGAAAGCACGCTGTCGAATGGTTTCCGCACCTAGCAAACGTCAAGGGAAAGCGATCCCAAAGGGCAAGTGGCCAAAATATACCCATAGTAGGTGTTTCATCTGAAGATGATGGGGAGGTAGAAGAAGCGTCAGACATGTGTCCGGTTGCACCCAGTACCCCTTGCAGCACCACACCCTCCGTAACACATAGCAGGCACACTGAGAGTCTGGGAGACACACCAATGCGGAAAATGTCAACACTGATCAGAAGTGGGTCGAAGAAGGCATCAGCATCATCCCGTAAATTTGTCCAGCGCACCATTTCAGCCATGTTCTCCTCAGATGCGCAATTTCAACGCAACCACCCAACTGTACGCCTCTATAACACTAAGCTGGCAAAAATGCTAGCGGTGGACCTTCTCCCTTTTTCGTTTGTCGAAGGTGTGGGTTTCCTTGAACTCGTGGCAACATTGGCCCCTAAATGGAAGGTTCCTAGCCGGTACTATTTTGCCAGGGTTGCTGTTCCAGCACTACACAAAGAGGTGCTTGAGTTGGTGGGGGCAGCTTTGCAGAAGAGTGCTGTTCACACTATACACCTGACAACAGACATGTGGACCAGTTGCGCAGCCACTGATTACATGTGCATCACTGCACACTGGGTCTCTTTTTCAGGGGTTATTAAACAGATAAATGCAGGTGGTGACTTGGTCGAGATTTTTAAGGGTGCTCGTAAACATGCAACATTAGCCATGTTTGGCATGGAGAAAAGTCATACTGCAGTCAACATTTTGGCTGACTTTAACAAAAAGGTCTTGCAATGGCTGCGCCCAAGACATTGCAAGGTTGGTTATGTTTCTACAGATAATGGCAGCAATGTAGTTAGGGCCATGGCGGACGGTTTCTATTTCAGAGTGCCGTGTTTGGCGCACTGTATCAACCTTGTTGTGCAAAATGTTTTGAAAAAAGAACTTGCAGTCGACAAAACACTGACCATCTGCAGAAGAATATGCACACATTTCAACCATTCTTTTAAGGCCCGGAAGGAGCTGAGGCGCAAGCAAAATGAACGTAGAATGCCAGTGAAAGCACTTATCCAGGAGGTGGCAACACGTTGGAACTCAACCTTCTACATGCTTGAGCGTCTGCATGAGCTGTTTCCAGTAGTCAATGAGTATTTCTACAACCTGGGTGGTGATACGACAGGAATGATACTAGCGGTGGAGCAATGGCAGCTAGTTAAAAGCCTGACAGACATGCTTCGGCCTTTTGAGGTCTTCACGCGTGACGTGAGCAGGGAGGACTGTTCTTTGAGCAAAGCTATCCCACTGTTGCTGAAGCTCGAGCACCAAGTCAAGGTGGTGTCTTCACAATTAAAGGACGTTGGAAAGAACGAAGCACATGAGTTGGCGCAGAGATTATTACAACGCCTAGTTAGCAATGAACGGCTTGTAAATATCAAGAAACAACAGCACTACATTTGTGCTACTATTCTGGATCCACGTTACAAAAAGCCATTGTTTGGCAAAGTAATAATTCCTTTTGAAACATCGGATGTTACAGAGTACAAAGGTTGGCTAGCTCAGTCAGCCATTCGTTTTGAAATAGAACGGAAGGAAACTGTAGGAGAAGACAGTACTACTAGTGAATCAGCAGGTGATCAGGCGTCCCAAAAAAGCACTTCACCATCTGTGCCTGTGGCAGAAGTGAGTGACTTTCCCTCTGAGCCGTTAACCACACCAGCAACCGTATCATCTGCACCAGGCGCATGCGATATGTCTGAAGCGAGTTGGCTAACTCAGCTAGGGTTTCCTGGTCCTAGAAAGGACACAGAAGTGCAAAGTACAGGAATCCGGGAGGACATTCTTTCAATGGTGCAGGCCTATCTGGATGACTCAACAGAGGTCAATATTACTGAGGACCCATTGGCGTATTGGCATGGGAAAAGAAAAATATGGCGAGAGCTCACCAACCTGGCTATCAATTACTTGTCTTGCCCACTCGCAAGCGTGTCTTCAGAACGTGTTTTTAGTTCTGCTGGTGGCATTGTGACTTCCAAAAGGTCCCGCCTCTTGCCCGCAAATGTGGAGCGGCTCACCTTGATAAAGATGAACCAGCACTTCATACCACCAGATTACAGAGTACGAGAATGCACGCAGGAAGAAGAGGACACCGCCCTACCCAAGGAAAGTTCTCCTCAGTTACCAGAAGTAACCCCGACTGATGATTTAGCAGAGTATGAGGACGAGTTCTGCTTCCCTGACAGCGAGTTCTGAAAATGACTCAATCATTCATTAATTGTAAATAGTCCTCCTTATTCACTTTTATTCCTGTGTGTCTGTCTTTCTTTAGCAAGTGCTTCATCACATTCCCAACAAAACTGTAATCAACCAATAAAACAACAAGCCCATCAACAGAACTATCTTGATTTTGATGCCGCAGCATTCCTCAGGTTCACAACAGTTAGTTGACAAGAACTCAGTCCTGGTCGTCTATCCTGAGTCCTCCTCCTCCAGACTCACCCTATCCATTACCCATAATGCTGATGCCTGGATTCTGCACAATGAAGAAATGAAGAAATGAAGAAATGAAGGAGCCAGCCCTCAAACACAAATTACAGGTAAGATAAGCTTTTGGATGGTAGGTAGTATAATGGAGTATTCGGAGAGGCGAGAGAGTGACAGTGGTACTAGCAGCAAAGTCCTAGGGCTCTTGAATTAACAAACTCTGTGACAGGCATTTACTTAGGAAAACATTTGGCCTATTGCACGTGAACGTGTAGGCGTTATATTGCTCGCTTGCCTGTCTCAGGGGTGCTGTCTCTGGGGCTTCTAGGTTTTAGGGTTGTGTCAGCACCGCTACCACATTTCTAATGTTGATTGCTTTTGATTTGCAGAAAATCCACGCCGGGAAACTCCAGTTGTGGCCCTGCTGCAGAACGCGTTAGGACTCTGTGAATTCCAGGTGGAGCCAGCCCTCAAACACAAATTACAGGTAAGATAAGCTTTTGGATGGGAGGTAGTATAATGGAGTATTCGGAGAGGCGAGAGAGTGACAGTGGTACTAGCAGCAAAGTCCTAGGGCTCTTGAATTAACAAAGTCTGTGACAGGCATTTACTTAGGAAAACATTTGGCCTATTGCACGTGAACGTGTAGGCGTTATATTGCTCGCTTGCCTGTCTCAGGGGTGCTGTCTCTGGGGCTTCTAGGTTTTAGGGTTGTGTCAGCACCGCTACCGCATTTCTAATGTTGATTGCTTTTGATTTGCAGAAAATCCACGCCGGGAAACTCCAGTTGTGGCCCTGCTGCAGAACGCGTTAGGACTCTGTGAATTCCAGGTGGAGCCAGCCCTCAAACACAAATTACAGGTAAGATAAGCTTTTGGATGGGAGGTAGTATAATGGAGTATTCGGAGAGGCGAGAGAGTGACAGTGGTACTAGCAGCAAAGTCCTAGGGCTCTTGAATTAACAAAGTCTGTGACAGGCATTTACTTAGGAAAACATTTGGCCTATTGCACGTGAACGTGTAGGCGTTATATTGCTCGCTTGCCTGTCTCAGGGGTGCTGTCTCTGGGGCTTCTAGGTTTTAGGGTTGTGTCAGCACCGCTACCACATTTCTAATGTTGATTGCTTTTGATTTGCAGAAAATCCACGCCGGGAAACTCCAGTTGTGGCCCTGCTGCAGAACGCGTTAGGACTCTGTGAATTCCAGGTGGAGCCAGCCCTCAAACACAAATTACAGGTAAGATAAGCTTTTGGATGGGAGGTAGTATAATGGAGTATTCGGAGAGGCGAGAGAGTGACAGTGGTACTAGCAGCAAAGTCCTAGGGCTCTTGAATTAACAAACTCTGTGACAGGCATTTACTTAGGAAAACATTTGGCCTATTGCACGTGAACCAACACGATGACAGTGTTCAGTTAAATGAAATTACTGCAAAACCACCACCCACCCAGCTCAAAAGTAGTAAAAAAACAGGTATGCTCAGATAAAGTTTGAAAAAGTATATTTATATCCCTAACAAAATAATCTCCCGCAAGACCCTCCCAAACCCCAACAAATAGTCCTCAAAAGTCCCCAAAAAACCCAACTCCCAATTCCCACCCCCCAAAAGTCTCAAAAAAAGGGGCAAGGGACACTCTAGGGATGCAAGCTGGTAAGTTTGGCCTCCAGGGCATCATGCTTTAGGGCCAGGGCATCATATTTTTCTTGGAGGATGGCTTGCTCTAGGCGGAGGCCCTCCACCACATTTTGAAATTTGTGCCATTTCTGGACCTCCGCCTCTAGGTCTGACACTCTGCGGAGTGCACGGCGCAAGCGACCTTTAACAGTGCTGCGAGGTGCAGCTTTTGCTGCTCGGCGGTGGCGTCTTCCGGCACGGCTCCGGTTCGCTGGAGCACTGTGCTTACCGGCAGAACGTGGGGTAACAGAGGAGGATGTAGACGATGTTAAGTTGGATGCACTGGAGTGCGTGTCATCCCCCTCGAGTTCCACCAGTCGCCGATATTCGGCAACAGTTGCTTCCAGCCTCCGTTGCCGGGCCAGTACAGCCAGCATACTCCTCGTTGGTTTGGAGGTTTTAGTATTGCCAACTATATGAAGAAAGAAAAACATAATCTGTAAGCAATGCTCTTTAGGAATATGATTAACACAAAATGATTCAGCAGGAAGTTGTGTCACAGTACAACTAGCAACTAGCCAGGGCAGTACAAAACTATTCAGGCCAGTATCATGGGCGTCCGCAGGGAGGGGCGCTTGAATCACCATTTCCCTTCCCACAACTCACTTGTATCCTTGGTTTGGTGCTCTTTCATATGAAAGAGATGTGGCAGAAGTGAGTGATTTTTCCTCTGAGCCGTTAACCACACCAGCAACCGTATCATCTGCACCAGGCCCAGGCGATATGTCTGTTTCCCTCCCTCTCTCTCTCTCTCTCTCTCTCTCTCTCTCTCTCTGTCTCCCTCTTTCTGTCTCCCTTTGTCTCCCTCTACCTCGCTGTCTCTCTCTCTCTGTCTCCCTCCCTCACCCTCCCTCTGGCTCCCTCCCTCTCTATCTCTCCTTCTGTCTTCCTCTCTCTCTGTCTCTGCCTCTATCTGTCTTTCGGTCCCAGCCTGCTGTAATTACCATATTGTAATTTGTCACTGGGCCACCACTGGATACACATCATATCCTATCTAAGAGTCAGATAGTACCATGATCCAGCTTACCTGTACTCGCCACCGCCACTGTCTCCTTCCTCACAGTCTGTACTTCTTCTTGGTCCGACTCCTCTAGCGCCGCCTCCTCCCCAGATTGACCCTCGGACTCCGAGTCAATGATGACCACATCCGAGCTGGCCCCGCCACCAGATGTTCCACCTACAAAGTAGATTTAAGAATGTTAGATTACACCACTCCACTAGTATTTGGTCTATGAATGAAAAAATGTGAAAACAACTGAAAAATTAATTGACTGTCTACTCTAGTCTAAAGTAAATGTCCCTCCTTCCAGGGAAAGCTGTTGTCTTGCTTAATTTTTTTGTCACAATTGTTGAATGCTTGCTTAATTTTAACACACATTATTTTTCTCTGAACAGACAGAAACTGGACTTCTAAGGACAAGAGGAACATCAACTTGAAACCAGGTGAAAGCTCGGCTCGACCACAAGAAATTTCTACCAATCCAGTACTCATCAACTCTGCACCAAGCACTTTTCCATTTCCAACTAACTTTATTTTAATATATGTGTTTACTTAAACTTTTAATAAAGCTTTTAAACTTGAATTGACTCTGTAGTTTTTCCTCCAGAGAGTCCAGACTAGAGTGACTGAGCGAAAAGTTTTGCAATTTTTGGAAGGAGGAATCTGTGCTGCTGACACTACCAGGTTTATTTATACAGTGTGCCAAACACGCCACTCTGAAATATTATTACTCTGGTCTTTGGTGTCCATAGTTCGGTTTGTGGAGAATTGTCCCTGCAACAGTAGGATTATTGATTTTGCTCCTATCTAAACACTATTTCGAAACAATTAAATTAGGAATGCTTGGACAACAATAGGTCCTCTATATTTAAATGAAAACTTACTGGGGCCAGCAAAGGAGCACTCGCCGCCCTGGCCTGCATCCTCCTCCTTTGGAGCCACTGCTGCATCAGATTTTTCGGTCCGCTTGCCCCTGGGCGGACCTGACGTACAACATGAAAGAAATAACAGAAAACATTGATGATTGCTGCTTGCCGATGTCCTTGTCAACCAAATCAAACATTTAGAAAGAACAAGAACCTACTATTTCATCCAAAAAGAGGGCTACAAAGGAAGGACTGCACCTGAGCCTCTACTCTAGGGGCAGATTTACAAGCCCCTTGCAGCTCTTCTGCTCCATTCTTGCGTCAATTTTGTGACGCAGCGCCACAAGAGAGGCGCCATGGTCTGGCGTATATTAACAACGTGACGCATATGGGAGATGCATCCCATTCTAAAACCCTGCGCCATTAGGGAGCATTCCATCGCAAGGGATGGCGTTCCTGCGCAGGAACGCATGCTAAAAGTGGCTATGGGGAATATATAAAATTTCAATCAGTCATTTAGGACAATGATGCGTCACTGAAACCCTGCGCCTGCATGAAGCAGACTTACGGCTTGACGCAGCATTGCTGGAGCTGCGCCATCGTTGCAACGCAACTCCATCAAAGAGCCGCCTTTACGGCACCGATGCGTAACGCTTCGGTGACGTTTTGGGACCATGGTGTGCCGCATTGTAAATACGGCGCACCATGGGTGGTGCTGCCGTGCCACACACTTTGCAGGGATGCGCAGGTAATTGCTAATCTGACACTTACGGGCATACTTACGAGTTCTGAGCTGGACACCTCCAGATGTGCACCAGAACAAATACGTAACGCAAAACTAACCTTGCGTCACGGCAGATGCGCCGCTATTACAATGCGGCAAACCCTGGCGCAATGGTAGGCAGATGCGTAACGCCTCTCGTGACGAAATAGGGGCGCATCTCTAGAGTCGCTTCGCGGGCGCAATGCAACTATAGCAGTGCTCAGGGCTGCCCAATACTCTACATACCGCATCAGTCCTTACGCCTGCTTCAAGCAAGCAGGCATAAAGAATTGACATAGCAGCGTCGCGGAAGTGCCTGCGTTAAATCTTGTAGATTTCACGCAGGCACTTTTGCGAGGCACACATCTGCCTGACCGGCACCACCCACCCCCCACTCCCCCCCTGCGTGGGAACGCACCCATTGAGGCGCAGGCCCAGGCATTCACGTGGCGCATCTCCTTAGATGCATCACGTTGTACATGACTCGCAGAGATGCGCCACGTTTACGTCGCTGTGCGTCAGGTAAGGCAGTGTAAACGTGGAACAAGGGGCTTGTAAATCTGCCCCTTTGTGTCTAGCATTACGCAGTTCTGTAAAATACACTCATACTCAGCCCAATTAAATGAACACAAAATAGATAACAAATAAGCAGTGGCACCGGCACAGAGAAGGAGAACAGTGCACCTGAAATGCACAGAAGATTTTGAAATATTAATGAAAAAATTGCTACTACTACTCACCAAGACCGGGGACCTCCACTCCCAGCACGTCTAGCAGGTCACGCTCTCGGTCAAGGATGTCGGTCCAGCGGTGGGTGACCTGATTGTAGGTGCGCTGGACCCCCGTGATCTTAAAAAGGGCCCGGCACACCTGCCCCCACCGCTTCCGTCGCTCCTGGCTGTTGGTGTAACCAGCAGCAATCCTGCTGCCTGCCGCGATGGTCCTGGGGAGACGGCGCTGCACGTAAAAAACAAGTGCGCCCACCTCCTCAGGGCTGAAAATCTCCCGGGGCACCACCATTTCCGCCCTCAATCGACCACACGGGAGCCGGGCACGGGCTGCGGTGCCCGTCTTGGGCAGCTTCACAGCTGTCTTGACCATGTTCTGGGCAGGTGTGAGCAGTAAAGAAGAGACAAAATGAAAAAGAATAAGAGTAGGGAAGAAGGAAAGTAAAAGTTTAAAAAAGTAGTTCAAAAGTAAACAAAAATAGCCTAAAACACAAAAATATAGATCTAGAAAAATACAGGGATAGAAAATAAGTTAAATAGATCAAAAAAATAGTAAAACAAGCAAAGGATGGCAGAGATATAGAGAGGATAGAAACACCATACCCAGACACATAGGAATGAATGACAAACAAGATGGCGGCCCGATCACGTGCGCGTAAGTAAGTTCGCACGCGATTTCTCTCGCGAACTCGTGCGAACTTGTATTCGCAAGGCGCGAGTCGGGCGAGATTACACTTAGCGGGCGGAAACGGAAATACGTCACGCAAACAAAATGGCGGCGCCCATACTCAACCTTGAGGTAACTCGCACGAGTTTGCGGCCTCCACGGGCCAGTTCGCACTACGACGCGCCCCGCGAATAGGGCGAAATTACCGAAAAACGAGTTTTGCAAAAGCAAAACGAACGAGCAGGTGCAAAAGTTCGAGCTCATCATTTGTAACCATTTACCTGTAGTGCTTCCTGAAGGGGCCCTCCAGAATCCGGTTGCCTATTTGCAACTATTGTGTGACCCTGCTCTGACAGTCACAGAATAGTTACAAGTATGCCATTGCATCCTGTTAAAAAAAATTATTTACTTTGCATTTGCAACAAAAAGGAAAGGGAGCAGACAAGCAGGTGCCAGCCTTCATTAATGTCAGTTGGGGCAGGGCAGGTGTTGTTGTTTGCAAAACTTAAGGCACTTAGCAGGTGTTTGTTCACTCAGTGGTCAATCAGAGGGTGTTGTGATGACACTGAGGGTGGCATGGGTGTGCCAGCCAGAGGGTGGCATGGGTGAACCAGAGTGCCAGTGTTGACAGAGGATGGCAGTGCTTTGCTTTGCCCCAATAATGTACACTGGTGAACTAGAGGGTGATGTGATGACACAGAGGGTGACATGGGTGAGCCAGAGGGTGGCATGGGTGACCAAAGAGAGTGCCAGTGGTGACAGAGGGTGGCAGTGATGGAGAAAGCTTAGCAAACAGGCTGGGCACGTAGAAACAACAAGTTCGCTAAACTGGCGACCCGACAAGTAAGTTCGCAATTTGCGAAATAGTACAAAACCCTCGCGAACTTGCAGAAACCCGTGCGAACACACACCCCCCCAAAAAATCCGCTAATCCGCGAGAATTCGCGGATTTCGCGTATTTTCGCAATCCGCGAATACGCAAATCCGCAAATTCGCGGATTGCGAATCCGCAAAATCCGCCCATGCTTATTTTCAATGTGCCACACTCTTTTCATTGTTCTTTAGCAAAAGATGAGGTCAACTTCATTTTGCAGCTACAATAATAATATCAATTTAAAAGACTGCATGACAGAAAGGTTTCAGACCGGCCCAAAGTCTTGCACATGGCATCCTGCTGGACTATTGCAACATACTCTCTCCCAGTATAGCCATACATTAGGTTGCTTATAGTATACTTCGCACCAGCCATCCTGTCCTCTACTCCAACCCCGTACCCCATGTGGATCTCCTGGGAGTATTTCTCCTTAAGAAATGATATGTAAGTAAGGACTGAAATGAGTGGGATGACTATGATTGAGACAAAATGGAATTAAAGAAAAACAACAGCTTGTATTTCCATCAGAAGAATAAGACGTTCCTTTTCCTTAAAACCTTTGTCATAAACTCTTCCTGTTCACAACTAACCAATGAATGACCACTCAATATGATCTTTATGATTATCATGTTATGGTTTACTCAAATGTAATCAGCATTCCAGCTGCTCTTCCAATAGTATCTCTGTGTCAAAATTGATGATACTGCTGAAGTCTTCAAGATATTAAAGGCTACATCTAAATGGAAGAATTTCTCTATCATTACAGTCCTACCCCCTCTCGGACAGGTGAAGGAGGTGCCTGAAAGTCCTTAAAAGAAGATTTGACATGTATAGGATGTGCACATCCTGGATCTCACCACCAAACCTAATCCAAAGTTTCCTTTTTCAGAGCTTTCCCCCCATGCTTTAAACCTCATCAAGGGGTTAACTTTTAACTACCACCCACCATGACTGGACAGGTTTGGCCACATTGAGTCAGGTAGTATAATTATAATGCAAATACACTTTTTTGCCATACATTTAAATCATACAGCTCAGAGTGGAGCAAAATCTCACGTGTATTTCCTTTGAGTCTCAGATAATCAAATAATTTACAATTTTGTAAAAGTGAAGCTTAGAAGTTTATCATTGATATAGTTTTATGAAGATATCTGTGAGTATGCTAGTTACAGCTTTCCTATCAGGAAGCCCCAAGCATCCCATTTGTGTTTAGATAAAGCAAATTGAATACCAGTCTCCTTTGGGAAATTTTCCTAGTCTGAATTTAAGAGAGAATGTTCATCTTCGAACCAATTTGATATCTCTTGCCATTAGTCAAGAAATTGGTTACTTGATCCTCCAAAGCATGTAGCTCATCGTTTGACCTGATAAACAAAGGCAAGTTGCTCCATTTACAGCTTTGTATGTGTGTAATTTCACATTATAGAGCTTATTACTTCAATTGTTCTAATTATCATCATCAAGACACTTTATTATGGCTCCTCCTCCCTGGCCTCCACCACACCTGATTTGACCGACCTCTCTCTGGAAGATCAAGCTGATGCTGTCTGTGCTTGGTTATCCTCCTCCTGTGACCTCGTCGCCCCTCTTAAAAACATAAAATCTGGTCGGCCCTATGAGGCCCACAGATGGTTCACTAGCGAACTCAAAGAGCTAAAACTTAATCTCAGGCGATCAGAGCGCCAATGGAGGCATCACTACTGTCCTCTCCTTCGTATTAAGTATAAATCATTACTCAACGGCTACAAAAAAAGCCATTATCTCGGCGAAAATGGAATACTTCTCCGAAAAAGTTGCCCGTTCTTCCAACAAATCCCGAGAGATTTTTTCACTCGTAAAACAACTTGCCACATCCGATCGTACTAACGTTAGCGTCGCCCCTTCCCTCTCATTTTGTCTTTCCCTCAACAATTACTTTATCGACAAAATCTCTGCTATTAAAGCTAATATTCCCGCAGTCTCTCAAACCCTGGTTATCCCCCCTCTCCCCCCACCGCCTTTTATGTTAGACCTCTTCCCCCCCATCACTGCTGCACAATTCTCTGCTCTGCTGGTCAAGGTCAAATCAGGATCGCCAGTTGACTGTGAGCCGGCCCGGATCCTTCAAACTCTTTTTCTCACTCTCCTGGACCCCCTCTTACACTTCTTAACTCATCCCTGGCTCTTGGATCTGTTCCCTCTTCTTTCAAAACTGCTATTGTTCTTCCTATAATAAAAAAACCTGGCCAGGACTCTTCTTCACCTTCCAACTTCAGGCCCATTTCCCTCCTTCCCTACTTGGGGAAGATTGTGGAAAGCCATGTCACCTCCTGCCTGTCCTCACATATTGAGAAGCATGGCCTCTTGGCTTCCCACCAGGCGGGCTTCCGCCCGGGTCATTCTACCGAGATGGTCGTCACTGCTGTCTTGGACGAGCTTAAGGGAAGGGCCGATTCCAACCTCCCCCAGGCGCTGGTGCTCCTCGACTTGTCGGCTGCGTTTGACACGGTTGATCATGCCATTCTTCTCGACCGTGTCAGCGCAGCCGGCATCAGGGGGGTAGCACTTTCCTGGTTGAGGTCCTTCCTTCAGGGCAGGTCCCAGGCAGTCCAGCTTGCTGGCTTCTCCGCCCCTCCCCGCCCTCTTGTGTGTGGGGTTCCCCAAGGTTCCTCTCTTTCCCCTCTACTCTTCAATCTTTATATCTATCCTCTCATTTTTTCCCTCCGTGAGCTGGGGGTCTCCGTGTATAATTACGCTGACGACCTCCAGCTCATCTTTGATCTTTCCACTCCTGACTCTTCTTCCTTCTTTAGTTCCACTTTAGTCTTCATTTCGGACTGGATGATCACGAACCACCTTAAATTAAACCCCGACAAGACGGAGCTTGTCCTCACTGGTGGTCCCTCTAATCCCTGGTCCCCTTCTCACTGGCCTCTTTCTTTAGGCACTCCCCCTACTCCAGTTCCCACTGTTCGCACTTTAGGCCTTAAAGTCAGCAGTGATTTATCCATCCACTCCCAAGTTAGCGCTGTAATTTCATCTTGTTTTTTATTCCTCCGCCTTAGCCGAAACATTTCCCGCTTCTTTTCCACTGACGCTCTCAAATCTATCATTTCAGCCCTCATCACCTCCCGTCTTGATTACGGGAATGCCCTTTATTCTGGCATCCCCGCTTATGAAATGCGCCGGCTCCAGGCCATCCAAAATCAGGCCGCCCGGCTCATCTTTCACCTCCCCAAATTTTCCCACATCACACCCGTTCTCAAGTCCCTTCACTGGCTCCCTGTTCGCTTTCGTTCTTCCTTCAAATTAGCCTGCCTAGCCTTTTTAGCCTTCACCCACTCTGCCCCTCTGTTCATTGTTTCTTTGATCACTCCCTACACTCCCTCTCGCACTCTTTGCTCGTCCTCTCAACTTCTTCTTCAAGTTCCCCGCTACCGTAAAGCCCACATTGGTGGCACCCTTTTCTCGGTTCTGGCCCCTCAGTACTGGAATAGTCTCCCATTTTCCATCCGATCAATTCCTACTTACCCGGCTTTCCGAAAAGCATAAAAAACTTTTCTCTTTCTCCAGGCCTTCCCCGGCTAGTCCCATCGTCTGCAGTGCTGAATCCGTTTTTCTCCCCCCCTCCCTACCCTTTTTCCTTCCTCCCCTCCCCCCTTTCCTCTCCCAGCGCCAGGAAGCCGCTTGGCCACAGTGCGCTTAATTAAGTTCCTTTTTCATTTCATTTCATTTCAAAAGTGCAGGAGACAATTTCATCAGTATAAACATTACAAATCGTGCTATGGCACACCATAAATGCATAAAACCAACATAAAACAGCATCATACAATCTAAATTATCAAAACATGTTTCCCTCTCCACATATAAATCACAAGGGTAGGACAGAGCAATCTTGGCCTGTATGTACCTAAAGAGCCAAAGCGTGTGGGAATGGTCAGGATCTCAAAGCAAGGCCTTACCATTCCCTCTATGTGCAAATGTGGTATGAATCGTGGGATCACTGAAACAATATCGACGGACCGAATATCGACGACCAAAAATTTCGACGTAAATATATCGACTACAAAAATATTGACTCCCAATACAAAAAACTACACAAATATCGAATCCACAATATCGCACCAAAATAAATCGAAAACATTATCGACCCTAAAAAATATCGCAAATAAAATATATCGACTTTCAACACATATAAAGACATAAGCAAAAATATGGAAAAAAAATATAGACCACTAACATATCGCTAAATCAAATTATCGACTTCACTATACATAATAAAAAAACGAATATATCACGAAAAAAAACATAGTAAATCATAACATAAATCAGCATACTTATATAAAATAAAACATACAGCAATCAAGCAATAAATAAACAGCAACATTTATAACATATAAAACATTTTAATAATACAATAATTCACATAATATAATCATATAAAACATTATACACCTCACACTACAAAACAATATTAAACAAAAAGAATGAAAAATAAACGTTCCACAATAAAAAAAAACATTACTTGGCGTCTTCAAAACGAACCACATAACTAACAAAAAAATTCTAAATATCTCAAACAACCAATAAAAAACACCAAACAATTAAATAGATCAATCAAAGCAACCAACACATAATTGAAATACTATAAAAAGAAAGAAAACACACAATTAGATACCACTTTGGGCCACAAAACGTGTAGAAGGGGAAACGCTGCCAAATTTTCACCAGAACAGAAAGCTGCTACTATCAAACAAAGGATATACAAAATAAAAGTAAGTACCAATACCTGACAATATCTACTAGGCTGAGCACTAAAAGCTAAAAATAATAATTTAAACAATAAACTACTAATTTTCTTTCATTCTTACCATGTCTTGCAGATATTCCAAAAATAACGGAAAAAAGGCCAACATTTACAAACCTATCAACTCTAAAAACAAAGTATGTATACAAACTAAAATCACAGAGACAACTTCTAAAACAAAACTTAGCAAGAAAATGTCCAAATGGAAAGAAATCCAATAATGCTAAAAAAACATATACAATAAATCTTTTTTCTTTAACCAACAGAGCCATCAACAAAACAAACAGAGAAGAAAAGCATCAAAAAACACAGCACAGCCCTCCAAACAACTGAAAAACAGGTAAATATACTGTGAAAATGTGATAAATGCTATTGATAAACGTAAAACAATTCTAAATTTCTCTATGTAACATTTATTTACTGTAGAAAGAAAACAGAACAATGACAGAAGGAGCTAAATGTATAAGTTCACAGAAAGGCAAAATGCTTCTTTGTTATATGGGCTATACATATACCCAAGAAAAACAGCATCAATTGAAAGTGTTTTGGAAATGCAGCAAATATTACAGTAATAAATGTTATGGTTGTGCTGTAACTCAGGAAACAACTGTAACTAACACAACAGAACATAACCACCCTCCCAACGTGACAGAAATAGAAATTAGACAAATGCTTGACTAACTAAAAGAATCAAGCACTAACACAGACCGCCCATCTACATCTATTCTTAAAGACCATCTAAGAGCTCTCCCCAACATGCATCAAGCCAACCCCCTTCTATAGATTCTCTAAAAAGGACAATAGCTAGGCAAAAAGGAACAACTACAGCTACACCACCTGCCCCAAAAACCTTTAAGCAAGTCCAAATTCCCCCTAAACTAACAATAACCCATAATAACGAACCTTTCATCATATATGACAATGCATCTAAAGAACAAAGAATTATAATGTTTGCTACAGCAGACAATATGGTGAAATTACACCAATGCGAGACATGGATGATGGACGGTACTTTCTCAGTATGCCCAAAACTATTCTACCAATTATACACCATCCATGGACACTATCAAAACTGCAATATCCCCTTCATATATACCCTACTACCCAAGAAACAGCAAACTACCTATGTTGAGGTACTAAATAAAATAAAAGACCTAACAAATAATTACTTCCCCCCAAAAATTATCATAGACTTTGAGAAAGCAATGATAAATACAATTCTAAAGACCTACCCTCACACAGCAATCCAAGGTTGCTACTACCACTTTAATCAATGTATATGGAAACATACAAAAAAAATCTGCCCTAAGCACCCAATACTGCACTGACAGCACTTTTGCCTACCAGGTAAAAAAAATAATTGCACTCACCTATGTTCCAGTTACAGACGTAGCGGAACATTACAACCTACTAATAGACAGCCCCTATTATAAAAAAATGAAACAAAACTAAGCCCTCTCTTAGATTATTTCGAAGACACATGGATTGGGAGACTACACCGATCAGGACACAGAAGGCAACCTAAATTCCAAATCCCCTGGTACACTAAATAAACAAGCTAAAAGCAACAACGCTGTCGAAGGATGGCACAATGCTTTCCAAGCAAGTACAGGCAGAGGTTCCCTAACCCTACATTAACTCCTTCAAGCATTACAAAAGGAACAAAGCTACCAAGAACTCCGAATGGAGCAATCTATAACACAAATTGGCTCTAAACTAACTAAAGAAACCAAAAAAATGTACAACACCTTACAAAGCAAAGTAACTCTATACCCAACTACCAGAGGCCTACCATACCTATCTACCATAGCTAAAACAATTCTTTAAACATAGCTGACATACCCACACTTTTCAAATAATAAACATAAAATATACATATTAAAAGTATTACAATATATTTAATACATTTATTTAAATATATATAATTAATTTCCTTACAATTTCTAACATATAAGTAAAATTATATAAAAAATAAACCCACACTTTTCAAATAATAAACATAAAATATACATATTAAACACATGTTAGAAACCATAACAAAAGTATTAAAATATATTTAATACATTTATTTAAATATATATAATTAATTTCCTTACAATTTCTAACATATAAGTAAAATTATATAAAAAATAACATGACAATTCCACCCAAAAGAAAAAATGAAAAAGACTTACTCACTTTGTTGCTGAAGAGAAACCTTTGTAACGAAATAAATCTTTCCATAGAAGTAATCCATCCAAACAATCCAAACGAGATGATCCAAAAATAACCCGAAATCCAAAAACGTTCTTCTCCAAAACAATCCACTCGAAAACCCTTAAAAACCCGAAAATAGTTCCCAAAAACAGAAAAAACACTCCATGGAAATGAAAGATAGAAAAAAAAAACTACATCCATAACGATTCTTCTCCATAAACGATCCAACGATAACCCATTAAAAACCCGAAAATAGTGTAAAAAATAAAAAACGCTCCTGGAAAACGCAAAAATGTTAGAAGGTGTGTCTAAAATATATTTAAAAATAATAGACACACTTCTTACAAAAAAAACACACAATCTTCTCCCAAAAACTACATCCACACGAAGTACCTGTAAAATATAAAAAAACATACCCACCCGCACACAATGCACCCCAACATACAATTTAAACCATTATTAAACATAATACAAAACATTTAAGTAACATTTCTAACCCTACTCCTACCTCAACATAGTAACCCAAAACGAGTAAACCGGGACCAAAACGAAAACCGTAACTACCCCCTAAAACACACACATCCTACAACTACCAAACAATAGAAAACCTACACACACTCCACAAACACTCAAACTTAACATATAAGTTAAATAAAGTAAAAATTAAACTTACTCTTCCACACGCGAAGCAGCCTCCAACCGCGAGCTCTTCCACGTCGAAATGATCCAAAATAACATAGCGCGGTTACAAAATAGAACCCAACAAACAAATAGTCCCATTGATATTAACATTAAATAACATTCTAAAATTATTTTACACATGATACATTATATATTATATAACTGTTGTATTTTTTTTAATTAAACGAAAATGTAACATTGTTATCAAAATTATTACAATGTACTATGTTATTTTCAATTACTATATATTAAATAAACAAACATTTACTTTAATAAAAATTACTTACATTACTGTATGAATATACAATACTGTTAATAATGTTACTATTATTTACTGTTTGTATAAACCAAAAATTTACCTAAAAACATTACGTGTATAAAAATACTTTACCTCTGTAAAAAAATGTATTATTAATTTTTTATACATTAAGAATAAAAATGTATTTAAAAAAATACAAATGTAAATTGTATATTAATGTTAACAAGACCTACTTTTTTTTGTTAATGTATATAAATATGTGTACTACAAAAAATGTTTAAAAATACTACCACAGTTTTAAATTTTTTTTAAAATAATTGTTGGATATTACTTGTAAAATAAATCTTTATTTTTATATTAAAAATTGTGAAATAAACAAAAAAATGTACAATTAATAAATATTACTTTACTTAAAAATATTTGTCAAAAATTATCTTTGCAATAAAATTTTTGGGAGACAAATGTACAAATGTGATTAAAATGTAAATGTTAAAATATATATCATGAAAATAAAAATGTCACATAACATTCAAAAATGTCAATAACATTATTTTCTTATTTCATTACCCCCTTTTTGGAAATAATAAAATATTTAAAACATGCTGTGACTCTGAATAATTTATTTTTAATTACTAACAATTACAATAATTAATTAATATTTTTATAATAATTTTACCATACAACATGTATTTAAACATTGTTAATATCATTATGTATACTCTCACAAAATACTAAACATTCAAATATTATAATTTAATATTCCCACTCCATCAACTATGTATTCTACCAAGGTGCTGAACAGTCTTACACCAAATATTTTATTAACATATTAAAAATATTGCAATCAATAAATAAAAAATCAATATTAACAATAATTATAACATATTCAATCATTATTTTCATGATATAAATATAATAAATATTTTTTTAATACTTTTTATTTAAAAAAATATTTTTCAAATTTAAAAATGTCAATAAAAAAATAACCAAAAATAATATTTATTTAAATATTGTTTTAGATTTTTAATACATTTTTCCAAAAAAACATACAGAATTAATGTTAAAAATGTATAAATCCCACAATTTTAATTGTTAAATTTAACATTTGTTTATTTTCAATAAATTACATTTCAAATTTAAAAAAAACACACAAAAAAACTAAAAACATAATTAACACACCAAAAAGCAACTTTTTTGCAAAATTCTATAAAAATTTGAAAACAATTTTTAAACAACAACCTATTTCAAAACAAAATAGACATAATCCCCCTATAATTTTCTATATTATTTTTTGTTAAATATTTAAACAAATATTTTAAATTTCAAAACTCCCCACACTATACCCCTAAAAACACACATCACATTCCTATAATTTATTCCAAATTTTTATGAATTAATTCCAATTTTTTTTACATTTTAAAATTTAAAAAAATCCAATTTCACATTATTTAAACACTCCCCACCCTATTCCCCTACAAACCCACGTACCGCTACTAAAATTTATGATAAATGTTTTATTTTTTTTTAAATGATTAATATTTTAATTTTTTTCTTTAATTATCCAAATTGACAATATTAAAACACTCCCCTCCCTATTCCCCTAAAAACCCACATCCCGCTCCTAAATTTTATTATTCAATTTTTTAATTTTTTTTAATTTAATTTTTTTAAAAATCAAAAATACGTACTTTACAAATTCACATTCTTAAAACACTCCCCACCCTATTCCCCTAAAAACCCACATCCCGCTCCTAAATTTTATTATACATTTGTTACATGTTTTTTTTTTTTAAATTAAAATTTTTTTAAAATAAAAAAAAGAAATGTTTTCAAATTCACATTCTTAAAACACCCCCCACCCTTTTCCCCTAAAACCCACATCCCGCTCCTAAGTTGTATTATAAAAAATTTTAAATTAAAAAAAAATCTTTTTTCAAATTCACATTCTTAAAACACTCCCCACTCTATTGCCCTAAAAACCCACATCCCGCTCCTAAATTTTATTATAATTTTTTTTTTTTAAATAATAAAATATTTTGAATATTTATTAAAAATGATATGAAAATATATATTTATTTTTATAAATTAACTAACATATTTAGCAATCTAAAATCCAAATATCGATATTCTTACACCCTATATTTTGTCTTTCGATATTCTAACATTCTAGATTTTTACATTCGATATTCTAACACTCTATATTTTTACATTCGATATTATGACACACTTTGGGGTCCATTATGATGACGAGCGGACTTTGTCCGCCCATCACCATAGTGGGGAACGGGACCGCCCGCCATAAGGGCGGGGGTCCTGTGGGGGGAATTAGGATGTGCCCGCAACAGTGGCGGGCACATCTTGTAGTTTTAGCATTGTGGCGGGCGGTGCACTCTGCACCGCCCGCCACAATGCTAAAAATGCTTTGTTGCATTTGCATATGCAAAGCGGAAGGCACCGCGCGGTGCCTGCCGCTTTGCATATGCAAATGTGAGGGGGTACCATAGGTACCCCCCATGTGCCCCCCGACAGTGGTGGCAACCTGGGGGCCCTGCAGGGGGCCCCCGCAGCAATCCCCGCCTGCCTTTCTATGGCGGCATTGCCGCCGCGGAAAGGCCTCTACTTGGTGCCATTGTAATATGGCTGGCGGTGTCCATTGGACACCGCCACCATATTAATCCATTACCGCCGCGGTCGCAAGGCGACCGCGGCGGTAAAGCGGCGGACGGTCTTTCCGTTCGCCGCTGTCCCCTCCGCCATCCTAATCTGGCGGAGGGGAAAACGAAAGTGCTTGTCGGGCGGATTGCCTCCGCCAGGGTGGCGGTGGCCACCGCCACCCTGGCGGAGGCAATCCGCCCATCATCATAATGGACCCCTATATTTTTACTTTCGATATTATTTACCAACAAACATAAACGATATTTTACACACTCGATATTAACAACTCGATATTACTACATTCGATATTTTTTTCACTTTAAAAATCGATATAACTTACTTCAATATTATTTACCTCGATATTATTGCAAACTCGATATTCCTCACCCGATATTATGTCCACTCAATAAAAAAACTCGATATTTAGACTGCATACCGAATCGTGTCCTCTCGTTACTAGTTTTTGGGCTGTTCTATTCTTGAGCCACAATGTCACAGATTTCTCATGGAGGTGGAATAACAGAGTCATTAAAAACTCCAGATGCTATCAATATAACGGGCCCCATGTTTGCTTCAAGGATAAAACCCTTGGTCCTCTCCATTGCCAAGAGGTAGCGAGATACAGCAAAGACAATGCATTGTATTGTGTAATTTCTTAAGCTAAGAAGGGCCACTACATGCTTTCTTACTCTTAGTATTCGTCATACTAGAAGGATCCATTTTTTCCTCCACTTAACATAGGCATGACAGAAGTATACGACGTGCTCTATAGATTCCTTATTGGCACCACAAGTGGGATAATCCCAGCTACCCTGCTCATGCTGGTGAGCCCAGCCTGTGGTAAAGGAGAGCAGAGGGAAGAGTTCTGTAACAAAACTGCAGGTATAGTTTCCTGGCTCCTGGTGGTTTGATCTGTCAAGGAATCCTTCTTTCTTAAACTCAAATCTTGCCAATAGGAAAGCATCAGATAGGGGGCCAAAGGTGGCTTGATAATGCATTGAATCTAATTTGCGGTGAGCGTGATGCAATTTAATGGTATTTTTGCTTATGGACCAGGTGGTCAACGGATCTTCTCACAGGGACTCTATTCCCAGCTTTCCAAATGTATTTCTGATATACCGGATCCATGGGCTTTTGAAAAAGCCAGGAAGCCTCAGTATTTTCTCTAGTCTCTTACGGGATGTTATACGCTCAGGGGTTGGCCAGAATCTCTTCCAGTAGAGAATTGGCCTAAGTCCGATCCCTTCTGATATTTTCCTAATGCCCATATCTAGCCTAGAAGGGGTAATGGGGTGCTGGCAGGAAGGCCTGTCAGCTGGCACAGAAATATATTTTTTAGAATATAGTGAGGGCCATTGCATCTTTGTGCCCCCAGACCTCCAACCCATAAAGGGCAGCTATCTTAGCCTGTTGGTTGTAAATTTGTAGTGCTGGTGATATTGTGCAAAATTTGACTTGCTCTGCACCTTTATCAACCCTCCAGTGTGTTTAAGTTTCAATTCGCTTCTGTCGATGTGATGTTGCCATTCTAATTTCTCTTTAGGAGTTAGACCTAGATACTCACCCACTCCAATATAGATCTCTTGAGCCTGGGACTGGGTCTGGGTCTGGTTCTAGAACCGAGGTTAAGGACCATATATTTTGTCTTCAAGACATGGATTTCCATACCCCTTTTGGAACAAAAAGTATCAACGCTGTCTAACGTCTTTTGTAGATCCATGGGTGATTTGGATATTAGTAGGGTGTCAACTGCAAACATTAATGCAGGGATCGTATGTCCAGCAAGCTTTGGAAAATCACCCTCACATCGATTCAAGTGATCAATCAAACCATTAACATAAATTGTAAAGAGGGTGGGTGATAGAAATCAGCACTGCCTTACCCCTCTTATGACTGAAAAGTGGTCTGCCAACTCACATTGTTTACTGCACTTGACCTGGGAATAGTTCAGCTCACAAAGTCTCACAATATTAGCTGATAAGTATTTGGGGATACCCATATCAGCCATTACTTGCCAGAGCTTCAATGGCAAGACCAGATCAAACGCTGACCAGAGGTCCACTAACACTTTATATAGCCTGCCTCTTGCCAAGACCACAGTCATCCAGAATAGCATTTGTAGGTCAAGACCTGGTCTAGTGTTCTTGTACTGTCCCTGAAGCCACCCTGTAGGGAAGTGTGCACTTCCTTAGTTGCTAGCCATTCTTGCAGCTTTTCCAGCAAGATTCTGGTAAATATCTTTTGTGAGCACTCAATAAGGCTCATGGGCCTATAGTTAGCTGAGAGGAAAGGACATTCTTTTCTGTGCAGGGGAACCATTTCTGCGCCCAGTCAAGTGGGAGGAAATAACACCCCATTCCATATCCAATTAAAAACAACTGTAAGGGTTGGACCCCAAGCGTCCATCTCACTTCAATTGAGATCTCCCAGGATTTTGTAAGGACCTGGGGCCAGAAGTACAACAGTTTTTTGCGGTCTCAAAAGGGTATTCACCCTTTTGCGACCGCAAAAAACGGTGGTGGTATGTACCAACGCTATTTTGTTAGTTACATACTCGCAATATAGCGTTTTGTGACTCCCTATTAGGAAGGGGCGTGTCAAGGCTGTCCCTTCCTAATAGCGAGTCTAAATGGTATGTACCATTGTTTTGCGACCACATTGGCGATCACAAAAAAACACGCAGTTTAACACCTACTTCAAGTAGGTGGTAAACCATTCATTGTGAAAGAATGTGAAAATATGTTTTAAGAGCAGGCAGTGGTCCAAGGGACCACTGCCTGCCCTTAAAAAATGTAACTGTAAAGTTTAATTTTTCTTTTTCAAATGCATCTCATTTTCCTTTAAGGATAACAGGCTGCATTAAAAAAACTGCTTTATTTTAAAAGCAGCCCCAGACATGGTGGTCTGCTGACTCTAGCATGCCATCATCCCTGGGAGTGCTAGCCATTCCCAATAGGGTCTCAAATTGAGGTTGCCTCGTGAATATTGATGAGGCCTGCAATTTGCGACCCCATTGGGAATCGTTAACAGTGTCTGTAACACTGTTGTACATTGCATTTTGCGGGTCGCAAAGTGACGCAATTTGCGAGTCGCAAAATGCAAGCGTAGTAGATCTGGTACCTGGTGTCCTATTCGGAGCAATCCTAGCAATATAGCAGATCTAACTTCATGAAGCGTGATGCTGAGTGGCTTTTCTTTTTCATGCGCAAGTGTCATGCCCACCGGTATGACATAACTAGTGACTGCCGCGAGGAACCTGGCCTCTTCAGTTTCAGTTACAGAGTGAAGACTAGAAAACTGACTGACCCAATCAGCCGCCAGGATATCATATCATTCTCCAATATGTGATATTCCTCGGCTGAGCCTGTAGATACCAAGGGGCAGATTTACAAGAAACACACAGCAAGGTGCTCCAAGTCATTTTCCAAAAAGAACTATTGATGGACAGAATACAAAACAATGTCATTTTTAACCCAGCAATATGCCGATCAGTCTTGACCCTGTGCCTCATGGGAACAGTCCAGCCCGAACTGCCAAGCCAGGTCCTCCCTGGACTGGAAAAAAGCATCCCAGGACCGGTTTCGGGTTTTTACCCCTCTTCAGCCAGGATAGCTTGATTCCAGTGGCTTGGAGAGCACGGGACTCATGTCTGAGCATACCCGTCCCACTCGGGGTGACAAATGCAAAAAGAACTTTTGATGGACAGAATGCAGAAAAATGTCATACATTCACCCCAGTACAGAGATCTAGGCCTAAATCCATTGTTTTTTTGCTCACCATGCCATTCCAATTGAACCCAGTCATATGCAGATCAGTCGGTTTTGGGGTTTCACCCTTCTTCAGCCAGGATAGATTGATTCCAGTGGCATGGAGAGCACAGGACTCATGTCTGAGCATACCCGTCCCACTCGGGGTGACAAATGCAAAAAGAACTATTGATGGACAGACTGCAGAACAATGTAATACATTCACCCCAGTACAGAGATGTGGGCCTAAATCCATTGTTTGTTTGCTCATCATGCCATTCTAGTTTGAACCCAGCCATATGCAGATCAGTCTGGACCCTGTGCCTCATGGGAACAGTCCAGTCCGAACTGCCATGCCAGGTCCTCCCTGGACTGGACACAAGCATCCTAGGACCGGTTCCGGGGTTTCACCAAGTCTGAACTGGGGTGGCGGAGTGAGCTAAAGAATGAGGATGGATTAAACCCAGATAAGTTGACTGGGGTGAGTGCTTGCATCCCTTTTGGTTTTTCTTTGTTTACCGTAAGTTGGCAGGGTATGCCCAGACGTGGGTCCCTTGCTCACTTTGCCACTGGATTCACGCTAGCCTGGCTGATGACGGCTGGTTAGCCAGAAACCGGTCCCAGGATGCTTGTTTCCGGTCCAGGGAAGACATGGCTTGGCAGGTCAGGGTGGACTGTTCCCATGAGGCACAGGGTCAGACTGATTTGCATATGGCCATGTCTGAACTGGTCTGGCGGAGTGAGCTAAAGAAGATGATGGATTAAACCCATATCAGTTAAATGGGGTGAGTGTTTGCATTGTTCAACACTCCGTCCATCATCCCCTTTGGTTTTGCTTTGATGGCCCTAAGTTGGCAGGGAATGCCCAGACCTGGGTCCCTTGCTCACTTTGCCACCGGATTCAAGCTAGCCTGGCTGATGATGGCTGATTAGCCAGAAACCAGTCCCAGGATGCTTGTTTCTGGTCCAAAATAGACATGGCTTGGCAGTTCGGGCTGGACTGTTCCCATGAGGCACAGGGTCAGACTGATTTGCATATGGCCATGTCTGAACTGGGGTGGCGGAGTGAGCTAAAGAATGATGTTGGATTAAACCCAGATCAGTTGACTGGGGTGAGTGCTTGCATTGTTCAACACTCCGTCCATCATCCCCCTTGGTTTTGCTTTGTTCGTCCTAAGTTGGCAGGGTATGCCCAGATGTGGGTCCCTTCCTCACTTTGCCCCTGGATTCAAGCTAGCCTGGCTGATGGTGGCTGATTAGCCAGAAACCGGTCCAAGGATGCTTGTTTCCTGTTCGGGGAAGACATGGGTTGGCAGTTCGGTCTGGACTGTTCTAATGAGGCACAGGGTCAGACTGATTCGCATATGGCCATGTCTGAAATGGGCTGGCAGAACGAGCTAAAGAAAGATGATGGATTAAACCCAGATCAGTTGACCGGGGATGAGTGCTTGCATTGTTCAACACTCCGTCCATCATCCCTTTTAGTTTTGCTTTGTTCGCCCTAAGGTGGCAGGGTATGCCCAGACGTGGGTCCCTTGCTCACATTGCCACTGGATTCAAGCTAGTCTGGCTCATGACGGCTGATTAGCCAGAAACCGGCCCATGATGCTTGTTTCCGGGCCAGGGAAGACATGGCTTGACAGTTCGGTCTGGACTGTTCCCATGAGGCACAGAGTCAGACTGGTTTGCATATGGCCATGTCTGAACTGGGGTGGTGAAGTGAGCTAAAGAATGATGATGGATTACACAAAGATCAGTTGACTGGGGTGAGTGCTTGCATTGTTCAACAGCCCATCATCCCCTTTGGTTTTGCTTTGTTCTCCCTAAGTTGGCAGTGTATGCCCAGACGTGGTTCTCCTACTCACTTTACCACTGGATTCAAGCTAGCCTGGCTGATGATGGCTGATTAGCCAGAAACCAGTCCCAGGATGCTTGTTTACGGTCCAGGGAAGACATGGCTTAGCAGTTCGGGCTGGACTGTTCCCATGAGGCACAGGGTCAGACTGATTTTCATGTGGCCATGTCTGAACTGAGGTGGTGGAGTGAGCTGCAGAATGATGAGGCATTACACCCAGAACAGTTGACTGGGGATGAGTGCTTGCATTGTTCAACACTCCGCCCATCATCCCCTTTGGTTTTGCTTTGTTCGCCCTAAGTTGGCAGGGTATGCCCAGACGTGGTTCCCTTGCTCACTTTGCCACTGGATTCAAGCTAGCCTGGCTGATGACGGCTGATTAGCCAGAAACCTGTCCCAGGATGCTAGTTTCCGGTTCAGGGAAGACATGGCTTGGCAGTTCAGGCTGGACTGTTCCCATGAGGCACAGGGTCAGACTGATTTGCATATGGCCATGTCTGAACTGGGGCGGCGGAGTGAGCTAAAGAATGATGATTGATTAAACCCAGATCAGTTGACTGGCCGTGAGTACTTGCATTGTTCAACACTCTGCCCATCCTCCCCTTTGGTTTTGCCTTGTTCGCCCCAAGTCATTTTGCTGCACCGCGTAATTTTCAAGGCACAGGGATGCAACACATTTACAACAATATGTTGCATCGCTGTGTTTCTACTCATTGCACCTCGCAACACCACCCCTAGGGTAGCATTCTGATGATTTCCAGATTTACGATTGCTCGTAAATCTGGAAATGCATCAGTGGACATGGATGTTGCATGGGAACACCCACAGTAACACCCATGTCTCGTCCCTAACACACAAATTGTTGGGTGAAAAGAAGCCATATTTACAAGAACAGGTAAAGCCACGCAGGGTGGCTTTACGTGTGCTTGTAAATATAGAGCAGCATGTTGCATTGCCGGTGAGTCACGCAACGTGATGCACCGGCGGCGCAAGGTGCCTGTAAATCTCCATGTTCCAGAAAGACAGCTGGTCCCCCTTATGTACTGCATCTAGGAGCCCTTCCCACTTCCCTGCTTCCCACTGACTTTTGGCTTGGCAAAATAACGTTTTTAGAATCAGCCCTTCTAAATTGGACATACTGCCTGTCTTCCTGCTTGATAAATTGCATCATGGCAACCCTGCCCTCCTATAGGAAGAGTTATACAATGTTGGGGGATGAGACAAAGAAAAGGCTATATACCTCTCCACACATTTGGGTATGACCTAGACTAATTTTCTCGAGTTTGTCTGTAGTGTCTGCCTGCCCAACTTGATTTAAAATACCATCCAGGTGTTATACTACTAATCTGTAAACTGCCCCTAGTCATTTCAACTTTGTGCACCAAGTCTCTTGAAATAAACAAATATTATGGGACTCGATAAACTGTGCGCATTCAGGGCAGTCTAACTTGGATGAACGCCCGGCAATGTTCCATGGAAGTCTTTTCAGAGGGGAAGCTGAGCTTTGGACATTGTGTACACCTGCAGGAGTGGACCCTGCCTCACCAGGTGTACGTGTAAGGCAGGCCTGGGGAGGGAAACCAGCTTGTTGTTATCAACATTGAACCAGGCCCGAGTTATCGGCCTGCTAATATTGAGAGATGAGTTTGTTGTGCCTCCTGTATGCGTGTGCAGCTTAGTAGTTTGTTTATCTTCAGTCAGGTCACTCTGGTTGGGCGAGTTAAATCGTCTAGTCGGAATGTGGGAGGAAGGCCTATTTCCAGGTAGTGGAATATTGGGCAAGCCTGTTCTGTTCTGAGGAAATCCTGTTTGTCGTTTTTGTCTCCCTGACTCTCGGCATGAGCTATTTCAATTGAGTCATGTCTCTGAGAGCCTGCCATGGGAGTTCGTCAATCAACATCAGCGAGAACATCGAACCGGTTACATGTTGTAAAGCCAAACGTACCTTGTACACCAGAAGGAACTGTTGGTGCATGCACTGGGCCATGCACCAATAGACTATGCTGGAACTGTTGGAGAGCTGGGGCCCTGAAGGGGTTGAGAGGTTTATAAAAGTAGACCAGTGGCATCAAGTCGATATCCGAGTGACCCACTGGTCTGCTGGGATGACTCATTAGAAGATCTTTCACTAGATGGGTGGACCTGATATTGATAACCACACAGTCTCCTGGTCTGTCTGCCTTACCAGGCCCTAACTAGCAAACTCTAAACATTAGTAAAATATTGTTTGCTTGAGAAAAAGGAACATTTCTGTTTCTTGCCAACCAGTCCAAGACTTAGTTAGCCTCTTACGTAACATTCAGACTCCTACTGGTGTTCCAACATAGGGGCACGATGCTAGGGGTAGGTCTATCACTGGATGGCTCTGAAATAGGGCCTTTGGGTTTGCCAAAACAGGACTGTATGTGCTTCTGTTACTCTCCTGGTGACTTCCAGTTGGGCCATATTCCCACCTACATTAGGAGACAAGGAAGAAGGTTCAAGCTGTGCTGGCTGTGAGCCATGGTGCATGGCTGTGCATGTGTAGGGTTATTTGTTGCCAGACCATCTAACATGGGAGGGATCGGAGGGATGCGGAGGTTATAGGGGGGGCTGGCTGGGCTTCACTATGGGGCATATTACCAAGCAATAGCGATAATTATCGCTATTGCTTGGTTAGAGACAAAATTTTACCGCTGAGCTGCGGCAATTTTTATCGCAGATAAACCTTGGTATTACCAAGGTTTATCGCAAATGCAATAAAAAACGGCCGCAATGCATGAATATCGCTAAAAAGTCCACGATAGTCATGCATTACCAAGCTAATGCTCTTAGCCATGTTATCCAGCTTAGCACGAATATCTCCAAAAGTTGGTAATAGGAGATAGCGATGTTAGCGACTGTTTCCAGTCGCTAACATCTTGGCACGCCCACTTTGCATGTCATTAGTGATAAATATCACTGACATGCAAAGTGGGGCCCAAGATGGTCGCTATCTCCTACTAGCTGTCGCTAACTGGTGTTAGCGACAGCTACGTAATAGGGAGATAATTTTATCTCCGCTTTTTTGGCTTTTAAAGCCAAAAAAGCGGATATAAACCCCCTTGATAATATGCCCCTATGTTCCTCAAAGGAGTACTTAAGGCCTTGGAGGCATTCTGCTGGCTTGTCGTGAGATCCCTAAGCCCTTGTTCAAGCATCTGTAGTCGTTCTAAAATTTGGGCAAGTGCACTTCCATTTGTATTTTTGATTTCTAGGATAAAATCCTCCTTCGGTTGTATGACCCAAGTGTGGGATGGCTCTGTCCCATTACTTTTTGCCTAGTTCCTAGTGGTTTTGAAAGTGTTCCTTAAGTCTTTAGGGTCTAAAATAGGAAATGTTTCCAACCTCGTGGAAGAGTTTGGGCGGTTGCTTTGTAGCTGCTCCCTTGTTCTCTTAATTGTCACAGATGGATGCAGGCTTGATTCTGATGAGGTGCAGTGACACAGTGATTTTGTGTTGATTGGAGGGAGGAGATTTCTCTTTTAGCGCGGTCCAAAGGTGCCGAGGTACTTTCTCCCTCATTGCAAGTATTTTGTTATGTTATAGAAAATTCTAAAGCGCACGATTACCTGGGGGTGCCTTGGTGCTTAAGAGTGAGGGAGGTGGGGAGAGGTGGAACTCACTCCTGCTGTTAATGCTTGCGAATGCTAGTGCCTAGAACTCATTGAGCTTAATGATAGTTTCCTCTCTGTTAGTTCTATTTCCGCGGAAATAACTCCCATAGATCTCTGTACCATCCTGTCGATTGATGTGGTCTTGGGAGAGAGGAGAATCAGGGGGCTGCTTACTATAGCTTTCTTTATCCCCATCATGAGTGATGTTCACGGTACAATCAAGTCAGTAGTTGTAGGGTTTTGCGGTACCACAGCTTTTAGGATAAGTCTTTTGATAAGTCTATGGAACAACTGTAACATACAAAGGACTGCATGAGCTACAGACTACTGTGTCCTGGGTGAAGACCTTGGCGCTAATGACAAGAGACAGGTAAAACATGGGAGATGGTTAAATAACCTAGAGCAAGCTAAGCATTATGGCCGTTATGGCCCCCACCAGTGAAGAGAAGAGAGGGGAGCTGTTATATACTGTTATAATACACTGCTAGGACCAGGCACAGGCTTGGCACAGGCCATGCACAGATGAAAGTTTTTGCAAGAAGCAGGATAGGGCTGCAGTCACTCTCAAAGGGTCAGCTGGTACACATCAGTCAGAGTTTTTACAAGCTGGCAAGCACTGGCACTGGCAGAGCAGGCGGGAGCAGAGGAGCAAAGGACATGAATGCAGAAACACTTAGCAGGCCGCATATAGGCAATAGTGTCACTTACCTCCTCCCCTGCTGCTGCCTTTACCCACACAAAGCTGTAGAGGTTGAATGGATTTGCACACAATGCAGGGCTACAAATTAAAATACTTGGAGTTCACAATACCGTTGGTATTAGCGATGGTCACTGATGCGCTGTCTGCAGTGGTCTGTATTTCTGACAAATTTCAGTGTTCCAAAGTTCATGGGTATGACGTCTTTAGTTTTGGTTTTGTTTGAGCGGTTTTTAGACACTGAAGAGGGTTTGGAAAGCTCTTCCAAAAGTAGGGGGAGGGTTCTAGGTCTGTATCAAATTAACCCCCTAATTCCATGGGACACACAACAAGAGACTACAAGGAGAAGTGGAAGGTAGAATTATATGAAAGAGCACATGCATATATATGTCCATTCAAAGGACCTTATTGTGTTGTGCTCCTGAGGAAAAGGCTTGCAACGGCCTACCTACAAGGCACACAGAGCCAATGGCGTCACTAGGGGGTTGCGGACTACCCCGGGGACCACCATCACATGGGGTGGCACGGGGGGCGGGAGGTCAGGAGGGATGGTGCCGGTTAGGCGACAGACGACGAGGGAGAATACTTTTTTTTTTAAACGTACCTTGGGCATGTTGCCCTTGCCGATGCCGCCACAGCTACGCCACTGTTTCCACAGGCTTTCAATGAAACCAAACAGGACTCTTCTCACACTATTGAAGTACTGAGCCCCCCCTCCAGAGAGCATTTTCACCATCAATCATCATATCTACTGTCATCACCCCTTAAACAATCCTGATAGGTCACAGGAAGTCCTATACCAACAGCACCCACCTCGCACTTCAACACACTGACACGCATTTGTCAGAGACAGGTGGCATGGTGGGTCTGCCACCACACCCTCCACGCTTGCCTCTTCGACGCAGGCATCCAAGATGAGGCCCTGGACTGGACCACCTCCTTCCTCACTGACAGAACCCAGAGAGTCCTCCTCCCCCCGTTCCAATCCGGAACCACCAAGACCATCTGCGGCGTCCCTCAGGGGTCCTCCCTTAGCCCAACGCTATTCAACGTCTACATGGCTCGCCTCGCACGCATCGCCAGACTACACGACCTCAACATAATCTCCTACGCCGACGACACCCAGCTGATCCTCTCCCTCACCAAGGATCCCCTCACCACCAAATCCAAACTGCACCAGGGCATGAAGGCCGTCGCCGCCTGGATGGAAGCAAGCCGGCTGAAACTGAACACGGACAAGACAGAGATCCTCATCCTGGGTCCCAACCCCTCGGCGTGGGACAACTCCTGGAGGCCCCCCTCCCTGGGAGCCCCCCCCGACACCGACCAACCATGCACGCAACCTAGGAATCATCCTCGACTCCACGCTCAGCATGACCAACCAAGTCAACTCCATCTCCTCCTCATGCTTCCACACCCTCCGTATGCTCCGCAAGATCTACTGATGGATCCCGATGAACACTCGGAAAACAGTCACCCACGCCCTCATCAGCAGCTGACTCGACTACGGAAACGCCCTCTATGCCGGAGCCCCAAACAAACTCATCAACAGACTCCAGAGAATCCAGAACGCCTCCGCTCGCCTGATCCACAACGTCCCCCGCAGAAACCACATCACCCCCACCTGAGAGATCTACACTGGCTCACCGTTAACAAAGGAATCACCTTCAAACTCATGATCCATGCACACAAAGCACTACACAAGACCGGCCCCGCCTACCTCACCAGCAGACTATCCTTCTACGTACCCAACAGGAATCTCCGCTCCGCCGACCTGTCCCTAGCCACCGTCCCACGCATCCACAGAACCACCTCCGGAGGCAGATCCTTCTCCCACCGCGCCACCAAGACCTGGAACGCCCTCCCCCTCCACCTACGCGAGACTGCTGACCTCCCGGCGTTCAGAAGACTGCTCAAGACCTAGCTGCTTCTCTCCCCCCTCAGTGCCTTGCGACCCTAGCGGGTGTGTAGTGTGTTCTACAAATTTCCTGATTGATTGATTGATTCGCAAAATGTCTTCAGATGTAAAAACAAGATGTCAAAGTGACTGACTTGCAGAGCACACTTTGCGACCCACATAAAATATGAAAGGAAACGGAACATGCAATGGACGTTTCCCTTTATTTCACTAGCATGTATACAACTTTTCAATGCTTTGTGACAGAATGTGTCACCTTCTATGCAAATGTAAAAAAATAAAGACTATACTCAGCTACATGCCTTATTTTGTGCAACAGTAGATTTTGCATTTGTAGATTGTGCAGTAGTAAGTGGATTTTTAAATAAAATAGATTCATACTGATATTCTGGCAGCATTTATTGAGTGGCATTAAATTACCAGAAGTTTACACAAGACAAACCCACATTTTTACACCTCATGTTTCTTAGCGTAGTAAATAGCATGGGGTGACACCAAGAGTTATCGCACTGGGTGACACCAACCCTCGCGCATTAACCACTCCATGCTGTTACTTTAGCGTAAAGGGCCATTTATTAGGACAGGGTTGACAACCAGTTCAACATAACACAAATAAACAGTTAACAAACCCCCCACCTCATTTCTTCCAAACATCACCCATTCTCATACTCCAGTTACTCAACTCCCAATTCACACCACGACCTCTTCACTTATATCATTCACTTCCACCCTTCTCATTCAACCTCCTCCAGCATCCACAGCAATAGCACTCCTGCCTGCCACCCACCCATCCTGCACCTGTATCCCCCTCCCCGGAAGGGTGATTCTGCCCATCATGGACTCCCCACCCCTCCCAAGTACTGCCACACGCCCCCTTCAACCCGTCCTAAACATGGCACGCTTAACCAAATCAAACACCCCCCTTTCCCACTCCTAAACTATAGGGTGGGAGGGTGGTCAAAGTTCTCCTAACCTAACCCTGATGGCGCTGGGGCAGGAAGAGGAAGGATTTCCTCTCCTGTCTCTTTATAAAGGCTGACCCTAGCCCCCACCCCCTAACCCACCCCTACCCTACCTCCAGCCTGTCATGAACTATCGCGCAAACACCCCATGGGAAGACTGGACTGCCGACCTCTCTTCCCCTGGGGGCCGCATCATGAAATAACCACTCCACGCTGTTACTTTAGCGTAAAAGGCCATTTATTAGGACAGGGTTGACAACCAGTTCAACATAACACAAATAAACAGTTAACAAATTCCCCACCTCAATTCTTCCAAACATCATCCACTCTCGTACTCCAATTACTCAACTCCCAATTTACACCACGACCTCTTCACTTATATCATTCTCTTCCACCCTTCTCATTCAACCTCCTCCAGCATCTACAGCCATCGCACTCCTGCCTGCCACACCCCCATCCTGCACCTGTATCCCCCTCCCTGGAAGGGTGATTCTGCCCATCATGGACTCCCCACCCCTCCCAAGTACTGCCAACCAGGGAATCCCCTGAGGGCGGTTACCTGCCCCACACCAAACCAGTGCACCTTTCGTTCTCAGTCATGCCGACACCAGATAGACTCATTCCACAACAGACTGATAGTATCCAGCATTTCCATCAAATAAAACCCGTTTCCCATGTGCGAAAGGTGCACTCTGTCGTCTCAAAAAAGAAGGGGTTCCTCCAGCCGTAGGCCCACGTGAGCAATCACTTTGATCCATTGTGCTGCACAAAAAAGTCTCATAGCCCTATTCAACTTGTGCCGCACCCTTTCAATGGCTGCCGGCTTCAGTGGCCCTCTCAAAATGTGTTGTGGCACAAACTCAGTCCACACAATACAGGTCGCCAGCCAGATTGCTCTTTATGGCCTCCAAGTCCCGTTGCATCAAATGTAGCAATGCCACTCCTGACTGTTTGACTAAGTCATTTTCCCCAAGTGAAGTACAATCATGTCCGGGCAGCCCAGCTGAGCCACCTTCTTTGTCAACCAGGGCAGCAACTCGCCCCACCGCATACCGCTCTTACCCCACCACTGGACCTCATGGTGGATGCTACTGAGTCCCAGGCTACGGCGTACACCTGTCTGTCCGCACACTTCGAGGCCCAATGAACAAAGGAATGCCCAATAATCCAGGTAACTGTCTTGGCCGCTGGCCCTCGAACTCAACCTACGAAGAAAAAGAGAATAGCACCACAGTGAAAGACATAACCGTGCACCAAATTTCAGCCCTATCTACCCCCAACGCAACCTCCCCTTGATGGCATCATTTGCGCACATAGCGTTCACAACATCGAGACCACCAGCGCCCGATCCTCCTAATGGCCTCCCAGGACCAACCCAACCTAGCCGCTGCCTTGGCTGCCCCTATCCGAAAGGAATGGGTCCCCTACCTAAATTGATCCCTGCCTATGCGCCGCAGGGCCATTCGCAACACCGCCAACAGCTTGAAAGAAGTCACCAGCTTCTGAGAGGCCCGCCAAAATATCTCTCCCACCGTCCGCTGCACCCTGTCGCAAAACCCTCTCCACTCACGCACCGGGCACACCTCCACACAACCACTCTCCCCCAACCATACCTACTTTCCACGTCCGCCTTGGTCTGTTTTAGATTGGCCCAACCAGAATCCCAAACATGACCCATCCAACTGCACATCGTCAAACCTTCGCCCAGGCCCACTCCTCGTTCCAATCAACTCAGAAACCCGAAAAGCCCCAAAAAACATCCAAATCATACACAAACGAAATAACGCCACTTCGTGGTCGTCATAACACCAGTGAGGCAACTCTGCTACCAGGCCCTGCAACAACTCAAACGTAATGGCCTCCCGCGGCGCCTCCCCCCAACCTCCCCCGCAAACGTCCCCAACCCTTCAACATTCTGCTCAGTAAAGCCGACCTAGCCAGATCAAACCCCAAATACAACATGTTGTAAAACCAAATCCCTGCCAGTTTGCCCAAAATCGTCGTCTGAGACAACCCCTTATCCATGAAATTCAACAGAAAATGAACCACGCCCTGCTCACAGTCACTCTCGGGCATAAGCCATGTGCTCCTGGTCCAACCTAGAAATGCGCCAAATTCAGACCATGCCAACATGTAGGAGCGCTTTGTGGATTTAGCAATAGATCTTTCAACCAGCCCCACCACTCTCACTCCCCCCAGGCCCAGATACCCTCCGGCACCTTGGTCTTGCAAGCTTCCGCTCCCAGCGCCAGCCTCCTGAAATACTGCCACTGCAAACGAGACAATGCATCTGCAATATCATTGCTTGCACCCGGGACATGTTGCGCGCCAAACAGTACATTAAAACGCAAACACAGCAGCATAAAGCTTCACAGCAAGTGCATCACCCTCAAATCCCTCGCCTTCTGATTGTTCACCAAGTCCACTACTGTCCTGTTATCGACATGAAACAGCACTGACCTGTTCTGGAATTCGGGCCCCCAGACCTGTAGAGCCACCAATAAGGGAAAGAACTCAAGAACGGCAATGCTCCGACCCTGCCGCAACCAATGTTCCGGCCACTGTTCCGCACACCAATGCCCGTCCCAGAAAATTCCAAACCCAGCTGCACCTGCCGCGTCCGAATAGAGCTGCACTTGCCAAACCATTTTACCGTGTCCAAAGTCCAGCGACACTCCATTGAAATCCTCCAAAAAGGTCAGCCACACCCGGAGGTCCGACCGGACCCCCACTGTGAAATGGACTCTGTGGTGAGGGAGTACCGCCCCTGACATGGCCATGCCGAGGCGCATGCAAAATGTCCTCCCAGCCCTCACCCACAAGCAAAATTCAGCAAGCCCAAAAGCCGCTGCACCGACCTCAGATCAATTTTCCGGACCACTACTACTTGCAACAGGACCACCCAAATCTCCTACACCTTCTGCTCCGGCAAACACGCCCGCCATTCCACTGAGTCAAGTTCAATCCCTAAAAAGGTCAAACAGCAACTTGGCCCTGCCGTCTTCTCTGGTGCCAAAGGAACTCCAAAAGCCTGCGCCAAACTCTGAAACTGCTTCAACGCCGATCCACACTCACCAGACAGCCCTTTCCCTACAAACAAAAAATCCTCCAAATAGTGGGACACCAGCCTGTGTCCACTCCGGTCCACAAAGGTCCACTGCAGAAAAGAACTAAAAGTCTCAAAAGCGCGCAGGAAATTGCACAACCCATCGGCAAAAGACTTTGTCCACAAAAATGCCCCCCCAAAACTGCATTCCTAGCAAAGCAAAATCAGCCAGGTGAATGGGAAGGAAGTGAAAAGACGACTTGATGTCACATTTAGCCAATTCTGCCCCCTTACCACAAACCCGCACCAAATCAATGGCATCATCGACCGACGCATACAACACCCTGGAGTCCTCCTCCGCAATGAAATCATTCACTGAACTCCCCTCCGTCCACTACAGATGATGAATCAGCCTGAACTCTCCTTGCTCCTTCTTAGGGACCACACCCAAAGGTGAAATAATGAGGTCCTGCATCGGCCACGCGTCAAACGGGCCAGCAATCCAGCCTTCCATCACTTCCTTCCGCAGTTTGGCCGCCACCACCTCCGGTAGCTCCTTCGCAGACCATAAATTCTTCGCCCACCTTCTTTCCCGAGGACCCTGATACCCTACTCAAAACCCTTCTGTGAACCCCCAATGCAACTTCAAAGCCGCCTCTCTATCAGGGTGCAGAGAGAGCCATGGACCCATGGCCACCACATCAACCTGTGTAGGGGCCTTTTGGCCCAGCCTGTCCCCTGCCTTTTGTAACCCTCCACTACTCAGAAAGTGTGGCCAACGTGAAACATTGTGGAACCGGATGTCTTCCCCCACATTTGGAACACTCGTGCTTAAACTTACCAGGGTGTCACGTGCAGAAACCGTTATTAAAGTTCCAGCAGGCACCAACGGTGGCTCCCCCAATCTTCGGTTGCTGACCAGCGGTCCCCGTGTAAGCGCCCTGACTCCCTGATCCTGCAAAAGCTCCATGCCCACCCGCCCCAAACTGGGCGGGACGCGACTGAAAAGACGGGTAGGTGACTGGAAGGCCACTGGCCGTGTTTGTAGACGCCGCCGCCTGAGTAGATGACATCCACTGTACACAAAGCTCCTGATCAATGTCGCCCCACGCCTTATCCGGGTTAACACTAATCCTGGCCCTAAACTCCCCATCATAACTGAGCCAGGCAAATCCCCCAAAATGCAACTGTGCCTTTCTGATTACATCCATGTATTTGAAAAGCGCTATCGCCCTGTCACCGTGTTTCTCACAATAAATACTGGCGTAGATCAAAAACGCTGCAGTCCAATTTTCCATTGTTATCGGCACTCTCGGCGCCTAGTCAACACCCATTCTTCCTCCTTGGACCCTTCCTTCGCCTGAATCTCCCCATGCAACAATTTAAATACGTCCACGTACTCAGGCTTCCACATCCTCGCCTTCATCTTCTCCGACAAATGAGACCCAAGTGGCATCGCCAAACCCATATACGGTAGCTTCTTCTGGTGCTTGTCTCTCCTGTCTTCCTTCCCCCCCAGGTCCTCCGTTTTGTCAGTCTGTACACTGGCAACTACCACCTGTGCCTTCCCTACCCCCACCGCCCCCCCAGACCCCCCCTGCGCCCCCGCATCCCTAACTGACCCATCACCAACCCCCACTGACCGGCAAGCCTTCTTACGTCCCCCTTTCGCCCCATCGTCCCACGCATCCCCCAAGCACCCTCACCTGAAAGTTTAGCGGGCACCTCCCGATCCTTTCGCTGAATATCCGCAATTTTCTGTCCAACCTGCGAGCCCCGACTGATGCTGGCTTGTATCCCTTGTAACACATCAAGCTTCTCTGTTGCCGCCGCACTCTTCCCCAACATCGTTCCTCACGCAACTCTCCCTCTTCCAACTCATCCTCACCCTCGTCATAGTTCAGCTGCTCCTCATCCACAACCTCCACTACCGCTCTCCGCACCTCGCTCACTACTCTATTTGCACCTTTCCCTTTCACTCCAGGCACAAACTCGCACTCCAGAACAGCTCTTGCGCGGTACCGCGATGGAGGGCCGGCCGTCGCGGACCCCCCTGCTGCTTCACCTCGGTGTTTGGAGGCCGTTTGGCGCCCAGCCGGCTCACCCTTGCCTCTGCCTGTTGCCGCCACTGGCGTGTACCCCCAGGCCGTCTTTGTCTGAGGGGGCCCCAGCACCTTCAGGTCTCTGTGCCGCCAAAGCAGTCCCTGGCCCCTCTACCCAGACCCACTCTCTGTTGTGCCCTGCGGCCCCCCTACTCTCGCCCCTGCCTACACCTGCTACAAGCCCAGGCACCGGGGGCCCCACAGCCCACGCCCCCGGGCACCACGCCCCATCCTGCCTCCCTGGCTGTGCACAATACATGCCATCTTTGTTCTGTCTCTGCTATGATGCGACGCGGGTCGCGGATCCTCTCCTCCTGTGACATGCACTCCCACCGCGCAGCCCAGGGGTCCTGGCCTACCCCCCTCCACCAACTGATCCAGCACCTAGGGGAGGGTCTGGGGGGGCCCCCACCAGGGGCTTCCTGCTTGACTGCGCACCGTATGCCTACAAGGGCCTCTTCCCCTAGGAACCCTGTGGCTTGACCACCCCCTTCCTCCCACAGGACAGGTCCACAGGCTGATCAACCAGGTCCCCCCTCCCCCTCCTCAGACCCCCCATCCGACAGACACAGGACAACCTCTTCCCCAGCTTTCTCCTCTGTGGCACTCTCCCCCTCCCCTTCACTGGCCTCGCTGGAATCCTCAGGCGCTTCCCCAAAACCTCCCTCGGCCAGCACCTTGACCTGTAGGTCCAGTGGTGCTGCGCTGTCCCCCGGGCCCCCAGGCATCACCTGAACACTGCCGGATGCCCCGCCACCACTGCGTGCCTTCTCTGGCTGCTCTGTCACAGCCGTCTCACCTCGGGGGTGCGTGAGAAGGCTCAAATGCCTCCCGCCGCACTTGCTTGCCTTCACTTGTCTCCCGTCCCGCCCCCTCCCCCGCCCTGCTTTTGACGGTGGCGGATCCTCCTGACAGGCCGCCACTGCCGCGGCCACCCCTGCGGAAGCAGAGCGTGGCGTCCGGGTCATCCCGACCCACGCCTGCTCGAGCACACCGGGCTGAAGGAGGTCCGACCTCCCAGCCCGGAAGCGCGGCGCGAACCACCGCTGCGTCTGGCTCCGCCATTGCCCGCCCTGCAACTATTGCCGCCTACCTGCCGTGAAGGCACTTCTCCTGCCGACGCTCCGCCCGACAAGGACCATGCTCGTCACCGGGGCACTGGAGGATTCTATCCTGCTACACGCCCCTCCGCCGCCGTGCCGAGGCTCCACAACCCTCACCGCTAGGCCTACGCTACACCACTAGCCCTATAACCAAACGCTACCCTCAAACTTTTCCTAACCTAACCCTGATGGTGCTGGGACAGGAAGAGGAAGGACTTCCTCTCCTGTCTCTTTATAAAGGCTGACCCAAGCCCCCACCCCCTAACCCACCCCTACCCTACCTCCACCCTGTCCTGAACTATCGCGCGAACACCCCAGGGGAAGGCTGGTCTGCCGACCTCACTTCCCCTGGGGGCCGCATAGTGACGCCACTGCACAGAGTGCAGTCACAGCGGGGGAGAGCAGATCAAATGCGACCAATTGTAAGTTCCTTCAGAGGGCAGGAAGCGGCCTGATGGCCCCTGTACTCATGAAAAACCTAAAAATCAATGGTAGTAGCAAAATGAACAACTCCCGGCCAAGCAAGTCACCATCCAGTAGCTCCAAACTCGGCAATCCCTCCGGCTCCTGGCTCTCCTTGTGCACCGTGCAGCATGTGGTTGGGTGTGTGAGGGGGTGGGGGCACGGAGTCGCTGTTAGGGGAGGTTATAATCATGAATAAAGACAAACTGAAAGCTGAGACCTTTAAATGTTTAACTCACTAACTCACTAAAGGAGCGAGAGAGAGAACTCTGCTTCTAGAACATTCAGATTTCCTGGCGACTCAACACCCAGTTTAGAGGTCTCAACACTCAACCAGTGCTTGCTGATGACACATTGGAATCATGCAGTCACAACAACATTGGGAGCACTACTTGACAGAAATAGCAGTTCAGTGCACACTCAGAAAAGGAGCTGCATTCTGTGGGGATAAAAAGAATTTTATGACTGTTTGCCAATCACGGCCTTCTGTTGGTCTGATTTATTGCCAACACTGTTGTATTCTCATTGTGTGCTATCTATTCATTTCCCCTTTAAGTCAATGATTCCATTTAGATCTTTAGTTGGCTGAAGTTCTATACTTTGTTTCCTGTGGGTAGTTGCCTGCTAGTCTTGTTGGGAGCACCAGCTAATCTCTGTATCTCATAATAAACCACTTATTCTCTATATAAGCTTCCTGGTATTAGTCTACTTTTCCCTACAACAAATGGCGACGATCAGGACTGGCAGAGTGAAGAAAGAGACAAAGTGAGGAAATATTACCTCTGTTGGTGAAAAGAACTCCGTGTGCAAAAAAGAAAAACAGAAAAGACGGCAAGAAAGAAACAGAAAAGGAAGGTGCAAAAGATTTAAAGAAAATCGGAAGCTATTACTATAAGAGTAGTAAGGAAAAAAAAGAAGAACAGCGTGAAAGAAGATAAGTCATAAAAAAAAAAAGAGGAACTTCAACGAACAACAAAGCGTGAGTAGAGACATTGTTGTGAATGATGAAGGGAAAGGATATGCCTGGAAAAGGAAAAGTTAATCGATAACTTAAGTGCAGCGAGTTCAGTGCATCTTTTGAAAGTGACTTAACTGCACACGAGTGAAGAGCGAGCAGGTCGCGACATTTAAAACCTTACCTTTACTCGAGACTCAGCGCGAGATGCAGACGGTAGTGTCTCGGGCAAGAGCTTGACGCAGAGGGTTTGACGTGGACCAACGTGCACTGCGTGTTGCTCAGAGAGCATAAGAACGCGTTGCATGTTGACGTGAAACGCAGCGGCCAATGAGAGCGTAAGAACGCGTTGCGTGTTGACGTGAAACGCAGCGGCCATTTTAAGAGATAAACCAAGCGTATCCTAGCAACCACTCCGTGAAGCGTACCGAGGCCTTCGTGAAGTGTACCGAGGCAGACGGAGAAGAGCGAAAAGCCGCACTTAAGGAAACGAACTGCTGCATTCACGGACTTCTGAAGTGGTGAAGTAAGGAAAGGAAAACGGAAGGGTGTAGAGTATTCTGACATTAACTTTAAACGCATAACAAGGGGAAGCAAAGGAAGGAAAGGAAAAGTAAAGGAAAGTACTGAACAGAAGAAAGGAACAGTGAAATAGAAATCTGGAAGATAAACTGGGAAAGAGTGAAAAGTGTAAAATTGTATAAAAGAATATCCTTTCTTGTGTGGGTTTAGGCGTGTAAGTTTACTGCAAGTTTACTTTATTTTTCCTACAAGGATGGAGGGGCATAATGTTGTGATGCCACCTTTGTTCCTGCAACAGAGCGGAGATCCCCCAATAGAATGGGAGGAATGGATTGAAATTTTTGAGAACTATATAGAGGCATTAGACGGGAAAGATTTTAGTGCAGCTAGAAAGAAGGCATTGTTACTGAGTACATTGGGGAAAGAAGCACAGCATGCCTTTAAGTTTTTACCGGCAGGTACAAATGCAGATGGGAGAGTAATAACTAATGTCTATCTTGAGGCGAAAGCCAGGCTAAAGAAACAGTATTCAAAAGAGGTGAACATAGTTATGGCCCGGCACAAATTCTATACTCAACCTCAGAGGATAGAATAAAATATTGATCAGTTTGTCACCAGACTGAGGGAATTGTCAATTAAGTGCAATTTTGGGGCAATAAGGGATGAAATGATAAGGGATCAACTAATTGTTCAGTGTAAGAACAAAAAAATGCAAGAAACGTTATGGGCGGCAAAGAATCCATCTCTGCAAAATGCTATAGAGATTGCTAAGGTTGTGGAGGAGTCAAGTGCGTGCATGAAGGAGATGGAAAAAAAAAGTATGTTAATGAAAATGTGGGTGCGGTTGGTGTGTCTCAGGAGGAGAAAGAGGAAGATGTGGCTGTAGTTTCTAAAAGAAGTAGTGAGAGAGGGACCAAAAAATATAATGGCAATACACAATACGGTGTGGAACAAAACAGGGGACAAGAGAAGCAGTGCACAAGGTGTGGCAGCACTTATCACACGGCTGAATATAAAAGATGTTTCGCATTAGACAAAGAGTGCAAGAAGTGTGGAAGAAGAGGCCATTTTTATAAAATGTGCAAAACGAACAACAAAACAAAGGTTGCTGTTGTACAGAATGAAGGGATGTGTGTGGTGAATGGCTGCAAAGTAAAGGCAGCAAATAAAATATTGTACGTGAGTGACGAGGAGATGGAGGATGAGAGGGGTAGAAAGGAAAGACCCAAGGCTATGTTTGTCATAAAGGGAAAGGACACTGAATTGATGGTTGATTCAGGTTCTTTCTGGACAATTATTCCAGCATGTTTATTTAGGGCAAACTGGCCAGATGTTGTCCTTATGCCAAAGGACATCAACCCTGGGGGTTATCAGGGAGAGAGGATAGACATTATTGGGTACATGTTGACAGACATTGTCTTTCAGGGGAGGAGCGTGGAAGGAAAAGTGTATGTTGCGTGATCTGGACCACCAATACTGGGGTGGAGTCAGCAGTATGATCTCAATATCATCATGAACCCTAGAGCAAAAAATAAAGTGATGGTTGTGGATGAAGTGACAACAGAGTCAATTGTGGACGGGATGTCAAGTTTGTTTAAAGAGGAAATAGGGGCACTGAAGGGGTACGTACATAAAATCATGCTTAAGGAGAATGCGGTTCCCATGCAGCATAAGGTGCGGAAGGTGCCCATTATAGCAAGGGAAGAGGTGAAGAAGATGTTGACTGAGATGTTAGAGCAGGGAATAATAGAACAAATAGAGACATCCAGTTGGATTTCGCCCGTTGTTATTTCGACCAAGTCTGATGGAAAGTACAGATTCTGTGTAGATTTGCGCACCCTAAACCAAAATATTGTTGTGGATAATTACCCATTACCCAACATAAATGAGCTGATCTTGTTGCTGGGAGGAAAGTATTTTACAAAATTAGACCTATGCAGCGCATACCATCAGATAAAATTGCACGATGAGTCAAAGTCTTTGACCGTGTTTATCACTCCAGAGGGTATTTACCAATTTACGCGCATGCCCTTTGGGTTGGCGTCCGCTGCTGGCGTGTTTCAGCGAATGATAGGATCAGTCTTGGGTGGAATAAAGAATGTTGTGTACTTCCAGGACGATGTTTTGCTGTTTGGAGAGTGTTTGGAGCAGCATAACGTGATTTTGAGAGTAGTGTTGAACAAAATGGAGAAGGCAGGCCTAACGTTGAAGAAAGAAAAGTGCAAGTTTGCAGTGGAGGAGGTAGAATATTTGGGGTATACCTTGTCCGCTGATGGAGTAAGACCAAAAAGAGATTTGTTGGAATCCATAAGGAAGGCACCTGCACCGGAGGATAAAGACCAGTTGAGGAGTTTCTTGGGCTTAATAGAGTACTACGCGAAATTTGTGGAGAATTTCGCAGATAAGACGGAAAGGATTAGGGCGCTATTGATAAAAGGTTGTAAATTTGTTTGGGATAAGGAATTGGAGGCTGTGTTTAACAACATAAAGAAGGAGATTTGCGAGGCAAAAATTCTCACACCTTTTGACACTAAGTTGCAATCTGTTTTGACTGTTGACGCAAGTAGTGTAGGTGTAGGTGCAGTTTTGGCACAGGAACATCCTGTTGGACTCAAGACGGTAGCATTTGCGTCAAGATCACTTACCAGTATGGAGAGAAACTACTCGATAATAGAAAAGGAGGCGCTAGCGGCTGCATGGGGCTGTGAGTATTTTAGGATGTAATTGTGGGGATTCAAGTTCAGATTACTCACAGACCATAAACCTTTGCTTAGAATCTTGTCACCGGGTGGTGCAGGTAAGGGCTCTGCAAGGTTGGCGAGATTGGCGGCACGCATGCAGGACTTTCTTTATCAAGTTGTTTATATACCTGGTTGGAAGAATTGCCAGGCAGATGGTTTATCTAGGCTACCTTTACCGTGGGAGGATGTAGACAGGTCTGGCGTAGAATTGGCACAGTATGAGGGCGCGGTAGCAGCAATAGATGATGTTGTTAGTTTGTGTTTTGGAGCAATAGGGAAGAAACAATGGAATGAAAGTATGGAGAAGGATGAGGTTTTGCGTAGTGTGAAGGAGTTGATTGTGAAAGGTGCTAGACGGGAAAGTACCCTTGCTATTGGTGTTAGACCGTATTTGAAGGTTTTGGACCAGTTGTCAATCTATGATGAAGAAGAAAATTTGGTGATGAAGGACGATAAATATATTCCACCGTGTGATTTGAGGTTTCTCTTATTTAAGTTGGCACATGAGGGACATCTTGGACAATCCCTTACCAAGAAAAGGGTTAGAGAGCATTTTTGGTGGCCGGGAATGGACCATCAGATTTCTGAGTGGGTGGAAAGGTGTGCAGATTGCTTGGAGTGTGAGAAGCGGTTGAAGGTGGGTAGTCAGAGTAATCATGGTGAAATTGAGGATCCAGGGTTACCTTGGCATACCGTGTGTATGGATTTCATTGGACCATTTTGTGGGTTCAGTGTGAGCATGAAATTCGCTCTGGTTATGATCGATGTTTACTCAAGGTGGTTGGTTGTGAAATTTTGTACAGAAATCACAACAAGATCTACTATTAATATGATGTCCGAAATTTTTAGAGAAGAAGGGTATCCGGTGAAAATCATTACTGATGCGGGTGAGATGGTTTCATTTTTGAGGGGATGTGGTATCTTACACTCAAGAACATCTCTTTATAACCCACAAGGCAATGGCATCGTGGAGAGGGCGAACAGGATGGTGAAGGGCGTGATGCAGATGGCGGTTTCGTCTGGTGGTGATGTGAGATGTATGGTGGATGATTCAGTGTGGGCATATCGGACAACAGAAAACAATGTTTCAGGGAAAATTCCTTTTCAATTGATGAGAGGAAGGGCTGCTGGAACCAAGCTTTTACCTGCATGGATGAGGGAAGGTGTGGATATGGATGCGTTGGAAAATCACGAGAAGACTAATGAGGGAGAAGAACGGGTTGTCACCAATAAGATTAAAGTAAATGACCTTGTGAAGGTGAAACCTGGTCGTATTTGCAGTGGCTTGAGCAAATTTAGAGGTCCTTTCAAGGTAACATCTGTAAATAATCGCTTTGTAACATTGTACAATGGAGAACACTGGAACATGAGGAGAGTCGCATTGTACAAAAAGGGTACTGGGATTGAGGATGATGAAATTTGTGGTCAAGATCATACCCATGTTGGTCCGGAGGACAACGTGGGTGGTTCAAGTGTCTCTGTAAAGAGGTGCAGACGACCACCTAGCTACTTAGAAGATTATTTGTGTGATGATGCTTAATTGTTTTGTTTGTTTTAATTTTCGCCTCTTCCTTTTTGTTAATTTCACTTTGATGTATGTAGGGTAGAGGATATGTTGTATTCTCATTGTGTGCTATCTATTCATTTCCCCTTTAAGTCAATGATTCCATTTAGATCTTTAGTTGGCTGAAGTTCTATACTTTGTTTCCTGTGGGCAGTTGCCTGCTAGTCTTGTTGGGAGCTCCAGCTAATCTCTGTATCTCATAATAAACCACTTATTCTTTATATAAGCTTCCTGGTATTAGTCTACTTTTCCCTACAACAAACACTCAGTCTAATCTTCAACAAGGATTGCAGCAGCACTACAAGAATCAAATGAATTGATCACATATAATACCTGCTCTCTTCTTGTGCACAAATCTGCTTTGACATCATTGAGATTACCACTGTAATAATGTATCGCCCCATTTTCCCTACAATTCGCAATGGTCCGTGCCTGTCAGGTGCAAGCACACAAATGTCTTTGAGACCCACATAACCTGCAAGTCATTTTCTTAATAGCTAATGTTTTAGACAAAATCCAGCCCTAAACTATGTATTTTATAATTGGAAATAAAGACAGAAAGAAGCCTCAGTGAATAAAAGGAATTCAAAGGATACCTGTGTATGGTTATTTGGAGACAGACAAAACTGGAAATTATCTGGATAGTTCTTTGGATACCCACGAGTAAAGTGAGAAGATTTATTTTAAACAGTTCAAAAGCTATCGCTTCATGATACCTTTATGTGAAGAAATTAAAGAGGAAGTAAAACAAGAAGATAAAACGTAATAGAATTGCTGGGGAAAAGCATGGCTCTGAGCTGGCCACTCTAGTCCATAATAATGATGGCACAACACTACCGCAAAAAGAGCCAGCATGGACTGACACACAAACATGACACCTGAGACACCCAGTGACGCCCAATGATGTGTGAGTGCTAGTAAACTTTTTCCATCTCTACATCTGATGTGAAGAGGAACACGCTCTCTTGTGGGAGTAACTAAGCAGTGGGACCAGGCTGCACAGTGAGAGTTCCCAGTCCAGTGAGGTGGAAACGCTGCATTGGTGTGCATGCCCCCTTCTGGTATTTCAGTTTTAGACCAGGATTAGGCTTGCGCTATGGAGAGTTAACTGGGGGACTAGAAGCTGGCGACCAATAATAGGAAGAATGTGGGGAGGACTGGCTGGCTTCACGTGGGAAAGAAAACTTGCGGGGGAAGGCTCCTGCACTCTGCCTAGTCTGGGTGGCCAGCAGAACCTGGTCTTGGTGCACTACCACACAAACACAGTTTGTTTTGCTCTTCCTTAACTCCTGAACATGAAGGGCAGTCTATCTGCTATGGGAGCAGATGAGAGGTATGTCTGTGAAACTGTTGGGAGGCCTTGGGACCCCTAAGAGTGTCTGGTATAACCTGGTGCACCCACTGCTGGGTGAATGTGAGAGATCCTATGGTAGGAAACCACTGTGCGCAACTTCCATTGAGACTGGTGACTGAGATAGTCGGTGCTGTGGATGGAACACAAGATGTGCAGGACCTGGGGAATTTACAGATGATGTCAAAAAAGGTGACATAGTGGTTTCTTATGAGCATCCTTTGAGAGCTGAAAATGTAGTCAATTCAAGTACAATAGGACCACAGTGCTAAATCCCCTAAGTGATAGGTACCATGGTACCAAGTGAAATTGTCCTTAATGAGAATCTTACATCTTTTCGAAAAGAACTCAAAGGAAATTTGAGGTCAGACCTGGTCAAAAGTATCCAAGAACTTTGTGATGACTTAGGCCTTAAGCAGAACAACTTGAGGAAGAATGTTGACTCGCTGGGAGAAATGTTTCCGGAACTCGTAATGAACACCTAGTGGCAAGTGATAGTGGCATCTCATGTTGAAAGGAAAATAGGGACCCTGCAGAATCAAATAGAGATGGCACTGATGTACTCCAAGGAACAGGAGAACTGGTTCTGGAGGGAAAATGTACACATTTGCAGGCTAGTGAAGGGGTCAGACTGCTCAGATCTAGAAAGCTTTGTAACAAGTAAACACTGCACACTGTAAAATGAGAATCGGGAATCTGTAAGACTTGACAGAGTCCACAGGATGGGACAGATGAATTTTCCCTTTTGGCATCATTTTGATTGAATAATAAGACTGTTCGCTTCACTGACAAAATGAAGGCTGGGAACTTTTTGCAAGTTAAACTACAGGACACTACATGTCTCTTTAAGGAGATGAATGTCTCAAGCATACAACACTTGAAAACGTTATACGGTGCTGGTTTATGGCTGTGTTCAGAGAAAAAGAGAAGAAAGAAGACAAATGCATGGCATCAATAGGTGTGACTGATGTGTGCAGTTATATAGCACTCCTGCCTTTACTATATAGGTGATTGGTCCTCTTTGTGGACACATGAGGGCACTATGATCACCTGGTATCAGCATACTCTGACAATAGATCATAAGATACATTGTTGAGGGTTAGGAGTATGTGAAATTTATGCGATTTGCTCTTGCATAATTACGGCAAATTTTGGAAAAAAACATGTGTAGTTATTATGTCAAATGCAGAATCTACATTGGTTGCTATATTTTAGCGAGAAATGCATTATTGCATCCAGTTTAGATACGAGGACACATTTGGTTGTAAAAAATATAAACAGAAGCACCACAGGCAGCAGTTGCTTGCATGCTGATCATTCCTGTGCATTCATGCAAATTTTTGATTCAGACATTGGCTAATTACATGAGATGTCTTAATAGCGTAATTTCATGAATTTCACAGAACAAGTATGACAAAGAATTATAAAACATTACTGAAATGCCATGAGATTACTCTTCTTTAACAGAATTTTGGCCTAGGCCTAGTGAGGATATATTGCCACAACCATATTTGATTGTTAGAAAAGGGGTAGGAGTGGGACAGTGGAACGTTTCTCAATTTTCTTTGTTTTTAATACTTCTCAGAACACCAACTGAACGCATAATTGGGGAGCCATCCAGTTGCCTAAGGACCTCACTTCTCTGTTGGAAATATTCGAAAAAATGCCAGATTTGTAATGGTGAAAGGTGTGATGGGAAGTTCTCAGATCATGGGCCTGATTCACAAAGGTAACGTGCACTTTTGAGTAATTTACAATTTTTAGTACGTTTACTACATTTTGGGTATTCACAAAATCATAGTACAAATTCTCTCTGAAAGTAGAAATTACATATCTCCAACAAATGAAAGACCTATGAGCTATTCACAAACAGTAGCAACTGTTCAGAAAGGTAGCTTACACTTTTGAGTAATTTACTTCATTAATGTGAACTTGCACTTTTAAGTAACTTTACATTCGGAGTTTGTGAAAAAACAATCTATATTACTGTCTATTATTAATCCTTGCCATAAATTGACTGTTAAACATATCTCAAGTAGAATTTAATGGCAAAAAAAGATAATGAAGGCCCCTTAAAGTAAGTTGTTTGAAGTGTGTGGATGCAAGCATATTAATGTTTTTTCATGGCTTGATGACTTATGTCTTCCAGGATATCAACACCTTTTTCCCTCATCAAACTGATCGAATCATACCTCTTTCAACACACTGAGCTTTTTTTATTAATCCAACAGTGAATACTAATGATTACGCGATCACCAAATGTGTTTAATGCTGTTGTCCTTGCAATGACTAAGCACAACATTTCATAGGGTTGATAACGTATAGTATTTGGACGCCTTTTATTGCTCCCTGCAATGGAACTTTCTAGGTGCCTGAGAAATAAGAGAACTTAGGATCAACTACAATTTAACAATTACAATGTAACTCATTTGGCCACACATTAAAACTCTGAGTCAGAAGATGGGATTAAGTATGGATTTAATACAAATTCAACGCCAGATCAAAAAAATGTAAGTCTCAGGAATCTTTTGTAAATCATATGGATTGCTACAGGCAGGCCAAAATGCCGAATGAAGTTTAGCCCTAGCAACATAAAACGTAAAAGAAATTTGGTTATCGAGATACATTATATGAAGGAGAGGATTTGTTGATCAGTACACCATTTGCAGTCCTCTTGCCTGTTATGCATGAGGAAAACTTTAATCTACTCTAATACTGGATGAGGAAATCCTGATTAGAGCCATTAAAGGGGAAAGGTGTGAGCATAGCCAAACCTCTTTAGAATTTCTCTAAAGGAAAAGCATATTGTATAGCATGAAGCCACACAACAAAAATGTCTGTACCTCTCAAAGTCTGAGAGGGAATCTGAATAAACTGAAGTGTGATCATCAATTATACCTAAACAATAATATTTGAGAATCACGTCTCATTAATTTCCACCTCCAAACAGTAAAAGTTGGCAACTCTACTTAAAACTCTTTTTCTTTGGTCCACGCATCAGAACGTCCTTGGATTTCTCCCCATTTCGCATGGACTGTAGTCCTCCCTTTGTTTGTTAAGGCTTTTTATCCTTGTCAAAACTACTCCTCCCAAACCTCACTATTTCTCTCACCCACAGATGCCTTCACTATTCATAAAATCCCAGAACTGCACCTGCAGAGGAGAAACAAACATTGCAATCAAAGAAGCATTCACCTTGAAGTTTAAATATTACAAAATCCAAATGCTTAGGGCCTTTAGTCAAGTGAATGTACCAAGCATCTAAATACATATATAATTGCATTAGTACAGATACATACATATACGGTTACAATATTGAGTACTATTCAATACTGCATGAGTTTGTATTAGTTAATCATAATTATTGAAACCACACAAATGCAGATATATATGAGATCTGCAATTCGGTGTTACTGTAATGAAAACAGTATGCACACACGCATATATATGTCGAGATTACTCAGTGAATGCACTTTCTGTACTGTTAGTGCACCACATCACATTAATAAGGTTACATCACACGAGCACATGAGGTCATGTGTAAATATATATATATTTGGCCTGGTCAAACATGAAAAGGTAGAGCCAAAATTACTCTGCTCCAGGGTATTCGAGGGAAAACAGCTGGCTGTGTGTTTTTTATAATCTGTAATATTCACTGCCAAACCCTCAACTTTGGAGAAATTATGGAAGTGGCTTGATCTTCCATTAGAATATATTATTGTGAATGTTTTTTTTCTACAGTGCACTTGGATATCTCCCAAAATCAATCAATCACTGCGCATTATAAAAGACGATGTGTCTGAAGGTAGAGCTCTCAGAAGGATTCGAGCATGCTCTCTAGCGTGGGGCTAACAGGCTATGTTTCCTGTGTCATTTCACCCAATTCAATAACTTTTGCCTCCATATATTACTAACATGCTAGAATGTCAGGATGCTGCAGAGGTAAGAGAGCGCGTGGTGCTCTTAGCGATGCACTTTCTTCTTTTTGAGCCTCGCAGCCTTCCATCCGCGGCGCCAGGAGCCAGGGTTTCACCGATGCTAAATGCATTAGCACTTAACACTGGGTGATCCCAGCCACTGGCCAATGGATTAGAGTTATTTTAAGACAGTTTTCCCTGTAATGAAAAATTCTGCCATATATTGTGAATAAGAGAACCACATGATAAAATTATAAATTGCTCCCCGAAGCAGCAAAAATGAAATTGAGAAGTGACGAGAATGTTTCACAGTATAAAGTGATCCTATTAGGATTTTCTCTGTGATGAATGTATTAGGGATGGGTGAAGCCGTTTGCATGTAATCCAATACTTCTTTCCCTTACTTCATGAGCTAGGCTCAAACAGAAATTCTGTGATTGTGACCCGGGGCGATACACATAAAATATGAACCTTCCTATCTTGACCCTAGAAAAAAACAGTAGAAAAGCAGTCCATCTAAGGAACATGTTCTGCTAATATTTTCACTTTTAAATTAACCTGGCTGGGTTTCAAGCACAGACATAAAACTGCCGAGTGATGGCTGACATGTTCCAGCCTAGATATTGCTGGCGTTAAGTGCTAAATCAATGTGCTTCGGGTGGTGCGCTTATATCATTTCAGTGTGAGAAAAATCGAATTAATAACTTGCATTAAATGCACTCTGTGATATTTCTACAGAGGTTATTTTCTTGCATTCTAGCATTAACATCATCCCTTCTTGTGGAATATGTGCAATATGTGCAATATTTTTCAGCACTTCACTTTTAAGTTCAGGAGTAGTAGCCTTCGAGCTAATCCCACTCCGCCTTTTATTTCTGTTAGAAGGTTTACACAGCCATGGCCCAGAACCCTAAATAAACTGTCTTTTCTTTCTCTGAAAAACAGATATTTTGGGTAAGGGGACAACACACTTCCTTCTGAAGGCGCCCTCTCCTATATTCAAACTTTAACAAGCATTTCCTTTGCAATCAGTCTCGCATTTTTGAAAGTTAGAGCTATTGGTGTTGTAAATGATATTGTTTTTTTACTAGAGGAGTCTAAAGGTCTTAAAATGAGGAATTACCACTGGTAAGAGATACACAGCTTCAGCACTGCCTGGAGGACTTAGAATGAGGAATTACTACTGGAAAGAGAGGCGCTGCTGCAGCATTGACTAGAGAACTTAGAATGAGGAATTACTGACGGAACGAGAGAAGCAGCTAGCAGCTCTGCCTAAAGCACAAGTCTTCTTTGCCAACATTTATACATTAAAATGTTCCAACCTATTTTCAATGTTTTTCTAATTTCAGCAATACCTTACTTGGGAAAACCTTGAGAGACCTACGCAAATTAATCCTTGCTGGATTCAGCATGTTGTCTAGTTGCCAAAAGTGTGTTGTTTTATGTGTTATATCATGAATTTGCCGCATCTTTCCCCTACAAACTTCAAGAGTGTAGGAACTGAAAAATAGGAAATGTTGCTGTCTCGTAGAAAATTGCAAAAACATTGATGAACAATGTGTTTTAAAATGCTCAACTAGACCCCAATCCAGCACTCCTTTAATATGGTATCCTCACAGGTCATGTTTACAGGTCAGGAAAAAAAGATGCAAATAACTTTAGTGCATGTTGGTAAACATGCTCAAAGTGCAAATGTAAGACAAATTATTCTCACACTACAATTTACCCCAAACTATAAGGTGGTAGTAAAAAAGGCTGCAATGACAAGTTCAGAAATGGATAGTTTCAGTTATGCTCTAAAAATGCTAAATTGGGTGGTAAATGTTGTCAGAAACAGCTATAGTCCAAAAATTGTTACCTCCAATTTAGTGAAAAAACATTAGGACTCTCGTTTTGTGTGGCCCATTTTATTCATTGGAAGATACGACTTATAGTGACTAGAATGATGTGTTTCGGCAGTGCTGAGATTTCGGCATTATTATGGAATAGAGTGACTGCCAAATTATCCCTAATTTTCTATGTAATTTACAGATTTAAAAAATATGTCTAGCTTAAACAGATCAAATGACTAAAAATGCTGCCACTTATTTTTCTGAGCAGAGGTACCCATTTGCTGAGGCCCCGATTTTGCGGAAGTGCGGCACTACCGCAAAACGGGTGATGCCGCGTCAGCCGTTGAACGTTCAGCTTAAAATTATGAAAGACCATTAAATAAAATATGTGTGTATTTTAAAACTATTTAGGGCATTATTGCCTCTCTGGTGTTTTGCTAAATATATGTGCAGCTACTTTAGTTCGCCAAGACCTGGTGCTTCCTAAAAAGCAGGTTGCACACTTTAAATGTTGGTTTCTAGGCACAGTAATTGTTATGTCAAATAACCAGCTGTAGAACACAAGGGGCCTTAACTAGCCTGTCTTTCATGTCCATTAAGTAGTGTGTATGTTCACGAGCGTGCCACATCAACACAGATCGTTCTTTCCCAGGTAGGAGTGATGAAAGTGAAACTAAAGGGAGAGGGAAACAATGAACACAAAAAAAGAAGTCCCACGATAGAGCACTTCCACAAAAAGCTATTGGTTTTAGGTTGTTTTGAAGCTTGGTGGCTTTGGAGGGCACAGGACGCCTCTTCTGCTCGCTATGAGCGTTTCCCTTAGGGATTTGTTCTCCTGCATCCTGCTGTTCCCAGTGTGTAGTGGGGATTGCAGCCCTCTCTGTCTGCAGTAACGCATGCATTGCACCATCTGCTGTATAGATTTATAGGTGTTCTACAAGGATATATTTTTAGCAAGCACTACAGGAGCTGGCTTCTTCTCAGAGACTGCTATGGGCTGCCAGAAGAACAACAATAAACATTCAACTAACTAATGATTGCTCGGGCCACTACACCCAGGCTCCCCTCGCTTCTCAGCCCCTCTGGGTGTAAGGCGCCTCCCGCAGGTACCACAGCACCCGCCGACTCCGGTTTGCCCTGGGCAATGCCTTCGGAGAGCTTCTACAGGAAATGCAAGAGCTCTGAGGGCTGGACCTCTAGCTGCTGCACCAGTACGCGTGCCACGGTCAGGACGAGAACCTGTATGGCCATGAGCACTGCACCGCATCATTGGCTCCACGGCAACCAGAGTCACAGAATAAGGACAGCAGCCTTGACTCCAACCATGTCTCGTCATGAATATAAATCTCTGTTTGTCTACAAAAAATGAATGTTTCCTTCTGTAGTGTATGTGGTGTGCATAGCGCTCCAATACCTACGTATCGAATTCACAATAAATATAAAAAAATAAAAATGCATAAAGCTGACAGGTTTTTTTTCCGGTTCAGCAGCAGGGTCATAGAGTGGTATTTGCCTGCCCATGTGAACACAGAGCTGCTGCCCCTTGTGCCAAACAATACATAAAGTGGGAGTGGCAACCAGAGTCACGGACCTAAGAAGAGCATTCTTGACTCCGCCCACCAAGTCATCAAGAATAACATAATCTCCACGCGACTACCAACAATGAATGTTTCATTCTGCAACATATGTGGTGTGGATGTAATTGCCCCAATACCTAAGGATCGACTTCGACTATATGAAACAAACAAAAAATAAATGCAAATAACTGGCAAATCGATTTAACTGTCCGGCAGTGCTAAGCCTGCAACAGCTGTAAGGGAGGAGCTAAACCTGCATATGCAAATGGAGTGGAGACGACATCACATACTGTACAGTGTGATGGCCAACAAAAATATTCTCTTAGTGAAATCGCCAGCAAGGCAGCTAAGCACACAAAGGAGAGACATTTACACAAATTCACCAATAACAAGCCAGTAATTCTGTATGCCACAGATAACAACCAATGGCCATCAATGGGTTTGCCGCAAGCCAACTGACGAGATACAACAGGTCTTGCAGACAGCACAAGTGCTGTTGAGGCTCGACCCAAAAAGAAACAGTGGTTTGAAATCTGGTCACCAATGTTTCTTTAGTTTAATGGTCCGCTGTCCCACACCTTAGTTTTTTAAAGTGTCTTCTGCAGAAAAAGCATATCCCAAGTACTATATAGCTCCTATCATGCACTGCTTATGACCTCAGATACTCATGACATACATACTCAACCATCGTCCTGCACTCTTACACCTCACTCAATCATCATTATATTCATTTTTTTGTAGGTGACCACAGTACTCATAAATACCTTGAACAGTGTTGTTCTTTAAATCTAATGAGTCATGTAATCAATGATGTCATGTCTGAGTTCATAAGCAATGCATGATGCAGGCGGGTTAGAATTTCTTTATTATACTATAACTGTCATATTAGATTTCGTTTGATTTTATTAACATTAACACTTGTCTAATTTAATCCACTAAGTGTAACTTCACTTTAACCTTTGTTTTTTCAGTGAATGTCTATGTTTTTTTAACATAAATTTAAGTCTTAGGATCTAACGATATTGTCACTTTTAACTTTATTTTTTCAGTGAATTGCTGTTTTTTGTTATCATATTTTAAATTCAACTTAGGCCCAACCCTGAGTGGGTGGCCACCACACTTCCCAAAAAATGTGTATACCAAAATGTGGATATTTTAAAATTAGGGAGCTGTTAAGTGACTGAGAAGATGTGTAGGCTGAAAAACAAATGTAGAAAGGGGATGCTGCTCTTATGTAGAGATCTCTATCTTTAACTATCTTTAGCCCCTTTAAAAATACATTATGCCTCAAATGACAAGAAAACCATACCTCCACTCACAATTTTAATCTGCCTACATCATGCCCCATCCAAAGGCTCATGTGATTTAGCCTTTTTCTAAGGAAAGATTTTAAACTCAATAGGACCCATTCCAACAAATGCCATCCACGAGAGCCTCACTTTTGTCTTTAATACAAAATGTTAGATCTCTAGCTGTTCACTAGAACTCTGCAGTGATACAGCAGTTAATTACTAGGGAGTTAACTGACTGCTGCTGGTGTTGGAAGTATGTATTTGACTCTGCATGCATGTTTCACTGAAATGGATGAAGAAGATATTTGAGAACTCCTAGATAGTGTATGTATGCTCATTTTAGAAACTAGCACATTAAACATAGCTTCTTTGAAAAAAGGAACTCCTCATTTTGTTCATTTACTGCAGTCGCCTCTGTAGGAAATGCTTTTCGTTTTTCACATATGGTTCCATCCACTTAGTAATCAGATGTGCACATAATTATCATATAAAAAGAATTTTAACATGCTACCTGTTCTCCATAACACTGTGGTGAACATGCATTAGAATATTGTGGAATCAACTGTTAGAATGCTGACGGTGTTAGACGTACATGCTACACTCAGCATACTAGACGTTTTTTCTGTCATTGATGAGGACCCTTTTGAAAATGTATAGAACATTTGTGTCTTCATTTTAGCATTAACCATAATTTCTGTAACAAAATTGAACACACTAATATCAGTAATTTCTAAAGGAAATGCTTTCAATTTTACAGCTATGATTCCAGCACCAATATGGCATTTGGTTGTTCCATATTTTTGGGATAAATACAGAATTTTAACACTCTAGTCGTTTTTTATAACACTATGCTGGAATAGAACACTGCGGTCAGGGTTGGAAAGACCTTTTATTCCACTGGGCATTTACCCAGTGGGCTGGAGCCCTTGGAGGCCGGTTTTGAAAGCCCAGGGCTGCTACTTGTACCTCTGTCACTTTCCCAATCTCCACAAGGATTATTGTTGCAGTAGGGGAGGGAGGCTTCAAGAGACAGATAAAAGGGTGAAGGGGAAATGTAGAGAAAAAGTGATCTGAGCAGGAACAGAGAAGGATGAGAGAAGGAGCAAGTGAGAAGGGATGGATGAAAAGAGGGATTGAAAGGAGATGATGGGAGTGAGGCTAGTTTCAGCATTTTTATAAGGGCTGATTTTGGTTTTCCAGTCTGGCCCTGTCTTTATACTGCCAGAATGACAGTCAGTTACCAAATAGCAGGTAGGACCTTTCTACAGTGTTCAGCCCTATTAACAACAAGCATAAGATTTTCTATGTTCTCATTGGAAAAAGATGCCAAAAGAAGGCTTCAAAGACAGGCTATGTTCTAGCGGACAATTTAAAAATATTTCTACTTGAATTGACCAGAAATTTGAACCTCACAAATCTTAATATTTAGATAAATGCATCTAATAGCGCACATAAACACCCTCTATCTGTGACAGACTGAGAAACTCTTTGCACTGGTAAAGAGTTTTGATGAAGTATTTACTTTCCATCTGTAAATCCTTATTGAATTGGAAAGTAGCTCAATACAAAACACAAAAAGAGCTTTGTTCTACTTTGCGTTGATTAGCATTAGAGGACCGTACCTTGGATGATATGTGGGCATTCCCATAATATCCCATATGATTTTTGATGCAAAGCCCTTTATACCTACGTACAAATTATGGTAGATAGTGTTTTGTGCTGAAAATAATAACCTCCTTGAGGCAGGCGCAAACAAGCAGAATGTTTTCACACACTCCATGTGTGCTAACCTGTACATATGTACACATGCAAATAGGCTAAGTTTCTAAAAGTGTGTAGAAGATTAGTATTTTGTACTAACGTGGTACGTTTCCATTACAAATCTATTCAGGACACTCTGAGCCTGATTTAGATCTTGGCGGATGGATTACTATATCAGGGTGGGGATTGATATCCCGTCCGCCGAAATATAAATCCCAATGAATATAATGGGATTTATATTTTGGCTTACAGGATCACTGGCACTGTTGTGGTGGAGTAACCCATGCCCCATGAACTAAATAATGCTGTCTCTCCTTTACGCTATGGTTAAACGGTGTGTGGGTGGTGCTAGGGCATCTCTTTGTGTGCCAGTCCTGGCAAAATAGCAGCAGAGCAATGTCTTAGTAGACATGCAGCATCCTACCATCTACCTGCTAGCAAAATGCAGCACAGAAACTTTAGTTGATGTGCTGCATTGCACAACTTTTTGGTTGAGTGGTTCTGGGACAATTACTTCATATATCTGTTCATTGAATCCAATTGTTACTGAAAGATAAAAATCTTTGAAACAGGCCAAATGCGTCAGGTGTTACAGAAATAATTTGCTATTCGCATTAAGTATAGTATTGATATGCTTTATAGTACTAATGTAATGTTATGGTATGAGATGTGCACTTGTATAGTGCTTTTCAATCTATTACATGGGTGAGAAGTAGTCTTGGGATTTAGTCACCCTTTGGGATTCTCGTTTTAGCCTTTCTACTTAAAAGCACATTTTTCTGAGCTGAGAAAGACTGGAGCCCTGATTCACAATTGTAAATTTAGACCAAAAGTATAAGTTTATACCTGAAGTTTAAGTTTAGACCTAAAGTCTAACTTTACTACTACTACAGGGCCATTCAATTGACTCCTAGTTTTCTCCCTATGGTACAGATGACAAGTCAAATCACTCTTTTAGTCTCCATTCCAATCTTCTGGTTGTTCACAATTTATTTCATACCCTTTGTACAGTCTGCTGGCAGTCCTATTTGCTTATTTGTGCAGTTTGTATGCGGCCCCTCTTACAGAATCCTGCTTCTTTTCATCTAGTCATGCTCAGAGGTATTCCCTTGAATGATTTTTGTCTCCTTACACTTTCTTCTGTATGGATTTAATCCCATTATAGCATCTATCCCACCATAGCCTCCTTTCACCATCACTCATCTGTAAGGTCTGCCGTGTCTCTGCTTCCCAGCCTCTGGAAATTACCAGCCTTTGGGACCTTAGTGAGTGCAAGCTAGCCTATCTAGTCCAGGTCACTGCCGTGACGCGGTTGCCTGCCAGCTTTGTGATGGTCTCAGTACTACCCTCCTCAGAATGGCACCTTCAAATATTACCATAGGTGCACATGTAACTCCTTCTATATCTGTGATTATAATAGTGAGTGACTGCCCCTTAATGGATTCTGTAGGGCTTAACAAGCTGGGTATTTTTAATCAATCAGACTAGACAGTTGCACTGGTATAGATGCACTATTAATTTGTGGGTAGTCTGCACTCCCAATGGTAAATTGCATAGCTATTTTATGGCATTGAATTGCAATTGAAAATGTTGGAAGTGGTCTACCGAAAGGTTCATGTTGTTTCTTTGTACACAGTTTCCATGGTTTGTAATTGCCTTAGAAAAAGCCAAAATATCCCAAGCATTGATTATAGATTAATAATACTGATGCTTATAAAGCGCGAACAGCTACCTCTGGAGAGGTGTCCCGGCGCTAGCGAATCCTACAACAAGGAGCGAACCGTCAGGGGGAAGAGAGGATTATTGCATAAAAAGCCAGGTTTTTAGGAGCTTCCTAAAACTGGCTTCTGTCGTGGCAGATTGGATGGCAGGGGGCAGGGTATTCCACAATTTCGCCGTGCCGGCCGAGAAGGACCTGCCTCCATGTCTAGCTTTCCTCACGCGCGGTACAGTTAGCTTAAGCAGGGAGTTGGAGCGCAGCTCTCGTTTTTGGAGGTAGCGGGGGAGTCGGAGTTTTAGATAGTTGGGACACTTGCCTTTTAGCGCTCTGAAGGCAAGGGTAAGCGCCTTAAACTTAATTCTGCTAGCCACTGGCAGCCAATGCACCTCGTGCAGATGCGGAGAGATGTGCTGCCTGAAAGGGACACGTTTTATCAATCTCGCAGCCGCATTCTGCACGATCTGTAAGCGTTTTACCGCATATTTGGGCAAACCAAGATAGAGGCCGTTAGAATAGTCAAGTCGAGATGTGATTGTTGCGTGAACAACCGTTTTTCGACATTCGACAGGTATCAGAGGCAGAAATTTCCGCAAATTTCTGAGTTTGTGCAAGCAGCCAGCGGTGAGCTGTTGTATATGCGGCAAAAAAGACAGGTTCTCATCCCATCTTACTCCTAGATTTTTTGCATGGGTTCCAGGAGAAGGGGCAGGGCCCATTTCCGTTGGCCACCACAGGTCCGGAGGGGGATGTTTGAGATTTCCGAAGAAAAGCACCTCCGTTTTGCTCGCATTCATTTTGAGCTTATTAGTGTTCATCCATTTGGCCACGTCTCGAAGACAGCCCCTGATTTTGCTGAAGGCTGCCTCAGACGTGTCTGTATATGGGAAGACTAGTAGGGTGTCATCCGCATAAGATATTGCCTTGACCCCCCAATTGGCAATCAAGGTAAAAAGCGGGGCCAAATAGACATTAAACAACAGAGAGCTAAGTGCCGACCCCTGAGGAACACCACACCAGAGGTTTTTAGGTCCAGAGGAGAAGGGACCCAGGGCCACTTTCTGGGAGCGATTAGTGAGGTAGGAGAGTAGCCAATTAAGTGCTTTGTCTCCAAGCCCAATGTCCTTGAGCCGAGTCAGCAGTCTGCTATGATCTACAGTATCAAAAGCAGCAGATAGATCCAGGAGCACCAGCATAGCTGATGCCCCTGAATCTAAGGACCACCTGATTGACTCGGCCACCTCAATAAGGGCCGTCTCGGTGCTGAAGCCGGCCCTAAAGCCAGACTGAGTTTCATGTAAGGCACCGCTTTCTTCAACAAAGTTGTTTAACTGCCGTTGGATCATTTTTTCAAACATTTTGCCGGGGGCTGCAAGGAGAGAGATGGGTCGGAGATTGCTCAGATCATCCGGTGCTCCTTGGGTTTTTTTTTTCAGCGGTAGAAGAGTGGCCTGTTTCCAACAGTCTGGAAACGTGCCAGTTGCAATGGACGTGTTCCAAATGTGTAAAAGGGGAACTACGATTGCCTCAGACATTAATTTCCACAGTTTAGGTGGACAAGGATCATCAGGAGCTCCAGATTTACATTTTTGTATTTCTTTCAAAGCCTCCGAGAAAGTAATAGGCTGAAATTGATTTAGGGGGGTGGTAGGAAGCTCCGAGACTCCCAGCTCAACCATTAATGTCGGCTCGGGGACCGTAAAAGTATCATACACTTTTAATATTTTAGTGTCAAAGAAGTCTGATATGGATTCACATAGTTTTACGGATGGGGTGATGTCCGTCTCAATAGCTCTGGGTTTAAAGAAAGATTGAACAATCTTACAGACTTCCTTGCTTGATTGTTCCGCTTGCTGGATTGAGGTCTCAAAGACATTTTTTTGGGCTTTTTTGATGGATAAATGTAGAGCATGAAGGGCTTTTTTATAGCTGGTTTTGGCTGAATCGCAGTAGTTTGTTCGCCAGAGGCGCTCCAGCTTTTTGCATTTACTTTTTTCGGCCATGAGTTCAGGGGAGAACCACGGAGCAGAGGGGGATTCTCTGCGAGACATAGCGATGCTGGCCGGCGCTACAGAGTCCACTATATTGCCTATCCAGAGGTTCAGAGATGCCGCATCGGAGTTTACATCCGAGGTAAGGGGTAGAGGGTTTGCACGAAGTGCCGGACACAGTGTGTTCGCTGTTAGATTGTCCCATTTTCTCCGCACATAGGAACGTTTCCCTGTGATCTGCGATTGAGCGGGAATTGAGATGGCCATGGTGATTAAGTAATGGTCCGTCCAGAGCAGTGGTAGCGGAGAGTTAGCTATGGTGTTCGCTATGCTGGAAAAGAAAACATCCAGCATATGCCCCGCCCGGTGCGTGGAACCTGCAATGACTTGAGTAAGATTGGCTGATTGCAGGGTAGAGATAAGATGAGTGGCCTGTGGGCAATCAGAGTTGTCGGCGTGAAGATTAAAATCGCCGGCTACAATATAATAGGAGTGGTCTAGAGAGTTAAGGACTATAAAGTCCATGAGCTCACTCAAGGCTGATGTCGGGCAGTCCGGGGGTCTATAAATGACTAGGCCTGTAAGGGACAGTTGGGGGGTGATTTGGAGGCAGAATTGTAGCCCCTCAATACTTGGAAATGTGGTGGGAGTGGAAGACAACAGTGTGTATTTCTCGTTGTAGATAAAAGCCACTCCGCCACCTCTTCGGCCTTCCTTTCTATTAGAAAAACTCATTATTATTATTATTGTGCTTCTTCTTATTAGTGTTTCTGTACTTCAAAGTCACACACAACCTTGTTCATTTCGTAGATAAAGAGAGGTTTCTCAAATTTTAATTCTAAAGCTTAAATGTTGTACACATGCTTAACCACTATGTTTTCCTGACATTGCTTAATGGGTTCTATGTGTTTATGATTATTAGTTTGCTATCTGTAGTACATCAAGTGCTGGGGTATAAAAGGGGATATTTGTACTAAATCAAGCTCTTATTCTTGCTCTGTGGACCGCTCTTCATGGACAACTCCTCTCCATCAGGTGTTTACACTAAATCTCTGGTTGCCTAAGGAAATCATGTCTTATTTTGCAACTAAGCCTAGTTCTCAAAAAGTGTCCAAAGTGTAGTTTGTGCCTAGGTAAGCAACAGCGGTTACTACAACAGTCCATATTTAGGATGAATATTCAGACTGTTAAGCCATTACAAATAAGGTAATAGAAGCTCTTCAGTTCCTTTCAGTATCAAGGGCACACGGTTTATAAAATTACGCTGTATCCTTGTGTTTAATCTGAATAGATTAGTGATAGAAACATGTGCCTGGTTTCAAACTCTCCACGTACATGTTTAATAGGTTTTTGTGTGATGCACAAGTCAATTGCTGTCCCTTTCATTTCCATATTATATTGCTTATTGAAACGTAATGCAATGACAGAAGAAACGTTATACAGTTGTGGCACATTGCACTTCAAAGAAGTGTTTTGTTCTTTCTTCTTTTGTGATACTGCCCAACGCTTCATTCTAAGGTATGTTCTTAAAGATAGATTTAATGTCTAATGTTACCCTCAATTGCTAGTCAGCATCAAAGTGAATGTCCTCCATAAGAATAAGCATGACTGTGCTGCCTCTAACATACATTTGGGTGGCAAAATCAAAGGGGCATATTTACAAGAGGAGTTGTGTCATTCTTGCACCACACAATGTGGCCCAAGGGTGACACAAGCCCAAAAGGCAATATATGAAGCCACGCAAGGCCCTCCACTCTACTTTACTCTGTATGCTATGCCAGTCCACTCAACTCTACTGCATGCCACTCTACTCTACAATACACTTCTCCACTCTACGCTATGCCATGTCACTTAACTCCATTACACTCTATTCAACTGCATGACACTTTACCCCACTCTATGCCATTATACAACCCTCAACTCTACACCTCTTCAATATATCACACTGTACTCCACTCCGTGCAACTCCACTCTACAAGACTCTATAACTCTCTGTGACACTATACCACACTCTACTCCACTTCATGCTCCTACACTACACAGTACAATCCTCTTCTCCACTCTGTGCACCTACTCTCCACTGTGCAACACTCTAGTCCACTCTACAACATTTCGAACACCCTATGATACACATCTCAACTATACTTTACAAGATGGCACTCCAATCTATGACAGTTTACTTGACTGTGCTAAGGCTCTCCACCCTACTGCACTCCATGCCACTGTAATATACAATGACACTTGATTCCACTATATGCTACTCCACTCTACTCTACTACACTCTATGGCCCTACACTGTACAGCACTCTCTTCCACTCTACTGTAAAACACTCCACTAAACAGCACTTCACTCAACAACACTGGACTGTACGATTTGAAACTAATTTGTATATAAAAAATCTATGAAGAAAACAAAGTTTATCCCTTATTTACAGTTAAGAAAACTCTAAATATTCTTTCTATGAAAACCAAACTTACACCACACAAACATTATAAATCCTAATGTTACAGTTTTACATTCAATGTATTATGTATGTGCCACCTTAAAATTACTATAGGTTTATTTATTCTATTTTTGCAAACCAAAGCTAAAACTACATAAACATTAGAAATTGTAAAATTACACGTATACCTTATATTGATAATGTATGCAACACTTTCACATTATTATAATTCACACATTAATGCATCAACTTTAACTCCCCACTGCAGTATGCACTCTGTTCTCATAAATTATGTGATTTACGATGTCATAAGTGTCCTTGCAAAGCCATGAATCCAGTTGGTAAAAGTGATGTAATATAAAAGGATATAAGCAATGCATGTAGAATGAATGTGGTTGCCACTGGAAAAAGCTTAACCACACCATACTGGCATTAAAATTCCATAAATCATTTAATGAAAAGAAAATCAAGGAAACAAACATTGTGTATAAGCACCTTGAATTTAAAACGTGTTGCTAGGGAACAAAAAACATTGTCCATCTGTCCAACAGTTAAGGAAGTTACTTTCAACACAACCAAGTGTGCAAACAAATCCAAACATGCTTACTGTCCAATGGCAGTTCTCCAAATCTGACTCCAGTGCACCTTCACTCACTAGCTCCCTAGCTCCCAATAAAAAATGCTATGTTAAGGGGACTTATAAAGTGCATAGCTGCTCCAAAACAGGGCTTCTCAGTGCAAGACCTCAAAGACTGATAAGCTGTAAACCAACCGCCTAGCAGAAAAAGGCAGGCATTAGATGGAGAAGAGCCTTATCTTCAGGGATGTCCTGAAGTACGGATGGTTCTCAATGTTTCTGATAGGCAGAGGTAGCAAATTCCACAGAACAGGGGCCTTGGCATGAAGAGAGTGGCCTCAGGCTCTGGCTCTCCTAAAATGTGAGGCTGTGGCTGGATTAAGATTGGCTGAGCGAAGAAGGTGGTGGGGTTGGTATCGCTAGAAAGGATTGGACAACATTGGGGCCCTCTGGGAGTACAGAATCTTAAGAGCAACACACAAGGTTTTAAAGTGGAGGCCCTTTTCCACTGGTAGCCAATGCAGTTTGTGGAGAAGACCAGAGACTGGGCAAAACTTCGCGAGAGATAAAAGCAGCCTGGTAGCAGCATTTTGGGTGAGCTGCAGTCTTCTGTTCTGTGACTGGGGGTGGGTGTCTGAAAAGTTTCAGCGCTCAGTCCATCATCTCCTTGTGTTTGCTTTGTTTTCCCTAAGTTGGAGGCGTATGTCTAGATGTGGGTCCCTTGCTCACTTTGCTACTGGATTTGATCTTGCGTGGCTGATGAGGGGTGTTACCCCGAAACCGGTTCCAGGATGCTTGTTTCTGGTCCAGGGAAGACTTGGCTTGGCAGTTCTGGCTGGACTGTTCCCATGAGGCACAGGGTCAAGACTTATTTGCACATAGCTGGATCTGAACTGGGGTGGCATAGTGATCTAAATAACGATGATGTATTCAACCCAGATCTGTGACTAGGGGTGGGTGTCTGAAAAGCTGCAGCGTTCCGTCCATCATCTCCTTGTGTTTGATTTGTTTGCCCTAAGTTGGCACGGTATGCCGCGACGTGTGGCCTTGCTCACTTTGCCACTGGATTTGAGCTAGCCTGGCCGATGAGGGGTGTTACCCTGAAACCGGTCCCGGGATGCTTGTTCTGGTCCAGGGAAGACTTGGCTTGGCATTTCGGGCTGGACTGTTCCCATGAGGCACAGGGTCAAGACTGACTTGCATATAGCTGTGTCTGAATTGGGGTGGCACAGTGAACTAAAGATTGATGATGGATTCAACCCAGATCTGTGACTGGGGGTGGGTGTCTGAAAAGTTTCAGCGCTCCGTCCCTCATCTCCTTGTGTTTGCTTCGACAGACTTGTTAGTGCCTAGGCACCAGGTGTAAAAATAGTCTAGCTGTGACAGAATTACTGCCTGGGGGATAGTGTGTCTGATGCTAGAATCAAAGAGGCCAAGAATGCGTTTGAGGCTTCTCAATAACCCAAAACAGTTGCCTGCTACCAATTTAGCTTGAGCCTCAAAGGCCAAGGTAATGTGAAGCCAAAAACAAATTTACCCTACACGGTGCTATCCCTGATGTATATGTATTGTTATGCTAACAGTCAGTTGTGTAGCAGGGGTTCCATGGCCCCTAACTTAATCAAGGTCAATGGCTCGTTTGGCTTCAGTCGTGTAGTAAAAAACAGCCCAAACTGGGATTCGTATGTCCTTCAAACCCCTTCAGAAGTTTCAGTTTCATTGGTCTTTATTCCGATATGTATTATCCATAAAAGTACAAACATTTCTCATAATCATTTACATAGTATATCATGAGCATACCTTTCACAAGTCTAAACTTAAATAATTGCGGCTATACACCTATAATATTAGACAACTGTTCTTTTCCATAGCTAATTTTTTGAATAAAGGAATGCTATTAATTCAAGATGCAACTCTAGAATGTACAGAGAAAATCAATATTATTGCATTTCTGCTGCAAGTTGGTAAAAATCTCGTCTGTTTCCCTGAATCACAATATTGTGCGTCCTCTGGTTTCAGAGACAGATTAATTATTCTATTACCGACGCCTTGCCTCTCTAATTGGTATTACAATTGAAACAAGGGTCAAATACAGCTTAATGAAGTCAAAACAAAGGGAGTCAATGATCTAAATGCTTTAATGAGGTAAAAATGTCAATGCCTTGTTGAGGTGTTTTTGTGATAGTTCCTTCTGAGCTTCTTACTTTGTCGCAGTCAAAGCACTTCTAACAATACTGCCATAAACACAGTACTGCTTAAAGTGCAAACACACCCGTACGACTGCTACGAGGGGCGTAGCTGCCACTGGTGCAGAAGATGCAGTGGCACCAAGGCTCAGAGCACTGAACGGCCCATTGAACGCTGACAATGCTATATTTTACTACCCCTACAGTAGTCAGACAGAAAAGTAACCTTGCTTTTACCAAGGCTTATAGTGCTACTGGCTATTACATTAGCCTGCACGCTAAAAAAGCACTTTTGATAAATTGCGTGGTCCAGCAGCGGCCCGTGCGCTAAGCATTCTGGGACAGTGCCCGTGCAGCTAAGCATTTTGGGACAGTGCGGCGGGCAGCTGCTGGAGGTGATGTTGACAGACGACGGAATAGGAGTTATTTTGATATTTAATTTTCCCCATTCCCCGTCTGTCGACATCCCCCCCCAGCGCCCTGCCCCCACCCCGCTTACCTGCAGCGGTCGCTGCTGGTGTGGTCATTGAAGGCAGCCCCCCAGACTACTCTGCTTCTCCCTAAGAGATACATTTCCCATTTAACCTGGATACTTAAATCATTGATATGGTCACCTTATGATTCCATGTTCTCAAGGTCAGCAATGTCTAGCCATGAGAATTATTTAGCACTCCACTGGATTCTGGGGGTCGGGGCTAGTTCTGGAGCATGTTACTTGAATTAATGGATTTAAAGTTCTAGGATACACTCATTGATATATGCGGTCTCTGTACATTGAAGACACCTGGTATTCTTGGTGAAGATGTTCGTTAAGCTGCTATCATTACTTGTGTTTTACTCGTGACAATATTGTAAAGCCACATTTTATTTTTTAATGATTGTAATTCATGTCTATTGTAAGCAGAATGAATACTCCTAACTACTGAGATGGATAGGAAAAAGCCTCACACTCATCTAAATGAAAATGCATGTCGGGATGGGTAGTACGAGCTGCATCCATTCACACTAGTGTCCACAGTTTGCTGTTATCTGATTGAGGTAGGCCTTTTTTAATGGAAATCCAGAGGCAGTTAATTTCCAGCTTCATATCATTCATTCCCAGCACAGTGGGTAAACAGATGTTTACAGGGCATATTCTTTCTGGCAACCACAGCAGTGTTTATGGTAGAAAGATAAACACTAGTTTTAGATGCATGTTGTTATTCTTGTGAGCTATGGGCAATCAAAGGATAATCAAATAAAACACAAAATGATTGATGGTTCTGTAAATTTATTTTTTGCTTAAAATTTAGATTGTTTGCACTGCAATCGATGAAGGTTTTTTTAAAATCGGCTATATCATTTTTTTAAATTCTTTCTTCTTCCATTAAAACATCATTTTTAGCATGATTTGGTTAATTGAATTTCGTAAACATTTTGGGTTTCTACTCTCTTAACTTAGAACGTTCACACTATGCAGCCACTCTCTAGCCACCCATCAGCTTCTAAATCAGCAAGGGGGGTTAGCTGACTCGACCACCATTTGGGAGCCACCATCTTACAGCTAGCTTACTCACTGTGGATCCTCCGCTCCAGGGGCACTGAGAGCTTTTGGAGAATCCCAGTGTATCAAAGCAATGTAAGCAGGAATATGGCTCCTCTTGGACAAAAACGAGTCCTTTGCTGACTATCACTAAATCAATTGGAGGTGAGTTGACTCGAGAACCACCAACAGAGACTGTGTGGCCTGTTGATTGCAGACTAAAAGTTCATTTCTCACTGTACTCAAGCTCTAACACATTCTGTTGCTATGGATTCCCTTAACGTTTGCTTAATTCAAAAATCCAACTATTACTTTAAAACAGAAAGTTACAGCCCTGTAGAATGTGTAGGCTGTTTCACAGTTCTGCTCACATTGGTAAGATGAACAACGTCGACATGGCCAAACATGCTCACAGCCTTGGTAGGGCATGCTGCTTGGATTCTAAAATGTATAGGAGTGCTGCTGCAATGTTCTAATTTCCATCCATTCAATTCGCCCTCATTCTTTCATTACTTTAAAGCGTGTGCCACACAAACAAAGTGCATAGTGGATGAGAGTTTCTTTTGAGAACACAGCTGATTCAGCGAAATTAGCATCAATGTCCTGTACACTTGCACTGAATGTGTTGTGTTGGGTATACTAAGCAAAGCAGTATTATTTATATGTGTATTTATTTGTGCTGTATACACTATGCAATATGATATGCAATATAATATTTATTTATTTAATTAAAGTCATTGTTTTAGAAAGAGGTGTCTCCTGATAGAAAGTGACCTGTTGTAGAGGAGAACGTATCTGTTAAGGAAAAAGTGTTGTGCCAATCTAAACCTGTTTGAATTCATCTCATATGCCTGGTACATTTTCCATCAATGCACACACCAACCTATACGTCCATTGAGCCAGCTCCTTTTATTTGATTTTATGCCAGCCTAGCACAAGGCCCTACTGCCCAGAGTGTACATACAGTAGGCTTCCACTGAACTTGGAAGAAGGCTACCACACCCTCATCATGCAATGTGTAGACCTCAATAAGAGGGGCTGACAGTCTAATTAGGGTCACAAGTATTTTTTACCTGTGGTGACAAATCTATGTTCCCTTTTCTTGTCGAATACACTATTGGTAGACTTGACAGCCTTAGGGTGGTCTTTCTCAAACAGTTATCCTGCATACCTCTACTTGTTGCTGTATTCTTTTCTTGCACTTAGGACCATGAGCACTTTACCACGGCTGACCAGTGCTAAAATACATGTGTTCCTCCACTAACCATTGTCCAATTGACTTAAAATTAATACTACTAGTGGGCCTGCAGCACTGATTATGCCACCCACACATGTAGCCATTTGAACATGTCTCAGGCCTGCCACTGCAGAGCCTGTGTGTCCGATTTGCACTACCATATTGATTTGGCATTTAAAATCACTTGTCAAGCCTTAAACACCTTGTCACCTCTAAGGTAGGCCCTAGGTAGCCCATAGTGAAAGATGTTGTATAACTAAAAGGTATGACATGTACTTTTAAGATTTTCATGCCCTGGTAGTGAAAAGCACCTAAATCCATGTTTAACTACTGTGGGGCCTACCCTTCTTATAGGTTAACATTAGGAATTCCTTATTACACTTTTAAACTGTACTTCCTAATTCGGAAGGTTGGTTCTGTCATGTTTAATATCATTGGAATGGTAATGACAAATCCTCTTTACTGCCAAATTTGGATTTAACCTTAATATTTTAGAAAGTATCCCTTTATAAAGATAGCATTTCAGGATTAAGGAAATATTATCCGCGGCACGATGGCGGCTGTGTGAGAGCTGCGATTCACCCCCCCTCTGACTTCCGGGCAATCTTGGAGAAGACAGCCGCTAAAGGGTTTTAAAAGAATGCTTTGGCAGTACCTGGCTTGATGACATACGGGCTGAGGTGAGCACTGGGGTGCCCTTATGTGTAAATGCAATTGAAAGGAAGGGATGGGCCCTTAGGGGACGGAGGGTAGGTAGGGCCACAATAATAATGTAAAACAAGGGGACTGCACCTATGCCTCCGGGATGTATTACTAAATCACTCAGTAAGACAATAGATAAAGCTAAATAAATTAGTTTTACCAAGACAATTTATTTTGTCAGTATCTTTAGAATCAGTTTTTTAAATGATTATTTTTAGTCAAGAGAATCAACATTATCAACTCAACCTCTAGCGACTGAATTTTCACAACAAACTAATGTACAAATAACATACAAAAACATTGAGTTAATCATTAATAGACCTTAACAAAAAAAGACTAATATACATGTGACATACAAAGAACATTAAATCAACATATATCATTTCATTCCAATTATCAAAAAACAGTTAATCATGGACAGAAAAAATTTGCCAATATTGAATATGCATTCAGTTTCCACAATGTGGTGCGCTATTTCTTTTTAGAACCACATGAGTCAAAGTTTAAACATTCCTTTTAAACTTGAACATTCATATTAAATGTATTAACAAGAATTTTATGCGAACTAGTGCTGTAGCCGACGCGTTTCGAGTCCTGTTAAGAAAATCACAGGGCTCTCATCAGGGCAGCATTAAATGGATTCCACGGGGAACTGTTATCAATGAAAAAAATGAAGGATCTATATTTAGTAAGGGTTCCTCCAAATTCATTAAAAACCAACAACACTAAGCTTTAAAAAGCATCCACTGGATGCATCGTACCTGATTGAGGGCTTGAGTGCGACCTTTTATTAATAGTAGTGTGGCCGCCACTGTGTGTCTCACACTGCAACAGAGAAGGAATATATTGAAATGATTGTCCTTTAAAAGAAGGTGCCCGCACGCACGCCGTGCTAAAAAATAGGGAATGAAATTACCTTAAGTGAAAGCCTCAAGGATGGTCTCTTGTCAAGGCATTGTTTATTGTTCCAAGGTGACCTAAAGTGTGAATAAACACTTTTATCAGTGTCCGCCTACATATATTTGTGCAATACCTTTGCATTACTTATGAGACAAACATGGGGGTACTCACACGTCTTCTCTATTCAGAAGCCAAACAGTCCACCGCAACCTTGCGTGAGGTACTGTGCTTAAAGTTGGTTCTGCAATGTAAAGTTTGCGAAATGAACCCCGGTCACAAACATGCTGCCTGAATCAAAAGTTGCATTACATTTAAAACCTTTTTACCGCGGCGCCCGCCGCTTTTAATATATCAAGTTTGTCATACTCACATTTTATAATAACTCTGAAGGCTGAACAGCCCACCGCAATCGAGCGTGTGGCGCTGTGAGTAGGAATTATGTCTGTAAAGGTAAACGAACACAGAATCAGTGTTCATACTTAATGCGGCGAAATTTGACCAAGTGCCCAAAGCCGGGCAGCGCGTTGTTCGCGGTCTTTCCTTCTATTCTTTCTGTTTTCTCTCATTGAATGAGCACGAAGCAAAGTGTAGACGAACACCAAAGGTTTCAAAAAACGGAGGTTTGGTCACATGATAGTGATCAGCCAATCAGGTATATTCAGGACCCGGTGAATACAACGCAGTCCTTCTGGGGCATGTAGTCCCAAAATGTATTTCTGGAAAAATATATAATGAAGAAATTTAGATGCGCTGAATGATTTTTGCAGCACATAGCGTGCGTGTAGGCCACCTGCTGTTGGGGCAGGTTGTGTGTTAAAATTTTAGCAATTATGATGCATTTATTAATTACCCGTATGACGGAGCGGTTAAGAAAATAGGGTTTATTGCCCAGCACGAGAGTAGCGGCTAGCTACACCCTACTCAATTCGCTCATGCAATTTAACCCCTTATTGATGCTATCAAACTTCATTATGAGGTACGCCTCCTTGCGCAATAAAGCGCTTTCAATATTGGGTGATTGTTGCCTTGGGTCAATCCATGTCAGCACGGTCCATTTAAAATCATTGACATCATGGTTCTTTTCAATGAAATGCTCCACCATCGGGGCAGACACCACCTTTTTCTTTATCCTCGAGCGGTGCTGCGTAATTCTCACATTTACAGCTTGGCAGGTCTTGCCAATATAAACTCTGTTGCAGGGACACACCACAGCGTAGACCACATTCTTGGTCTTACATGTTGTGAACATGTCATGTTTCCATTTTATGGCATTATGATCAAACAGGTTGCCCTCGATAGTAGAAGGGCAAGACACACAATTACCACATTTGTGGTGACCACATACCGGCTTCAACTTCCACTTTGCTATTAGGTCACTTTTCGGTTTCGGGATAAAGCTATCCGCTCTGATTAATTGCTGTCCAATGCTAGTATTTTTTCGCATAGCGAAGATGGGCTTTTTTAGGGGATACTCTAGGTTTTCTAACAAGTGCCAATTTTTCAAGATGATACTTTTGAATTGATTTGTGTGGGGGGCAAACGTTGTTACGCAAACCAATTTATCTAACTCCTTCTTGTTTTTTGTTTGCAAAAGACTGTCGCTAGGGGTGAATCTGGCGCGTTTCATGGAGTGTTTTAATAATTTTTTGGGGTAACCCCTCTTGGCCATTTCATTACAAAATGTTGTGGCATGGGTGTCAAAGTCCCCTACTTCAGTACAGTTGCGTCTTATCCGCAATAGCTGGCCATAAGGCAGGTTTTCTTTCAAGCATTGTGGGTGTGAGCTTCTGTAGTGTAAGATCGTGTTACGATCAGTATCCTTTTTGTAGATCGTGGTTGTCAGCACTTCCGAGCAACTGCCTACAGTGACGTCAAGGAAGGTCATACTGGCTTTACTCGCTTCAAGCGAAAACTTGATGTCCCCATGCCTAGAATTCAACCACTGGTGGAACTCATCCAGTTCCGTCTGGCTCCCCTGCCACAGGAGCCAGACGTCGTCAATATACCTGAGCCACTGCTTTATTTTGGGCAAAAAAGGGTTGTTGTTATATATGAAACGATCTTCATACTGGGCCATGTACAATACTGCCATTTCTGGCGCGTAAGGACATCCCATGGCCGTGCCCTTGACTTGGATATAGAACTCATTTTCGAATTTGAAATAATTACAACAAAGTGTAATTTCTGCCAGGGCCACAATGAACGATGTGGGGACTCTATGTGGTCTGTCGCGTTGGTCAAGATACAATTCAAGAACCTCCAGTGCCTCGTCCTGGGGAATTTGTGTGTATAACGAAGCGACATCAAGAGTCACCATCAATTGAGTTTCGTCACTAAATTTCTGTCCTTCTACTTTGATTATAAAATCAGTTGTATCCCTGAGGTAGGACTTTATGCTCGTCAGCAAAGGTTTTAGGAAGAAATCAATATATTTGGAGACCGGTTCCAATGCTGAATCGCACCCCGAAACAATCGGTCTGCCTGGTGGTACTTGGCCGTTCTTGTGGATTTTAGGCAAGCAATACAACACTGGTGTTCTAGGCGATTTCTTATTAAGGTATTCAAATTCCTTTGGTCCTAAATATCCCTCATCCAATCCCTCTTTTGTTAATTTTCCAATTTTGTCTTGAATCGCATGCACAGGATCCTCCTTCACAGGTCTGTACCATTCACGGTTGTTGACATGCGAGCTACCCTCACTGAGGTACCTGGAACGGGGCCATATTACAACTGCCCCGCCCTTGTCTGCCTGTTTGATTAAAATCGATGTATCCGCCTTAAGATTTTGAATTGCGGATATTTGGCCCTTACTTATGTTGTTCTGCATGAACTTTTTAGATTTCTCAAGTTTGGTCAGGGAGGAGATGACGGTTTGCTCAAAAGCATAAATCTGCTTGGGTATATTTTGGGTCGGGGTGAATTTTGATTTTACTCTAAGGCCAGTGGTTTCTTCACTTGACGTCATTTCGGCACCTGCAAAGAATGCTTTCAACCTGATTTTTCTGCAAAAATCTAAGGCTTCCAGCTTAAGTTTTGTAAAATCTGTTTTTCTTTTCGGGACAAACTTGAGGCCCAAGCTCAAAACAATCTCTTCGTCTCTACTGAGTTGTTTATCTGAGAGGTTAACTATTGCTGACTTGTCTATTTGTTGTAGTTGGTACTGCGGGTTCGCATGTCCCATGGTTGTTTGAAGCGAACTCTGGACCGCCCGCCCTGGCTAAAAAAGGAGCTGAGCCTGTTCCCCTCTCTTGCCTAAAAATAATCATTTAAAAAACTGATTCTAAAGATACTGACAAAATAAATTGTCTTGGTAAAACTAATTTATTTAGCTTTATCTATTGTCGTACTGAGTGATTTAATAATACATCCCGAAGGCATAGGTACAATCCCCTTGTTTTACATTATTATTGTGGCCCTACCTACCCTCCGTCCCCTAAGGGCCCATCCCTTTCTTTCAATTGCACTTTGAGCGGGTATTTACCTGAATGGGCAGGGACAGACACAGCGTGTCTTCCTATGTTCTAGGACTCTAGATTAAGTTCTTTAGCAGGAGCAAAGGCTCTTGCGTAGTATGGCAGAGAAAGATACGTTATCCTTTTCCGAAAGCCACATTAAGAATCTAATTGATTCTTCTCCATTTTCAACCATAACACTGAGCTCTACAGCAAAACAACAAAATGAGGCAGACAAATTAACTCGCCTCCACAAGAAACACATACGCACTGAGCTACACGGACACTTTTTGTTGAAACATCTAAGAGGTGGGACAATTCCGTGGGGCCTTCGGGTACAAAATATCCCGGTAATCTTTACTGAAGATATAGAATACAGGAAGGGGTTTAGCTACATTAATACAAAATGTAGCCGAGATTTAATGGTTCATACCATAGAGACTGCACAACGCATTTGTAGTGAGGAAGAAAAAGAAATAGAGGAACTGACTAAGGCCATTAATGATAATCATACTGTGACTGAAGCAAAAACCCTCCTGGATAAAATAGAGAAGGAGGTTCAGACATTCAAAGATTACACTATAAACGTAAAATCAACTCAGTTTGAAAGAGACTCTAAGGCTTTCAAAATAGAACAAGTTTATCCTTTCCTCAAGGAAGATTTTGATACCTCTGGTGATTCCCGGGGTGCCCTAAGAACCTACCAAGGTAGATCTAGAAATAGGTTCCTCACTTTCTCTGATACCACTTCCTCAGATTCTTCCTCTGACTCCAGACAAGACAACACCAAAAAGAGGGAAACAGGCTCAGCTCCTTTTTTAGCCAGGGGCGGGCGGTCCAGAGTTCGCTTCAAACAACCATGGGACATGCGAACCCGCAGTACCAACTACAACAAATAGACAAGTCAGCAATAGTTAACCTCTCAGATAAACAACTCAGTAGAGACGAAGAGATTGTTTTGAGCTTGGGCCTCAAGTTTGTCCCGAAAAGAAAAACAGATTTTACAAAACTTAAGCTGGAAGCCTTAGATTTTTGCAGAAAAATCAGGTTGAAAGCATTCTTTGCAGGTGCCGAAATGACGTCAAGTGAAGAAACCACTGGCCTTAGAGTAAAATAAGCATGGGCGGATTTTGCAGATTCGCAATCCGTGAATTTGCGGATTTGCGGATTGCGAAAATCCGCAAACTCCGCGAATTCTCGCGGATTTTGCGGATTTTTGGGGGGATGTGTGTTCGCACGGGTTTCTGCAAGTTCGCGAGGGTTTTGTAGAATTTCGCAAATTGCGAACTTACTTGTCGGGTCGCCAGTTTTGCGAACTTGTTGTTTCTACGTGCCCAGCCTGTTTGCCAGGCTTTCTTCATCACTGCCACCCTCTGTCACCAATGGCACTCTCTTTGTTCACCCATGCCACCCTCTGGCTCACCCATGTCACCCTCAGTGTCATCACAGCACCCTCTGGTTCACCAGTGTACATTATTGGGGCAAAGCAAAATACTGCCATCCTCTGTCAACACTGGCACTCTGGTTCACCCATGCCACCCCCTGGCTGGCACACCCATGCCACCCTCGGTGTCATCACAGCACCCTCTGGTTGACCAGTGAGTGTACATTATTGTAGCAAAGCAAAGCACACCTGGTAATTGCTTCAAGTTTTGCAAACAACAACACCTGCCCTGACCCAACTGACATTAAAGAAGGCTGGCACCTGCTTGTCTGCTCCCTTTCCTTTTTGTTGCAATGTAAATTTTTTTTAACAGGATGCAATGGCATACTTCTAACTATTCTGTGACTGTCAAAGCAGGGTCACACAATAGTTGCAAGTAGGCAACCGGATTCTGGAGGGCCCCTTCAGGAAGCACTACAGGGAAATGGTTACAAATGATGAGCTTGAACTTTTGCACCTGCTTGTTGGTTTTGCTTTTGCAATACTCTTTTTTCGGTAATTTCGCCCTATTCGCGAGGCGCGGCGTCGTGCGAACTCGACCGTGGAAGCCGCGAACTCGTGCGAGTTACCCCAAGGTTGAGTATGGGCGCCGCCATTTTGTTTACATGACGTATTTCCGTTTCCGCCCGCTATGTGTAATCTCGCGGAATGAGCGCATTGCGAATGCAAGTTCGCACGAGTTCGCGAGAGAAATCGCGTGCGAACTTACTTACGCGCACGTGATCGGGCCGCCATCTTGTTTTTCATTCATTCCTATGTGTCTGGGCATGGTGTTTCTATCCTCTTTATATCTCTGCCATCCTTTGCTTGTTTTAATATTTTTTTGATCTATTTAACTTATTTTCTATCCCTCTATTTTTCTAGGTCTATATTTTTGTGTTTTAGTCTACTTTTGTTTACTTTTCAGCTACTTTTTTAAACTTTTATTTTCTTCTTCCCTAATCTTATTCTTTTTCATTTTGTCTCCTTGCTGCTAACACCTGCCCAGACCATGGTGAAGACAGCTGTGAAGCTGCCCAAGACGGCCCCCGCAGCCCGTGCCCGGCTCCCGTGTGGCCGTTTGAGGGCAGAAATGGTGGTGCCCAGGGAGATCTTCAGCCCTGAGGAGGTGGGCGCACTCGTTTTTTATGTACAGCGCCGCCTCCCCAGGACCATCGCGGCAGGCGGCAGGATCGCTGGTGGCTACACCAACCGCCAGGAGCGACGGAAGCGGTGGGAGCAGGTGTGCCGGGCCCTGTTTCACATCTCGGGGGTCCAGCGCACCTACAATCAGGTGACCCACCGCTGGACCGATATCCTGGACCGGGAGCGCGACCTGCTCGACCTGCTGGGAGTGGAGGTCCCCGGGCTTGGTGAGTAGTATTAGCAATTTTTTCATCACTCACTACTCTGTTTTTTCTCCAGCTCTGTGTGTTATATTGCAAATGTTTGCTTTAACTTTTTTACAAAGAGCAATAATGCTGCCGATTACATTGATAGGAGAGGTAAATTAATATTTCAAAATCTTCTGTGCATTTCAGGTGAACTGCTCTCCTTCTCTGTGGCGGTGCCACTGCTTTTTTGTTTTCTATTTTGTGTTCATTTAATTGGGCTGAGTAATGTATGAGTGTACTTTACAGAACTGCGTAATGCTAGACACAAAGGGGCAGATTTACAAGCCCATTGTGCCACGTTTACGCTGCCTTACGTGGCGCATCCCTGCGAGTCATTTACAACGTGATGCATCTAAGGAGATGCGCCACGTTAAGGCCTGTGCCTGCGCCACAATGGGTGCGTTCTCACGCAGGGGGGTGGGGGGGGGTGGGTGGCGGTCAGGCAGCTGTGCGCCTCGCAAAAGTGCCTGCGTGAAATCTACAAGATTTAACGCAGGCACTTCCGCGACGCTGCTACGTCAATTCTTTATGCCTGCTTGCTTGAAGCAGGCGTAAGGACTGATGCGGTATGTTGAGTATTGGGCAGCCCTGAGCATTGCTAGAGTTGCATCGCGCCTGCGACGCGACTCTAGAGATGCGCCCCTCTTTCGTCACGAGATGCGTCACGCATCTGCCTACCCTTGCGCCAGGGTTTGCCGCATTGTAATTGCGGCGCATCTGCCGTGACGCAAGGTTAGTTTTGCGTTACGCATTTGTTCTGGTGCACCTCTGAGTAGAGGCTCAGGTGCAGTTCTTCCTTTGTAGTCCTCTTTTTGGCTGAAATAGTTGGTTCTTGTTCTTTCTAAATGTTTGATTTGGTTGACAAGGACATCGACAAGCAGCAATCATCAATGTTTTCTGTTCTTTTTTTCATGTTGTACGTCAGGTCCGCCCAGGGGCAAGCGGACGGAAAAGGAGGATGCTGTGGCTCCAAAGGAGGAGGATGCAGGCCAGGGCAGCGAGTGCTCCTTTGCTGGCCCCAGTAAGTTTTCATTTAAATATAGAGGACCTATTGTTGTCCAAGCGTTCCTAATTTAATTTTTTTGACATAGTGTTTAGATAGGAGCAAAATCCATAATACTACTGTTGCAGGGACAATTCTCCACAAACCGAACTATGGACACCAAAAACCAGAGTAATAATATTTCAGAGTGGCGTGTTTGGCACACTGTATAAACATGGTAGTATCAGCGGCTCGGACTCCTCCTTGCAAAAATTGCAAAACCTTTCGCTCAGTCACTCGAGTCTGGAGGACCAAAAACCACAGAGTCTATTCAAGTTTAAAAGCTTTATTAAAAGTAAAAGTAAACACATATATTAAAATAAAGTTAGCTAGAAATGGAAAAGTGCTTGGTGCTGAGTTGATGAGTAATGGAACACTTTTCTTGTGGTCGAGCCGAGCTTTCACCTGGTTTGAAGTTGATGTTGCTCTTGTCCTTAGAAGTCCAGCTTCTGTCTGTTCAGAGAAAAATGGTGTGTGTTAAAATTAAGAAAGCATTCATCAATTGTGACAAAAAAGTGCAGCAAGACAACAGCCTTCCCTGGAAGGAGGGACATTTTTACTTTAGACTAGAGTAGACAGTCAATTACTTTTTCTGTTGTTTTCACATTTCTTCATTCCTAGACCAAATACTAGTGAGTGGTGTAATCTAACATTCTTAAATCTACTTTGTAGGTGGAACATCTGGTGGCGGGGCCAGCTCGGATGAGGTGGTGGTGATAGACTCTGATGACAGCTCTGGGGAGGAGGCGGCGCAAGAACAGACTGTGAGGAAGCAGACAGTGGCGGTGTCGGGTACAGGTAAGCTGGATCATGGTACTATCTGACTCTTAGATAGCATATGATGTGTATCTACAGAGAGTAGACGGTCACTGGATGAACTACGAACATACTATGAAATGTTTCCAGGGGGGGGGGTGCAACATCATCACCATCTCCTGAGTCCTACTCCTGACAAGATTGAGCACAAGTATTAAAAGCATTTTTTTTAAATCTAACACGACATAGAGCTTAAATAAACAAAGAATCCCATAGGGAGAAGAGAAAAATCTTGTGCAGCACCACAGCAGACGACCTGGCAACTAAATTAAAACAGAGGGAAAAACAAAAAATGCCAGAAAAAAAAAATTCAATCTAAATCAGGAGGATGTGGTTATAGAGCATGGGTCCTCACAAACTTTCTCTCGGGGCCAAATTGATAGTGTGGTTTGTGGCCAAGGGCCGCACCGAAGGGGGCAGGGTCAGTGGGGGAGGGGGGTGGATCTAGAGGAACAAAAAAAAAATATGACCATGAAATTGAACTCATGCCCCTGCAGCGGATGCCGGCGTCCACTGAGCCACCAGACCTGGCATACACATTACACACATCTTTCTTTCTCTCTCCCCCTCCCTCTCTCTCTGTCTCCCTCCCTCATCCTCCCTCTGTCACCCTCTGGCTCCCTCCCTCTCTCTCTCCTCCTGTCTTCCTCTCTCTCTGTCTCTGCCTCTATCTGTCTGTCGGTCCCAGCCTGCTGTAATTACCATATTGTAATTTGTCACTGGGCCAGCACTGGATGGACCTGCGATCCAGGGGGGGGCAATCGCGCCCTCTCTTGCCCATCCCTGCGGATGCCCATGATATTGGCCTGAATAGTTTCTTTTGTACTGCGCTGGCTAGTTGCTAGTTGTACTGTGACACAACTTCCTGCTGAATCATTTTGTGTTAATCATATTCTTAAAGAGCATTGGTTACAGATTATGTCTTTCTTTCTTCATATAGTTGGTCATACTAAAACAACAAAACCCACAAGGAGTATGCAGGCTGTACTGGCCCGGCAACGGAGGCTGGATGCAACTGTTGCCCAATATCGGCGGCTGGTGGAACTGGAGGGGGACGACACGCAGTCCAGTACTTCGAATGTAACATCTGCATCCTCCTCCGTGACCCCACGTTCTGCCGGTCAGCGCAGTGCTCCAGCCAAACGGAGCCGTGCTGGCAGACGCCACCGCCGAGCAGCAAAGGCTGCACCTCACAGTACTGTAAAGGCTCGCTTGCGCCGTGCAATCCGCAGAGTGTCGGACCTGGAGGCGGAGGTCCGGAAATGGAAAGAGTACCAAAATTTGTTGGAGGGCCTCCGTTTAGATCACGCCACCCTCCGGGAGCAGTATGATGCCCTGGCCCTAAGGCATGATGCCCTGGAGGCCAAAGTCAACACCATGCATCCCTAGAGTGTCCCTTGCCCCTTTTTTAGAGACTTTTGGGGGGTGGGAATTGGGAGTTGGGTTTTTTGGGGACTTTTGAGGGACTATTTATTTGTTGGGGTTAGGGAGGGTCTTGCGGGAGATTATTTTGTTAGGGATATAAAAATATACTTTTTCAAACTTTATCTGAGCATATCTTTTTTTTTACTACTTTTGAGCCTGGTGGGTGGTGGTTTTGCAGTAAGTTCGTTTTACTGAACACTGTCATCGTGTTGGTTCACGTGTAATTGGCCAAATGTTTTCCAAAGTAAATGCCTGTCACAGAGTTTGTTAATTGAAGAGTCCTAGGACTTTAATACTAGTACCACTGTCACTCTCTCGCCTCTCCTAATACTCCATTATACTACCTCCCATCCAAACGCTTATCTTACCTGTAATTTGTGTTTGAGGGCTGGCTCCACCTGGAATTCACAGTGTCCTAAAGCGTTCTGCAGCAGGGCCCCAACTGGAGTTTCCCGGCGTGGATTTTCTGCAAAACAAAAGCAATCAACATTAGAAATATGGCAGCGGTGCTCACAGACCCCAAAATCCTAGAAGCCCCACAGACAGCACCCCTAAGACAGGCAAGCGAGCAATAATAACGCCTAAACGTTCCCGTGTAATAGGCCAAATGTTTTCCAAAGTAAATGCCCAACCAATTTCATCCCTTAATAGACCTTGCCAGCAATGGCCCAGCCAAAACCCGTAAACCCAAACGCAAAAAAGTCACACTTAGCAAAATGTATTTAAATGAGGACTCACTACTTCCAGACAGTCCCTCTTTAGGGGACTCGTCAACGTAAGTTTCTTCATTGTGCAGAATCCAGGCATCAGCATTACGGGAAATGGATAGGGTGAGTCTGGAGGAGGAGGATAGACGACCAGGACTGAGTTCTTGTCAACTAAATGTTGTGAACCTGAGGAATGCTGCGGCATCAAAATCAAGACAGTTCTCTTGATGGGTTTGTTGTTTGATTGGGTGATTACAGTTTTGTTGTGAATGTGATGAAGCACTTGCTAAAAAAAGAAAGACAGACACACAGGAATAAAATTGAATAAGGACTAATATTAAAGTTAATGAATCATTGACTCATTTTCAGAAATCACTGTCAGGGAAGCAGAGCTCGTCCTCAAACTCTGCAAATTGAGTCGGTAGTACTTCTGGTAACTGAGGAGAACTTTCCTCAGGTAGGTCGGTGTCCTCTTCTTCCTGCGTGCATTCTCGTACTGTGTAATCTGGTGGTATGAAGTGCTGGTTCATCTTTATCATGGTGAGCCGCTCCACATTTGCGGGCAAGAGGCGGGACCTTTTGCAAGTCACAATGCCACCAGCAGAACTAAAAACACGTTCTGAAGACACGCTTGCGAGTGGGCAAGACAAGTAATTGATAGCCAGGTTGGTGAGCTCTCGCCATATGTTTCTTTTCCCATGCCAATACGCCAATGGGTCCTCAGTAATATTGACTGCTGTTGAGTCATCCAGATAGGCCTGCACAATTGAAAGAATGTCCTCCCGGATTCCTGTACTTTGCACTTCTGTGTCCTTTCTGGGACAAGGAAACCCTAGCTCACTTAGCCAATCCGCTTCAGACATATCGCCTGGGCCTGGTGCAGATGATACGGTTGCTGGTGTGGTTAACGGCTCAGAGGAAAAGTCACTCACTTCTGCCACAGGCACAGATGCAGCAGTGTTTTTTTGGGACGCCTGATGGCCTGCTGATTCACTAGTAGTACTGTCTTCTCCTACAGTTTCCTTCCGCTCTCTTTCAAAACGAATGGCTGACTGAGCTAGCCAACCTTTGTACTCTGTAACGTCTGATGTTTCAAAAGGAATTATTACTTTGCCAAACAATGGCTTTTTGTAACGTGGATCCAGAATAGTAGCACAAATGTAGTGCTATTGTTTCTTGATATTTACAAGCCGTTTATTGCTAACTAGGCGTTGTAATAATCTCTGCGCCAACTCATATGCTTCATTCTTTCCAGCATCTTTTAATTCTGAAGACACCACCTTGACTTGGTGCTCGAGCTTCAGCAACAATGGGATAGCTTTGCTCAAAGAACAGTCCTCCCTGCTGACGTCACGCGTGAAGACCTCAAAAGGACGAAGCATTTCTGTCAGGCTTTTAACTAGCTGCCATTGCTCCACCGCTAGCATCATTTCTGTCGTATCACCACCCAGGTTGTAGAAATACTCATTGACTACTGGAAACAGCTCATGCAGACGCTCAAGCATGTAGAAGGTTGAGTTCCAACGTGTTCCCACCTCCTGGATAAGTGCTTTCACTGGCATTCTACGTACATTTTGCTGGCGCCTCAGCTCCTTCCGGGCCTTAAAAGAATGGTTGAAATGTGTGCATATTCTTCTGCAGATGATCAGTATTTTGTCGACTGCAAGTTCTTTTTTCAAGAACTTTTGCACGACAAGGTTCATACAGTGCGCCAAACACGGCACTCTGAAATAGTAACCGTTCTCCATGGCCTTAACTACATTGCTGCCATTATCAGTAGAAACATAACCAACCTTGCAATTTCTTGGGGGCAGTCATTGCGAGACCTTTTTGTTAAAGTCATCCAAAATGTTGGCTGCAGTACGACTTTTCTCCATGCCAAACATGGCTAATGTTGCATGTTTACGAGCACCCTTAAAAATCTCGACCAAGTCACCACCTGCATTTATCTGTTTTGCAACCCCTGAAAAAGAGACCCAGTGTGCAGTGATGCACATGTAATCAAGGGCTTGGCAACTGGTCCACATGTCTTTTGTCAGGTGTATAGTGTGAACAGCACTCTTCTGCAAAGCTGCCCCAACCAACTCAAGCACTTCTTTATGTAGTGCTGGAACAGCAACCCTGGCAAAATAGAACCGGCTAGGAACCTTCCATGTAGGGGCCAGTGTTGCCACAAGTTCAAGAAAACCCACACCTTCGACAAACGAAAAAGGGAGAAGGTCCACCGCTAGCATTTTAGCCAGTTTAGTGTTATACAGGCGTACAATTGGGTGGTTGCGTTGAAATTGCGCATCTGAGGAGAACATGGCTGAAATGGTGCGCTGGACAAATTTACTGGATGATGCTGATGCCTTCTTCGACCCACTTCTGCTCAGTGTTGACATTTTCCGCATTGGTGTGTCTCCCAGACTCTCAGTGTGCCTCCTATGTGTTCCGGAGGGTGTGGTGCTGCCAGGGGTACTGGGTGCAACCGGACAAATGTCTGACGCTTCTTCTACCTCCCCGTCATCTTCAGATGAAACACCTAGTATGGGTATATTTTGGCCACTTGCCCTTTGGGATTGCTTTCCCTTGATGTTTGCTAGGTGCGCAAACCATTCGACAGCCTGCCTTCTTTGAAGATGACATATCTGGCCTCCGGTTCCATAGTTGGTACCAGTCTTACCACGGCTAACTCTAGTCTTACAAATGCAACAAACGGCTATGTTATCATACTTTGCATGGACACTAAAAAAGTTCCAAACTGGGGACTGGAAACTTCTGGTTTTGCCGCACGAGATGATACTGCCAATGCCAGATGAAGCAGTGGTGGATGAGCCTTGCAGACATCTACTGGGTTGTGCAATTATTGCAGCAACCCTACTTGAGGGAGTCGAGCTGGATGGAGTCCCCCTCTGGGGAGAAAATATGGGAGCTGTAGGTTTTGTTGAACTTGTTGTACTACTTGACTGCGTTGGTGGTGCTACCAGTGCCACGTCGCCAGGGTCACGCTCAGCATGACGTCGGGATAGGGTATAAATGTCTGTCTGCTGCATGGCCGGTGTGGCTGGAATGACGTGTGTGATGACTAGGTCATTGCTGTCATCCTGTTCAACAACATCAGAATGCACCAATTCATCAAGTCCGACGTTCGGATCCATAAGTATGAGCTTTCCGGGGCCCTTCCTTTTAACATTTGATACCTTTCGCAGCTCATGGTGTGCCTCCCTCTCAGACGTCGGAGATGGTTGCCAATCTAGATCCAGATCATCATCTGATGGAGCGGGGCTTGAAGAGGAACTTCTACACACACTCCTTGATCTTTTCCTTGGTGGGGAGCTGGGAGAAAATGAATCATCAGGAGAAATGCCTTCATCTTCCTGACATGATACCCCGGCTCCAAAGTCAATTTCCTCCTGTGCCCCTACTTCTGGAAGAACAACCATTGTGGGCACTTGCACCGCTCCATGCGCCGCTACATGGGCCTCTTCACTGACCTCTACTTGCAACTCTCCATGGACCTCTCCTTCTCGGCCTTCTCCTTCTCGGCCTTCTCCTTCTCGGCCTTCTCCTTCTCGGCCTTCTCCTTCTCGACCTTCTCCTTCTCGGCCAGCTCCTTCTCGGCCAGCTCCTTCTCGGCCAGCTCCTTCTCGGCCAGCTTCTTCTCGGCCTTCTCCTTCTCGGCCTTCTCCTTCTCGGCCAGCTCCTTCTCGGCCAGCTCCTTCTCGACCAGCTCCTTCTCGGCCAGCTCCTTGCGCATGTACTTGTGCTTGTACTAGTAGCCCATGCAGTTGTTGTTGCGGTTTTGGTTGTTGAATAGTACTTGTGAGATGAGTTACAACCTGTGTTGATGGTGTGCTGCTACTTTCTTGCGATGAGCCAACATCACTGGTCGTTGGTGATTGAACCACTAAACAGGCTACCTGTGCAGCACTCATGGTGGGCCTTTGTTTTTTCCACAAAAATTTAGTGGTCGAGCCACCAGTCTCCTTGGTAAGTGGTGCCACTTGCTTCTTCTTCTCCTTAGTAGAGACATCTTTCTTGCAAGAGGAGCTACGGGCACCTCTTTTTGGAGCCATCTTCTTCAGATGTCGGAACAACAGGCCGCAGCAGGACTTCTTCCTGGCACTGATGCTCAACGATGATGCGGAGTTATTGACTTTGTGCACCTAAAAGCAAACGAAGACAGAGGAACATCAGTAAATATATGTTGCATATGTAGCGCTTCAATAAATAGTTTGCAAGTAGGCATTTATGAATACACACGTGCACACCACACAATATGGAAATCTCAAAATTAGGAATTGCTAAATTTTTGGGAAACAGGAATTTAACATTGATCCAAGAGAGCACACACAGAGAGGGTTATAGTTTCATGTACCACTGACTCCCCCTGGGCACAATGGGTGAAAGCAAGGCAAAATGGGTGCAGGCCTATGGCACAAAGCTCACTGCCTGCCTTCAAAATGGCTGCTTGACCCCCATCCACATGGCCAGGACCATGCCTCAAAATGGCCCCCACCAACATAGCCAGCCCCCAACCCCTACTCCAAAAAGTCAAAAAACACAACACCAATCAAATCACCACAATCCAGTGCCATCCATCAAGTTTCAGAAGGTTTAGGCTGCCTGCTGGTGGTTTTCTGGTGCAGAATTGCAATTTTTGCAATTTCGCGAGTGCGAGATTGTTCTTTCACGACGCGAACGTGGCGAAAAACCAGCAAAATCCGCGAACAGACGGATTCTGGGCCCCCTGGGCATAATAAAATCACAGCACACTGGGTGCAGGCCTATGGCACAAAGCACACAAACTGCCTTAAAAATGGCCCCTAGACCCCCACCCACACGGGACCAGGCAATAAACTGGCCCCCACCCACATAGCAAGCCCCCAACACCACCCCAAAAAGTCATAAAACACACAAAAATCACAACAATCCAATGCCATCCATGCCCTGGCCAGAATAATGTTAAAATTAAAAAAAACAGTTGTATCATGCATGCACCCATAACTAAGCCTGGTAGTTTTCAATTCATGTGCAGAATTGTAATTTTTACAATTTCGCGAGTGCGAGATTGTTGCTGCGCGGGACGCGAGCAGTGCGAACACAGGCAATTTTTTTTTTATAAAATCCGATTTTCGGGTAATCCGCGGGAGTTCGAGCCCCCCTGGGCATAATGAAAGCAATCAGAGCAGACTGGGTGGGCATAGGGCACAAAGCACACTGCCTGACTTCAAAATGGCCGATTGACCCCATCCACATGGCCAGGACCTGCAGGACCATGCCTCAAAATGGCCTCCCACACATAGCCAGCCCCCAAACCCACCCCAAAAAGTCGAAAAACACACACAAAAATCACCACAAACAAACAACATCAACTTATCAACTTACTTGTAAATCAAATTTCTAATCAAAAAGTAATCCAAAAGGCCTCAAAGCCAAATCTCCAGCAGCATCCACAAAAAGTAATCCTTCCCAGTCAAGATTGAATTCAAAGTGGCCAGGAAATGGACTAAGCAATGGGAGGAGCTTGCTGGACAGGAAGAGAAAGTTGGAGACTGGGTCACTTCCTTCACCCCTTCCCAATTGTAATTTTTGTAATTTCGCGAGTGCGAGATTGTTGCTGCCCGCGCCGCGGCCCGCGAGCAGTGCGAACACAAGCAAAAAATCCGCCGCGCGCGGATTTGCGTATTTTCGCCACATTTACCGAAAATCCGAAAAATCCGCGAGCGGAACGGATTTTACGCCCATGCTTAGAGTAAAATCAAAATTCACCCCGACCCAAAATATACCCAAGCAGATTTATGCTTTTGAGCAAACCGTCATCTCCTCCCTGACCAAACTTGAGAAATCTAAAAAGTTCATGCAGAACAACATAAGTAAGGGCCAAATATCCACGATTCAAAATCTTAAGGCGGATACATCGATTTTAATCAAACAGGCAGACAAGGGCGGGGCGGTTGTCATATGGCCCCGTTCCATGTACCTCAGTGAGGGTAGCTCGCATGGCAACAACCATGAATGGTACAGACCTGTGAAGGAGGATCCTGTGCATGCGATTCAAGACAAAATTGGAAAATTAACAAAAGAGGGATTGGATGAGGGATATTTAGGACCAAAGGAATTTGAATACCTTAATAAGAAATCGCCTAGAACACCAGTGTTGTATTTCTTGCCTAAAATCCACAAGAACGGCCAAGTACCACCAGGCAGACCGATTGTTTCGGGGTGCGATTCAGCATTGGAACCGGTCTCCAAATATATTGATTTCTTCCTAAAACCTTTCCTGACAAGTGTAAAGTCCTACCTCAGGGATACAACTGATTTTATAATCAAAGTAGAAGGACAGAAATTTAGTGACAAAACTCAATTGATGGTGACTCTTGATGTCGCTTCGTTATACACACAAATTCCCCAGGACGAGGCACTGGAGGTTCTTGAACTGTATCTGGACCAACGCGACAGCCCACATAGAGTCCCCACATCGTTCATTGTGGCCCTGGCAGAAATTACACTTTGTTGTAATTATTTCAAATTCGAAAATGAGTTCTATGTCCAAGTCAAGGGCACGGCCATGGGATGTCCTTACGTGCCAGAAATGGCAGTATTGTACATGGCCCAGTATGAAGATCGTTTCATATATAACAACAACCCTTTTTTGACCAAAATAAAGCAGTGGTTCAGGTATATTGACGACGTCTGGCTCCTGTGGCAGGGGAGCCAGACGGAACTGGATGAGTTCCACCAGTGGTTGAATTCTAGGCATGGGGACATCAAGTTTTCGCTTGAAGCGAGTAAAGCCAGTATGACCTTCCTTGACGTCACTGTAGGCAGTTGCTCGGAAGTGCTGACAACCACGATCTACAAAAAGGATACTGATCGTAACACGATCTTACACTACAGAAGCTCACACCCACAATGCTTGAAAGAAAACCTGCCTTACGGCCAGCTATTGCGGATAAGACGCAACTGTACTGAAGTAGGGGACTTTGACATCCATGCCACAAAATTTTGTAATGAAATGGCCAAGAGGGGTTACCCCAAAAAATTATTAAAACACTCCATGAAACGCACCAGATTCACTCCTAGAGACAGTCTTTTGCAAACAAAAAACAAGAAGGAGTTAGATAAATTGGTTTGCGTAACAACGTTTGGCCCCCACACAAATCAATTCAAAAGTATCATCTTGAAAAATTGGCACTTGTTAGAAAACCTAGAGTATCCCCTAAAAAAGCCCATCTTCGCATACTAGCATTGGACAGCAATTAATCAGAGCGGATAGCTTTATCCCGAAACCGAAAAGTGACCTAATAGCAAAGTGGAAGTTGAAGCCGGTATGTGGTCACCACAAATGTGGTAATTGTGTGTCTTGCCCTTCTACTATCGAGGGCAACCTGTTTGATCATAATGCCATAAAATGGAAACATGACATGTTCACAACATGTAAGACCAAGAATGTGGTCTACGCTGTGGTGTGTCCCTGCAACAGAGTTTATATTGGCAAGACCTGCCAAGCTGTAAATGTGAGAATTACGCAGCACCGCTCGAGGATAAAGAAAAAGGTGGTGTCTGCCCCGATGGTGGAGCATTTCATTGAAAAGAACCATGATGCCAATGATTTTAAATGGACCGTGCTGACATGGATTGACCCAAGGCATCAATCACCCAATATTGAAAGCGCTTTATTGCGCAAGGAGGCGTACCTCATAATGAAGTTTGATAGCATCAATAAGGGGTTAAATTGCATGAGCGAATTGAGTAGGGTGTAGCTAGCCGCTACTCTCGTGCTGGGCAATAAACCCTATTTTCTTAATTGCTCAGTCATACGGGTAATTAATAAATGCATCATAATTGCTAACATTTTAACACACAACCTGCCCCAACAGCAGGTGACCTACACGCACGCTATGTGCTGCAAAAATCATTCAGCGCATCTAAATTTCTTCATTATATATTTTTCCATAAATACATTTTGGGACTACATGCCCCAGAAGGACTGCGTTGTATTCACCGGGTCCTCAATATACCTGATTGGCTGATCACTATCATGTGACCAAACCTCCGTTTTTTTTAAACCTTTGGTGTTCGTCTACACTTTGCTTCGTGCTCATTCAATGAGAGAAAACAGAAAGAATAGAAGGTAAGACCGCGAACAGCGCGCTGCCCGGCTTTGGGCACTTGGTCAAATTTCGCCGCATTAAGTATGAACACTGATTCTGTGTTCGTTTACCTTTACAGACATAATTCCTACTCACAGCGCCACCAGCTCGATTGTGGTGGGCTGTTCAGCCTTCAGAGTTATTATAAAATGTGAGCATGACAAACTTGATATATTAAAAGCGGCGGGCGCCGCGGTAAAAAGGTTTTAAATGTAATGCAACTTTTGATTCAGGCAGCATGTTTGTGACCGGGGTTCATTTCGCAAACTTTACATTGCAGAACCAACTTTAAGCACAGTACCTCACGCAAGGTTGCGGTGGACTGTTTGGCTTCTGAATAGAGAAGACGTGTGAGTACCCCCATGTTTTTCTCATAAGTAATGCAAAGGTATTGCACAAATATATGTAGGCGGACACTGATAAAAGCGTTTATCCACACATTAGGTCACCTTGGAACAATAAACAATGCCTTGACAAGAGACCATCCTTGAGGCTTTCACTTAAGGTAATTTCACTCCCTATTTTTTAGCACGGCGTGCGTGCGGGCACCTTCTTTTAAAGGACAATCATTTGAATATATTCCTTCTCTGTTGCAGTGTGAGACACACAGTGGCGGCCACACTACTATTAATAAAAGGTCGCACTCAAGCCCTCAATCAGGTACGATGCATCCAGTGGATGCTTTTTAAAGCTTAGTGTTGTTGGTTTTTAATGAATTTGGAGGAACCCTTACTAAATATAGATCCTTCATTTTTTTCATTGATAACAGTTCCCCGTGGAATCCATTTTATGCTGCCCTGATGAGAGCCCTGTGATTTTCTTAACAGGACTCGAAACGCGTCGGCTACGGCACTAGTTCGCATAAAATTCTTGATAATACATATAATATGAATGTTCAAGTTTAAAAGGAATGTGTAAACTTTGACTCATGTGGTTCTAAAAAGAAATAGCGCACCACATTGTGGAAACTGAATGCATATTCAATATTGGCAAATTTTTTCTGTCCATGATTAACTGTTTTTTGATAATTGGAATGAAATGATATATGTTGATTTAATGTTCTTTGTATGTCACATGTATATTAGTCTTTTTTTGTTAAGGTCTATTGATGATTAACTCAATGTTTTTTGTATGTTATTTGTACATTAGTTTTTTGTGAAAATTCAGTCGCTAGAGGTTGAGTTGATAATGTTGATTCTCTTGCCTAAAAATAATCATTTAAAAAACTGATTCTAAAGATACTGACAAAATAAATTGTCTTGGTAAAACTAATTTATTTAGCTTTATCTATTGTCTTACTGAGTGATTTAGTAATACATCCCGGAGGCATAGGTACAATCCCTTGTTTTACCTTATGTGTAAATGAGCATTGTGGTGTACCTGCTAATTAGGGCGGCTTCAAGGGCATTTATGGCGATGGGCTTTCAAGGCTTTCATCTGCAACGAGGCATCATGCCGCCTAGGGTTGCCAAATCCCAATGTGGTCGTGGCGATATCGGAGCAACTGGTGACGGAGCGGGAGCGGCCACATTCCAGCGTGGCCCCCCAGCAACGCGAGGGGCACCTGGAGGAATGAGGATGGGAGACGCTTCTCTCGCTGCGGCAGGGAGCGCAGAGCTGCCGTCCTCGAAAGGGAAAGCAGGGGATCAGTGTCCAAGCGAGGAGGAGGGCGATGGAACAAGCAAACCCCAGGACGCAGAAAGACCCAGGACGGGGGCGAACAGTGCGTTGGAGCTGGTGGAAGTGCTGTGGAGTGCTGTGGATAATTCCACTGAGGGCGGCATCAGCGGTACTACAGAGGCTCAACAAATTTTGGCTGTAAGCAGTGAGGAGTCTATAGTCTCAGGAACTTTAAGTACCTTAAGTACTGGATTAGTACCTTCTCTGCTTATGAATGTAGACTTTGGGGCTATTATCCAGGCAACTATACAGGGGGAAGGTCAATACACTGAGGCAAATTATCTAATGGGAGGACAAGGGGGGCTGGAACTGAAGCAGGCTTCTAAGGAGGGAATTTCTAATCATTTTAAACTGCCTGTGTCACTACAGTTACCAGCAGGAACCCCTGATGGTGAGGACTCTGCGACCTCAAATGTAAGTGATTGCGCTGGCGGCAACAAGGTATCTCTGGTGGAGGAGTCAGATTCAGGCAGTTTCCTCTCTAATCCTAGCATTCAAAACCAGCGTCGGAGAAAGAAAGGGGGGACAAAGAAAAACCGGGATTCTAAACATTCTGATTATGATCAAAGCCTCTCAGGACAATTAAAATGGGACTATACTACTACGCCCTTTGTCACTGATGATAGATCTACTCCTGAGGTTACTATGCGTGGAGCGACTGGCGTGTGTACTTTAACAGCATCCACCTCTGTGGCCTCTCCCTCAATGGATCTTATTTACTCAACTCTTAAACAAATCCAAACGAAGGCTCGACAGGAGCACAAGAGGGCTCACCATGTTACCAAGCTGTTACAAGGGGCAATCAGGATAAATAATAAAACCTGCTCTGAAATGACAGAAAGAACAACGGTGCTGGAAGAACCAGTGTTGGCATTGGAGACAGGAGCAGAGAGCACTACTCAACAAACGGCATCCAACGGATCTAGGATGATGGATGTCATGTGGAAGCTAGAAGATTTTGAGAACCGCCAGAGGCGTAATAATCTAAGGCTACTGGGCATTCCGGAAAACACAGAGGGGGAGGATATTTGTGGGTTAGTGCTCCGTTTGCTGTTGGGGGCTTTCCCGAACTCTCACATTGGGACTGGGACTCTGAAGTGCAATGGGTGCATCACTTCCCACTCATGCTGAAGAAAAGAAAGGGCCAAACAGAGGGGGATAGTAAACCTAGAGCAATTTTAAAAAAATTTGGTCAATTTTCTGTTACGACAAGCAGTTTTTGACAAAGCACGTCTGGAATCAAAGCGCTCAGTGGAGGGCCACTCCTTTTTCGTCCGGCCAGACTTTTGCATCAAAAGGAAGTGGAGGCTTTGCCAGCTTATCTCTCCCTTCCAAAAGGCAGGCTGTGAAGTGTATTTATTGAGTTTTGCCCATCTCAAGGTTATCCATCGGAGAAATACCCGGCTCTTTTCCTCGGAGATACAAGCGCAGGATTTTCTACGAGAACTATTAGGAGCCTCGGCCCACAAGGACTCTTAAAGAGGCATTTGGCTGTCTGATGTATTGGATTTATTGATGTATTGGATTCATTGGATTTTTGTTTTATCTGGTGTTTCCACAAGGGAGTTGGACGGGTGGTGGGGGGAGGCAGCATCATGAAGGGGGCATCTCAAGGGTCCTTGGACCTTTCTTGGCGTAAGGTAGGGGTCAGGTGGGATGGGGGGCTGTAAGGGGTTTGGCTGGTTCATTGAGTTAGATATTTGCAGTGGCATGGAGATTATAGGTATGGTAATCGAATTCTTTGGGAAGGCAATAGAGAATGTTTTTAATGGCACTGGGCAAGATTAGAATTGCATCAGTAAACATTTGTGGTTTGAATTGTCTGCATAAAAAGCGCAGGATCAGCAAAGATATGCAGTATTTGAACGCAGACATATTATGTTTACAAGAGACCCACATTGAAGCAGGGAGGCAGAAGGTGGCAGAACTAGAGGGCTACCAGCTAATTTCCTACACAACCCAAGGTACACAGACTAGGGGGGTAGCTATTATGGCTCTGGGGAAGAGCATTACATTTTCACGGACTAAGGCGGATCACTTGGGCAGATGGGCCTTGACTTTATGCAATATGGATTCCTTTTCTTTTACGCCTTGCTCGGTCTATGGTTCTGTTCTTTATGATCTGACTCTGTTTAATTGGTTGAATATGGAATTGGTTCGGTGGCCATTGCCAATGATTATTTGTGGGGATTTTAATATTAATTTGAGAGCCAATACAATGAAGCAGGGGTCAGGTTTATTAAGAGGAAGTAAACCCAATTTTTTAAATCACTGCTGGAACTCTGTCAGACTCATGGGCTTATTGATATTTGGACCTTCCAGGAACCTCAATATGATGGTTTCACATTTTTTTCTACCCCACATAAATCACATGCCAGGCTGGATTATTTTGTTGTGTCCCAAAGCATGTTGATTTTTAAATTCCCTCCGGTCATGTCCGACCACATTCCGCTTTTTCTTGAGATTCCGGTCCAGGCTGTAAAAAGGGAAATACCACGGTGGACCTTTGATAGAGCTCTCTTATCTGATCAAGACTACATCACTCATATGGAAACATGGGTTCCGAGGTTTATAGCTGAGAACAAGGGCAACACTCTGGTGGATATCAGGTGGGATGGCCTGAAAGCATAGATTAGGGGGGAACCTCAAGGTATGGTTGGGGGATACAGAAAGCAGCAAAAGCCAATCTTCAGGAATTATATGCCAAATTTGCAGATGCAGAAACCCAGCTGGTCGGGGCTGTTGCTAATAAGGGGGAGAGGTGGGCCAGGCACAGCCTAGGGTAGTCTAAGCCAAATCTAAAATATTGGAAATTTCTACAAAAAAAGCAGCTAGGAAATATACAGCGGGGAGATCCAAACTGTACGAATGCAGCGAGAGAGTGGGTCATTTGCTTGCAGTATGCACTAGACAGAGGGCAACACAGGGAACTATTCTAGCAATTAATGATTCTCAAAGGGGGAACTCATTGAGGCCCCAAACATCCAGGCCACTTTCCAACGCTTTTACCAATTCTTATATTCCGAAGATACATTGGGAAGCGAAGAAGAGATACAGGATTATCTAGCAGGGATGCCTGGTGGTGAGCTAACTGGCGAGGAGAGAGAAGCACTAGAAACTCCCATTACAGCGGATGATGTTGAAGGGGTTATTGATTTTTTGGCTAATGGGAAGGCGGTGGGTTCTGATCTTATCTCCGGGGAGTTTTATAAGGAATTGGCACCCTGTATATTAGAATTACTGGTCGAAGTTTTTCTCCAAGCCCAGTCAGGTCAGAGGGTGCCCGCCTCTTGAGGGGCGGCTAATATGGTGGTCTTTCCCAAGAAAGGGAAGCTGGTTAAGGAATTGGGCTCTTTTAGGACTATAAGCCTAATTAATAGCGATGTCAAGATCTAAGCCAAGATCTTGACAAACCGGTTAGCAGGAGTAATTAAAAATCTGGTTAGCCCGGTCCAACATGGGTTTTTTTCGGGGAGGAGCACAATTGACCATATCCAGAGGGTGATTGCTCTCTTTGATGCGGCCGACATTACGGGGACCCTATTGGACTGATCCTGCTAGATGCGGAGACAGCCTTTGATAGGGTCTCCTGGCTGTTTTTATGTGCAACATTGAAGAGAAGAGGCTTTGGGTCCGGTTTTATTAAGGCTAATTCAGTAATGTACAACAACCCGGTGGCTTGAATCGCTATCATGGGGGAACTGTCAGGTCCGGTGTTAATAAACTGGGGGACATGTCAGGGGTACCCATGCTCCCCCTTACTATTTGCTTTATACATAGATCCCTTGGTCAGGAGGATTATGGATAATAACCAGATTCTAGCAGTACATACTAGTGGGGGGAGCACTAGGATTATGGTGTATGCCGATGATTTAGCCATTATGACCCCTAATCCATTGGAAACATTAGCTGAAATTGAAAGAGAAGCTGAGATTTTTGGGCAAATCTCAGGGTATTGCCTTAACTCCAATAAAACTCTTGTTGTACTAGGTAAAGGACTACATGCTAGCGACCCTCGGGTTGTCCAGAAGGCAACATATTTAGGGGTCGAGATAATGGCGGAAGTATCTTAGATTCTGAAAACCAACCTAGACCCTTTGCTGCCAAAATTTTTAACGGATTTTCAGTGTATAGATAATCTTAAATTAAGCCTTGTGGGGAGGTGCAATGTTATTAAAATGCTGTATCTACCAAAAATGTTATACTTTTTTAGGGCAATCCCACTGGTCATTAACCGCATGCGTGCGGTGGCTTTTTTCGTGCTGCGCGGCTTTTTTTAAAAAGCTGCGTTACATGACGAGCTCAGCTGGTCATCAGCGTGCGAGCGGCGCAACTGATGACGAGCTGAGCTCGTCATCAGCGCCGAACCGGTTAATGTTAAATAGCTTAAATCTCTAAACCAGTTAGTATCTAAATTTCTCTGGGCTAATTACTGCCCTCGGAGAGCTCTCAAATTGTTGACGTTACACAGGGAGAGAGGTGGATGGGCGGTCCCAAACTTTCAGCTATACCACTGGGCTGCTCTAAATTAGGCAGCTTCATTGGGGCCGAACCTGCGCAAGTACATGGGGAGGGTCCCTTATCAATATATGATCTATTGTTGGGTTCTGAGACCAGGGGCTGTCTCTTATGTTATACCAATTTCAAGTACTACAAAAGGGTTCAATTCAAAACACTAATGTGTGCTTTTAAAACTTGGTTTGCCATTCGCAAAAGGCTCGGTATGGGCATAATTCACGCGTACACCCCTTTCTTTGGCAATAAATAACTCCCTAGTATTTTTAATGATATGGTGATGAAGATTTGGAATGATAAAGGGGTGAGGATTGTTGGGGATATTATTGATGGAACTGGGATGAGGTCATTTGAAGTAATCAAAGAAATGTTTGGGGTAGACAATAGGCACTTTTTTAAGTACCTCCAGATTAGAGATTTCCTAGGGAAGAAAACTGGGGGTAGGACGGGTTTCGATTGAGCGTTGCTGGTTGAGGGATTACTTAAGGAGCCCGGTGCACTGAGTGGGATCTATAAAAAATGAATGGAGACAATGACGGTTGATTTCCCCAAACATGTGGGACGGCGGCAGGACCGGCTTCAGGTTGAAGCAGACGTAGTAGAAGACTCTTTAAGGTTATCCCAAACCTTTTGTATCGCTATAAATCTCCAAATACAATGTTTCAAGACGTGGTATAATCTCTATATAACATCTGAGAAGATTGCTAAATGGGGAGGTGGTGCGGGAACTTTATGTCCACGCTGCAGCTAACCAGCGGCAGATATCATGCACATGTTTGCTTCTTGTCCTGAGCTGGGCCTGATTAAAAGAGAAGTCTGTGCTAATCTTGAATCCCATCTGGGACAGCAAGTAGAGATGACTGATAGTATTGGGGGTGAGCAGCTCTCACTTGCCTTCCCAGAGTCAAACCTTTTTATACGTGTTTCTACGGGGCAACAATGGGTGGGGAGACTCCTAGCCGTCTATCGGCTAGAATCAGCAGTATATGCCACAAGGGGGCAAATATTAAAAGTCAAGGGGAAGGGCACGTGGTCTCCTATGATAAAATGGCTGGATAATGGCTAGGTGACGAGTAGAGAAATTAAAGCTTATATATCTGGTTGCTTGGGTATTAAACTGGTGCTCCTTATAATTATAATTGTTTGTCCGTTGTCAATGTTCAAGGCTGTCTATGTCACTGCAATATTGTTTCTTTTCTTCTGTTTTGGTTTTTCTTTTTTCTCAAGAACCAGTCAGGGAAGGGTGGGGGGGATGGTCGTGGGGTAGGGGTGGGTGGGATTATTGTATATACTTGTATGTCGTCATATGCTGTATACTTTTGGATATTGGAAATCAATAAAGAATATAAAAAAAGAAATATAGCATTTCTCTGCTCTTAGCTTTGTGTGCCTGCAACTTGTCTCCAATACACGTCTGGGGTGGGTGGCAGCTAGACTTTGTGCATTTCCTCTTGACAGCCACACACAAAGGGAGGGTAGGTGTGATTGACTGTACATCTGCATACTGATGGCTCATCCTGCTTAGGATGGGAGGGAAGAGCTGACACTTTTACCTGAATGGGGAGTGTCTTGTCCCCACACAAAGGGCTGAATACCCCCTGTAGTGAGTCTGGAACCAGGGCTGGGAAGCGAGAACCTCGGGGCACCTCAATGCCCCTCTTTGAAATCACCTTCACTTCAAAGGTGCAACTGTGTATAAGTAATGGGTCTATGACCCTACCAAATCAAATACTTCTGGACCTGTAAAGAAACTCTCCCAGGAAGAAGGGATTTTGTGCTGCTACAAGGAATGCCACTTGGCTCGCCTGCTGCTCTAGAAGAAATGCTTTTCTCCTGTGAAGCCATGCTGCCTGCTACCCTCTGCCCCTGCTGGGGAAGAACTAGACTCTTGCATGAACCTAGAGTTATCTCCATGGGCATGCTGGCTTGCCTCCTGTTTGGAGACTCAGGGAAATCAAAGTCTCTCACTTCCTGCTCCTGGTCCATTGGAAGTTGGTCCAGGTGCTTGCTCCAGTGGAAGTGACGCATTCTCTGCTGCATGAAGCAGAAACAACGCTTCACTGCTATTGCTGTAGCAGACCCAGTGCATCGCACTTGGAACCAGTGCATTGCCTCAAGAACTGACTCATCAGAACTGCCACATTGCCACCACTGCAGTGTGAGAAGATCTACACATCCACTGAACAGCATTGAGAAACCAGGCATATCAGCTTCAGAACCAACATATCTCAGCTTCTGTGCTTCGTCTTCAGAACAGGTGCATTGCCATCAATGCAGGGAGGAAACTGACGCATCACCTTGACTACAGAGACCAATACTGATGCATCGCTCGCCTGCGCCTTGCATCTCACTATTGCGACCAGGATCAAGCCCATGCTACATCACGGTCAGCCTGAACTGGATTTTTGTTGTTTTGGTCTTATTTTATTTATACAATCATAATCTATTTTTCCAAAATGTTATGGAGTCTTTATAGGGTGTTATTCACTGTGTGACTGTTTGAAGCATTGCAAGCATTGCACAAATACTCTACACATTGTTTCTTAAGTTCAGGCTGCCTGCTCTGTGCCAAGCTACTAGAGGGTGAGCATAGATTAATTTATGGTGTGCATCTAACTTACCCTGACCAGGATTGTGGTTCCTTCTTAGACAGGGGTCATACCTCTGCCAAACAGACACCCAATTTCTAACAACTATGTGCCCATTACCTGTCATTCACTTCCATCTACAAGTATTTTGTTGAATCTGACATACGACCATGCTACTCTTGCACTATTGATCTTTGCATATTTTGTTTGCGTGTGGGTTTCTCTAGAAGACACATTGATAGCAGCTCTAACAGAAGGTTCCTCTCCAAGTTCCTTTACAGAGTTCTCTAGCACTTTGGTAAAGACTGGGCAATCCACTTACAGTCCTGTCACCTGAAATGAACCCTACTGAGGAACACGGAAATGACAAAATAACTGTGTTTTTATTCTTTAGGTAGTGCTCCTTTCCAGCAATGCATCAAATGCACACCCTGTACTCATCTATGGCCGTTACGCATCAAATATACATCCTGTCGTCATCTATGGCTTCCTTATTTTGAACTTCATTTGGAGATGTCTCAGAACTGCAGAGACCCTAAACAAAATGTCTACACTGTTGCAATACATATTCCTGTAACCATGCAGTGTGAGTGTGTCCCTTCTATTAGGAGAAAGCCTAGTAGGATGTGCCCAACTCTAGGACTGCAGTTTTAAGGATTATGAACATCACTCTCAAGTCAGCTGGCCCTTGCTTTTTGGCATTGCCTTCCCCCTTGATGTGATTTTGCCTATCAGAACCTATCAGCTGGTTTTATATGTAAGCTATGGTGCACCAACACAGACATGTATCTGCATAAAAGTAGTACTCTGAAATGTTTGTCTATCCAAGGTTGGGTAAAAACGCCTAGCACTCTACAAGGAGACACTCTAATGACCTGTCCTGGACCAGTAGGAAGCAGTAGCACAATATATAAAGTGAGACACTATATCACCATCTTTCCAGCCACTGAGGCAAGCCTCCCCTGATGTCAGCACAAGTAGCCACCATCTTTTTAACAACTGTCTATAGGGACTAGTTGGATGCCTAGCTCATCGTACAAACTGTGAGCAGTCCTCTAGTCACGGAGCACAGGAGTACCAGTAACCCCTTAAAAATAATTGGACTTTACAACCTCATCCTTTTGCATTCTAAAAGGTTTAAGGTATTGTTTGGAACCCTGGTAGAGTTTGGGTGTCGTTCAATAATCGGTCTGTGGATAATGTGTAAATGTAAGTATAATGCAATGTTATTCATGTTCATCCACACATATGGAAATGTTTCAAGCAATAACACAGACTACAGTAAGAGGGATGGATTCACAGAAGGCCAAGATTAAGTTAACTTGCTACAATCACTGCCTTTCTGTGGGGGACATCGCTACACCGCCTACCTGGCCTGGAGAACATAACTGCACCTGGGTCCCCACGCTGCCGGTCTCCCCTGCCGCCGCTGCCTGTTCCATCGCGCGGCCGCCGAGGGGGGAGACTACAGCTCCCAGGTAGCAGTGCGGTATCACCGCCCACTTCCGCCCACATCGCGCCCGGAGGCTTTCAAAGGGCAGAGGCTCCCTCGGTGGAACGGGGGACTTGCTACAATCACTGCCTTGCTGTGAGGGACATCGCTACACCGCCTACCTGGCCTGGAGAACATAACTGCACCTGGGTCCCCACGCTGCCGGTCTCCCCTGCCGCCGCTGCCTGTTCCACTGCGCGGCCGCCGAGGGGGGAGACTACAGCTCCCAGGTAGCAGTGCGATAGCACCGCCCACTTCCGCCCACATCGCGCCCGGAGGCGTTCAAAGGGCAGAGGCTCCCTCGGTGGAGCGGGGGACTTGCTACAATCACTGCCTTGCTGTGGGGGACATCGCTACACCGCCTACCTGGCCTGGAGAACATAACTGCACCTGGGTCCCCACGCTGCCGGTCTCCCCTGCCGCCGCTGCCTGTTCCACCGTGCGGCTGCCGAGGGGGAGACTACAGCTCCCAGGTAGCAGTGCAGTAGCACCGCCCACTTCCGCCCACATCCCGCCCGGAGGCGTTCAAAGGGCAGAGGCTCCCTCCGCGTCGCGGGACGCGCGCGGGCGACGCCGGGCTGAGCCCGGGCAGAGGGCGGGCCATCTGTGGCCATCAGGGGCCAGAAGAGGCCGGGCAGGGCCACCCCCCTTGATCGTAAACATGGGTAAGCGCAAAAACTTGGGAACTGAGGGGCGAGGGGCTAAAGACGCTAAGGTACCCCGCAAAGCAGATACTATAATTTCATATCTTACTTCAGCGGTTGGCGCCATTAACCAGAAAATAGCCAACGCTGAAAAGGAACTGGACCTGGGAAAGGTTACTGATTTACCCAACACAGACCCCTCACATCCCATTGAGGTAACCCCTGAATGTTTTCTGGTCGAGTCATTACCTGCTAGGGAAACAGAGACCAATGAATCGCCGACACAACACACAGAGAGCCGGGGCTTGGGCCTAAATACTTCACTAAACAAGGCAAAACAGAAGTCTAAGAAAAGTGGGGGGAAAGGTACTCCTGCCTCCCTCCACCAGGACCTCGTTCGGGATATTTGCCTACTCATGGGGGACAAATTGGAAGAACTGATTAATGCCCGACTAGAACCAATCCTGGAAGAAATTGGTAAAGACATTGTTGACTGTTTGAACACCTGCTTGGCTGGGCTGTTAAAGAGGTGCGAAAAATTTGACTTATTTATTAACGATTTTCGCGCCAGAGAGCAACTGCCTGCAAACAATATTAAGACTAATGAGACTCATAACTTGGAGCCCATGGAATGTACAGCGATAAAAGCTAGCTCTGTGAACGCACCCCCGCCACCCACACATGTCCCATCAACCCAATCATTAACCTTACCTCACAAGGTAGTTAGCTCTGGTATTAGTAAGTCATTGCTACAACATAACCCCATCCTAGCCACACAAGAGAATAGTGTTGCAAGTTCTAATACCCCCCACAATTCACCTAACCTTAGTTCTCCCAGCACTCCCAGGCTGCATTTACCACCTGAGGCGGCCCCCTTTGTGGCAGTGATAACTGGGATCCCTTTTTTACATCAAAATGAGAGAGTCCACCAGGGATTTACTAGATAAATCTAGGGAATGGTGTAAACAATACTCTAGTGGTGAATACGGTATAACCCGCCACATCATCATGGCTAGAAGGGTGGGGTGGGTAGGACAAGAGGAGAAGAATATCATGGGAGATTGTATTGTTATTAATTTCTCTGAGAAAGAAGTTGCAGAGAAACTATTTTGGGATGGGTCTCCTATTACACATAATGCAATTAGACCGCTCCCTTTGGGATACTTTTACCCCCCGCGGGGAGCATGAAGGCCCACTCGTATTCACAGAAGGTAGTTGGGAACAGAGTCACACCCACTCTAGGGCCATGCCATTTCGCCATGCAACACAAGAGTGGGATTTCAAACTCTGTTCCTCAGCACTTACCATCAATCACGACACCTACACCGACTTTGAATGGTAAACAGACTGAGGGTGTTCCCCTATCCAACCGTTTTGAATCACTGTCACTCCCAGATAACTCGGACTGACTACATAAGACTAAAGACACCAATCAGATCCCCCTTTTGACATGCAAGAAGATGTGTAGGATTCTCAGTTGGAACATCGCAGGCCTAAGGTCCAAGATCGAAGACGAGAACTGGCTGAGGTTTATCTCTTCTTTCGACATTATATTGTTCCAGGAAACGTGGGACATAGTCAATAGGTTTGAACTAGATGGGTTTGTTCATTTTAGCATTCCTGCTATACCAAGCGTGTCGGGTAGAGCAAAAGGTGGCCTATCTATACTTTTCTCACTTAACCTGAAAGGGAAAGCCAAACAGTTAGAGACTTGTTCCCCGTACTTTTTAGTAGTAGAACTGTCAGTGACGAACTCACTCACCATTCTGCTTATCAATTTTTATAATTCCCCAGAATTTGTGAGTACAAACCAACTTATAGCATCACTTGAGGAATTTTTGGAAAGTTATAAATTAATTAAAAGTAGCTTTGAGGTTATCCTTATGGGTGACTTCAACATTCATCCTTGCCGCATGGACTGCACCATGGAAGATAAAGGGGGCCCACCTTTTTCGCTCCTCACGCATTTTGAGCCATCTAAACATGGGGAAGCACTGGAGAATTTTTTGGCCTCCTTTAATCTTTACGAATCAAGTTGCTGCCCAATAGGCCCTGGATCCCTAACATTTAAAGGGAAAGACACAGGCTCGGTCATAGATTATATTTTTATATCATCTTTTATTTTGGCTTCTATTTTAAGTTATAGGGTAGTAGACTCTATTTTTAGTGACCATAACCCTGTGGTATTAGAGGTCACACAGAGGGGGATATTAGATTTTAAAACCCCTAAAGAATCTGTCACACGCTGTGTGACTGATCTGATAATCAAAGACCAGGGCAGAAGGTTGAAATGGTCTAATGTGACCCCGATTACCTTCCTAAAAGAGGTATTAGCAAAGGTTGAAGAGGAGGTTGGCATTTGCTTAGATCCTCTTGCTTCCAATAATAGCACAGTAGAGGCTTTTAACTTAATATGCCAGCAAGTAAACTACGACCTAACGCTTAAAGCTAAGCCCGGAGGGCAGAGAGGTAAGCGGTGGTTTGACACCAACTGCTCCAGGGCTCATTCCGCCCTCTTAAAGGGACTAAAAGAGACACCGAGAAATACAACAAATATAGTCCAACTGAGGAAGGCATATAAACAGGCCATTTATACCTGGAAGAAGCAGATTAAAGAACAAGCATGGAATGATCTCCAATCAGCTGAGGTCCTCCGGGATAGCTCTAAATTCTGGGAGGTGATTAACCACCCCTATTTTTCAGGGGTGGAGAACCACGCCGCGGAATGTGTCATACCCGATGAGCAGTGGCTATCCCATTTTGGCAATATCTATAGTCAGCCTACAACTGGCCACATGCAGGATTGCCCTACCCATTCTCACACAGAGCTAATTCAAGCGTTCGAACCTGAGGATGTAGAAAAAGCCATAAATGATACACTTAAGAACAAGGCACCGGGACCTGATGGGGTCCCTGCGGACCTATATAAAGCTGCACCCAAATTTTGGGCAAAGATTTTGTCAAATGTGTTTAATTGTGAAAGACAAAACATGTTCCTCAATCTTGGGCAAGATCAATAATTATGCCAATCTTTAAAAAGGGCCTAAAGGGCGACCCTGCTTGCTATAGACCTATTTCCCTAATAGACTCTGCCGTTAAGATCTTGGGCAGAGTCATTTTGGGTAGGATAACATCTTGGCTAGAATGTAGGGGAATTCTATCAAATGCCCAATACGGATTTAGGCCCAAAAGAAGCACACTGGATCAGTGCCTAAATTTTCATCTGATCATTAGTAAATACACAACAGTGAAAGAAGGGGCTCTGTACATGGCATTTATGGATCTCTCCTCAGCCTTCGACCTGGTTAACAGGTCAAGGCTGTGGGGTCCTCTTGGAAATGGGCATGGACAGATCATTGGTGGGATTTTTAGCGGATCTTCACCATGGATTAGAGGCCTCTGTTAGAGTCACTCAAGATGGAAGATGCACTGGACTTTTTAAATCACAGAGAGGGGTGAGGCAGGGATGCATCCTTGCCCCTCTCCTCTTCACTTTATATATAAATGCACTCGAGCCCGCGCTGTCCACCCTGGGGGCCGACGTCCCGTGTGCAGGAGAGATTAACATCCCGCTCCTCCTGTATGCGGATGACGCAGTCCTATTGGCCCGTACGGGCGTGGCCCTTAACAAGTTATTGGTTTCCTTTGGGGATTTTATGACTTCGTTAGACCTGAAAATAAACACACAAAAATCCCACGTCATGATCACGGGACTTAAGGGCAGGAAAAAGAAACCCATAACGTTTAGTTGTACAGGAAAGGAAGTACAAAGGGTTTCTTCCTTTACCTACCTGGGCGTGATTTTTGATGATAAAGGAACCTGGGGCGCTCAACACAAGTCCAAATCAAATGCAGTTACCAGATCCGCTGGAGCCCTTTTGAACTTTGCCAAAAGATTGGGGTCACGCCCAATGGAAGCCATTCTTAAGGTATATAATGCCAAATGCTTAGCAATCGCTACCTATGGAGCCTCAATATGTGGATACACAAACCCAGTTAATATACAGAGGGCGGAAAATAGATTTTTTAGATCACTACTTTCCGTCCCCCAGTCCACACCCACTTTTACCATCCATTCAGAATTAGGCACTGGGTTTGTTTCAGACCACATAAAATCTGCCCCTGTCATCTCCTGGCTAAAAACTTGGCTAAATGAGGAAATCTCTTTAAACCATCAAATCCTCAAAGATTGCCTGGCCATGGATGGAGCCCTAAAGATCCCATGGGTGAACTATGTAAAAACTATGTTATTTCGTGTGGGACGAATTGATCTCTTCTACTCCCCTGATAGCATCCAAAAGGAAGACGTCATGATGATAAAAACATCATTGATAAACTCCTTTATAGTAGAGCGGGAAGAAGCAGAGCTTAAAAAAACGACTGTTAGAAGAAACTATGCCCTCATTACTGTCCCAGGCCCAGAACCCTACCTGGTCTTTGTTAATAAACCATTCCATCGTTTTCTTTTAACTAGATTTCATTTAAATTTGATACACTTTTTGTTAGGCACTTATACTAGATGGGATACACCTGACAACGCAAGTCCTTGTGACTGTGATCACTTTTCATCTCAGGACACTTTACATTTCATTATGTTCTGTGATCATTATGCACAAATCAGGAGAAAATATCTCTTACCAATTCTTTGAGAGGCTGGCCTTTTACAGGTCAGACCAGCACTCTTATGTTTGCAACTCTTGCACAATGCACAAATAACTTTTCATGTTGCAAATGTTCTAGTAGCCGGAGTCCGTATAAACAAAAGGCGTTGCATAGGGAGACAAGGACAAATTTTAAACGAAATATTTTAATATATTTTAACAAACTGTGATGTTTTAAATTTTCTACGTGAATTGACCTTTCTCTCAGGCTAATTTAGCACAATGCATAACCTGCGTATATATACCTTTTTATGAACTAATGAAATATGAAATCTATTGGCCTGATGTATGATATATTATGTAGATATTTTTACTGTTGTATTTTATTGTCTATTTCATGTTCCGTATCCTGTGTCTTTTTGTGATTTTTTAAAAATCGAATAAAAGTGATTGACTGACTGATTGACTGAAGTTAACTATTTTCCAGAAGAAATTAGAAGTATTCTCATAATATTCATTGTTGTGGAAAGCAAATGTATTTGTAAATCGAAAATGTATTCTCCGGTTTTGCAACGATACCTATTTTAATGATTTGATAGGCATGAAAACTCTACATTAAAAGTGTTTTTACAAATTCACTGTTTCCCGGTAGAGAGGGTCACTTGCTTCCTTAGTAATTAATGGACCGCAGCACTATTTGAAGACTACTAGGGTTGCCATGGAGCAGTTGGTCTCTCTGTGCAGAGACTGCTCCATCAATGACAAAGTAAACATTCCTCAAATCATTTATCATTTTGACAACATAATATTACTGCCAGTTTGTTTTAATTCTGATGGAAAAATGGGAGGTAAACTATGCTCAGTGATATGGACAGCGTACGAGTAACATGGCTAGGTTTGTATGTGGGTGTGAAGGAATGACCCGGTCGAATGTCAATCAACCAGCAACTAGCAGGCTGAGCGTGTTTACAATATACAGCCCTATTTGTAACACGCTAAGCTGTTCTACTGTAAAAAGGAGGCTTGAAGAGAGGTTTAAAGACAGTCACAAACTATTTAAACCATTTAAACTTGATTTCAGTAGAAATTGAAACCTCACAAGTATGGACATTTAGATACATTAATTTAATAGCGCGCAGACACACTCTCTTTCAGACAGATTTAGCAACTCTGCAACCATTGCAGAGTCATAAAAATAATGCAAACTGCCTCAAAGTTTTAATGAAGTATTCACCTTCCAGTGCAGCCTTTTTTCCACTGGAAAGTAGCGTTGAAAGGAATACAAATAGATATTTACTGTGCTTTGTATTACTTTGAATCAAAGGGTGATGCCTTGGGTAGTACATCGGCATTCCCATTTTACCTTCCATGAATTTGGTCACAAAGCCCTACCTGCAAACAAGGATAGGCAGCGCTTTGTGTAAAAAAAAAAAAAAAAAAGAATGTATGAGCATAATATTTTGTACTAGAATTGTAACATTCCTGTAAAAAAAAAAATATGCTAAACAACACACACACTCCTTTGCACTGTAATGCAAAAATGTGTGCTTGGTGCTAGGCAATCTGTTTGTGTTCCGATGCGGGACAAACAGGCACCAGCACAATACCTTAGTAGATATGGCAGCGCTGTGCTCTCTCCCACCCATAGATTACCACAGAAATGCCCACACCACACACATTTTCAAACAATTATTTTATGGGCCAAACCAAAAATTTTCATTTTAGTTTGTCTGGGTACTTTTATTTATACCCTTCTGACTTGCCTAGCTCTTTTTTTAAACTCTTTTTGTCTTGTTTATGAGTGGAAAAAGAAACATATATACATTCAAAGCTATTTACACTAATATATAACACATATACATACTACAAACCATTACTTAATACACAAGTGAGTACAAAACAAACATCCTACATACAATACAAACAATATATCTTAATACTTTTGTATTCAATCAGTATTCAAAAATTACTTTTAGACAAAGTCAAAAAAAGGAGACATTTTCCCCAAAACGGTGACCAATTTGGAGCTAGCAGCCACTAGTTCACACAATCAATGATGTTATTTGCTCCTTGAGTTATTGCCGACGCGTTTCGAATCCAAGTAAACTATTTCCTGGATTCTCATCAGGGCTTTGTCACTTATCTGCAATAGGTGTAAAAAACAATACAAATGTTATTAGTTGATTGCAAGTTGCCTCTCTTATAACCCACACACTGCCACCATCGGGTAGTTTTATATATCTACCTGCAGGAATAGGACCAACTATCCCTTCTTGAGGCTCGAATTTGTCTTTTTGGCTATTTGGCTGTATCAATGATTCCTATAAAAAAAGGGGGGGGGGGATTTTTTAACTTCTAATTAGGCTATGCATTTTTCGTGTATTCTGTTCAAGATACCATTTGAACTGGCAGAACTGGTCATACCTTTGTTTAACAGGAGGGAGGCTCAGTTTATTCATGGCCAACGGACCGGTTATTCTTCCACTCGTAATCTGTGGGGCACATACCATAGGTTCACTTGTATTGGCCCAAAATCACATATTTCATGTCTAAGGTGTTTTAAGTGTGAGACATACCTTCCTAAGTTCAATAGGGACCTTCTTTTTCTTGTATCGCTTCTTTTCAAAAAGCGTATTCTGGCACGGGCTGGCGGGTAAATATATGATCAAGAATTCAATGTTTACCCGCCAATACTTAAGCCCAACCCAAGCGGCAAACATAGGTATAGTTAAAATATGCTACCTGATCCTAACTGTGGTCCCGTTCTCAACCCGGCGATCGCTATAGGCACCACCTGCGTGTTTCGCACCCGATCCTAATGCGTAAACAAACACGCATTAGTCTATTTTGATCTATGCGCTCGCGCGCATCAACATGTTTTATGGGGCTAAGGAGAAGGGAGAACACATTACCTCTCTCTCCAGCCTAGTCTCGTCTATGATTCCACCCATAACATAATGTAGCTCAGCAACTTAAGTTGCAGCTCTGAGGCTCACTTCCTTTTACTAACCCTGGCCCTTTGAGTGACCCTGGGACAATTACTTCAACCCTTTATCCCTCGATTACAATTGCTTCTGAAAGATAATACATCTTTGAAACAAGCCAAATGTACCAAGTGTTACATAATTAATGTATTATAAGTATTACATATAGCGTTGACAGTACTAATGTCAAGTTATGTTAAGAGATGTGTTCATATGTATAGTACATTACCGCCATTTGCATGGTCAAGAGGTAGTCTTACAATATAGGCACCCTTTGGGATTGCATCTTTTCTTTGATACGGGAAACAACCTTTACAACGAAATTTTTACAACAAACTACCATTACAACGCAATTTTTACAACGCAAACTATTACAACGCATTGCTCTGGGGGCGCTATAGGATAGGGAATATGTTAATTTACTATCCAATAACCTTCCCTACTATCCACGGGGACTGGAGTTGGAATAGTAAATTAAACTATTCACTATCCAGCGCCTAAAAGCATTATGCGTTGTAATGGTATGCGTTGTAAAAGTTGCGATGTAAAGGTAGGCGTTGTAAAAGTATGCGTTGTAACGTCATACATCCCTTTGATACCCTTTGTGCATTCTTCAAACAGTCTTATTCTCCTCATTGGTCAGTATGTCTGTGGCCCCTCCTGCAAATTCATGCTTCTTTTCTTGCAGTCCTGCCCATAGGTATTCCCTTGAATGTCCAAGTTGGTTCCTCCTACTACCTTCTGTATAAACTTAGAACCTGATCATGAGGTTGGCCATATAGGAGCGGGCCTCTGCACCAACGCCCAACTACCACACCACCAAACTCGTCTGCCGACTGTCCGCCAGATAATGAGTTTCCTCGTGGTCTGGTGGGTTGTCCTTTGGCAGTCCCACGGCGTTGCCTATTAGAAAGGCACTGCAATGGGACCACCAAACCCATTCCTGCTCAGCATGGACTTTGCAGCCCATGCTGTGCAGGAAAGGGGGTGCATGCACACACAGGGGCACACCATGTGCCCTCTGTATGTATCCCCAGGCCCAGAGGCAATAGGGCCCTTGGTTTCCTCACCACCAGCATGTTCATGACATGAGCACCCCCATGAGAGCGTTGGTGGTGAGGAAACTCATATAATGCTTGGTGGTTCCGCAGTGGCACCGCCAAGCATATTGCGACCTCAGACTGCTGCTCCACTACCAGGGATTCCGGTTCCCTAGTGGTTGCATCGGTTCCATATCAGCCAACTGCCAGACTCCAATACCGTGGTCAGACCACCTCTGCCGCAGCACCACCACTGGTTTGGAGGTCCACGGACTGCCAAACTCATAGGGCCCTTTTTCCTATTACAACAACGATCTCACCATATCCTCCTTTCACCATCATACCTCTGCAAGATCTGCCAGTTTTGCACTGCAAACTGCCACACTGTGGAATCCAAGTCAGGGCAAGCTGGCCTATCTGGCCTATCTGTTCCAGCTCGCTGCTCTGACTCTGTTGCCTGTAGGCATTCTGATGGTATCAGTGCTCCACTCAAGAATTACCATAGGCGCTCATGTAACTCCTTCAATCTCTGTAGTATTGTTGGTGAGAGACTGACCCTTAAAGGATTTTAAGGCCTAACTTAATTCAATCCAAGAACCATATCAAGCAATTAGAGATGTGGTTGATCCCTCTCTTGGGACAGTATTTTCTTCAATAACTCGACCCTTTCAATTCCTAAAGTTTTGTCTTTTTAGGTGGACTGCAATCCACATAGCAATTCACATTAACATTTTATGGTATTGACATCAATGAAGGTGTTACAATTTGAACATGTTGGAAGTTGTCTAGAGAAAGGTTCATTGTGTGATTTGATTTCAAAGTCACACACATTCTCATTTGTTTTGTAGATTAAGAGATCTTTCTCAAATTTTATTTCTAAAGCAATTATATTGTGGAAATGCTTGCCTATAATTTTTTGGGACATTTCTTATTGGGTTTTATATATACGCTTACATTTACTAGTTTGCAATCTGTAGTACTTTAAGTGGTGAATTGGAAAAGGGGATCTTAGGAGCAAATCAAGCTTTTCGTCTTGCTCTGTGGACAGCTCTTCATGAATAACCCCTGTCCATCATATTTGCACACAAAATTTCTAATTTTCCAAGGAAATCTTGTGTTGTTTTGTAATTATGACATATTCTCAAAAAATGCTCAAAGGATAGATTGTGCCTAAGTGTACCAATGGTTACTAGAACATTCCATATTATATTTTAGATGAAAATTATGAATTATAGGCTATTCAAAATCAAATTATTGAAGCTCTTCAGTTCCTTTCCATATCAGGGACCCAGCCTATTGAATAACCCTATTTCCTTTTGTTTTCTCTGATTAGATTAGTGATCGAAAAAACCTGTCTGGTTTCAAATTTGTCCAAATGCAAGTTGTATTTTTTTTATATAAAGCAAGTATTACTTACAGTCCTTTTATGTGTATATTACATTGGATATCACAACACAATGAAATGAAAGAAGAAATTACATCCAATTATGGCACACTCCATTATAAAGTGGGAAGGGAACTGGAAGAGGTTTTGTTGTCTTTGTTCTTCTTTCATGAAATCCTGTACTTCATCTTAAGTCATGAATCATTTAATATCCTATGTTACTTTCCAATAAAATCAGCATTAAAATAAGTGTGCTCTATAACTGTTCTTTGTCCATTATAGATTTGTGTGGCAGAGACAAAGGGTATCAGAAACACAGCATGCCACATTTGGCCTGCCTGGCTGGACTGTTGAAATGTTTATGTATTTTAGGTAGTGTGAATATTATTGGTTAATGAGAGCATGAGGCATTGATAAAGTCAGATTCTTAAATGCTGATTCAACCTTGACATGATGCTCCATCATTCACCTATCTAAACAGAGTTTCAGTGGAAATACAGGTTTGGTGTAACTTCCACTGTTGTCAATGAATCTCCTGGTTATAATGTATCAGGCTTTGAACAACTCCAGGGTTTGCAAGAGTATTCTTTTGACAGTTTAGATGTGAGATATTTGAAGTTTTACCCACAAATATGGCATTTGTAGTCACAATGTGTTTCAATCAACAGGCTGGGAAACTGTGCACCTTATTATTTGCAGTGGCCACCTTTGTCTTCCTGAAAATGAACATACTCTGATCCATTCCTTAATTACGTCTGTAGATCTCCTCCAATTCGATTGTTCCTAAGACTTTTTGATACCTGTTTTTTTCCTGCTTCTTCCACCGTTTAAGAAGAACATTTGTGTACACTGAACACACATAGTTGTCTACATTTATCTTGCCAGGACTGGCACTTTCCAGCAGGTTGATCCCATTTTGACACATTTGAACTCACTAGCAAGGACAATAAACCCTCCTCATCTACTTTTATTCAGTAGATCTAGTTAGCAATTTATATTCTGCACGGTGATGCAGAGCAGGTCCTTCCTGTCCCAGTACATAGTCAGTCAACTTGGGGCATATAGCCTCTAAATCAGCTTTCTCTGGGACATGACTGCCGGATATTTGTAATGTTGCACACCTTCATGATACATTCAGATTTCTAAAAGTTGGGACTCTGTATTAATTTCTGTATATCAACACATAATGCAGTTGTAACCCTTTGTCTCTTAACTGAGATTTCCTATGATCTAGTGACCTTCTGCTTGGGCCTATCCAAATATAGTTAAGATTGGGACAAGAAAAACACAATCTTGAGCCCTGATTACTTATTGTGAATCTTGATTAGTCTATGTCATTGTTAGAAATGGGAGTCTCTAGTTGGCCAGGGTTTGCACCTTTGTCCAAGTTGGGACCCTACCCTTTAGTCAGAATAAGGGAGTTATACTCCTAAAATAACCCCTGCTCACCCCCTTGGCAGCTTGGCATGAGCAGTCAGGCCTATCTTAGAGGCAGTGTGTAAAGCATTTCCACATACCCAAAAGTAACACAGTGAAGACACTACAAAAGAACACCGCACCAATTTAGAAAAATATCCAATATTTTTATATATCCAAAACAAGACTAAAAATGATAAAAAAATCCACCATCCAGTTCTCAGAAATCTTCAGTAATCAAAATAAACTTGAAATACAGTTCCTTGAAGTCAATAGCTCCATCTGGGGCTCTCACGGAGTCGTGAACAATAAATCCAAACAGTTCTGGCTGACAGCGGCATCGTGGGTCAGCTTTGGTGTCGGGAAGATGCGCAAAACAGTACCAAAATCTGGACCCCAATATGTATACCCCAAATTCTTTTTTCCTCTCGTGCAGAGAGTGTCTGTGCTTAGTCCAAATCAGTTCTCTCCTCTCTGACCCAGCTTCCTGGCAGGTGGTGGATACATCATTGCGGAAGGCAGACCAGGACAATTCAGGTGCAAAGAAACCTTCTCCCACTACTTTGGCTTGGTAGTTTGGGCTGGAATGTTCCCATGAGGGGCATGGTCAAGACTGATTTGCATATGGCTGGGCTAAACTAGGGTGGCGTGGTGAGAAAAAGAACAATGGATTATACCCAGATCTTTGCAACTGGGGGTGAATGTTTGCATTTTTCAGGATTCCGTCCATCATTATTTGTTCCTTTCGCATTTGTCTTTTCGATGAGGCAAATCTCAAATTGTAAATACTGGGAGAGAATCACTATGACTCAGTACAATGCCCATTTGTGGAAAGTAATTAAGGCATCACCTCTTTGTTCTCCCTCAATGGTGGTGCGCTACTTAAATCTTTGACGAATATCCTTTTCCAATCTGTAGTAAAGATATACTTAGGTCCTTATTATTAATCTGTCTCCCGACCACCCTATTACGACTCGGGCAGTAGGGCCACTCTGGGACAACCACAACTGTTGCAACTGACAGGGAACTGCCATTCCTTGGCGGTTTCACTGTGGACCTGATGCTGCAATATGCTTAGCGAGCCGCTGCGGCCTTGCTAAGCATATTACAAGTTTCCTCATCATCACACTTTTCATGGCAGTGCGACCACCATGAAAAGTGTAGTGATGAGCATAAAAAGGGGGCCCTACATGGCACCCTGGTGCCTCATGCCATGTGGATGCACACAGGGGGGCACAACATGATTCCCCATGTGTGCATGCCTTTGACCTTCCCATTGCTGTCCCTATTTGATAGGCACCACTGTGGGAAGGCCAAAGAAGAGCCCGCCCGACAGGAGAAAACTCCTAATCTGGCGGGCACTTCAAACATGGGTTTGGTGGTGGAGGAGTGGGACGGTCCTGCTCTTGCACTGCCAAACTCATGATAAGGCACTTACTCGTTTCCTTTTCAAATACTGAGGAACAATTTACAGCCTTGTCATCTCTTAATAATTTTACAAATTTTTCTGTGAGGAATTTAAACAGAAACTGTTATTCAGAATTGTGTTTCATGGACGGTGGGTAGAGCAAGAAATGTGTTCTTTCTTCATGAGAATGTGCACTCATTTCAGTTTCCTAACATGACACACATTATGTATGTATGTATGTATGTATGTATGTATGTATGTATGTATGTATAAACCATTTTATAGCGCGCTCCGTTAATTGAGAGTATCCTGGCGCGATAGGGGAAAAACAGAAAACAGAACAACAAGAGGGCGTTTTAAATTGTACTCATGAATAAGTGTGTTTTTAGATTTTTCTTAAATAGGGCCACAGTTTGCATAGAGCGCAAGTGGAGAGGGAGAGCGTTCCAGGCCCGAGCCACGGTCACAGAGATCGATTGGCCACCGAGCCTGGCTCGTTTAAAACGGGGAAGAGACAGTTTAAACAGAGTGGATGATCTAAGGGTACGAGCGGGGGTATAACAAGTGAATTTTTTTCTTAGATAGTAGGGGCCTTGATCATGAATAGCTCTGAACGCAAGCACCAGGGATTTGAACAGAATGCGCTGCGCAACAGGGAGCCAATGGAGGGTGCGCATCTCAGTGCGTACACTCTTCCATCTAGGGATGTTGAGTAGCAGACGGACAGCCGCATTCTGGATGATTTGCAAGCGTTTCACCAAGTAGGCCGGAATGCCACTGAACAGTGCATTCGCGTAGTCCAGCCTTGCCAGTATGAGAGCCCGAGCAACTGTCTCCTTAGCCTCCCTGGGGAGCAGTGGAAAAAATTTGCGGAGCATTCTCAGCGTGGCAAAGCATTATTGCATTATTGCAATTATCCACGTTAATATCATCCTGATCACAAAGGTAAACAAAATCAAAAGAACTTTTAAATATCTTTGCAACTTTAAATGCTACTCAAATTGGCAAAGGCCAGTGTGCAACTGCTGGATGTACATTGATATATTTGCTTTTTTCATTGTCATGTCTATATACCTAAATCCATACTTACCTTGTACTTTGTCGATGATTTGTATTTGCTATAAAATCAATATCTAAAAGGAAATAATGTTGCCCAATGAGTTAATTGCAGCATTAGCACAATGATTTAAGCTGTCATAATAGACTAATCCAATTCCATAATGATTAATTCTGGTTGGGTCAAAGTAAAGCCATAGCCATAAATGCTATGCACGAGGAGTGCTGCTTGGATTTGTCACCGTCAGTTGTAGATATTAGTTCATTTAAAAGCCAAAGTTGTACCAGCATCTTTGGCAATGATCCACTTTTAGAGTAATAAGCTCTGATTCACCTAATTAATCACGCTACTTGTGACCAATATCTAAATATTAAATAGTAAAAACATTAATTCTGTGCTTTAGTTTTATTGATCATAATTCTTACTAAATATCAAACTTGCAGCTATCTATTGCGCATCGCCTGGTGATGTCACAAACGAGAATACTAACCTGGCAGCTGGTTCTACATACTCAAGTTTCCATGCTCCAATATTCTATTGCAATCAAAGATATTAACAAAAATTGTATATGGCGCCATGAGGAGCTCCCATCATGGTCCATGCTTAAGAGACTGCATCCGGGGTGACAAGGGCACGCATCAAGATGGAGGGGGTCTAAAGCGCTGCTGCCGACCACAGCCTGATATCGCTAATCCTGCTCATTACTCCCCCACAGAAACATCCAAGCATCGAGGCACTGTTGGCCTTACTTGTGAGTAACCTCTGTGGGTATCTCCCGATATTGTTCTTCTTTCCTCTCCACAGCTGATCCGAGTCATGGATCAAGTCAGGGCAACAGCCTGACAAGCCACCACTGAGGGACTGCACAGGCAGCAAGGTGTTTCGGTGCTCCTTTTCCCTTGTACGCTTCCCAGGCTTGGAATTTGTATGGTTGACGGGCCCTTGTGCCCAATTAGTCATCTGGACCTGTACTTAAGCTGCTTTGGGTCCACCATATTTACATTGAAAGCAGAAGCTTTTGAGAACCACCAGGAAGCAAAGAACTGACCTCTCCCATCTGCATCTCTCACCAACAAGCAAACACGAGTGGTGGGATTCCGGATAATAACCTGCTGTAACTGAAGCTGCTGCCCCCCTGAATTCAGCTACACTAGACTGCAGCACTGGGATAAGACCTTTAAATCCGCCCAAAGAATTGCCCCACCCTTTTTTTGCATAGGTTACACCAGCTGAGGTGCATTTGATAAGCAGCAGAGTCAAAGGGATCATCTGATTCTTGTTGCCTAGTTCATGTGACAGGCAGAAGGCATAGTCTCTCCAAAGGGCAGTGCAGCGTGAGAAGCAAGGAACATGTGAGGGCACAAGGGCATCCAAAAGAAGCAATCCAATATCTGTATATAATGAGACACATTTAAGCACAGCTACTTGTGCAAGCACACCGGGCAGAGCCTACAACTGGGGTTGTAGCAGCCTGAGAGGGTTCACTAGGTACTGCCCAGGAGGAAAAAACTCGTGGGGCGTTGCAGAAGAGATCAGTGCAGCACAGAAGTGGCTTGTGACCCTCTAGTGAATCTCCTGCATCCCGCTTACCTTATTTAAGCTCAAAGTCTCTTACAAATGACAAAGCTATTCCTCTCAACATCCAATGAAGTGACTCCCACATGACATTTGGATGAGAATGTGAGCACCAGGCAAATTGCAAGAAGCAACAAGAGCGGCAACTATACCGCATCAATCTTAATGCATCAGGCTCGAACTCTGAAATAGGCACAGCAGAATATTTCCCCATCAGAGGTTGTGGCATCAAAAAATCAGGAGGGCCCTGGGGAACGTCCTAGTGGAACAGAGCTTTCTTGTTATAACACAACAGAGCTGGTCCCAGATCAACTCGCTCTTGGAAATGGAGGGCAGGCATCAGCCCCAGATAACAGGTCAATGGTGTGTCCTAATCCAGAAAATGCCCTCTCTACAACCTTGCTTGACAATCCACCTTTTCTTAAAGAATAAACACCATATTGCATGTTGTTGGCCACTGGCCTCAAGGAACCCCAAAAGGAGTGAGGGAATGTGACCCAGCGCATGGTCATTCAGGGCCTCAGAGTCAAAGTTTAGCAGCTCTGTTCAACTCCCCTAATGCCATAGCTCCCCAGATGACATCTCGCAATTTCCTCAAGAGGAGCAGGAACAGAACTGGTGACCCACTTCCAAACTCACTGATTTACATCCAGTCCTAGGGGGGCAGCATCATCTCAAGCGTCGTCAGTATCTTTAGCCCAGACACCACCGATTGAGAAGTTATTACTCCAGATCTTAGGAGTACTCATGGAGATGAAAACCTCACAGGAGGCTGCCCATAGGAAGACAAATGAGCAAGGAGTCAGATCAAAGGCAGCATTCAATTGCATACCTCTCAAATATCTCAAGTGGTACAAAGGGTCTCGGACTTTGAGGATTTTAGGTATAACCAAGACACCACGACTTTGAAAATTCAATCAGAACTGGCAAAACTCCAATTGAAGCTACACTACACTGAAAACAGATCTCGCTTCTCCAATCTATGATTTGAAGGAATTCTGGAGGGCCTTGAAAATGGTCAGACAGTTACCAAGTTAATCTCGGACCTTATCAACAAACAGATGTGCCCAGAAATGGCAACGCAAGATACAGACCTTACAGTTACCTGGACACACTGATTTCCAGCAGTTCAATCCTCCAATGCTAAATATCCACACACTATCCTTGTGAATTGTGGTGACTTTCGTATCAAAGAGCGGATTCTGTCACAAACCATCAAGAGTAAAGCATATTCCACTTTAGATACTTTTCACATATGGCAATATTGCCTGCACTGCGGCACAAGGTCTTGATAGGACTGATCATGACGTCAAGAGACAAGGGACACCTGCCAGCATTGTTCAGCAGTCAAAGCTACAAATGCTCTACAAAGGGCAATCACATATTTTTCACTCTGTAGGCCAGGACAACATCTTTTGACAGACTATTTTAAAGTCTGAGGTGGAAGGGGAGAGCCATAAGCAGTACTTTTTTATATAATATTTCTTTGTTACTGAGCAGCATTGTCTGATAATTACCTGGGAATAAAAGTTTGCATCGCTTTAGCCCTGTTGTGATCTAGACCCATGTAACTTTGTTATACATTGGTCCAGCATCTGTGACCGTCACATGCAGCCTCAGGGAGTTCTATGTCAGGACACTCACCCATGGGGAAAGGGTGCAAGAAGAGGTGGGGTGTGGGCATGCAAGGGTGGGTGGGCGACTGTCTTAGAGTAAGCCTAGGATGGGTGGGTCTTCATGGTCAGCAGGAGAGGGGTGAGGGTATTGGGACAGGAAAACACAGGTAAAGAGTTCCGGGTGTCTTTGGTTCTTTTGGTTAGTGGATGATTGCAATTCGCCATATTAGCCCGGGGCTGTAAGCAGGTTGGGAAAAAAATGTTTTTGTTTTTTTCCTATGAGGGAAGAACCGGGCAGGGTATTTCCGTACACTGCATCGGGAGGGATAGAAAGAGGACTGTTAAGCTACTTGACACTTACTCTTCATGAACCTTAAGTCTTTTAAAGTGGTATTGTGTAGTGTCAACGGTATCAATAACCACCTTTAGTTCATATCTATACTTGAGTGGCTTAAGGCATCCAAAGCACAGATTATGCTTTTTCAAGAAACTCATCGTAAGGCACTGACCAAACTACCTAAGACTCCAAGCTTCATTTCACATGCATCAACTAATGCAGCTATCAGTGGTGTGGTGGTCCTGATCTCGTGGAAATTCCCAGGTGAAGCACAGCAGGTAGTTGGAGATCCAAAGGCCAGGTGGAAATTGGTAAGCTTGAGGGGGGGAAACCAACTTATACGTCTGGTTAGCTTCTATGGCCCTTTAGAGAACGATGTAACCTCCCTCAGCAAAATAGAAAATATAATGCTCTTGCTGTCTCGTCTCCAAGTAATATGGGGCGAGTTTAATATCATACAGGAATGTTAGGCTAGATTATTTTTGTAGCATTAAACAACAAAACAAACCAAGGGCATCGCACTTTTTAGCCAAAGTAATTAGCGTCTAGCTCTAATCGACCCTTGGCATCTAGATCACCCCTGGGCGGGAAAATACACCTGGTTCTCCACACGTTTTAATTTGGCCTCAAGAATAGATTTGTTTCTAATACCCCACCAATGGGCCAGGAATAACACTTGCAAATTATCAAGTCCCTTTTCGGATCATTCAGCCCCTTCAATAGACATAGTTGCTAATGCCAATTGGGTTGACCAGCTGCATTGGTCGTTCAATAAATCGCTGCTAGCGAATGACTGTTTACTCATGGTTATACAGTGTGCGCCCTATATGATATTCTTTTTGAGAAATATAGATTCAGCTTCTACCTTTGCATTTTGGGAGCAAATCTTTTATTAGGGGTGAGGCGAGCTCCTATAAAGCTCAAATATGTAAGTTAAGAAGGGAAACAACACTAGCCTTGCAGCTCAGACTTGATCAAGCCACACTTGTTCTCTCCACACTTAATTTTGAAGCTTCAGGGGCCATAGTTGCACAGGCAAGTCTGCACTTGAGACTTCATTACATATCCCAGGAACTTGCAAACCAAAATACATGTTTCCAGAAGTATAACAGAGAGAGTGAGCGAGTGAACATGCTCAGAAGTTTTGTGACCTGGTCCGTCAAGTAAAAAAGGTACAATGAATCCATCAGAACAATTCATGATCCCAAATGTTTGAGCAGAGAATTTCTAGAGCACTACACAAAACTGTACACTTCCACGATTACAATGATTGCAGTGCAAATAGAGAAATATCTACTCAAAATCTAAATGCTTTTACTCAATAGGGAACTACAGGCCTCAGCCATAGCCCCCTTAATACTTGCTGAAGTGAAGGACACCATCAAAACATCATCCAATGTTAAAGCATGTTGTAGCGATGCTCTACCTGTCATAATCTACAAGCTCTTTGAGGACCAGTAAGCTGAACTCTTGGTCACTCTATTAAATGAAATTCTCGATGCTGTCAGTTGCCCAGTTCTTTTATGGAGGCAGTAGTAATCAGCTTCCTAAAGAAGGAAAAACCACTGGAAAGCCCTGGCTCCTATTGTCTTATTAGTCTTTTAAATAGTGACTACAAGCTCTTCATGAATATCGTAGCTTCTACGTTAGCCCCTTTGGCTCAGCAGGGGTCCACAGGGATCAATGTGTTTTTTTACCTGCAAGATCGTTCTTGTCAAATATCAACTTCCTGCTGCAGGCAATAGATAATTTTTCAAGCAATAAGATCAAGGCAACCATCATTGTGCTCGATGCTGAAAAGCCTTTGATCGTGTGCAATTGCTTCAGTTTGATTTCCCCTCACAAATGGTGCATCTCTTGTAAAATCTATAGAGTAAGGCAGAGGCAAAGTGGCAGTCAATTCACAAATGGGCGGATCCTTGACAATTAGCAGATTCACACAGCAGGTTTGCCCCATGTCCCCGGTTTCCTTTGCCCTCTTCATTGAACCTTTTGCAGCTGCAATACAGCAAGATCCTCTGATTAAGACCCCCCTGCAAGGGGCACCTAAGATCAAGCTCTTTGCAGCTGACATGATTCTCTACGCAGCCTCAGGGGAGAAGAATGTTGCTAGAGCTTTCGCCGAAATTCAGACTTTCACTGGCATTGGAGGATATGAAATAAATCACACAAAATCAGCAGTCCTTCTCTTCAAAAGCCCAGCCTCAATACTGCCCACTGTCATGAGGTCGCACAACTCTGTCATTCGTCACATTAGGTATTTGGGCATCCATGTTTCGTACAACTTTTCGGATCTGTACCAACTAAACTATATTGCCACCTGTAATATGGTGTGTGGCCTATTACTGCAATGGCAATCCCTCCCCTGAAAATCATTGAGCGCTTCGCAGTAATCAAAATGGTAATACTTCTGTTCTTCCTTTTAATTTTTTCTAAAGCTAAAGTTCACCAAACTTACTTTAATGAGATTGATCATGCACTACACCACTTCCTGTGGCAGGGGTAGAAATCTCACACCAATCTGACAATCTTGCAATTTAGCATCGAAGATGGGGGCCAGGCCCTCTCACACATCAGGCAATACTATCAAGCAGCGTTCCTAGATTGGGTTACTCAGGCAGTAATACCCAATAATCAGCATAACTGTTTCTATCCCAAAGAAATGCTCCTCAAAGACAATATTTATCTCCCTTTTTAAATAATCCCCAATCTCCTGAAGTGCACTAGATGTAAGTTTCCACGTATTCTGTACTATAGATACACCAAACTGAAAGAGGAGTTCCATTTCCCCAAAATGTCCTGCTAGGTATACAGGTGGGCACTGGAGCCATAAGGGGTTGGGAATCAATGTTTTCTTTCAGAAATAGGAACTGTTGTTGGCTGGGACAATTAAATCCTAGGATCAATTGATAGCCAGTAATGTTACAATCCCTTCTGAATGATCCTTTTCCTACCTCCAAATCTATTGTTATATGAGGAATATCCCGCAGATAACTAACTCGTTAGCATCCAGTATTAGTCAAGATTATTTCATCAGCAGCTTGATAGGAGTGAGTAACTGGTACAGCATAGTTCAGAAGCAACTGTTTGCAATAGCTGTCCCCACTGCTTTAACAAAGATTGAAGCCTCCACAAAGTGCAAAATTGATCCCCACACGTGAGACCGGTATAACCAAATGGCCCATAATGCCATTAGTGGCACAGATTATAAAAGAATAGCGTTCTATTCTGAATAGATACTGTATTATATGCCTCTACGCATTCCAAAAATTCCCTCCCCCAGCTCAGCAGAGTGCTTCAGGTGTCGATGCAACAAGGGAGTTTGCCTCTTTATAAGATTTACCTGCCCAATCTGACAGACTTTTGGATACAAATTTTCAGTCAGTTAGTGTGAGACTCCAGGTGACCTTGACTCCAGATCCTCTTGGTGCACTAATTGGAGTACCAGCTCCTCAAAGCCATATTACCTCTCGTCAGCAACAGTTCTTGTTTATAGCTACTTTGGGTACAAATCCTTAATCTTACAAAAGTGAAAGCCCTCTGAGGTCCCCTCTTACGAAGCTTGAGTGAATTAAACGAAGTGAGAGGAGCTAAAAGAAAAGCTTTATGCACAAAGAGTAGTGGCAATCAATAATAAATCATAAAATCTGGGGCGGAGGGTTTGGCTAAAGCATCAGTAATGGCAGGGATTCAATCCTTGTCGGATATTGTTTTATCTTTTGGTCTTGTACAGGCTTGTTCTACCTGATCAATTAAATTAAATATTCTTTTTTTTAAAAGACAATTGTATGTGGCCTGGGTACAGCTTACTGCACTCCGCAAAGTCAGCTGCTTGAGTCAGACATGGTAGTTTGATCACTTTAAAACCTAGGGTAATATATTTACTACTGATAATGGAAAGCTGAGTGTCTTTAAACTCATCATGATAGACCCCCATTTTCATTGACTACAATAAATGAAATCTGAACCTCCTGATCTGCTTTTTGGAATGCACTAGAATCAAGAATATGTCCCTAGATGGGAGCCAAGATGGCGATCGGGATGGCTGCATAACCGCTTGGCTCCGTGAGCCCTCCCGCCCCACACATATATCCTGACGATAAACCTGAGCAGTATTTGCTAATTTAAGTAGGTGAAGGGAAGCATTCACTTACCATCTGCTTTTGAGGCTCCACCGCGCAGTAGACCCGAAGAACTGTCTCCGTCTCTTTGGCGGCCTTCGAGGTGCTGAGGCCGGGATCTCGAGTGAGGGGAGTGTCCGGCCGTGATTGCAACACCAGCGGCCTCTGGTTGCGATGGGAAGCCGGTCGGAGAGAACCTGAGATCTGCGAGCCGGAAAAGATGATACCAACCCACTCCCAGTGGTGGGTTGCCCTGCGGGAGGTGCGAAATAGCTGGGACGGAGAGAGTCCATGATGCCCAGTTCCCCTTCGGTTTGATACCCAGTTATGTTAACAGCCCTCCCTGGGAACCGGTGGGTGACTCCCGGGCAGCAGGGAGCTTGTTTAGCCTTTCGGTGACTCTCCTTTCTGCTGCCTGCCCTGACTATTGAGATCCCGCTGTGAATCCTGCTGATCCCGGGGGTCGGACCCGCTCCTGAGGTGCGGTGGAAGGGAAAGAGAACGTGACGGCTGAAATGGCGAATGACACTTTCCCGTGCACCCCTCACCCGGGCAGAGAAACCGGTGCGCAAGAGAATCCCGGGGTCTGGCTATGTGAGAAACCACCCACGCCCAAACATATACTGGCTGCACTAACAACACTGCAGACAGCCCTGATCCGGGAGGCCCGAGATTTGGGACAAAGGATGGCCGCCATTGTTGTCCCGCCATCTTGTAACGGCACGGATCGCTCTCAAGGAGGCGCCGATGTGTCTGCCTCTTCATCATCGACGTATTCCCTGGATGAGTCTACATTCTTAGAGACGTGGATAGATTTGGTTCATGAGCTTACTGTGGATGCATCTGTGGCGCATGTGATTGTCTCACCGGTGCCTTTCTCTGATCGGCAAGTGGAGGAACAGCATCGATACACGGCTTGGGCGGCCCCGTCGGGGTTTTGGCGCTTCCCGCATCGTGTGTTTCCCTTTCCGTGTCTGGCGGGACTGTGTTCGGACTCGAGACTGTTGGCGGTGTTGACATTGTTCCAATCAGACTTCCGCCATGCATCATCGGCAAAATTTCGGTGGCTGGGGTCCTATGGAGCGACGACACTGCCTGATCCTCCCGGTGTAATCGGACCCTTTGTGCTACTCTGTCTCCCGTTTGAGGGATGGTTCAACGTTGGTACTATTGACAAACGAGGCCAGGGGTGAATTCGATTGGAACATGGAGGGACTCATGGCTGGTTGATGGTGATTTGAGGGGCGCTTAGCGGGGTTGTCATTGATTGCGTTATACGTGATTGCTGCTACCTGTACTTCTTTTACCATTACTGTTTATACGATTTTTGCACGCGGAGGTGGGAGGGGCCGGATGACCAGGTCGAGGGCCCTTCTCCTGTATTTTTTTTCTTCTTTTTCTTCTCTGTATTTCGGGTCTCTTATTTAGGGGGCAGGCACGCTGCTGGGGGGGTAGGCCATAGCCTTTTGCAGGGGTGCAGGGTTGAGGGTTGGGGGATGGGTTTGTTATTTTGTTCTATCTTTGTTTCTATGGCCCTTTGCCCTTTTCCTTTTTTGATGTCGTCGTCTTCCATGTCTCCCATATTGTGTTTCGCCTTGAGGGGTGGGGCTAGTTCGCCATGATTGCTTGGTGTTTATTGCATCTATCCTGACTCATATACCCCCTCCCCCATCTTTTTCATCTATGTACATCACTGGCGTAAAATCTTTTGCTTTAGTTAGCTGTATTAGGGGTGTGTGTGTGATTATGCGACATTGATTTTCATTTTATTTTTCGGTATTATAAAATGAACCGTCTCAGATCCTTATTATCGCATGGTACTTTAATTATATGATATATCCTGGATGCTACTCAGCTCTTGAACTCCGGACCGCTGTATGTTTTTATACTACATTACTTTTTAATCGATTTGAATAGCGGCCGGCCGGATTGGTTGTAGGCCCATGTTTGTATCTCCGTAATATAACAATAAAGGTTCTTAAAAAAAAAAAAAAAAGAATATGTCCCTACATGTTTGTATATTTCGTTGTTTTATAAATATCTGTGTATATCAATTCAGTCACTTCAAAGCAATGTAGATTATCAATATTAGTTTGTTTGTGTGGGAACCACACTGTCAATTCCAGGGGATCTTGGCCAAAAATACTTGAGGTTCCATCATGCCATTTGCGGCTAGCTTCACCATTAGATAGAAATCTTTGACTGAAATGTCATCTACTATGGGGCTTAGAGTTTGTGTATGTCTGAAGGCTCACCATTTGTGGAGAGGGCATAACCACATATATTTTTCCTGCTTGTGACCACCATGTAAAACATGGCATGTTCAGATGGGAAAAATAATAAATGAACCACACACAAAAGGAGAAAGTACCCTGCACATCAGGACCATTGATTCTTTATTTTCTTTATTTTCCAGAAACAACTCTCGCCAAAGTCATCGAGAAGACCGTCAACAAGCAGATGACCGCCTTCCTCGAGACGAATGGATCCCTCGACCCCTCACAGTCCGGCTTCCGAGCCAATCACAGCACCGAGACCGCCCTCCTCGCTGCCACCGATGACATCCGAGCCCTGATGGACAACGGAGAAACAGCGGCCCTCATCCTCCTGGACCTCTCCGCGGCATTCGACACTGTCTGCCACCGCACCCTAGTACAGCGCCTCAGCAACGTCGGAATCCAGGACAAGGCGCTGGAATGGATCATCTCCTTCCTCGACGGCAGAACACAGAGAGTCCACCTACCACCGTACAAGTCAGAGGCCTCCGAAGTCATCTGCGGCGTCCCCCAAGGATCCTCGCTGAGCCCCACCCTCTTCAACGTCTACATGAGCCCCCTCGCGGCCATCGCACGCCAACACAACCTCAGCATAATCTCCTACGCCGACGACACCCAGCTGATCCTCTCCCTGACCAACGACCCCGCCGCCGCCAGAGCCAACCTGCACGAAGGGATGAAAGAAGTAGCCGAGTGGATGACGACCAGCCGCCTAAAACTGAACTCTGACAAGACGGAGGTCCTCATCCTGGGCTCTTCACCCTCCGCCTGGGACGACTCCTGGTGGCCTCCCGCCCTGGGCACCGCACCCAAACCGACAGACCATGCACGCAACCTGGGCTTCATCCTGGACTCCTCCCTCTCCATGACCAGACAAGTCAACAACGTCTCCTCGGCTTGCTTCAACATCCTACGCATGCTACGGAAGATCTTCTGGTGGATCCCCACCGAGACCAGGAAGACCGTCACCCAGGCCCTCGTCACCAGCCGACTGGACTACGGCAACGCCCTCTACGCCGGTACCACCGCCAAGCTCCAGAAGAGACTCCAGCGGATCCAGAACGCCTCAGCCAGACTCATCCTCGACATCCCACGAACCAGCCACATCTCCGGACACCTGAGAGACCTTCACTGGCTTCCCGTCAACAAAAGAATCACCTTCCGCCTCCTCGCCCACGCACACAAAGCCCTACACGACCAAGGCCCGAGCTACCTCAACAACCGGATCAACTTCTACGCTCCCAAACGCCACCTCCGATCAGCCAACCACGCCCTCGCCGCCGTCCCCCGCATCCGAAGAGCGACTACAGGAGGAAGGTCCTTCTCCTACCTGGCCGCCAAAACCTGGAACTCCCTCCCGACCGACCTGCGCCTGACCCGAGACCACCTCTCCTTCAGGAAGAAGCTGAAGACCTGGCTGTTCGAGCAGTAGCGGCACCCCCCCTCCCCCAGCGCCTTGAGACCCTACGGGTATGTAGCGCGCTATATAAATGTCATTGATTGATTGATTGATTGATCCCACTTTTGGGGTTTGCGTCTCTGCAAAATGCTTTAATGTGGGCCACCATAACATGATGGCCCACCAAGCATTAGAGCTTTAATAAAAGTGCTTGTAATATGTCAGTTGTACCACTTTCATCAAAATAATCCCAATCAGACTTGCAAGGATCTCTTAACAGGGAGTGAGGTCTTTCACCCCACCAGGAAGCAGATGGGCTACCTGACCACCTCTAAATAAGACTTAGTATTTAATACAGGGGCATGCAAGGGCCTCAATGCATTGCTCCTCATTCATGGCCCCAAACATTTCTGAAATTTAGATGAAGATAAGCCAGAGTTGTTTGATTTCTGAGCTTTCTTGAAATGCTTGTAGTTTGGTTCTGCCATTATACGTGATTGCAGTGCATGGCAAAGTCTCAGGCCCATGACTCCCAGAACACTGCTCATATGTCTTATTTTTATTTGAAAGCTTTGTGGGTTTTGGGTAAGCAGACAAGGATCACATGGCCCCACTAGGCATGTAGTACACCAATTGGATAGCTCAATCTAGAATAATATGTCTAAGCTGCCTCTGGAAAGGCAGGTTGAAGCAATGTCTATATTCTTTGTATTGGCCATGGTAAGATAACTGGTTGTGGGGGTACTCTTGGTCAAAGTAATGACAAATAACCCAGGCCTGGACAGAAACTAACCTCTAGACACAAGTGGTAAGTGTGTTCTAAGTATTTCTATATATCCGGGGACTTGGATGGGAAGTAACCATTAGACAGAAGCCCGGTTGAAGATACCTTCATGTATCTCTGAGATAGCTCTTGGAACTTGGAAATAATAGATCATAATTTAACACAGAATTCATTTTGATCCACAGTGTTGCCTAAATGGTGTCAAAAGTGTTTCAGGTTGCTTGTGTGGTCCCCTAATATGGTCCACCAAAAGCAAGAGTCCAATCTTTATATAACTAGTGATAAACTAGTCAACCAATACTATATCAGCTCCCATTTAACCTGTTTTCACTCTTTCTCTTCTATACTGACAAAAAAACATCATTATCTCTCATATATGTTGAAAAAACAAAAACAGCTCATGTGAGCAAAAGGATGTTGAAAAATGTAGAATTGAAAGAACACTATGGAAAATGTTGTAGAGTATTGTATAGGTTTTTGATGTAACCCATCCACAGTATGCAAGGAAATTGAACATTTTAAAGATAATACAATATCAAGGATAAAGTTGTCATGGATAATCTTTACCTCTGTGTCTTTAGGAGAATATAACCCTCCTGTCAGATAAGGGAAGGAGTTTGCATTATATGGCAGGACCAGAAACTCAATCATGGCAAAATTAAAATGTGGCAATCACAGAATGCAAAATATAAGCTGCAAGCTTGTAGTAAATATTTCTGAAAGTGGATTCATAAGACCAGTTTGAGGCTTTCTTAATATGTTGTAATCTTCCAGGGGACATGAACACTTTTGATGCCATGGCTCCCATTGCCAAATGAGCTCCAAAGACGCACATATCACTTTCTTCTCTTTCATAGTCCAGTCTGCCAACTGGTCAGAGTAGGAGAGGGCTTTTAGAGAAAAAAGAAAGTTCGGCATGCATCAGGAATCTTAAAGACAGAGCCTGTGCTTTATAGAAATGTAAAAATCTAATCACAAATAACTGTTAGCTATGTTCAAATGTTAAACAACAATTGTATTATAAAAAATGACGTTTAGTCTATTGCTCTATAAATGAAAGACCCTCTGGGAAAATATCAATCATCAACATCAAACAATATTACATTTGATACTACCCTTAAGGAAATTAAAGGTTAATTTTGTAAAACAGAACTTTAACAATAAAAGCTGATTATCTGACCATTGCAACAGATATTAATTTCAAGAGAATGTTTTTTTACACAAATTTATGTCAAATATACTCTTTTAGTCATAAATGTTGTCCAAGAGGTAAAAGCTTTACTAGAAGGTGATCTGCAGAAGTGACTAATCTATAACTATTGTTAGTATTGTAGGCCTTACTCTCATCTAAGGCCTTACTCTCATCTAATATAGAAACTAAATAATCAACAACCTCCACTAAAGATGCAGACTGGATTGAAGTGTTGTTCCATACACAAGCTTGACCAACATTGACTAAGGTCATTGGTAATATGATTGAGTTAATAAGGCCGAAGAACCTCTAAAGAATGATAAAGAGTCAAGCAAAATGAGATTCTGTGGATAACTTTCTGGATCATACAACAAATGTTACAACATTGGGAAAAGCCGCACAAAATCCATTCAGAGCTCTATTTATTGAGACTGCTATGCCTGCCTGGCTACATTTTTGTTTAATGAAAGTTGCTTTATGTCTTCTAGTATGAATTAATAGTTACAGAATCACTGAAAGGGGAAAACACACAGGCCTGAAGATAGTGTCAGGGTTGTAGAATTGCATAAAGAGCTTCCAGATTCAATCTCCAACAGAAATAGCTGGTCAACTTTCAATTCAGATTTGTAGTAACACGATCCACCTGCAGGGAAGCCCAGAGCCTACCTTTCTGAATATTGTTTGGACTAAGGTCCTGGTACTCCTGTACTGATTTGATCTGGATTCTCAACCAGCAATCTTGGTGGACAAATTCGAAAGATCCTCTACTTTGAAAAAAAATGTTATCTGCTAGATAGAAAAGTCAGAACACTTTTCCTAGCTCAGCCAAGCATTTGTAACACACATCTCGTACCTCGTGATATAAAACACTGCTTAAACATTGTCCATAAGGAACAGTGCACAGCATTTGCCCATGCAATTTCTCAAACTCTTTATGATAAAGTAACCTATGAAATTAGCCATTTATATGTAATTACCTTTATTCCAGGGACAATTTTCTGCCTGGCACATTTTAGTCCCCTCATCTGTTATCCTACCAAGATTGCTTGCACTTAGTTCTAACTTAGGCCCATGACTCCCAGAACACTGCTCATATGTTTTATCTTTATTTGAAAGCTTTGTGGGTTTTGGGTAAGCAGACAAGGATCACAAGGCCCCACTAGGCATGTAGTACACCAATTGGATAGCTCAATCTAGAATAATATGTCTAAGCTGCCTCTGGAAAGGCAGGTTGAAGCAATGTCTATATTCTTTGTATTGGCCATCGTAAGATAACTGGTTGTGGGGGTACTCTTGGTCTCATACCTCGTGATATAAAACACTGCTTAAACATTGTCCATAAGGAACAGTGCACAGCATTTGCCCATGCCATTTCCCAAACTCTTTATGATAAAGTAACCTATGAAATTAGCCATTTATATATAATTACCTTTCTTCCAGGGGCAATTTTCTGCCTGTCACATTTTAGTCCCCTCATCTGTTATCCTACCGAGATTGCTTGCACTTAGTTCTAAAGAGATATTTTTAAAATGGCCACCTTTTACTTTGCATTTGGTAGACCCACCATCCTAACTACTCCATTGTCTCTTCATTGAATAAAATGCAGGTCTATTTTTTAGATTACTATCTTTAAATTTCTGAAGAAACGTGTAGGGTAAAGGGGTTGGAAAATGGCTGGAATAGATGCAGATAACAGAATTATAATACTTGCTACCTTTATGGGATATTTGAGTCACTTTCCAAATTCTCTGAATGTCCTTTTAATGTTCCTTATCTCCAAGTAAAGAAGAAGGAGAGATAGAACCCATCAGAAAATCCCGGAACTGAATCTTCTGGGAGGGGAGGAGAACTGACTTTGTGTCATTCATCATAGAAAAGCCAATTGCGGAAGAAGGTAAATCTCAATACTAATTGCTGTGCTAGCCCACTCTTGTTCTGTGATATTATGAATATATCTATATATATATATTCAGCCTATTTCCCCTGGTTCTTAGCAATGTCACCACTGTTCTCAGAGGCATGGTGAAATGTCAGGGAGTTGAGAAATGACAGAAAGGCAGAGAGATGTATTGAAATGTCTTGTAACCCCACATGAATTAAAAATATAGATGGGAGGAGGATAAACTGGCAGTGAGAGATAAACATATTTTAGGTCTAAGTTGACCACCCAACCAATGAAAAGGAGGGGCCTCCTGTGACAACTGATATAAGGCAGATAGGCAGGGGAGAAAAACAGATACTTCAAAACACAAAAATGTCTGCCCCCTGTTATTAATAAGATGGCTCAACCAGAGTCCAATATTTACAACATGCAGGGATGAGCTCACTGCGTCCAACAACCAGACAACATAGTCAACGTCACAACATGTTAGAAAAATATAAAAGATTTTTATCAATTTATCCAATTTTGATGTATCATATCATAACAAAGCGAGTGACATAGCACCAAAAATGAATTCCATAAATACCCCACACAACCCTACATTCATTCAATCAAACTTAATCAACCAACATACTCATTCTGCAACCTCACAAATATCATGCTTTCAGTCATACCCACACATTCTTCACATAAGTTGACCACCCAATCTCACTGCAAAATTAAGTCACTAGGACAATGCATCCCTTGCATCTTAAAATACCTGTAATGGACATAATTATGTAGCAACTTAATGCTTATGGCTCGGCGATAACTGCCATCAACATTCCTCACTAGAAATAAATTGCTCACAATCCCTGGGGATGACAATTGATCTCTTCCCATCATTACTTCAGAATTGGTTGACTAAAGCATAGAAGTCTGGTCTGAACCAGTCTAAGTAGAGGGCCATAAATCACTATTGGCTAACCCAAACAATAAACAAATCTGATGTTAGCACACCTTATTGGTAGAAAAAGAGGGTGAGTTTTCCCCAACATTATCTGGGAATAGACATTTAAATCAAAGTGTCATACCCTTATTGGAACAAGCTCTTTCTCTACTACTTCGGGTACATTAACTCCATTGCCCTGCTTATTCGCCCTGCTTATTCAAAGTAAAAGTGGTATTAAGGCCCTCTGTTGTTGTGTCCTAAAGTATGAACCACTCTTCCAGGGTATACAGTTGGTTTGAAGGCGTTTTGCCAATGGAAAAGACCATAACAACAAGCTCTTCAAGCACAAGGCTTTTTAAAATTCTGCTTTGCCTTATCCAGAAAGCTAAATGTGTAGCTTCTCAACCTAGTTCTTTTGATGCCATATCCGCTAATCTGGCATTAAACTCCATCAATAATTAGGTCCTCCTCTCAACTAAGAGTGCAGCAAAGCCCACCCATTAAAATAAACAATCTCCGTCTGCAACCCACTAAGGATGTGAAAGTTCAAAGGTGGTCCAAAGGCAGCATCATGTTCAGTCAGCTCAAAGGTTTCATTAAGGAAATGCAGAATATTAGGAAGCTGCTAAAAAGTAAACTGTCAAAGGGTCAAATGCTGAAGAATCCACAATTTTATTTGGTATACGTGCTGCCAATTTATTCCTCATTTTGACTATATCAGTCTTATCCATGCAGTATGGATGTAATGACTAGCAAACAAATATGTTATGTTTGGCAATAGGATACATTCCACTGATCTAGTATATCTTATTGCTCAAGGGTCTGACAAATGCTTGGCTTAACTAATACTTGAGTCTGTTATCATCACTGGCATAACCTAAACGTAAGCATGTAACAGCAGTATTAATAATCCCTTAGATGAACTATAGACCTGTTCTTTCTGTGTTTCATTGGGAAACACTAAAAACTTTTAAAATCAGACAGAGGTAGGATATCATCTGGCACATCTTGTATCAAAGACAGATCTGCATCTTGTGACTTAGTAAAATGTTTGTGTTAAGCAGTACATTTCTCACTCAGAAGTAAATGGATAGACCGCCCCACCCGAACTGCCTGTTGAGCACAAAGATTCTTAGTGCACCTATTGATCACTATGCCAAGAGGGTTCTATGGCAATTATTATCTCAAATGTGGAGGCAATTGAGAAACCCATAGCCCCATGTAATGATTGTAACACAGCAGAAATTGTTGCTAGCTGAATTGAGTGAAGAGGGTCCTCAGGCGCTCATACAGATTTACGCCATTTGTATGAGCACCTGAGGACCCTCTTCACCCAATTCAGGTAACTGCACAAAAGAGCAGGCATCGCTATAAGCACATTATATGCTAAAATATTCAGAATGAGTGATAACTTGGATGGTGATAGGATGGCAGCAGAGCTATTTGATAATCTGTGCAAAGAGAGTACTGTAACTGAGGCGGTTAAAAGTGGTAACCGTCCACAGAATCAGGGCTTACGTGACAAATTCATCAGATTGGAAAGACAGAAATGTTCAGAAATGTTAAAAGGGTGGGATGGCACCAGCTTGAAACAATATGGAAAACTAAATAGGATCCCAAGAGGTCTTCATTCACAGATCATCCCCATACATGATGATCTGGACGAAGACCTACTTAACATTTGGGAAAAGGAATTAACATCCAGTTCTATGAAGTTGATGGACATTCTGATAGAGAATGCAGAAAGGAAAGTAATGAAATTACAAACTGAAATAGTACAGCATGAATCTGAGATTGCGGCATTAAATATGCCAGAACCTACAGCCAAAAACTATGATATTTTTATCACAGTTTTATCTAACCATCAAAATGACATCAAACAGAGAAAGGCCCTTAAATTGAAGCGGGACGAGGTGGATTATAATAGTGGGAGGGTTTTTACCTTCTCAAAAAAATATGACTATTTAATCCAGATGGATAAGAATAAACAATCGTCTGAACCAATATCCACCAGCAGCACTTCTCTGAGTACAATACCAAATAGTGAAAGTAACACAGAAGGGGGATCTGGAACACTAGTGAGACAACTACACCCTTTAGGCAACTCTTCCTTCATGCAAGCGGTGAATCGCATAAAGCGGGAGAATCTAGATTATACCAAACATCGTAAGAAAACCAGGCATGGGAAGAGGGGCGGCATTAGAAGGAGACAGCCTGGGGATGAAAACACGATCCTGGGACAAGAAAGAATAGTTCCAGACACAGATAAAGAGGTTGAGGTGGTGAATCTGTCAGACCACATACTTACTGAAGCAATGGCATCATTACTGAAGAAAGGTCTGAGGAGAACAGGTATTAAAATACCAAAACCAAAGTATATGCGAAAGTAAAAACTCATGGAAAAACAGCATTTCATGCAAGACAACTATGTCAATGATTAGACAGAAAAGGGTTAAGGCCATAAGACAAGGCCCTCCCCTCCTTCCAGCCACCAGAGCATTGCACATGGTGCCGGCAGCATGATTGCTCAGACTGGTAGTTTGTTTAATAAACGGTGATAGTCACAACACTCTCAACAAAAAGCAGCGTGATGTGGGTACTTACTGGCTTACTGGTGGCACTGCCTTTATTAAGACTGCTGCTGCACCCACACTGCTGCACAACACACTGGCTGCCTCAAAAACTAAAATACGTTGTGCTGAACTGGCGGTGACTCGTGCAGTGCGTGGGTGCAGAGGTTGGAATTTTGAAAACATTTTTACATGCACGCTGCTGCTGTCCCTACCCCACAGAACCAAATCCTGTCCAATGAGTGGCCCGCCCACCAGCACCACTGAACTGAAGGCAATCATAAATATGTTTTTAGCATTGGCTCAGCACAGCAGCACTCTTCACTAGGGCCTCGTGAGATTGTGATAGAGTGAACTTCACTGCAGTGAGTAAATCATATAATGTGATAAATCACATGCAGTTGAGTCCTTCATGTGAGTTGGCAGTGGCCCTCAGTTGTAGACCCGGCCCTGAAAAATAAGTGCTGGTGCTAAGCACCGGAAAGCCCGGCACAAATTAAGCACTGCACCACCACCACCAATACTGCCATCAATACCACCACCACTCAATACTACTACCACTACCACTACCAATACCACCACCAATACCCCCACCACCAAGAACACCACCACCAAAACAACCTATACCATCACCACCACCAATACAACCACCACTATTATTACCATTACCACCACCACTCAATTCCACTATCACCACCACCACCAATACCATCCCCACCAATACCACCACAAATACCAGCACCACAAATACCACCACCACTAATACCACCACCAATAGAACGACCACCACCACCAATATCACCACCACCAAAACCACCACCATCAACACCACCATGCCACCACAACCACCACCAACACCACCACCACCAAAACCACCACCATCAACACCACCATGCCACCACAACCACCACCAATACCACCACTACCAATATCACCACCACCAACACCACCACCAATACCACCACCACCAATACCAACACCACCACCACACCAACACAACTAAGACCATCAATACCACCACCACCACTAATACCACTACCACCAACCAATGCCACCACTTATACCACTACCAATACCACCACCACTCAATAACAATACCACCACCTGCAATACCACCACCAATACCACCACCACCAATACACCCACTAATAGCACCACCACCACCAATATCACCACCAACACCATCACCATTACCACCACCAATACCATCACCACCAATGCCACTACCAATACCACCACCAATACCACAAATACCACCACCACTAATAGCACCAATACCAACACCACCAATACCACCACCACCGAATACCACTACCACCATCACCAATGCCACCACCAATACCACCACCAATAGCACCACCACCATCAATAACACCACCACCCCACTACCACCACCAATACCACCAAAACTACCAGCAATACCACAACCAATACCACCATCATCAACACCACCAATACCATACCATCACCACTCAATATCACCACCAATACCACCACAACCAATATCACCCCCAATATCACCACCATCAATACCACCATCTCCATCACCACCACTAATACCACCACGAATGCCACCACCAATACCACTACCACCAATCCAATACCATAACCACAACCACCACCCCCAATAAAAATACCACTGCCAATACCAATACCACCAATAACACCACCACCAATACCATCACCAATACCACCAACACCACTAATACCACCACCACCAATACCACCACCATTACCACCAACACCAATACCACCAAAACCACCAATTCAACCACCACCATCTATACCACCACCAATACCACCACCACTGTTAACACCAAAATCACCACCAATACCACCATCACCACTATTACCACCACCAATACCACTGCCAATGCCACCAATATCACCACCACTACTAATATCACCACCACCAAGACCATCACCACCACCAATACCTATTCCACCACTACCACCACCAATACCACCAATACTACCAATACCATCACCAATACCACCACCAATACCACAAATACCAACACCAATACCACCACTACCAATACCACCACCACCAATACTACCAACACCAATTCGATCACCGCCAATACCACCACCACCATCGATACCATTAATACCACCACCACCAATACCACCACCACCAATACCAATACCACCACCACCAACAGTACCAATACTAATTCCACCACCAATACCAATGCCACCACCAATACCAATAGCACCACCAATACCACCACCACCTCCAAAATCACCACCACTAATACCACCACCACAACCAATAACACCAGCACCAATACCAACACCAACACCAATACCCCACCACCAATACTCCACCACCAATGCCACCACCACCACCAATATCACCAACACCAATACCACCATCACTAATACCAATACCACCACCACCAGTACCACCTATACCACCACCACCAATATCAGCACCACCAATAACACCACCACCACCAATACCACTACCACCAAGACCAATACCACCACCATTACCACCAATACCACCACCACCACCAATACCAACACCACCACCTCAGCGCCTCTTGCTCACTAGTAATAGCAGGGGCACTGTACGAGGTTGGAGATGCAGCAGCGACTATCCCTCCCTCCCCCTATGCCTGCCATAAGTCAAAGCCTGACTTGCACCGGGAGGAAAAACCAAAGACCCACTACAGCTGGAGTGTTTTTTATTAGGCGAAAGATAGCAATGAAATTACCCAATGCCACACTGCACACTCAAATCACAGAGAGGACAGGAAATAGCACCCCCCTCCCACTCTTCCTCCTGAGCCGCGACAGTGTAATCACAAAGCGAAAGGTGTTGGAGCGCTTTGTTAGTGTTTATAGCTCGGATCATATGTAACTCTCACTTCACACTTTGTGTAACTTACAATACTTACACATCTTCTTCACTGTACTATTTATCACTACTTTGAAGACGGCACAGGCCGGTCTCCTCCTCTGATATTTACAATCTAACAAGCAGCTGAGAAGGGCCTTTTTTGCAATGCAATAGGTATCGCATTTGCAAGAGTTTAAGCTATTGGTATTGTAAATGAAAATACCTTTTATTTGTATTTTAAATCCCAATGCATAAATAAAAGGCATTGTCAGTTACAATGCCAAAAGCTCAAACTCGTGTGAATGCGAGACCTATTGCATTGCACATGCTTGTTCTGTTTGGTTTAGGTATTGACAGCACAGTTGTCAAACAGACCTTGTCTAACAGTGTACACCCCTTTCACCCAGTGACTTTCTTCGACCAGCCTCTTGCAGCCATAGGCTGGAGACAGTCTTTTGTCTCAGCCCAGTAGAGTGTTCCTCTCTCACCTGTTTGGGTCTAGCTCCTCTCAAGTATATGTTGTGAACTAAGTGAGAGGCTACTTTGCAACTATAGCCCTCTCTGTTTGCTCTCACTGCCTTCCTGTCAAGTGTCTCAAGCTAGTGAACTAAGACTGCATTTGTTAGCACCTTAAATCCACACCTATTTACTTTGCCAAAGCTTTTTGTTGATTGTACGTCTTCCCTTCATGATTCACTAATGCGTTTGTAAGCAGTAATGAAGGTTCAGTCATAACTGTGCCTCCGGTATTTGTCATAGAAAACCAGCAGTAAATGGCACAATGTAGGAGAGCCATTATCCTAGCACTTTAAAGGCTTCTTCCATCTAGCAATGATGTTCTTTGGATATTTACTTTACCGCCTCTCTCAAACGTTATCCGTGAGAAATAAAAAGAAGGGAGGTTTGTGTACAAATATGCCCCGAGAGACTGTATATAAACACCAATGAGGTTCAGGCAGCGCACATGTTGCTGGCATAAAGTTCAAAAGATGTCTGGTCTGTAATATATTCTTAAAGCATAAGAAAACAAAACATTTCAAAGAGCATATCGCCTTGGTCTACGATAATTGATTTGCCTCCGAATGCCGCTCAGATCAAGTCGAATAGATGTGTTTTTACTGAAGTGAAAGGCTGGAATGATAAGCCACGTGATCTGCGCTGTTTTCCCTTATCTTCACAGGGAAGGTCAGAGGCAGAAGAAATCAATTTTAATTTCCTATGAAAAAAATGTAGGAACACAGTCCAAGGCAGGTATAAAATTACAGCAAGTGTTCCAGAGCAAGAAATATGACGCAGGGTTTGGATTTTTCTCCTTAGCAATTAGCATTATGTCGTTCAGAATGAAATGAAAGTACCCGAAGGATTGCTTTGATTTTTGAAGTAGCTTGAAAGACTTTACATTTTTTTTCCGGGGAAGAATTGCGTCATCTCAGATTTTTTTGAGAGTCTATTTCACCATTCATATTTAGTCCCAGCTCTAATCGCGTCGCCAATGAGTGGCAATTAAAGAAAACACACAGCGTCCTCTCACACCACATCACGTGACTCAAAATGATTTGGCCAAAAATGAGATACGCTGTTGCCAGAAACTGCAAAACACATTCTTGGAAGAAATATCGTCCATGTATTTTGTGTTCTACTACAACATGTGACAATTGATTTTTATTTGTGTTTAATGAAATAAAACTGGCAGGTCCACTACTGCCAATTGACAGAGTCCCAGATTTTAGGAGGAAATCCATTAAAACATGGTGAGGTGACAGATAACGCTTTTGATCCAGATTGGACGTGAGTGCCATATGTGTCTTTCCCCCCCAAAAAAACTCGAAGCTGTCCATGGGACGGAACGCGCACTGCCTCACTGCCATCCAGGCAAAAACAGTGAACATTTCCTTAGTAAAATAAGTAAAAAAACAAGATGGCAGCTTTGAGCTTGAAAATGCTCTCACATGTAACATGATACTTATGAATTGGCAAGTGAGGCATAATTATCACTATTTAAAGCCGGTCTGCTGATCAGTGGAGCCAACTGCGTTTAAGGTTAAACTGACATTGCTAATTTTGCACAATCTGGTGTTTTCGTTTTTCAGGAACATTGCAGCATAAACAGTTGCAGATGCTGAACATGCAGTGAGTCGATTTTGTAGCTTGCAATGGAAGCCAAAACATGTCTGTCTCAACTTTCAGAAAGTATGAGGGTTAGGCAGGTCTACGGTGAAGACTGGGCACACTTTAAAGTTCCTTCTTCATAGTTGATTAGCGTCGACAAGGGATGTATTTGTTTACAGTTAAAATTACCTCATGCTTACAAACCCGCGCAAGGTCATTTATGCATCAGCATTAAGATTGATTAGAATTTGCGTGCCATCTACGGCATAATTTCTGAATAGTTACAGGAGAACACAAGTGCAGTTCCAAGCTAACTGCTCTCGAGGGAAGCTTTCCGAAGTCTGGCCAGGACTATTCCCAAGGGCAACAGGTTGTAAAATAGGGTACATTTTCAAAAACTAAAAGGAAAGTGTTAACATGAAAAATTGTGGTTGAGTGTTTCTACAGCTGGACAATGTTCCTTTAGGAAGTTTGGCTTGTGGCTAATTACAGTGTGGGGTGAGGGTGGGGGGCGCAGGGTTGTGTGCTTGGGGCCTCGAGAGCTTACAAAGTTTGCTTAAAATCTATTTTTTTCCGCTTTTCTTCAAATTCCTTTAGAGTTTAGAGCTGGTTACAATTATGATTATGACATGCATTGAGCTCTAGTGAATGGCATCCCTCCTTGACTGTGTAACATTTTAAGATACACAATAACAACCTGTTATTTATACACACACACACACACACACACTCTTTCTCTCTCTCTCTCTTTCTATCTCTCACTCTCTTAAGGACAGTTGCCTTGCACATGTGTTGGAAACCCACGTCATGTCACTTAAAATCACAACACTTTATCACCATGCAGCAATGCATGAGTCAGTCACCACGTTTTGCTCCAAATCTTCCATGCAGCCTGGCTTGCCTACTACTGACTCAGCCAATGAATGATAGCTCTACAGCTGAAACCATTTCAAGCTAACAGTGAGCCCTGCGTATAAATCATTTCATAAGGATGGAGATTAAGATTTCAATATTATTTTCAAAAACACTTTCAGATGATCCAGCGGGCTATAGAAAATATATCATAAACTACGCTACCCAATTTCATAACCTATAAACAAAATTCTAAACTATACATGGACCCATTTATGAACCTGATATATTTTGGGCCTACTGAATCTGGTGGTCAAATAAATCTATATACACATTATTTACAAACTATAAACATTTTATACATTTGCAGAAAGAATATTGTCATTAGAATAAAACCCAACCATTTAAACGACCACCATAGGCGACATGATCTAGCTTAAAGGTAACCTATACTTCCAAATAACCAAGACCAGCTTGTTTGTCAAAAGTAAGATTTTATTTTCTAAATTATGGTATATAAGTTGTAAGTTTTATAAATGAAATTTATTTGCAATAAAGCAAGCATGATGGTAAGGATTTTGAGAAAAATACAATTTAAGCAATTGAATCAGTTTAAAGAAATTATATGAAGTTTAGCATTTCTAAAACCTATTTCCCTAACTGAGCTAAATAGACAGAAATTAAAGTAAAGTTCTTTGAGGATTCTTACGTGCTCCACGCAAAGTCCAGCAGCACATCACCCTCATCGGAAAGTCAGAAAGCAGCAGCCAGCCCAACCCTAAGGGCATGACTTTTTATACCTTTCTACGCTAACTAAACTAGCAAAGGAAAGTTTTCAGTATTACTCGACGTCCCATTGGCTGAGAGTGACAAGTGACATGTCACCCGATTCTTAAAAAGTTCCACAAACTCATGTCTTACAAAGACCATTGTCTCTTCCACGTGAAGCCAAAGGCTTCCTGCGATTGCAACTTTGTAATAAGACATCCTCGCAGTTTCCATAGTTTTACAGCACAACTTCCGCGGATGCCAAGTTAAGGACTGACAAAAAGTTCACTTTCGACCTTGGCCATGTCCGACAGAATGATGTCAGCTCATCAGTTTTTGCTTTGTGAATGCAGCTTCAATAAACGTTTTAATTCAGAATGGGCGTCTCGTGACTTTCTGCAGAAATATGGATTAGCTCTTTTTGTGCGGCTCAAATAGTTAGGCCTCAAAAGCAGGCAACTTATGATTTCTAGTATAAAACAAACACAAGAAAAGTATTAATGTAAGAAATAAAGTATATTCTGTATCCACCCCATGGTTTACTAAATAATTAACCCACCCGATTAATCAAAATGTTACCTAGCCATTGCAAACAAATAAAGCAGCGTTTATATTTACCAGTCTCCGTTTTTCAATGAGACCCATATGCACCTAGAATAGTAGAAATGACATCACACAGACAAGAAAAAGCAAAACAAGCACATGCTTATTTTAAGTATGCAGCAGTTAGTAATGACAAAAAACGAAAACAATAAATTATTTTATTATTTTGCACGAACAAAAAGATGCAACATTTATGCACGTTTATGAGCACACATGTTAGTCCCCCCACGTGTAAAGTTTAATCTAGGTTGTATTAGCACGACATATCACAAATCATTAATAATTTTATTCATGTTATGGAAATGTGATTTTGCGAGTTTAAACAAAATTTTGTTTTCTATCTCGCTCCATCAACTCCCTCATCTGGTGATTAACAAATCACCACACCAGCACTCAAAATTTTGGTAAATTTAATTTATAAGAAATCGATTCAAATTCATTGTATTAGTAAACCTAAAAGTCTGTTTCAGCATAATCCTTGCAATTAATATGACGCTCTCTATGTAACTCCTGCAACTCAATCTCCCTTTCCTCTTCTTTTCTGAGTTTATAAATTCTCTTCTTTTCTCTCAAATGCTTCTTTCTTTTATGCAACAAACAACCTACTTTAGTCAAAATAAAAATAAATATAATTATAATCAAAGGTGCCAGAATCTTGCCAAGAATTGAACTTCCGATATTATGAAACCAGTTTTTAATTGCTTGAAACCTATTTGAAAGTTTCCCAGTAAAATCTTCTTCTTCTAAAGGAATTATTTCAGAATGCATTTGTGTAATATTCTTAATATACATTTCAATATTTTTACTTTCATCCGGTATATATGTACAGCAATGTTGGACATGTAAAATGCCACAGACTCCTCCCTCCTTTGCTAAGAGTATGTCTAAAGCAAGACGGTCTTGAATTACCATGGATCTAATTGCAATAACCTCAACATTCACTAATTGAAATCCATCAGCAGTGTCAGTTGATAATCTATCAACTATAGTGGACAATTTTCTGATTCTCCCTGCATTTAAGGTTATACCAACAAAAGGTATTACAGCTTGAAAAATATCTCCCAGAACTTCAGTAAAAGTTTCTCTTTTAGCTCTATTTACATAATTATGGATTTTAAATAATCCTTCTGAATCTCTGTCAACATGAAACACTTTAGGAAAAACAATTCCCACATAACAAGTTCCATACCAATGGTCTGGAAGGTTGTAGTAGGCTTTGTCACCACAAACAAAATAAATTCCAGGAAAGATAGGATCTTTTCCACCTTTAAATCCCCAACCTCCCATAATCTGATAAGTATCTTCACAGTTGCTTGCACCTACAAAATAATTATCAAAAAGTGTGTTATCTCTTCTAATGCAAAGCTTTCCACTAATAGGTTTGTCTATGTGAATTGCAATATTTTCAAGCATTTTGCCATTTAGTTTCTCATCCTCTTTTTGCCAGAATGATGACTTAGTTTGCTTGACTAATTCATTTCTCTTATAAATTGCTCTTCTCTCCTCAACCATATTCAGAAATTTCTTCCCTTCAGCACTTAATTTACATGTTAGATTATTCTTGTAAGCATACTCATAAGTGAGTTCATTAGTAACAAGGAAATATTCTCTCAATTGTTTAGCTTTCTTATGCTTATTTAAAGCATTATCAATCTTGACATTAGCAAAAATCTCATCATAATTTGAATAGTAATATTCTAAACGACCAGTTTGATAAAATAAACTAGTTAATACACTACATGTAACAGCATAAGTGAGAGGAAGCATATTATATGTTACTCCCTCAGAAACAGAAGCGGGTAACTTAACGCATACATAACAATCCTTTGCATCCATTACCTTTACATATTCACTCAAAAGCTTTGTGAATGTATTGCTTGAAAAATCACCTATTGATTTATCTTGATGAATGTTAGGCTGATGATCAATTACTCTAGCAGATGCACTATGTTTAGTTTGGCTAACTAGAGCTTTGCTTGTTATGTTAACTTTGTGTAATTCTCTATTCATTTCTAAAGGTATGATCACAGCTAGTACCAACCAGAGCAGAACTAAAATGAGCAGACACACCAGAGTCATCTTACAGCATCTTTTAAAAACAGAGCATTTTGAAGTGCTCTCCTTAATGTAAGGCATTTTTAGGTTAGTTTTAGCCTCAAAAATAAAATTAAAAATAAATTTTTAAAATTTATATACACCCCCCTTTTAAAATATATTTTTCTTTTATAACCCTAAACAAGATTTCTTCGACCTTATGTCATACATAAGTTTTCTTCTACTAGACAGTTTTTCTTCGACCTTGTGTCAACTAACAGGATTTCTTCAGCCTTATGCCAATTTAATAATTTTGTACTTCAATCATTGTCACTAATTTCTTGGATTTCGTTTTCTTCTTCACTACTATCATATATGTCTATAACAGGTGGAATTACTAAGTAAGTCCACTCAGGAGACTTGTATTTCTGGTTTGGTCTAATTATTCTCTTCCCTTTTCTTGATATCACTTCTATTTTCCTCCCAACTCCAACTTCCTTTCCAGGACTCTTTTGACTACTTATTTCTTCAACTTGTTCTATTGGCTTTTTGATTAATCTCACTCTCAACCTTCCACCAGGCCAGAAGTCTGCTTTTCTCACGTACTTTTTCTTTGGTTCAGAATTATTTGATTCTGACTTCCAAGTCCTTTTCTTTCCGCTTTCACTTCCACCTTCCACGTCACTTTCCTCAGTTTCGTAGTCTGAAATTTCAATTGACTCAGGAACTTCTCTATACGGCAATTTCACTCCTTCAGGAACTTCACTTTGTCTTCCATCACTGGTACTCGGTAATTCGTTCTCTTCCTCTTCCTCAATTACCTCTAGCTTCCCAGATTTCGGATTTTTGTTCCTTACTTCAGAGCTTGTTCTCTGCCTTTCGATACTCTCCTGGTCTGAAACTTCTTTTGGTTCAGCTTCTTTGTCTTCAATATAGACAACCGAATCCTCAGTTATCTTTCCTTTTAACAGATTCTCTTCACCTTCAGAATCTATTTCAATTATTTCTAAGTCTTTTCTTGTCAGATTTCCATTCACTGGCACAGTTTCCAGATGTCGACTTTCTTGTCGATCTTCAGAATCTGGAATTACTTCACCTTCTGTTCTGTCTTCTGCTTCAGAATCAGAGTCATCTGTGGTATCACTTTCAACATCAGAATTCTCAGGAGTTGGTATTGGAATAGTATGACTTGGATGAATCCAGCGCTTCAATCCTCTGCACTTTACAGCATTAGTAGTGATCAAGATTACCTGCCTAGGTTTCTGCCATCTAGGAGATAGACAATTCCTCCTCCGATGTACTTTCGTTCTGACCCAGTCTCCAGGTCTCAGATCATGTGTCAAAACTTTGTCATTTGATTGTGCTTCAGTTCCCACCTGATTAGATACAGAAGTTACCATATCAGATAACCTTTTACAGTAATCCAAAATTGCACTGTCATTTATGCTTAACAGTTTACCTATAGGTACAAAAGCTTGCCTCATAACTCTTCCCATCAAAATTTCATGAGGACTCAAACCTGTCTTTTTATCTGGTGTACTTCTTATTGACATCAAAACAAGTGGAAGAGCATCAGTCCACTTCACTCCTGTCTCTAGACACATTTTTCCAATTCTATTTTTGATAGTTCCATTTATTTGTTCAACTACACCTGATGCCTCTGGTCTGTATGCACAGTGTATTTTCTGCTCAATACTCATAGCTTCGCAAATTAACTTCAACAGTTTGTTATCAAAATGACTTCCTCCATCACTCTCAATAGTCACTGGAAAACCGTACCTTGGGATGATTTCTCTGAGCATTAGTTTTGCTACTGTAATTGAATCACAATGTCGTGTAGGAAAAGCCTCTACCCACCTTGAGAACAAGCATACAATTACAAGTACATATTTCAAACAGTTGTGTAAGGGCATTTCAATGAAATCTATTTGTAACCTGGTAAAGGGACCACCCTCTCGACCAATTATTCCTGTCCCCACCACTGATTTTCTGTTTGGATTCATTTGTTGGCATGACAAACACCTTTGACAAAAAGATTCTGCAATGGTTCTAAACTTGGTATTGAACCATGTTTCTTTAAACAGTCTAACCATAGAATCTCTTCCTAAATGTGCAGGACCATGATATAATCTGGCCATGTCAGAAATCATGCAATTTGGTAAAACTACTCTGCCATCTTTGTAAACCCACACTCCATCTTCATCACGTTGTCTACAATCTGATCTTAACCACTGGTCTTTTTCTTCATCATCTGCTTCGTTTTGTAAATCTCTAATCTCATTCCATGTTTCTACAACAGTTGTTAGCATTAATGAATTTGAATCAGTTTCTGTACTTCTATTCCGATTGTAAGAATAATTTTTCCTTGCGCAGTACTTTGCTGTTTCATCTGCGAAGGCATTTCCTTTGGAAATATAATCAGTCCCTCTAGTGTGTGCTGCACACTTGACTATGGCAATTTCTTTTGGCAATTGTATTGCTTCAATTAATCTTCTAATGAAAACTGCATTTTTAATTGGTGACCCTGTTGATGTCATGTATCCTCTCTGTGACCAGAGTTGTCCATAATCATGCACAACTCCGTACCCATACTGACTATCAGTAATGATGGTAACTCTTATATCTTTTGATATTTCACATGCACGAATTAAAGCAATCAATTCAGCCACTTGTGCTGAACGAACTCCTTCAAGACATGATGCTTCTTCAACATCTTCGACTGTACAAACTGAGTATGAAGCTTTCAAGACACCACCTTCGGATCTTAAGCATGAGCCATCTACAAAGTAGACAAAATCCGATTCAGGCAAAGGTCTGTCTTTGATGTCTTTTCTTGGTTTTGTGCAGAATTCCATGACATCTAAACATTCATGTTCTGTCTCGATGTCATCAACAATTTCAGAATCAGGCAGTAATGTAGAAGGATTCAGATTCAAACATCTTGAAATCGAAACATTATCTGCTCCCAGTATGATTTTCTCATACTTTGTCAATCTGCTACTTGTTAAATGTTGAGTCTTACCTCTTGTCAGTAATATTTCAACTGAATGAGGCACAAAAACTTTTACAGGAAATCCCATAATGATTCCTTCACTTTGTTCAAGACTGATACTTGTAGCTGCCACTGCTTTTAAACAACCTGGTAATGCTTTTGCAATTGGATCAAGAACTGCAGAGAAATATGCAATAGGTTTCTTTAGGTTCCCATGTCTCTGAATTAACACAGATAATGCACATCCTTCTCTCTCACTGCAATACAGTTCAAAATCTTTCTCATAATTTGGCATACCCAAAGCAGGAGCTTGGCATAAGCTCTTTTTCAAGTTTTCAAAAGATTCCATCTCAACATCATTGAGAATAATTGGATCTTTTACATCTGATTTGGTCAGTCTTTGTAGTGGTTTCGCAATTACTGAAAATCCACTTATCCATTGTCGACAGTAACCTACCATTCCCAGGAACATTCTGACCTGTCTTTGTGTTCTTGGCGGTAACATTGCTTGAATCATTTTTATTCTCTCTATTGTTACTTGTCTTTTTCCTTTTGCAATTCTGTGACCAAGATATTTTACTTCCTGTTTGCAAAACTGTAGTTTTGCTGGGGACACTTTATGTCCTTCTTCTGCAAGGCGATTTAACAGAATTATTGTGTCTGTTACACAATTTTCTCTTGTCTTTGCAGCTATTACCAAATCATCAATATACTGCACCAACGTAGACCTACCTGGTAAGTCTAAATCTTCTAATGATCTTTTTAACAGTTCGTTAAAGATTGAAGGACTTTCTGTATAGCCCTGAGGGATTCTTGTCCATCCAAGGGTCTTACCTTGGAATCTGAAAGCAAAGATTTCATAACTGTCTGGGTGTAGAGGAACAGTAAAGAATGCATTGCAAAGGTCAATGACTGTGTACCATTCAGCATCATATGGAATCTGAAATAGAATTACTGCTGGATTTGGAACCACAGGACAACATGGAATAACAATTTGATTAACCTTTCTCAGATCTTGTACGATCCTAAATGTTCCGTTAGCCTTTTTAACTCCCATAATTGGTGAATTACAAGAGCTACTCTTCATTTCTTTCAATACACCTTGCTTGATTAATTTTTCAATTACAGGTGTAATACCTTCAATTGTCTCTGTTTTCATTTTATATTGTGGAGTGTTTGGAAATTCTATTCCCTGCTTCAATGCAATTTTAACAGGATCTACATTTTTCATCAGACCCATCTCATTCCCAGTAAAATCCCATATTTCAGATTTCACTGTTTCTTTTAGCTCTTCAGGTAAATCTTTTTCTTCAAATGCAGGAAACAATTTTGTTTCTTCTGCTTCCATCATCATCATTGTCATTCTGTACAAACCATCTTCCTCCATTGTTTGTAATTCAACTCCTTCAGGAGAACAATATATTCTGCAATTCATTTTACATAGGATGTCCCTACCTAATAGATTTACTGGACTACTATTACAAACCACAAATCTGTGTTTGTCTCTGTAATTTCCAATTTCAACTGGTACTGGATCAGTTAAGTCTGTTTTAATTTGCTGATTACTTACTCCGACAACTTGGATGGTATCCCCAGAGAGAGGTAGGTTTTCAATTTCCACTGATCTAACAGTAGAACGGGTAGCACCAGTGTCCACTAGAAAAGTGATGTCTACATCATTAACTTTCCCGTTTACATAAGGACCAGACTGGTCAACCTCAAGAGTGGCTCCAACAACACACTCTTCCTCCTCTCTCGGGCACCGTCAGCAATAATCATCAGAATCACTGTCTTGGCTTTCTGTTAATAAAAATTGTTGTGAAGCATTTTGCATTTGAACCCTTTGCTGCTTTTGCTGTTTTTGTGGTTTTATTACCTGTTCACATCCCTGAAATCCCACGTTTGGATTATATTTTTGAACTCCCCCACAATTCGGAAAAGGTGGTTGTGGCAACTGGTCCTGACGATTATTCACCTGTTGTTGTTGCTGTTGTTGTAATTGTCGCTGAATATTAAATTCATTTAACCCCTGTTGCATCTGTAGCTGTTGCTGCACGTTAACACCATTCTGCATCTGTGGATTCAATAAGGGATTCTTTAAGTTTCTAGGAGGATGAGGACACTCGTCCCTCCAATGTCCAATTTCGCCACAATTAAAACAAGGTAATCTTTGTTTCAGCTCTTCTATCTTTGGGCTAAATTTCTTTTGGAAATTATTACCTTTAAACTTTCCTTGTATCTGGTTCGTATTTCCAGTTTGAACAAAATTAGTGTTCTTATTTCCCATGCTGGCAATCTGTTGCTCAGCTACCTTTACCTGTGCCCACATGGCTTTCTCCTTTAGCTTCTTCTGTTTTACTTCTAATTCATCGCTACAATATTTTGCTTTTCTCAGAATATCATCTATAGATAGTGCTTGCCATCCGACAATACTAGTTCTGATCATTTCTCCAATTTCAGGTTTTAGTCCATAAACAAATCTATAGATAAAATGACTCATGTCTTTCTCATCTAATTTTTCATAACCACTGTATTGTTTAAAGATTAACAGTAGTCTTTCATAAAAAGAATGAACTGATTCTTTTGTTTCCTGCTCTGTTCTTTCTATTTTAACCCAATCAACTTCTTTGGGTGGAATTTTGTTTTTCATCCAAACAATTACTTTCTCATAAAAATCCATTACAAGTGGATTTGGGGCACCTGTTTCTTTGATTCGCTCAGGTTCTGTTTTTGGCCAACTAATAGATATTTTACATTCTGTCCAAAGATCAGATGGAACAACAATGTCAAAAAATCCATCCAAATCAATCCACAGAACTTTTGACACTTTGATAAATCTATCGACTTGCCTGTACCACTCAACAGGTTTCTCTCTTAATTTTGGAAAGTCATTTGTGAATAACAGAATGTCCTGTCTCGACCATGGGACATGAACATATCCTCCACCTGCAACTTCTCTCATTGGAAATTGTTTTGACAATTTTTCTAACCTTTCATCTTCCTTCCTTTTGGTCCATTTAACTCTCCATTTGTTCAGTTCTCCTAGCTTTTTGATATAGACAATCAAATCTTTAATGTGAACTATTCTTCCCATTGAGTTCAAACTCTCAATGTCGCTTTCTGAAAAATCTAATCTATAATGTTTTGCAAAATTCTTTTGTTTACTTACATCGATTTCAAGTTCTGCAGCTAGATCCTCTAATTGATCATATTTATTTTTCGTTTTCCATTGAATACTTTTGCAAATAAATAATAGTTCATCATCCCGATAGTAATTTAAACTATCTGGGCCAATTGTTCCAATTATTAATTCTTCTATATTCGCTTTTAATTTGGCCACATCAAGCTTTGGTGTAGTTACCCTGACTTCAGGACTTCCTACATCTGACATAGCACCCATTGGTGTTTTTGGAGATAAATCCTCATTAAAGGTTAAATCAGGCATTCTCGATCTAGAAGTGTTTAATTCTGTCAATTCTGAATAAATTTTTTCAGCAGGCTTTTGAATTTCTGTATTTAAAGGAATAGTTAATCCAGTTTTGTTTGTATTTCTTTGATCAAATACAGGCTGAACAGGACCTATTGTTACTGGAACTGTAACAGCTTCCATGCCTTTTGTCATTCTTTTGATTAATTCTTCTTTAGACCTTAAGTATTCATTATAATCATCATCCTCAACATTTCTTGTCTCTCTTGTATAATCTTTTGGAGGTTCCCTTGCTCTTGGAGTCATTGAAAAATGTCTACCCTCATTTCGAGCATTCTCAAATTCTGATCTTCTAGGAGTTTCAGTGATTTCACAATTATTTGGATAAAGTTTAGGAGCTTCATTAATTGGAGGTGCACTCGGTGAAGTTTCAGTAGAAACCACCGGAGTAGACCATGATCTAGGAGGTCTCAAAGGCTGATTCGGCTGTTTATTTCTAGCAGTTGTATATATTTCTTCCATAATTGCATCCTCAGATTCACTTTCCATAGATTTTCCTGTAGGAGAACCCATTACCATTTCATGAATTAAATATAATCCTTCACTCATGTTTCCCTGTCTCCACATTCGTAATCTATCTTCATGAGTTTCTCTTTTCCATGATGGATTTTTAGAAGGTCTTTTAATTCCACTAGCTTCTCTTTGTAACTGATACATTTCATCTTCCCACTCAACTAAAGCTTCAAATTGAGTTGGTCTCGGTTTTGGAACAAGAGCATTCATTTTCTCTCGTAAGTTTCTTAAAACTCTTACATTAAATGAACCATCATCAGGCCAAGCCAAAACACCATCGTTTTTAGTATAACGTTTCCAACTGTCGAACCATAAGACAGTATGATATCCGTATTCACCTTCCATGTACGCTGCAGGTGTTTTATACTTATGAAGTAGTTTACCACCTCGCGTTTCGATTTTCTTGTCAGGTGAAAATAAATTCTTAAATTTCTGAAATAATGTTGTCTTTTTCTCAACATGTTTAAAATGATAACTCATTTTTAAAAGTAAAATTTAATTCACAAAATCGTTCGTAAAATATTTCCGGGATGTTCCGCAAAACAACCAATCCGTGCGCGAAACACACCAACAAGCCAATGGCAGTTGAGCTGCGTCACTTTTCAGCTCGACCAATAATTTTGGAGATTTTCCTAAGGACCAATCAGCTCACAGGCCGTCAGAGACTCAGGAGCCAATCAGAATATAGCTTGTGACGTAGGTCACCCAATCCCAGCGCGGCTCTGTGACGTACACAGCAGCTGCGGTTTCTCGTTTCTCACTCCTGGCGCTTACCCCTCCTTCACAAAATCTTTTCACAGCGCCATTTTAAGAACACTTTTCAGTGTAAATTAATTCTTAACAATGACTTATAAAGACAACATCTGTTCGTTTCACTATTTAGGATAGTTTACATACATTCAAGTATCCACACTTCGGAATAGACGGCGCTATTCACACTAAGGATAATATTCAATTGTCAGTAGAGTAACCTTACCCCACCCTTCTAACACGTATAATTATGAACTCGCTTTGCTCTGAACCCACCGCGAAGTGAAAGTTCTAAGAGTTCCACTTGAACATAAAATACAACTCAAACTCGCACTTTTATACGGAAAATTCCCTAAATTCAAACACACACAAAATCTGTACAGGACTCTCACCTGTTTATAGAAATCATGCACCGTTAGCAAAATAACGACGTTATCCGTACAGGGCTCTCACCTGTTTATAGATATGAAACATGTATCCGTACAGGACTCTAACCTGTTTATAGATAATCATGCACCGACGTTAATTTTCACCCTTCACTCAAGCTCGGATATAACTAATACTCTCATCACAGTGAGTTTTATGGAAGGCGCTTTGTCCCTATTCTCATGCTGCTTTGATTTCTTAGAAAATCCTCACTATACAAGATTCAGACCTAGCCCTAAAACTGTGTTGCTCGGCGACAACACTATGGTACACGGCGATACCTCTTGTGATACTCGGCGATATCACTACAAACGAACAGATGGTTTGCGTGACTAATTTCTCGCCACACAATCTATACCGGTATAGCTTACAGATAGGCACGAAAAACGAACTTAACAAGTGTTAAAACATTAATCCTATTTGCATACCATGACGCAATCCTTAGCAACCAACATGTTACCTTGGTTACCCCTTAGCAACCATCCTCTGCTACCAGATAATTGATCCAGCGGGCTATAGAAAATATATCATAAACTACGCTACCCAATTTCATAACCTATAAACAAAATTCTAAACTATACATGGACCCATTTATGAACCTGATATATTTTGGGCCTACTGAATCTGGTGGTCAAATAAATCTATATACACATTATTTACAAACTATAAACATTTTATACATTTGCAGAAAGAATATTGTCATTAGAATAAAACCCAACCATTTAAACGACCACCATAGGCGACATGATCTAGCTTAAAGGTAACCTATACTTCCAAATAACCAAGACCAGCTTGTTTGTCAAAAGTAAGATTTTATTTTCTAAATTATGGTATATAAGTTGTAAGTTTTATAAATGAAATTTATTTGCAATAAAGCAAGCATGATGGTAAGGATTTTGAGAAAAATACAATTTAAGCAATTGAATCAGTTTAAAGAAATTATATGAAGTTTAGCATTTCTAAAACCTATTTCCCTAACTGAGCTAAATAGACAGAAATTAAAGTAAAGTTCTTTGAGGATTCTTACGTGCTCCACGCAAAGTCCAGCAGCACATCACCCTCATCGGAAAGTCAGAAAGCAGCAGCCAGCCCAACCCTAAGGGCATGACTTTTTATACCTTTCTACGCTAACTAAACTAGCAAAGGAAAGTTTTCAGTATTACTCGACGTCCCATTGGCTGAGAGTGACAAGTGACATGTCACCCGATTCTTAAAAAGTTCCACAAACTCATGTCTTACAAAGACCATTGTCTCTTCCACGTGAAGCCAAAGGCTTCCTGCGATTGCAACTTTGTAATAAGACATCCTCGCAGTTTCCATAGTTTTACAGCACAACTTCCGCGGATGCCAAGTTAAGGACTGACAAAAAGTTCACTTTCGACCTTGGCCATGTCCGACAGAATGATGTCAGCTCATCAGTTTTTGCTTTGTGAATGCAGCTTCAATAAACGTTTTAATTCAGAATGGGCGTCTCGTGACTTTCTGCAGAAATATGGATTAGCTCTTTTTGTGCGGCTCAAATAGTTAGGCCTCAAAAGCAGGCAACTTATGATTTCTAGTATAAAACAAACACAAGAAAAGTATTAATGTAAGAAATAAAGTATATTCTGTATCCACCCCATGGTTTACTAAATAATTAACCCACCCGATTAATCAAAATGTTACCTAGCCATTGCAAACAAATAAAGCAGCGTTTATATTTACCAGTCTCCGTTTTTCAATGAGACCCATATGCACCTAGAATAGTAGAAATGACATCACACAGACAAGAAAAAGCAAAACAAGCACATGCTTATTTTAAGTATGCAGCAGTTAGTAATGACAAAAAACGAAAACAATAAATTATTTTATTATTTTGCACGAACAAAAAGATGCAACATTTATGCACGTTTATGAGCACACATGTTAGTCCCCCCACGTGTAAAGTTTAATCTAGGTTGTATTAGCACGACATATCACAAATCATTAATAATTTTATTCATGTTATGGAAATGTGATTTTGCGAGTTTAAACAAAATTTTGTTTTCTATCTCGCTCCATCACAGACATAGGGGGGGTTTTGTTCAGTTGGAGCTTTCATGGACTCATTCATGAGTCAGATCATTACGTGGTTCTATTTCGGTCATAGAATGCACGTGTGAACTCTCTACTGTTCTTAAATGTGAACATGCATTCAAGAAAGTTCCAGGAGGCAAACTTTATGTAAACAGCGCAAAATTAATATCCATGGAATGCTAGCTTGTCATTGAAGATCTGATGTACCTGTATAATTATGAACAGAAAACTGCTATTTCGGAGCTAAAATGTAAAGCACCCAAGGTAGTTTTGAGTAAAGTAATATTTACAGCAACATAAATACCAAATTTATGTTTGGTATATTTCTTTGAACCTCACATTAATTTGACATTCATTTTGTCATGTCTGTGCAGCTGCAAGACTGTAGGGCAGGTTTAATGAGATCGGGAGCATTGTACATCAATAGAAGCGGGTACTTTCAATAGTCCTTATGTATGAGAGGAAAGGCCAAACATGTGTTTCACTTTCTTCCAAGGTTAACAAATTAGGTACAGTTAGATAGCTCATACACTAACGCCTGGTACGTACAGTGCTTTACAATTTCACATTTGTGGTGTTGAACCCTGTATTACAACAAGCTATAAGTATTATTTTTGTACTCTCATTATGAGCACACTGTGTGGTGCGGAAATGGAAATAGATCATGATGTTCAATTAAAGGGTATACACAATCTGAAGGAAACAAGCTGGGGGATCAGCTAATACTAGAGAAAACGGAACAATTTCTGACTTGATTAGTGAGGTAAACGAGTACACATAGGGGCCCCGATTTTCAGTAGCAGCTTGATCCACTGCCAGAATTTACTAATAACTCTGGGCAGCCTAAATCGGATAAATCTAAATATTCGAGAATTTAACAACGACTCGGTCGATTGCTATCTGGCAGGTGTGCTTCTACCTTAGCACTCCCCCCTGTTTCTCTATCCCAGTCACAGAATCAAAATGGCAATAGTTTGTGAGAATCCTTTTTGGGCTATCTATGGATGACTATTGAGAGTGGTATGATCCCAAATGTCAAACTCATGCACAGCTTCCTCAGTAAAAGGAGACACTGAAATACAAATAAGTTCCCTAGCTCGCTTGACCTCAGGAAAGTAGCTTTTTTATGGAGGCAGAGTGACAATACTTTCCTAAAAGTGGGTGCCATTTTACCCAGAAGATACCATTTTTGAATTTTATTCCATCCACGTCACCACCTGGTGAACTTCGACTTCCAGGAACCCAAAATGTATGCCCTTGTCTATCTGAACAGTCATCACTACCCGAGTTTTGCAGTTGGTTTCTGCCATCACCAGTTCCATGTTCTGCATTTCGGCCTATCTGCATTACCAAGGTATTGGCTCCATTTGGTGGTTTCTGTCCATTTGGAGGCTGCTCAAGTATCTCTGGCAATTATTCCTGGTTAACCTTTGTTTCTGGCTCCAGGAGGCTCTGCTATCATGTGCAGAAGCTTGTCTTCTTCCTGACTCTTGAAAAGCCTCATGTTGCACTGCACTGTAAAGAATATTATCTGGGCCAGACAGGGACAGGCTTTGGGCTGTATTTCCACCAGAAAGCAGGTGGATCTTCCTCCAGGAGAGGCTGAGTGCTGGAGGTGAGCCCATTTGCCTCAACCCAGGAATGGCTCAAGTTTCGCGACTTCATGGCAGCTACAATGCCTATGGTTCCTTGGGCTAATTTTTACTCAGGCTGTCGGTGTGACACACGTCTCACTGCAGTCAAGGGAGCTGCTTTTACAAAGCCCCATGTCACTATGATATTGGGTTCTCGGGGTTTCTGGCATGTTTGTAGATCACCAAAGCTAGGTTTCGCTAGCCCCAATGGCTCCATTTGTTCCGACTATAGAGGCCGGTCATTGAGTATGGGGAGGGCCTTGGAGGGGTAGAAGTTGTGGAATCTTTCGCAGTTCGGCCTGTGATCTGAATATCAAGAAAGAGTTCCACATGTGTGCTACCCTGTGTTGACTTCCCATCACGTGCACTGTCAATCTTATTTCCATGCAGACACTCCAACAACTATGACAGTATGCCCCCATCTAAGAGGCTACAGAGAGATGTAATGATCCAGAGATTGAAGTGTTCTTGACTCTGAGTATTTACTTCAAGATTCGAGTATCCAGCAGTGTTCTATAAACACTTGGATGTTATCCCTTTTAATAAGGGGAAGCCTTCGCTTGGGCTTCACTTTTCACTTCTGGTACTGGCTCTCAGCTGAGATTATATTCAAGACAGAACCGAGGTAATCCTCTCAGAGTTTTTCTGCTTGTGGTGCACCTTGGCACTTCTTCTGCAGTATCTTTACACAAAATGTCTTTGCATCCTTGGAACTCCTTAATCTCTTCTTGCGCTTTCTTTAGAGATTCCAAGTCAGTGATTATTTAGAGAGTGTTAGATTTATTAAATTATGAAAATAATGTTGCCATTTTGAACTGTCCCTTGTGCATACATATTGGAACTCTTGTTTGCTTTCTAAGTTGTGTTCTAACAACTATCTCCTGGGCCTTCGCAGAGTTACTGACAAATTGTGAGTGAACCTTTTTTACTTGGTCGGTGCTTCAAAATATATTTCTTTATTTGAAGAGTTTTAAATAGCGCGAGACAGAAAATCGATGTGGAAATACCGATTTACATAAATATCGAGACACGAATATCGATGGTGCAAAACATCGAGGTAAGTTTTTTCATAGTTAAAAATATAGATTTTTATGTAATGTAGAAATATCATTTTTGTAAACAATGATGTCAAATAATTAGTTGTTGATATATCGATATTTTTTGTTTAATATTGGTTGTCTTTTTTATTTATGTTGTATTAGTTATTATTTTTCTTAATGTATTTTTTTATGTTAAAATGTTTGCATTTATTGTTTTTTAATTAAGTTTTAGGAGCGGGATGTTGGGTTTATAGAGGATAAGGATGGGGAGTAATTTAAAAATATTTATTATGAGAAAAGAAATGTTTTATAAAGAATTTAGTGGCAGGATGTTGGTTTTATAGGGGATAAGGGTGGGGATAATTTTAGAATGTTGTTTAAAAATACATTTTTATTTAAAATATTGTAATATTTAATACAAATGTAAATTTAAAACATTTTAATAAACACATTTATTTAGTATTTTATATATTGTTATGTAGAGTTATTGAAATGTAATTATTTAGTAAAAATATAGAATTGGTTTATTCATTAAAATTTTTAAATTAAACATTTCCATCCAAAAAGTGGTGTTTCAAATGTTATGGTATTTTTGATTTTTTCTTTTTTTTAATTTAAAAGAAATATGTATTTCAATTCTTTTAAATTGGGATTGAAATTTTTTTTTAAAATATTATATTTGTTTATGATATGTAAATATTTGTAAAAAACGTATTTCTTTTGCTTTAAAAATATTTTTCATTTTTCTATTTATTTGATGTTATTTTAAGTTAAATATTCATTTTGTTTTGTATATAAGAATAGGACATTATTTAGGTTTATTATCCAGTACTTTCTTTGAGCTTATTTGGTTTTGGAGTTGGAATAATAATTTTTGGGGGTTTATTATCCAGCACTTTCCCTGAGTTTATTTGGTTTTGGAGTTGGAACAGTAATTTATTATGGTTTATTATCCAGCAATTTCCCTGAGTTTAGTTGGTTTTGGAGTTGGATTAGTAATTTTTTGGGGTTTATTGTCCAGCACTTTCACTGAGTTTATTTGGTATGGAGTTGGAAAAGTAATTTATTATGGTTTATTATTCAGCACTTTCCCTGAGGTTAGTTGGTTTTGGAGTTTGAATAGTAATTTTTTATGGTTTATTATCCAGCACGTTCCCTGAGTTTAGTTGGTTTTAGGGGCCGATTCTGATCCGGGCAAAAAAACTACAAGCCGTGCGCGTCTTTTCCGCCCGACTAGTACAGCTGTACGAGCAAGCAAGTATGTTTCGGGTCCGAACCTCTCCGTACGTCTCGGCCGTAAGCTAACCGTGCCGTGCTATGGATGCGATTTACGACTGAGCCAGTACGATGCACGCGTTGGACAGCCGGTTCGAGCCAAAGTTACTAGCTCGCAAAACGTCGGGACGTTGCCTTTGGGGGTCCGTGTCGGGCCCCCTGTCACCCGCAGCCTTACAACTCGGACACAGGGGGAGACCCAAGGGTCTCCCCAAAACAGACTTGTACGGTGCTGATGGCACCAACGCATACCCACTGCAAGGGGCGCCTTTGTGCAAGCTGTACCCATTCAGTCAATGGGAGCCCATTTACGCACTGTACGACTGGCTCCTATTGACTTCTATGGGAGTCCGACCGAACCAAGTCTGGCAGCATGTGGGCTCATCGTACTCGGGCAATCAGGCTGCAGGAGTCAGGCTCGGTCGGAAAACATTCCGGATCCGGCTCGGTCGGGGAGCTTTCCGATCCAGATCGAAATCGGGCCCTTAGAGTTAGGAATAGTAATTTGTTATAGTTTATTATTTATTTTATTTTTATAGTTTATATGAATATTTAAATAAGAAAGGATGTATATGTTTATTTTTATAGTACATATTTTAATTTATTAACATATTTTCTTTATGTAATTGTTTTCAATTAGCTTTGCTATGCAGATTTTAAAAATGCTAAATACATAATTCAGATTCTTTGATGCTGTTCAAAATCAATTAGAAAGTATAATATATTTTTAATACACAATTTTAAGTACAAATGCAAAATTAACAATATTTTTATACATACATATTTTTTTTACATTTTTGGATAATGGTACATTGTTTAGAAAAATACTCATGTAATAGTAAAGTAAATATCTTTTTAGTTTTTTAATTATGTACAGCTTGAATTCTATAGTTTATTATTTTTTTTATTTTTTAATTTAAAAAGTAAACGTTTGGATATATTTATTTTTACATTATTTTAATATATATTATATCATGTATTTGTTTTTACAGAATTATATATTTATTTTACAAATCTATATTGTATAAATGTGAACATTTAGTATATTCAATATTATTTAAAAAAATATTTAATCTATTAAATAATTTACACATTTTTTAACAAATGTATTTTTTCACATACATTTTATAATTAATTTTTTTTATATTTTTGGTACATTTACAGTATATTAAATAAACAAACATTTTAATATACACCAAATATTTTTGATTTGTTTTTAGAAAAAAATATTTAATTTATGTTTTACAACTATTTGTATATTTTTTTAACATTTGTAATTTTTTTAACAATAATTAGAAATATACATTTGTATTTTTGAATATTTTAAAAAGATTTTTCCATTCATTTCTATGGGATTAAGTCTTTTTTTCATTTTTGCTATGCAGCCCTTCCTTTTCTCATTTGCTCACTTTTCTGTCTATCTGTTTCGTTTTTATGTCATTATGGAAGAAGGAACCTCGCGGTTAGGAGCTGTGTTTCATTGGTGAAGGTAAGTTTGATTTCATTGACCTTTTAGGTAGTTTTAGGGTAGGGGAGAGGTAGTAGTAGCGCAGTTAGGTTTGTTAGGATGTTATGTGTTTGTTTTTGGTGTATTTAGGTGTTGTTTTGGTAGTTTAGTGTTTTATGTGTTTGACTTAGTTTTGGTTAGAAGTAGAGTGTCACGTAGTGTTAGTTATGTGTTGATTAATCATCTTATCTTGTATTTAATGTTAATAATAATGTTTGTGGGTTAGTATAGTTCTTTTTTGTTTACAGGTATTCTATTTTGTGAATGGATGGTGCTAACAAAGCATTTATTTTTGATAAAATAAGGAAAATGTGTATTATTTTGTGAGAAACATTTCCTTTTAATTTTCGGGTTTGTTGGAGTGCTTTTTTTTAAAACCTACTTTTTGAAGGTTTCGTTATTGAGAGGATTGCGTCATTGAACCCTTTTTTCGACAGTTATATTTTTGCCTTTTTTTCGTAAACAATTTTCGGTTTTTGAAGGGTTTCTTTTTTGAGAGGATTGCATCGTTGGAGCCTTTTTCCAAAGGTTGGATTTTTGCATTTTTTGGGGGGATTTATTTTTATACGGATTCGTCTTCTGATTGATCTACTATGGATTTATTGGTTTTCCAGGATTGTCTACGGCTATATAATTGTAAGTTATTTTTTATTATTATGGGTGGGAAATGTTTTTGTTACATTGGTTTGCTTGTTTCTTTTATATTTCACAATTATTATGACATACATTTTTGTGTTCGTTTTCGAATTTGATATGACATATTTATAATTATTACTTAAAAAAGTGTAGTGTTATGTTGTTGAAATGTTTATAATATTAAAATGTTTATGATGTTTATAAAGGAAAAAGGAGGTGCGTTAAGTTACGAAGTCGAATCAGTCTTGTTGCTTCAAAACCTTTATTGATACTTTTTCTTTCATCAAATACAGTTCCTCATATTTCTGCAAAGGTTTGAGGGGTGGGGGGTGTTTGAGCTGTAGCTTTATTAGTTCTGGCTATTAAGCTTTTCAAAGTAGGGATAGATGGAAGCTGTCCTGTGACATGTTCAAGTACCCTAGATAACACGTTTTTTGAGTATTTGGGTGCTGGTTTGTTGGGAGCTGGTACTTGCTTCCCCTATTGCTTCTAGGGCATCTCTGACTTCGATTTCAGTCACATTGGGGGGATGGTTGTATTCTTTGTTATTTGTTACTACCTACACTGGTTTCTACTGTAGTGGCTCTCCCATAGCAAGAATTGGAGTAATATTTACAGTGTTTCTTGTGTATAGGTGTTGCCCATGTAATAGAGAAGTAGTTTTCCCTTTTGTGAGGTTATGAATGTTGCTCCTTCTGCCCTTTTTTGTGTATCTGTGAATATATGTATTTATATATAATTGTTACTTAACCGATTTTTAATAGTAAACCTGTTTCTATTATTATTATATTTGAAAATATACTTACATTTGTTTTGCTTTAATTTTAATGATGTATATTTTACTGACTGTTGATGTTTATTCACTGGCTCTTTTTCTGTTGGTTGAAAAGGAAAATGTTATTTTTATTAAAAGGTTATATTTAATTATGTTATTTAGTTTGTTTAGTTGTTATTTGTATTAAGTTAAGAAAACACAATTACTTACTATTTTTAGACCATGAAGTTTTTCTGTTGTTGTTGTTGTATGTAGTAGTTTGTAGAAGCTGTGAGGAGAAAAAATTTTGTTAGTTATATTTGGATTTTAATTGTTTATTGTTTTTTATTGGTTTATTATATTTGTTGGTTAATTTATATCCAGTATTTCTTTTCCAGAAATATTCCACACACGCTCATTAGTAAATGTGTGTTGCAAGTTCAATTTTTATTACGGCAACAGCGTTTCATGACAAATCCCAAACCCGACGCTTTTCAGTCTTCCCATAAACATTGTTCATGGGTAGCAAACTGTTTCAACCATTGTTTCTTTTAAATCAAGCACATGATGTTACATCACATCCTGGTTTCGTATCACTTTGCATTCTTGTATTTGTAGTGTAGTGAAAAGGTGAATATTCGTGCAATTGTATCAGCAATGACATTAGTGACTATGCCATCTTTGCTTTGATTGTGCATTATGATTTTAAGGTCCCCTATTGAAATTACGATAATTACAAAATAGAAAGGGGCGTGTTTTTACATGTTACGTGTCCACATATTTCATTCTACATTTCCTCTCCTATGGTTCTCAATTTGTACGGTATAATTTTAAGAGACAAATCCTCCTTTTGTTACATCAATCATGCCCGCTAGTGGGCCATTTTACCTTTTTACCCATCCATTGCCAGGTTTCCCCTGTAATATTTTATTTAAATCTTATCATTGTTACCTTTTGCCATTCCCCTCTATTGGGTCATATTGTTATTAATCATAGATAATGAGTTAAAATGCAATGTACTTTGGTTACACTGTTTACAATATTTACAGTATTTTCCCCCTAGTGGGCCATTTTGTACCATTCATGAAACCCTTGGCATGTTTAACCAATATCATTGTGGAGATCCTTTTGACAGTTTGTGAAGTGTTTGTTTTACAAAAAATACATTTCGAGAATACACTCAGGTTTTGTATGTAATTACCAGATTCCTGTATGGATAGAGGGATTCTTTTAAAGACTATTTCTGACTAAGGTGAACAATACAAAGTGTGAGATGTCAAGTTTGTATTTATATGATATTATCACAGTTCATTTTAAAGGTTCCCTATAAGTGTGAGTACATCTCCTCATCCTTGTTGAGGCCATGGGGTGCCAAAGTTCTGAACAACAAAATGTGACGTGGTTCATTCTCTCTCAATGTTTTTTCTCAATTGCCACCTCTCACATGGCGATCGACCATCTCCACAGCATAGAAACTCAATTTCTTCCAGTCACTATCGTGGTATTTCTCCAAATGTTCTGCAACAGCATAACTTCGGTCTTTATTTACTGTTGCCCTCACATGCTCAAGAATGCGCTTGGTATACTTCAACTTAGTCAGAAATAGTCTTTAAAAGAATCTCTCTAGCCATACAGGAATCTTAAGTGTATTCTCAAAATTAAATTTTTTTTAAACAACAAATACTTCACAAATTGTAATAAGGTTCTCCACGATGATATCGGTGAAACATGCCAAGGGTCTCATGAATGGTACAAAGTGGCCCACTAGGGGGAAAATATTGTAAATATTGTAAATAGTGTAGCCAAAGTACATTGCATTTTAACTCAGTATCTAGGATTAATACTAATATTACCCAATAGAGGGGAATGGTACAAGGTAACAATGATAAGATGCAAATTAAATAATACAGTGGAAACCTGGCAATGGATGGGTAAAAAAGGTAAAATGGCCCACTAGCCGGCGTTATTGGTGTAACAAAAGGAGGATTTTTCTCATAAAGTTATACCGTACAAATTGAGACCCATAGGAGGGGAAATGTAGAATGAAATACGTGGACACGTACCATGTGAAAACACGCCCCCTTCTATTTTGTAATTATCGTAATTCCAATAGGGGACCTTAAAATCACACTGCACAATCACGGCAAAAATGGCATAGTCACTAATGTCATTGCTGATACAATTGCACGAATAATCACCTTTTCACTACACTACAAATACCAGAATGCAATGCGGTATGAAACCAGGATGTGATGTAACATCATGTGATTGATTTAAAAGAAACAATGGTTGAAACGTTTTGCTACCCATTAACAAGGTTTGTGGGCAGGTTTGGGATTTGTCATGAAATGCTGTTGCCATAACAAAAACTGAAATTGCAACACACATTTACCAGTGAGTGCGTGTGGAATATTTCTGGAAAAGAAATACTAGATATATTGTAACAACGGCTGGCTCTGCCGTCTCCACGGTTTGCACCATCAAAGAGCGCCAAATGCTGAAAAAAGTGCCACTGCTGTGGTAATATATTGTTTGTTAATTTATATTCTTAAATAATGTATATTTTTCTTTAATGGTGCTTTAGTCTTTGTTTTCAAAGTTATTCCTTGATTTGAATTTTTTAGGTGGATTATTGGTAAAGTGTAATTTGTGAAATGCGAAATGTGGAAGAGGTGTGGTGCAGCGGCCAGAGGGCAACTGACTCCAGAACCCGGGGGCTCACGGTTCGATCTCCGATGCCAGCAGCAGGTCAAACCAGCACCATGTGACTCTGGACAATAGCTCGCTTAATCTTCCCGCTGGCCCCCAGCGCCTTGAAACCTTCAGGTAATTTTTTGTGCTTTACAAATACCGGACATTAAATAAAAGGTTATAGTTTTAGTATATTTCTTTATATTATTTTTTAAGTTTTTTAATTTATTTAATTGAAGAAAAATAAAATACTTACTACTTGTAGTTAATAAAGATTATTTTGTTGAAGACCTTCTTTATTAGGCAGCTCTATTTGTAGGTTAATTTATATACTATATTTACTTAGTATTATATATTTTTTATTGATGATTTTGTACTTGTTTTCAAATTGAATGTTTGCTTTGAGTTTTTTGGGTGGAGTTATTGTGAAGCATCATCTGTGAAAATAAAAGAAAATGTTATACTTTTGGTTAATTGGATTAGTTTTTTATTTAGTCTCTTTTATTTTTATTTGTAATTAAATATACTTACTTTCTTTAGTTGATGAAGTGTCTTTTGCTGATATTGGTTTGTTGATTTCTGTCAAAGTTGTTAAGAAAAAAACATTTGCTAGCACTATTTTATTTTGTATTAAATTAATTAATTTAAATAATATACTTTATCCGTTGGTTAAGTCATTTACTTACTTTCTGATATATTTGTTATATTGTTGATTTTATTGTTGTTGTGTTCGTAAATCTTTGTGTTGAATTTTCTAGGTGGAATTTAGTGAAGTTAAATCTGTGATATGTAAAGTTATTTCTGGCATTTTCTATTTTTTAGTTACAGAGTTTTGCGCTTACCTTTATTGAGGGGTTTTCAAAATAGTTGCATGTGTAGTTGTTCTTCGTTCTGTGTTCTCTCTCGCAAAGTTTTACTCTTTTTCTGTTGTTGTCCGTTATACGGTAAATTTTATGTTAATTATTTGATTTGTTTTATAGTGTTTATTTAATTTCCTATCGGTTTGTGTTGGTGTAGTTTACATTTATTGGTCATGGTATCTTTTTAGAATGTTTTAGCTCTTACCATTTCATTTGTTTCACATTTATTATGTTTATTTATTGTTTGTTTTAGCTTGTTAATTGATTTTATTTAAATTTATATGTAGATAAATGTGATATTTTTTTATTTGATATATATTTGTGTTTGTTTATGTTTGGTAGTTATGATATATTTTATATGTTGCATTATTTATTTATTTTTGGATTTTATTTTTTTGTTTTAATTAATTTCATTATTTTATAATAATCTTTTTGGTTTGTTTAAAATATTTGGTATATTTTAATTTATTATATTTTTGCATATGATATTTTTTATGTTGAAATATATAATTTTTGATACAGTTTATATGTATTTTATCAATGTTTCTGTTGTTGATATTGTTTATATCGATGTTTTTGATGTGTTTAATGTTATTTTATTATCAATATTTTTGTTTTCTTAATTTTTGTTGTTGATATTTTTGTCATCAAGATTTTTTTAGACAATATTTTTTAATTGATGTTAGTGTTATTTCTGTTTTGTGTATTGTGTTTCGATATTTTTGTATATGATATTGTTCTCTCGATATTTTTGTGGTGCAATGTTATTGGAGCCAATGTTGTATCAGTGATCTACCGTGAACATGACCCATCCAGGTTATCAAAGTGCTGTACAGATAGCAGTCCAGTCATACATGCCGGGAAACAAGCAAAAAGGAATAAGCAAATATCATTACAGGTATAGTATAAACAAACATCCTGGTAAAATCAAGATCTAAGGGTGTCAGTCAGAAAATAGCCAAGCTAGGTACTTCAAGTGTGCTATCAGAGGAGTCTATCCAAAAATACCAGTTTTACTTCATTTTTGAAGGAGCTAGTCAAAGGGTTTGTACTGATTTCTGGAAGCAAAGCATTCCATATTCTTAGGGCTAGACGAGGAGGAACAGTTATAAGTCCTCTTTTTGTTGAACTGTGGTTTTCAGCACTAGCAAATTGGTGCTTCTTGTGGAGTGACTACCACCAGATACTATGAGTTCTTTGGCCAGGTAGACAGGAGTGTTGTGGTGGAGGGCCTTATGAGTGATGCAAGCTATCTTCAACTGAATCCTCGCTCAAAACAGGAGACATTTTACCTTTTACAGGTCTGGTTTTACGTGGTCGATTTTTCTGGATCCTGGTGGTTGCACTGATATGATCTTGCATATTAGATGTTTGCCCAAAGTGATACCATGTGATCCTGTAGAGTCGATAACTTGGGAGTGCAGTTGAGAGCTCTAGGAGCCATTTTTCTATGGTGGAAGATTGGTAATGCGGGCAAACAAAAGGAATTCAGCTTTGAGAGTGTTGAGCATGAGGTGATTGTGTGTTGATCATTGTCAGGTTTTTATCAGAGTGCAGTTAAGAGTTATGATATTTCAGCTGAGGAATTGTTCAGATGTAGTTGTATGTCTTCTGCGTACATGTGGTAAAGAATGTAAGATTGTTTCAGAATCTCGGACAGAGGTTCCATGTATAAGCTGAATAATGTCGGTGAGAGTGTGGAACTTTGAGGCACTTCAATGGAGACCGGGGTGATGTGAGAGAGGGTTTAATTAACTTTGATTCTTTGGCCGATGTTGTGAAGAAACAAGGCAAACTAGATAAAAACAGGACTGGATAGCTCCATCCTATTCCCAAAAATGTCAATCAAGTTGTCATGTTCTATCATGTTGAACACAGAGGCGAGATCAAGAAGTATGAACAAGCAGAGTACATTCTGATAAAATTATCTCAGGGCATCATCTACCATGTGAATTAGAGCTGAGTCAGTGCTATGTCCCATTCTGAAGCCTGATTGGCATTTGTCAAGGAGCTGATATTGCTCAACATGGTAGCTGAGTTGTAGTTGTACGCATCTTTTGAGTAGCTTTGCTAGTGTCAAGATGTTGGTGATTGTATGGAAATTGTTGCTGTCAGATACATCTGCATTTGGTTTTTCGGGGATTAGTGTGACCTGAACTATCTTTAGGCAATCAGGAACCATGCTTTGTGAGAGGGAAACATTGATAATCTTAGACCAAAGCGATAGTATGGACAAACTATCTTTTTGATGAGATTGGCAGGCAGATAGTTGTTGAAATGGTTGGAGAGTTTTACTGATTTTATTATTTTTAAGTATATCAGTTTTGATATTTGAAGATGGAAGTTACTCCAGGCAGTATTATTTTTAGAAGCATAGCCAATATGTTGGAATTTCATCAAGTGTGTCACTGGGACGAGACTGGCCTGATCCAGGGTAAGTAGATGTTGGGAGGCAAGTTACAATTCTGATTAAATCATTGTCTTTTCCATTAAATGCACTTGGCAATGACCCATTATCTACCAACTGGAGGTTAGTTTGTCAACTAATTTGTTGTTTGACAATTTTCAATCATTTTTTTTTTTTTGGCATTGTCTAATTGCATCCAAAAGTATTCTGCTTTTAAGCTTCAGATGTGGTTGTTGTAGCAGCATCTTGTTGACCTCAGGTGCTTGAAATGTGCTATGGAGGGAGAGCTTCTCCATGCTCTATCATCAAGCAAGCATGAAGCTATAACAACTGTGTATAGGGCACTAGAACAGGACCAGCCTCAGATGATTCCCTCGGAGCTAGAAAGACAAAGACATTGTGCCTTTGATATCCTCAATGTTTACTATAATGTACCTGTTGCTAGAGTGAATCTTGGTCATAATTCAATGTTTTTATAATGTTATTTCATGTGTAAGCCATGTAGAAAGAAAACTGCATGCAACTAAAACTCATGTAAGACACGAGAATAACAGTAGTATTTTGTTCTTTTTCACACAAAAGAGCCATAAGTTGTGAAAGTACACAAGATTGCTGATGGAATCTCCATTTGATGAGGACAGCTATATGACTACAAGAAAGACAACTCTTGGGATCCTTCTTTCATATCCCTATCCACCATTCTCCCTCTTTGCCATCTGTGTTGATCACAGTTTTGAATGTATTGAGCATTGTCATTATATATTATCCATTCAGCAACCTTCAAATCTACATGTTATAGGTAACGTGACTCTGACAGAAATCGCAATTCATTTTAGTTTATAGGATATTGAAATTACTGAAGCCATACAGGAGACCGAGCAAAACATTCTTGAGCCATTCACCAATCCTAAAATAAATGGCAAACCCAACCATTGCATGAGTCACCACAGCACATAGGCATAATACAAGGCTAGTCAGGAATAACAGCAAAGCAATCACTTGCTTGAATAAGGGCTAATCAGTAAATACCAGTAGATAATAAATAAAACAGAAGTACAGCTGCAGGCTCTATATACTAAAACAAAAGAGTTTCATATTTTAGGAAAAATCCATGACATGAAATACCCACAGTACTGATGTAATCAAACAACTACAGGTCACACAGCTCAGCATAAGTACATGTTTTGAGGAACTTGGTCCCACAATTTATTAACGCCACATTTCTGAACTGATATGTTAAGAATGGTAAGTCATTGAGCCAATTACAGTCTCTTAACTGACTAGCTCCAGGTTGGTATCCTACAGGTAATTCCTGTTTGATGCCACAAGTTTGTTTACCTTATTACAATTTGATTATACGTAAATAAATCTAGGCATTTACCTAAAATGTTTTTGCAAATGTTGGTCTTTATGAATGAGTTGTTTAAATGGTTGTTGAAAACTTACAGGAATGTCACTTTTTAAAATTTAGATTAGCAGAGTTAACTGCTACTTCAAATTTTTGAACAAAAAATAAATGGTTTTGTGCACCTGAGTTCCCCAATATTTTTGTTGAAGCAGCAGTTTCAATCTTGTAGTCCACATTCGCTTTAGGATCCCAGATGCCCACACAGGGGGTATTAGCAGATTAATAAATTAATTACACATATAAAATCAAAACGTGGGGTCGAGGCAAGATGGCGTCTGAGGGGTGGACGAGAGAAAGAGGAGATCCAAGCAGCTTACGTCTTTCCATTGCTTTCGGTGGTATTTGGTGGTGGCAGTTGACTGGCGGACCGCAGAATCCCTGCGTGGACTTTTCTGGAGACCGGAGTGTTGAGGGAGCGCCCGGTGCGTGAGCGGAGTGTTAGCGGGATGCCAGCGGACAGCGGATGATGCACCAAGCAGTAGTTGCTGTGCGAATACGGAGCACCTGGTATCGGAGCTCGGGGCTCCGGGCTGCATGTGTGAACTGGGAAGGCACCGCAGCACAGCATGTGGAGAGAGGGTCTTGTTGCAAAGAAATCGCTAATGCTGGTGAGGAGTGGTTAAGGAAACAACTCTGGATATTTTGTTTCCAGTTTGTTTTTCCAGCGTCCAAGATAAGGAAGATGGGGAAGCATTTCGGTGAGTGTGTGGAGTCACCAAAAATCTTCAACATTTATTGCGGACATAACGCTGGTTGGGGCAAGTGTAAGGACTGTTCACAGATGTTGCAAGGAGATAACCTTTTACTTATCTCCTACATTTCCTCATTCAGTGGCAATTAGCTTATCTTGTTATTGTAGACAATTGTGGGGGTGTTTAATAATTAAACATGCCTCCAAAGACATCTCATGGTAGCAAGACCGGGGGCAGTATGGAAGCACAAGCGGGCACCAGGGCAGCACTCGCTGGAAAAGGCCCAAATGTAGGAGAAATGCAGGCAGAGTCCACAATGCAAGGAAAGGGCATTATTCAGGGGCATCCCAAGGTTCCATCGATTTTTAAAGGGGCTGTTAGCAAGAGACTTAGGGCCAGATGTAGGTAGCCCTTTACCTGTCGGAATCGGCCGAAAATACCGATTTTCGGCCGTTTCCGACCGGTAAAGGGCTATGGAGATGTAGGGGCACAAAAAACTGACATATTCGGTAATTTTACCGAATCGGTAATTTTACCGAATCGTTAAAATGACAGAATCGGTAAATTCACCGATTCTGTAAAGTTTACCGATTCGGTAAAATTACCATTCGGTAAAATTACCGAATATGTATTTCGAGATGTAGGTAGCACTTCTAACAGTGCTACAGGGCCTTAAGAATTTGGTATTTACCATGCAATACAATTGCATGGTAAATTACGAATTCTTGTGTACATGCACATCTGTGCATGTACACAACTGTGTATGTACACATCTGTGCATGTACACCTGTGCCATGTGGCACACAGACATGCCCTATGGGCATGTCTGTGTGCCACATGGCGCAAAAGCCAGTTACAGGGGTGCAACAGGGTGTCAAAGTGACACCCTGTCCCCCTTAGCAATTCGGTATTTTTACCGATTCGGTAAATACAGAATCGGTATTTGCTATTGAATCCTATGGGCTTCAAGGCCCATAGGATTCAATAGCAAATACCGATTCGGTATTTACCGAATCAGTAAATACCGAATCTTACCGATTCGGTAAAAAATACCGAATTTTTACCTACATCTCATTTACAGATTCATAAATACCGAATCGGTAAAATTCGGTATTTATGAATCGGTAAATGAGATTTACCTACATCTGGCCCTAGGTCTGCCAACATCAAATACCATGCCCCCAAATTTTTGTACCCGCAGTTGAAGACGCTGCTGCTAGTGGTGGTTGAGAATTGGGTGTTGAGAGCTCTGGTGAAACTCCCCTAGCTTCAGTCCCTGTTCCGCAGGTCTGGATTAATGTGCCAGCTTCTAGCAAACCCCATTAACGGAGGGAGGTGCAATATCTGATGAAGGCAATGAAGCGGCTAGTAGTAAAGAGAGCAAGTTCTTTTCTATGTCTGAGCCCTCGGACCTGTCAGAAGGAGAAGATGAGGAAATTCAAATATCAGTCGATGGGTCTCCGAGCCAGTCACCTATAAATGATATAGAGAACACTCTAACAGTATGGAAGGCGGCTAAGGGGGAGGGTGCTGCTGGCACATCAGTACAGGCACCAGAATGGGACTCTACCATTGGCGATAAGACATCGGAGGAATTGGATCTTCTTGATGAGGCAACCGGGGGCCTGCCGGATGAAATACAAGGCCAGATATCTCTTGAAGTCATCTATAAATATATAATGGATTATAGGAAGGAAACACGGACAGAGAATTCCAAGATGCATACAGCTTGTAGGAAACTACAAAATACAGTAAGGAGACTTGCTAAAACCTGTAACGACTTTACTGAGCATATGGCTGAGGCTGACACTCGTATTTCAGCACTAAAAGATCAGATGGTAGTGCAAAAGGATCTTGGGTTAGACATGCAGGCTACTAAAGAGGATGTTCACAACAAGCTGGTGGACATGCAAAATCGATTGCGTTGCAATAATTTGCGCATATTGGGAGTACCAGAAGGCTTGGAAGGGCAAGATATCCGGCAATTTGTTATTGCAATGATTGATGAAGCGTTCCCCGAGCTCAAGGAATGGAAGTGGGGTCAAGAAATACAGCGTGCGCATAGATTTCCTTTCCGACAATGGATAGAAAGAGATGGACAGCCGACGCAGCAGCCACGGGTGATTTTGATTTCTTTAAATCATTTTCTGGCCAGGCAGGCAATATACAATCTGGCAAGACCCGAAAAGAAGAAAAATGGGAAAGGGACAACATTTTTTATTAGGCCGATTACTGCCACCCCACAGTGGAAACGAGATGGCTGATGCGCCAGTTGATTAATCCATTCCAAGTAAAAGGACTACAAGTGTTTTTGTTGCAACCAGCCACTTTTTGATCATTGCGCGCTGCTACACCTAGCGCTGCACTGCTGCTGCTGTTTTAACTATTTTAAAAAATAAAAATCTCCATCTATTGTATAGCGCGTGCGCGCTGTTGCCTTTGGCGCTATTCCATCTAAGCGCTCTACTGTGATTTCTCCCCTCTCACTTGCACCTAAATTGTGCCCCTCATCCCGCATTTAGTGGGAAACTGACCTGCTTAGGGATTGAGGGTTCCTAGAGACATCGCGCTGGGCTGTCTGCAGCCGCCATCTTAGGTGAGTGAGGGAAGCCAGGGAGCGCCGAATTGCGGGTGCCATTTTGGCTGGGGGGTCTAGTGCTCGCACTACAGGACTGCAGAGTCTACGGCTATTTAATATGGTTAACATACAGGCGCGCAGCGTGGGCGCGCAGCGGGAGCGCAGGCGGAGCGCCGGAGGTGCGCCAGAGGTAAGCCCGTTTGTGCCCGTTCGCGCACAGGTCGCGCCGGGGGCCGGACGGAATGCCTCTGGACACATAGGTCCCCCCCCTCTCTCGTACACTCGCACGGAGCTTCTGAGTGTTAACTCTGGTCTGGCCAGCACTTCAAGGGACAATGCCTCTACCAAGCATCCAGCCGTGGTATCCTGCGGACTGCTAAATGTGCGCTCGCTCGTTAAACACTGTGATGAGATTGCGCTACTTATAGAGTCACGGAATATGGACATATTGTTCATGACAGAGACGTGGACAACATCTACCAGCTCTGTGGAATTGGGGTCGGCGTGCCCCCCAGGCTTTAAGATAGTGCATACTCCTAGAGCGGGAGGTAGAGGAGGCGGAATTGGCATTATATTTAGGCAGACTTTACATCTCGTTCAGCATAATGTGAAGGTTATTGCTGGTTGTGAATTGCTGGCCTTTTCTATCAAGGATCCAGGAGGTGTGCTACTTACAGGTCTATTATGTTATAGACTTCCAGCTGGCCCGCTCGCGGCCGTTCCTGAGCTCATTGACCTGATATACGATCTCGCCCATTCAAACACCAAGATGATGGTGCTGGGGGATTTCAATTTGTGCTCAGAGGGTTCAACTAAGTCGGCCTATGAAGACTTGGTACAAGCCTGTACTAACATCGAGTTACAACAACTAGTGCTATCTAAAACCCATGTAAAGGGTCACATACTTGACCTTCTTTTCGCGGACCCCGGCAATACTTCTATTCGGGATGTTCAGCCGCAGTGTTGGACGGACCACGCCCTTGTTCAATTTTCCCATGTGTGCACCAGCACCCCTCTGAAGAGAGAGAGTATGAAAGGCACGAGAACGGGGAGATTGTGGTCCAGGCTCCTTAGACAATCCGTCCCTCCTTCTCTGTTGCCGGACGGCTTTGTGCTGGGAGAGAGCGTGGACGAGAGCTACGAGACTCTCTGCCAGAAAATCTCCACAGCTCTGGACTCCGTGGCCCCGAAAAGGAAAATCAAAGATAGGCCCAATCTTGCCATGCCATGGTACTCGGAAGATCTCCGGCAGCTCAAGCTACAATGTAAACGGGCTGAGCGAACCTGGAGGAAACAGTACCTGGAACCGCATAGGGTCCTCTTTAGGCAAGCACTGGCACTTTATAAGATCAAGATCAAGCAGGCTAAAGCCAGTTTTTTAGAAAGTTCTTTGCTGGCGGCGGCCAACAAATCTCAGGCCCTGTTTAAGATCGTGAAGGACCTGGCCCACGCCGGATGTACTAAGAATGCCATCCCGGCCTCACAGGCTTTGTGCGATCAGCTTGCACTAGCCTTTGAGGATAAAATCACCAACATCTTAAACAACCTCCCTTCTCCATCTGGGAGTACTACAGATGATTTCACCCTGCCCGAAAATGATAGGGAGCGCACTAAATTGGTGGAGCTAAGCACGTTCCCGTTACCATCTTTCGAGGATTTCTGCTCTTTGGCTGATGGGGTGTCCTCTGGCTCACCGCTGGATCCTCTACCACCCAGATTTTGGAAATTCTATCTTGATGAGCTGTTTCCACCATTGTTTCTCACATGTTGCCAGTCCCTCACCTCGGCACGGGTACCAGATTGCTGGAAACTGGCGGTGGTCTCCCCACTGCTCAAAAAGGAAAATCTGGATCCCACATGTCCAGCGAACTTTAGGCCCATCTCCCTCCTGCCATTTCCCATCAAGATCCTAGAGAAACTGGCCACAAAACACCTATCCAACTTTCTGGAGAAGAACGATTGCTTGGATGTGGCTCAGTTTGGGTTTCGACCGGCACATGGGAAAGAGTCAACTTTGGTGTCCGTTCTCGATGATCTTCGGACGCGGGCCGACATGGGTCAGGCAGCCTTTCTTGTGCTGCTTGACATGTCGGCCGCGTTTGATACGGTCAACCATGTGACCTTGATCAGGAGATTGTCGGAGGCGGGGGTGTCGGGGTAGGCACTGGAATGGTTGGTGTCTTATCTAGAGCAAAGACATCAGGTAGTTGCACTACCGCCCTACCAATCTAACATCAAGAGGGTAGGTCAGGGAGTCCCCCAGGGCTCGGCCATCAGCCCCATCCTTTTCAATCTGTACCTCCGGCCCCTAATCACACTGATCAGGTCTTTTGGCATTACGGTCACCAATTATGCTGACAACACTCAGCTTATCTTCTCGTTTGAGGGTAAGGGTGGGGTGTCACAGGAGGTGTTCCACCAATGCATGAGGGCCACGGCAGACTGGTTAGGGAAAAATTCCCTTCAATTCAACAGCTCAAAAACAGAGGTTTTACACTGCTCCTTGGATCGGATTCCCAGGGCCCTTCCCCAGGGTTTTTGGCCTCCTGATTTCCTGGGCTCAAATCTGCCGGCTGATTCAGTTCGGAATCTAGGGGTGATGTTCAGCTCCGATTTACAACTGGACACCTCTGTAAACAAGACTGTGGCCACGTGCATGGGCCTACTTGGATCCCTGAGAAAGATTCTACCTTTACTCCCAGCATCGGTAAGACCAGAGGTAGTGCGGAGCATAGTCCTTAGTCGTTTGGACTATTGCAACGCATTGCTTCTGGGGGCTCCAACCACCATGCTTGGGAAACTCCAGCGGATTCAGAACTGCGCCGCTAAGTTGGCGCTTTCACGGCGCCGCTCGGACTCCTCCACTAAGGCACTCAGGGATCTTCACTGGCTCCCAATTTCTCAATGGGTGACCTTTAAGGCTCTGTGTATCGTCTTTAAGGCTCTGCACCACCAAGGCCCGGTCCCATTACAAGATTTATTCTCTTGGTATACCCCCGTAAGAACTCTTCGGTCGTCATCGAAATTTCTGGTGGTGGTACCCAAGTTTCGGAGGACTCGGATGGGCGGTCGTTCCTTTAGGACGGCTGCGGCACGATTGTGGAACTCCTTACCACTGAGCCTCAAGAGCTTGGAAGTTTTTTCCATCTTTAAAAAGGAGTTAAAAACGTACCTGTTCCCTAGTATATCGCAGTAGAGCAGTAGTCGGTAAAATCTTGCTTTGTGTCAGAAACAGTCATAGCGCCAGGATGCCCGGTGGGTGACAGTGATAGCGCTTTATAAGTACGCCTATACATACATACATACATTTTAATATACATGGGGAAGGCCAGCTGTGGGTCCCCGAGCAGGGGAAGTATATTGGGCGGAAACCAAAAGTCTATAGGGCTTTACAACAGCTTTTGCAGAACCATGGCTTAGTAGATAGGTGGGTAGTAGTGACCCAGGGGGTTCCAGGGTATACATTTTATTCGTACCCATATAATACATTTGTTCGGCTAGACTATGTGTTGTTACCCTGGTCATTTACGGTTGGTGCTAAGATGCAAGTATGGCCACGCATTACATCAGATCATGGACCAGTGCTAGCTGATCTTCCCAGCCTTAGTCCCACAAAGGAATATAGATCGTTTACTTTTAATAAGAAGTTATTATGCGACCCTGATTATATTACTCATATTAATATCTGGGCAAAATCATTTTTGGAGAGTAACAGAGGCTCAGCTACATTATCAATGGTCTGACACGCTCTGAAAGCTGGATTTAGGGGAGAGACAGTTAGTTATGGATGGAAAAAGCAAAGGCTTAAGAAGGAGCAAATGCAGGGCTGTTTAGCAGATTTAAGGGTAGCAGAACAAGAACTTATACAAACGGTTCGAGACAAGGTAGACCCCAAGACTGCACAAACTAAGACGGCATGCTGTAAGGCTCGGATTAATGGGATATATATTGTCAGGAAATAGCTGCTCAATATAAAACCTACAAAGAGGAAAGGTGTGAATATTGGGAGACGACTGGTCGCTGTCTAGCTCAAAGGCTGTGGGGAAAGCAAGCTGCTCAGAGAATCTCTATTTTAGAAGATGGAAAAAGTGGTGTTGTAGAGAATAGGGAAGGGATATTGGAGGTGTTCTATTCTTTTTATAAAGAGCTCTACACACAAGATGTAGTGCAGCAGGCTACTATAGAACAGTTTTTGCAGGTAGGAGGTGACCTGGCTTGCACAAGAAGAGCGAGAGGCATTGGAAACCCCAATAACAACGTGAGAGTTGGAGAAAGCGCTGGGGTTATTGGCTTTAGGGAAAGCGGCAGGACCAGACAAACTCCAGCTGGAGATCTGCCGGATACTTTTCCCTATTATTAAAGAAAAATGTTGGCTTCTTTTTCAGAGGCTCAGGTAGGAAATCCACCACCTTCTTTGGACGACGATAATATTGTGGTTTGTAAAAAGAAAGATAAGTCAGCGAGGCTTCCTGGGTCATATAGACCCATATCATTAATAAATGCAGATGGCAATGTGTACTCAAAGATTTTAGCAACTAGAATGGCCCAAGTTATACCCCCGTTAGTATCCAAGTATCAACATGGTTTTATACCAGGACTTAGTACGGTCAATTATATACAAAGGGTGATAGCAACTATAGACTATGCAATTACACAGCAAAAACCCATGGGTATAATCATATTAGACGCTGAAAAAGCATTAGATCGTGTTTCATGGCTGTTTCTTTGGGCCGTTATGTTGAGGATGGGTTTTGGACCCCGTTATATAACTTCCATACAAACAATGTATAAAAGACCTCGGGCTAAAATATGCACTATGGGCAGTGAGTCATCTTATGTAAATATCACTCGAGGAACAAGACAGGGGTATCGGTGTTTGCCCCTCCTTTTTGCCATCTATATTAATCCATTGTTAACTCTGTTGGAAACAACTACTGGAATACAGTGCGTGTCCTTGCTTATGCTGATGACATTGCAATACCGACGTCTGACTGAGAGCAGGCTGTAAGGGAAATTGAGAACCTTACTCAGAGATATGGTGAAGTTGCCGGGTACAAATTGAATGTATCTAAAACCCAGATAGTCTGCACTGAGGGTCTGTGTCCAGGAGAATTATTATTATTATTATGAGTTCTTATATAGCGCTCGATTACCCGTAGGCATCTCGGCGCTTGCCTTGGGAACCCGTCCTGGCTTTTTCCCTGTGAGATACCCGTACTGGGCATCCCCAAGGTGAAAGCCAGGCATCCCGCCGCAGGGGGGCCGTAGTGGAGATTAAGCAGGCTAATGCCCAGAGCTGCAGAGTGTGAACCCGTGATTCAAGTAGGCACCGAAGCGAGAATTGTCGAGTCCGTGGATAATTGGGCTCAAGACCCTGCCGCGTCGGGAATTGAACCCTGGTCCCGGGTCTGACCTCTGCTTCAGGGTCTGCCTCCTCTAACCAGTGAGCCACACTTCTCCACAGAAGCCTGGGTTACACAGGAAGCTCGAAATCTGGGCATTAAGATTAGAATGGCGCTTCAAGAGGTTGTGGACGTTAATGGGGGAGATATAGTATCTTCGGCACGGCAACAATTGGAACGGGTTGAGTGTCTAAATTTGTCAATGGTAGGGAGGGGGAACCTGCTTAAAATGTGCATACTCCTAAGGCAATGTACTATTTTAGGACTGTCCCATTAGAGCTAACACGTTCTCAATTGCTACAGTTACAAACCCTCGCTGATAAGTTTATTTGGGGTAAAAAAATACCTCGCCAGGCTCCAAGATATATGATGCTACCATTAGAACAGGGTGGATGGGCAGTGCCAAATTTTTTATTTTATTATTTAGCTTGTCTCCTCCAAAGCATGCAGTATTTAGTGACAGGAGCAGAAATACGGCAGGCGGAAGTACCTAGTATATATCAAATGTTGATGGAGGCTTCTTTCAGTAAGGCTTTATTTTAGTTTTTTGAACACAGTTATTTTAACGCAGCTCAAAATATATAATACAGCATATAAAGCCTGGAAGACAATGTGCAAATTGATATAGCTAAGTCGCATAAATTACTATACACCTTTAAATGCCACAGAATTATTTCCTGCTATCTTTTGGCATGCAAGGATGGATAATTGGCGTGAGCAGGGGGTTCAATAGCTAGGAGATTTTTACAAGGATGGGATAATGGCCTCATTTACCGAATTGGCTGAACGGTATAATTTAGCCAAACACGATTTCTTTAAATTTTTACAAATTTGTGATTATTTAACTAAACATCAAAGACACTTAGTGGTAACTTCTTATACGTTAATAGAGGCTGTTAAAAAAGAGCCAGGATTGGGACATTGTATAGTATTTTGATTGAGACCCTGCCGGATGATATAGAGAGACATGATGCGAAGTGGAGCGAATGATTTGGGACTATAAGCACATATATGCAACAATCAATTGACATTGCAGCTAAAATTATGTTGACAGCAAACTTTGTTTAACTTATATCATACCCCTGTTAAAATGCAGAAGTGGCGGGACCCCACGATGGGAAATGTTTTAGGTGTCAGATGGATAATACTGATATTGTACACATTTTTTTTATTGCACAGGCTTAGATCAGTTTTGAGAGGACATATCACAGTTTTTTACTCATATTAAAGGGGTACATGCGACTATTTCTAGAGAAGTGATGTTGACAGGAGAGGGTGAAGGCACACAACCTACTCAGACATGTTACTCATTAAGATATCTTATGTTTATGGCAGCTGCAGTTGCACAACTATGTATTGCTACTGTGTGGCTTCAGCCGGAAGCACCTTCGTTTGAAATGTGGCACGCAAAGTTTTATAATGTATTTAATTTGGAATATAGGCTCTATAGCATTAAATCAATGAGGAAAAAATTATCGGGGGCCAAATATTGTGGCCTATGTTGCACCATATGGACAAATCGCAATGAAAAACATCTAACCTCCTAGATATTCATGTAACACTTTTTTTTATGTTTTTCTCCTTTGTCGTGTAAATTATGTCTACATCGATGATTTAATTATTGATTTGGATGTATAAACATGCTTTGAACTGAACAATAAAGAATCTTACAAAAAAAAATTAAAAAAATTAAAACGGATTCTTTTAAAATGTAAAACACTTTGTAAATGTGAAGGAAATTGAAGGCTAAATAATAAGTTGGTATCCTTACCTTGATTTGGAGGAACAGTACAAGTACAGCAAATAGCAGTATGGACGATTGGTGTCCACAATTGAAGTACTAGTTTTTGCTGACAAAAAAGAGGATCAATTAAGAGCAAAGTCATATGCTAGATTCCAGCATATTGCTTTGTCGTTATGATATAAATCCAACATTTGAAAAGCTCCAAACTTTCCCAGTAAAAAGTTACATTTTTGTAAGTTTTTTTTGTGAATGTGAGAAATTGGGTTGTTGGTTGAGGGAGGTGAAATCTTACTCAAGCAACATCCACAATCTTAGTCAGGGTGAATCACAAAAAGTCACCAAATAAACCTGTGCTTAACATTCTGGTAGCTTTTCACAAAATCAGTCATGAGTAACTTAGAGGCAATGTGTGAAGTATATATGCAGCACACAGATAGTAAAAAAATTAAAACACAACATAAGATAAATCCCACACGAATCCTTAATTTGGAGTACATTTTAATAAAATAATTGACACCAAAACAACAAAAATCCCGTTAATAGTACTGGAGTTATGAATTTTTGAAGTTTAAAGTGGGTAATAGTGCTTAAAACACCAAAATGCTAACCCTGCAATCTAGTTGAATAAGATAAGCACAAAGTCGAAAGCTATGGCCGACCACGATGGAGCACAGGTCAGATACAGGAAGTGGATTGGGTGTGGTCTCTGTTTACCTACAGACTTAAAAGAAATTTTGGAGGAAAATGTCTGAGAAGATACATTTCAAAGGGACAAGGCAGCTGGCGGTGTCCGAGGAGGAGGCGTTGATTGAGAAGCCACTGGACGCAGTTGCAGTGAAGAATCCTATGTTTAGAGTTAGTCTCTTTTTTGGAAGTTGAAAATCCCCGCCAGGATGAAGCTGCAGGCTGTAGCAGATGAGGGCTCCATGGGCCGGATACCACTTCTGAGAGAAGCCACTGCACAGGATTTTCTGCTAAGGAGAAGAATGGAGCAGGAGCTGCCAGAAAGTCAGGTCAACCTGTGATGTACCTTGGGCAGATTGACAAACAGGTAGGTCCCAGTGTCCTCACAGTTCTCTGAGCATAATTTGCACACAAAATCATATATATTCCATGTCCCAAGTTTTGTAAATGGTCTACCTGGGCACTTTAGGACCATGTCCAGGAATGGAGAGGCACAGCTTGGCGAGTCAGATCTCACTTAGGCTGGGTCCTGGTGTGGGTAAAAGATGGCTGGAGCCCTTTCTGTCTGAGGCTCTGACCAAGACCCCAACCAATTTACCCTTGGAGTCACTCTGTATGTATGGGGTTCAAGTAAAAGAGCGGGGCTTAAGCAGAATAGCAGGGCTCAAGCAGCAGTGCAGACTTCTGAGGGCTCAGAGCAGACAACAGGCAGCAGAGCAGTACTTCTTGGTACAGCAAAGCACTGTTCCTGATGCACGCAGCAGGCCCCAGTAGTAGGCAGTCTTCTGAGAGTACTTCTGCAGGTGCTTCATCGAAATTACCAGTGGGTCCGTGGGTCCCATCTTTATACCTGGTGCCTCCTATTAAGTAGGAGAAACTTCTGGAGGTTTCTCCTTACAATTGTCTAGTGTGAAGTTACTTGTGTGAGAGCAGGGCACAGCCCATTGAAGTGCAAATGGGGCTGTTCACAACTTTGCCACCCAGCCCTGCCTGAGATGGCCCATTCAGGCACACCTATTTCATCTACTGTGGCTGTCTGGAGAAATATACAAAGGCGAACTGCCACTCACACCTAGTGATATGACCCAGGGACAGGTTGCTGTCACCAAATGGTTAAGACAAGAAACAACCAGCTTTCTAAAAGTTAAATTTTCAGAATAGTGCCTTAAAACACTGAACTTACCTTTGAACGAGTATTTTAAATTACAGTTCCTCAGATACCAAATATGTTTGTTCTACCTTCTCCCAATCAAATGTTACCACTTATTGAATATAATATGGTAACTCAATGTTATCCTATTGGGGAGGTAGGTCTCATAGTAGTAAAAAATGAATTTGGGACTTTTCCACCACGAGGAAATGTAGAACTTCAAAGTACATGTCCAAATTATATTAATCATTAGACTTATCAGCCCAAGGGTGGTCTTCTCCCAAGCCTTTTGCTTAACATCTCCTGTTCTTGCCTAGTTTGTTTTTCTTGGCCTTTGGACTCAGTTCACTTTGCCACTAATAACCAGTGCTCAAGGGCCTGTGCTCTCTCCTTTAAACATGGTAACATAGACTTAAATCCAATTAGCATGTTACATTTACTTGAAAGTTCCTACCGAAGTTGCACTACATGTACCCATTGCCTGAAATTAAATGCAACTACTGGACCGGCAGCCCTAATTGTGCCAGTCACTTAACTCAACTTTTAACCATATCTCAGGCCTGCCATTGCAGTCTGTGTGCGTAATTTTAAACTGCCAGGTCATGGCAAGATGAACCTCTTAAAACTCTCTTTAATAGTAAAGTTGAGTTTTAAGTCACAATTCGGAAAAGGGGACTTATAGAAAGTTGCCATGTTCTTGTCCAAACTATTTGGTTCCTGCAGTCTGTAGCTTGGGTCACATGAGTAGGTGTAGCTGGCAGTTGAACTTTGTGTATTACCCCCAGACAGTGAGAAAAATGGGGGAATGTGTGTTGGTAGGATGGGCAATCTCAGACTTGATAGGGGGCAGAGCTGTCAAGTACCTCACGCGCACATCACAAAGACACTGCCTGAGCACAGTCACAAAGGTTTTGATTCTAGATTTTTGTGATCTCAGACAAGCTGGAGCTAAGGCAGGGAGGCAGGAAATTCCAAGCACCTCTGTGGGTGGAAACCTCTGGAAATGTCTCCTACATCAAAGTGGGTGCCAGGTATAAATATTTGACCATCATATCCATTTCTTTAGTACACTTCTAGACCTGTGGAAGACTCAGAAGGACTGCTGCAAGATCAACTTCTATTCTAATGCCCTACTGCCCTGCTGACCTGCTGACTTGCTGCCTGAGTGAGAAGGACTGGACTGCATCTTGAACCCAGGACCATCAGTGTAACTCCAAGGCCTAGATGGTTGACCTCATGATCATAACAGTAAAATCTCCAACCATCTTGAACCCAGCACCTGGACTCTGATGTGATTCCTATCTGTAGTAAGTGACTTTGTTTAGGAAACACAAGAAGTCAGGTTGAAATTCTTCTTCTTTATTTTCAAATATGAGAGTAGTTTTCTCCAGCCGTGGCGCGGAGCAGTGCATTCCTCAGGATCTCGATCGGAACACTAAACAGCCGATCGAATCCTCAAGGATGCACGCTCTCCAGCCTGTTACATAAACAGTATTCTAAATGACAAAGCGTTCTTAAACCCCCTAAGATTCCAATACAGAAGCACTACAACACCTCCTCCCTTAATACTAAAAAAACTACTAAAAATAAATAAATAAATAAATAAATAAATAATAATAATAATAATGCATTCTGGAAAGAAAACTGACAAAAGACCTCTAATAAGTCACAAAATCCTTAAACCTAGTTGGCATTCTAATCATTCGACCACCCCGAACAGAACCGCCTTGTAGACCATCTCTCACCTGAGCACTAGAAACGTGACTAGTTGGAATCAGACTTGAATTACTTGACCTAGTAGCCCCCTGATCATGCAACCAAAATGTCCAGTCCAGCTCGCGAGAACTATTACACTTCCTTTTGTTTCTAATCAAATCAGCTTGATCTTTTCTCAGTTTGACTACCTGTCTCTTATTCCACCAACCCTTTCCATTCAGAAATACAGCCCCTTTACTGACTTTATACACTTGAATAAGATCAAAAAATTGTGACTCTCCTTTTTTTACCATAAAAGGTTTTTTACACATCACCCAGTCACCTTCAGAAATATCCAAATCATCAACAGAGCATTTCTTATTAAATTTTTTCCTCATCTGTGACTGTTTGAGTTTAAGACACTCAGACAAAACAACCGGATGAAGATTCACAACCCCTTTATTGTCCAACCAAGATGGTAAAAGTAAAGAATTAACCTTCCTACCCCTCAGTAACTCGAAAGGAGTAACACCTGTGGTACAATGTGGAGAAATGTTGTAATTCCACACTTTTTGTTCTAAAAATAAACTAACATCCAGACCAGCAGCAACAGCTGTTTGAATACCCTCTTTAAGAATTTTATTTCCACGCTCAACTAAACCGTTTGAGGCGGGAGAATACTTAGCAACTTTCAGATGTTTAATATCCAGAGACACCAGAAATGAACACATTTTATCAGACACAAAATGTGTCCCATTATCTGTCACCAAACATCTAGGGGCTCCTTCCAACAAGAACAGATCTTTCAAGAAAATAATTGTATTATCCGTATTGGGAGAGTCAATAAACTTATAATACATCCATTTAGAATGGTAATCCACAGCCAAAATCAGATATCTAAGTTCTTGCGGAAGAATTAGATAAGGACCAGAAAAATCAAGACCAATGTTGTAAAGAAGGTTCGTGACCAAGAAGTAGTTGTAGTAACCTTCTTTATTGTAATTGAAGTTTAACACCCACAGGTGGATGCTGCCGCTCAACTCCAGGACTCCAGGCAACTGACTTTCGTTGTCCGGAGTACTGGAATAGAACGGAGTTGCCAGAACGTGGAACACCATTTAAAACATGCGAGAGAAATGTGTCCTCGTGCTGAGCGCAGCACGAGAACATAACATCACTTTACCACAACCAAGCTTAACCCAAGGTTTTTCAGGAAAATCAGTAGATACACGGACACAACTTTGTAGCATCAAGAGTAGCAACTACACACTCGATATCACAAATTTCCTCAAAATCAGATGCATCATTAAGAGCCATGCGAGATAAACAGTCAGCTCGAAAAATTTTACCTCAAGATATATGTTTAATGTTAAAGTGAAACTCATGTAATTTCGATAACAGCCTGACAAGTCTTGAAGAGGCTCTCCCAAGACCATCTCCATTAAGAAGCTGAGAGAGAGGCTTATGGTCAGTGAATAAATCAAATTCACGTCCCCATATATAGTTTTTGAATTTTTCGATGGCCCACACGCAAGCCAATGACTCTCGCTCAATGGTACTATAGTGTGTTTCAGAATCTTTAAGTTTCCTGGAAGAGAAAGCAATCGTGTGCTCTCTCCCTGAAACCCACTGTCCTAACACAGCACCTAAACCAGTCAAACTGGCATCAACCATTAAAATACATCTGGCAGAATCCTGAAAAGGATGCAATGCAGGTGCCTCAACAATCATGTTCTTGATCTGAACAAAAGAAGCATTAACCTCTTCTGACCACTCAAATTTTGAACCTTTGCGCAGTAAAGAATGAAGTGGTTCAACAATTAGAGCGTAGCCTTTTACAAAACGGGCATAATACTCCGCCAAACCAAGAAAAGAGCGAAGGGCATCCTTGTCCTTTGGAGGAGAGGCATGAGTGATAGCGTCAATAAGAGAGGACTTGGGTTTTATACCTTCAGAAGTCAAAGTATGACCTAAGTATTCTATGGATTGAGAACCAAATTTACATTTATCAGCTCTGACTGTCATGCCCGAATCGTTGAGCTTACTCAAAACAGCAGTCAGATGTGATAAATGAGATTCCCAATCAGGAGAAAAAAACTAAATGTCATCCTGATAGGCCTGCACACCAGACATAGACTGAAAAAGACACTGGCCGCAGAAGCCAGGCCAAAAGGAAGTTTTAAACATTTGTAAACCCCAAATGGAGTAACAAACGTGGTGAGATCTTGGGAGGTCTTGGTAAGGGGAACTTGATGGTAAGCTGAACGCAAATCAATTAAAGAAAAATATTTTGCACCACCCAAATTGGCAAGAAGATCTTGAATTTTGGGGAGGGGATGACAATCAACCAAAATATTTTTGTTTAATGTGCGCAAGTCGGCACACAACCTGACTTCACCATTTTTTTTCCGTACGATAACGATGGGCGAAACCCATTCAGATGAGTCTGAGGATGTAATAATGCCATCATTTTTAAGTGCAGTGAGAACAGATTTAAGTTCATCCCTAGCGCTAATAGGGACAGGACGAACTTTATGAACCATGGGTTGGGCACATGCTTTCAATTTGATCTCATGCTGAAAACCTTTCACAGTACCTGGTTGATTGAAAAACACTTTTGGAAATTTATCCAAAACTTGTTTAATATCAGACTCGTGATCATTGACAACGAGACATTCAGGCACAAAACATGGGGCAGGAGAATAATCCTTAGGAGGGTCACCTACTCTTATAGGGTTATCAGAACCAGGCATTAAGTAAAGACCCATTTTGGCGAGATCTTGCCACCCAACTATATTGCGACCTTTAATGGCGAGATAAATCTTCGTAATGATTGATCTGCCTAAGCATTCTAATCTGTAGTTGAAAAACCCAAGCATTTCAATGTCAAATTCACCGAATGCCTTAGGACTGACATCCGATTGGATTAAAGAAATGGAGCTGTTCCATTTTTCATGAAATACTACATCAGACAGAATAGTTATCGGAGACCCAGAATCTGCCATAACTAAAATTTCTATGTCACCAAAAAGTGCAGTACAGAAAGGACCTTAAACTAATTTTGGAGCATGAACATAATTGCACTGAATAGAAACAACCATGTCAATTCATTACATTCGATGTTGTTAACAGAAGGTCTAAAAGGTTTTTTAACAGATCTACATAGACCCTGAAAATGTCCTAATTTTTTACATAAAACACATCTTTTGCCAAGTGCAGGACAAGTAGGGCTGTGACCAAGATGAGACTTTGAACCGCACCTATAACAAAAGGGGTTAGATTTTCTGGGATTTTGCTTAAAAGATCTGTTAACATTAACAACATTAATAGAATTAGAATTATCATGCGAGGTAGATTGAAAAGGAATGCGAGGTTGATCTTTTTGAAGAGCATTGGATGTCGTAATGGACCTCTCAATACTCTTTGCAATGTCAATGGTTTCCTGAAGTGTTGGTTTTTTACAACTCAATAAGCGTTGCTGAATTTTCTTTGAAAAACAAGAAAAAACAAATTGATCCCGGATATATATGTCAGGATTAGACTCAAACTCACAAGTTGATGCCAAAATTCTTAATTGTGCAATATATTCTTCAATAGATTCGTCCTCACGCTGTTTCCTTTTGAAGAAATGATGTCTCTCAAGCATCTCATTTGGTTCCTCACCATAATGCCTTGCTAGGCGAGATAGAGCTTCTTTATATTCATCCCAATGATCACCTGCATCACCAGTAGGAACAGGAGATCTTGGAAGATTCTCAAATACATTCTGTGCAGCAACTCCCAAACAGCCATATAAAATGGCAACTTTTCTTTCAGGAGTAAATTTTACAGCATCAATTGCAACAATATGATTAGCAAATGCTCTAACCCATTGACGCCATGGTATAGCTGGTTTGCCAGGAAGTTGAAGAAAAGGTGGAGGTTGTGCAAACTGTTGCGAAGAAGCCATTTGAAATAGGGTTGATATTTCAGTTTTTGTAGAATGAGAAATGAGAATTTAAATGAATAATTAAAGCAATAAGAAAATATGTTTGTCTATATGTAAATTTAAGAAATCAAATGTACATGTCAAGAAAATTGTCAATAAATAAAAGGAAGTGCAGGCAATGGTGTGCCTGTCACCGATAAAATCATACCTTAGTTGGCTTGAAGAAATGGTTGAAAAACACAGAAAAACGCAAGTAATGGCGTTTCTGTTGTCGATTTAATTTCTCGAAGAAACATGAAGTATAAACGCCTGAAGAAAAATCGACTCCGTGACTCCGTGTGAAATCGGGTAGCTAGGCAACCTGGAAAATGGCCGCCGGACGTGAGCGTGATGATATCATAACGTGGAGACAGCGTGAGCATCAGCGTGAGCTTCGACGAACTCACACTTGTATAGAGGACACACGCGCTGGGGATGCCGTGTGCAGAACTCTGTTCAAGGAAGGTTGCATGGAGTACTCACGGCCTGGATGACGATGTGTAGAACCTTGGGGAGGAATCTGACCTGTTGACGACGTCGAGTTGAAAATACACGCTGAAAACAGGAAAGGTAAGGGTTTACCAAGGTATTGTGATTTTCTCCATGCTGACGTGTACTGTGAGTTTCTCCGAGCCGACGTGGAAGAAGGCTGTTCGTCGTGCGTTGATTTAGCAGGATTAGAGGGTTTGCCGAGGGTTTCCCTGGTGGGTGTCTTGAGGAGGTTCTGGACCCGCTCTTCGCCAAATGTTGTAAAGAACGTTCGTGACCAAGAAGTAGTTGTAGTAACCTTCTTTATTATAATTGAAGTTTAACACCCACAGGTGGATGCTGCCGCTCAACTCCAGGACTCCAGGCAACTGACTTTCGTTGTCCGGAGTACTGGAATAGAACGGAGTTGCCAGAACGTGGAACACCATTTAAAACATGCGAGAGAAATGTGTCCTCGTGCTGAGCGCAGCACGAGAACATAACATCACTTTACCACAACCAAGCTTAACCCAAGGTTTTTCAGGAAAATCAGTAGTATGGATAGACAATTATGAAACCTTCCAGTGTTTATCTGAAAGTAAACACTCCTCACAACCATCTATTAGGCTCCTAACCTGGGCTTCCAAACCAGGCCACCAATAGTGTTGTTTAATCGTCATGCATGTTTTAGTTACACCTAAGTGAGCTTCATGACCTGTTTTAATGATAATTTTCCTCAGATTTGACGGACGCACAAACTTATTGCCTCTAAGAATAATACCATTGTTTACTGAAAGCTCCTCTGCCACCAAAGCAAAATTCCTTTAATCGCCGGACAGATTTCTAATCTCCGGCCACTGCCCACTACAAAAAGTCAAAACTTTCGAAAGAATCAAATCCTCCAAACAAGCTTTTTCCATTCTTCTTCTGAAATGAGTGAACCACAATTTTCAACAGCATCCAACACAGCTACACATTCCACCTCATCCTCCTCAAAATTTCCATCAGCATCCTAGATAAGCAGTCTGCACGAAAATTCTTACTTCACTGAATGTGCTTTATGTCAAAATTGAACTCCTGCAATTTTGAAACTAGTCGAGTTAACCTAGCAGACATTCAATTACTATTGGACACCTTGTTAAAAATGTAAGAAAGAGGCTTGTGATCTGTAAAAAATCTCGAACTTGCGGCCCCAAATATACATCCTAAATTTTTAAACCGCCCAAACGCAGGCTAAAGTCACCCGCTCTATTGTACTGTAATTTTTTTCAAAAGGCTTGAGCGCTCTCGAAGCAAAAGCCACCGTTTGCTCATGACCACTCACACGTTGACTCAGAACAGCTCCAAGTCCACTCATGCTAGCATCCACAGTGATCATGGCGATACAATCGTCACGAAAGGCGTGTAACGCTTTAGCGGAGATCACTAACTCTTTTATATTCTCAAAAACTACATTCAACTCATCCGACCAAATACATTTTTGACCCTTTTTAAGTAGGGAACGAAGAGGTTCAACCATTTGAGCATAATTGTTAACGAATCTCGCATAATATTCGGCTAACCCTAAAAAGGAGCGTAAAGCATCCTTATCAGTAGGTGGCTTAGCATCCTTAAGTGCTGTAATGACCGAAAATTTCGGTCTAATGCTTTTAACCGAAATCGTATGACCAAGGTAATCCAACTCATTCACTCCAAATTTACACTTGTCAGCTCTAATTGTCATACCATTGTTTTCCAAAGTGGCTAAAACCTTCCTTAACAAGACTGAATGTTCTTTAGAGTTTTTAGTAAAAACGAGGATGTCATCTAAATAAGCTTGAACACCCACCAAACCCTTGAACATGGAATTTATTAGCCTCTGAAAGATGCTGGCCGCAGAGGCCAGACCGAAAGGGAGCCGCAGGAACTTATATGCACCGAAAGGTGTAACGAACGTTGTTAATTCCTGAGATTCTTCCTTCAAAGGAATCTGATGGTATGCAGATTTCAAATATATAAGGGAGAACCACTTAGCCCCCACCAAATTTGCCAAAAGCTCATGAATTTTAGGGAGGGGGTGGTAATCAATAACAATATTTCTATTTAAACCTCTCAAATCCGCACAGAGCCTAATCTCGCCAGACTTTTTCCGAGCAACGACAATTGGGGCGACCCATTGAGAGGATTCTGTGGGCTGTATAATCTTCTAATCACACAATTCATTAAGCATTTTCCTCAACTCCTCTCTAACACTCAGAGGCACAGGTCTAACCTTGTGCATGACAGGCTGAGCGTCAGAAACTAATCTTATCTTAGGCTCAAAATTTTTAATACAACCCACTTGATCTTTAAACACTCCCTTGAAATCCTCAAGCAAGTGCTTAAGATCAATTCCAGAATCGTTTACACTTAGTACTTCAAAATCTCGCACCTTGACAGGATTATCATCACTTGGGACTAAATAAATACCCATCTTAGCGAGTTCCTTCCACCCCACGATGTTTTTCCCCTTAATAGCCACATACACTTTAGTAATTATATTACGACCCAGCACTTCTACTTTAGACACAAAGAACCCCAACATGTCAATGTCCTTTTCGCTGAATGCATTTGGGTTGATGTCTGGAGGAGATAAAGGAACTTCCTTACCCCAATTTTCAAAAAAATAAGAATCTCGCAAAATAGTTATCGGAGAACCAGAGTCTGCCATCACTTTGGTCTGAACTCCATCCACCAAAGCGTCACAAAAAGGCCCTTTAATCTCAAGATATACTCTTTATGGTCAAGCGTTAATAACAAATTGTCAAAGGATTCTGAACAAGATTCTAGATCACTGTCAACATAGTTGACCTGGACAGGCCTCTTCTGACCTTTGCAAAACTTCTGGAAATGGCCAAACCTTTTATAATTTGAACAACGTTTGCTCAGTGCAGGACAGTTAGGAAAGTTACCGGCTGATGTCTTCACGGCAGAATTCCATCCCCCTCAGTCCTCTACTTTAGCGCCAGGAAGCCGCTTGGTCGCAGTGCGCTCTATCAGGTACTTTTCAACTTTCAACTTTCATATGAAATTTTGAACACCAACTAACAAGTAGCATAAAGTCAAAAGAACCCTAACACGTGAGGGTTGAGTGAATGCATGTGCTGATAGCAAAATCAATCATGGGGCACCTTCAAGTTTGTTACAGTGTTCCCATCAGAGTCCATCCTGTACCGCCCTACATCATTTGGGAAGGCTACCATAGGTACACAAGGAGAGACCCAGTGTCCGATTTGGCACAGCGTAAGCCTGATGGTAAGAAATTGCCCAATGAAATATATCTGACAGGTAGGGATCAGGATGTGACTACTAAGCAGTGCTGAATAATAAAGAAAATAAAGAATTTTTCAAAAGGTGGTGGTTTAAAAATGGGTCGAAGAAGGAAAATGAATTTATTGACAACCTTCTGCTCCCACTCTCTAAAAACAGTGCAAGAGGTAGTGTCAAACAAATAACTACCTAGACAGTTCACATGGTCAGGGTCGACATGTTTCTGCAGCTTTACCTGTGCCCCGGGGTCACTTACTGCTTCGTCAGGACCTATGTTGCTACTGCTTAATTAGTGCATGGTAAACAAGAAAAAATCAAATGAATTAAATGTCACCTTCGATTCTCCTGGTGAGAGGACCGTTGGATTTCACACAACAGCACATGCATAAAAAGAAAAAGAGAACATGCCAATTAGCAACACTCTCTGGCGAGGCGTCAGTCTATACAGTATCTCGCTAACAATGATGAATAATTCATTGCTTGTAGCACTTATCTTGTTCTTACAAATATTCACAAGAGAGCCAAGTTTTCACTCGTATAAAAACACTCACCCTATTTTAAGGAGAATGTTGCCCCACCTCACCCGGCATTAGCTCAGGTACTGCGGAGCCCCGCTCTGTGCAAACAACAAACACACACAATGAACCAGTTAAAAGGAAGTACTCTCTGGCCAAAGCAAGCCACTCAACATCACATGGTTCTAAGAGATCTTACTTCGTGTCTCATAACTCACCTAACCGTCGGTACTCCAGACGTCCAACTGGGCTGTCTGTGGGAGGTACCGGCGGTGTCAGTAAGCAGGCTTTTATAAGTCTCAATTTACATACCGGGTGGTGGACGCTGCGCTCGTTACCAGGAGCGTCGTCTGTCCATTTCCGGATATTCTGTGTTCTCTCCCCATTGGTCGGCGCGGCGCGATGACGCTCATGCGTCGCGCTCAGACTCATGGGTAATGTAGTTATACCGTGGCCCGTTTTGACTGTAGTCACGGGCTACTCGATCTCCGTTCTAGGGTTCACAGATGATTTGATTACAGTTATGGGGTGAAGACATCACTCTACATGGTATGCGAACCTCTGAAAATTTAGAGGAGACATTTATAACGAGTGTTTGTAAAAAGTTATTGAAGAACGATAATTCCTTACAAGTGCTCCCAAATCTACCGTCTCAATCTAGACAACAGCGCCTCACTCATCTAAATTAGTATTGCGCTTTATCATTTATCCAATGCACTACATGCTGGTTACAGTGTACATACAAGAGGGCCACCTGGTGTCACGTGACCTTTGTTAGTGGAATCTAATGGGCAATGTAATCACGCTCTAAGCGTTTACCCATAGCGAACGTCTACCTCTCGTGTCATTTGCCACTCTGACTACTGCTAGAACACTACTTGATCGTATCTAACATCAGTGGGTAATCACGCCCCTCTGGCATGAAGTCATCAAATAGGCTATGTGTAGAAGAGTTATTGTGATTCCGTCACATGACACTCATGACAACGGGAAGACTCATTAATGAGGTAATGAAAGTGCATTTCTCGGGTATATAGCTCATGGATGTCAAGGCACTGATTTTAGATGCTGTTAACTTCAGAGTGACATCCAAGGAATATCTTCATTCAGTCCTTGCCTATCTGTCCCCAATTTGTAAACCCATCTCTGTTCACGTCGGAACAGGAAACTCTTTATGTCTGTGATGTGGGTCGGTATCAATGGTTGCTCTATCACAGTCCAATGCAGATCAGACGGAGTATGCTTAGTTAATAAAAAATGATTTGTCAGTCTGGTTGACTGTCTAGAGCATCGGATGGAGCTTTTGTGTTCACAAATACGTGTCTTAATTTTGCGGGTGGTCATGCCCACGTATCTCTTATTGCAAGGGCAGCTTATTAAGTACACCAAATTGGAGCTGTTGCAATTTGTGAATCTACGTTGCTCCCACGGTCTGTCGGTCCCTATGTCGATGCTTTGTGATCTAGTTGTATTGGGACAGGCTGCGCAATTCCCACAGGGATGCTGTCCTGTGGCCGCAGGCATGGTCCACAATGTGCCAAGAGCTCGTGGTAACTCTCCTTTGGGACGCGTGTGGACCAGTCTATCCTTTAGATTTTGCCCTCTTTTGAAGGCGAACAACGGAGCTGGGATGCAATTACCAATCTAGCCAACAATCCGGCCTTGGTCATTAAACCGGCCGATAAAGGTGGGGCAACTGTACTACTTGACTCCGATGCCTATAGGCGTGAGTGTCTTCGCCAACTAGAGGATACCAGGGCATATCAAAAGCTGACCTCAGACCCCACTGTAAGATTGACTAAACAAATAGCACATATAGTGGAGGAGGCCCTCAGTGAGGGCTGGATTACAGCTAAAGAAGGGCAGTTCCTATGCACTACGAACCCAAGAATTCCCTACTTCTACCACTTACCAAAAATACACAAGCCCCAGCGTCCACCTCCTGGTCGCCCCATCATTTCGGGGATTGGCTCTCTCTTAGAGCCCCTGTCAACATTTGTTGATGTGTTTTTAAAACCAATGGTGAGTGAAATGCCTACTTATCTCAAGGATACTAAGGATGTACTAAGATTGTTGAGAGACATCGAATTTGATGATAGAACTGACATCCTAGTATCTTTTGATGTGGAGAGTTTGTACACCTCAATCCCACAGAGAGAGACATTAGAAGTAATTGAAGCACTCCTGTTGGAGAGAGATCTTGATTCCATCACCCCAGTCAGGCTCATAATGACTCTGGCAACTATAGCCATGACGGAAAATTTCTTCCAATTCGAAGATTCGCTCTATCTCCAAGTCAGTGGGACGAGCATGGGCAGCATTTTTGCTCCGTCGTTAGCGAATTTGTATGTTCATAAATTTGAAACAGACAACATCTTCTCAGACACCAACCCTTTCACAGACAAGGTGTGTCTGTGGAAGCGGTATATTGATGATATTTTGGTGGTCTGGAGAGGGAGTGAAGAGGAATTAACAACATTTCATGAGTGGCTCAATAGGAGGAATTGTTTTCTACGCTTCACGATGGAGCACAGTAGATCCAAATTAGCGTTCCTTGACATTTTGATAACGCCTTCAGCCACCGGTTTGTCTTCAGAGTTATATCGCAAACCGATGTCAAGAAATTCATTACTAGACTACAACAGCTGTCATCCGAAATCTCTTCGGGATAATTTGCCATATGGGCAATTCTTGCGCATACAAAGAAACTGTTCCACCAAAGATCGTTTTGAACACCATGCCGTATGCCTTGAAAAAGATCTTGGCCAGAAACATTATCCTAAACACCTGGTCAGGAGATCAAAAAAGAGAGCCTCCAATAACAACCGCGAGGGGTTACTGGAAGTTTTACCACCTAAACCTCATCACAATCGGATGACTTGTGTGAGCACTTTTACCACACAGTCCAACGAAATTCAGAGAATCATAAAAAAACGCTGGAGTATTCTCAATACTGGAGGTGATACCATCCCAGCTCCGTTGTTCGCCTTCAAAAGAGGGCAAAATCTAAAGGATAGACTGGTCCACACGCGTCCCAAAGGAGAGTTACCACGAGCGCTTGGCACATTGTGGAACATGCCTGCGGCCACAGGACACCATCCCTGTGGGAATTGCGCAGCCTGTCCCAATACAACTAGATCACAAAGCATCGACATAGGGACCGACAGACCGTGGGAGCAACGTAGATTCACAAATTGCAACAGCTCCAATTTGGTGTACTTAATAAGCTGCCCTTGCAATAAGAGATACGTGGGCATGACCACCCGCAAAATTAAGACACGTATTTGTGAACACAAAAGCTCCATCCGATGCTCTAGACAGTCAACCAGACTGACAAATCATTTTTTATTAACTAAGCATACTCCGTCTGATCTGCATTGGACTGTGATAGAGCAACCATTGATACCGACCCACATCACAGACATAAAGAGTTTCCTGTTCCGACGTGAACAGAGATGGGTTTACAAATTGGGGACAGATAGGCAAGGACTGAATGAAGATATTCCTTGGATGTCACTCTGAAGTTAACAGCATCTAAAATCAGTGCCTTGACATCCATGAGCTATATACCAGAGAAATGCACTTTCATTACCTCATTAATGAGTCTTCCCGTTGTCATGAGTGTCATGTGACGGAATCACAATAACTCTTCTACACATAGCCTATTTGATGACTTCATGCCAGAGGGGCGTGATTACCCACTGATGTTAGATACGATCAAGTAGTGTTCTAGCAGTAGTCAGAGTGGCAAATGACACGAGAGGTAGACGTTCGCTATGGGTAAACGCTTAGAGCGTGATTACATTGCCCATTAGATTCCACTAACAAAGGTCACGTGACACCAGGTGGCCCTCTTGTATGTACACTGTAACCAGCATGTAGTGCATTGGATAAATGATAAAGCGCAATACTAATTTAGATGAGTGAGGCGCTGTTGTCTAGATTGAGACGGTAGATTTGGGAGCACTTGTAAGGAATTATCGTTCTTCAATAACTTTTTACAAACACTCGTTATAAACGTCTCCTCTAAATTTTCAGAGGTTCGCATACCATGTAGAGTGATGTCTTCACCCCATAACTGTAATCAAATCATCTGTGAACCCTAGAACGGAGATCGAGTAGCCCGTGACTACAGTCAAAACGGGCCACGGTAAAACTACATTACCCATGAGTCTGAGCGCGACGCATGAGCGTCATCGCGCCGCGCCGACCAATGGGGAGAGAACACAGAATATCCGGAAATGGACAGACGACGCTCCTGGTAACGAGCGCAGCGTCCACCACCCGGTATGTAAATTGAGACTTATAAAAGCCTGCTTACTGACACCGCCGGTACCTCCCACAGACAGCCCAGTTGGACGTCTGGAGTACCGACGGTTAGGTGAGTTATGAGACACGAAGTAAGATCTCTTAGAACCATGTGATGTTGAGTGGCTTGCTTTGGCCAGAGAGTACCTCCTTTTAACTGGTTCATTGTGTGTGTTTGTTGTTTGCACAGAGCGGGGCTCCGCAGTACCTGAGCTAATGCCGGGTGAGGTGGGGCAACATTCTCCTTAAAATAGGGTGAGTGTTTTTATACGAGTGAAAACTTGGCTCTCTTGTGAATATTTGTAAGAACAAGATAAGTGCTACAAGCAATGAATTATTCATCATTGTTAGCGAGATACTGTATAGACTGACGCCTCGCCAGAGAGTGTTGCTAATTGGCATGTTCTCTTTTTCTTTTTATGCATGTGCTGTTGTGTGAAATCCAACGGTCCTCTCACCAGGAGAATCGAAGGTGACATTTAATTCATTTGATTTTTTCTTGTTTACCATGCACTAATTAAGCAGTAGCAACATAGGTCCTGACGAAGCAGTAAGTGACCCCGGGGCACAGGTAAAGCTGCAGAAACATGTCGACCCTGACCATGTGAACTGTCTAGGTAGTTATTTGTTTGACACTACCTCTTGCACTGTTTTTAGAGAGTGGGAGCAGAAGGTTGTCAATAAATTCATTTTCCTTCTTCGACCCATTTTTAAACCACCACCTTTTGAAAAATTCTTTATTTTCTTTATTATTCAGCACTGCTTAGTAGTCACATCCTGATCCCTACCTGTCAGATATATTTCATTGGGCAATTTCTTACCATCAGGCTTACGCTGTGCCAAATCGGACACTGGGTCTCTCCTTGTGTACCTATGGTAGCCTTCCCAAATGATGTAGGGCGGTACAGGATGGACTCTGATGGGAACACTGTAACAAACTTGAAGGTGCCCCATGATTGATTTTGCTATCAGCACATGCATTCACTCAACCCTCACGTGTTAGGGTTCTTTTGACTTTATGCTACTTGTTAGTTGGTGTTCAGTAGTCTTAAGGGATGTAGCATTTAGGTCGTTAAATTTCCCTTAGACCCCCTTTAGTGTATTTTATATGAAATTTTGAGCCATATCTGAAACAAAAAAATTGATTTTTCTTTTGTACCGGTACAGTTTTTTTGAAATTATCCTGCCCTCCTATAGCCATCACACTTTCCTCAGAAATATCATCCTGATGACAAACCATGTTGACTTTACTAGAAGCACTAGCTTGCAACGCATTTGTAGAAATCGAAGATCTTTCGATACTTAGAGCTAAGTCAATTACTTCTGTAAGTGGAGGATTCTTACAACTCAAAATTCTCTCTTGAATTTTATGAGAAACACAGTGAAATACGGATTGGTCTCTAATCATGTCATCAACCGTAGGTGCAAATCCACAGGTTGTATCTAACACCCTCAAACCCGAGATATATACTTCCACCTTTTCCTCTTCTCCTTGTTTCCGTTTATAAAACTTGTGGCGTTCCAACATAATATTAGGAGACTCCTCGAATTGCTTTTTAAGTCTCTCGATAGCTTCCAAATAAATATTCCACTGTCTATCCCCTGACCGCCCAGTAGGAGGTGTAATAGGAGGCAAACTCTGAAAAATACGTTGTGCGGCCAAACCTAAACTACCACAAGAAGGGCAAACTTTCTTTCTGGAGAGTATTCAGTTGCGTCAATTGCCACTATGTGATTTTCAAAAAGGACAAACCATTCTGTCCAAAGAAGACTAGGTTTGCCAGGTTTGGCTAAAAATGGTGGAGGCTGTGTGAGAAGATTAATTTGCTGATTGGCTGCCATCAGCAACAGATGACCCCAAAAACAGAACAAAAACTGGAGAAAAAAACGGAAACAATCAAAATAACACTTGACTAAATGAATAAGTTGTGCGTATGACCAAGCGTACAATCCCAGGACTAATAAGAAGGCAAGGTGTGCGTATCACCGTGATACGCTGCTCGATGAGAACAACATATTAATATAAGTAAAAGTGTTACCAGAGCTCCCATAAAGCAGAAACAGTAATCCTTTGTAAACAGAGAGTGTACGCATCACCGCGATACGCCGACAGCCACGATCAGCATCCGTTGCCCTCGACAACCGAAGCTCCAAAACACAAGATGGCCGCTACGTACTGAAGAACGTCACTACGTTACCCAGCACAACTTGCAGCTGCGTCTCAAGCGCGTTCAGCTTCCAGCACGTTCTGACCTCACAGCGCGTCCATCTCCACAAGCGTGCGCTGACTGCTCCGAACGTTGGTTTCAGCGCTAGTGGACGCTCGAGCCACCAACGGTCACTGGATTCAGCCTCAAGACTTCAACGACAAATGAAGAAAAAAGGTCCTACCAGATCTCTTCTCCGAAATCCGGAATGTCGCGCCTCACAACTCTTCATACAGAAAGATCCAAAGCTTTTTGACGAGTGGCCTTACTGCGTGAAGTTCCAGCAGAAAATTTCCTGCAGGTGACTAAAGAACTCCCAGCGTCGCCAAATGTAGTAAGTGACTTCGTTTAGGAAACACAAGAAATCAGGTTGAAATTATTCTTCTTTATTTTCAAATAAGAGAGTAGTTTTCTTTAGCCATGGCGCGGAGCAGTGCATTCCTCAGGATCTCGATCGGAGCACTAAACAGCCGATCGAATCATCAAGGATGCACACTCTCCAGAGCCTGTTACATAAACAGTATTCTAAATGACAAAGCGTTCTTAAACCCCCTAAGATTCCAATACAGATCCACTACACTGTCCCTTAAGTGGTGCCACACAAGTCTTGGACCATTGAAAGTGTGCCTGAAGGTGATAAGCAAACTGCACCTCCAGTCTGTAACTGCTGCAGTGCAACACATTCCCAATGTCAGACCACCCATTACAGCCCCAAGCCTACTCGGCACCGCCACTGCACAGTTTATTGTCGATGCAGGCTGTTCCATTGCACGCCCCTTGTCGATGGTATCCCTCACGATGATGCAGAACTTCACATTGCAGCATCTTTGCTTCTTCGGAACTGCTGGTGCAGGATTCATCTGTAACTGAGAACTAGAATTTACAGAGTTGTTGAAAACCCAACTTAGTAAAAATCCTATGCATGCTTAGTACCCGACTCACCTCTAATCGAAGGAATACATTAAAATTCTTTGTCCGCCTGCCTATGAAGTGTTCCTCTGTCAAAGAAAGACGAAGCAACTGTAAAATAAATATAATCATCATATCTTTTTACATGAAACTCGGTACAAATGAGGCCAGCTATTCTTCTAATCAAGAGGTTTGGTGAGGGTTCCTAGTATTCTGTTATGGACTTCCAGGATAGATATATTGAGGATTTTGGAAGTACTTTGTCAAATATTATAATCTATGCTCAACTGGAAACCAGAAACCCCATATGCATCTATTGTAACCTTTAATTCACACATGAATACAGGCAAGAGCAATTATTTCCAGAATTACCTGTTTCATTGTCATGTTTCCGCAATAGATGTAGTCTGGCACTAATATCTGCATTAGGGCTGCAGAATGAGAAACAAATCAGTTTTTATCTTTGAGAACCATTCAGAGAGATTTTGGGTCTTCAAATAGGGTTTGTTACTTGTGCTATTTTTCAAGAAGTCCTTTAATATTACTCGGATGTACTGGGAATAAATAAATTAGGAAATATTTAAAAGTTCAGAATGTTTAGAGTCAAGCAAGCAACAGTGATTATTATGTCACTCTGTACTTTCTCTGTCTAACACTTCTGGTAGATATAAGTTAATAAAAAAAGAAAAATATTTTCAATTCAGGATTTGACTAGCTAGTCGGAATGGGCACATCTCCTACATATCCTACATACCATTGAATGCCCAGTTGTAGTAAAATTGAAACCACTAGAGGTTTTAGGCCAATAGGACAAGGGTAGGTAGGGCCGTAATACTTAGCAAGTACGAAAGGGGGGTACCTGAAACCTTCAATACTTATGCTTTATCTCTTTAGAGCATCTACCAAACAACTTCTTTTTTGTTTGATTTGGTTATTTATTAAACCATTTCATTGAATAATTTTTTCATATACTTTTAGCAAAATTCACAAGTATGAAAAGAAGAAACACATACATTTTCAAATAACATCAACAGACAATACATTGAACAATTCACAAATTACATTCATGAACAGAAAAACATTGAAAAGCAACATCACTTATATGCAATAAAAATTCCAATCAGCATTATGTTTAGGCTTTCCTGTTTTCAGTTTCTATTTTTGGTAAATTCTGGTGGGGTTTTTTCAGTGTTTTCAATATCTTAAAAAACTGTTGTTATCAGTGGTTACACATTTTCGCGCCACTAAAAGCAACAGAAAAATTGTTTTTCTGGTGTTTATGGAACGTTTTGCTTTTATTATTGCTTGCTTATTGCACTGAAAGAACATGGTAAATAGACAGTGTACTTATAGTGTATATGAGGTCCAAATAGATTTGTGCAAATTAATCTTATTGTAGTACACCATACAATACTTCTTCAGTGAATCTTTGGGTCATGTGCGCTCGCCCTTTCCTTCCTATGTAAACTTCTGTGAAAAGGCCCTCTCAGCATTCATAGCCCCTTGGGCTGAGAACCATCAGCTAAGGGTCACAGTTGGAATGACTCTTTCTTTTATGACACATAGAGCACAAAATGATAAATATTTGCGTTTTAGTTCCTGTGCATAAGAAAACAGTGCACCAGAATAGACTAAAAAGTCAATAGCATCCCTCATTAACTCTGAAGATTGTAAAGATGCTTTCCGCATACCATCTAACAAGTGGCAAAGATCTCCTACAGGGAATCACTTCAGCTCGGGTATCAATTTTGACAGGTCATCACACAACTTTTTTATATACGTAGCTGAATCACTGCAAATACAAACACTATCACTCCAATCTTTGTTGAACTTGGAAATAACCTTCTTTGCAGAGCATTACAAGTGAAAATGCCTTCCATGTTTTCCAAAAGTCTGGTGTCATGTTTTCACCACTATCCCAGATGCTTGGTGATATATATACTTGTCACTATACCTTGCATTGAATGTTTAAAGCCTGAGATATCGGCAATACACCTACTATCAATACTGACCCACTAGAAACTATGGTCTGATGTGTTAAGGGTTTTTACCCATTCTCTGTGGGTAAATGTGATGACACATATTAGGAAAGATTTTTATGAAACCAGCCATTTTACCCATCAGTGAAAGAATCAAATGCAGCCAAAATATCAAAGATGAGTTTGATATTTCCTGATTCTCTATAGTTTATAAGATGATTAAACTAGACCTAAAACATGAAACTAAACTCTGCATCTTTAGACCAAAGGCCACAAAACCGAAAAAAGTAAAAGGAAGAAGAAACAATATTTTAGTGGCATCCCTAAAGAACAAAACTCAAGCAGAATAATGTTAGCCAGTCTTTCTTACTGCTAGCTTGTATAACAAAGTTACATTGTATTGACCCCTTAAGGAAGAAAAAAATGACACTTTCACTCTCTTTTTCCTTTCTTTGAATGGCAATTAGTTTGTGGTTGTCCAGGTGTTTTTTCAGTGTTTATATGTTTTCACTGGTAAGGGCCATTTTTCTTTCAGCGGGGTTTTATTAGTTATTATAGGTTTAAACCTAAAACCCCACAGGCTAATTATGTTTTACATAACGTAATCCTTAGGGCTATCACTCGAACCACAATTCAATGCAAATTAAGTTTGTCAGCAGTCTAAGTCAAATGCCGCAAGCAATGGTGCCTAACCTTCTGTGGAGGCCCACTGAATCATTAATAGAATCTGGGGACCCATATTCAATCATTACTGGAATCTAGGCCACTGCTGAGTCACTTCTAGAAGCTACATAACCTGGCTGAAACAATTTCTACAATTTGAACCTCAAAACAACACATAATAATACAGAAACAAGTATAAATTAAAAAAATATACACAAAAAAATGAAAACTAGGACTAATTGGAGATCTGCTGCAACAATTCCTGTGACTCAGAAACACCGCAAAATAAATGAAATTGTCCTTTCGCCAACACCTTCAATTTGGATTGCTGTGCAATCCTTGCCTTGGCACCCTGTACTTTAAACAAGTAAAGCATTTTTACAAACTCCTTCCTTCTTTTACCTGCTGATGCTGACATGTCAAGAAATATACGATAGAGAGGAACTTCTGGCATACTAAGCTGTCTCTGCTTGATGGCCTTAGTTAAAACTTGCTCTTTCACACAATAGTCTCCAAAATTTCTGATTTGGTGGCTGATGTGCTGGCACATGATGAGCTTTTGTGAGTGGAAGGTCCCCAGAATTTTCTGAAAGAATATGGGGCATATTATCAAGACAGGCTGACCTCCTGTCCCTGAGTGGCTTCTGCAGGGCTTTCCCCAGGTATCTAAATGGATGCAGCTGTACCTCTGCCTGGGCTATTGTCAGGGTTGTGGATTGTGTTTGCCGCCTCCAGATCTCCCTTCTGGCAGCGCTCCGAGTGATGACCTAGGGAACTTGTACTGTCATCATGACCATTTATATTACTAGACATTGTGCAATATTTGCATGATGAGGCAGTGGGATAAGCTAGTGCTGTTGCCTGTCCCACTCGGTTTTTAACCCTCTGAGTCAGGGCAGTTAAATCAAAGTGAGTTGCAGAGCTAGAGACCTTTGGTTAGCTGCACATTTTTGGTTTGGTGTCTTATTTAAATATTTTTAAATCAGTGAGCTGTCTTCAATTGCCACCCTTGCAGTGCCCGTCAGAAGATGGAGAACACTGTGACCCCCAGCGTCCCCCAACTGGGTAACACCATTCTACACTGCAGTAGCTTAAGTAGACCACAAGCACCTATTCCCCACTGGGAAACCTGGCAGCCACCACTGCCGAAAGACACAAGTGTCCTACTCAGCCTGTCCACCATCAGTCATTTTAGGTGGAAGTATTAAAATGGGGGACTGGGTCAAGTCAAACTCTGTGCTGCCCGCACTCCTCCAAAGATTAGTTTGTGGTGTAGGATCAGCACACCTCTACCGTAGCCTTCGTGGCCAGACTGCAGACTGTTTTCTAGAATTAAAGCTGCATAATTCAGCTTGATCAAATGCAGGAGCAGCATGCCCTCACACTTTTGCGCCCGCCTAGAGATATCCGCTCTCACTCACCTGCTGGAAAAAACATTAGCATTGTGTCCGCCCTCCATGGCTGGCCCCTAAACTCGTCTCTCTGCTTCGGCAGCTGCAATCAATTGCCGAACAACGCAGAGCCCAGCGCAGACGTCCTGATGTGGCATGAGGAGGAGAAGTTCTGAAGACTCTGAAGATCGCCAGTCCCCGTTTTTTCTTTTTTTTGCCAGGCCCTGTGTTTTGTTTTGTGTCCTGACACAGATAGATCTCGGCACAAAGACTTTGTGCCGGTCTTCACTGGGAGGGTGAGCATGTCACGTGTGAGTGGTCTGCCATACCGCTGCTTAGGGAGGGCGGGAAGGTTTGTGGTGGGAAGAGCTGGTGGAGGTTTGGGGTGATGGGGTTATTAAAAACAAATCCAAGTTTGTGATTCATTGCTACATGTTCCTGATGGACTTGGTGCTTTTTGCAGGTTCACCCCTAAACTTTTAGCATTTCTCCCAGCCTTCTTCTATGTGTAGTAGTAGTGGTTTTAGGCCTCTGGGCACTTTAGCACTGTGGTCCAGTGGAAAGTGTGTGAGCTCTGTGGTACATTTAGTGAGAGGGGCCTGCCCTCCAATAGGAATGCATGATGGATTCCCTGCTCAGTGTGTGTCAGTGGTAATTTCTATTATGAGTAGCAGTATGGTCACGTCTGGTTTGTATGAAATTGTGAGAATAAATGCTGCGCAATGGTGTGCGCAGATTTATTAGGACTATGTGAGAAATGCCACTTTTAGAAGTTTGCATTTCTGTGTGCTATGTGTCTGCCTGCCTGATGTGAATTGCATGTCAGATTTTCGAGGGACAGGGCAGGCTGAGCCAGACGTGGGTTGAATAGAGATATCTGCAGTTGGAGTATGTGGAGGGGTGACCCTTTGATCTGAGCAGGACTGTGCCTGGCAACATGAATGATGGCTCCACCTCCCACTGTGCATCTGATGACAGACCCCCTCTTCCTCATAGGCAGGATGCAGCCTGTAAACAAGGTGCCCCAGGACCACAATAAACTGGTTCTGGTTGGGTTCAGTGACTTGTGACTTTTGAGAACAAAATATTTTGGTTGAATAAGTAAAGAGGCTGTGACCCCATGAAATTGTTCAATTCCATGGTGCTCTTCTAGGATGATGTGCGTTCCTGATCCTGCTGGGGCATGCTGTTGCTGGGGCCCAGGAGGAACTGCCATAAAGGCTTGCCTCCCTGGCTCTGCATTGCCCCCTTGATTGCTGAGGACTTTTGCTTTTGGAGCTATGGCTCACTGTGCCCTATGAGCGCTATATTTTTATTCTTTCCTGGAGGAAGAACGTGTTACTTCTGGATGTCAAGACGAACCTCCGTCCATGTATCTAGAGGGAAAGGACTTTGAAACTTTCATCCATCTTGCTGAAGCAACTACCCAAGGGCCTGATTTGAGCTTGCCTCCTGCTGAAGTCTCAGGGACATTAAACTTCACCCAACAGTCATCCGGATTCCTATTTGAGGGGAATTCTCCTCGCAGGTGAGGCCTCTGTTGAGAATTCCAGAGCCTCTGGTTCTACTGCTGGGAACGTGGGTTGAAAGTCATCGTTATCGCAATTGTTGGCCGCTGCAGCTGAGGAGCTGTTGCAGCTGAGAGTCCGCATTTGCCTGTGTTACCAAAGTCATCATTACTGCTATTGTGGGCCACTGCAGCTGAGGAGCTGTTGCCGCTGAGAGTCCTCATTTGCCTGTGTTACGAGAATCACCGCTATGGGTATTGTGGGCCGCCGCAGCTTGGGGGCTGTGGCCGCTGAGTGCCAGCATTTGCCGACCAATGAGAATCCTCACTATCGCGGGACGCTGCAGCTGTGGAACCGTGGCCCTTGAGTGCCCGCATTTGCCGCCCTACGAGAATCATTGCTATCGCTATTGTGGGCCGCTGCAGCTGAGGAGCTGTGCCGCTGAGTGTCCGCATTTGCCGTACTACGAAAACCATTGCTTTCGCTGTTGTATGCCACTGCAGCTGAGGAGCTATGCCGCTGAGTGCCTGCCTTTAAGCCCCGTACTTTCACAGCTGTGCAGCACTCAGTGCCAGCTGCAACGTTTAGGTCTGCGCAATTATGCACAAGGATTCTGCTGCATTGGCAGCTGCCCTGACACTTTGGACATAGGGCATTTTGAGCCCCTTTGAGAAGGCCAGGCGGACTGTTAGGTGTGCATGAAATAGTGTTTTCCTCGATAACATTGTTGCAGTGAATACAATTATGACATTTTTTGGTTCCCCTGTATAGAGAAATTATGTCTGTGTTACATGTTTAGGATTCTTTCAAATTTTTTGTTTTGGTGTGCACAAATAGAGGTTTGATGTCAAATTAAGCTCTGAATTCTGATTAGATTGATGATTTTTTTATTTAGCTTTGACGTTAAAACATGCAGGAAAGATACAAGTAAGCAGAGCTAAATAGCTTGAAAGATATTATTCAGCCAAATTACTTGAAAATGATAAAGATAAAGTCATGAAAATGGATCAACGACAATTGTTGAAAAAACAAACTAACGAACCTTCCAACAGAGATGTGTTTGTATCTAAGTATTCTACAGAGTCATTAACCATAAAAAAAAAAATTTGAAGATTGAATACGTGGAGGGATTATTACCGAGAATTTCTTCATTTCGACAAGTGATATGTCTAAATAATATGAATAGAGTATTTCTGAATATCAGTTACTAGCAGGCTGACCTAGGTTATAACGTAGATATATTACAGTTTCTTTTTAACTATATAAGTGGATTGCATTGATAACAGTGTCATTTTGTACTTTTTGGACTTACTTGGCTTTTTGCATACATTTTTTACAACACTCGGCAGACACGGGGGTGGCTTGCCATCATGGCCGCTTAGATGTGTCACAGCCAAGCTCCGCCCAGCGGCCCGATTTATAAGAGAATCCTACATCTTCCTGGCCCTACACTAAGCCCTCATTTAACTTTGGCCTACTGTAGACTCCCACACAACTACAATCTGGGATCAAGGAGTCAAGAACAACTCTGAAAATGCTGAAACAATGACGCGGTCCCTCAAGAGCAACTGCACCATCTTGACTAGTGGGGGAACGAGACGCGGGCCCATCGAGGAGAGCCGAGAACCGGAGTGCTCTGAGGCCCACCCCTACAGTCCATCAAGGAGAGGGGAGCAGACCAGATGCTCCGCCGAGGCATCTCTGAACCCGAAAATGAGTGGAAGTGGAGGCTACGATAATAGAAAGGCAACATGGCACAGCAGAGAAGTGCTGATCCAGGGAGCTGGTGAGTCCTCCGGTCCCACCTCTGAGCAGAGATAACGGGGCAAACGACAAACCGGAGGCCAATGTCTGCTGCGGTAAGACCCAGGGACCTAGTGGATGAGAACGGTGAGAATCCCAATCTCACACATCCAAAAGGTAGGTGTTCCCGTTTGTGGCTCGAGGGGAGGTGTAGCGCTGCCCAGGCCTTTGACGCAGCTGGTACTCGGGTAAAGCCCCTAAGTGGATGCCGGGGTGAAACGGGGACTAATGCCATAGGACCCCTGCCTCTCCTCAGAGACGGATCGCCGACCCACAGGCGGCCGAAAATGAGCAGGATATCAGCGCAACACATTGGGGCGATCATGAATTTTCTAGCAAGAGCCCATAATAGACTTTGTCCCAACTGCGCTAGGAGAATACAGATATTGCAGAGCTCTCAAGCTGGATAATATCCTTGCAAGATACAGCTGGGCAGAATAGGCCTATGGTGTAGGGGCGAGCTGTGCCTGGTGTGAGACGAGACCCTTATGAGGGACAGAAGCAACGTGACCTGTGAAGCACAGAAAGGAAACACAAATAAAAAAGAGGTGGAAAATAATAACAGATGTATTGATGGTCCCTGGGCACTGAGAGGTGGAGCTGAGAAACAAGTGACGCAGTTAGGCCCAAGCATGACCAGGCTACATCAGGCCACATGAAGACAAGTGCTAATACCTCCGCAGAACTAGTGGATAGGAAAGTCGGAGGCCTGCCCAAAAGGCCCCACATGAGATTACATAAACCTGCAGAATGGAGGGGGCAACTAACCCATCAGTAATCATGGTAATATAGAAGAGATACCAGGTGCAGACGAATGGCATTTCAAATAAAGCTCAACCCCTAGCCCATGGCCCAGAAAATAGGGAAGAGGATGCCAATGGCGGGAAAGTGCCAGCTAAACGAGGCACGGAGGAACCTCCGACACCAACAGACATAATACAGGCCATACAAAAAACTAGGGATGATATGATTTAAAAGATAGATGCAGTGTCCATAAATGTGAACCTGCTGACTTGAGGAAAGTTTCGGAAAGGGTGTCCAATACTGAGAAAGATGTGGTCACCTTGCAAAAGGAAAGGAAAAGCCTCAGTGCCACAGTAGTTGAATTAAAAAGGCAGGTTATAAAATTAGATGAAAGGGCAGAGGTGTCCAAAAAGACGTTGAGAAGCAGTAACCTGAGATTTGTTGGGTTTCCGGAAAAAGCGGAGGGCCCCTCAATGGAACTATTCTTGGAAGACTGGATCAATCAGGAAATAGCCCCAAAGAAATTATCCACATTTTTCAATATTGAAAGAGCGCACAGAGGATTGATGTCACCGCCCAGACCCGGAGCACCCCCTTGGGCCATTATAGCAGAACTCTTTAACTATATGGATAGAGACCTCCTCCTCCAGATGTTCCACAGTGGGAGGCAGTTCTTCCTTGAGGGCCACCCCATCTCGATATATCCGGACTACACCCAAAAAGTATAGGAACAGAGGAAGTCATGGTCAAGCGGAGACTGCGCGACATGAAATAGCCTCATGTTTCCGACAAAACTCAGGGTGGAGAATGAGGGACGCACACTTTTCTTTTTTCAGCGGGAGACGCAAGCAAATGGCTGGATGCCATAGGGTGGGGGCGGGGCGACGCCGGGCCTCGTCTACAGGTTCCACTGGAAATCTGACAATGAAAACCGTGACACAGGAACATCGACAGACAAAACGTCAACAGCATGCAGAAAAGGCAATGGGTGGAGGCCTGATTAAAGCCCTTTGAGATGGCACACTGCACGCTTCTGACACAGAGACAGTGCCGGAATCTGTTGACGTGACACAAGATCCTGAGACTAACACGAGATCAAGAGAGCGGGCATGAATGAACTCCGACAATCGAGACCTCAAGAAATAGAGACACAGATAAGTGCCTGCTGAGTAATTTCAAGATGCTGTGGAACTCAGTAAATATGTAATAAAGTTTATTATGAACAAGATGTATGTGAACATTAGGCTGAATGACAATCAAAGTAGGGGCAAAGTGGGCAGCTGTGGGGCAGCAACATCCCCACCCGAGTTCGAGCCCATCTGGGATTCTTGAGAGTAATCTCGTACCCTGGTGGAGCCAGTTCTTTAGTACAGCACTTAATATCAAACAGCTATACGGGAACTGAGGGGCATATTAGCAAGAACCTCATTAAAATTATCGCTGTTTTAGCAGCAGGAAACTGCTGCTAAAACGGCGATAATGGGCTGTCCTGCACATCTAACCTGGGCTTCTATTGGAATTTTATAACGCATATTAGCAAGCCCATTATTGCCGTTTTAGCTGCAGTTTCCTGCCGCTAAAACTGCAATAATTTTAATGAGGTTCTTGCTAATATGCCCCTAAATGAGGCCGGAACAGTCCCCGGACCTCGGATATCAATGTTATGGAATCAACAGTTACATAAGGGGTGTGTGGGGGTGGGAATGGAGTGGTGTGCGCTGCTTGTTGTGCTAGTTGTATTGTGAGTAATGGAATCCACATAACTGCCCAAGGGGAGGGGAGAACCAAGGGATTGTTAAGTTAAAAATGTTGTATCAGTTACAGGGAAACTCCAAGGTCATGGGGAGAATGTGCCTATCCAACACGGAAGGTCGGAACAGAGGACAGATATATTATTCACAGGGGGGGAAGAGAAAGGAGGAACATGGGGAAGAAAACAACCATGTCTGCACACGTTTTGAAAATACTTAATTGGAATAGCCGTGGGATGTCGGGCCTACAAAAATGCTGCTGAGTATATGCATTTCTAAAATGATACAGAATAGCGATAGCTGGACTATAGGAGACACATATATGGGGAAACACCATTTCAAGTATACAAAAAAGATGGTGAGGGTAGTTGCTACCTCATATTCGAACTTTGCACGAGGTGCCCTTGTGTGGGTGGCACCCGGAGTCCCCTTTCAGCACCTTCTCCACACCCTAGACCCCAAAGGAAGGTATGTGATCTTACAGGGGAAATGAGAGGGCAAAGAGGTATGTATTATTAATGTCTATGCCCCTAACATGAACTGTCCTGATTTCTTCCCTTCTACCCTAATAGCAGCGACACCATACATAGGAGCGGAAATTATTATCTTCGGGATTTTAACTGTGTCCTTGATGCAGTGTTAGATAGGGAGCACCCCAGGGACAACATTAAGCCACGCATGACAAGGTCGCTGAATGTCATAAGGCAAGGCGTGCTACTTAGAGATGAAATGGAGGAATAAGAACCCTTTGAAGAGCTTGTTTTCCTGCTATACCCATCTGCCAATACATTCAGTCAAATTGATCACTGCTGTCTCACACCAGGCCTCTCCTCTATCACGGAGGGAGTCCCTTACCTGCCTCATTATCTCTCTGACCATCCAACACTATTACTCACCCTGAAGAGCAGACTGGGCCGGCTGGCCATCCCACTTTGGCGACTCAGGGTTGAGGAAGTCACAGACCCACCATACGTAAAAACAGTATCTGAGGCCTTAAAACACTAATTTGTGGGGTTAACCGGGGTCAACCACCACTAGATCAACAGAATGGGAAGCCACGAAGGTGGTTATCAGGGGGTATGTATGAGGACTACTTATCGGGTGAAACACCAATTGAGCAAAGATATCACAGCACTAGAAAAACAATTAGAGAGACTAGAGGGAACCATACATAAGACGCCAAACCACATGACTGAATGGGTACGGGTCAGAGGAGAGCCACTTGAAGCCTAGGCTAGGCTAGAAAAATTCATGTACACTGCCGATAGACAGAGGCTGCATATGGAGGGGGACAGGCCTGGAGCACTTCTCGGACAACTGATAAGAACAGAAAAGGAGCATACACCTATCCTGCAACTCCAAAATAACAAGGGAGACACAATACACACACAAGGAGCAATATTGAATGAACTTGCAGCCCACTTAAAGAATACATGCACGACCAACCTTCAAACTGAGTTGCACATACTGCGAGAGTTCCTAGCTGATATGGCGCTCCCCACCCTAGAAGAGGCAGATGCCGAGGCGCTGTGGGCACCAATCACCAGAGAAGAAATACTCACATCAATCAGTCAGTCAGTCAGTCAAATACACTTTATTCGATTTGTTAAAAATCATAAAAGGCATAAAAACGTTTATATACACATATAAAAATATTTGATACATTTTCAACATGTGCAATACAATGGGTTAGAAAAATAGAATTACATAAATAATGTGATTAAAAATTCACTATGTTACAAACCGTGGTGCATTATGTAATTTAATTCTAGATGCCGCCACTAAGAAATTAGCCACACAAAATATGATGCGGGTGCTGCTCAAGGACTGGAGGAAAATTAATGCCGGCCTCACTTGCGTAAAGCCAGCCTCCTTCATAATGGGCAGCAAATATTTCTTTCTAATATCCGAAAATAGCCCGCAAAACATAACAAAGTGCACTGTGTCTTGGGTTGAAAATTGGTCACAAGTGCAGGGTGTGGCTGAATCTGGTTTAACCCAGGTTGGATAATTGCCCAAATAAAAATGAATCAAGTTGAATCTAAACTTAACCAATAGAAACCTATGAAATGGCTTTGTGACAGTCATAAGGTATTGCTCGAGTGAGGTAGAAGCTAGTAGCATATAGTGAGATCTAACTGTGGGTTTCAACAATTCCCTTTCCTCCCGGGCTAGTCTGGCCCTCTCCAAAAAGTGCTTTTTAACCAGGATCACATCCACCTTCTTGATACAAGATGGTAATAGGAAAAGATCCGGGCGTCCCAGGTGTTCAAAGGACTTTCTCAAATAATCCAGACAAGGCACTCTTTTGGAGTGTTCTAAGGACATGACGTCTGCTAAAATCGCGTGATTAAGGGTTAGTTCCTTATTAAGCCAGATCTTAAGCCAGAATATTAACGGCGCCAGATTAAACCTGTCGGTGACATAGTCCAAGCCCACCTCCGCATGAATTGAAAAAGTCGGGGTCGACTGGGGCACATACAGCAAGGAACGCAAGAACCTATTTTCTGCCCTCTGAATTGTCTCTAAGTGTACATAGCCCCATAAGGCTGACCCATACATCGCGATTGAAATGCATTTAGCGTTATAGACTTTTAACAGGGCCTCCATCGGCCTCGCCTCCAACCTTTTTGTGAACCCCATCAGAGCCACAGTTGATCTGGCCACAGATAAGCTCTTTGCCCTTACCTGGGGGCCCCACAAACCCCTCTCATCAAAGAGCACCCCCAGGTATGGGAACACTGCCACTCTAGAGACCACCTCACCCTTGCATTTAAACATTTTTGGTTTACCCCTATTCCTATGGAATCCGACCACCATGGTTTGTGATTTGTTAGCATTCACCTTTAGGTCTAGCCTATCCATAAATGCCCCTAAGGTATCCCGTAAACGCTGCAGGCCATTGCCTGTGCGGGCTATGAGGACAGCGTCATCCGAGTATAGGAGAGCAGGAATCTTTGCATTTCTTATACGCGGGACGTCCCCATCCACCTCCTCCAAATATCGACCCAGGCCATTAATATAGATGGTAAAAAGGAGGGGGCCAAAATACAGCCCTCGCGCACTCCTCGCATCGATTTAAAGTGGGTAGTACACCTTCCCTCATTGGTGACCCGAATTTGAGCAAACAGCTCTTGATGGAGGGATGCCATAAATGTAACCAATGCCCCATCTATCCCAAGCTCCAAAAGGATTGCCCACAATTTGGCCCTGTTCACCAAATTGAAAGCAGAGGAGAGGTCCATAAAGGCCAGAAATAACGACCCCTCCTAGTCTACCGTGTACTTAGCGACCAGCAAGTGCAAATTGGAACACTGCTCCAGAGTGCCTCTCTTATCCCTGAACCTGTACTTGATGTTTGACAGCCCCCCACATCCCTCAATGCTATCCCTCAGCTTAACCAGAAGGACTCTGCCTAATATTTTAATTGCAGAATCTAGAAGGGATATGGGTCTGTAACACCCTGGGTCATCACGCTGTCCTTTTTTGAAGATCGGCACTATTATTGAGGTGGCCCAAGAGGAAGGCAACAAAGGGGAGTGTTTGTAAAAATCTGCTGGCACCCCATCCGGCCCTGGGGCTTTGTTTTTGGATGTCTCTAGAATTGCTAACTCCACCTCTGCTTCATTAAAAATTACTGGTGCAGCCTCAGGGACTGTTGATGAACAACCAGAAGCTTCTGAGTCCGAATCGCCATACACTGCTCTAAAGTGGCACAACCATTTGTCATCGGAGATGACACAATCCGTGACATTATTGTCCAAATCCGAGAAAAATGGCTCGTTAATAGTAGCCCAAAATTGGCTGCTGTTGCGCAGGACATTAACTGAGAGTAGTTTATCCCAAGCCGCTGCCTTTAGGTCATCCTTCCGTCGTTTAACTGCTAGCTTGTACTCTCTCCTAAGGGATGTAATGACTACCTTATCTCTCGGAATATGTTTTAGAGCTAGCATTAGTGCTCTGTGTGCTTTCGAGCACTTAGTGTCAAAGCATCGACGGTGATTATTTGCCCCCTGCCCTAGTCTAGCCGTTAGATCTATTGAAATTTGAGTGCAAATGCACCCATTATTTCGTGATTTGCAGCTCTATGGTCCTCACAGATTGCCCTTTTGGCTCTGACACCAGCCACGTTCCAGCTAAGGAATTTACAAGCCACAGCCTCATTGGAAACAGAGGCCCCATCCATAGGAGCAAGCCTCGTATCCGCCAGTCAATCAATTTCCTCTAGGCCTGACAAAGGAGCAAAACGATTACACAGGGCCGGCCCGCAACCCACAGCAGGATTAGGTACTGGATGGGAATGAGGTACCAGGGCTACAGTGTCTGTCCTTGGGGTATAAATGCAGTCATGCACACCTGGACTTGCCCCTCCCGGTGCTGGAATCAACCCTCGCCTCCTTGGTGGTCGTTGTTCACCAAAAGCCTTTCCAGATGGGGGATAAAAATAACCCAAGGAGACCGGTCTCAGTTGGTCTCTTTCTGATATATGTGAACCATCCCAAAACAGTCTATTGGCTAAATTAGCCCTATCGAAATTGATTATGACACAATCCCCCTGGACCGACTTTAGATGCCTCCCTATCCAACCCACCCTCCTAGCAAAAATGATCCTGTTGGAGATGTTAGACCCACTGCAAGCATCGTCACACCAGGAACGGGCCCTTACCATAAGGTCTGGGACTGATTCAAGCTCTCCCTCTTTGAAGGGGGGGGACCCCAGTAAAGATGGCGACAAGGGGGGCAGCTTCAGGGGGTAGGTCCAAATTGACCTGACTAGCCCTTACCCTCTTGTTAATGGGTACATTGGGTTGTTCTACGGAGCGTACGGGGATAGAGTGTAGTGGAATTACCTCCGGGCCTATGTGGGAAGTAATGAGATCCCCCAACCTGTCATTAGCTTGCTCCACCCCAGGCAGTCCCAATTCCCTTGTTCTGACCCCCTCACTACCACTTTTTACATGCCTTACAAACACCACATTCTGTGCTTTTGGGAGAGAGGTATGTTCGTCAATAAGTCTATCAATAAGTGAACATTTCTTTAAAAGACCTTCCAGGCAAGTGTTCAAAGTGTCCACAATGTCCTTTGCAATACCCAGAAGTAGGGGTTCGATCCGAGCAACGAAAAGAGCTTCCATCTGGTCTCCAAGGAGTCTGATACGACAATAGGCGCAGCTGGCGCGTTTTTAGATTTTCCCCGTTTCCGCTTTGGGGATAGATCAGACTGCTGAACGCTCAGTGAAACGGGAAGCATAATAGTGCTGTCTAGGGGCGGGCCAGCACCAGATATAACTGATGGGATGGGGTTTGTGATGATCACCACTGGCTCTAGAGGAATATGGGAAGCGTTGGCAGAGACCTGAATGTCCTGAGTGTTGGGGGTAGTGGGGAGGGGGGTATCAGGCCCAACTCCTGTTCAGCATTCGCAATCTCCTTTGTAAGGGCCCCCACAGCAGAAGAGAGATATGACATGATTGACTTCGAGTGTCTTGGTACCTTCACTTTGCTTCCCCCCCTCCTCTGCGTTAGTAGCTTTCTTACGCTTACCCATAGTACGATGTCAGAGGGCTGGCCCTGCACTGCCCTGCACTGCCTCCTCCTGCCCCGGATGGTCACAGATGGTTCCGCCCTTGTCCCGGGCTTCTCCCGGCGCTGCCTGCGTGCGTCCCGCGATGCGGGAGGCGTTCAGAGATCGTTGTGAGCGTCATGGTACATCGCCGCCCCCGGGGCTGCTGGGTAGTGTAGTCCGCTGGCCCGGACTTCAGCCGTTGCCCTCACGGCATGTGCTGGATGGCTGGATGACGGAGAAGTGAGGAGCTGATGCCGTTCCCCTCACGGCGTGCTGCAAGCTCCGGTAAGTGACCCTCACATCAATCAATAAACTGAAATCAGAAAAGTGCCCCGGGGGGATGGACTCCCAGCAGAGTTCTATCAAAAATTTGCTCCACAGCTGGCCAGTCACCTGCTGGACGTATGTAATGAAATCCTTGCCCACCTAATGTTGCCCAAAACTATGCTGGAGGCGACGGTGTCCAAGATCCCCAAGCCGGACAGGGACCCCCTTCTTTCCGAGCTCCTACAGGCTGATTTCTCTCCTATAGATGCAAAGATACTGAGTGGAGTTCTGGCAGCCGTCTTTTGCCCTATATGTCCTGGCTGATCCACCCGGACCAAGATGGATTCACACCAGGACGAAATACCACACATATTTTGCGCAGGCTGGGGCAAGTGTGGCATGCGCCAGCCCTAGAAAGAGAGAACTGGGCATTGAGCCTGCTGGGCATACAGCAGGCCTTCGATTCACTAGAATGGGACTATATGTGGGCGGTGCCCGAGGGAATGGAACTGGGAAAACAACACATAAAATGGACGAAGATTTTATACACAGGACCGGCAGCGAGAGTACGCCTTCGAGACCAGGCGTCCGAATGTTTCATATTACAGAGGTGCCCGGCAGGGATGCCCTCTGTCTCCACTCCTGTTCGCCATTGCGATGGTACCTCTAGCAATTACCCTGAGAAACAAAATGGGGGGCTGAGGGACCTGTCAGGGGACACCAGTCATGTGGTTTCAATGTACGATGATGACACACTGGTGTCCATGCTCCATCCCAAAGAAGCAGTGCCAACATTTTTCACAGAGATGGAGTGATTTGGGGTGCTGTCCGTACTGCGCCTTAACCCGGGAAAATCCAAGCTTTTCCCCAAGGGAAACCTGGTTGGGAAAAGTGAAGCTGAGTTAAAAGAAATGTGTTTGTGATGAAGTGCAATACCTGGGGATCAAACTGGCACACACGCACACAGAATCGGTTGCCTTCTGGAAAGAGCTGCCACTGTCAGTGATGGGCAGAGTAGCGTTGACAAGAATGGTCATCCTACCACGCTGTCTGTATGCCTCTTAGCACTCCTTACATAGAATTCTGCATGGGTATTTCTTGCAGTTGGGGTGCCTGATGGTAGAGCTCCTATGGGGATCCAAAAGAAAATGAATACAATTGGGTACTCTGCCGAGAAGATGGAAGCTGGGGAGCTGGAGGTTCCTCACATAGAATTATATTATATGGCTGCAGAGCTCCAACATGCAGTGCACTGGTTGGATGAGCAGGATAATTGGGAGAAACATTTACTGGCAAGTACCCATCGAGGCCCCTTTGCCGGACCTTCTCATGCTGGGATCTGAAGTGTCTGAATCCTTTCCATACATTTTCAGACATGTTGCTGTGATCTGGGAGAATGCAGTACAGAAGGTAGTTTAGCAGGCACCCTATGCCCCAGATGCACCGTTATGTAGTGTGCAGCCCTTCAAACGGATAGGGCAAACAATGACAATTAACAAATGAATAGAGGGAGGCTGCCACATGATGGGGGACCTACACACCACTCAACAGTTTATAACAAGAGGAGAGCAGAGAACGCATATGAGCTTGGCAAGGGGCAATACCTACAATATGCAAAATTCTCTGCAGTAGCCCGTGACCTATGGCCGACATTTCTGAAGAAGCCACCTATTACGACAGTCCTGCAGATGATATCCAACCTAGCGGGAGGATGTAGACTAGTCCCACACATATATAAAACGCTTGTTGAGGATACTCCCACCAATCCCCTTCCAGTTTATATTAAATGGGACGCTGTAATGGACAAACCCCTAACACTGATAGAATGGAAAGTGCATGAGAGGGTCAAACTGATCAGTTCTACCACCTGGTTCAAACTCATACAATACAACATTGTGTATCAAACATATCTCACCCCGCGAGTACTACATAAAATATACCCAGAAATTCCAAATCATTGTCCTAGATGCAGATTTGCAGACACCCACTTTGTGCACATGGTGAGGGATCGCCCAGAACTCGCACCTTATTGGAGAAAAGTAATAGAGAGCTTGCAGAATGCCACAGCATGGAAGAAACACTTAGTATTAGAACGGTGATCCTGGCACTCCTCCCCGCACCCAAGCACAAAAAACTCAGCAGAAAATGTCTTCAATTAGGGTTGGTGTTAGCAAAATGAAGAATAGCAATTAAGGGGCTGAGTCCAGATCTGGGTCAAAGACATACACAAATGGGCTACTGCTGAACTTACTTAAATGAAAAAAGTTAGAAGAAATGAAAAGCTTGAAGAGGATGCGAGGGCATGGTATCTCATGATAACATATATACTTTAAAAGGATGACCTCCAGACAGAGGAGATAGATGTAGTCCAGTCAGGACAAAGAGAGATGGTAGCTGTGGTGGGCTTGGGGGACTCTCCAGTAATCGAGGATAGTATAGAAATATGAAACACACAAACGTGGTATCACCTATTGCTCCCAAAGATGCTACAACATAACACAACCGTTTGAGGGGAGGGAGGGAGGGTGGATACGTTTAAATGTTAAGTTTCTCTATAGTTGAAAATTGGTATATGTACAACTATGCTGTAATTATCTAGGAGGATATTTGAGAATCAAAATATGTGATTTAGGAAGCTTGTAACACCGCAAGTGGCGGCAACGACTGAGAATGTTGTTGTATTACATTTGACGGAAAATGTACTGTTACAATATAAAATACCAGTTTAAAACACTTGACGGACACTATTAGATTTGATTGGACACCTTGGATGTCACGGATCTAGTTACTGCTGTTGACATGGATGGTACTCCAGATGGAGAAATAGGTGTTTTGTGTCTATTCACTCTTACAGACACTTCAGCTTAAGTACATTTATGGGATATGGTTGCATGAAATTGTTTTAGCAATACCTAATAAATAGCAATCAAGCACATAGCTTTAAAATACTTGTAGGAATATCTTTTCAATGGTTGCTGCTGGGCTCAAGCCCAACTTGTTGCATTCGTTTTGTTTTTACATTCAGTCAATACATCCCCTGAAGAAGGGAGTTCATCCCGAACTAAATTGGTCAAAGTACTCTTTGTCAAGCGCATGATATAAGACAAAACTTTGTTTGTGAATGTAAATATTCTTTTGGAAATTTAAGAGAGGTCTCTGTATTAGCAAAGATTGCTTGAAAAATTTGAATATAAGTAAAGAAAATATGATTTTGGAACTATAAATAGGTTTCTTTATTATTTGTGATGTATTCTTAAAGCAGTGCTCAATGGGTCTAAGAAACAAGCAGTTCTTAGCTCTCACTTTTCAAATATGCTTCATGTATGACAGACACATAAAGACCAGTGCAGCACGCAAGAGTCTTAAATTACATTCACTTAGAAATATTTGGTGTGCACGATAAATATCTACTTTTGTTGATACAAAGAATGTATCACTATGCAGAAGCCAGCGTCATTGCAGACAAGGTGGGGAAAATATAAGTTCTGCATGGAATCAGACAGGGCTGTCCATTGTCCCCTATTTTATTTGCTTTCTTTATTGAACCATTGGCGGTAGTGGCAGCCGAAGGCAGAAAAAGTCAAGGCAGCAGCGGGTACGAGTTCAAAAGGGAGCCCAGGTGAAGGTATTTGAGACCTTTTTCAGTAGTAGAGATTGGGAGGTTCTAAAATCAACAAGATGTGGATGCAACCCAGAGGTTCTGCTCCAGATATGGCTTCAGGGGCAAATTCGTATCAGAAAAGATATTTGGGTATTAGATATACATCACAGATTGAGGACCTATAGGAGCTCAACTTTTCCCCACTTCTATTAAAAGTACAATATCAATTTTCCCAATGGAATTCTCTACCTTTAACCATTCGGGGAGTGATGCACTGATTAAAATATCTATTCTCTCGCTGTCGGCCATCCCATGTGTTTTAACTACATCCTTTTTTTAAAAAAAAAGAGGATTATATGTTTACGTCTTTTATCTGACAAAAGTAAATTGGCAGAATAGCACTAAGCACTTTCTATGAAGGACTGGAAGGAGGTGGGCTGGCGCTCCATAATCTTCTGGATTATTATTTTGCTTACTTTGCACAATACATGTCCATGTTTAAAGTAAAACTCTGCACTGGATTTTTTTTAACTATTTTATGCAGATGATTTGTATGAACATCACATAAGCAACGTGCTAAAACTGTGAAGTCACCCGAAAAAGTCTGGTATAAAAGTTTGCAATGGTTTCTTGTGAAACGTAGGGATTTTTTTTAGGAGAAACAATATCCCTATATTAATGCTGCAACATCCCTGTCAGAACTTTCCATGGAGCCAGGTGTTAATTTGGCACCCGAAAGTGTCCAAAAATGGGAAAAAGTAGGGTTTAGGAAGCTATCATCCTGGCAGAAAGTTCCCGAAATCCACGAGTTAACCCAAAAACATTTCTGCTCTTTGGTGCATATAGAATACTGTATAAACTATTTAGAAATCTGGACTTGGGCCAGATAAATTGTAGTAAGAATGTGGTTCTCACACTATTCTAAACTGACGAAGATAGAGGTCCTGGGAATTGGAAAAGTCTGTTTCCTTTGATAAAAAGTCCGGATCTCAGCTAAAGAGCAATTCAAAAGTGGGAAAAATATGGAGTGTTGGAATTCATGGCTAGGATGTGGGATGTGGGATGAAGTCAATAAACTAAATGTAAGCTTGTTAATTGGTGTCAGATTTTTTAGTAAATAACTTTTATATAGAATCCCGCAATTTCTTCCACAAGTAAATCGTAACCTGTCGAGCCACTGTTTTCGTTGCTTTGATGGGTCTGTTGCCAACTGGGTACACATAATTGATCAGTGTTCTCTTATCCAGGGATTCTGGAATGACATTTTTCAGTATTTGAACTCTGAATTGCAAGTTAAATTAGCCTTTAGTACCTGGTTGAAAGTTTAGGGTACGACCCTGACTTCGGCCTGATCAATAAATGGATAAAATTGTTATATGTTGCAATGGCTGTGGCTAGATCCCTCCTGCTTCAAAAATGGCAGACACAGCAGGTTTCAGCAATAGGGGATTGAATACGAAAAATAAGGCAAGTCAGAAACGGGGGCACCAAGCAGTTTGATTATTTATGGGGGCAGTTTTTGAGTTAGAACAGGGGTTTGAGCAGATGATGGTATTGTTCTATTGCTATTTTTTGCACATGTAGCTCTAGAAGTATTTTATGTACTTGCTATTGCACATGTAGGGCTATTCATTTTGGGTTGTTATCCTATGTTGAGATTTTTTTAGTTAGTACCATTCTCTTAATTGATATTGGATGTTTATGACTATTTATTATGTATTTATTGATGATTGGCGCATGAACAATATTGGATTTTTATGAACTGATGTTTTGGTAAACACTATTTTGAATCTCAATGAATAATAATACAAAAAAAACAAAGGCACATATGATATAATATCTTATTTAATTCACTAAACAATTTATAAAAATCGAAATTAATTTTTTTATGGTAGGGTTTAAGCTTTTCTTAAATCAGTTTTTAATCTAAAACAACTATACAGTATGCTTAACTCCACCAGGTCACTTTTTCTTTTTTGCTGCTAATACATGCTCTCTTTTTTTCACAAGTCATTTGAAGCCACCCATCATCCACAATATATTGTTTTCTTTTCTTGTGCTTCTCTGAACAGAGCTAAGGATACCAACTTCATTTTCAACCTCCAATTTCACAAACGTTCAAATGCACAAAACGCGTTGACATTTTTCATTTTTTCTTCTTTATTTACATATACTGTATTATTCTTCTAATATTATAAAAAATTCTATATAGCCACACACCCTGTGTGTAGGTGTCGCAAGACCCCGTAGTTCCGTCGACCTCAGGTTGAGAACCACTGGCTCAAATCAAATGTTCAACAAAGTCGCTTATGTCATTCACTTATTTGGCATGTTTATGACTTAATTTCTCTTATAGGACTTTTGAATGAAATCTGGCAGTGTGGTTGGTATGTGTGCTAAATCTAATATTCCATCTTGCAAGAAGTAAGTGATGCCCGTCAGATTAATGATTGTGAAAACACAGCTTAGAGAGCAAATATAAGCAAAACACTGAGAGGAAGGAGCAAAAGTAGATATCCCCTCTGTACTCATATATTATTGTGCTGTGCACTGTTTGTAATGCAGATAAGGTCAGAACAAGAGTCACAGAGAAGTGAACACAGTCTCATCTCTCCTGATATCAGCAAGTCTCATCTTTGTCAGGGAAATATAAAACTGCGTTGTTCATAACAGCAAAGATCTGTATCAAAGTCCCTCTCTTCCCCTTATCAGAATTGCACAAAACATTGCACTGAAGGATCTGAAGAGGACAAACTTTGGTGTAGTGCATAAAAAGGGAGAGAATACAAAGAACAAGATGGAAGTTTTTTGTACATTGAGTCATTTTTTCAAAAGAGATAAGCCACTTACATCTCGGGACATTCTTCAGTACATTTCCATTTCCGTATTCTTTACTGTAGAATTAAAACGACATTTTGGTTAAAATAATAGATTCAGACTAGCCAGTGTTCTAATTCATAAAAGGAAGATCTGTTTTCTTGTTCTCTACTACTCAGTGCTAGTAAAGATGTACAAAGCAAGACCCTCAGACATCAAATTGCGGCACAGGCCATGCGTTGCAAAAGGGTTACGAGTTGCATTTCACGTTATTTTATTGTTTCATGCATCCTTTCAAGGACTCATTTGTTCTTTTAACCCATTCTCTTTTAATCTCTAAAGTATGCTTATTGTTTTGAATTTGACGAATTCTTATTATATTTCAAGAGATATCCGAGACCCAATAACTGGCTACTGTGGTAGTGTTGGCAATAGTTTATTTTGCAATTCCAGTTAGTACCTAAGGGCCATATGTATCAAGGCCAAATGGGTTCGCAAACGCCGAAATTCGCAGAATTTCAGCGTTTGCGAACTCATTTTCGCAAAATGGTATGTATGAAAGAATTTGGGTGCAAAATAAGGAATCACAAAATTTGCCATTCCTTATTTTGCGATTGCATTTAAAATTTGCGATTCCTTAAATGCAATGTATTAAGCAAAACAAAATTCCAAACTTCTAGTTGGTGGTATGTTGCGATTTCCTTGAAAAATGCACATTTCGGCATTTTTCAAATTGCCATGTGACGCACATGTGCACCACATGTGCACCCATGCTTATTTCAGGGGTGCAACAGGGTGTCCTTTGGACACTTCTGCACCCTTGAAATTATTCTCAATTTGCGATTAGCACATTGCGAATCGCAAATTGAGAAAAAATTCCCATTCCTTCCTATGGGCCTTCTGGCCCATAGAAATGAATGGGAAAGTATTCCTTAATTGCGAATTCGCAATTAAGGAATATCAAGAAATCTTTGCGTTTTTCTTGATACATACCATTTTGCGATTCTGAAATAGCGATTTCTTGAAAATCAATATTACAGAATCGCAAATTGGTTCCTTGATACATATGGCCCTAAGAGTTATACATAAATTACCTAAATAATCATTATTGTTGTGTGATAATCATATTAGTGAACCTCTTCTACACACTTTCTGTGGCAGGATGGAAACGAGAAAAAAGTTTTAACAAGGTAAAGTAAACAAATGATTATCAACGTTGGGCAAAGTGTTAGGGCATTAGTCAAGTAACAGGAAGAAATACATTAATAATGCGTCTCGGATTTTAGCCAAGCACAGACATGCCTAATTGTACATTCAAGAAGAAAGCTTTTCACAGCCATGGGCAAGAAAAGAAAATAAGCATTTGCAATGCAATCAGTCTCGCCTTTGGGACTTATATGTATTTATATGTATTTAGCTATGTATCACATTAACCTGGGTGCTGAAACATCTATTGTTCTTTAACATGGAGGGAAAGTAAGCACCAAACTGCGTGACACACGCAGCTGGAAATGGTGTAGTCCATAGCTCTGTTTTTGATATAAAAGCAGGGCGATTCGGGGGTCATATCACTGAAAATACAAGATTGGAAAAAAATATTATTGTCTACAGGTGCTTGTGGAAGACAATTTCTATCGACTGGAATATAGAGAATGCTAAAGTGATTCTGATATTTTATTGACCCACCGTTGCTGCCCTGCTGTGTTTGCCCCTGCTGTTCGGGCCCGTAGTTTCGTTGTGTGCACTGCATCACCAAATGCAATGCAGTGCGCGCAACCAAATTCGTTTTATTTATTTTTATGTTTACTTACCTGTTAAAGTCCGTAATCCATACATTACTACCCCCCAACCTGCCCCTCCCCCTCCCCATGTCACCGCCCTGCAGTTACACCTACCACCGGCCGTGGCTGCTGCCCCAGTAGAATAAGGACTACAAGTCCCACAGTCCTCAGCCCCACGCCAGGTGCCGCCAGTGAGAGGGAGGCGTGCTCATTGCGTTTATAGCACTGCCTCTCCCACAGCAGCACGGGACACGCGCCAGCCGGGCAAAGCCTGGGCCAAGGGCGGCCTGTCCTTACCCATCATCACCAGGAAGAGGCAGGGCAGGGCCATCCCTCTTTCATTTATCATTTGGAGTTGGAGCAAGGCGAGAGTTAATCCAGGACATAAGAGGTACTGTTTGTTTGCCCCACACCTGTACCTCGACGCATAGGAAAACTGGACTTTGTCTGAAATCTAGCAGAGTAAAATTGTGAAGTCCATTTATAAAGTAGGGTGTATTTTACTGATATGGAAAAAAGAAAGAGCATGGAAAGTGGAGGAGGGGGGGAAGATGATGGCAATGCTGGCAGAACTCGTAAAGGGAAAAAGGTTAGAAAGATAACTAAGCATGCTGGCAGCAATTGTGTACTTGACTGAATAAATACACTAATTGAGGAATGTGAGGATATACTAGTATATGAGCCAAGCTTGCATCTAGACAGGGACTAGGTCACCCATAGCACAGCACAATTGCTGAGGGAAAGCCCGCTTAAGGTTCCCGCTATTCCTACGATGTTTCTAATTATTAAAAAAGGTTTGAAGACTACTGGGGGTGAGAGAGGGACGAGTCCAGCGAGGGTGAGCAACTTGGCTGGTAGTACTGTTAGTCCCCCTCCAACAGATGGTAACCTTCCCCAAACTTACGAACCCATAGTGTCCTGTTCAAATAGGTATGCCATATTGTCAAACACCCATGGGGAGAGCAACACTCAGCTACTTGACTCTTCACCAGAAATAACTGTAGAGCCAGTTGTACACCATACACTAGCTCTACAGGATCTAACTCAGGTGGTATACTCACTTTGGGACAGAATAGGAACCCTGAGGACACTGATTGATAACTTAACTTCCATGGTTAGGCTTATGTCACATAGTGGGGCCCAAAATCAAGATAGTGTAATCCTTGAAGATAATAATTTCATTCCATCTAGTCAACCTTCTGTCCAGCTAAATTCATCTGGCTCTCTAAACTCTGTTGGGCAGCATAATGTTACTCCTTTGTATAGCGAGGTGATCAAATAGGAACAATTTATATCACCATTCTTCACTACAAACAAAACTCCTTGCTATACAAGACATTTTCAGGCCCCTAAATGTTGAAGTGCCAAGAAAGTACCCACTGCTCAATAGGAGCATGAATACTTGCATACCTGCAAACCAACAGTACAGTAACGTTGAAGGGAGGGGGGACCTGAAAGTAGTAAAAGCCTCTAACACCAACAGAATATACATGGTGAATGTTCCCAAGCTGGATCCTAGCAAAAGCATAGGAATTGCAGACTCTTTGACTAACAAAGCGATCCATTGGATACGTCATGTAAGGGCTTGTCGATCTGTGATTAGGGAAGACATTATAAAGGTGAGTAGGCTTATCTCCACCAGCAACCAGTTTGATTGTATTGAACTAATCCTGCAGAGGGAGGAGTTGGCTGAAAACTTGTTTGCACTCGAGTTCAGAACATTATGCCCCGATTATTCTTCTATTCAGTTAAGGAGGATTCTGTCCACCAGTCGGTCTAGCCTCCAACCTGGGCAGCTCGTGGCTAGCAGGATGGGTAGCTCTAAGTTAGAAGGCAATGACTGACTGGTGGTTGACGATTTAGTAGCCCCCATGGATAGCCACTTAACCATAAATCCCAACTGCACTAATATATTCGTAAAGTCTACCGAAATCCGAGCTTCGCACACTCTCTGTCTAGAGTACCAGCATGAGTCTAGTAATAATCCCCCAGGGTCCATAAACAAATCACTGCATATTTGTTATGCTTTCACAAGTGGCTCACTAATATCATGGAACATCGCAGGATTGAGTTCAAAATCTGTCTCCGGAATGGCTTGCTTTCATTAATGGTTTTGATATGTGTCTTTTCCAAGAGACATGGCTCTCAACACCACAATACTGTTCAGGGTTTTTAAATGATTACGTTCCAGTGGTAATAGGAGCAAAAGGTCGACCTGCAGGTCGTTTAACTATATGGGTTAGCCAAGATATAGGTGTAAGCATTTGGGAACTTCTATCTAAGAGCAATGATATCCAGGTGCTAAGATTAAATCTAGGCCCCTTAGAGAACATTGATATCTACAACGTCTATGTGAGGGGAATCCGAGGGGGCAAGTCCCAAGTTTTAGCTTCTTTGGACAACCTCCTCGAACTTTACTCAATGCTCACCAACATTATTGCGGGTGATCTAAACCTAACTTTTGAACTACTTGCCACCCCAGACTGGCACCTCACTGATGAAGAAGATGCTCAGTGGGGAATTCCAAAACCGGAACTTGATCCAGTAAAAAACATGGACGGAGGTGGTCATTAAGATTAATTCTATCTGTTTAGAAAAGGGGATAATGGCACTAAATGGTAGGATACCCCAAGATAGACTAGGGGCTAATACATTTAATAATGGCTACAGCAAGAGTAGGATAGATTATATTCTCTCAAGTGTGATATTTTGGCATACAATCGAAGATATGGCTGTAAGGGATCGCCCTGAAAGTGATCACAATACTTTTTGTGTAACCCATGGATGGTGGAAGCACAAGTCATCTCATGGTAGGGAGGTAGAATTGCATTCTCAGGATGTAGTCTCCACCAACGATATGAGACGGCTCAAATGGTTACGAATAATTGAAAATCCTGAGTCCTTGGTCAGCATTAACAAAAATGTCGATAGCTCAATAATAAAGTTAGAGAATATTTTGTCCACTAATGGGAAATTGGAGCTCCTCACTCAGACGCACAATATATTGTTTACGCGCATGAAATCCCATTTTCTTAAGCACTACAAATCAAAGAAACATATAGATCTGAAGCCCTGCCACTGGTATAATAGAGAATGCAGGCAGGCAAAATCCTTTCTTGGGAACGAGATTAAGGGTGGAGAGCCAGTTATGATACGCACAGCCAGGCAGGAATACAAAACATCTATGCATAAAGCCAAACGCTCCTGGGACGAGCAAAGATGGCAGGACCTCAAAGAGGCTTGCTCCCAGAAAAATAGTAAATGATTCTGGAATGTCATAAAATGGGGTAGAGGGGGCCAACCCGAACAACCGCAAAACCATGTTCCGCAGGAACACTGGGTCAACCATTTTAAACCCCAATACGCCCGTAGTTTAACTGAGAAATATATGGATAACCCTAGCTATGTGTTTTATGCAGAAGAGGCTTTCAAATCTAATGATGTTGTGCTAGCTCTTGGAGCAGTGGTTGGAGACAGAGCGTCAGGTCCAGATGGTGTTCCTGCTGACGTGTTCCTTTATGATAAACTAAGATGGGGTAGGTACATTCTGTTGGTGGCTAATGCAGTTGCCCAGGACACCCCCATACCGGATTCCTGGAAAGGTGCAGAAATAATCCTGTATTCAAAAAAGGAGACAAATCGCTACCGGGGAATTACAGACCCATTAGCCTGATAGACACAATGCAAAAGATTGTGGGTAGGCTGATCCGTAGCAAAATCCAAGATTGGATTGAAGACTGTATTATACTGTCCCCTTTGCAAGCAGGCTTTTGGGTGCATACCAGCACCATCGACCAGGTGATTCGTTTAATCCGTTTACACTGGAAGACAGTGATTCTGGGCAAAGGCAGTTTGTATGCTGCCTTCAGGACCGGACTGGCTACTGGGTGTTTTGGAATGCTGCTGAGCTGGGGGCTGATTTCGTTGATGGGGACCTGCGTGTCTGAACAAAATTCGTTTTGTTTTGTTTATTTCAAAGCACACACAGGTCTCCATCAACAAAATCAGCCCCCACCATAGTGAAATCAGCCCCCAGCTCGGCAGCATTCCAAAACGCTCGGTAGTCAGTCCGGTCCTGGCTGCCTTTGTCGACTTCGGGTCAGTGTTCGATCATGTTCCCCGCTTCAGATTGTGGGCGACTCTGAATGAATTAGGGCTGCCCATAGAGCTTCTCACACTCATAATGAGGTTATACGAGGAACATTATGCCAAAGTTTGATGGGGCACACAGGGCGTGGTCACCAGGCTGATTCCAGCAGAAAGAGGGGTGCGCTAGGGATTGGCTTTGGCACCCACATTATTTTCTTTGTATATTAATGGAATAGTTGATTTATGCCACCAGTGAATACTGATGCCCCATCTTTAGCAGGCGTAAAAATTGCCATTTTAATGTTCGCAGATGACACATTGATAATTTCGAAGACTCCAAGTGGACTCCAGCGTGCCCTGATAAATTTTGAAGAATTTTGCCCTGCTCGTGGTCTTGAAGTTAATGTGTCGAAAACAAAATGTATGGCTTTTAACCCACATAGAGCTTTTAAAGGTAGTATTTTAATGAATAATTGCCACCTGGAACAAGTTAGAGCATTTCCATACTTGGGGGTAAACATACAAAGTGACCTGAAGTGGAACCACCAAATTGACATGGCCACACTAAAGCACGGCAACTTTCGGGAGCGCTAAGAATGGAGCATAAAAAGTCATTTACAAAACCAATTAGAACTGTGCTCCAAGTTTATGACATGGAAGTGGTCAGCTCAGCCCTTTGTGGTGGGGAACTGTGGGTGTTTGAGAATATGTCTATTCTAAGTATTTCAGAAAATAAGTTTCTACGCAGTATCACCAATCTCCCCCAAAGTACACCATTATGTCCGTTACTGTATGATCTTGGCAGAAAACCCATATCTGATGTTGCTAAGCTGTGTACAGTGTTATACTGCCACAGGCCGTTGACTACACCAGAATAGATATTATATAGAGCAGCCTTTATGGATGTAATAAAATCCGATAACTTTCACAAAATTTGCTGGCTACGGGGAGTCAGAGAAGTTCTAGTGGATATTGGTATGAAAGTGCTTTTGGATGACCCAACCAAGGCCTGCTTTTCTTCCAAAAAGATCCTAAAAGAAAAGTATTGGGAGATGCTTACTTATAATGTTATGTTAAGTTATGTTAAGGCGGATTTATAGAGCGCACAGCTACTCAAAGAGTGTCCCGGCGCTGAGACAGGGAGAAAGATGCAGAGACACAGTCAGTGAAAGAGAAACAAGGGTCCTAAAAGTGAGGAGATCAGCCTGCTTGTTGGAACAGCCATGTTTTCAGTTTCTTTCTGAAAACCAGAACTTATAACACTCTGAGAAATAGTGATTCAGGCTCCCTGACAGGAATCTTTTTGGAATTTAAACATATTCCGAGCCTCGAATCATATTTGGACACCATAACCAAACCACTGGACAGGAATTTGTATTTTCAGCTGAGGTCAGGTTCGCGGCTCTTAAGATCTTTCATTTTTAGGTGGTCTACTTCAAGCAGTAATAAGTGTCCTGTTTGTGCGGCCCACAAAGAATCAGTCATACATATGCTCTTTGCCCGTCCTGCCTATGTAGCCCCCTGCCGGGTTAGGCTGAGTCCTATATGTAAACTGCTAGGGACTAGAAGGTGTGCTGAAGATGAAAGGATTATACGCACTAATACATCATCAACTATCTCAATAGCAGTTGCAAAATATCTTGGTTGGACGTTGGTAATAATGCTGAAATCAATACCTGTGTGAAATGTTAATTCAAACTGTGATTAGTTAGTATATTGAAATAGTATTGCGAATGTCTCCCTCCCACCCAAGTTCATCCAGATTTTCTTTAGTTCAGGCCTAAACCACTAGAGAGGAAGTTGCTCTTACTGGGTTCCAATGAACAAGAATCTTGTACAAGTTTTATCATTTGTAAACATGACGTTTTTTTTTTTAATAATACGGTTTTGCTTTAATGGAAGTCTACATGCAACCTATAATTAACAAACTTCCCCGAAACAGCATTGCTTTATAATTTATGCATGACATTTTTTATGTATATTTATTGAATATTTATTGTAATGTGCTTTTATAAATGAAAGTCGAATAAAGCTTTTTTGGATTGGATTTGTTATATGGTGGCAGTTGAACAGAAAAAAAAGTCCCTAAGCGGAAGCAGACACGTCCTAGGGCTGATCTCCAGAGCTCACAAAGTACATACACATTCAAGTATATACTAAAGTATTTATACTAAAGTATATACTAAAGTATCTACAAGAGGTCTCGAATGCTCAACTTAAAAAGTGGTGCCTGCCTCCAAAAACAATGCTTAATTTCCGGCTTGCAGATGCATTGTGGTACCTATGCTGGTACTTGAAGAAGCATGCCCTTCAGATTGGGGAGCGTCCCCAGGTCTCTTTAGTGTCTTCGGGTGGGGTTCAAATGTTCAATCTTAAATTTCACTGAAATAGTTAAAAAAAAGTCTTCCACTATTCCATATATTTTTGATCAAATAGTTTTGTTTTTCAATTTTCATAATTCAAGTTGAAATTCACTCCAATCTTATGTTAATTCATAATCCAAATACATGTGATAACTTTATCCAATGCATTTCGGCTATATCAAGCCTTCCTCAGGGAACATGTGTCTGGAAATAAACATATAGATTTCTACATTTAATGCATGAGGATGCGTGTGTGCAATATATGACCAAAAATAATTCCTATATCGGTGTGGTCTTGTTAAATGTGCTTAGTGTGGCCTCTGCTCTTAGCTCCATCAGTGTTTCATAATCATTGTGGATTAATAACACGGTGTGAGGCTCCAAATGCAGTTAGGGAGTGAAACTTAAGCGGGTTGAAAGTAAAAATACAAGAGCTGTGGATGACGGTGTCCGGTGATATTAGGCTCTATAAGTGGCAAAAGTAGCTAAAAAAGGCTGTGAATGGAGGTTCGGTACTGTGGAAACTTAGAGATGTCCAACTTACAGGATGCGGTCGGTCATGATTGCATTATCGGTGAATTCAAACGGGTGTCTGGTGTAGTGCTCCGATCTGTTTAAACAGTGACAAGCTTGGTGAAAACTACGCGATGAACGCGTGATGTGCCAGAAATCTCATCTCAATGTGATACATGCTTGTTAAGTTTTAACGCTGGTAATTAAAAACTGAGGGGCATATTTACAAGGACGGCGTTAAAATTATCGCCACTGTAGGGGCAGGAAACTGCCGCTAAAGCAGCGATAATGGGCTTGATAATAGGCTCTTGAAAATTCCAGAGAATTCCAAGAGAAGCCCACGTTCTGGTGTAAACTTGGGCTTCTATTGGAATTCTCTGGAATTCTCAAGAGCCTATTATCGCCGCTTTAGCGGCAAGCGGCGATAATTTTGCCACCGTCCTTGTAAATATGCCCCTCAATAGCTTTACCGCGGTACTCACGCGGTGTGCCGGATTTCGTGTTTAAATGCGGTTTGAATTCACCGATAATGCAATCATGACGGACCGCATCCCGCCAATTGGACATCTGAATGTTTTCACAGTACCAAACCTCCATTCACAGTCTTTTTAGCTACTTTTTCCACTTATAAAGCCTAATATCACTGGACACCGACGTCCACAGCTCTTGCATTTTTACTTTCATCCCGCTTAGGTATCACTTACTAACTACGTTTGGAGCCTCACACCGTGTTATTAATCCACAATGATTACGAAACACCGATGGAGCTAAGAGAAGAGGCCACACTAAGCACATTTAACAAGACCAGACCGATATAGGAATTTTGTATGGTTATATATTGCACACACGCATCCTCATGCATTAAATTTAGAAATGTATATGTTTATTTCCAGACACATACTCCCTGAGGAAGGCTTGATATAGCCAAAATGCATTGGATAAAGTTACCACATGTATTTGGATTATGAATTAACATAAGATTGGAGTGAATTTCAACTCGAATTATGAAAATTGAAAAATAAAACTATTTGATATAAAACAAATGGAATAGTGGAAGACTTTTTTTTAACTATTTCAGTGAAACTTAAGATTGAACAATTGAGCCCCATCTGGGGACACTGTAGTGACTTGGAGAAGCTTCCCAATCTGAGGGGAACGCTTCTTCAGGTACAACACAACCTGCATACGGTTTGCACACCCAAGGAGCACACATCAAATCCAAAACCATTATCAAACCGGTAGCGCAAGTGTACACTCAATAATTAGTACCTATGCTGGTCACATCATAAGACCTAAGCCTGCTGAAGAAAAGTACACTTCTCAACATGAACAACGAAGTTGACAACAGGATCAGAAGGGTTTATTACTGCTCCATTCACAGCTTCCAGTAAACTTTCTTTCCTGCCATCAAATCTCTTTCCGTGTTCCATCATACAGAACTTAGAACACTGTCATGCAAGCAATGAGTTTACACATTAAGGCAATAACACACATCTTCCCCTTCTAAATGAAATACAAGAATTAGTAAATAATAAACTATACCATAGTTGCATAACGGATACATTAAAATGACTTACCCGCAAATATAGATATAGAAAAAGATAGGTATGAAAATACTGCAATGAATATTACACTCAAGCAATGCTTTACATTACACCCACATTTCTTACATAGTCTCTGAGATAAATGGGAATCTTGCAGAACTTCAGCAGAACCTTATATTATCCTGACATCAAAGTGTCTCCTCTTGAAGAATGATAATCACTTCCATTTGGTGAACTCCCATGAGAGTTTGTGATTACCTCACAAGCTTTAGTTTCAGTGCCCAACCCAACATGTTTAGGTTTATGATTTTTTTTAAATTCCACCCCACTAATATTCCAAATTCTAACATGCTCAGTTTTGATGGCATGACTAAAAGGTTTAACAACTTTCCTTGTTGCAGTATACTTTGATCTATATTGGGCTCCCACTGGAACTTTTATTTTCATCCAATCACCCACTTTAGCATTTAGTTCTCTTACAAAATGTGTAGCATCAAAATCTATCTTGCGTTTAACCATCTTCTCATACTGTTTGCTTCTCCAATTGTCATCCACAGAGACATTCACCCAACCTTTATTCCATTCCATTCATACTGGTCCCAACTTAGAATTGGATTTTCTCCCTCTAAAATGTAATACGGGTATTGCCGGTTGTCATATGAGGGGAGAGTCAATATCAAACCAAGTGATTCTGTAATTCTCTTTCCAATGCAGCCCAATGTGGCTAGCCACATGATATCCTTCTTAAGTGTCCTACTGAATCGTTTCACTGCATAGGACTCTACTTCTCTTGAGCAAAAATCTACCCCATTGGCTTTCATATTGTTGTCCCTTACCCTTTCCCCATGGAGAGTCCTTTCAAAAAACAAATAGCAAGCTCCTGAGGATATATCAGACACACACACTACTTCAGGCCACCTTGAAAATAGATCCTCCTCTGCCGTGGCCAAGTCCCACATTAAATGTCGAATCTTGATCTCCCTCTGCATCCTAGTCCTGGCAAACAAGTTAATAGTTTCACCTTTAAGGGTGTCCTTAAAAAAATCCCAGTCAATCCCCCAGCTAGCGCTGTATCTATTTATATCAAAAAATTCTTGCACCCACTTTTTAATAAATTCTATATATTCACTATTCGCTAGTAGTTTCCTAGCGAATGTCCATTTACTCCGTGGTCTCTTAAAGCTCGCTATTTTAATTTCTAAAATCAAAGGGTTATGATCGGATATTATCTTAGGAAGTTCCTTCATACCAGCTCGTTCTAATAGATCCCTTGTACCATAAAAATAATCAATCCGGACATATTTTTTATGGGGACAGGAATAATATGTGGATCCAGAATTATTTGGATTCTTTATATACCAGCTATCCGCCAAACCATGGCTTTCTTTAAGGGAGTTTAACGCCCTGTAAACCCTTGGCTTTCAACCAGAATATCCCTCTTGTATCCGCTGCCCGGATCCAATATCCAGAGAGATATTAAAATCTCCACATAAAATTAAAGGGCTCGGACATGTAGCAAGTTCTACTTTCAAGTCTTCGAAAATCTGGGTATCGTCTTGGTTTGATCCATAGATCGAGCACACCGTACCTCCCACTGCAAGTTCTACTGTAGCCCACCTCAACAGCGCATCCACGGCCTTGTGTTTGGCCAAACCTAAAGATGTATTTGCTAGTATAGCCACCCACTAATATTCAAAGTCTGAGTTGTGCATGCCAAAATATAATACCCACTAACCCTCAGTAATTCTCTTTTTTCCCAAGGAATGCGAGTCTCCTGTAGACATACTACATCCATGGTATTCAGCCTTATGAGTTTAGCAAGCCTTTTACTCCTCTCCTCCTCCATCTTTCATCTCATGATCTGTTTCTGCTTATTTTTCTCCTTTGGCTGTACTTTCATTTAGTTATCGTTCCTGGATATTCTTTTTTACCCCAAGTTTTTGTCCACCACCCTTCCCTTCCCCCTCCGCCCTTCCATTTCCCCCACCCTCCACCCCAGTGCCCCCACCTCCCCACACGAGGCGCCCAGACTCGATATTGAGTCTGTACATGCTGAGTGTGTTGCACAGATCGAGAGGCCTGAAACTATGTTATTTAACTGGATGCTGCTTCCAAAATTCCAAGTTCCCCCAGAGCGGAGGATAAGTGAACCCGCTGCCACATTTGCCCCGTTTTCCCACCCCACACCTGTTCCTTAATCACACATTTTTTAAATTCATTTTCCTTATATATATTTACTTCTACATTTACTTATATACATTTCTTACTTCTTTTTTTTTCTTACCCCCCTCTTCCCCTTGTTTTTTCCTTATACATGATCATGTTCTCTTAATTAAATTGAATACTGGTCTGCATCTAGCCAGACAAACCGTCCAGTTATTCTTTAGCTTTGACTTCCGACAAAACATTTTTTATTTGTCCCCCCAAATCACTTTTAGACGGGCTGGATTGTTTAAGAAGGCTTGCGCATTCTTGTCCTGAAATGACTTAATAAGCTGCCGCAACCTCCGCCACCGTTTGACGGTGGAGTGGCAAAAATCAGGTCGGACAAAATAAGAAATCTCATTCCTGGTTCTCTTTGCTTCTGGCCTAGCTTTCTGAAAAACTGTTTGGCGCAGTAAAAAATTGCTAAAATACACCAGAATGGCACGTGGAAGAGCCCCTGCTGGATGTTTCTGTACAAAGGGAACACGATGGGCACGTTGCACCTCGAGCCCAGTTCCAATCCGTAAGCTCCGGGAGCATATCTCGTGACAGGTCCACCACATATGACCGAACATCAGCCCCCTCAACCCCCTCGGGACCCCAAGAACCCGCAGGTTGTTTCTCCGCTGACGGTTCTCAAACCCCTCCAGCTTCCACTTGACATCAACTAACTGTGCCTCATGCGAATTTACTAAAGTTACTAAAGTTTGATTTGTTGCAAGGTCTGATTCAGTAGAGACTATCCTAGACTCGAGATCTTCACCCGTTCCCCAAATACACTGCAGTTCTTAGTCAATTTCCGTACCACCCCTTGCACCTTTTGCATCGCTGCCTGGGCCTTATATCCATCTTGGCGCGTTTCTTCATGGAACATTAATATGGCCTGAAAGATAGCTTCTAGCATTGGAGGAGTAGGCCCAGATGGATCGGAAACAGGTTGGCCATTGGACATAGGATTGGTGAGTTGATTTATAGGGGTATAATCCCAAGTAAGATCCTTGCCTCCCTGTCTCCATTTTTTCCCTCAAAACAGTTTTAGTCTTACTGCCATCATCCTTCTCCAGATCACTATTACTCAAATCTTTAGTGTTTAATGACGAGTCCTCCCACCATTCGCCACCATCCGATACAGAAAATAAAAAGTCACTAGGCTCCTTATCTAAATCTCTGTTCATATTGCCATTATTTTCCTTATTAGCCTTAGAAGTGTCTTGAGGCTGGTTTATATATGCAGCACTTGGTGGTTAAACTTGGAGGGGGTGTGGTTGAGGTATCCTGTATGTAAGCCTGTTCACCCCCACCCTTTCAGCCTCGCCTTATTTGTCTGTATTGTCTGTATTAGGTACCTCTCCAACCTTTCTAGCAATTGGCATATTATTCTCCGCACCCCCATTAACAGTCACAGGGAGAGTGGGGATGTCCCCAGGCCTACCTTCGGTATTGACCGGGCCCCAGTCTTGACTGTCAGCCTCCAATGCGAAGATATTCTTTTGCTCACTCTGCTCCTCTCGCTCCTCCCGCGGCATATCCTCAGCGATCACTGCCGTCTCGGAGCAGGTCTTGCCCTGAATCAACCCATCGTGACCCGGAGCTGGTTTCCTGGCCGGCCCTCTCAGCAGATTAACTACTGTAGGGCCTGCCGGGCGTCCTTTCTCAATAACATAGGGACAAGATGGGGTCAAACTCAGTACCAAATAACCGTTTTAAAAGCAGAACTAAATACCTGGTTAACAGAGAGATCTGCAGCGGAATATCAATTTCATTGGAATAAAGCTTATGAAAACGGAACGCAAGTTGGTAGGAGGCTAGCTAGGCAAAAGATATATTTGAATTTAAGTTTAAGAGCCTCTATTAAAATAAAACGGACAAGTATATACCAATCCAGAAGATATCATCAAAGGGTTTCAGAACTATTATCTAATTTTGTATCAAGATGATAATAATGAAGGGGGAGCAGAAGCAGCGCCGGATATAGCATGGTTGGTGACTAGCACCGAACTCGGAGGGGGCCTGGATAGGCCAATCAAAGAAAAGCTACAAGAAGAAATCACTCTAGTGGAAGTTCATTTAGCGTTCTTAGGAATGTTATCAGGGAATTCTGCTGGTCCCGACAAGATACCGTTGGAGGTTTACAAGATCCTAGGAATAGCTATAACACATCTTCTACTTGATCTGCTTAGGGGTGTACAGTATAATGGAAGCCCCCCTAAGTCCTGGAAAGAGACGGACATTACAATCTTTCCAAAAAAAAGAAAACCAGTAGCTAATCCATCTTCTTATTGGCCAATTTCCTTGATTAACTCAGACACAAAAATGTATTCTAAGATTCTGGCCAATCGGCTAGGGAAGGTTCTATAACATCTGGTCTCCCCCTCGCAACACGGTTTCATCCTTGGTAAAGGAACAACAGACCATATTTGCAGGGTTATCTCTCTTTTTGACATCATAACTGGGATGGGGGCAAGATGGCTATGATTCTTCTCGATGCCAAAAAGGCTTGACCGGTTATCCTGGGTGTTCTTATGGGGGATACTGGAGCTGAACGGTTTTGGTCACCAGTTTATAAAGGCAATCAAGGCAATGTACTGTCAACCAAGAGCTCGACTGCAACTAATGAGGAAGGAATCTAGTCATATTAATTTATCAAGGGGGACTAGGCAGGGATTCCCCTGCTCCCCAATTCTATTTGCTTTATATATTAATCCTCTAGTGGTTAAGCTCCTAAAAACCGGGACTGTTAAATCAATAATAACTAGGGGGTATGAGACCAAAGTATTGGTGTACTCTGATGTGGTGTTAACCACGAATCCAGCTGAGGCACTCGGGGAAGTAGTTAAGATAGCCGAGAGTTATGTGCTCCTCGCATGTTATATGCACAGACAATTAAGGGCCAGATGTACGTAAATCTCATTTACCGATTCATAAATACCGAATTTTACCGATTCAGTATTTATGAATCGGTAAATAAGATGTAGGTAATAATTTGGTATTTTTTACCGAATCGGTAAGAATCGGTATTTACAGATTCGGCAAATACCGAATCGGTATTTGCTATTCAATCCTATGGGCCTTAAAGCCCATAGGATTCAATAGCAAATACCGAATCGGTATTTACCGAATCGGTAAAAATACCGAATTGCAAAGGGGGACAGGGTGTCACTTTGACACCCTGTTGCACCCATGTAACTGGCTTGTGCGCCATGTGGCACACAGACATGCCCTTAGGGCATGTCTGTGTGCCACATGGCACAGGTGTACATGCACAGATGTGCATGTACACAGGGATTCAGTATTTACCATGCAATTGTATTGCATGGTAAATACCGAATCCTGATAGGCCTGTAGCACTGTTCAAAGTGGTACCGACATCTGAAAATACAGATTCGGTAATTTTACCGATTGGTAAATTTACCAAATCGGTAAAATTTACAGATTCGGTAAATTTACCGATTCTGTAATTTTACCGATTCGGTAAAATTACAGAATCTGTATGTTTTTTGAGCCCCTACATCTCCATAGCCCATACCGGTCGGAAACGGCCGAAAATCCGTATTGGCCTACCTACATCTGGCCCATAGATTTTAATGACCCTAGGTGAGCTGATTCCGCGGTTTATCTTGGGGTCAGAGTAAGTGCTAAGGTAGACAAAATTGTCGAATCCAGCTTTGAACCCCTGATCAAATCAATAGCAATGAACTTAAGGAGAGTTAATGGGTTACATCTGTCTATTATAGGGAGGGGGATTTTTTTTTAAATGACCATGCTACAGAATTTATTTTATTTGTTTCGTGCAATACCACTTGCTGTGGAAGATAGTATATTGAGGGCATTGGAGTCAACTTTTTCTAACTTTATATGGCAATATGGGAAGGTCACTAGGGCTCCAAAATATCTGTTGTTACCACAAGACAGGGGCGGTCATGCAATACCCAATATTACCCTATATTACTGGGCATCCCTTCTTCATCAGATGGTCTCCTTGTTTGTAGTGGATAGTAATAATGAATTAGAGCAAGGCCTGAGAATACCTACAATTTATGAACTCTCTATAGGGAATGAAGCTCCGGGGCTGCTAATGAGACAATTGGAGCCGAGTTATTACAAGTAGGTTTGCGTCAAAGTAATCCGCAGCTTATGGAAAATATGGAAACAGGTCTCTAAATGTATGGCAATCCCGAAAATTTGTAGATATACCCTTCTGTGGCATTCATCGCTATTCCCATTCCAGGTTAATGGTGCTATGGGGAAGAAATGGGAAAGGTACGGGGTTGGAACGATTGGGGACTTCTGTGGGGGAGAGCAAGACTTTTGATTTACTAGGCTTCAGCAGGTTTTTGGTATACTGGAAAATCAATACTTTAAATTTGTTCAGATTAGGAGCATTCTTACCTTAGGTAGATCCACATTTAAAGTAGACAAGACACCATTGATGGAAGCTATAATTAGGAAGTCTAGCAGAATCAGGAATGTTTATAGCCTGCTACTTGAAAAAGCACCAGACGATCTGGAAAACACTGAAACAACCAAGGCAGCGAAACTGGAAAACCCAGATGTGGATATCTATATGAGCCTAACCTTAACCGCCAAAATACTTTTATCTACAAACAAAAAAGCTCAACTCTATAAAACTATATTTAATCTATATTTTACCCCTTCTAAACTGTATATATGGGGGGAAAGGATAGATGATAAATGCTCTAGATGTGGGTTAGGACCAGCCACACTGATTCATATGCTGTATGATTTTGATAAACTGGCACTATTAAAAGAAGGGCTGCTAGGTTTCTGGGAAAAACTATTTGGTCACAGACTAGAATTTATCCCTACTCTGTTGATTCTGGGGTATCATAGCTCCCTGGGTCTTAACACCGAACAGGAATATTGTCTTTTCTTGGGGACAGTGATATTCAGGATAATGTCAGCCGCCAGATGGAAAGATGCAGAGCCACCAACATTTCATATGTGGCTTGCTAGGCTTCTCAGAGTTTATAATCAAGAGAAAGCTATCTATACCAATAGGGGCAGGCAGGCCAGAATCTGGGGGAAGAAGATATGGGCACATATTGCCGAATGGAGCAGAGAGGCAAGGGCGGTATAAGAGAGAATCATTTTTCTTAGAGTTCCTTGTGTCCTAAGATTTTAGGCTTGAGTATTAGTTGGACAGGGGATTACTTAATAATATTAAACTAGGCAGGGCTATAATGAACTGCTTTGCTTTTAGATCTCCCCTATGTACAGTTCCAGATTAACCGATTAATGATTGACCAAGCTGATCTTTTATACTAATGTATTGTAGTAATTGACCAACATTTTCACCTGCTTTTTGAATCTGCGTTATACTGTATTAATGTTTTTATGAACTATTTAACTGATAGTTACCCTTTTGTAGTGCATTAACTGTTTTATGATCTGATTGGTGATTGGTATCTGCTGTATTTATGAATGTACTTTCTTGATATGTATAATAAAAAATGTGTAAAAAAAGAGAACAGATCCACAACAACAAACAAATCGGACGTAGCTCACCCACCTTTCAACGGGTCCCTAGCCAATTGTCTTCAAACCATGGGCATGTAAACACACAAAAGGCCTGAGTAGATTTACCGACTAGCAAGGAGTGACTCCTTTCTAATACAATATAATGACACAAAAACCCTGGGTCAAAGAAAAAGGAGTGCTGGGGTTCCCTTTTATAGTACAAATACCCTCACCCACCGTGGGTGGCATGCTTCATCATTCAAAACCTCCTCGCACTGCGAGCCTGATTGCAGTACAGGCGACAACCCCCTCACTGTGAGGGAGGAGCTCAGGGATGTTTTAAGTTGTAGGTGACAAGAGGTATACTAAAACCTTCAGATGAGCCGGGTGTGGAGGGAGTACATGAATATAGTGGATGTGAAGTTAAAGCTAACTCCCTGGTATGCTAAAGTTCAATTTTAATAGAACATCCAGGGGTCTGAGCCAAAATTATTATGCGAGCCATGCCTGGATAATTCAACCTTACATGGTTCGGTGTGGTCATAGAGTCGACATGTTTCAGCCGTGGTGCCTTCTGCAGAGGTGCTGTGGCTTTCTTCAGGACCAAATGAGAAGAAAAGTGTGTATAGACATGACAGCGTACCAACTTTGGTTGGTGTGAAAAGGATACAGACAACTGATGAATTGGTACATCAGTCGTGGTGAGCTTGTGGGGGGAGCTCGTGGTAACTCATCCTCGGCACACTCGAGGAGGCTTCCAAAACCTCCTCTTGGAGGTTTGCGATCCCTTTTTCCAAAAGCAATGCTGGCTCACACAGGAGGTGGGGAGCAGGCAGGGACTGCTGTGGCTTTGAGGCTCTCCCACAGTCCCCAACACAGAAGCCATGCCATGTCGGAGAGGGGCCCCAGAACCGGAAATGGTCCAGGAGGGGGGCCACTCATCCCCCATTTTTAATATAATAAAATATATAAGCCTTGCCCTGGGGGATGGAGTCCCTTGCGGCCAAAATTGACCCCAGGGATGGTGGGGCACGCATTCCCCTTCCCCCAAAATTATTTTTGCAGGTCCCTGGGGGATGGGGTTCCATTTTTTTGTTTTTAGTTGTTTTTGCAGTTCTCTTGCTCTTTCCGCACATCACTTGCTTCTTTCTGCACCTCTCAAGCCTCTTTCTGCACCAATCTTGCCTGTTTCTGTACCTCACTTGCCTCTTTCTGCACCTCTTTAGCCTCTTTCTGTATTTCTGTTGCTTTTTTCTGCACGTCTCTTGCCTCTTTCTGCATTTATTTCCCTTTTTTCTGTACTTTCTTGCCTCTTTCTGCACCTCTGTTGCTTCTTTCAGCACTTATCTTGCCTCTTTCTGCACCCCTCTCTTGCTTCTTTCTGCACCTCTTTTGCTTCTTTCTGCACTTCTGTTGCTTCTTTCCGCATTTCTGTTCCTTCTTTCTGTGCTTCTCTCCCCTCCTTTTGTACCTCTGTTGCTACTTTCACCACTTCTATTGCCTCTTTCTGCACCTGACGCACCTCTTTCTTCACCTCTGCTGCTTCTTTCTGCACTTCTCTTGCTTCTTTCTGCACCTTTCCTGTTTCTTTCTGCACCCCTTTTGCAACTTTCTGCATTCATCATGCCTGTTTCTGCACCTTACTTGCTTCTTTCTGCACCTCTCCAGCCACTTTCTGCACCCTTCTTGCCAGTTCCTGTATCTCACTTTCCTCTTTCTGCACCTCTCTTGCCTCTTTCTGTATTTATGTAGCTTCTTTCACCACTTCTCTTGCCTCTTCCTGCATTTATGTTCCTTCTTTTGGCACTTCTCCTGCCTGATTTTGCACCTCTGTTGCTTCTTTCAGCACTTATCTTGCCTCTCTCTGCACCTGACGCGCCTCTTTCTTCACCTCTGCTGCTTCTTTCTGCACTTCTCTTGGTTCTTTCTGCACCTTTCCTGTTTCTTTCTGCACCCCTTTTGCATCTTTCTGCATCCATCTTGCCTGTTTCTGCACCTTACTTGCTTCTTTCTGTACCTCTCCAGCCACTTTCTGCACCCTTCTTGCCAGTTTCTGTATCTCACTTTCCTCTTTCTGCACCTCTCTTGCCTCTTTCTGTATTTATGTTTCTTCTTTCTGCACTTCTCTTGCCTCTTCCTGCATTTATGTTCCTTCTTTCGGCACTTCTCCTGCCTAATTTAGCACCTCTGTTGCTTCTTTCAGCACTTATCTTGCTTCTCTCTGCACCCCTCTCTTGCCACTTTCTGCACCTCTGTTGATTCTTTCTGCACTTCCTTGCCTCTTTTTGCATTTCTGTTCTTTCGTACGGCACTTCTCTCCCCTCTTTCTGTACCTCTGTTTCTACTTTCACCACTTCTCTTGCCTCTTACTGCTCCTGGCTTGCCTCTTTCTTTACCTCTGTTGCTTCTTTCTGTACTTCTCGCTTCTTTCTGCACCTTTCTTGCTTCCTTCTTCACCCCTCTTCCTGTACCACTCTTCCCTCTTTTTACAAGTCTCTTGCCTCTATTTGTATCCCTGTTCCCTCTTTCTGTACCTCTTTTGCCTAGTTCTGTAACTCTCTTGCCTCTTTCTGCTGTTCTCTTGCCTCCTTTGCACCTCTGTTGCTTCTTCCTGCACTTATCTTCCCTCTTTCTGAACCACTCTTCCTTCTTTCTGCGCCTCTTTTGCTTCTTTCTGCAGCCCTCTTGCTTTTTCTGCACCCCTCTTCCCTATTTCTGTACCTCTCTTTCCTCTTTCTGCACCCCTTTGCCTTTTGCTGCACCTCTCTTGCCTGTTTCTGCTATTGTATTGCCTTTTTCTGCTGCTATCTTGCCTCCTTCTGTACCTCGCTTGTGTCTTTTTGTACCCCTCCTGCCTATTTCTGCACTCTCTTACCTTTTTCTGCACCTCACTTGCTTCTTTCTGCACTTCTCTTGCTTTTTTCTGCACTTCTCTTGCCTCTTTCTGCACTTCTCTTGCCTGTTTCTGCACCTCTCTCTCCTCTTTGTGCACCTCTGTTGCTTCTTTATATATCTTTCTTGCCTCTTACTGTACCCTTCTTTCTGCATTCCTAACCCTCATTCTGCACCTCTCTTGCCTCTGTTTGTACCCCTGTTCCCTCTTTCTGAACCTCTTTTGCCTATTTCTGCAACTCCCTTGCCTCTGTCTGCTGTTTTCTTACCTTCTACTGTACCTCTGTTGCTTCTTCCTGCACTTCGCTTCCCTATTTCTGCACTACTCTTGCCTCTTTCTGCACCCATTTGCTTCATTCTGCCCTTCACTTGCTTCTTTCTGTACATCTCTTGCTTTTTTCTGTCCCACTTTTGCCTCTTTCTGCACCCTCTTCCCTCTTTCAACACCTCTCTTGCCTCTTTTTTTACCCCTGTTTCCTTTTTCTGTACCTCTCTTACCTGTTTCTGCAACTGTCTTGCCTCTTTCTGCTATTATCTTGCCTCCTTCTGTACCTCACATTTGCATCTTTTTCTTTCTGCAACTCCCTTCTCACTTTTCTTGCTTAATTCTGCTCCTCTGTTGCTTCTTTTAGCACTACACTTACCTCTTTCTACACTTCTCTTGCTTCTTACTGTACCTCTCCTGCATCTTTCTGCATCCCTCTTGCCTCTTTCTGCACCTCTTTTGGGTCTTTCTGCACCCCTCTTACCTTTGCTGTACACCTCTTCTCTCTTTCTGCACCTCTCTTGCCTGTCTCTGCAACTGTCCTGCAACTGTCCTGCCTCTTTATGCTGTTATTTTGCCTCCTTCTGTACCTCACTTGTGTCTTTTTGTGGCTCTCTTGCCTTTTCCTGCACCTCTCTTGCATTGTCCTGCACCTCACTTGTCTCCTTCTGCACTTTCCTTGAATTTTTTCTACACCTATCTTCTTTCTTTCTGCAACTCCCATGTCTCTTTCATCATTCTCTTGCTTCATTCTGCACCTCCGTTGCTTCTTTCAGCATTTCTCTTGCCTCTTTCTGCACTTCTCTTGCCAGTTTCTGCACTTCTCTCATCTCTTTCTGCACGTCTGTTGCTTCTTTCTGCACCTCTCTTGCCTCTTTCTGCACCACTTGTGCCTCTTTCTGTACCCCTGTCCCCTCTTTCTGTACATCTCTTGCCTGTTTCTTCAATGATCTTGCCTTTTTTCTGCAGTTCTCGTGTTTCCTTCTGCACCTCTGTTGCTTCATTCTGCACTTCTATTGCCTCTTTTTGCACCCCTCGTGCCTGTTTCTACAGCTCACTTGCCTCTTTCTGTATATGTCTTGCCTCTTTCAATATCTCTCTAGCCTCTTTCTGCACCTCCGTTGCTTGTTTCTGAACTTCTCTAGTCTCTTTCTGCATTTTTGTTGCTTCTTTCTGCACTTCTCTTGCCTCTGTCTACATTTCTTTTGCTTCTTTCTGCATTACTTGCCTCTTTCAGCACCTCTCTTGCCTCTTTATGCACCACTGGTGCTTGTTTCTGCATCCACCTTACCTGTTTTGCTACCCCTCTTTCCTCTTTCTGTACCTCTGTTGCTTTTTTTTGCACCTCTGTTGCTTCTTTATACACTTCTCTTGCCTCTGTCTGTATGTCTGTTGCTTCTTTCTGCACTTCTCTTGCCTCGTTCTGTACCCCTCTTGCTTCTTTCTGCACCTCTGTTGTTTCTTTCTACATTTCTCTTACTTCTTTCTGGACCACTCTTCCTTCTTTCGGCACCACTCTTGCCTGTTACTGCACCCATCTTCTCTCTTTATGTACCTCTGTTCCTTCATTCTGCATTTCTCTTGCTTCCTTCTGCACATTTCTTGCTTCTTTCTGTATCCTTCTTGCCTCTTTCTGTAGCTGTCTTCCCTCTTTCTGTATCTCTCTTGGCTCTTTCTGTACCCCTTTTTCTATACGTCTCTTGTCTTCTTTCTGCAGTTCCCTTGTATCTTTCTGCACATCTGTTTCTTCTTTCTGTAATTCACTTGCTTTTTTCTGCACCTCTCGCTTCTTTCTGCAACACTCTTGTCTCTTTCTGCACCTCTTTTGCTTCTTTCTGCACTTCTCTTGCTTCTTTCTGCACTTCTCCTGCTTTTTTCTGTACCATCTTGCCTCTTTATGTACCCCTCCTCCCTCTTTCTGTACATCTCTTGTCTCTTTCTGCTCCTCTCTTGCCTCTTTCTGCACTTCTCTTGCCTCTTTCTGCACATTTCTTCCTCTTTCTGTACCTCTCTTGTTTTTTCTGCAATTCCCTTGCTTTTTTCTGTACTTCTCTCACTTTTTTCTGTATTCAAATGGGAAGTGCAAGCTGTCAAATTTAAAGGTCTGCATGCTCTCGTGACTGAGGTATATGTCTACTTGTACATGTATTCTCACATGTGTTGTGCATCAGAAGATGGTAGTTTAAAAAGTGGGTTGCTTCTCCTATAGGTGGGCAAATCTTCTTAGTTCTGTTCTGTCATTCAGTTACAAAGATAGAACTGTCTTATTTATATAGGTGTTATCGAGCCCCTCGACTATATATACAATTGAATACCCATATGCCCTGTATTATGTGCTGAAAGAAATACATACAGCTATTTGTACACAAATTTACACAGTATGTTGTCTGAAACACAGGTATTCAAGTATTTTTATGTTTTTTTTATATAACATGTCACTAGGTAAAAGCAGAGGCACACACATGCATTCCTTCACAAACTTGGTCAGACTTACAACAGTGATATGTTTAGGATTGCTGTTTTACATTTGGTAGGCCTAACTTTCTGAGCAGTCGATGACTAGTGAACCTTCAAGAGAAAAGTGATATTTAAGACATCTTGGGAGCAAGATTAGTAATTAGGCTCCTCTGTATGAGTCTATGGAAAGGTACAGTCAAAGTAGGCCTCTTTCTGCACCTCTGTTGCTTCTTTCTGCACTTCTCTTGCTTCTTTCTCCACCTTTCTTCCTCTTTCTCGACTTCTGTTGCCACTTTCTGCATTTTTCTTGCTTCTTTTTGCATCTTTCTTCCTCTTTCTGCACCTCTCTTCCCTCTTTCTGCACTTCTCTTGCTTCTTTTTGTGCCTTCCTTTTTCTGAACATGATCTACCTCTGTAGGCATAGTTAGAAATTAGCATTTAAAAAACCTTAGAAAGTCATTGAAAAATAACACACGTTTCAGGAACATTATAGTTACGGATTAGCATTTAAAAAACCTTATAAATTCACTGAAAAAACAACCTGTCTCCCCCCACAATTACACCCCATATAGGACAGCTGCTTGTGCCCTATATTTATAAACCTCCAAGGCTTGTGATACTGCTTTCAATTCTGTAGATTGATATTTTTTACAATGGCCATTGAATTTTGTAACAGGACAGTCTAGGCTTTATTTAAATGAGGTTTCCAATCCAGTTTCATATATAATATAATGCCCAGATTGCTAAAGTTCAGCACATAATCCAATTGTTGGTTTTGGACTGTAAAATATTTCCTGAAAAACTTGTGTGGTCTTTGAGCCATATATTTTGTCTTGATAGAATTAATTTCTAAACCATTTACATTGCAGTTCTCATTGAAGCTCTCTAGTAGTTTTTGTAGCCCCTTCAGAGTTTGGGATAGGAGGATGGTATCGTCTGCGATTAATTATACAGGTATTGATGTCCTTCCTATATTCGGCGAGTCATGGTTACAGTAGGGCTGGTTTCGTACAACATTATTGAAATAAGGTGAATATTGGGTAGGTGCCAGCATGCATCCCTGCCTTACAAGCCTTTTGATAGGTATTGCATCCATAAGTTCCCCCTTAGTTCCTCAGTGAACCCTGGCATAGTTGTCTAGATGGAGTCTGACTATTTGTACCATGAGGTTGCCAGGCATACCTTACATTTTTAATGACTCCCACAGGAGACTCCTTGGGACAAGATCAAATGTTGTTTTTAAATCAATTAACACTATGTGCAGGTAGCCTCCCTTCAGCTGTGTGTATTTCAATTCTATGGACAGGAGTCAAAAAGACCTGATCGATGGTACTAGTTCTTGCTATGAACCCCTCCTTGGTGCGGTGAGAGAATATTCAAATCTATTCAGTGACTGAGTTTGCTTAGTAGGTTGGAATAGACAAGGTGTGTGTGCGTGTATGTATATATATATAAACTTTGAGGGGGTGTGGTTGAGGTATCCTGTATGTAAGCCTGTTCACCCCCACCCTTTCAGCCTCGCCTCATTTGTCTGTATTGTCAGGTAAAGGGGGTGGAATTGCTATCATCTTTAAATCCACATACCAATGCAAACTGGAGGCACTACATCTCCCAGGTAGTGAAGCTGCATTGTTTAAACTCACGATTAATCCCCGTTTGACACTTTCGGGTCTGTTAATCTATCGGCCCCCGGGGAATGCTGCTTCTTGGATTCCCTTACTTGTTGATTGTCTATCAGCAATACTCCTGAAATCAAATAATTTCACCATACTTGGTGATTTAAATATTCATTTAGACGATGTTAATAATCCCCTTACAAAATCTCTTCTTTCTGATTTAGAGGTTTTTAATCTCACACTTTGTAATACTGGAGCTACTCATATTGCCGGTCACCTTTTGGACCCAGTTATTTCCACTCTTCCATTTGAGTGCTCTCATCTGGCACGTCCGCTGGTGTGGTCCGATCATTATGCCGTACACTTTGTGTTACCGCCCGGTCTTTATATAACCAATGTTTATGTAGAGGAAACAAAACCCTCTTATCGATGGGACAAAATCGATATAGCCACTTTTAATCTGCATCTGACGAAGACTATTCCGTCTCTCAATAATATTGAGCAGAATTTGAATGCCCCTATTATTAGGTGGCTAACAGATGCAGTATCTGTACATGCCCCCCGTTCGGGCAGTAAATTTCGATCTTTGCGTCCCCCAGCACCTTGGTACTCGGATGAGTTAAAAATCCAACGTGCTAAATGTAAAGCCTTGGAGAGGAAGTGGAGGAGATTCTATTGCATTCCCTCTAAACTGATTTACAAGGATGAGCTAAAAGCCTATCATGCCAACTGTAAACGGGCCAAGGCAGTTTACATTACCTCTACTATTACTTCAGTGCAAAATTGTCCTCGGACTCTTTTTGCTACTGTTAATAAACTCACAGGTGCTGACACTGTTCCTGTGTTGCCAGCTCTGGATGGTAAACATTGTAATGCTATTGCGGACTTTTTTATATCGAAGGTTCAGGACATTCACCAATCCTTAATTTCCCTTCCGCCCCCTACTGATCCCTTCCTATCTGGCTCTTGCTGTAATGTCTCTGTCCCTCCTACTGAGTTTCTGCACAACTGGAAATTATTTGATGATGTTTCCTTCCTGTCGTGCCTAAAAAGCATTAAGTCAGGATCTCCTCGGGACCCTGTCCCTATGAGGATACTGAAACAACTTGACCTTGAACCACGTAGATTCCTAATGAGGTTACTTAACATCTCTCTTAGTGAATCTCGGGTGGAACAGGAATGGAAACACGCCATGGTCGTTCCCCTACAGAAGAAATCTGGTATGGACATTACTAACCTGGCCAATTTTAGGCCTATATCCCTGCTGCCAGCTTGTTCTAAGATACTAGAACGCCATGTCAACTTTCAGCTAAACGAATTTGTTGAAAATACGGGATATCTCCATCCATCCCAATCAGGCTTTCGCGCCAATTATTCCACCGAATCCGCACTCCTGGGGGTGACTGAGCGACTCCGACACGGTATTGATAGTGGTGAGACCTTTGCGCTTATACTATTGGATTTAAGCGCGGCTTTTGATACCGTGTCGCATTCCATTCTTCTAGAGTCCCTTCACTCCCTTGGTGTTGCAGGATCTGCGCTTGCCTGGGTGGCTTCATTTCTTAATGAGCGCACCTTTCAGGTATTTTCAACCAAAGCTGAATCGGCGATCTGCTCATCTGCTTATGGCGTTCCGCAGGGGTCTATATTGAGCCCTTTATTGTTCAATATTTACATCAGACCCCTTGCCACGATAGTAGAGGACGCCGGTCTGTCTATTTACTCCTATGCAGATGATACGCAGATCGTGTTCTCCCTGTCTGACAGTAGGTCTCAGGACACCTCTGCCCTTAAAATCGGCCTTTCTCGGGTTGCAGCCTGGATGCAGGCCAACCTGCTAAAACTCAATGGTGAAAAGACCGAGGTTATCGTACTTGGCAAACATAAAGATCTGTGGGGTTCTAGACATTGGCCTAGTGACATGGGTCCACTGCCTACCCCCGTGCCAGTTGTTCGTAACCTCGGCTTTCTAATCGACGAGAAACTCTCGATGCGTCAACAGGCAACTAAGGTCGCTGCAATCTGCTTTAACACTCTACGCTGGTTGCAGAAGATCCTATGGATGCTGCCTGAGTCTACTCGTCGAACTGTTGTCCAGGCTCTTGTAATGTCCCGTATCGACTACGGCAATGTGCTCTATCTGGGAGCTGATAGAGCTACAATGAATATACTCCAGGTTGTGCAGAACTCAGCTGCCCGCCTTCTGTGCAATGTCCCACGCAGAATGTCTGCAACACAAGCCCTATGTGACCTTCATTGGTTAAAAATTGCTGACCGTGTAGCTTTTAAAACTTTGTGCCTTATGTTCAAAATCCGTCAGGGTTCTGCTCCCACATACTTGCACAATCTTGTCCGGCCATACCAGCCAAATCGTTCCCTTAGGTCATCAAATCAAGCCAATTTTGTAATTCCTAGAATTCGCTTGACAAAAATGGGAGGCCGCTCTTTTGCCCATTTGGGGCCGAAGATGTGGAATGCTCTTCCGCTGACGCTTAAAACGGAAACTAATCTTCTAGCCTTTCGCAAAAAGCTAAAAACTTTTCTGTTTTAGTTGGTCAAATGTTCTCTGCTTCTCCTGTTTTCAGCAATTACCTATCTTTCTTCTTTAGGCTGTCCCTGGCGCCGGGAAACCCTCTACGGGTAGCTGAGCGCAATACAAATTCAATAAAATAAATAAATAAATAAATTGTCTGTATTAGGTACCTCTCCAACCTTTCTAGCAATTGGCATATTATTCTCCGCACCCCCATTAACAGTCACAGGGAGAGTGGGGATGTCCCCAGGCCTACCTTCGGTATTGACCGGGCCCCAGTCTTGACTGTCAGCCTCCAATGCGAAGATATTCTTTTGCTCACTCTACTCCTCTCGCTCCTCCCGCGGCATATCCTCAGCGATCACTGCCGTCTTGGGGCAGGTCTTGCCCTGAATCAACCCATCGTGACCCGGAGCTGGTTTCCTGGCCGGCCCTCTCAGCAGATTAACTACTGTAGGGCCTGCCGGGCGTCTTTTCTCAATAACATAGGGACAAGATGGGGTCAAACTCAGTACCAAATAACCGTTTTAAAAGCAGAACTAAATACCTGGTTAACAGAGAGATCTGCAGCGGAATATCAATTTCATTGGAATAAAGCTTATGAAAACGGAACGCAAGTTGGTAGGAGGCTAGCTAGGCAAAAGATATATTTGAATTTAAGTTTAAGAGCCTCTATTAAAATAAAACGGACAAGTATATACCAATCCAGAAGATATCATCAAAGGGTTTCAGAACTATTATCTAATTTTGTATCAAGATGATAATAATGAAGGGGGAGCAGAAGCAGCGCCGGATATAGCATGGTTGGTGACTAGCACCGAACTCGGAGGGGGCCTGGATAGGCCAATCAAAGAAAAGCTACAAGAAGAAATCACTCTAGTGGAAGTTCATTTAGCGTTCTTAGGAATGTTATCAGGGAATTCTGCTGGTCCCGACAAGATACCGTTGGAGGTTTACAAGATCCTAGGAATAGCTATAACACATCTTCTACTTGATCTGCTTAGGGGTGTACAGTATAATGGAAGCCCCCCTAAGTCCTGGAAAGAGACGGACATTACAATCTTTCCAAAAAAAAGAAAACCAGTAGCTAATCCATCTTCTTATTGGCCAATTTCCTTGATTAACCCAGACACAAAAATGTATTCTAAGATTCTGGCCAATCGGCTAGGGAAGGTTCTATAACATCTGGTCTCCCCCTCGCTACACGGTTTCATCCTTGGTAAAGGAACAACAGACCATATTTGCAGGGTTATCTCTCTTTTTGACATCATAACTGGGATGGGGGCAAGATGGCTATGATTCTTCTCGATGCCAAAAAGGCTTGACCGGTTATCCTGGGTGTTCTTATGGGGGATACTGGAGCTGAACGGTTTTGGTCACCAGTTTATAAAGGCAATCAAGGCAATGTACTGTCAACCAAGAGCTCGACTGCAACTAATGGGGAAGGAATCTAGTCATATTAATTTATCAAGGGGGACTAGGCAGGGATTCCCCTGCTCCCCAATTCTATTTGCTTTATATATTAATCCTCTAGTGGTTAAGCTCCTAAAAACCGGGAATGTTAAATCAATAATAACTAGGGGTATGAGACCAAAGTATTGGTGTACTCTGATGATGTTGTGGTGTTAACCACGAATCCAGCTGAGGCACTCGGGGAAGTAGTTAAGATAGCCGAGAGTTATGTGCTCCTCGCATGTTATATGCACAGACAATTAAGGGCCAGATGTAGGTAAATCTCATTTACCGATTCATGAATACCGAATTTTACCGATTCAGTATTTATGAATCGGTAAATAAGATGTAGGTAATAATTCGGTATTTTTTACCGAATCGGTAAGAATCGGTATTTACAGATTCGGCAAATACCGAATCGGTATTTGCTATTCAATCCTATGGGCCTTAAAGACCATAGGATTCTATAGCAAATACCGAATCGGTATTTACCGAATCGGTAAAAATACCGAATTGCAAAGGGGGACAGGGTGTCACTTTGACACCCTGTTGCACCCATGTAACGGGCTTGTGCGCCATGTGGCACACAGACATGCCCTTAGGGCATGTCTGTGTGCCACATGGCACAGGTGTACATGCACAGATGTGCATGTACACAGGGATTCAGTACAATTGCATGGTAAATACCGAATCCTGATATTTATTTATTTTTATTTATTTTTGGCAATTTTTAAAGCGCTGCAATTACCCGTGGGTGTCTCGGCGCTAGCAGCTAAAAGATAACTAACCAGATAATAAACAGTGAAACAGTGAATAAAGTGATCCAAAAAGATGTCATTGAGAAAACAGCCATGTCTTTAGCTGCTTTCTGAAGACAATCAAAGATGGACTGGTCTTTATGTTAAGAGGAAGAGAGTTCCACAATTTCGCCGCTGCTATAGTGAAACGTCTGTCTCCCCAGGTCACTTTCCTTGTTCTGGGAATCTGAAGCATGTGAGCCGTGATAGGCCTGTAGCACTGTTCAAAGTGGTACCGACATCTGAAAATACAGATTCGGTAATTTTACCGATTGGTAAATTTACCAAATCGGTAAAATTTACAGATTCGGTAAATTTACCGATTCTGTAATTTTACCGATTCGGTAAAATTACCGATTCGGTAAAATTACCGAATCTGTATGTTTTTTGAGCCCCTACATCTCCATAGCCCATACCGGTCGGAAACGGCCGAAAATCCGTATTTTCGGCCGTTTCCAAATCAATAGCAATGAACTTAAGGAGAGTTAATGGGTTACATCTGTCTATTATAGGGAGGGAATTTTTTTAAATGACCATGCTACAGAATTTATTTTATTTGTTTCGTGCAATACCACTTGCTGTGGAAGATAGTATATTGAGGGCATTGGAGTCAACTTTTTCTAACTTTATATGGCAATATGGGAAGGTCACTAGGGCTCCAAAATATCTGTTGTTACCACAAGACAGGGCGGTCATGCAATACCCAATATTACCCTATATTACTGGGCATCCCTTCTTCATCAGATGGTCTCCTTGTTTGTGGTGGATAGTAATAATGAATTAGAGCAAGGCCTGAGAAAACCTACAATTTATGAACTCTCTATAGGGAATGAAGCTCCGGGGCTGCTAATGAGACAATTGGAGCCGAGTTATTACAAGTAGGTTTGCGTCAAAGTAATCCGCAGCTCATGGAAAATATGGAAACAGGTCTCTAAATGTATGTCAATCCCGAAAATTTGTAGATATACCCTTCTGTGGCATTCATCGAAATTCCCATCCCAGGTTAATGGTGCTATGGGGAAGAAATAGGAAAGGTACGGGGTTGGAACGATTGGGGACTTCTGTGGGGGAGAGCAAGACTTTTGATTTACTAGGCTTCAGCAGGTTTTTGGTATACTGGAAAATCAATACTTTAAATTTGTTCAGATTAGGAGCATTCTTACCTTAGGTAGATCCACAATTAAAGTAGACAACACACCATTGATGGAAGCTATAATTAGGAAGTCTAGCAGAATCAGGAATGTTTATAGCCTGCTACTTGAAAAAGCACCAGACGATCTGGAAAACACTGAAACAACCAAGGCAGCGAAACTGGAAAACCCAGATGTGGATATCTATATGAGCCTAACCTTAACCGCCAAAATACTTTTATCTACAAACAAAAAAGCTCAACTCTATAAAACTATATTTAATCTATATTTTACCCCTTCTAAACTGTATATATGGGGGGAAAGGATAGATGATAAATGCTCTAGATGTGGGTTAGGACCAGCCACACTTATTCATATGCTGTATGATTTTGATAAACTGGCACTATTAAAAGAAGGGCTGCTAGGTTTCTGGGAAAAACTATTTAGTCACAGACTAGAATTTACCCCTACTCTGTTGATTCTGGGGTATCATAGCTCCCTGGGTCTTAACACCGAACAGGAATATTGTCTTTTCTTGGGGACAGTGATATTCAGGATAATGTCAGCCGCCAGATGGAAAGATGCAGAGCCACCAACATTTCATATGTGGCTTGCTAGGCTTCTCAGAGTTTATAATCAAGAGAAAGCTATCTATACCAATAGGGGCAGGCAGGCCAGAATCTGGGGGAAGAAGATATGGGCACATATTGCCGAATGGAGCAGAGAGGCAAGGGCGGTATAAGAGAGAATCATTTTTCTTAGAGTTCCTTGTGTCCTAAGATTTTAGGCTTGAGTATTAGTTGGACAGGGGATTACTTAATAATATTAAACTAGGCAGGGCTATAATGAACTGCTTTGCTTTTAGATCTCCCCTATGTACAGTTCCAGATTAACCGATTAATGATTGACCAAGCTGATCTTTTATACTAATGTATTGTAGTAATTGACCAACATTTTCCCCTGCTTTTTGAATCTGCGTTATACTGTATTAATGTTTTTATGAACTATTTAACTGATAGTTACCCTTTTGTACTGCATTAACTGTTTTATGATCTGATTGTTGATTGGTATCTGCTGTATTTATGAATGTACTTTCTTGATATGTATAATAAAAAATGTGTAAAAAAAGAGAACAGATCCACAACAACAAACAAATCGGACGTAGCTCACCCACCTTTCAACGGGTCCCTAGCCAATTGTCTTCAAACCATGGGCATGTAAACACACAAAAGGCCTGAGTAGATTTACCGACTAGCAAGGAGTGACTCCTTTCTAATACAATATAATGACACAAAAACCCTGGGTCAAAGAAAAAGGAGTGCTGGGGTTCCCTTTTATAGGACAAATACCCTCACCCACTGTGGGTGGCATGCTTCATCATTTAAAACCTCCTCGCACTGCGAGCCTGATTGCAGTACAGGCGACAACCCCCTCACTGTGAGAGAGGAGCTCAGGGATGTTTTAAGTTGTAGGTGACAAGAGGTATACTAAAACCTTCAGATGAGCCGGGTGTGGAGGGAGTACATGAATATAGTGGATGTGAAGTTAAAGCTAACTCCCTGGTATGCTAAAGTTCAATTTTAATAGAACATCCAGGGGTCTGAGCCAAAATTATTATGCGAGCCATGCCTGGATAATTCAACCTTACATGGTTCGGTGTGGTCATAGAGTCGACTTGTTTCAGCCGTGGTGCCTTCTGCAGAGGTGCTGTGGCTTTCTTCAGGACCAAATGAGAAGAAAAGTGTGTATAGACATGACAGCGTACCAACTTTGGTTGGTGTGAAAAGGATACAGACAACTGATGAATTGGTACATCAGTCGTGGTGAGCTTGTGGGGGGAGCTCGTGGTAACTCATCCTCGGCGCACTCGAGGAGGCTTCCAAAACCTCCTCTTGGAGGTTTGCGATCCCTTTTTCCAAAAGCAATGCTGGCTCACACAGGAGGTGGGGAGCAGGCAGGGACGGCTGTGGCTTTGAGGCTCTCCCACAGTCCCCAACACAGAAGCCATGCCATGTCGGAGAGGGGCCCCAGAACCAGAAATGGTCCAGGAGGGGGGCCACTCATCCCCCCCTTTTTAATCTAATAAAATATATAAGCCTTGCCCCGGGGGATGGAGTCCCTTGGGGCCAAAATTGACCCCAGGGATGGGGGGGGGGGCATGCATTCCCCTTCCCCCAAAATTATTTTTGCAGGTCCCTGGGGGATGGGGTTCCATTTTTTTGTTTTTAGTTGTTTTTGCAGTTCTCTTGCTCTTTCCGCACATCACTTGTTTCTTTCTGCACCTCTCAAGCCTCTTTCTGCACCAATCTTGCCTGTTTCTGTACCTCACTTGCCTCTTTCTGCACCTCTTTAGCCTCTTTCTGTATTTCTGTTGCTTTTTTCTGCACGTCTCTTGCCTCTTTCTGCATTTATTTCCCTTTTTTCTGTACTTTCTTGCCTCTTTCTGCACCTCTGTTGCTTCTTTCAGCACTTATCTTGCCTCTTTCTGCACCCCTCTCTTGCTTCTTTCTGCACCTCTTTTGCTTCTTTCTGCACTTCTGTTGCTTCTTTCCGCATTTCTGTTCCTTCTTTCTGTGCTTCTCTCCCCTCCTTCTGTACCTCTGTTGCTACTTTCACCACTTCTATTGCCTATTTCTGCACCTGACGCACCTCTTTCTTCACCTCTGCTGCTTCTTTCTGCACTTCTCTTGCTTCTTTCTGCACCTTTCCTGTTTCTTTCTGCACCCCTTTTGCAACTTTCTGCATTCATCATGCCTGTTTCTGCACCTTACTTGCTTCTTTCTGCACCTCTCCAGCCACTTTCTGCACCCTTCTTTCTAGTTCCTGTATCTCACTTTCCTCTTTCTGCACCTCTCTTGCCTCTTTCTGTATTTATGTAGCTTCTTTCACCACTTCTCTTGCCTCTTCCTGCATTTATGTTCCTTCTTTTGGCACTTCTCCTGCCTGATTTTGCACCTCTGTTGCTTCTTTCAGCACTTATCTTGCCTCTCTCTGCACCTGACGCGCCTCTTTCTTCACCTCTGCTGCTTCTTTCTGCACTTCTCTTGGTTCTTTCTGCACCTTTCCTGTTTCTCTCTGCACCCCTTTTGCATCTTTCTGCATCCATCTTGCCTGTTTCTGCACCTTACTTGCTTCTTTCTGTACCTCTCCAGCCACTTTCTGCACCCTTCTTGCCAGTTTCTGTATCTCACTTTCCTCTTTCTGCACCTCTCTTGCCTCTTTCTGTATTTATGTTTCTTCTTTCTGCACTTCTCTTGCCTCTTCCTGCATTTATGTTCCTTCTTTCGGCACTTCTCCTGCCTAATTTTGCACCTCTGTTGCTTCTTTCAGCACTTATCTTGCTTCTCTCTGCACCCCTCTCTTGCCACTTTCTGCACCTCTGTTGATTCCTTCTGCACTTCCTTGCCTCTTTTTGCATTTCTGTTCTTTCTTACGGCACTTCTCTCCCCTCTTTCTGTACCTCTGTTGCTACTTTCACCACTTCTCTTGCCTCTTACTGCTCCTGGCTTGCCTCTTTCTTTACCTCTGTTGCTTCTTTCTGTACTTCTCGCTTCTTTCTGCACCTTTCTTGCTTCCTTCTTCACCCCTCTTCCTGTACCACTCTTCCCTCTTTTTACAAGTCTCTTGCCTCTATTTGTATCCCTGTTCCCTCTTTCTGTACCTCTTTTGCCTATTTCTGTAACTCTCTTGCCTCTTTCTGCTGTTCTCTTGCCTCCTTTGCACCTCTGTTGCTTCTTCCTGCACTTATCTTCCCTCTTTCTGAACCACTCTTCCTTCTTTCTGCGCCTCTTTTGCTTCTTTCTGCACCCCTCTTGCTTTTTCTGCACCCCTCTTCCCTATTTCTGTACCTCTCTTTCCTCTTTCTGCACCCCTTTGCCTTTTGCTGCACCTCTCTTGCCTGTTTCTGCTATTGTACTGCCTTTTTCTGCTGCTATCTTGCCTCATTCTGTACCTCGCTTGTGTCTTTTTGTACCCCTCCTGCCTATTTCTGCACTCTCTTACCTTTTTCTGCACCTCACTTGCTTCTTTCTGCACTTCTCTTGCTTTTTTCTGCACTTCTCTTGCCTCTTTCTGCACTTCTCTTGCCTGTTTCTGCACCTCTCTCTCCTCTTTCTGCACCTCTGTTGCTTCTTTATATATCTTTCTTGCCTCTTACTGTACCCTTCTTTTTGCATTCCTAACCCTCATTCTGCACCTCTCTTGCCTCTGTTTGTACCCCTGTTCCCTCTTTCTGAACCTCTTTTGCCTATTTCTGCAACTCCCTTGCCTCTGTCTGCTGTTTTCTTACCTTCTACTGTACCTCTGTTGCTTCTTCCTGCACTTCGCTTCCCTATTTCTGCACTACTCTTGCCTCTTTCTGCACCCATTTGCTTCATTCTTCCCTTCACTTGCTTCTTTCTGTACATCTCTTGCTTTTTTCTGTCCCACTTTTGCCTCTTTCTGCACCCTCTTCCCTCTTTCAACACCTCTCTTGTCTCTTTTTTTACCCCTGTTTCCTTTTTCTGTACCTCTCTTACCTGTTTCTGCAACTGTCTTGCCTCTTTCTGCTATTATCTTGCCTCCTTCTGTACCTCACATTTGCATCTTTTTCTTTCTGCAACTCCCTTCTCACTTTTCTTGCTTAATTCTGCTCCTCTGTTGCTTCTTTTAGCACTACACTTACCTCTTTCTACACTTCTCTTGCTTCTTACTGTACCTCTCCTGCATCTTTCTGCATCCCTCTTGCCTCTTTCTGCACCTCTTTTGGGTCTTTCTGCACCCCTCTTACCTTTGCTGTACACCTCTTCTCTCTTTCTGCACCTCTCTTGCCTGTCTCTGCAACTGTCCTTCAACTGTCCTGCCTCTTTATGCTGTTATCTTGCCTCCTTCTGTACCTCACTTGTGTCTTTTTGTTGCTCTCTTGCCTTTTCCTGCACCTCTCTTGCATTGTCCTGCACCTCACTTGTCTCCTTCTGCACTTTCCTTGAATTTTTTCTACACCTATCTTGTTTCTTTCTGCAACTCCCATGTCTCTTTCATCATTCTCTTGCTTCATTCTGCACCTCCGTTGCTTCTTTCAGCATTTCTCTTGCCTCTTTCTGCACTTCTCTTGCCAGTTTCTGCACTTCTCTCGTCTCTTTCTGCACGTCTGTTGCTTCTTTCTGCACCTCTCTAGCCTCTTTCTGCACCACTTGTGCCTCTTTCTGTACCCCTGTTCCCTCTTTCTGTACATCTCTTGCCTGTTTCTTCAATGATCTTGCCTTTTTCTGCAGTTCTCGTGTTTCCTTCTGCACCTCTGTTGCTTCATTCTGCACTTCTATTGCCTCGTTTGGCACCCCTCGTGTCTGTTTCTACAGCTCACTTGCCTCTTTCTGTATATGTCTTGCCTCTTTCAATATCTCTCTAGCCTCTTTCTGCACCTCCGTTGCTTGTTTCTGAACTTCTCTAGTCTCTTTCTGCATTTTTGTTGCTTCTTTCTGCTCTTCTCTTGCCTCTGTCTACATTTCTTTTGCTTCTTTCTGCATTACTTGCCTCTTTCAGCACCTCTCTTGCCTCTTTATGCACCACTGATGCTTGTTTCTGCATCCATCTTACCTGTTTTGCTACCCCTCTTTCCTTCCTCTTTCTGTACCTTTGTTGCTTTTTTTGCACCTCTGTTGCTTCTTTATACACTTCTCTTGCCTCTGTCTGTATGTCTGTTGCTTCTTTCTGCACTTCTCTTGCCTCGTTCTGTACCCCTCTTGCTTCTTTCTGCACCTCTGTTGTTTCTTTCTACATTTCTCTTACTTCTTTCTGGACCACTCTTCCTTCTTTCGGCACCACTCTTGCCTGTTACTGCACCCATCTTCTCTCTTTATGTACCTCTGTTCCTTCATTCTGCATTTCTCTTGCTTCCTTCTGCACATTTCTTGCTTCTTTCTGTATCCTTCTTGCCTCTTTCTGTAGCTGTCTTCCCTCTTTCTGTATCTCTCTTGGCTCTTTCTGTACCCCTTTTTCTATACGTCTCTTGTCTTCTTTCTGCAGTTCCCTTGTATCATTCTGCACATCTGTTTCTTCTTTCTGTAATTCACTTGCTTTTTTCTGCACCTCTCGCTTCTTTCTGCAACACTCTTGTCTCTTTCTGCACCTCTTTTGCTTCTTTCTGCACTTCTCTTGCTTCTTTCTGCACTTCTCCTGCTTCTTTCTGTAACATCTTGCCTCTTTCTGTACCCCTCTTCCCTCTTTCTGTACATCTCTTGTCTCTTTCTGCTCCTCTCTTGCCTCTTTCTGCACTTCTCTTGCCTCTTTCTGCACATTTCTTCCTCTTCCTGTACCTCTGTTGTTTTTTCTGCAATTCCCTTGCTTCTTTCTGTACTTCTCTCACTTTTTTCTGTATTCAAATGGGAAGTGCAAGCTGTCAAATGTAAAGGTCTGCATGCTCTCGTGACTGAGGTATATGTCTACTTGTACATGTATTCTCACATGTGTTGTGCATCAGAAGATGGTAGTTTAAAAAGTGGGTTGCTTCTCCTATAGGTGGGCAAATCTTCTTAGTTCTGTTCTGTCATTCAGTTACAAAGATAGAACTGTCTTATTTATATAGGTGTTATCGAGCCCCTCGACTATATATACAATTGAATACCCATATGCCCTGTATTATGTGCTGAAAGAAATACATACAGCTATTTGTACACAAATTTACACAGTATGATGTCTGAAACACAGGTATTCAAGTATTTTTATGTTTTTTTATATAACATGTCACTAGGTAAAAGCAGAGGCACACACATGCATTCCTTCACAAACTTGGTCAGACTTACAACAGTGATATGTTTAGGATTGCTGTTTTACAGTTGGTAGGCCTAACTTTCTGAGCAGTCGATGACTAGTGAACCTTCAAGAGAAAAGTGATATTTAAGACATCTTGGGAGCAAGATTAGTAATTAGGCTCCTCTGTATGAGTCTATGGAAAGGTACAGTCAAAGTAGGCCTCTTTCTGCACCTCTGTTGCTTCTTTCTGCACTTCTCTTGCTTCTTTCTCCACCTTTCTTCCTCTTTCTCGACTTCTGTTGCCACTTTCTGCATTTTTCTTGCTTCTTTTTGCATCTTTCTTCCTCTTTCTGCACCTCTCTTCCCTCTTTCTGCACTTCTCTTGCTTCTTTTTGTGCCTTCCTCTTTCTGAACATGATCTACCTCTGTAGGCATAGTTAGAAATTAGCATTTAAAAAACCTTAGAAAGTCATTGAAAAATAACACACGTTTCAGGAACATTATAGTTACGGATTAGCATTTAAGAAACCTTATAAATTCACTGAAAAAACAACCTGTCTCCCCCCACAATTACACCCCATATAGGACAGCTGCTTGTGCCCTATATTTATAAACCTCCAAGGCTTGTGATACTGCTTTCAATTCTGTAGATTGATATTTTTTACAATGGCCATTGCATTTTGTAACAGGGCAGTCTAGGCTTTATTTAAATGAGGTTTCCAATCCAGTTTCATATATAATATAATGCCCAGATTGCTAAAGTTCAGCACATAATCCAATTGTTGGTTTTGGACTGTAAAATATTTCCTGAAAAACTTGTGTGGTCTTTGAGCCATATATTTTGTCTTGCTAGAATTAATTTCTAAACCATTTACATTGCAGTTCTCATTGAAGCTCTCTAGTAGTTTTTGTAGCCCCTTCAGAGTTTGGGATAGGAGGATGGTATAGTCTGCGATTAATTATACAGGTATTGATGTCCTTCCTATATTCGGCGAGTCATGGTTACAGTAGGGCTGGTTTCGTACAACATTATTGAAATAAGGTGAATATTGGGTAGGTGCCAGCATGCATCCCTGCCTTACAAGCCTTTTGATAGGTATTGCATCCATAAATTCCCCCTTAGTTCCTCAGTGAACCCTGGCATAGTTGTCTAGATGGAGTCTGACTATTTGTACCATGAGGTTGCCAGGCATGCCTTACATTTTTAATGACTCCCACAGGAGACTCCTTGGGACAAGATCAAATGTTGTTTTTAAATCAATTAACACTATGTGCAGGTAGCCTCCCTTCAGCTGTGTGTATTTCAATTCTATGGACAGGAGTCAAAAAGACCTGATCGATGGTACTAGTTCTTGCTATGAACCCCTCCTTGGTGCGGTGAGAGAATATTCAAATCTATTCAGTGACTGAGTTTGCTTAGTAGGTTGGAATAGACAAGGTGTGTGTGCGTGTATGTATATATATATATATTCACTGAAAAAAAACATAGGTTTTACAGACGGTATAGTTAGGAATTAGCATTTAAAAAACCTTAGATATTCACTGAAAAAAACCCATAGGTTTTAAGGACATTATAGTTAGTTGGGCATTTGACTCATATTAAACCATAGAAATTCGCCAGTAATAGTTAGTTGAGCTAACTACAACTCATGCGCCCGCAATGCACTGCTGATGACGTCACATATTACATCACTCATGACATGGTCAATGACATCACTGATGACATCTCAAATGACATCACTGATGACATCATCCACTGAATGTGTGTTTCTGTAAAGTTTCAATATTTTCCATATATATCTTTGCCAAGGTGTATTGAAGAATGAGTGGATTTACAAGTGCCTGAATGGATTAATTAGTAGGTGCGAGACTGACTGTATAACTGAGTGATTGAACGTATTTTACTAAAAATACATGGCTTAGTGACTAAACTGTGTGAAGCTCTGTATTAGTCTCTCAGTTGGTGTGTAAGCGGCTACATGGGTTGGTGAGTAGCTACAAGACTGTCTCTATAGGTTATTGATTTGTTGTCTGAGTATCTATATGTGTGCCTGAGTGTCTGTGTGGGTTGGTGGACAAGGGGTGTAACTCTGTGCATAGATGTTTGAGTGGGTGATTCACTAGTTGTATGGATTCAAAAGTGCATTGGGGAAGGGCTGTATGGGTGAGTTAGTGTGTGTATGGGTGTGTTGGTGAGTGAATGAATGTCTCATTGTTATGTGTGTGAGTAACTACATATGTTTTAAGCCGGTATAAGTGAGTGATGGAGTATATAAATGACTATACGTGAGAGTAGGTTATTTAAAGAGTGGATGTATAAATAAGTGTCTGCTTGTATCAGTGATGGTATAAGACAGTAAGTACGTGTTAGTATCTGCATAAATAAGTGATGTGGTGTATGTATAAATAACTCAGTTGGTGTGTACAACTGTATACATAAGTAAATGAGTATGTAATTCATTCTTTGCATGACTGACTAGGTATGTGAGTAACTCTATGGATGAGTAGTAGAGTGCGACTGTATGTATAGGTGTATGAGTACATATTGTAGTACTGTGTTGATGAGTAACTCTATGTATAAATCACTGCATGCGTGTATAGATCTAGGAAATAGTCAGTGGTATGTAGTATCAGGCATTGTTGTGTGTATGGTTTCAAAAATAGTAGTCTGTATTTTAGAGTCGGTGTATTAAGGTTTATATTAGAGCATCAGTATGTGTATCAGATTATCACGTGGATGATGTCATCAGTGATAAAAATCAGTGATGTCATTTGAGATGCCATAAGTGATGTCATCAGGGATGTCACTGACCATGTCATGAGTGATGTAATATGTGATGTCATCAGCAGTGCATTGTGGGTGCACGGGTTATAGTCAGCTTAACTAACTATAACTGGCGAGTTTCTTTAGTTTTATATGAGTCAAATGTCCAACTAACTATAACGTCCCTGAAACCTATAGTTTTTTCAGTGAATTTCTAAGGTTTTTTAAATGCTAGTTCCTAACTATAACATCTGTAAAACATATGGTTTTTTCAGTGAATTTCAAAGGTTTTTTAAATGTTAATTTCATATTTTAATATTTATAAAACCTATATTTTTTCTAATTGTTTTTTGATATTTTGCAATTCTATTATCCTTTTTTTAACTTTGAAAATTATGTAATGTTTTATATCTTCCCCCAAAAATAGGTATATCACGTTTTTGTGGGATGTGGAGAAAACTACAGTCCTGTAACGGTAGTCTACCAAGCTCGACGGAGGGAGTTCTATGGAAACCAAGCAGCAGGTAATATCATAAATCATTCATTGTGGGATCAAGTAACCGTTCCACTGTTGTGACCTAGAGTAGGTTTCACCTCGTCGAGGGGAGTACCTTCGTCTCCACTCTCAGATGAAGTTCTAACATCGTCCATTGTGGGATCAAGACACCGTTCCACTGTTGGGACCTACAGTTGGTTGCACCTGGTCAGAGGGGGTACACAGAAATTATCACAGACTTTAACTTCTGACATCCTCAATCACAGAATCAAGACTCTGTTTCACTGTTTGGACCTGCTCTATCGCAGTGTAGGCCAGCGACTACAGTCAACCACGCCCAATAATCATGTGCAAAAGGTAGCTACGCAAGCACAGAGTCTGATGCACCTCAACGGAGGGAGTTCTATGAAAACCAAGCAACAAGTAATATCGGACATCTTCCATTGTGGGATCAAGACACCGTTCCAATGTTGGGACCTAGGGTTGGTTGCATCTGGTCGAAGGGAGTACCTTCATCTCCACTCTCAGATGCAGTTCTAACATCGTCCATTGTGGAATCAAGACACCGCTCTACTGTTGGGACCTAGAGTTGGTTGCACCTGGTCAAAGGGAGTACATTCATCTCCATTCTCAGATGCCGTTCTAACATCATCCATTGTGGAATCAAGACACTGTTCCACCGTTGAGATCTAGATTTGGTTGCACCTGGTCGAAGGGAGTACCTTCATCTTCACCCTCAGATGCAGTTCTAACACTGTCTGTTGTGGGATCAAGACACCGTTCTACTGTTGGGTCCTAGAGTTGGTTGCACCTGGTCGAAGGGTGTACCTTCATCTCCACTCTCAGATACAGTTCTAACATCGTCCACGATGGTATCAAAACACCGTTCCACTGTTGGTACCTGTTGGACTACTGTGTTAGTAGTATACAGAGCACTCCACGGTGCTGGGCCTCAGGCTGGGCGCTGTGTACCTGTGTCGCGGTAGCCAGCATTGATCTCAGGAACCTTCCGACCTAGCAGACCTCGGCCCAGGAGCTTCCGCCGGCACGTGGTGGGCCCTCTTTCACATAATGCGGAAGCGAAAGGTGAACTGTGGGGCATATGTGCGTTGCAGCAGCCATGACATGAGCATCATTCACCCACCCACCTTCGCTCACGGGTTCAACCTCATGGCGGTGTAAGCTGCGCAGACCTGGCAGACACATTCGCCATTCCTGAGCAAAACCACACACACACAAACGTGCCTTTTATTCATACCCCTACGCTAGCCTTGTGTATGCCGAGCCAGCCCACTACGCTAAAGAATTGGGGAGGGAGGGGGCACGTACACGCTATGTTTTCATAATCTTCCCTACTGAATGTACTATCATGGTAGCGCCCACTATCTACTTCACTCAATAGACAATATGTTCACATGTACATGTCTGTGCTCTGCATACTCAAGTCTGTCTGGCACATCCCATCAACACTTTGCATTGTATACTTTTATAATAGAGAATCACTTCCCACCTTTGCACATAGTTTTCTCCCATCTCTCCCAGCATTCTGCATTGTGTGGCAGAGGTGCCATTCCATGTATGGTTTATATACATGGCTAGCCACGGTTCCCACAGTACATTATGGCTACTAGGTGTACATGTTGTTTGTCATGTTGCATGTCATTATATAAGGTACCACGTTTATTCACGAGCAGTGGTTTCTCCCATTTACATATCGCTGTTTTAAAGAGGATACAGAACTTTTTCTCACAGGTGAAAAGTGCGACCAAAATGGTACTCATTCATTACTATCCAAGAATGTCCAACTGCACGACGCTTCTACGTTTACAGCCCCTAATCTTGCGTGCTTTCTTAAAACCACACCAACTCCCACAATCAGCCCAACATTCATACAGCCTTCTAACAGCACTTATCTGTTTCTCAATAACATGCAGTCCTACAGAATTTGAGCTGGCATACTGTCTGTCCTTACTGTTTTAAAGTGAGTAACTTCCTGTGGCAATGTCTATTCCCACCCACACAAAACAACTCCCAAACTTCAACTTGACCTTCAAAACCTACTTTGATAACAGATTTCTTTAAACTAACCAAACTGAAACAGCTTTTGTTCAGAACAGAAGTGTCCCTCACTTCTGCAAAAGAAAATAACGACTGCAGATAACACGAACTTCAAGTAAAATACAGTCCCTTTTAAAAATGAACCTCCCATTACACTTTGTAAATTGTTACACAATTTTCAACACATCTCACACTCAAGTTCTGGCACACTTTTCTTTTAATACGGTCTCCCTCAGCCTTCTCACACTCTTTTAAACCATTTTTGGTATAATACCAGTCTTAATTTATTTGATCATCTATGGAATAACAGGAACATAATGATAACAAATAATTTAAAAGTGCTTTGTCATTATTTGAAAACTCAGAAAAGAGGTGCTCATTTTAGTTTTTTAGAGCACTAATCATAATTTTGATGCAAATAAGACCCTCTCCTCTATGTAATTTTTAAAAGAAATGCTTTAGGTATTACTGTTGGATTAAATCAAGATGACGTCAGGCATGCCACACTTTTGTAATAAATATAGAATGTTAGCAATCTAGTTGTTAATTAGGATACTGTTGGTAGACAGAGATCAGGGGCACAGACTCGGAAAATTGAAGGCAGGTAGGAGGGTGCAGAGGCAATAATTTGACCACACTGGGCAAGTAGGAAGGACAGTGGCAGCACAACGTGGAGGGCAGTGGAAAGGGGGTATGGGCAACAAACCAACAATGCAGGACAGGCAAGAGAGGCTGTGGCAATATAACAGACCATTGAGGGCAGAAAGAAGAGGCAATGGTAGTACTGTTAAAATCTGAATTGCGACGTAAACATTATCGCCGCCATCTTGTCCCCTTTTAGCTCAAATGTGCGCGTAAGTAGCAGCCATTTTGAACGCCATGGCCTCTCTGCCCACTGCCGATAGCCAGCGCGTCTCTCTCTCTCCCTCTCTGACCCCGCCAGCATCCCCCGCGCGCTGACAGCCCACGTTCTCACATGCTTGGGCCATAAACCACCCCTTCAGCGTGGCCCTGCCTCGGAGCCACATCCCATACCCGAATAACACCTCCCTCCGTCCCTTTAATGATCACGCATCCTTTGATGAACCCCCTTCCTCTGTGCCCGATTGTCCCGCCCGATCCCAGGCCATCACCTAGCCCTGTGGATACAGTTTATTGCCCCTTACAGTAGGAAGCTGTCCCTCTTCAAAGAATCTATGACTGATAAAAGCCCCCACCCCATGAGATCCGATCAGCCGCACACATTCCGGGAGCCGGCGGGATATCCAGCTGCGCGATAGTCATCACCTACTGAGATCGGGGTGGGGACTTTTACTGTAAATATGTGTGGGAACGGGTTTGGAGCGGAGATTCCGAGGATGCCTTTCCGTACATCAAAGTATTAACAAGAATGTGTTTTATGTAATAAAGCAATAAACCTGTGTATAAGAGGCCAGGCCTCAAGGATGCGTTTAGAGCACCTCGAGAAGATACCCTGTTGTCTGATTTGACGTGTTCTGCTCCGTCGGAATAAACTCCTGTTTCCTGCCTTCTGTCTCCAGCGCCTGCCTCTTTGTTTGGTAATCTCGAATGGTATGAGAGGCGGCTAACGCCGGGCAAATACTGAAGGGTTCTTGGTCGAATTCGGCCCTACCATTCTACAATTGGCGTCCCAAACGTGGGGCCCATCAGCGACGCGTGGATCCAGTGGGAGAGGTCCCAACGACAGAGTGAACGACTGCAACGATCGGGAAGAGCTCCTGCCCGATAGACCCTCGTCTGGCAGCCGATCATCCGAACTTCACCGGTTCCGAGCAGACCTCTCTCGAGTGATCTACGGTCCTGACTGGGAACCATCAGGAGTGCCACAGCAATAACGGAGAACAGAGGACGATCAGGCGCTGGAAGCGGAAGACGAGAAACTGTCCATGCGGTCCGGGTAAGGTCGTGCAACACGACGAATTGCGAATTGATTGTTTGATTGTTTGAAAATACTAGTATTACTCATTTGATTGTTTCTGAGAGATTCTCTATTTGCAAACAAGCACAGAGTCGCCATACTCTGTTTAGTCTTTGCAGATAGTGAAGGGTAGGTAACGCAGGCCTTTGCCCCCTTTGTATCCGTCGTGCCTACTTCCCTCTCCATTTGATTGATTGTTATCCAAGCATTTACTGTTTTGGAATTGGTTCTCTTTGGATCATTCTCTATTTACAAAAAAGCACAGAGTCGCAATACTCTGTTTAGTCCTTGTGAATAGTGAAGGATAGGTAACGCAGGCTTTTGCCCCCGTTGTAATCCGTCGTGCCTATTTTTATCCCTCATTTGATTGATTGTTTATCCGAACATTGATTGTTCGGAATTGGTTCTCTTTGGGTTATTCTCTATTCACAAATACGCACAGGGTCGCAATACTCTGTTTAGTCTTTGCGGATGGTGAAGGATAGGTAGTGCAGACTTTTGTCCCCTTTGTAACCCGTCATGCCTGTCTTCGCCCCGTTTGTTGGTAGTGGGTTCAGCCCGGACCGCTTATTAGAGGTGAACCATCCGGCTCCACTGGAGGGCACCCCTAATAAGGACATGTTTACTAAATATGGACTAGTCACCGTGGCTTATAGTAAGCTGTGGCATAAATACACAAGAAAGGATCGGGGAAGTCAGTGGCCACTGATAGAATCCTTTGATAACGACAAAATAAACGCGCTGGAAACAGCCCTTTATAACAATAAGACAACACCCACTATGCTCGATAGCTTCGGCATGTGGCGCAAAGAAACAGAACAGCGAAAGAAGAGAAATGAGGTCAGGTTAGAAAAGGAATTACGCAAGGCAGCTCACCTGGCCGCTAACAAATTAAAGGAAGAAATAAAAGAAAGAGAGGAAACCAAGCTAAAACAAGATTCCGAATCATCAGGCCAGTGTCCCGTCAGGACACCCTCTACACTTTACCCCGAGCTACCTTCGAAACAGCGAACGAACGATGATTTACTACTAGGTCCCCCGATCATCTACATGCCCCCTCCATATGCCCCTTCCCAACCCTTAGCACAGTACCCGCAACCCCCAACGACAGGCGAGAGTAGTGCCGGAGCCTCGGTCCTCACGGCCTCAGCGCCGACCGAATCCCTTGCATTCAGCGCAGCACAAGCAGCAACTTCAGGTGATCCCGAGGCGGGGAGGAAAGACCCCGCGAGATCGAATAGATTAAGTAAGGACGAACGAGCTGGGATCGATAAGATTGTAAAGACACTGGTGGTGCGAAAGGAAAGTGAGGATTATATAACGGATATGTACAATACATATGCCAATAGCCACAGACGACACTTTGTCGTACGCCTTTGTTACCACACCCTTAATGCCTACGAGGACCGATACCAAGGAAAAGGCCCTGAAAACCTAACAACTCTGTATAGGAAAATTGATGTCGGAGATGGAGACGAGTGTGATGTGGCGAACCTCTTCGGACATACCTGGATACAACTCGGTGATGTAGACAAACAGCGAGAGCCGGGACAGAAACCTATGAAAGCCATTCTAGACCTACCAGATAAGATCGTGCAGAAATTAAAAACCTTAGTCCCAGAAAGGAAGGTGGACTGGTCGGTAGTAACGGCCTGTCGCCAGAAACCCCAGGAAGACGTATCAGAATACTTCTCCCGGTTTGAAACGGTGTTCTCCGATTACAGCGGCCAGGAAATGACCACTGCAACCGGACATCACTTGTTTGTCCAGAACTATGTAAAAGGCCTGACACCAGAAGTCTCGCAGAAACTACAGACTAGCGAGAGTAGTTGGGCGGCCTCCAAGCCCGCAGCTATCCTTCAGATGGCTCAATACTATGAGCGACAAAAGAACGAGAACGATCAAGCGACTGAGAAAAAGAAAAAGGACTTGAAAGAGAGGGTAATGATTGCTCAGTTGCAAGGGGTGACTATAGGAAGGGAACAGTATAGAGGGAACTACCAGTCGAATGCTCCTAGAAATCCACCCCCTAGAGACCACACACCCGCACCCGGCGCTCCACGAACAGACCTCGATGAGAACCAGTGTGCGTTTTGCAAAGGATTTGGCCATTGGAAATCTCAATGTCCAGTTCTGCAAGAAGCACTCAGAAATAAAGACACGAGAGACGTAGCGGGCAGGCCGAGAAATAGAGGACAGGGACGAGGGCACACAAGCGACACCAACAATGACAGACCTAGTAGACCGAACACGTTTGACCGTCCCCGACAGAATCAGTGCCAACCGTCTGACTGCGACAATGCCCACGACTTTGCATAGGACTGCCAAGGGCAAGGAAGGGATCCAGTCGAGCTCTATGTTGACCAGCAAGGCCCTTATGTCACCGCTAAGGTCCTAGGTACGAAGTCTCCATTTCTGGTAGATACTGGTGCAACACGTAGTGCGTTGTCTAAACGATTGATTCCCAGGGCACCCTTGTCTGGCTCACATGTGACATCAATAGGTTTTGATGGAACGCCCTCCACTAATCCCTTGTCCACACCGATCTCTTTTAACTTGGACAATAACACCACTGACACGACGTTTTTGCTCTCCTCCAACACCCCCGACGCCATTATGGGACTTGACTTATTGAAACATTTTCGAGCTACTATTAGGTGTTCACAAGACGGAGTTCGAGTCATTCTGTACGACAACCCAACACTGCTCAGATCTTGTCGCACACAACGCGTGTTTTCTATCACTGACACTGACTTGTCCCTACTCGACACCCTACCTCTGCACCTATGGGCAAAGACTGACTCGGACGTAGGACGCATGATGATAGACCCTGTACACATAACTGTTCGACAGGACGCAGTACTCCCCAAACTCCCGCAGTATCGGATATCGCCCGAAGGCGAGAAGGCGTTGGTAAAAATCATCCAGTCCCTGGTAGATGCAGGAGTGGTAAAAGAAGTAGTTAGCAATGTTTGCAACAGCCCTATCCTACCCATTGTGAAGAAGCAGGGTGAGGGAGATGAAAAAGCGTACCGCTTCATCATCGACCTACGAGAAGTCAACAAAGTGGTTGTACCCCAGTACCCTGTAGTCTCAGACATCACCACCATTCTGACCCTGATTCCTTCCACTGCCACCACCTTTACGGTAATCGACCTCAAGAACGCATTCTTCTCCATCCCCATTCACTCGGACAGCCGCTACCTTTTCGGCTTCACTTTAAAATCCCGCTCATACAGATTTTGCAGAGCACCCCAGGGCTACACTGAAAGTCCAAGCATCTACCGCCAGGCCCTCAAGAGACAGCTGGATGCAGTCCAATTGCCGGATGGAGTGGTGTTGATACAGTACGTTGATGATATCCTTTTGGTGGCCGACACCACTCCACTTGCGGTCACGGCCACCATCCAACTCCTGCACTTCCTCGCGGAAAATGGCCACAAGGTCTCCAAGAAGAAGTTGCAATTCTGCCAACCTCAAGTCACTTACCTAGGCCACCTCTTGTCCAAAGACGGGAGAAAGCTCACACCCGATCGAATACAGGCTATTCTAGAGACCCCTATCCCTAAAACCCCGAAGCAAGTCCGCTCTTTGGTAGGCCTCACCTCCTTCTGCCGACAATGGTTGCCAAATTTCAGCCTCATTGTGAAACCACTACTTTCCCTACTGGCTAAAGATGTCCCCTTCCCGCTCCCTTGGACCCCTGAATGTCAATCCTCCTTCAAGGAACTACAAGACGCCCTTTGTTCAGCGCCCGTCCTAGGAACCCCTGATTATACAAAGCCCTTCTCTCTCTACACTCACGAAAGGGAGGGATGCGCTTTGTCTGTCCTGACTCAGTCCATTGGCCCCAAACAACGACCATGTGCCTATTTCTCTGCCAATCTTGACCCTGTAGCAAGAGCTTTGCCTGCCTGCCTTCGAGCAGTAGCCGCTGCTGCTGTCTCTATCCGACAAAGTGAGGGAATCGTACTCTCGAATTCCCTCACGGTACTAGTGCCTCATGCTGTTGACACCCTCCTAAACCAGACCAAGACACAACACCTGACCAGCGCGCAACTGACTGGGTACGAACTGACACTGCTCGCACCTCACATCACGCTGAAACGATGCACCACACTGAACCCAGCCACCTTGCTGCCTCTGCCTGAAAACGATCCCGATGTGCCCCCAATACATGACTGTGTGACCCTCACGGACGAACAGACTAGGAGTAGAGTTGACCTCCGAGACACTGCCTTCCCAAACCCTGGCAGAGAGCTATCGGTAGACGGCTCTTGCATTAAACTCCCTGATGGCACCACCTCAGCTGCCTATGCAGTTACCACAGCCCGAACTGTAGTTGAAACCGCCCGCATCACGCAACGATCCGCCCAGGCGGCAGAACTGATTGCCCTCACACGAGCATGTATCCTAGCAAAGGGGACGACAGCAAACATGTACACGGACAGCCAGTATGCCTTCGGGGTGGTTCATCATTTTGGGCTCTTATGGAAGGAGAGGGGATTTCTGACATCTCATGGCACGCCCATCCTGCACGGAGATCTAGTCTCCGCTCTGACTGACGCGGTTCTCCTCCCCAAACAACTTGCCGTAATCAAATGCCAAGCACACAAAAAGGTGACAGACATCATTGGACAGGGAAAGGCACTGGCCGACATCACTGCCCGAACCACAGCTGAGAACAGGACGACGACTCGCATGTACGTGACTAGGTCACAAGCAGAAAAATGGACGGACGCTAGGGAAACTATTAGGGACATCCAAATGGCCAGCTCACCACAAGAATTGACTGAATGGGCACGGGTGGGATTAAAGGATGATGAAGGCTGCTGGCGGACAAAAGACACAAACAAATGGTTGCTACCCAACTCGTACCTGATCCCCATACTGACGATGGCCCATTCCCCTGCACACATAGGATCTGCCCCTATGGCCGAACTTGTCTCCCGAGTTTGGCATAACGATAGAATTACAGACTCAGCCAAACGATTAGTCCAACAATGTCTAGTCTGCCTGCAACACAACCCTGGGAAAGGAACTGTCGTACCCCGGGGAGGGTTTGGGGTCCCCAACCATCCATTTGAAGTCCTACAGATGGACTATATCCAGTTAGAGAGATGTCAAGGACTGAAGTATGTACTTGTTGTTGTGTGCGCTTTTAGCAAATGGGTGGAAGCCTACCCGACGCGTGACAACACTGCTATTGCCACTGCAAAAGGACTACTGAAAGAGTTCTTCCCTCGCTACGGCCTTTGCCGTATTTTATGGAGTGACAATGGCCCCCTTTTTGTAGCCGAGGTTATCCAGCTCATCCTGAAAGGACTGGGGGTACGACAGAAATTCCACGCAGTTTTCCACCCCCAATCTGCTGGACTGGTCGAGCGGCACAATGCCACATTGAAACTAAAACTGGCGAAAATAGTGGCTACCACAGGACTAAAATGGCCAGACGCTCTCCCCCAAGCATTGCTGTCAATGCGTTCCACCCCCACCAAACACCACTTGACCCCTTACGAGGTCGTATTCGGCCGGCCCATGAGTATCTGGTCCGCACCCAAACCGACATCTATTCACGACGTCTCGGACGTCCTAATGTCTGACTACCTGTATAACCTAACTAAAACACTGTCTGTTATTTATCATCAGGTGCTGCAGGCCACCCCCGATGCTTCCAGGGGCCCCGGATATACCATCCAGCCTGGAGATTTCGTCCTGATTCGGAACTTCCAGCGGGAGAAGAGTCTGGAACCCCGCTGGACGGGCCCCTGGCAAGTCTTGATCACCACCCGAACAGCTCTTCGAGTGGAGGGGAAGCGAAATTGGCTGCATGCACATCATTGCAAGAAAATCTCTCCGGCCCTGACGTCGACCGAAGACGTGAGCACCCAGGAAGAGCTCCTGAACAAAGACCGACAATCCTTAAGCTGCTACCCTGAAACAGAGACACTCGAATTGGCGAAATTCCCTGATCCCACTGTGCCATCCAGAGAAGGGTATAACCTGCGACGAAAGGAGGGAGCTTCGGCTAAGCAGACCACTGACTAAGTTATTCTCAGAGCGGCGGCCTAACACTAGAAAGCCTGCCAGGAGAGAAACCAAACGAAGTCTGTGGTTCTGCCCACTACCGAGCACCTTGAAGATGATGGAAGCGCCCGATACGAAGATGATGGAAGCAATCGGACATCCGAAGACCCGCTACAGGAACCCGAAAACTGACAGTTTGCACAGCTCAAAGACTATTGCTCTTCTTATCACTCTTCTCTTTTGCCTCCTCCTCATGACTACCTCCTGGATCGTGGAAGAGAACGCACCGGCTCATAAGACATTTCTAACGACTACACAGCCTACCACCATGAAAGAACACTACCTGGTCTCTCTTTCACCTCAAATCCAAGAAAGGCGTAAGGAGTTCTGGAACAACTCCTTCGTACAGTTGCTGCACCAACACAACCTTGCTGCAAATGCCACGAATTGCTGGTTCTGTGGGTTGATACCACATGCCACCGGACATTCCATCCCCTTCATCCCTTCACCTTTCTCTGTTCATGGCTCCTGCCTTGCCTGGCTGATCCTCTTGCAAGATAGCTACAGAGACAACGCCACTTCCAGCGAAACTATGTCACACTTTTATCATGGAGTCTGGCTGAACAAAACCGGGAGAGCTGCTGCTCCTTTTTGCCCTCTATCCTCCAATGCCTCTGTTCACATGGACATCCCCACTAAAGAAATGGTGGAGATGCAAATATTCAACAATCCAGCCAGACCCACCTTCTCCTACCTCCGGAAACGAACAGCTGCCACCCTGACTGTGGCCCTATCTGTCATCAATGTCTCGGGCCTCGTATGCATCACAGGCCATGGGACACAAATTGTGGGCCACAGCACTTGCCGCATCACCAGAACTTTGTACTCAACCGATCCACCCTCTTTTGTCACTTCTCCAAACATGTACTTCGTCTGTGGTACAAAAGCCTACACCTGGCTCCCAAAGGGCTGGGGAGGTACCTGCTACATAGCCTTCATCCTTCCTCCAACCTATGTGGCTCCGGCAAACCATCACCGACAGAGACGAGCAAAGGACATCGAGCAGGCCGACTCCACTGGAGCACAATTCTTGGATGCAATGAAAGGACTTGTTCCACTTTGGGGTCCGATGGCGAACAGTCGTGCCATTCGACATTTATCCCTGGCAGTCGAGACAACGATGAACATTACAGCTGGTATCCTCACAAGCAATACAGCCGAGCTTCAGGCGGTCCGTCTGGTGGCTCTTCAAAACCGCCTTGTTCTGGATGTGGTTCTGGCGGACCGTGGAGGAGCATGTCGTATCATCGGGTCCAGCTGTTGTACCTACATACCAGACAATTCACCCTCCGTTTACAAGGCCATCGAACACCTCCACAGACTCTCCTCAGAAGTTCATCAGGAACAAGAAGGATGGTCGCTCGGGAGTTGGTTCTGGAGTACTGTAAAGGACTGGGGATGGAGGTTGCTCATGATTGTACTGATACCAATCATCGTAATATGCGGACTCTGCCTGGGTATTCAATGCTTGCCACCTCTGTGTTCACTATTTGCTACTGTGTTTGCCCTAAGACTCCGAACTTTGAAGCTGAACGCATGAAAGCTTTGTATGATGTAGAAATCCGTAATATGAATGGGATAGACATAAATTGACAAGCTGGCTAGATATGTTGAAAAGGGAGGACTGTTAAAATCTAGATTGCGACGTAAACATTATCGGCGCCATCTTATCCCCTTTTAGCTCAAATGTGCGCGTAAGTAGCAGCCATTTTGAATGCCATGGCCTCTCTGCCCACTGCCGATAGCCAGCGCATCTCTCTCTCTCCCTCTCTGACCCCGCCAGCATCCCCCGCGCGCTGACAGCCCACGTTCTCACATGCTTGGGCCATAAACCACCCCTTCAGCGCGGCCCTGCCTCGGAGCCACATCCCGTACCCGACTAACACCTCCCTCCGTCCCTTTAATGATCACGCATCCTTTGATGAACCCCCTTCCTCTGTGCCCGATTGTCCCGCCCGATCCCAGGCCATCACCTAGCCCTGCGGATACAGTTTATTGCCCCTTACAGTAGGAAGCTGTCCCTCTTCAAAGAATCTATGACTGATAAAAGCCCCCACCCCATGAGATCCGATCAGCCGCACACATTCCGGGAGCCGGCGGGATATCCAGCTGCGCGATAGTCATCACCTACTGAAATCGGGGTGGGGACTTTTACTGTAAATATGTGTGGGAACGGGTTTGGAGTGGAGATTCCGAGGATGCCTTTCCGTACATCAAAGTATTAACAAGAATGTGTTTTATGTAATAAAGCAATAAACCTGTGTATAAGAGGCCAGGCCTCAAGGATGCGTTTAGAGCACCTCGAGAAGATACCCTGTTGTCTGATTTGACGTGTTCTGCTCCATCGGAATAAACTCCTGTTTCCTGCCTTCTGTCTCCAGCGCCTGTCTCTTTGTTTGGTAATCTCGAATGGTATGAGAGGCGGCTAACGCCGGGCAAATACTGAAGGGTTCTTGGTCAAATTCGGCCCTACCATTCTACAGTACAACCATACCTGCTAACAGAGCCCATTCAGGCAGAAAACTCCCAATGTTTTGAAGCTCAAAAGAGCTTTATTTGATATGTCTCTTGACTACAATCTCCTCTTTTTCTATGCAATTCAACGGGAAAAATCAATTCCCCAGTTGCTTTTTTCAAAATCTCCCTCTTACCAAGTTCAAAATGTTAGCAAGTATGGTGCATTGGATCATGGCAAGCAGGAGGAATTGGGGTAGGGGCATGGACTCGGATAACAGAGGCAGCAGGAACATGGACAGGGGCACCAAACTGAACTTACAGAGCAGGCATCAGGGTTTGTAGCAGCACAATACACCATACAGGGCATGCAGGACGGCAGTGCAGCACTATAAACCATGGAAACCAATAGGAAGGGGACAAGACCATGCACATGGAAAACAGAGAACAGAGTTGAAAGAGGCAATGGCAGCAAGCTGACCATACTGGATAGACAGGAGAGAAAGCCGCAGCATAATGGACCATAAAGGGTAGGAGAAAGGGATCAGGGGCCTAACAAGGGAACAGACAAGCCTGGAGTGAGAGAATAGGGGTCTGCACATGAAAAGGGATGGACCAGGGGAAAGGGGGCAGGGCAGGAGCAGCAATCTGACCATGGATGTTAGGCAGGATGGGCACTAGAAGCACAACATACCACGGAGGACAACAGTGAGACTACAATGGCATACACACAGACCATGGGAAGGTGGGAAGGGGTCAGAAGCAGCCAGCTGACTGCACAGGGTAGGTGGGAGGGGCTGTGGCATCACAGAAGACCATGCATGGCAAGCAAGAGGGTTAGTGACAGCACACTTTGGCCATGATAGTCAAGAAGGAGGGTGTGGGGGCATGCACAAAGGATCATGGAGGTTAGAAGGGAGGGATAGGAGCTGGGCACAGACAAGAGTGTTCAGGGGAAGGAGCCTCACAACAGACCACGCAGGGCAGGCTGCAGGAGCAGTTGCAGCACAACAGACCAGGCAGGGCAGAAGGATGTTGCAGTAAAATTAACCATGGAGGACAGGAGGAAGGGGCATGGAATGTAGACAGGCAGGATGGAGGCGGCAGGGAGAGGTAACAGTCATCTGACAATGCTAGACAGGTGGGAGGGCGAGTGACAGCTCAACAGAAAACTCAGAGTATATAGGAGGGGCAGGTCCATGAAATATGGTGGACAAAAAGGATGGATATGGGGCATGCACACAGACATCTGAAGGCAGGGGGAAGGAAAGTAGGGGCAGCAGGCTAAGCACAGAGGCTAAGCAGGAGGGAAATGATGGGTAGGAGGAGTGAACTGGGACATCATGCTAAATGGAGGGCAGTGGCAGCACCTCAGACCATGCATGACAGGAGGGAGTAGGATAGTGCATGGATTCGGATAACGGAGGATAGGAGAAAGTGGATGGGGCAGCAAGCTAACTGTTCAGAGAAGGCGGGAAGGCCAGTGGCAGAGCAAGAGCCACACAGGGCTGTAATGAGGGAGCAGGGGCATGGACTTGGACAACGGATGGCAAGGAGGAGGGGAGGCAGGAGCAGCAAGCTTGGGTGGGGGCAGCACAATGCCAGGCCAGGCCCTGCTTCCAACCCCCCATCATCCATTGTGATAGGGGATTGAGCTGGATCCGCTCATTTATTACTGGGCGCACTCAGGCTGTCAGACTAGGACCTTTCACTGCCCCCACTATATCCTCTACTTGTGGAGTCCCGCAGGGTTCCTCGTTATCACCCCTGCTTTTTAATGTATATCTACGCCCCCTATTGTACTCCCTTAGGAGGGCCAAAGTTACGATATTCAACTATGCAGACGATTTGCAGTTGATTTTCCCGTTAAACACCAAGGATGCTGTGGTTGAATTTCAAAACACTATGTCCCACATTTTAAAATGGATGAACTGCAGTCATCTGAAGCTTAACCCTGGCAAGACCGAATTGGTCTTGCCGGGACTGAGCGCCCACAGCTGGAACCCCAGCTTCTGGCCTTCCTGTATGGGAACTCCTCCATCTAAGTCATGTTCGGTCAAGAGTCTGGGAATACACATTAGCGAAGACCTCTCCCTTAAAAAACAAGTCGGAGCAGTTGTCTCAGCTACTTTCTTCCAGCTGAAGAAAATCAAGAAAATTGCCAGCTTCTTTTCCCCGGCCGCTCTCACTCAGATAGTCATCTCCCTGGTTCTGTCCAGACTTGACTTCTCCAACAGTCTTTACCTTGGCATTCAAGCTGGAGAGCTCAAACGCCTTCAGCTGGTTCAGAATCAGGCCGCCAGACTCCTCCTGAACCTCTCAAAGAGGCAGTCTGTAAGATCTGGCCTGAAACAGCTACACTGGCTGCCTGTGGAGCAGCGTGTGGCGTTTAAAACAGGGTGCATTGTATTCAAATCTCTGCACGACTCTGGCCCCCTCTTCATCAGAGACATGTTTAAGAGATATACTCCCTCACGTAATCTCCGTTCTATTCATAAATTGCTTCTGACTGTTCCATCCTACAAGAGGAAGCGTCTTGGAGGCAGCTGCTTTGACCTTCTGGCAGCTGGTTTTTGGAACTCCCTTCCCCTCCATTTGAAACTGAATGACAACATCCTCAGTTTTAGACATTCCTTGAAAACCTGGCTCTTCACTCAGGCGCACGGTTGAGCTGCTCCCCCTCCCCTGTGACCCTGCGCTTGCTCCTTCCTACAGCGCCATGAAGCCCCCGGGCGTACGAGCGCTTACAAATACCTATTAACATTACAAATACCTATTAACATAGGCATCTTACTTAGCATAAAAAAAACTAGAAATTTGCTGAAAGAATTAAAAAGATTACAGGGACGTAATATAACTCAGATTTCACTGGTACAAAACCATTGAAATTCAGTAGTTACGGTTACCTGAGCTAACACCCCCACGGCTTATGACCTCAGACATTACTTCATTCATGACATGGTCAGTGACCTCACTCGTGACATCTCAAATGAGCTGGGAATGGAATGGAAATATAATCACTAGAACTTTATTTAGGGATAGTATATATATATTAACACCCCATTTTATCTGTTTTTTTTCGTGTAAGAACCTCTATAATATGCAACGTGCCCAGATCAATATAGCCTTTCACTTTAAAGTAATGTGTAGTCCCTTGTTTGTGTTTATGTTTGCCATCGTAACTATGCTTGTTATGAACAAGTCACGCTGACGAACATACAAGTACGGCAGTCACAGGGCAAGATATGCAGAAATTACATTATGTGCATATTAATACTTGTTATCTTTTCTTTAATGTATGAATTCCTGAATTTTCGTATTGTGACAAGGCCAATATGTCTGACAGCTTTTTGGTTTAATGCAATATGTAGTCCTTTGTTACTGTTGGCAACTGGAGACATTTCTACATTTAAATAAGTAAGCTACAATGACGTCTTGTATTGTGATCAAGGTTTGGACTAGTCGAAATGCGTGGATCACATCCTTTGTAGAGTAAATACTTTCAAACTATAACCCAAGTGCTAATTTCTTCCTTGTAAGAGTGAGAGGAGATTGAATATACATATATATACCTTTCTTTCTGCACCTCTCTTGCCTCTTTCTGCACTTCTCTTGCCTCTTTTTGTACTTCTCTTACCTCTTTCTGACCCTCTCTTGCCTGTTTCTGCACTTTTCTTGCATCTTTTGCAGCTCACTCTCTTCTTTCTGCACCTCTCCTGCCTCATTCTGCACATTTCTTGCCTCTTTCTGAACATGTCTTCTACTTTCTATACTTGTTTTGTCTCTTGATGCACCACTCTTGACTCATTTTGCTCTTCTCTTGCCTCTCTCTGGAGCTCACTTGCCTTTTTCTGCACCTTTATTCCTCTTTCTGCACCTCTCTTGACCCTCTACACCTCTAACCTCTTTCTGCACCTCTCTTGCCTCTTTCGACACCTCTCTTCCTTCTTTCTGCTTCTCACTCTCTTCTTTCTGCACCCCTCTTGCCTCTTTATTCACCTCTCTTGTCTATTTCTACACCTCTCTTGCCTCTTTCTTCATCTCACTCGCTTCTTTCAGCACCATGCTTGCCTCTTCTTTCTTTACCTCTCTTGACTCTATCTGCACCTCTCTTGGCTTTTAACTCCACTCTTTCCTCTTTCTGTACCTCTCTTGCCCCTTTTTGCACTTCTCTTACCTCTTTCTGTACCTCTCTTGCTTCTTTCTGCACCTTTTTCTGCATTTCCCTTGCCCTTTTCTGCACATTTCTTCCTCTTTCTAGACCTCTCTTGCCTCTTTCGGCACCTCTCTTGCCTCTTTTTGTACCTCTTGCCTCTTTCTGCACCACTCTTGCCTCTTTCTGTACCTCTGTTGCTTATTTCTACACTTCGCTTGCCTCTTTCTGCACCCATCTTGCTGCTTTCAGCACCTCTATTTCTTCTTTGTGCACTTCTCTTCCTACTTTCTGCATTCCTTGTGCCTCTTTCAGCACCTCTGTTGCTGCTTTCCGCACTCCTCTTCCTAGTTTCTGCACCCCTCTTGCCTCTTTCTGCACCTCTGTTGCCTTCTTTCTATACATCTGTTGCTTCTTTCAGCAATTCTCTTGCCTCTTTCTGCTCTTCTCTTCCTCATTTTTGCACCCTCTTACCTTTTTCTGTATCTCCCTTTCCTCTTTGTGTACCTTTCCTACCTCTTTCTATCCCGTCTCGCTTCTTTTTGCACCTCTGTTGTTTCTTTCTGCACTGCTCTTGCTACTTTCTGCACCTCACTTGCCTCTTTCTGTACTTATCTTGCTTCTTTTTTAACCTCTGTAGCTTCTTTTAGCATTTCTCTTGCCTCTTGCAGCAATTCTCTTTCTTCTTTCAGTACCCCTCTTGCCCCTTTTTGCACCTACAGCGGTTCTTTCTGCACTATTCTGGCTTCATTCTGCACCTTTCCTGCCTGTTTATGCATATCTCTTACCTCTTTCTGCACCTCTGAGTTAGAGGTAGTTTTAATCCACTTGCCCTATTATGTACTCAGGCCTTACAGCGGCGGTCATGCAAATCACAGGGGTAACTCAACCCATAGTGTACCCTAGTGTATCTAGGTGTTTTCACTGTATTCTAAATGTATTTCAGCATAGCACTGGCTCTGGACCTGGTTAGTCAGAGTAAGTTACAACCAGTAGCAGTCTGTAAAAAGTTAGGGGCACAGGATGACTTTGCAACAAGGCCTTTTTCTGCACCTCTGTTGGTTCTTTCTGCATATCTCTTGCTTCTTCCTGCACTTTTCTTTGTCTTTCTGGACTTCTGTTGCCTCTTTTTGGATTTCACTTGCTGCTTTCTGTGCCTTTCTTACTCTTTCTTCACATGTCCTACCTCTGTAGGCATAGTTAGAAATGATCATTTAAAAAACCTTGGAAATTAAAAAAAAACATAGGTTTCATTGACGTTATAGTTAGAAATTAGCATTTAAAAAACCTTTGAAATTCACTGAAACACCATAGGTTTCAGAGACTTTATAGTTAGAAATTTGTAGTTAAAAAACCATAGAAATTCACTGAAAAAACATAGGTTTCAGGGACATTATAGTTAGTTGGACATTTCACTCGTACAAAACCAGAGAAATACGGCCGTTATAGTTCGTTGAGCTAACTATAACTCACTCCCCGCAATGTACTGCTGATGACATCACCTATTACATCATTCATGACATGGTCAGTAACATCACTGATGACATCACTGATGACATCATCCACGTGATAATCTGATGTACCTCCTCACAAAGAAAAACCAAAGGTGATGATGGACGGAGCGTTGACAATACAAACACTCACCCTCAGTCAACTGATCTGGGTTTAATCCATCACCGTTCTTTAGCTCACTCCGCCACCCCAGTTCAGACATGGCCATATGCAAATCAGTCTGACCCTGTGCCTCATGGGAACAGTCCAGCCCGAACTGCCAAGCCATGTCTTCCCTGGACCGGAATCAAGCTTCCCAGGACCGGTTTCTGGCATTACAGCCTTCTTCAGCCGGGCTTGCTTGACTCCAGTGGCAAAGTGAGCAAGGGACTCACGTCTGAGCATACCCTGCCAACTTAGGGCGAACAAAGAAAAACCAAAGGTGATGATGGACGGAGTGTTGACAATACAAACACTCACCCCCAGTCAACTGATCTGGGTTTAATCCATCACCGTTCTTTAGCTCACTCCGCCACCCCAGTTCAGACATGGCCATATGCAAATCAGTCTGACCCTGTGCCCCATGGGAACAGTCCAGCCCGAACTGCCAAGCCATGTCTTCCCTGGACCGGAATCAAGCTTCCCAGGACCGGTTTCTGGCATTACAGCCTTCTTCAGCCGGGCTTGCTTGACTCCAGTGGCAAAGTGAGCAAGGGACTCACGTCTGAGCATACCCTGCCAACTTAGGGCGAACAAAGAGAAACCAAAGGTGATGATGGACGGAGCGTTGACAATACAAACACTCACCCCCAGTCAACTGATCAGGGTTTAATCCATCACCGTTCTTTAGCTCACTCCGCCACCCCAGTTCAGACATGGCCATATGCAAATCAGTCTGACCCTGTGCCTTATGGGAACAGTCCAGCCCGAACTGCCAAGCCATGTCTTCCCTGGACCGGAATCAAGCTTCCCAGGACCGGTTTCTGGCATTTCAGTCTTCTTCAGCCGGGCTTGCTTGACTCCAGTGGCAAAGTGAGCAAGGGACTCACGTATGAGCATACCCTGCCATACCTCCTCACACCCTAATATAACCTTTGATACACCCACTCTAAAATACACACACCATTTTCGAAACCATAGACACACCAATGCCAGTTACTACATTACCACTCACTGATTCCTAGGTCTACACACACGTCCACTCATTCATCCATACAGCCATTCAAACATGCAGTCACTTATCAATACAGCACTATCATTTGCACTCATACACCTATACAAACACTCACACATCACCATCCATCCATAGAGTTTCTCACACACCTAGTCAATCATGCAAAGAATCATTCACACTCCCATTTACTCACCTATACAGGTATACACACACCACTTTACTTATTCATACAGATACTAACACATACTTACTCTCTTTTACAATCACTGATACAAGCACACACTCATCCATACAGCCACTCTGACAGTCACTCACTCTCACATATAGTCATTTATATACTCCAACACTCACATATACTGCCTTTCACATATGTAGTTATTTATACATGTACCACTGAGACATCCATTCACTCACCACCACACCCATACACACACTCACCCACCCATACAGCCCCTCACAGACACACACTTGAACCCACACACCCAGTGAACCACACACTCACATGTCCATGTAGTGTGTCACACACCACACCCACCCAAAGAGACACTCAGGCACCCATACACATCCTTAGACAAGCAATCAATTACCCATATAGACATTTATGTAGCTACTCACCAAACCATGCAACCGCTTACACAACAGACAGACTGATACAGATATTCACACAGTTTAGTCACTAACCCATGCATTCACTAAGACATGTTGAATCACTCACTTATACAGTCAGTCACACACTTACTAAATCATGGGTACTCACACACTTTTTCCCAGGGGCCAAATGTACAGTGTGGTTTGTGGCTGAGGGCCGCACCGGTGGGGGCGGGGTCAGTGGGGGAGGGGGGAGGGGCTTGAGCAAAAAAAACTGTGACCATGAGGTTGAATACAGGCCCCTGCAGCGGACGCCTTTGTCCTCTGAGCCACCAGACTCGGCATACACACATCGTTCTCTCTCTCACTGTCTCCCTCCCTCTCTCTATCTCTCTATCTCTCTCTCCCTCTCTCTGTCTCCCTCCCTCTCTCTCTCTGTTTGTCTCCCTCCCTCTCTCTCCCTCTCTCTCTGTCTCCCTCGTTGTCCCTCTGTCTCACTCACTCTGTCTGTCTCCCTCTCTCTCTCTGTCTTTCTCTGTCTCCCTCCCTCTCTCTCCCTCTGTCTCCCTCCCGCTGTCTTCTTCTGTCTGTTTCTGTCTGTCTCTCTCTGTCTGTCTACCTCCCTCTGTCTCCCTCTATCTGTCTCACTTACTGTGTCCCTCCCTCAATCACCCTCCCCCTGTCTGTCTCCCTCTGTCTGTCTCCCTCCCTCTGTCTGTCTCTGTTAGACTTGGCATCTTTTGGTGTATTTCCCCTGACTTTTTGCTTTCTGACCTCGCAGTTTTGACTGTTTTTGCTGGTGTAATGATTCTGCGCACTTTCCTCACTGAGGTCCAGTGGCAAAGTGCAAGTGCTCCTGTATAAAATGTGTTATGGATTGGTGTTTACATGATTGGTATATTTGATTTATGTGTCAGTCCCTAGTAAAGTGCACTGCATGTGCCGGGCCTATAAATTGAATGTTGTTGGTGTGCTGCAGCACTGGATTGTGCCACCCACGTAATCAGCCCGTAAATTGTAACTCTGGCCTGCCATCGCAGAGCCTGTGCGCAGCTTTGGGCTGCCATGTCGACTTGGCGAGTGCACAAACTCACAAGTCCCTAAACCTTCCCTTTGCTACATGTGAGTAGCCCCTAAGGTAGGCTCAAGGTACCCCCGTGGGCAGAGTGCATTGTATATGAAAGGTAGGACATGCCCTGGTGTATGTGGCATGTCCTGATAGTGAATCACAGCCTACTTTCACTATTGCAAGGCTACCTGTTCTCCCTAGGCCAGAAAGGGCAGTTTGGTCATTACATCCTCTGATCCTAACTGTCTCAGAGAACATGGTAGAAATTCGACTTTAGTATCCATGAACTCAGAATGATAAAATACATATTTTAGTGAAGTTGGTTTTAACATTCTGTGTTTGAAAATTCCACTTTTGGAAAGTCGGCCTTTCTGACCTAACCATCCAGCCTGCCTCTGCTAGCGTGCCTATTGTCTGTCTGGTTTGTGAGTGACAGGAGCTGGGGGAGACAGGGTGATTCAGCCGGGCTGAATAGACACATCTATACCTAGATGGGTGGGAGGAGTAGCGCCTAGGTCTGAATAGGTCTGAGCTCACCTTCCACAATGCTGGCTCCACCTCCTGTGGTGCGTCTGAGGACCCTGGCCCACACTCAAAGAAAGAAGGTGCAACCTGGCAGAATGCACCCCAAACTGGTTTGAACTAGGTCCAGGCCCCTCTGCCTGCAGAGGACAAAGGATTTGCTGGTATAAATATTGGGACCCAGAACACAAGATTTTAGAATTCTCTTGAATCAAGGAACCTGCCAAGAAGAAGAGCTGGAAGAGCTGCCAGGAGTAGTACTGCCCCTTTGCTGAGTTGTTGCTTTGTTGGGTTGGCATGCAGTTGTTGCTTCTGCCTTGGGCAGTGAAAGGACTGGAGTCAACTTTCTCTTCTTGCTCCCTGTTCAAGAAGTCTCAGCAACAGCAAAGACTTCAAGCCTGATGCCACTGCCGACACGTGTCCTGAAGGCACCGCAGAGAGCACCGCCGCACCGCCACACCGCGACCCTGGTCTCACCGACGACACCTGCTGATGCCACTACCGATCCGCTGCTCGCACCACGTACTGTGGGCACTGAACTCCGCACCGCCTCACTTCATGACAACGCCTTGGTATCCCCGATGACGCTGCTCCACGCCGGACTCAATGCCGCTGCTTGCACCATGGTTCGGGGGCGGTCGTAACGCTATACGACGCACCGCCCTCATTCCGCACCACAGCCTTTGCCTACCGACGCAGGTCACCCGATAACAGCGCTTCAGTGACAGCGATGCCACCACTGCACAGTAACCAGCCAGCACGGTGAGGAGCACCACCTTCACCTAACACCACGACCCTGGTCTCACAGACGCCGCCACCGAGCCGCTGCTCGCACCGCAACCTGAGGGCACCGCATGCCACACCGCTGCACCGTGCACCGCAGCACCCGACGCCTGCCAATGCAGGCGCTCAAGGTCCATTAGAGAGGAGATCGACCAGCAGCGGGCATGACAACAAGAGGTCATTGACGACCTGCATCTCTGAAAGGTACTGTTGGTGGGTCTTCCCGACGCCGCAGCTGACCTGCGATGCTGCGGGCAACCAGAACTGTTTGGACTTGTTTATTCACGACATTGTGATAGCCCAGACGGAGCTATGGACATCAAAGAACTGTGTTTTCAAGACATCTTGCAACGCAACTATTTTTAAAATACTGTACAGTAGAATTCTTATCGTAATTGGTCTTGTTTGAGTATATGAAAATATTGGATATTTTTCTAAACTCGTGTGGTGTCTGTTTGTAGTGCTTACAATGTGTTACTGTTGGTTATGCTTTACACACTGCCTCTAAGATAAACCTGACTGCTCGTGCCAAGCTACCAAGGGGATAAGCAGGGGTTATTTTAGGAGTGTAACTCCCTTATCCTGACTAGAGTGGTGGTTCTGGCCTGGCTTCGGTGCAAATCTTAGCCAACCCGAAATCCCATTTCTAACAGTCTGCCTCTGTCTGTCGCCCTCTGTCTCCCTCTCTCTGTCTCCATCCCAGTGTCTTCCTCCCTCTGTCTACCTCCCTCTGTCTCCATCCCTTAGTCTCCCTCTTGTTCTCTGTCTCCCTCTGTCACCCTCTGTCTGTCTCCTTCTATCTCTCTCCCTCTGTCAGTCTACCTCTGTCTCTCGCCCTCTGTCTCCCTCTCTCTGTCTCCCTCTCTGTCTCTCTCTCCCTCTGTCTCCCTCCCTCTGTCTGTCTCCCTCTGTTTGTCTCCCTCTCCCTCCCTCTGTCGCACCCTGACTCCCTCCCTCTGTCTCCCTCCCTCTGTCTCACTCTCCCTCTGTCTCCCTCTTTCTGTCTCTCTCTCTGTCTCCTTCCCTCTCCCTCTCTCTGTCACCCTCTGTCTCCCTCCCTCTCCCTCCCTCTCTGCCTTTCTGTTTGTCTCAGTCTCTGCCTCAATCTGTCTGTCCCTGTCTCTGCCTCTATCTGTCTGTCTGTCCCTGTCTCTGTCTGTCCCTGCCTCCCTCCCTCTGTTTCCTTCTCCCTCTCCATCTCCATCTCCATCTCTCTATCTCTGTCTGTCTCTGCCTCTGTCTGTCTTCCCCTGTCCCTATCTCTGCATCTATCTGTCTCTGACTGTCCCTGTCTCTGTCTCCCTCCCACTCTCTCTCGCTCTCCCTCCTTCTCTCTCTGTCTCCCTCCCTCCCTCTCTCTATCTCTCTCCCTCTCTCTCTCTCCCTCTGTCTTACTCACTCTGTCTGTCTCCCCCTCTCTCTCTGTCTCCCGCTGTCTCCCTCCCACCGTCTCCCTCTGTCTGTCTCCCTCTCCCTCCCTCTGTCTCCCCCCGGACTCCCTACCTCTGTCTCCCTCCCTATTTCTCCCTCTCCCTCTGTCTCCCTCTCTCTCTGTCTCCCTCTGTCTCATTCTCTCTGTCCCCCTCCCACTGTCTCCCTCTGTCTGTCTCCCTCACACTGTCTCTCTCTGTCTGTCTCCCTCTCTCTGTCTCCTTCTCCCTCCCGCTGTGTCCCCCGGGCACCCTCCCTCTGTTTCCCTCTCTCTCTGTCTTCCTTCCCCTCCCCCTCCCTCTGTGTGTCTCCCTGTCTGTCTCCCTCCCTCTATCTCATTCCCTCTGTCACCCTCTTCCCTCTGTTTGTCTCCCTCTCTGTCTCCCTCTCTGTCTCCCTCCCTCTGTCTCACTCTTTCTCCCTCTCTCTATGTCTCCCTCTCTATCTGTCTCCCTCTGTCTCCCTCTCTCTGTCCCCCTCTCTCTGTCTCCTTCTCCCTCCCTCTGTATCCCCAGACACCCTCCCTCTGTTTCCCTCTCTGTCTCCCTCCCCCTCCCTCTGTCTGTCTCCCTCCATCTATCTCTGTCCCTCTATCTCCCTCCCTCTCTCTCCCTCTGTCTGTCTCCCTCTCGGTCTCCCTCCCTCTGTCTCCCTCTCTGTCTCACTCTTTCTCCCTCCCACTGTCTCCCTCTGTCTGTCTCCCTCTCTCCGTCTCCTTCTCCCCCCTCTGTATTCCCCGGACACCCTCCCTCTGTTTCCCTGTCTCTCTGTCTACCTCCCCCTCCCTCTGTCTGTCTCCCTGTCTGTCTCTCTCGGTCTTCCTCCCTTTAACTCCTTCCCTCTGTTACCCTCCTCCCTCTGTTTGTCTCCCTCCCTCCCTCTGTCTGTCTCCCTCTGTCTATCGCCCTCCGTCTCCCTCTGTCTCCATCCCTCTGTCTCCCTCCCTTTCTCTCCCTCTGTCTGTCTCCCTCTCTGTCTCCCTCTCTGCCTCCCTCTCTCTATCTCCTTCTCTGTCTCCCTCTTTCTCCCTCTCTCTCTGTCTCCCTCTGTCGGTCTCTGTCTCCCTCCCCCTGTCTCCCTCCCTCTGTCTTCCTCCCTTTGTCTCCCTCTGACTATCTCCCTCTGTCTGTCACCCTCTATCACCTCACCCCAGCTTCCCGGGCACACACACAGCTGCACCAGAGTACTTTACAGGTCTTTAAAAGACCATTTACTTATTACGAAGGCTTTGTAGTGAATCAACCGGGCCCCATAGAGCAGAATGTCTCAGAGTCCGTGCTGCTGCAGCGGTGTTTGCTGACACTCTTCAATTACAAAAAAAAACACAGGAACAATGTCTGCAATGTCCGTGGGCCTCCAAGGAAGGCTTGCCGAGCCTCTGGCGGCCTGCCGGCCGTACTATGAGTACCCGTGTACTAAATCATCCATTCAGACAGTCAAAAACCCACTCATTCTTCAATGCACTTTGGCCAAAATATATATATATTTATATAAAACTTTAAACTTTACAGAAACATACAGTCACTGGATGATGTCATCAGTGATGTCATTTGAGTTGTCATCAGTGAGGTCATCAGTGATGTCACTGAACATGTCATGAATGATGTAATATGTGATGTCATAGGCAGTGCATTGCGGGGGCACAAGTTAGTTAGCTCAACTAACTATAACAGCTGACTTTCGCTATTTTTGTACGAGTGAAATGTCCAACTAACTATCACATCCCTGAAACCTATGTTTTTTTCAGTGAATATATATACATACATATATATATATATATATATATATATATATATATATATATATATATATATATATATATTACCTACTGGCGGTCGCCAGTAGGTATATATAGTTAGGATTTTTTCTCTATGGGATTTTTGAAAATTCTATGTCTAATAACTTTGGCGTTTGTGGACGGAATTGGCTGAAATTTTCTGGTAAATGGAACATTTTGTTTTTGAGCAGCCCCTGAAAATTTGGGGGGGGTTCGTCAAGGGGGGGCCGAGAAAAAAGGGGGGTCCCAAAACACGTTTTTCCCATGTTCATTTCCATAGGGCGGTTGGCCTCACTTTTAGCCCGAACGGCTGAATGGATTTGCACGAAACTTGGCAAAATTGTAGGGACTGGTAGCCCGATGTGCCTTTTCTAGGTCTCAATATATGTGCTCCAATGGATTTTGAGAAATTAACGTTAAAAAAAAGATATATATCTGTAACAGCGCTCCGGGCAGCGCTCCGCTTCGCGTATTTTTCGCGTTACGGAGCTTTGCGAAGCGAAGCTGATTGGTTCTCCGGCGTCTGTAAACATTCCAAACAGTCCGTAGCGGCCGCCATCTTGTCTCTCGGTAGGATCGAGAGACAAGAGGAGGCCAAAGCGAAGGGGCAAATGACCATAAGGGGGCATAGTAGATCCTCCCTGACCCCCTAGGTTTGATGTGGAGGTTTTAAAAGGGCCCCGCGGGGCAAAAAAAAAAAAAAAAAAATCGAACGGCTGAATGGATTTGCATGAAACTTGGCAAAATTGTAGGGACCGGTAGCCCGATGTGCCTTTGCTGGGTCTCAATATATGTGCTGCAGTGGATATTGAGAAATTAACGTTAAAAAAAAGATATATATCTGTGACAGCGTCCCGGGTAGCGCTCCGTTTCGCGTACTTTTCGCGTTACGGAGCTTTGCGAAGCGAAGCTGATTGGCTCTCCGGTGTCTGTAAACATTCCAAACAGTACGGAGCGGCCGCCATCTTGTCTCTCGGTAGGATCGAGAGACAAGAGGAGGCCAAAGCGAAGGGGCAAATGACCATAAGGGGGCATAGTAGATCCTCCCTGACCCCCTAGGTTTGATGTGGAGGCTTTAAAAGGGCTCCGCGGGGCAAAAAAAAAAAAATCCTTTTTTTTTGGTGGGGTGCGCCCGGTTCGCGTAACGGGAAGCGGACTGGGGAGCGTACTACAAGGAAACAAGAATGATTGGCTTTTAACTTATTGTATGTTTATAGACTTTTTTTTTTCTTTTTTTTCTGCTGAGTGACGTCTCGGCCTATGTCCACGGAATGCAGTCCCTACCATCTTGGCGTTTAAGCCCAGGGGGACCGGTAGTGTGGGAGAGATAACGTCTGTTAACGTTCGATTCGAAGGAAATCAGGAAGTGTTGATAAACATTGTCTGCGCCATCTTGTCTTTTTTCAAATGCTACACTTTTGTCGTGCACGGCAGCCATTTTAGATGCCTTGACCAGACCCACTCTCTGCACGCTGTCGATCCTTAGCATGGCTCCCCACCCTCGCAAGCATCTCCCCCAGGCACTGGTCACCCCCGCTCTCTGTCTTATGGATGGGCAATAAACCTCCCCCCATCTGCGCTGCTCTTCCCTGAAAATCACACCCTGTGCCCGCCCGACACCTCCCTTTCGCCCTATTCACTACCGCACCCTCTGACACTCCTCTTCCTCTGTGTCCGATTGTCCAGGCCGGTCCCAAGCTATCAGGTAGCCCTGCAGATGTGGTTTATGGCCCCAGCTGTAAAGAATCACCCCTCTTCAAAGGAGTTACAGTAGATCAAGGCCCCCACCAGATGAGATCCGTCACACCACACGCGTTCCTATTATCTGAAAATCATCCTGTATTGTGATTGGGGAGGGGACCGAGCCTGAAGCGGAAGATTCCAGGGATGCCTCTTTGTACATCAAAGTTTTTACAATTATGTGTCACATTAAAAATATATAGCACTCCAACAAAGTAGTAGGATTATAAAACTTTAATAACTTATAAATATATACAATGCAACAAAAACAGTAAAAACATTTAAACATTTTTAGGAAAAAAGAAGCAACAATGGTCAGTAGCTGTGTTTTGTGCGAATAGTTCCAAGGCAGCACAACGTGCTCAGTTCTGGATGGCACCCAGGTGATGTTGCCTGGGTGCCGCACTGGTTTTGGGTATCCTACAATGCTGCTCCGAATAACGGCGTGGGGCGTCCTGGGGGGTGGCTCGTCAGTAGCGGTCTGTTGTGCGAATAGTCCCAAGGCAGCAGAACGCGCTGAGATGTGGATGGCACCCAGGTGATGTCAAGTAAATTGCCGCACTGGTTTTGGTATCCTACAATGCTGCTCCGAATAACGGCGTGGGGCGCCCCGGGGGGGGGGGAAGGGGGGTGAGGCGGCGTGAACGGGCCTCCCCAGGTGGAGGCTCGTCTGCTGTAGTGGGGCGCCCCTTTACCGTTTCAGTTGCCATTCCGCCCGCTTTTGGTACACTGTGCCAAAATCCGCCATTCAGCTGAGTTGCGCCCACTCTTGCGGTGCAGCGATAGGCGGCTGCCACAGGACTCTCAAAATGGTGGCAGGCTCTTTCCTTTTTGGGCACGGCGTGGGGCGCCCCGGGGGGGGGGGGGTGAGGCGGCGTGAACGGGCCTCCCCAGGTGGAGGCTCGTCTGCTGTAGTGGGGCGCCCCTTTACCGTTTCAGTTGCCATTCCGCCCGCTTTTGGTACACTGTGCCAAAATCCACCATTCAGCTGAGTTGCGCCCACTCTTGCGGTGCAGCGATAGGCGGCTGCCACAGGACTCTCAAAATGGCGGCAGGCTCTTTCCTTTTTGGGCCTGGTCCACTGAAATGGCCCTGGGACACCTTGGAAATCGGACGCTTGTCTGCTAGGTCTTGGACCCCATTCTCAAAAGCGTCCCCTCAGCCTTGAGGATTCTACAAAAGTCTTGGGGGCCCCCGACTCCTGCAGGCTTCCGGTGGGGAGCGGCTGCCATGATTGCTCGCGGAATGACCACGACGGAGCCACGAGATGGTGGTGCTTTCATGCTGACGCCAGCTTCAGTCTGAAACATCCAGAAACAAGGTGGGGCTTTCATCGTTTGGGAAAAAAAAAAGTTTTCATCCAATGAAAACTGTTATTTTTAGGTCATATGATCAAGCCTTCCATCATTAGGAAACCAAAAGTAAAATGAACCAATGAAAAGTTTTATAAACAAGTCACATGACCTGTTATGCGGCATAGGGTATAAAAAGCGTAGAAAATCCATTGGCACGTGAGGCGGCGTCAGTAGCGGACCGATGTGCGAATAGGCCGAAGGCAGCAGAACGCGCCAAGATCCGGATGGCACCGAGGTGGTGTCCAGCAAGTTGCCGCACTGGTGTGGCCATCCTACAATGCTGCGCCGAAAGTCGGCGTGGGGCGCCCCGTTGGCCTGTGAGTTCGCGTCAGTAGCGGACCGATGTGCGAATAGGCCGAAGGCAGCACAACGCGCCAAGATCCGGATGGCACCGAGGTGGGGTCCAGCAAGTTGCCGCACTGGTGTGGCCATCCTACAATGCTGCGCCGAAAGTCGGCGTGGGGTGCCCCGTTGGCCTGTGAGGCGGCGTCAGTAGCGGACCGATGTGCGAATAGGCCGAAGGCAGCAGAACGCGCCAAGATCCGGATGGCACCGAGGTGGTGTCCAGCAAGTTGCCGCACTGGTGTGGCCATCCTACAATGCTGCGCCGAAAGTCGGCGTGGGGCGCCCCGTTGGCCTGTGAGGTGGCGTCAGTAGCGGACCGATGTGCGAATAGGGCCAAAGGCAGCGCAACGCGCCAAGATCCGGATGGCACCGAGGTGGGGTCCAGCAAGTTGCCGCACTGGTGTGGCCATCCTACAATGCTGCGCCGAAAGTCGGCGTGGGGCGCTCCGTTGGCCTGTGAGTTCGCGTCAGTCAGTGGGGGTTGTTTGAGGATCTGACTGCATTGGAAAGCAATGTGATGCTGTGCGTCGCCCCCAAGATGAAGGTTCCTCGGCTGCAGTGAGGCGCCCCTTGGTGTTTCACTCGCTATGCAGCTGAGTTGCGTGCGCACTTGCGGCGAATAGGCCGAAGGCAGCACAACAATGTTTTCGGAATGGAAGACACCACAAGGCGCTGAGATTCGGTTGGCACCGAGGTGGTGTCTAGCAAGTTGCCGCACTGGTGTGGCCATCCTACAATGCTGCTCCGAATAACGGCGTGGGGTGCCCGAAGGGGGGGGGAGGCGGCGTGAACGGGCCTCCCCAGGTGGAGGCTCGTCTGCTGTAGTGGGGCGCCCCTTTACCGTTTAAGTTGCCATTCAGCTGAGTTTCGGCCGCTCTTGATGCTACAGCGACAGGCGCTGCAACAGGACTCTCAAAATGGCGGCCTGTTCTTTGGATTTGGGCCTGGTCCACTAAAATGGCCCTGGGACACCTTAGAACTCGGACGCGCGAATTTTTTTTCCTTTCCTCTACATGCAAAAAAGGTAAATGCCCGGTACGTTACCTGCCTCATCTGCCACGATGTACTCTCCAGAGGAACCGGAAAAAAATATAGTTATGGTAACTATACCATGCATCGTCATATGGAGAGGTGGCACCGATTAATTATAGTTCTGCACAAAAGAGAGATTTGTAGGAGAACCCCGACCTGCCAGTACATTCACCAAAGAAGTGGCACTGACAGCATCAGAGGCAAGGGAAACGGTCCCAAATATTTAGAAGAACTTTGGAAAGATTAAAATGACATGTTTAGATTGTGGCAAATTAATTTCATGTGGACAGATGAGTGTTACTCTAATAAATACAGCATATGAACATCATCATAGTCGATGGTTGGTGGAGACATTTTGACTATATCCTGGACCTGCCCGTCCTCGCCCAAAATGGCGCCGGAATAAATGGGACTCGTAACTCCTTGTTGTGTACTGGTTGCAGAACCTTGATATCACGAGATACGTATGCAGTTTTGAAGCACATGGCGGGCGGGGACGAGAATTGATTGAATATTTCGACATCCCTATTGATATTAAGTTCTGATGTGTTATTGATTACTGTACTATTGAAAGTTCGAATTAACGTCACCCATGGTACTTGCCCGCAAATGTATATCTAGATAATTTTATTGTAACTGGCCCTGTCGTATTTTAATTATAAAATGTACGTCCACCGATTCCGCAACTGTTAGACACCTTAGTTCTTGCAACCTAATGGCCCGCCCGTTACGTTCCTCTACAGTGTAAATGTCTACTCATCATATACGATTACAGTTTGCTCCGTGGCCGGCCCACGTGGTTATAGGCCCGTATTTGTATACTGATATTTTCACAGTAAAGGTTTTTAAAAGAAAACATGGTAGTAGTATTTACATATGTAAAGTTTTTAATAATAGTCACTGTTTTAGAATCAGTAAAAGGCAAGTGAAATAAAGCAGTCCAATTACATGAAGGGTAAAAGGTATAATACGCAGGAACGCAGTAAAGATAAATGGTCAAGGGCTGTTGTGTTTTCTACTCCTGCAACATAAAGTGATCGATAAGAATCTGATATTCAGGCGCATCGGCGACTAAGACAGCAGGCCGAGCCTCTTTTGCTCAACGGCTTTGTCATGGGACGAAGAAACGCCCTTTTTCTCGAAAAAGGAATATATTTTACTTGCAGGACAGTTGTAAATTTTCCGGGAAAGTACATTAGCCTGGAACATTATAACATATGTTTAAGAAAAAATAATGTTCGAAAGTAATAAAAAGCGTAATTTTTAGGTCATATGACCAAGCCTTTCATCATTAGAATAAGAAAAGTAAAATGAACCAGTGAAAAGTTTTATTAACAAGTCACATGACCTGTTATGCTTACGTTACGCGCTGCGCGCCGCGCCCCGGATCGCTTCCGAGAAGCTGCGCTTCGCGCACCGGAGCACTTCCGGGTGCGCTAACGCGGCGCGTCATATGACGCATTATGCGACAACGCAGGTCCAGAATATAGTCAAAATGTCTCCACCAACCAGCGGTTGGAACACAACCCCTTTCAGCAGGCTAAATAGTTCTGTTAAATGACAACAGAAGGGACAGGCAACAAGAACCATCAGTCAAAGAGGGGAGGGCAAGTTCTTCTCTACCGGGTCACGTTGGGGCGCTACCGGAACTGATCGAATTGGTAGTCTACAGTGTTTCTGGATGTTTCAGACTGAAGCTGGCGTCAGCATGAGAGCACCACCATCTCGTAGCTCCGTCGTGGTTATTCCACGAGCAATCATGGCAGCCGCTCCCCACCAGAAGCCTGCGGGAGTCGGGGGCCCCCAAGACTTTTGTAGAATCTTCAAGGAGACTATCGATATCCTAACACTCACTGAAACATGGTTGAGTGATGTTTCTTCCCCAGATATCATTGCCGCCCTTCCCAGCGGGTATGACATGATCTGGCACAATCGACCGGAGGGGATCCGAGGTGGGGGAGTAGCAACCATTTTCAAAAAGCAATTCATGGTAACCAAAATCCTAGCAGACACTATAAATATCGTCGACCTACTAGGGATAAAAGTTACTTCGAATAATTCCTGTCTCATCATCCTAACAGTTTACTGTCCACCCCAAAGCACTCCCATGTTCAACGATCTCTTTATCCCCATTATTTCTGATCTATGCACACGTTATAAAAACATCTTGGTAACGGGTGACTTTAATATTCATTGGGATAAAAGTGATCAATCTCCGGCTGTCCAGACATTACAGACCACCATGACTGCCCTTGGATTATACAACTTGTGGAAGCTCCAACCCACATAAAAGGCCATATCCTAGATCTCATTTGGTCTTCGATACCAAGAACAGTCATTACAAGCATTTTACCTTGTATTTGGTCGGATCACTATCTTATATCATATGATCTACCGCACAATATCTACCAGGCCAAACTGCCGTTAAAAACAAAAAGAGTACGCCAATGGAAGAAAGTAACTTCTGAGACCTTAACTAAAGCCCTGCCTAAATACAAACAGAACTCCTTTATCCTTGCTGATAGCTCCGACTTAGACTCAAAGTATGGTGCAATAATAACCACCCTTAGGCAATCAATCGATGAGCTAGCCCCTGAAAAAACACAAAAAGTAAAAGGTGCAGGGAAAGGAGCCCCCTGGTTCACCGAAGGCTTACGTGAACAAAAAAGGAAACTTCGTTACCTCGAAAGATGTTGGAGGAAATCCAAAACGGATACTGACAGGGAATCATTTAGATCATTGTTTCACTCTTACAAAAAGCTCATTATATCAGCCAAGAAGGATTACTATGAGACACGCATCAATAAGGCTACCAACATCCAGAGAGAGACCTTTCAAATCCTGAAAGAGCTGAGTAAGAAGGAAGGAAAGGCTGATATTCTGATTGAGTGTGAGACCTTTCAGGGTTATTTCCTGGAAAAAGTAGCGACCATCCTGTCCGATATCAAGAAGGACAACCCAGCCTCCTCTACCGAACTTCCTTCACACCCTCCATCCCCTGTCCTCACTAGCTTCCCTGAAATCGATTCCACCACCCTGAGACAACTTGTATCATCCACCAAATCAGGCTCCCCCGCCGACCCCTGCCCACCTGACATCCTTCGGCTGGCAATACCGCTCCTAGAAGATCAAATCTTAGACCTTCTAAATACCTCATTAGCCACGGGAACTTTGCCATCTTCCTTCAAAGAAGCACGCGTCAGACCCCTGTTGAAGAAGCCCGGAGCAGATCCCACTAACTTAAAGAACTACAGGCCAATCTCCCAGCTGCCATTTCTGTCAAAAGTACTAGAACAGCATGTACTAAAATCACTGTCATCCCTCCTGGAATCTCACCATCTTCTCCAGGAGCGGCAAGCTGGTTTTCGTGCCCACCATAGCACAGAACTAGTAATGCTGTCGGTACTAGATGAGCTAAGATGCATGGCTGACGGTAAAAAGCCAAGCGCCCTGATTTTATTAGATCTCTCAGCGGCGTTTGATACCGTCAGCCATGCATTGCTCCTGGACAGACTGGCTAGATGTGGGATAGGAGAGCAAGCCCTTAAATGGCTAACAGCTTTTCTGACAGGAAGGACGCAGAAGATCCAGTTGGCAGACCAGGTCTCAGATGTGGGCATGCTGGCCTGTGGAGTCCCGCAGGGATCGGCACTCTCTCCGCTTTTATTTAACATGTACTTACAACCATTGATTGAGTCCCTGGCAAACATGAATTGCAAAGTCTTCAACTACGCCGACGATACTCAGCTGTTGCTGAGTATCGACAATACTCCATCGGCTCAGTCCCTGGCCCAAGACATTCTACGATTTACAGTGAATTGGATGTCGTCCAATTTGCTGAAAATCAACCCTGACAAGACGGAAGTGCTTGTAGTTTCCACCTCTACTTCCCCCTGGAATGATTTGTTTTGGCCACAAGAGTTAGGACCTACCCCAAAGCCCTGCCCCAGTGTTAAGAGCCTTGGCATGAAAATTGACCAGGAACTCTCGATGGTCAACCAAGTATCCACCGTAGTTGGCTCCTGCACCAACCTGATCAGACAACTATGAAAACTTGCCCCCTTGCTCTCGAGAAATATGCTGCGAACCATTGTATCAGCCACCATAGTGTCTAGAATAGATTATGGCAACGCTTTGTACCTCGGCCTCCCAAAGAGTTCCATCAACCGTCTTCAGGTTATCCTGAATGATGCAGCACGCTTGATCTTTGGATTGCCGAGGAGGTCTCATGCCTCCCCTCTGCTCTATAGGCTACACTGGCTGCCTATAGCGCAGAGAGTCGAATTCAAGAGTATGTGTATCTGTCACAAAGCAGTCCACGGACAGGCGCCAGCCTATGTAAAAGAAAGGCTCAAGCTATACGAACCAAAGCGCGCCCTGCGATCGTCCGGATCTTTCCTGTTATCCTGTCCACGCTTCAAGTTAACAACTAAAGGAGGCAGATCTTTCTCAGTTCAGGCACCAACCATCTGGAACAAGTTACCGGAGGCGCTGCGCTTGGAACCTAACCTCCTTCACTTTAGAAAGTCCCTGAAAACCTTACTCTTCAGGGACGCTTTTCCATCCCAATAATCGGCTATTAGATCAGACACCCCCGTATTTTTATTCCATCTCTGTTGCTGTACTTGGTCAGTAGCGCTTTGAGACCTGTCGGTGAGTTGGCGCGATACAAAACACAGTTACAAATTACAAATTACAAGGCTGAGGGGACGCTTTCGAGAATGGAGCCCAAGCTCTAGCAGACAAGCGTCCGAGTTCCAAGGTGTCGCAGGGCCATTTTAGTGGACCACGCCCAAATCTGAAGAGCCGGCCGCCATTTTGAGAGTCCTGTGGCAGCCGCCTATCGCTGCACCGCAAGAGCGGGAGCAACTTAAATACATGGTGAGCGAGACGCTGTAGTCGAAAGAGCGGGCGGTAAACAGCTGAATAGCGGAAGAGGCACAGTGTAGCAAAAGCGGGCGGAATGGCAACTGAAACGGTAAAGGGGCGCCCCACTACAGCGTGTCTTTAGGTGAAACGGATTGTGGGACAAGGTCAAGAATGGAAGAGTCACCAAAAGGCAAAAAGTTCCGCTTGACCCCGGGAGCCGGCCACCTATGTCGGGGGCAATCTCAGGCCACACCAGGGCAACACGACTTGGGGAGGGGGCCGGAGCCAAGCGCCCCCTCCGAGTCCGCGCCATCACACCGTCCCTCGGGGGCCTCCGTCAAGCGGTTCAGGGTGGCATTGCATCACATTGTTTTCAAATGCAGTCACGTCCTCAAACAGCCCCCACTTACATTGAGAATAGTGAAGCTGTAGCAAGTGCAAATAGGCTTCAGACAGTGTTACAAGCACTCCTCAAAATCAGAGTGCATGAGTTTCATGCTCGATCGATTGAGCTAGCCGGATCGGGCAACAAAAAGTATAAAATAGTTATGTAAATAGTTATTTAATAAAATGTTTTACCCTGTTACTTTGCTGGTGTGTTGTATATATTTGTAATATTTGCATAGAGTTTATCGTTATTTTGGGCGGGGTGGGTGGCGGAGCCGAGCTGTCTTGCAGCCATCATTGTGTGGAGCTCAGTTCATCTCACTAGTTTCGTATTTCTCATGAGGGGTTGTTCCTAATGTTTCTATTTTAGCGAGGTCAAAAAGAGATCCCATTAGTGGCCTACTGATTTTGCTCGATTCCTTTTGTTTTTTTACACGATTGTTCACTATCTGCAAAGACTAAACAGAGTATTGCGACTCTGTGCTTGTTTGTAAATAGAGAATGAACCAAAGAGAACTAATTCTAAAATAGTAAATGCTTGGATAACAATCAATCAAATGGAGAGAGAAGCAGGCACGACGGATTACAACGGGGGCAAAGGCCTGCGTTAACTACCCTTCACTATGTGCAAAGAGAGAGTACTCCTAATAGAAATGAGGGGGAGGGGGGGCAGCATTCAAAGCAGATCAGTGTGCATAAACACGAAAATGTTTTTACTTACCATGTACTTGACATTCGACAGCTTATGATATTTGCTATTAAAAAACCATTGAAATTCACTGAAAAACCCATAGGTTAGAGACCATATATAGTTAGGAATTAGCATTTAAAAAACCTTGAAAATTCACTGAAAAAACCATAGGTTATAGACCATATATAGTTAGGAATTAGCATTTAAAAAACCTTATTTTACTCACACAAAACCATTGAAATTCCATATATAGTTAGTTGCACTAACTATATATCGCGCACCCGCAATCCACTGCTGATGATGTCACATATTACATCATTCATGACATTGTCAGTGACATCACTGATGACATCACTGATGACATCTCAAATGACATCACTGATGACATCACTGATGACATCTCATTTGACATCATTCTTGTGCTAATACGATAAACCTCTTCAGACTCTAATATAACCTTAGATACACTCAGTGTATACAGACACTCACACACTGTCACTCATCCATGGAGTTACTCACACACCTTGTCAGTCATGCAAAGAAACAATCTCACCTCTATTCCCTCAACTATACAGATATACACATTACTTATTCAAACATATACTAACACATATTTACTCTCTTATACAATCCCTGATACAAGTTCACAATGATCCATACAGCCACTCACACATTCAGTGGCTCTCATGCACAGTTATTTATATATGCCAACTCTCACATGTACTGTGTTTTACATATGTACTTACTATGACATGTAGCATTGAGATATCCATTCACTCATCAATACACTCATGCACACAGTCAACCGCCCATGTAGCTGTTTCCACATGCACTCTTGAACTCATACACCTAGTGAATCAACTGCTCACACATCTATGCACAGAGTCACACACCTCCCAGCCACCCCCACACAAACTCAATCTCCCATACAAATACTTGGGCAACCAATCAATAACACATATAACCTCTCGTATAGCTAATGATCAACACATGCAGCAGTTTACATCACAACAGACATACTGATGCACATATTCAGACAGTTTAGTCACTAACCCATGCATTTAGTACGACACATTTATTCACTCACTCATACAGTCAGTCACGCACCTACTAAATCCTTCATCCAGACACTTATACATCCACTCATTCTTCAATAAATCAAACATATTTAAACTTTACAGAAACACACAGTCACTGGATGATGTCATCAGTGATGTCATCAGTGATGTCATTTGAGATGTCATCAGTGATGTCATCAGTGATGTCATTTGAGATGTCATCAGTGATGTCATCAGTGATGTCACTGACCATGTCATGAATGATGTAATATGTGACATCAACAGCAGTGGATTGCGGGTGCGCGATATATAGTTAGTGCAACTAACTATATATGGAATTTCAATGGTTTTGTGTGAGTAAAATAAGGTTTTTTAAATGCTAATTCCTAACTATATATGGTCTATAACCTATGTTTTTTTCAGTGAATTTTCAAGGTTTTTTAAATGCTAATTCCTAACTATATATGGTCTCTAACCTATGGTTTTTTCAGTGAATATATATATATATATATATATATATATATATATATATATATATATGTCCCAAAACAAGCTCCAGGTATGCGAGGGGCCCCGAGGGAGGTGGCGTGTGCTCCGGACGAGCAACCCGGAAATCCAATTCACTCCAAGCAATAAAAGTTTGAACACGCTCTCAGCAGCCGTCACAGAAACATGTATATATATATATATGCATCAAACGATATCAAAGTCTAGCATCACGCTCTCAGAGTTCCCAAAAACACACCACAAATCAGCAGGGTCCAAGGGTGTTTATTAACACCTACTACATGTTTCGGCTTCCACGAAGCCTTGATCACGTAAGTGCCGTGTGAGCATGCAGAATTCAAATACATTTCCAAGTGTTGTGAAAATAAACAATGGACTACAGGCTCCAGTGAAATCATGTCCCCCATCTTGGAAAGGTCACAATAAACGGCAAATAAGCCAAATCAAAACGCAGGAAACAACTAAAACACATGTTTGGTATACATCTCACCAAAATGCAAGGATGGACCCCACAATCATAATACATTAGAATGATTGGAGTGCAAATGTAATTAAAAGTAAATTGAAACTACCGGGCTTAGAACTGACACCGTCGGGATACAACGCGCGTCAGTCTGAAAGGGTGTAATTCGGTAGTTATGGTGACGGGCAGACGCCAACATTCACTCCGAGTCTTTGTGGATGAGCTGGCGAAAAAGAAAACATATAAGTGTAGGCCAATGCATACAATGCATCAATTAGATAATCTAAAGCTGCCCGTAAACGCCCAAAGGGGTGACCATGATGTGTCCTGCCTAGAACAGAGTCTGTTATGCTGGGAGACAAATGAATGCCCAGGGAGTCACACAGTACAGTTACCAGGTAAAATACCTCTATGCTGGCCCGTGGGCAGACATCTGGAAATGTCCGTGCTGGAGGCTCAGTACCATTGTATAGTCTGAAAGTTCGTGCAAATGAAATACAAAGTGATGCCCCAAAAGGGGCGTGCTCTTAAAGTGCTAGCAGGAACGTGATGTACGATGGGCCTGGCAAAATGCAGGATAGGGCCTCAGTTCATGCAATGCTCCTGTAAAATTAGAATCAAAACTTTAAAATCAGACATGACAACATCGTATACATGCTAATCCAAAGAATAAACAAAGTCACTAAGCATGTCAGAAGAATTCATAATCATGGAGACAGAAGTATACTAGCAAAAAACATGAAAGGAACATCAATAAAAGTCATCCTTCAAATGAACTGCGAGTTCTTCATCGTGGTTAAGACCCCCGGGGGCCTTGGTTTGAAAATTAATAATGTGTCTGGACTCAGCTTGTCTCATCATGAGCACTCTGTTTCCACCCCTGGGATTGTGCTTAGTCTGGTCAAGGACAAAGAATCTCATGAGTGCTGGGTTGGAAAAGTGATGATCACTGAAGTGCCTCGCCACCGGATATTTTGCATCCTTGTGGATGATGGCACGATAGTGTTCCAGAATACGTTTTTTGGCCTGGGCCGTGGTACTGCCAATGTACCATAGTCCACAGGGGCAGACTATTACATAAACCACGAACATGCTGCTGCAGGTGAGAAATTGAGTTATCTCTTTGGTGACACCATTGTATTCCACCTTTTTGACCAATGTACTATGCTTGCAGGCCTTACAGTGGCCACACGGAAAATATCCCTTCAATCCCAAATCTTGGTTGTTGCGGTATTCCGTGATGTCACTGTGAACACAAAGATCTCGTATGTTCCTGCCCCTCCTGTAGGTGATACTGGGTCTGTCAGGGATGAGGTTACCTATGATCCCATCACTCCTCAGAATGTGCCAATTACTGGTTATAATTTTGCGGATCTGTCTCGACTCCTTATTGAATGTTAAAAGGAGTCGTGTGGTGTTCTGTTCCTGAGTGTTCTCAGTGCCACCGCTTTCCATAAGAGTGTCTTTGCGGACGACAGCATCTGCCTTGGCCTTGGCCTTTTTCAAAACCCATGCCGGATAATCACGGTCTTTGAAACGATCCAGCATTTCTCTCGCGATCTGCTGGTAACTGGCATCAGTGTTACAATTTCTCCTTGCCCTCAGCAGTTCACCATAGGGAATGCTCCACTTGAGTGGTTCTGGATGACTGCTGAGGGCATGGAGTATGGTGTTACCGGCCGTCTCCTTCCTGAAGAGCGTGGTGTGTATCTTGTTATCTATTATGTCAATCCTGACATCTAGATACTCAGCCTTGATTTTACTTATTGTACTGGTCAGTTTGATGTTTTTCTCATTGATGTTGAGGAGATCGATGAAACGGGAGGTTTCTTCCTCCAATCCTCTCCACACAACAAAGAGATCATCAATATATCTCCACCATGTGGAGATATTGCTCACCTGGTCAGCCAGCGATGGGTCCGCGAATATCGTTTGCTCCCAATGCCCCATGAAGAGGTTCGCAAAACTTGGGGCAAAACACGAACCCATCGCTGTGCCAGTCTCCTGTTTGTAGATGGTACCATTGAAGAGAAAGAAGTTGTTGAGGAGACAGAACTCAATCATCTCAAGGAGCATTTTATTATGCTCCCTGAAACGTAATGGACGGTTATTAAGGAAATACAGGCAGGATTCCAGACCTTGGCGGTGGTTTATGATGGTGTATAAGGCCTGGACATCCATAGTGATGAGAAGAAAGCCTTCCTCCCATTCAAGGTTCTGGAGTTTGGCCAGGAAATCTTTAGTGTCTTTGATGTAGCTTGCTAAACCATGGACCCAATCACGTAGATAATGGTCCACGTACTTGGATACATGTTCAGCAACACTGCCTTTCGAGGAGACGATGGGTCTGCCTGGGGGGTTCTCTTTGCTTTTATGTATTTTGGGTAAAAGGTACAGGACTGGGAGGGTAGGATGGTTGTTCTTCAAATATCTATACTCCTCCCATTCCAAAATGCCCTTTTCCCTCCAAACCTCCAATTTATCCCAGAGGTTAACTATGCTGTTGTTATAAACCTCTAACGTGCTGATGCTATAGAAATCGGTGTCTGACAACTGTCTCAAGGCCTCAGTAACAAATTGTTCTCTGTCAAGAACAACAATGTTGCCCCCCTTATCAGCAGGGCGTATGACAATGGTATTGTCATCGGTAAGGGATTTGAGAGCCTTTTTCTGGGCTATAGATAGATTATCCCGCCCAAACCTGCGTTTGCTGGTTTTGGTCCTATAGGTGCTAAGTTGTTTGCTCACACATTCGTGGAAGGTGTCAATGGCGTCATGCGCCATAGTGGGAATAAATGTGGATTTCGGCTTAAAACCAGAAGCCGTACTGCTGTCAGTAATAAAACCTGCATTGCACAGTAATTGTGTATTGCTGATATCTGCAACTGTAGTCTCACCCCAAGCAGATTCATTCACAGGACATACCATGTCTTGCTCCAATTGTACAATATTAATGAGAGCATCAATGTCATTGTTCACAAAAGTGTCCATATTCTTGACTCCCGGCACTATGTTCTTGATCTGTGTGTGACTCCTTAGTTTGTGCCATTTTTTTAACTTTAACTTGCGAACATATTTAAAAAGGTCTATTCTTGATTCGCTATAATTGAAAGACATGGCAGGACAAAAAGATAAACCCAAACTGAGAGTAGTTTTTTCAATGTCAGTAATTTTTCTCTTAGACAAATTAATAATGGTTTTATTTACCCTGGAGGGATCCATCATTGTCCTTTCTTGGAGCGAGTGTTCATGTATCCCATGTTGCCTCTTTTTCCACCTCTGAAAGAGCCTCTTCCCCCGGTTTCTCCGTTTCCTCGTCCTCTCGGTCGACCTCGTCCTCTCATCACATTGGGTGTTGGTGCCGGAGTCTCCTTGTTCGTCCGTCTGCTCCGGCGCAGGTGACGATACTCCTCCAAAAAATTCGGTTTACGAGTAGTTCCCTTCGTTTTGTTGGTTTCTTCAATGGATAGTGTGGACACATCTGATTCCGTCTCACTGGATGTGAGAGAGTTTTCTTCCATCTCATGTGTCAATTGTTGAGCCGACTTGTCATCATTGCTGTAGAGATGATCAAATTTACGACTAAATGTCAGGATTCTGCCTGAGTCATAGTCCTTATAATCTCGATCCAATTTACGTTGCTTGCGTGCCTTAATGTCCTCCTCATATTTCTTTAGGCGTTCTTTCATATCAGAGACTAATTTGGTGACCACGTCGTCTTCCGAATGTTTTTTGATCTCGTCCATCAACTCTCCAATTTCCTTGAGTAACACCTCCCGGTCAATCCAAGCGTATTTCACCAGGATCTCCAACATCCTTCTAGAGCTGTTGGCCGAATTCTCTGACCATTCTGCCAGCATTTCAGGATTGGGTGCCTCATAGGTGGGGGTGGTGAAAATTCTTAGCCCTCTTGGTACCATCTCTTGGTCGATATAATTTTGAAGAGAGATGGCCTCCCACCACTTCGAAATTTCTCCTCTCTTCAATTTTTCTAATTTGTTAATTTTATCTTTAATAGTCTGGGGAGGATCTGTTTTGGCCGCCTTGGTGGTGATAGGATCATTCTTTTTACGTTTAAACAGCAATTGAGCAGCAGCTCTTCTTTCATCTTCTTCTTCTGTCATGTTATAGCGGTCCCTGGAGTTGTGTTAACTGCTGCAGGGTGTCTGGGGATCTCCGTTCTCCTCAATGAGAAGTTCCTCCTGTTCGCGGAAAAACTGGAGACTGAGACTTATCAATGGGGTAGAGAGAGGCGTCTGTTAGCCAAATACAGCGGTGGAACCGTACAGTTACGTGTTCCCCACACACGAGTGTCTCAGGAGGGTAACGCCGGACAAAGGAAAACGTGGCGCCGTTAACCCCGGGCAGGAAATAATCAGTAAGCCGAGCCTCCCGATACCCCCGTTCACAAAAGGACGGACGCCGCGCTCACAGCCAGCGCTCTTACCCGATAAGACGTCTTCGTGCCTCTCCCCGCTGAACACCTCAGTCCAGTTACAAGGTTCCGCCGCGAGCCGGGCCAGTAACCTCTTAATTAATCCAAAGCCGCAGGTTGCTCTCAGGGTTACGGTGGCCCCAAGGGAGGTGGCGTGAACGCCGGTCGAGCAAACCGGTAATCCAATGCATCAAACGATATCAAAGTCTAGTATCACGCTCTCAGAGTTCCCAAAAACACACCACAAATCAGCAGGGTCCAAGGGTAGGTAGACAGTAGGTAGTTATAGTTAGGACCTAGTTACCATAGGAAAATGGCAACATTCTATTCCCAATAACTTTGCTGCCGATTGACGAATCTTCACAAAATGTTCATAACTAATTTTTTGTTGATATCAGCTCCTATGTTGAAATTTTGGAAGTAATTCTTCAAGGGGGGATGAGAAAAAAGGGGGGTCTGAAAATGTGTTTTCTCCATGTTAATTTCCATAGGAATCTTTTGACAAGGGTACAGGTCGAACGGGTGAAAGGAATTACCCCAAGTTTGGCAGGGAGAAGGGTATTGGTCTAGAAAGCATTCTTTTGTTTATTTGGTGTAAATCCGTTCAGTACTTTTTGAGAAATATCAGAAATATCAAAATTTACAGATATCGATATTTGGGAATTCTGCCATCTGATTGCCTGAGGCGTTACGAGCACGAGCTTGCTGCTTTTTGGCTGTGAGCGGTTGCATCTAGGAAGTGTTGGCCGCCATTTTGTGATTCCGTTGAAGTGAGTAAGGGGAAAAAGGGCAGAAAAAAGTGGGAAAGAGGAGGGTAGGAACTCTGTGAGCTCTGTAGAGTGGTTAGGGTGTGCTGTAGAGGGAGTGTGAAGCAAAGTATTCACCCCTACCGGTGTGAAAGTGCTGTTTTGCCTACTGTGAGATGGTGGTGAGGTGCCGGTATACCTGTGGATGAAAGCGTATTCCTAAACTGTGAGCTGAGTGGTCTGCAGCATACTGGCAGAACTGAAGTATTTACCGTTACCAGTGTGAAAGTGCAACTCGGGGATGAAACAGTGCGCCTAAACTGTGAGCTGAGTGCTGTAAACTGATGTGCTCTGGGGGTGTTGCATACTGACTGTTGTAGCATATGTTTGCAGGTAGTGTTAGTATGCTTTTAGATATAGAGGGATTGGGAAGCAAAGTACTCACTGGTACCGGTCTGAAGACTCTGGGATGAAACTGTGAGAGTAAGTCATGAGTTTATTGCTGTAAAGTGATGTGCTGTGGGTACTGAGGGATACTGGCCACTGTAGCATACCTGTGTAAGTAATGTTAGTGTGCGTTTATACTATAAATGAAGTGTTTTAGGAAGTAGGAATAAAGAAATGATCCTGAAGAATATAATGCAGAATGATGCAATGCCACAGAAGAAACATGGTGTGTCTGAGAAAGTGGTTGTGTGTAATAAAGGCATGGAGTTGGCAAATTATATAGAAAGTGTCTTTATTTAAGTGCCATAATTGGACCCACTGGTGCAAGAGCTAGGGCATCCATCTGATGCAAAGTTAAACCACTTCTGCTGTATTCAAACGTAAGCTCCTGCATCAGTGAATTGCATATTTCGCACGTTGCAGGAGATCTTTTGTGGCTGCACAGGAATCCCATTCAGCTGTGATTCATTTTTGCATTGCAGTCGCCATTTCTCCACTGTCAGAACAATCACGTTCATGGTTTTCAAGATAATGCATTACCTGCTGGATATCGGGAGCGATTGTTGGGATGTTGGCAAGGCATACATCCATTCACCAGTCAAATGGGCAAGTTTTGCAAACAAACAATGGTTGTACGCATACTGCATAAGTGTAGATAAATGTTATGTTGTAGCTATCTCCGATAATAGATAGAGGCAGGTAGCCAAATTGTTTTTCAGTTTTTTTACAGTATTGATGTAGTGTAGAGGTGTAATCTGTCGGACATAGTTGTTACCACAGAGAGCGTAGCCATTTCTAGCAGTAGAATTAGTAGTAGGATGGCCGCAAAGAGAGCGAGAATTATGGGCACTGTTCCTGTTATTCCAGAGATGATCGAATGAATGTAGTCTGGCATTAAAAGAAGAACAGTTTGAAAGCGTGTTAGAAGGTTGTAGGAGACTGTGTTAAAAAAGTGTGCCAGACCTTGAGTGTGACATGTGTTGTAAATTGTGTAACAATTCACAAAGTGTAATTGGTGGTTCATATTTAAAAGGTAGTGTATTTTACTTGAGGTTTGTAGTATCTGCAGTGAATACATTTATTTTGCAGAAGTGAGGGAGTCTTAGTTTGGGTTGTTTCTTGAAATCTGTTTTCAAACTAAGAATTGAAGGCCAAGCTGAAGTTTGGGAGTTAGTTTGTGTGGGTGGGAATAGATATTGCTACAGGATGTTACTGTGTTTGAAACAGTAAGGACAAGCGGTGTACCAGCTCACATTCCGTAGGAGTGCATGTTTTTGAGAAGCAGATAACTGCTGTTCGAAAGCTGTTTGAATGTTAATCGGATTGTGGGAGTTGGCGTGATTTTAAGAAAGAACGCAAGGTTGGGTGGTATAAGCTTAGACGCGCCGTGTAGTTGGACATTCTTGGATAGTAATGAATGACTGTCATTGTGGTCGCAGTTTTCACCTGTGAGAAAAACTTCTGTATGCTCTTTAAGACAGCGATATGTAAATGGGAGAACCGCTGCTAGTGAACAAACGTGTTACCTTATATAGTCACATAAAACATGAAAAACAACTTGTGCATCTAGCAGACACAACGACACTACATACTGTGGGAAACCTGGCTAGCCATGTACACAAACTAAACATGGCATGGCACCTCTGCCTCACAATGCAGAATACGGGGAGAGATGGAAGCAAAGTAAGTGCGAAGGTGGTAAGTAATTATTGATTAAAAAAGTATATAATGCAAAGTCTTGAGGGGATGTGCCAGACAGAGTTGAGTATGCAGAGCCCAGACATGAACATGTCAACATACAATGATGGTCTATTTAGTGAAGTGAACAGTGGACACAACCATGATAGTACAGTCAGTAGGGAAGATTACGGAATAGTAGTGCGTATGTGCCTCCCCTTGAAGGTTTAGGGTAGTGGGCTGGCTCGGCATACGCAGGGCTAGCATAGGGGTTTGAAGAAGAGGCATATTTCTCTGGGTGTGGTTCTCTTCCAGATTGCCAGGTCTGCGCAGTTTACACCGCCACGAGGCTGACGATGTGAGCGAAGGTGGCTGTGGGATTAAGAGAGTAACGTTGGGTACCGCAACACAGGCACACAGCGTCCAGCCTGAGGCCCAGCACTGTACTCTGTATACTACTAACACAGTAGTTTGACAGATACCAACGGTGGAACGGTGTTTTTGATACTATAGTGGACGATGTTAGAACTGTATCTGAGAGTGGAGATGGAGGTACTCCCTTCAACCAGCTGCAACCAACTCTAGGTCCCAACAGTGGAATGGTGTCTTGATCCCACAACGGATGATTTTAGAACTGCATCTGAGAGTGGAGATGAAGGTAGTCCCTTCGACTAGGTGTAAGAAAATCTAGGTCCCAACAGTGGAACGGTGTGTTTATCACACAATGGACGATGTCTGATATTACTTATTGCTGTTTTTTCACAGAACTCCCTCTGTTGAGGTGCATCAGACTCTGTGCTTCAGTACTTAACTGCTGCACATGATTATTGGGCTTAGTTGACTGCTATCGCTGGAATACACTGCGGTACAGCAGTTCCAAACAGTGATACGGGGTCTTAATTCTATGATTGAGCATGTCAGAAGTTAAAGTTTGTGATGATTTCTGTGCACCCTCTCTGATGAGGGGCAAGCAACTCTACGTCCCAACAGTGGAACGGTGACTTGATCCCACAATGGACGATGTTAGAACTGTATCTGAGAGTGGAGATGGAGGTACTCCCTTCAACTAGCTGCAACCAACTCTAGGTCCCAAAAGTGGAATGGTGTCTTGATCCCACAATGGACGATGTTGTAATTGTGTCTGAGAGTGGAGATGGAGGTACTCCGTTCACATAGCTGCAACCAACTCTAGGTCCCAAAAGTGGAATGGTGTCTTGATCCCACAATGAACGATGTTAAAACTGTATCTTAGAGTAGAGATGGAGGTACTCCCTTCGACCATGTGCAACCAGCTGTATGTCCCAACAGTTGAACGGTGTCTTGATCCCACAATGGATGATGTTAGAACTGCATCTGAGAGTGGAGATGAAGGTAGTCCATTCAACCAGCTGCAAGCAACTCTAGGTCCCAACAGTGGAACGGTGTCTTGATCCCACAATGGATGATGTCAGATATTACCTGCTGCTTGCTTTTCTCAGAAGTTTGTGTGTTGAGATGCATCACACTCTGTGCTTCCATAGCTAATTGCTGCACATGATTATTGGGCTTGAATGACAGTAGTCGGTGGAGTATACTGTGGTACAGCAGGTGCGAACAGTGAAATGGGGCTTGATTGTATGATTGAGGATGTCATAAGTTAAAGTATGTGATGATTTCTGTGTACCCTCTGTGATCAGGTGCAACCAACTCTGTGTTAATGACCACTGCATCTTTTCTAGATGATTTGCAGGGTTCACAATTTAGATTGAGTGGTGAGTGTACCATTACAGAATCCAGTAGTTAAGTAATTAGAACGTCTATTGAAACATATACAATTTTGTTTGATTAGAACATTGGAATGTTGGGAGCTCCATTGAAAACAATGGAGTAGCTCCCGTCTTAAAATGTCTTGTATAAGCCTGGAGCTGCAACATTGCTAATTATTTTGTTCACAGCTCTGGCTGTGAACAAATGCTTCAGGGAGCATGAAGGGATTCCAATCCCCTTGCGCTCTCTTGAGGCTTTGCTTTATTTGTTAGAGCATTCTATCCTCTAGTGGCAGAATGTTCAAATAGCTTTATAGCCCTTTGTAAATGGGCTATAGTTGCTATTAAAGTCCCTCTCCCTTGTTAAAAGCCCACGCCTTCGGCGTGGGACTTTAATGCTGGAGAGGGCCTTTAATAGTGGGTATAGCTTGCTATGGCGGGCTATAAGGCTATAGTATACTTGCTTGGAGAAGTTTTTTTAGATGAGTTATATGTTTAGTAAAATGACCAAATTTATCTTTCAAGTCGAAAGGAACAGTGAATAGTGTAGACTGTGGATAGATGAAATCCCAATTCGAATTGTTTTGATTTATTCATTGTAGAGTTTTATGTAATTTATGTTGTTGTATTTTGTAATGAGGGAGTGAGAAAAATTATAAATGGTTGTGTGTGAGTACTGCCTTCAATTAACAATGCAGACAGTAGTGTTCACAATTCAGATTGAGTCGCTATTGTAGATGATGCAGTCCTGTAAGAGAAGAGATTACTGTAGTGTGCTCTGTCTGCACCACGTATACGCATTCATTGCAGGCTTCGCAAATGTTTTGTAAAACATTTCTCCAGTGTGCTCTGTCTGCACCACTCATATGCATCATTGCAGGCTTTGCACACGTTTTTTTTGCTTCACGTATTGCAAACTGTAGACTTCAAGTCAATGCCATGTGGCTATGGGACCTTGCTGACTGCTCTCTGTGGCCTACACTGCAGACAGCAGTTTTCACAATTGAGATCGAGTCGTTATTGTAGATGAGGTAGTCCTGTAGGAAAAGACATTGCTCCAGTGCGTACTATCTACACCACTTATATGCATCCTTACAAGCTCTGCACAAGTTTTTTTTGCCTCGCGTATTGGAAACTGTAAAGCTCAAGTAAATTCCATGTGGCTGTGGGGCCTTGCTGACTGTTCTCTCTGGCTTACACTGCAGATAGCAGTGTTCATAATTGAGATAAAGTAGCTATTGTAGATGAGGTTTGTCCTGTAGGAAAAGATATTGCTTCAGTGCGTACTGTCTGCACCACTCATACGCATCATTGCATGCTTTGCACGTGTTTTTTTTGCTTTGCTTATTGCAAACTGTAGAGCTCAAGTCGCTGCTACGTGGCTGTGGGCCCTTGCTGAACACTCTCTCTGGCCTATACTGCAGACTTCAGTGTTCACATTTGACATTGAGTCGGTATTGTAGATGATGCAGTCCTATAGGAATAGACATTGCTTCAGTGTGCTCTGTCTGCACCACTCATATGCATCATTGCAGGCTCTGCACACGTCTTTTTTTGCTTCACGTATTGCAAACAGTAGAGCTCAAGTCAATGCCATGTGGCTGTGGGCCCTTGCTGACTGCTCTCTCTGGGATACACTACAGATAGCAGTGTTCACAATTGAGATCGAGTTGATAATATAGATGAGGTAGTCTTGTAGGAAAAGACATTGCTCCAGTGCGTTCTGTCTGCAGCACTCATATGCATCATTGTAGGTTTTGCACACATTTTTTTTTGCTTCGTGTATTGCAAACTGTAGAGCTCAAGTGAATGCCATGTGGCTGTGGGCCCTTGCTGAATGCTCTTTCTTGCCTATACTGCAGACTTCAGTGTTCACATTTGACATTGAGTCGGTATTGGTGATGATGCTGTCGTGTAGGAAAAGACATTGCTCAAATGCGCTCTGTCTGCACCACTCATATGCATCATTGCAGGCACTGAACACATTTCTTTGCTTTGTGTATTGCACCTATAGAGCTCAAGTCAATGCCACGTGGCTGTGGGCCCTTGCTGAACGCTGGCCTACACTGCAGACAGCAGTGTTCACATTTGAGATCGAGTTGCTATTGAAGATGAAGTAGTTCTGTAGGAAAAAACATTGCTCTGGTGCATACTGTCTGCACCATGCATACGTATCATTGCAGGCTCCGCACATGCTTTTCTGTTGCTTCGCTTACGACGCACTGGGCAGCTCAGTCACCTTATGTAGGTGTTGGTCATTGCTGACCGCCCTCTGTTGCCAACACCGCAGACAGCAGGGTTCACAATTCAGATTGAGCTGCTATTGCAGATGATGCAGTGTTGATGGCAACAGATATTGTTCCTAGGACGGCCTTTCTACAGCATGCATTATTGCTGGCTGTGCACATGCTGAATACTTTTGATGTGGCTATGTGAGTGCACTAGACCTGATGGAGCATTTATGATATCTTTTTGTGTATTATTTCAGATCTATTGATTGTGTGTCAGTATACCACAAGTTGTGGTTCTTTTACGATACACATATTTCTGTACTATTTCACATCAACTGTATCTACCTTACTGTAGCACAAATTATTGATTCTTTTAATATTGGATCTGTGTGTGATGTAATGATTACTGTTGTAGTTGATGCTAGCAGCAACCATTCCCTGAAGGCTGGTTTACACTCACCCCACGCGCATCCAGCACAGACGTCACTGGATATGTGACCCTGGTAATAAAAAAGAGTCGAGCGCACTTGCCCGTACCCACTTTCACTATCTATATGTGTCCGTGTGTTCATTATGTATGCATGATACTGTCTCTGGGCAGTACTATATTACGTTGTGCTGTGGACAGCGTATGCAACCATGTCACCTCTGGTATTGGAGAAAATTTCGGAAATGTAACTTTTAGGTGTATGGCTATCACAGGTGGAAGGCTACTTTACAGAGCATGAATATTGATGAAAATGATGGTTGCAGTTTTGGGTAGTGTAAGATATGTGCATAATGCAAAAACTTTAGAACAAAGCTCTCTAAGCAGAAGCGGTGTGTCTCATGAAATGCAGTACAGATATTGACTACAATGGGTGGCGTTTTCGAACTGTTACAATATGAAATGTTATGAACTAATGAAATGTTATTTTTATGGTAACATGGCAATCGCACAGCCAGTGCGCAATGAGATCGCACCGGATGTGATTTTGAGAAAATATATTTACTATAATATAAGTTTATTGCAGTTAGAAATATATAACTGATTAAAATGTTTTTAATTATCGCTTGCTCATATGCGGCGGGATATCGTACGTCTATGACGTAACACAGGGCATGGCAGCGTGCATTAGCCTAATTTGGAATGCGCAGCGGGTGCATCCCCATACGTACATGACGTAACGCGCCGCTTGGTAGTGCGTAACGGCCGCATCCCACAGTAGCAGCTGGTGCGACCTCATACGTACATGTTAAGTGGGACGTGGTGTCACAAAACTGTCGGATACGAAATGTGCATCATTTAAATGTGGTGGATAGGATTTGCATGCTGATCGAGATTGATAGACTACCGGTAAGGGACTGTAGTTTTCTCGACAAAAAAAAAAGATTGATATGCATATTGTTTTGGGAAGATATAAAACATTACATAATTTTTAAAGTTAAAAAAGGATAATAGAGTTGCAAAATATTAAAATACAATTAGAAAAAATATAGTTTTTTATAAATATTAAAATATGAAGTTAACATTTAAAAAAACTTTGAAATTCACTGACAGAAATCATAAGTTTTACAGACGTTATAGTTAGGAATTAGCATTTTAAAAACTTAAAAATTCACTGGTTTCAGGGACGTTATAGTTAGTTGGACATTTGACTCATATAAAACTAGAGAAATTCACCAGTTATAGTTAGTTGAGCTAACTATAACTCACGCGCCAGCAATGCACTGCTGATGATGTCACATATTACATCAACCAAACTGAAGCAACCAGCGACTTCTTTATCTTGTATGATTTTAAGATAAGGTAAATGGAGCAACAGGGTGCCGAAATGGGAGGGTTTATATATAAAAAAAAGCCCACACGTACAGTGATGACAAAAAACTCTCGCCTTTATTATAGATTGCTTTTTAAACAAGAGATAACGCTCCCAGAGTGAAGCAATAGCTGAAGAATAAGAAGTTATAAACAGCATTTAGGAGCCCAAAGATAAATCTATATGAGGTGAGCAGCCCCTTTTTTTGTTGACCGCCACTCGACTAATTGAGGGCATGCTCTCATCATAGACATCGATTCCAAAATTACTTAAATTAAAACATTTTTGGACTCGTCAAACACAATGGCATTTGGAGGGGAAAGTACGGCAATCTAACAAAGGTATAGGTACCCACTAAGCGCCCAGGTTGCAATTAATCTGCCACAAAAAAATATTTTAACTAAAATTAAATGGCAAGATTATATATATTTACAACGATAGAACAATGCCCAAAAAATACAGATTTTTTATGATCATCAAGTCAACCAATACTTATGGGGGTATGCACATTGTAAAACAAAGAAAGAATGACAATGTCTCAACTGTATAAAGACTGGGTCCAAATGTATTAAATGTTTTTAGATGTGAATTATCATGTAATGGTGTCGAAGTATAGCAGCTAAATTTACCAGATGGATAAAATGTGTAAAATGATATGATTAAGAAAGAATAGAATCTAATTCTGTATATCTGTATAGGGAAAAGACAAATAACCTTGATAGAGACAGACAAAACGAATTTGTCTTGAAAAAGATGGTGTAAAACATCCTAGCCATCAAAACGCGTCGACGCATTCACCTGTACAATCCTATGAAGCACACTTCTGTCAATCATTAATTATTCAAAAGTGTATGACATTATGTGGCTAAAGAATATATGAGATGTACAAATAGTAGTGACAAATTCAAGTCATACAGCCCTTTCTGTCTTTTGTAAATTATGCTGGTCATAATTGTCTAATTGTGTTGAATGTGATTCCATTAATGTTCTTGTATTTGTGGGGCACTAAGAATTGAACATAAGTTTTAATGTTTTTCATTTTAAGATGTATTTTTAATAAATATTCAATTCATACATAGATTTATGTTGTTATATTATATTGTTACATTTGGTGTTTTCAAAGAAATTACGGTCCAGGGAAACTTTTCTTTCCACATATTACATCACTCATGACATGGTCAGTGACATCACTCATGACATCACAAATGACATCTTAAATGAAATCACTGATGACATCATCCTCGTGATAGCGTGGCATACCTCCTGTCACCCTAATATAACCTTTGATATACATACTGAAAAATACAAACTAACATTTTCAAAACAATGGACATACCAATACCAGTTACAACACATATATTCAGTAATTCCAAGAATACCGATGATATGCTATACACAACTCACTCTATAAACCAAAAACTTTTCGTGGTCATGTAGCTGTGTTGTCCCCCCTTTGAAGCAGAAGCGGAGTGGGCTGGTCCAACGTACGCAACTCCAGCATAAGAGTATAAATACATAGGCTATACCTTGGGCATGGTTCACTTGTGCGAAGACAAAAGACTCTGCCACAGCGAAGGTCCTCACCCTGCCACGTGGCTGCCGCCATGACCACGTGCCTCCTCGATACAGGCCCATTGCGAACTCAGCGTCACAGCACCGGAGACTTATGTCTGTATCAACTACTGCCTTCGATCTACACTGCGGACAACAGGGTTCACAACTTGAATTCAGATTTGGATCTACACTACAGACAACATTGAATTAAGCCTTGCTTTTTTTAATGCAGAGACAATTGTACTCTATGTCCTCAGATTTTGTTAAAGGATGTGACAAAAAGCATTCCTTGATGTCTGTGTCGACTACTGCCTTCAATCTACACTGCGGACAGCAGGGTTCACAACTTGAATTCAGCTTTGCATCTACACTACGGACAGTAGGGAATTCAGCATTGATTTATTTAATGCAGAGACAATTGTACTGAATGTCTTCAGATTTTGTTGAAATAAGTGACAAAAAGCATTTGTCGATATCTGTGCTGACTACTGCCTTCGATGTACACTGCGGACAGTAGGGTTCACAACTTGAATTCAGCTTTGGATCTACACTACGGACATCATAAAATGTAGCCTTGCTTTATTTAAGGCAGAGACAATTGTACTCTATGTCGTCAGATTTTGTTAAAGGATGTGACAAAAAACATTCCTCAATGTCAGTGCTCACTACTGCCTGAGGGCTCACAATAGAGGTGGATTGGCGATTGCACATGGCGCATTCCAAGGGCAAGAGACAATGTACCAGTGCGACCCGCCCAAATCATGAATCATCGCAGGGTATGCACACGCTGAGTTCTTCAGGTACCACTAACTCACTGCACCACAAGTCATCTCCATGTGGCCTTATTAAGACAGAATTCACTAGGCAAAAAGCATTGCTACCAGTGCGCCCCCCGGACCACGCATCATCGCAGGTTACATACACGCTCAGTGCCAAAGGTACTACTAACTCAGTACACCATAAGTCATCGCCACATGGCCGTATTCAGGCAGAATTCAACAGACAAAAGACATTGGTACGAATGCGGCCCCCCGGACAACGCATTATCGCAGGGTACGTACACGCTCAGCGCCAAAGATACTACTAATTCAGTGCACCATAAATCATCGCAAAGAAGAGTGAACAGTTCTATGTCAGCAATGAGGCATACTATCACTTTTAAATCGGATTGATGCAGAATTCAATAGACAAAAGACATTAGTCCAAGTACTGCGCCCCCCCGACCACGCATCATCACAGGGTGCGTACATGTTAAGCACCAAAGGTACTTCTAACTCAGTGCACCATAAATCATCGCCACATAGCCTTATTAATGCAGAATTCAGCAGACAATAGACATTGCTACCAGTGCAGCTTGGCCGGAGTACGCATCATCGCAGCCTCCACAGAACATTGATGCTTCAGGTGCCACTAACTCAGTACACCATAAGTCATCGCCACATGGCCGTATTCAGGCAGAATTCAACAGACAAAAGACATTGGTACGAATGCGGCCCCCGGACAACGCATTATCGCAGGGTACGTACACGCTCAGTGCCAAAGATACTACTAATTCAGTGCACCATAAATCATCGCAAAGAAGAGTGAACAGTTTTATGTCAGCAATGAGGCATACTATCACTTTTAAATCGGATTGATGCAGAATTCAATAGACAAAAGACATTAGTCCAAGTACTGCGCCCCCCCGACCACGCATCATCACAGGGTGCGTACACGTTAAGCACCAAAGGTACTTCTAACTCAGTGCACCATAAATCATCGCCACATAGCCTTATTAATGCAGAATTCAGCAGACAATAGACATTGCTACCAGTGCAGCTTGGCCGGAGTACGCATCATCGCAGCCTCCACAGAACATGCTTCAGGTGCCACTAACTCAGTGCACCATTTATCATCGCTGGTTGCAGACACTGTAACTTACCAATATTGTGCAGCTCTACTCAACGCCACCTGGCTGTGGGCTCTTGCTAACCGCTGCCTCCTGCCTACACTGCGGTCATCAGAGCTCACAATAAAATAGACTCTTGATTCATTATTTGCAGAGTGTAGTACCAAACTAAGTATAACAACACTCAAACCTACGCAATATCCCATTAGTATCCTTCCATCAAGAACTTATTTTATATCAGTTATAGGTTTAGTTCGATAACAAAATTCACCCTGCAAGTCCAATGAATGGCAGTCTACACTGCGGACAGCACAGGTCACAATTTGAACTATAATGTCCCTGAAACCTACATATTTCGACCATGTTTCATCTTTTATTTGAATCATTATTACAGATGATGCAGTCCAGTAGGCAACAGACAATGCTTCTGTTCAGACCACGCATCATCGCAGGGTGAGCACACGCTGAGCACCAGATGTACCACTAACTTAGCACACCATAAATAATCGCCCCATGGCCTTATTAAGGCAAAATTCAGTAGTCAAAAAACATTGTTACCAGTGCGGTCTACCTGGACCATGCCTCAAAGCAGGCTCCACACAAACCGCCCCTATCTCAGTGCACCACAACTCATGAACCCTTTACGATAGAATCTTCTGTGTATTATTTCACATGTAGTGCTCCTACATTTGTACAGCAGAAGTCATAAACCATTTGTTAGAATTGGGGGTCTCTGGTTGTCACAGTTAGGTACTTGTGACAAGCAGGGACCCTCTCCTCTAGTCAGGGCAAGGGAATTACCCTCTTAAAATAACCCCTGCTCACCCTCTAGGCGGCGTGGTTCGAGCAGTCAAGGCTTGTTCAGAGACGATGTAAGTTACGCATTTGTGACCACACACAGTAACCCAGTGACAACACTACAAATAGACACCACACAAGGTTTTATATAAAAAATAAGTATACTTTATATAGAATTATCACAAGACCAATAAACGACAAAAATAATCCACAGTACTATTAAATTTCAAGAGTTATGGTTAAAAAGGTGTAAATCAAAGTACTGTGCAAGTCGGTAGCCTTGTCCGGCTACGGCGTGCTGAAAGAACACAGAGTCTAACAAATCCAGCGGACCGCGGATGTCCGGGTCCACTCAAATGTCGACAGACTCAAACACAGTGCCTTTTTCCTTGAGGCGGCCGGCACAGATGTGCGAGCCGGTTCCGGTGTTCGTCGCGGTTTAAAAAAAGAAAGCATTGCAGGTCACGGTGTCTCTTCCGTTGCAGTGCAGGCTATGGCTCGTTGAATGTGTCGGTGAGCTCAGAGCTTGCGTTGTTCGGGGCGGACGTTGCTCATTGTGGTGCTTCCAGCTTTACGGTGCGGCGTTCGAGCCAGAGTTCGGGAGCTGGCGTCGGTCAGTCCGGACAGCAGTGCGAGTCGGGGGTGCGTCGCGAAGTGTGTGAGGCCGTGCCCAGCTCCAGTGCGGTCACAGGATTCGAAGTCAGCAGCAGTGACCGCGTCGGTCAGACCAGTTCAATTCGGTGTAGCGAGGCGTTGCACGTTGCGGTGTCCTTCCAGTCGTGGTGCAGGCTACGGCTCGTTGATGGCGTTGAGACGGAGTGGGTGAGCACAGAGCTTGCGTTGTTTGAGGCAGACATTTCTCAGTGCGGTGCCAACAGGACACCGGGCCGGTCGGGAGAGTCGGTCACAGTTTCCTGCCTCTGTAGCCGCTGGAACAGTAGCAATTCACAAAGGCTGGTGAAGTCCACTGGTCCTGGGACTTCTGTCAGGGGGAAATCTCTCTTCCAAGCTCTTGGAGATCTTTTTAGCACAAGCAAAGATAAAATCCACAAAGTCCTTTCTCCTCTCTAGGCAGCCAGGCAACCACTGCAGGCCAATCCCCCAAGCAGCACTCAGCTTGGGAATAGTCTCTCCTCAGTTTCTTCAGGTTCCTTCTCCTCAGCAGATGTTTCTTCTTGTCAGTTCCAGGAGTAATCTAATTTCATGGGATCAGGGTCCCAATACTTATACCCCAAAATCCTTTGTTCTCTGAGGGGAGAGGGGCCTGTGCCCAGTTCAAGCCAGTTCTGAAGCACTCTGTTTACCAGACTTCTCCTTTCCTTTCACAGTGCATGGCTGGTACATCAGGCGCACCACAGGAGGTGGAAGGCAAGTACAGTCCTGGAGCACTTTGTTGACAGTCTTCCTTGTCTTCTTTCAGTGTGCAGGGCAGAGACATCAGACGCACCACAGGAGGTGGAGCGAGCACTGTGGGGGGAGGGCACAGTCCTATTCAGGTCTCAGCTGCAACTCCTCCTTCCCATCTAAATGCAGATCTCCCTATTCACCACCGGGCTCCCCAGCCTTTCTCCTGGAATTCCCCAGTCCTGTCACACACAACCTAGACAAGGAATACACAACCTAGCAGAGGCGGGCTCAAATGGTTAGGCAAGCAAATACCTACTTTCTAAAAGTGGTATTTGCAAACACAGAATATTAAAATAAACTTTACTAAAAGATGTATTTTATTATTTTGAGTCCAGGCATACTAAACTCGAATTCCTACCATGTTCTCTGAGTCTGCTTGTATTATAAACATGTAAAAATCCAGCAGCCCATTCTAGCCTATGGAGAACAGGTAGCCTTGCAATCGTGAAAAACGAAAATGGCTGTAATTCACTATTAGGACATGCCACACACATCAGGGCTTGTCCTACCTTATACTTACAATGCACCCTGCCTGTGGGCCTACCATAGGGGTGACTAATATGAAGTCAAGGGAAGGTTTAGGGACTGGCAAGTGGGTGCACTTGCCCAGTCAGCATGACAGTACCAGACTGCACGCACGCTCTGCAATGGCAGACCTTAGACACATTTTACAGGGCTGCTTCTGTGGGTGGCACAACCAGTGCTTCAAGCCCACTAGCAGCATTTGGATTTACACTCCCTGGGCACACTTAGTGCACTCTACTAGGGTCTGACAGGTAAACCAAATATCCAATCATGGAACCACTAATCAATACATACATTAATTTACAGTAGGGAGAGCATATGCGCTTTAGCACTGATCAGCAGTGGTAAAGTGCCCAGCGTCATAAAATAGCCAACAACATATCAGGAAAAATATAGGAGGAAGGCAAAAAGTTCAGGGATGACCCTGCAAAAAGGGCCAAGTCCAACACAACCCCCTTCCAGCCAAAACGCATGGTAGACCAATCACTACCTTGATGGGTTTCCCTGCTTTGGGCGGTAGAACATGGACCTTGTACGCAACAGCAGGGACACATTCCAGTTCTACGCCAATCAGAACCCATTTCAGTTCCTCAGGCCATACTCTCATGTTCCACCAAGATAATCCATGGGGAACCTTTTCCTCACCTGTGGACACCACCTGTGCAGCATCTAACCATAACTTGCTCACAGGTATGTCCCAACAAACAGACAGCAAGTCACATTGGCCACTGACAGTAGTCAGGGATGAGATCCAGGCCTTATGCCTCTCAGGGCTCTCAAACCTCTGTGGCGTCAGAGAGCGGTGGGCAGTAACCCCAGGTGCTTGGCACCCTTTGTCCACTCTCCCTCCTGTCAGGTCAGGTATGACATCCTGGCACTGACCCACCAGCCCCAGGCCTATACCTGGTGGCTGGACCAGAGACTGGGGTAGGCTCCCCCACACCCAGTCCTCCTCCTTGGGGCTTTGTACCCTCCCACCTGGAGTGGTACCCCCTTCTAGAATTGTCAGAGCACCTGTGGCAGGTGTCCTGCACAATTCGCCCACCAGTTCAGGGGTTCTATCCTGCAACTGGGCTACCAGGTCAGGGGGGACACCCTGAACATGGCCTTCCAATGCAGGGTCTAGACCCTCGGGCTGCACCGGGGTCAGAGGCGAGAACTCCCTCCCTCTGAACCCCCTTCCAGAGCACTGCACCCTCCCAACTGGAGTGGTACCCCTAGAAGCTACCTCGGTCAGGACACAGATTACAGTTGCCCCTTCCTCCAGGTCAGACAACACCTGAACCTGGCTCTCCAACCTAGGGTCTAAACCCTCAGGCTGAACCGGGGTCAGAGGCGAGGACTCCCTCCCTCTGTACCCCCTTCTAGATCGCTGTACTCTCCCAACTGGAGTGGTACACCAAGAAGACAGACTGTTAAGGACACTTCCCAACTCAGGTACCAAACCCTGCAATTCAACACTTGCCTGGCACACCAGGACTTCCTTGGGAGCACGCATGCCCCCCCTGAGGGTAACACATAACTCCTGCGTTGTGTGATAGTCTGCCTGGTGTAGATCTCCCGTCCCCTGTCCCTTCGACAGTGCGCAAAGATCCCCCAGGACAGAAGTGGTGTCCCCGTGGTCATTCATTGGTGGTGCAGCCCTTCTGGCTGGCCCCTGACCCACTGGTTCTTCCACTGGGGACTCTTTCCCCCTCTTACCCCTCCATCTGGACTTCTGCACCCTCCCAACTGGAGCGGCACTGCCAGACACCAGAACTACTGGAGCTCTGCCTACAGAGGCTCCACGTTCTCTAGACACTGGGAGATCCTCCTCGAATGGCCTACAAGTACAGCCTAGGCCCCTAACCTGAAGTTCCCTTAAGAAACCATCCAGGCCTTGAGACTGGGTTTCGGGTACCTTGGGACAGAACCCATACTCACTCCTCCTCCTCTGAGAAACAACGTGAGCCCATACACCCCTCCCACTACACTGGGACCTAACTGGGCAACACTGAACCTCTTCCATCACACAGGACTGGAAGATACCTGAGCCACTCTTGTTGGACTCACTGCTCAATGCTTCTTCAGACCCTCTGGAATCCACCAAAAGGAATGCCTCCAACGTGAGTTCTCTGGGGTCAGAGAACTCACTCTCCAACAGGTGTTGGCATAGCTCTGGAAAACAGGGACTTAAAATATGCTCTCCCACAATTGGATCACACAGCCCCCTACAAGGGTTAACCAAACTATCCTTCACCTCCCCATCCAGTGCCTCACACACGTACTCCACACCATTCTCCTGAGATTGGCAAGACAGTATCTGACTGTCTCTGTCACACAACCCACACTCTTCTGGGCAGTCTCCACACTCACATACCAGGACTTTAAATTTGGGGGGCCCCTCTCCCTGCACCTCTCATCTAGAGTCAGCAGAGTGTTCCTCTCACTACTAGGACCATGAACCCCTACACCAGTTACCCTATTCCCTTCAGGGACACTGCGCACCACTAGAGCTACCTCACGTCCTTGAACCTCCTGGTGTATGTTAACCCCCTCCAAGTCAGGTGCCTCCTCTCTGGGTGTGTGTACTACTCCCTCAGCACTAAAAAAAATCAATTTTACTGCTTCCATCTGAGCTGGACTCCACCTCCAACTCAGCAAATCTCAATCTCTGAGCTACACACATTTCTTGTTGCTGGGTTGAAACACTCTTGGCCTCAAGCCCCTCGAGCTCTAAGTCAAGCTCACTCATTATCAACTCATGCTTCATTTGCATTCTCTCTTCCTCCAGAGCCAATTTCTTGCTCTCTAGCTCCACTTCCAGAGCCATTTTCTTGCTTTCTAGCTCCAGTTGCCCATTCAATTTGAGCGTGGCCATCTCCATCTTGTGCATCCTGTTTTCTTTCCTGTCTGCCAACTCTTTTAGGGACAGACCTCGGGCAGAAACACTGCTACCCACTAGGGAGGGCGCACCCCTCCTCTCAGGACCCAGTGGCTCACCAAGCTGCTCCTTTGCATCCTCCTCATTCATTAACTCACCAGGGGCATTCCTTGCTTCCACCCAGGCCCTCAACGCCTTGTGGTATTGCTCCTTTTTGGTGATTCCAGCTACTGAAATTTTTAACTTTTTGCAGAAGCTCTTGAGCTGGGTGTTGGTGTAGCTTTCTAGTTTCTCTTCCTCCCAATCACAGTCAACAGATGCAATGGATGCTGCCTTTTCTATTCTGACTGAACCAGGCATAATTAAAAAAAAAATGGAGATTTCCGGCAAAAACAAGTATCAGAAGTACGTGGTTGCGTTTTGGTCTGCACTCACTAAGTAGTGTTCAGCAATCACTGTACATGAGTCACAAATGCAATTTCGGAATCCTTTCCGCTTGACTTCAAATGTTAAAATTGGGGGTCTCTGGTTGGCATAGGTAGGTACTTGTGACAAGCAGGGACCCTCTCCTCTAGTCAGGGCAAGGGAATTACCCTCTTAAAATAACCCCTGCTCACCCTCTAGGCTGCGTGGCGCGAGCTGTCAAGGCTAGTTCAGAGACGATGTAAGTTAAGCATTTGTGACTACACACAGTAACCCAGTGACAACACTACAAATGGACACCACACATGGTTTTATTTAAAAAATAAGTATACTTTATATAGAATTATCACAAGACCAATAAACAACAAAAAGAATCCACAGTACTATTAAATTTCAAGAGTTCTGGTTAAAAAGGTGAAATCAAAGTTCTGTGCGAGTCAGTAGCCTTGTCCGGCTACGGCGTGCTGAAAAAAAACAGAGTCTAACAAATCAAGCGGACCGCAGCGGTCCGGGCCACTCAAATGTCGACAGACTCAAACACAGCACCTTTTTCCTTGAGGCAGCCGGCATGGATGTGCAAGCCGGTTCCGGTGTTCTTCGCGGTGTAGAAAAAGAAAGCCTTGCAGGTCACAGTGTCCCTTCCGTCGTGGTACAGGCTACAGCTAGTTGCGGCGTCGGTGAGCTCAGAGCTTGCGTTGTTCGGGGCGGAGGTTGCTCGTTGCGGTGCTTCCAGCTTTACGGTGTGGTGTTCGGGCCAGAGTTCGGGAGCTGGCGTCGGTCAGTCCGGACAGCAGTGCGATACGGGCAGTGCGCCGCGAAGTGTGCGATGCCGTGCCCAACTCCAATGCGGTCACAGGACTCGAAGTCAGCAGCAGTGACCGCGTTGGTCAGACCAGTTCGATTCGGTGTAGAGAGGCGTTGCACGTTGCGGTGTCCTTCCAGTCGTGGTGCAGGCTACAGCTCATTGATGGCGTTGAAACGGAGTCGGTGAGCGCAGAGCTTGCGTTGTTCAAGGCGGACGTTGCTCAGTGCAGTGCCAACAGGACACCAGGCCGGTCGGGAGAGTCAGTCATAGCTCCCTGCCTCTGTAGTCACAGGAACAGTAGCAATTCACAAAGGCTGGTGAAGTCCGCTGGTCCTGGGACTTCGGTCAGGGGCAAGCTCTCTTCCAATCCCTTGAAGATCTTTAAAGCACAAGTTGAAAAGCAAAGGTAAAATCCACAAAGTCCTTTCTCCTCTCTAGGCAGCCAGGCAACCACCGCAGGCGAATCCCCCAAGCAGCACTCAGCTTGGGAATAGTCTCTCGTCAGTTTCTTCAGGTTCCTTCTCCTCAGCAGAGGTTTTTTCTTGTCAGTTCCAGGAGTGATCTAATTTCATTGGATCAGGGAACCAATACTTATACCCAACATCCTTTGTTCTCTGAGGGGAGAGGGACCTGGTCCCAGTTCAAGCCAGTTCTGAAGCTCTCTGTTTACCAGACTTCTCCTTTCCTTTCACAGCACAGGGCTGGCATATCAGACGCCCCACAGGAGGTGGAGTCAGCATTGTGGAAGGCAAGTACAGTCCTGGAGCACTTTGTTGACAGTCTTCCTTCTCTTCTTTCAGTGTGCAGGGCAGAGACATCAGACGCACCACAGGGGGTGAAGCCAGCACTGTGGGGGGCGGGCACAGTCCTATTCAGGTCTCAGGTGCAACTCCTCCTTCCCATCTAGATGCAGATCTCCCTATTCACCACCGGGCTGCCCCAGCCTGTCTCTTGGAATTCCCCAGTCCTGTCACACACAAACCCAGAAAAGGAATACAGAATATTAAAATAAACTTTACTAAAAGATATATTTTATTATTCTGAGTCCAGAAATACTAAACTCGAATTTCTATCATGTTCTCTGAGTCTGCTAGGATTATAAACATGTAACAATCCAGCAGCCCATTCTAGCCTATGGAGAACAGGTAGCCTTGCAATAGTGAAAAATGAAAAGGGCTGTAATTCACTATTAGGACATGCCACACACATCAGGGCTTGTCCTACCTTACAATGCACCCTGCCCGTGGGCCTACCATAGTGGTGACTAATATGAAGCCAAGGGAAGGTTTAGGGACTGGCAAGTGGGTGCACTTGCCCAGTCAGCATGACAGTACCAGACTGCACGCAGGCTCTGAAATGGCAGACCTTAGACACATTTTACAGGGCTGCTTCTGTGGGTGGCACAACCAGTGCTTCAAGCCCACTAGCAGCATTTGGATTTACACGCCCTGGGCACACTCAGTGCACTGTACTAGGAGCTGACAAGTAAACCAAATATCCAATCATGGAACCACTAATCAATACATACATTAATTTACAGTAGGGAGAGCATATGCACTTTAGCACTGATCAGCAGTGCCCAGCATCATAAAATAGCCAACAACAGGTCAGAAAAAATATAGGAGGAAGGCAAAAAGTTCAGGGATGACCCTGCAAAAAGAGCCATGTCCAACACCGTTTATGATGGAATATCTGTGTATGATATGATAATTACTATTGTACATGTTACCAACAGCAACGTAATAAAATGGAGTTGAGCGCATGTGCCTGTACCCACTTCAACTATCTATCTATGTCTGTGTATTCACTATGTTTGTAAAATGCTGCGCCTTGTCCCTACCACATTATATTGTGCTGTAACCAGCGTATACAACGATCTTACGTCTGGCAGTAACAAAAACTTCGGTTATAGAACTTTCTCTCGCTCATTATACAAATACGAATGTAGAAACTGGATCATTACAATACTGCAAGCAAAGTGTATAGTAAAGTGTGAGCTAATGCTCAAGTTTTTTTTTTTAAAGCATATTTATATAGCGCGAAGTCACCCAAAACGATGTCAGCGATTTACATGAGCACTGCATTTACAGTACATTTTCAGGCATGCGTAGATTATGTGATTTGTGTACAATAACAGGATGTGGACGTGACTCCGAGGCTCGAACAATGAGGTCCAGCACCAAGTTTGACAGTATACTCAAATGACCACATAAGTATATATATTAGCTGCCCTTCATGTGCCAAAAACTGCAAACTAAAGCTTTCATAGCCCTGTACTACTACAGCTACAACACTCCACTGAATGTACAACAAACATTCATTTTCGCAGAAATGCGTCATGTCCACCATCTTTTATATGTGGAACTATGGATGAATGTAGGGTCAGTGATTCCCCGTACCTTCCATGTTGGCCATGTTGTGGGACTTTACAGACATAATGACACATTTGCGTTTAAGACCCGGATGACAGCAGCACTAAAACACAGACACCCGAATCAGTTGATTTCTCATATAGCTCACGACGGAGCCATGCCCATAGCTCCGGAGTCATTGTTCACAGCCTCGCGCAGCACTGGCATACGTCAGGCCAGCCCACTCTGGTTACGCTTACAGGTAGACACAACAACGCTACATGGCCCAGATTTTCACTGTAGTGTTTTGCTAGTTCCAGGTCTAGTGGTCAGAACACCACACACACATTCCCTCATGGTTGGTATACACCCACAGCACACCCATCCAGCACAGGCGTCACAACACATGTGACCCTACCAATAAAAAAGACCAGGCGTACGTGCTCTATGCCATTTTAGAGTTGCTCCCATCGCAAGCGTTGTGATAGCCCGTCCTGGTGGTTCGGACGCCTCATGTAGGCCCGAACCACCGAACATGGGGGACCACCACCACGTGCGTGGCCTCTTTGGTCACTGAGTTAGTGGTACAGCAAGGACTGAGTGGGTGAGCAACCTGCGATGGTGATGGTTGCACGAGTAAGTCCTTTGCCTTAGCGATATCAAGACTCAGCACCAAATGTGAGACTGCTTGGTGGCAGAGCTGGACTGCATAATGTAGAAAGTGCTCTGTCCTCAAAAATGTGAGCAGTGAAGCCTGGGTGCGCACCGGAGGGAGTAGATGCGATACAGCAGACTGGATACAAAAAGGCGACGCAGCAATTTAGGAATACGCAGTCCTACATACCCTATCTTATTGCATTTTTTTTTCCAATAGCAGAAAAGTTTTAATAGGCGGTCAAATGTCTGTCGCTCCCTCATGCGTAGCGAAGTAGATGAGTATTTATTTTTTTATACTATGTACACTTAAATTTACCACCTTATTTTGACAACCTTTCCTTTCTCAATGCCTCCGTTTCTGTGCGCAGAACAGCTCGTGCCTTGGTTGGAGTGCACAGCCCTCTCACGCAGTGTGAGGCATTTTCTATGTGAAAAAACGGGGATATGAACCTAACCAACGAATTGCACATGCTTGTGTATGTCTGTTTCCTTTCGTGCTAAAATATTGGCCTTTGCGTGTGACTTATTCTAAAAGACTGCACGCAATTGGCCAGAGGCGGGCGCATTGCTCCGTCCATCATTGTTGACTCTGTACACATTTTGTTTGCTTCGTGTATTGCAAACTGTACAGCTCAAGTCAATGCCACGTTCTTGTGGGCCATTGCTGAACGCTCTCTCTGGCCTATACTGCAGACTTCTGTGTCCACATTTGATATTGAGTCAGTATTGTAGATGATGCAGTCCTGTAGGAAAAGACAATGCTCCTGTGCGCTCTGTCTGCACCAATCATATGCATCATTGCAGGCTCTGCGCACGTTTTTTTTAGTTTGTGTATTGCAAACTGTAAAGCTCAAGTGAATGCCATGTGGCTGTGGGCCTTTGTGACCGCTCAGTCTGGCCTACACTGCAGACAGCAGTGTTCACAATTGAGATTGAGTCGCTATTGTAGGTGAGGTAGTCCTGTAGGAAAAGACATTGCTCCAGTGTGTAGTGTCCGCACCATGCATATGTATCATTGCAGGTTTTGCACACCCTTTTGTGTTGCTTCGCTGACGACAACCTGGGTAGGTGAAGTCATTTTACGTATCTGTGGATCCTTTGTGACCGCTCGCTATGGCCTTCACTGTAGACAGCAGTGTTCATAATTCAGATTGAGTTGGTATTGAAGATGATGCAGTGTTGATAGCAACAGATATTGCTCCTAGTACGGCCTGTCTACAGCAAGCATTATCGGTGGCTATGCACATGCTGAATGCTTTTGATGTGGTTATGTGAGTGCACTAGAACTGATGGAGCGTTTATGATATAATCTTTTTGTGTATTATTTCAGATCTATTGATTGTGTGTCAGTTGTTGTTCTTTTACGAAATTCACAGAAAAAAACATAGGTTTTACAGACGTTATAGTTAGGAATTAGCATTTAATAAACCTTAGAAATTCAATGAAAAAAACATAGGTTTCAGGGACGTTATAGTTAGTTGGTCATTTGAATCATATAAAACCAGAGAAATTTGCCTGTTATAGTTAGTTGAGCTAACTATAACTCGCGCAGCTGCAATGCACTGCTATTGACGTCAGATATTACATCACTCGTGACATGATCAGTGACATCACTCATGACATCACTGATGACATTTCAAAAGACATCACTGATGACATCACTGATAAAATCATCCATCTGATAGTCTGACACACCTCTTCACACTGTAATATAACCTTTGATACACGCACTCTAAAATACAGACTATCGTTTTGAAAAGCATTGACACACCAATACCAGATACTAGATATCTATTCACTGATTCTTATCTATATATTGTGAGCCAGATATACACTGATACAGTCATTCATACATGGTGTCAATCATCATTACATCAGTATAATATCCACTCATACACTTATATATACATTTACACAGTGCTACTGATCCATAGCGTTACTCACACATCTATTCAGTCATGCCAAAAATCAATCATACACCCATGTACTCACCTATGCAGATATATACACAACAACTGCCTTATTTATACACACATCACTGTCCTTATTTATATAGATACTATCACATACTTACTCTCTTATACAATCACTAATACATGTACACATTTGTGTATGTAGACACTATTGCAAAAACTGTCTTTCTCATAGTCAATTATACACCCCAATACTCACATATAGTGTGTAAAAACATATATAGTTACTCACATATATACAACTGAGACATCAATTCACTAATCAACACACCTGTTCACACAGTCAGCTATCTATATAGCCCTTCTGAGATGCACTTTTAAATCTATAGAACCAGTGAATCGGCCATTCAGACATGTATGCACAGAGTCAGACACCACCCATACACCCACATAGACACACCGACCCCCTTACAGATATTCATACAATCAATGAAAAACACATAAGCACACTGATGTGGCTACTCACCAACCCATGTACCTGCTTACACAGCAAGTGAGAGACTAAGAGAGACATTCACATAGTCTAGTCACTAATCCATGCATTCAGTAACATACATTCAATCTGTGACTTATAGAGTCAGTCATGCATCGACTAAATAATTTATTCAGACACTTTTACATCTACTTTTTCTCGAATAGACCTTGGCATAGATATATATGAGAAATATTTAAACTTTACAGATACACACATTCACTGGATGATGTCAACAGTGATGTCATTTTAAATGTCATCAGTGATCTCATAAGTAATGTCACTGACCATGTCATGAGTGATGTAATATGTGACATCATTAGCAGTGCATTGCAGGTGCATGAGTTATAATTAACTCATCTAACTATAACAGGCACATTTCTCTGGTTTTATATGAGTCAAATGTCCAACTAACTATAATGTCCCTGAAACCTTTGGTTTTTTCAGGGACTTTCCAAGTTTTTTTAAATGCTAATTCCTAACTATAACATCTGTAAAACCTATGGTTTTTTCAGGGAAAATATGTATATATATATATCTCGTAATGCCTCCCTGCGTGTGTACCTCCGCCTGCCTCGAGAGTCGCGTCATCAATCCGTACCGCACAGGAGAAGGTCCGTAGTACTCAGTCCACGTTATCTCTGTTGCCTTGTGCAGCTGGCTGAAAATTACTTTATTTCGGCCTGACTCGAACGCATTTCAGGTGAAACGCGTTTGAGTCAGGCCAAAATAAAGTAATTTTCAGCCATATACATAAATATATATATATATATTCTCCAACTTGTTCACAACTTCTGCTGCAACAAGAGACAGATACAGATATTCACACAGTTAAATCACTATTCCATATATTTAGTGAGACATTTTAAATTAGTGACTTAGAGAGTCAATTACAGTGCTACTAAATTCTCCATCCTTGCTTTTATACATTTACTCAGTCTTCAATGCAGATTCCTATATATATAATATTTATTTAAATATGGATGCAAACCACATTCACTGGATGATGTCATCAGTGATTTCATCAGTGATGTCATTTGAGATGTCATCAGTGATGTTACTGACCATGTCATGAATGATGTACTATGTGACATCATCAGCAGTGGATTGCGGGCGCGCTGGTTGCAGTTGTACAACTAACTATAACAGAGGAATTGCAATGGTTTTGTATGAGTGAAATATCCAGCTAACTATAACACCCCTGAAACCTATGTTTTTTCAGTGAATTTCTAAGTTTTTTTAAATGCTAATTCTTAACTATAACATACGTGAAACCTATGTTTTTTTCAGTGAAATTCAAAGGCTTTTTAAATGATAATTCCTAACTATAACATACCTGAAACCTATGTTTTTTTCAGTGAATTTCAAAGGTTTTTTAAATGCTAATTTCTAATTATAATGTTCATTTAGCATATCTATTTTTCTATCTTTTTTAATTATCATCACATTCTCAACCTAGTAAAAACTGCAAATATTACCACTATTCAATTGATTCCTTCCGCCTACAAAATCGCCACAAATATGAACCACAACTAACGTTAATGATATACAAACTAGGCATTCCCTTAGAAAAAAAACACAAAAACACCACTTCCCCATATTTTTACAACCAGCCAAATCTGCAATGCTTCCTAAAAAAACAGGCGATAGCTCCACTTACCAGTAACAAATTAACATCAACATTTAACTGGTGTAAGGAGGTCGACTATCTACTGTGTGAATTACATACAACTCACACCCATATTTAAAGATGAATATGTGATGAGGTACTAATCATGAACCTCCGACACCCAACAAAATCATTACAACACCCAGTGCCACCACCACCACAACCACCTCCTCACCCCTCCCCCCTACCTCAGAGGCAGCACAAAACAGGACAACTGACCTTTCCAAAATACCATATCCCCTCAACTGCACAATATCTGAATGTTCAGAGATGTGGCAACCAACTATGTATAAGGGAGGGAACTCGCACATCAACAATAATTTACACAATCCCAAGTGTACCAGTGATATGCTATATACAACTCACTATACAAACCAAAAACGTTTCCATGTGGAGATATGGTTTTGATACATGTAGTGTACTACACAGTGGACGCAACCATATTATCGCAGACACTGGGGAATATCTCGGTCATGTAGCTGTGTTGTTCCCCCCTTGAAGCAGAAGTGGAGTGGGCTGGTCCGACGTACACAACTCCAGCGTAAGAGTATAAATACATAATCCACGCCTTGGGCGTGGTTCACTTCTGCGAAGACAAAAGACTCTGCCACAGTGATGGTCGTCACCCTGCCACGTGGCAGCCGCCATGACTACGTGCCTCCTCGATACAGGCTCATAGCAACTCAGCACCACAGCTCCGCAGACTTATGTCTGTATCGACTACTGCCTTCGATCTACACTGTGGACAGCAGGGTTCACAACTTGAATTCAGATTTGGATCTACACTACGGACAACATTGAATCTAGCCTTGATTTATTTAATGCAGAGACAATTGTACTCTATGTCCTCAGATTTGTTAAAGCATGTGACAAAAAGTATTCTTCAATGTCTGTGCTGACTACTGCCTTCGATCTACACTGCGGACAGCAGGGTTCACAACTTGAATTCAGATTGGGATCTATACTACGGACAGCATGGAATTTAGCCTTGATTTATTTAATGCAGAGACAATTGTACTCTGTGTCCTCAGATTTTGTTAAAGGATGTGACAAAAAGCAATCCTCAATGTCTGTGCAGTACAGTAGCCAAGGCACATTGTACCAGTGCGGCCCGCCCGGACCACGCTTCATCGCAGGGTGCGCACACGCTGAGTTCTTCAGGTACCACTAATTCATTGCATCACAAGTCATAGCCATGTGGCCTTATTAAGGCACAATTCTTTAGACAGAAGACATTGCTCCCAGTGCGGCCGGTCCGGACCACGCATCATTGCAGGGTTCGCACACGCTGAGCGCCAGAGGTACCACTACCTCAGTGCACCATAAATCATCGCCACGTGGCCTTATTAAGGCAGAATTCACAAAACAAAAAACATTGCTACCAGTGTGAGCCCCGCGGACCACGCATCATCGCAGGGTACATACAAGCTCAGCGCCAAAGGTACTACTAACTCAGTGCACCACAAATCATCGCAAAGAAGAGTGAACAGTTTTATGTCAGCAATGAGAGATACTACCACTCGAAAACCGAATTGATACAGGATTCAACAGAAAAAAGACATTGGTCTGAGTACGGCCACCCAGGACCACGCATCATCGCAGGGTACGTACACGTTAAGCACCGAAGGTACTACTAACTCAGTGCACCATAATTCATTGCCATGTGGCCTTATTAAGGCAGAATTCACAAGGCAAAAAACATTGCTACCAGTGTGGCTTGCCTGGATCACACATCATCGCAGGCTCCACAGAACCTTGCTTCAGGTGCCACTAACTCAGTGCAGCACTTATCATTGCTGGCTGCACACACGCTAAATTACCAATACTGTGCAGCTCTACTCAACGCCACTTGTTCGTGGGCCCTTGCTATCCGCTGCCTCCTGCCTACACTGTAGTCATCAGAGCTCACAATTAAATTGACTCTTCATTCATTATTTGCAGAGTGCAGTATCAAACTAACTATATCATCCCTCAAACCTACACAATATTCCTGTAGTATCCTTCCTTCAAGAACTTCTTTTCAGTTATAGGTTTAGTACAATAACCAAATTCATCCTGCAAGTCCAAAGGAACACTGAATGGAAGTCTACACTGCGGACAGCACAGCTCACAATTTGAACTATAATTTCTCTGAAACCTACATATTTCAACAATGTAGTCCATGCATGTTTCATCTTTTATTTGAATCGCGATTACAAATGATGCAGGCCAGGAGGCAACAAACAATGCTTCCAGTGCAGCCCGCTCGGATCACGCATCGTTGCATGTTGCGTGCACGCTGAGCGCCAGACGTACCACTAACTCAGTGCACCATAAATAATTGCCACATGGCCTTATTAAGGCAAAATTCAGCAGGCAAAAGACATTGCTACCAGTGCAGCCTGCTGGACCACTCATCATCGCAAGCTCCACACAAGCCACACCTACCTCATCGCACCACAAGTCATGAACTCTTTACGATAGAATCTGTTGTGTATTATTTCACATGTAGTGCTCCTACCTTTGTGCAGCCTAAGTCATAAGCCATTTATGATGGAAAATCTGTGTATGATATGATGAATACTATTGTACTTGTTACCAACAGCAATGATTTCCGGAGGGCTGGCTTACACTCACCCCACATTCACCCAGCACGGACATCACTAGACATGTAACCCTGGTAATAAAATGGAGTCGAGCGCACGTACCCGTACCCAGTTTAACTATCTATCTGTGTCTGTGTTTACATTATGTTTATATAATGCTGCCCCTGGGCCCCACCACATTGTGCTGTAAACAGCGTATGCTGTGAACTATGTTCCGGCACCTGGTGGGAGCCACACCGGTGACAGAAAGGTGAGCTGCGAATATTCTTTTCGGTGTCACTCTCTCACTCTCTCTCTTCTTCTCTCCTTTGATGAACAAATGACGTACAATTGTATCTTCCTTTTTTTCTAACAGGTTCTGTTTCACGAATTGGCGACCCCCGCCAATCCCCCCCAACACCACCAAAGCTCAACTTCTGTGAAATCTGCGATGATGCGTGACCATCCTAACAACTCCTGAGAAGGTTTCTTCGGCACGTGGTGGACCCTCTTTGAAACACACCGGCGGCACAAGGTGAGCAGAGAAGCTTCTTTCCGCAGCAACGAGAAGTCACCTCTGGGCGGTGACAGTGGATAGTGTGCAGCAACCTGAGTGCGTAGGAATGTACACTCAACTCTGGGCAGTGGGAGTGGATAGGTTGCAGCAGTCTGGGTGCGCAGGAACGGACACTCACCTCAGAACACTGGGAGTGGATGGGGTCCAGCAGTCTGGGTGTGCAGTAATGGGAAGCCACCATTATGCAGAGGGAGTGCATGGGGAATAGCACCCTGGGAGAATAAGGGTGCACAGACATCTTCTTGCAGTGGGAGTTGATGGAATACAGCAGTCTGGGTATGCAGAGGTGTAACACAGAAATATACGTGTGCAGTTGTATGTACTCTGCAATTGCTAATTGTATACTATCCTTCAGATCACTAAACTTGAGAGTGCACTATAACACGGCATGTGGTTGGGCACACACCGGTGGCAAAAAGGTGAGCTGCAAAGATTTTCTCCAGTGTCAACACTCCCTCTCCTGCTCCATCTATTCCTTTCTCTCTCTCACACATTCAATGTCTTTCTTTCTCTCTTCCCCTCTCTCTCTCTCATTCTTTTTTTCTCTCTTTTCCTCTCTTCACTCTTTCTCTCTCTCTCTTCCTCTCTCTCACACAGTTTCCCTTTCACTTCTCAAGTTATGAACCCTGCTGTCCACAGTGCAGATTAATAAATCAAGGCTGAATTCAATGCTGCCTGCAGTATAGATCTAAAGAAGAATTCAAGTTGTGAGCTCAGCTAAATGCAGTGTTTGCAACAGGTGAGCAGAGTGGCCTAGGTGCACAAGGCCTCCAAATAAAGGCGGTGCGAAAAAACGATATTGTCCTGCATGATGACGTGATCGCTCACCTCTTTCAATCTCATCTCTGAATCATTTTAAAGACCTGCTGGACCATACTGTAGATCTGAGCCAGCGGGCACTTCCCTACAGACACCTCTTCAGCGGGGCCTAATAGAGGGGTGGGATGCATCAGGCACACTACACACGTGCGAATAAGCAATATAGCCATGTGTTATGTTAATTTGTGATCTTTGACCTCATTCAGTCACATCTCTGTCTAATTTTAAATACCATCTCTATCATAAGGTAGGCCTAATCCTATGGGCAGCGCTGTCCTACAGACTCCTGTTGAGGGTGATTCTGCGGGAGGGGTGGGGTGCACTACCCTGAGTGTGCATGTGAGAAAAAGCGATCTTGCCACCTGTAATGATGTAATCTCTCACCTCATTCAATCACATCGATCTAATTTTAAGGACCTACTGGACCGTACTATAGACCTCAGCCAGCAACAAGTGCTGCTCTAGGGACACGTGGCATTGGCTTTTAGGACACTTTAGTTATCTCCTTACTGAGTGTACATGCACACAGGCTCCCGCCACTGCATTACATGCAAACATTAAGCTTCTAGCATACGCTCTATTCCTATGTATATTATCATTAGCTTGATATATTATAATTTAGCCTTGTGTTTTCTCGTGCATTCCAACTCCTCTTTGAACCACGATTATCACTAACGATTAATCGTACTTAAAGGCGAAGGATGCACTCAACTCCTACTTTCTACCAAGCATAAAATAAACATTCATTTACCTGCAAACGTTTCCGTCATTAAATTACTTCTCTCTTTACAGAGATTAATTGATTGGCTGAAAGGGGCTGAGCAGGAACTCTCTCCTGCAATGATGCCCTGAGCATTCTAACACCTTCCATCGCTTTATCAAGACACCGTTCCATTGTGAAGACATGCTCTTCCATACAAATGTATCCCATACTCGGAGTTTGCAGCAACACGTCCTGGGACTGCATTACACGCGAACATCAAGCTTATAGCATAAGCTCTATTCCTATGTATATAAACAATACCATAATATATTATTATTTAACATTGTGGTTTCTCGTGCACTCCAACTCCTCTTTGAACCACGATTACCACTAACGATTGATCGTACTTCAAAAACGAAGGATGCACTCAACTCCTATTTTCTATCAAGCTTAAAATAAACATTCATTTACCTCCAAATGTTTCCACCATTAAATTATTTCTCTCTTTGCAGAAAATCATTCATTGGTTGGAAGGCGCTGAGCGGCAAATCTCTCCCTTAATGATGCCCTGAGCACTCTAACACCTAATATTGCAGTATTAAGACACCGTTCCATTGTGGAGACCTGCTCTTCTATAAAAATGTACCCCGGACTCGGAGCTTGCACCAACACGTCGTGGGACACCAGTGGAGGCAGGTGAGCTGCGAAGCCTCAGTGTGCAAGACCTACAAATGAGCACATTGCGGGGTAAGGACTGGGGTGCAGCACTCTGGGTGCACAGGCGAATACAAGCGATTTTCCAGGACTATATTAGCAAACAACGGCAATAACATTATCACCACTTTAGCGACAGGAAACTGCAGCTAAAATGAAGATAACGGGTTGATAATATGCCCTTGTGAATTCCCATAGAATTCCAGGTTCACACCAAAACCTGAGCTTCTAAGAGAATTCACAACACCATATTATGAACCCCTTATCGTCGCTTTAGCGGCGGTTTTCTGCAGCTAAAACTTCGATAATATTATCGCCCTTCCTTCATAATATGGCCCAAAATATCTGGCTTCATGCATTTAATTTTAAGGACTTCTTAAGAGTTCTATGAGTGTATCACTTTATAACACCATAAGTACTGCCAGTTTGATTCCAAAACTAATAAAGCACTGCCTAGCACCACCAAGGATTGAGTGACTGCCGAGGCACACCATGCATATTTAAATAAAGATCCTGAGTATGACGATGCCCAGACTTAATTTGGCCTCGAACAATTACTAAATAATACCCGGGAAGGTGGCGCTCTGCTAGACTGCAAAACGTCTCTGTACGCTTCCACAACCAATTCACATGTGACATTAAGACAGTACTTAATTTGTAAAAGAATAAGTGCCGGGGCACAAAGTTTTACTAAGAAAACGATGGTGTTTATGACTGGAGTGTAATACCCTGGCTGCCTCTTTACCAGCTCTTCTACCTTTTCAGACATTCTGGCTGTAGGTAAGCCATCATATTTACCCAAGGGCCTTTACATAACAGAGAGGAAACCAAAAAAAGATGTCGGAGCGCTGTCTACATTAGGAGCAAAAGGAGTACACAACTCTTAGAAATGACCTCAAGAGAGGGCACGAGCAGCAGCTACTGGCGTTACAAAACCCCATGTACAACTTGCCTACTCTGTACTCAACAATGGCCAATTCTTTATCAATCCCATTCAGGCACTGCTTTTTCACAATTTGTGAAACGCTTCACAGTGTGGGCTTCACTAAATACTTTGTCGCTATTTAATTGGAAGATGGGATTGTTGACATTCCAAAACTTAGAGACTCCTTATTTTACCATAAAAAAAGTTACCACCTACCTCTAAATTGTATTCCCCCCGGGGATCCCATCCCCCGGGGTCTATATACAACATTGGGGACCGTGGGGGAAACCCCAATGCCCCCACAGTCCCAGCCTGCTCCCCGCATCCTTCGGAAGCCGCCATTGCTTTTTCACACGGGGAGTTGCTAACATGCAACTCCCCGTTGGGAAAAGCAATCTGCTTTGCGTTTTGAAAGAGAGAGCAGGTTTCCCTGCTCTCTCTTTCAAAATCCAAACCAAGTTTGCTATGGCAGAACGGGAGCCTCGGCTCTTACCCTGCCATAGCAAACAGCAGAATCACGAGGGTGGGCACCCGGAGACACTGCAGGACCTGCCCCTGGGGAGTGGCTGCCCCCAGGGCACTCGCCGGCTCCAGGAGAGGGGCCACATGGCCCCCCTCCCACAATATAAAAAAGCCTTGGGGTGCTCATCCCCGAGGATTGGGGGTCTTTGAGGCCACCCACCCATTTTTTTTAAAGCTCCGGGGACTAGCGGTCCCCTGTGCTGGGCTAATTTTTAAACAAACGCGAGAGCATGAAGTTCGTTTTTTTTTTAAGGTGGATCCCTTTTTTTAAATGATCCCTGCACACATTTTTCCGTTTTTTCAAAAACGAATCCGGTTTTGGCGGTCCTTGTGGGACCCCCAGAGCAGGTCTAGAGGGTCAGTTTATTTCTACCCTGTCCACTGATTTCTTGAGCCTCGCTTCTACTGAAGAACAAAATGGCTGCCAACACTTCCTGGTTTGGAGTGTTAATGAACAGTTGACAGCCAATTAGCATGCAGCTTGTGATCGTAAGGGTGGGCTCAGGGTGCGCTCAGGATGCACGGATCCACCACGGCCATTGATATATCTATGATTTTACTTTTGCTTTCCTCAGCAACTACTGAATGGATTCACACCATTTAACCAAAAGGCACAAGTCTAAACCAAGGGCTACTTCTTTGCCAAATTTGGTGTAATTTCGTTCAGTAGTTCGGGCTGTAGCAGCGATTAACGGTTCCCATGGAAAATTGCATGTGGAAAACACGTTTTGGGCTCCCCTTTTTTCTCAGCCCCCACTTCACAAATCACCCTAAGACTTTCAGGATAGGAGGAGACCGGAGCACCCTACCAGTTTAGGACATTTCACGACGATTCGTCAACCGGTGCCAAAGTTATTCCAAATAGAATGTTGCGGATGTCCTATGGATAATAGGTCCTAACTATAACTACCTACTGGAGACCGCCAGTAGGTAAAATATAAAAAAAATATATATTCATATATAAATATAGATATGGATATAGATATATATACATGGGTGGCAAAATGGCACATCACACCTGTAATTAGATTGGATTGGGGTAAAACATGATGGAGTTCAAAAAGATCCTTTATGACAGCTACTGCTTCTCTAGGGTAAGACTAAAGGCATGATTCATATATTGGAGGGTACTCCATCGCAATGAAGACAGAGTTCCCTCCCTGACAATATAGTGCTCCACCCCCTGCATTTAGATGTGGGCGGACCTCAGGGTTAATCACAGCAGAGACTACTCTGTCTCTGCCATGATTAAGCCCTTGGGGAGTAAAGCCTAGAGAAGAAATGACTATATGTCCAACCACCCAAATTGGATGGGCGGACATGTAGTATTTTTTACTGTTCCTTAGTGCCAGGTAAAATTCTGGCGGTAAGGAACAGTAAAAACATTTGAATGCTCCCCCTGCCATGGAACAAGCCTCTCATGGAGAGGGAAGCATTACCATTTTTCTTTCCAAAAAAATCCTGCTTTGGGATTTTCTTTTTGTAAGGAAAAGCAGATTACTGTTGGGGCTGCATCCTTCTGACACAGCATTGTATCAAACAATAAAATGCATTGACATCCGTGACAGTGGTTCCTGCCAATGCCTTTATTAATGACCCCCTACTTTGCAGTCATTTATAAATCTGGCAAGCAGAGCAATCACAGTCTGGCTGACGTAAAGTCCCACCTCAGACCAATGGTGAATCCTCTGTCTGCCAGAATGTAAATTTGGCCCTAAATCCATCCAACACGGGATAAAAGAGTTCAACCAGACATTCTTACAAATATGAATAAACACAACCAGATACAGTGCAATGTTATCTATAGTATTTTAGGTTTGTGCTGGACATGGTTTTCGGGTAACATTTTGGGTTTAAGAAAGCATAATATATTTGTAATTAGTACCGCCGTAGTGAGAAAATATCAAGTAAAGGAATATCACGAGTCTGATGGGGCATGAAAATAAGGTAGACATTCGCTAAATTGCTGCTTCCAATCCAAATTTGATCGCTTCTGCGCAACCCATCCTGCCGTAACCCAAGAACACTCTGGTGTCACACATACTGCTTCCTTTTACCCCATAACAAAAACCCTGTGGAATATTAAGCAGTGATTGCAACATACATACAGCTGCAGGGCAAGGCATCATTTTGCTAAAGAGGGTCTGGTTGGAAAACGAGAATGTGCACAATTTGAGAAACAGCCAAAATACCAATCAAACATTTGTGTTGGACAATCCCATACATTTTCCCAAGCTATGACTAATCGAGCATTACATCTGGAAAGTCATATAGTGTGATACATGCCCTATCTGTGAAACAAAGACACATCTAATAAAACAAATTTATCAGCAGAACTAATGCGTTTTCCTTTAGATTTATTTTTAAAGAAAATGGTTAAGGGCAATGAGTTATAAAAGAGAAAACATTTAATGATGTGAGATGGAACACAATGTATTCATTTATTTTAAGTAAAATAGTTCATGCTTGTATCATTAATATCATAGAAACAATTTATTTTGGCAAGACCCAAGACAATAATGTGGAAGGGAATCGTCCCCTGCTTATTTTTCTGAATAATGCACAACAGGAATTTTTTGGGGAATGAATATGCACTCTCTTACCAACATAAGGCACAGTCTTGTATACTTAAAGGCAAATATATACCGATTGATTAAGTGCTTAGAGACAATGCCGCATTTTTTGGGGAAGAGTTTAAGAAATATTTATCATTGCTCCTATATGTATATTACCATTTCAACAAATTCCCTAACCAGGCAAATGACACAGGGAATAAAAGATTGACGTTTTAAATCGAGCTAGCAGAGCAAGGAGTTTCTATTAAAATTGTCAGGGTGGCTTCATACAAACTACATGGACCTCATAAAGTAGAATGAAAGCTACTGAAAGATCATGCAGTTTTTAGGAATGGTTAGATGATAAGGCACTGACTGAGTTTTCTCAAACCGTCTATTACTATGGTAAAGGAAAAGCCGCTGTTGAATTATTTCCCAAATTGAACATTTCCTTCAGAAAACTGAAGAGTATCCATTACTATTCAAGTCAAGATAGTAGTGAAGAGTTTTATTTTGCATGTACTAATTCTAAAATTATTCATATTCATGAAGACAGCAGGGATGATCTACTAAATTGCTAACTACTGAATTGGCCAATGCAATGATTTAGAGACCTCTCAAGCCAGAGGCTTGACCTTTTCATATACATCGAACTCCCTGCATAGGAATTCCTGAACCCACTGATTCACATGGCACTACTTTCTTCATATGTAGCCAACTGCCCATTCTTTGTATGATGTCTAACTTGACATCATACAAAGACAGACATTTTCAAACAGTTTCAAACTGCCTGCTCCACCTCATTCTGAAGCAGGTGACAGAAGCCAGGCATCAGCGTTCTACAATGTGACACAGGAAGCAGGGCTTTCTGTTGTAAAGCCCTCCATTGCCACTGTGGTCTGTGTTAGTATGCACTCTGTAACCCTGCGACCCGATCAGAGTCATGGTTTTGGATGTTGGAGGCTTCATCCCTGCTTGATGTCAGATGTCCGTCATTCACAGGCAAATGATCCCACCCTTTCGTCGTATGTGGAAGTGGATGTAAGCATGTCTGATATGGTGCCTTGTTCTTGGTAACGGTAAGTGTGTGAATGATAATCTCTGGTGTTATGTATATTGTGCTTAGACCCCCACAGCGACACTCCAGGCCCTGGCTGCACATTACTGGCCCTCTTAGAATTGGAGCTACAGCATTTGTTCCCCAGCTAAATGGATCCAAAAGACGAGCTGGCAAGCCAGAGTTCTTGGTCCCTTGGGAAACTGATCCAAATATCAGAGTTAAAGGCAAAGTGAAAAATATGTGCTTACAGTAGACAGTTCTCTGATGTAGGATGGGTTCCAACCAGTTAGATAGGATGTCCTTGTGGCTTTCATTATTTGTTCATGACCAACATTTCAAATAAGTTTGTACTATGTTGGCCATACACAAATTTAGTGGGGACTATTTGGGAGTCACAGTCAGAGAGCTTCTTGAGTGATCCTAAACCACGAAGGGCCTCATGTAGGTAAATAGTATTTACCAATTCGTAAATACCGAATTTTACTGATTCGGTATTTACGAATCGGTAAATGCTATGTAGCTAAAAAAATCGGGAAAAATTATCGAATCATTAAGATTCGGTATTTACCGAATCGGTATTTACCGATTCGGCAATTGCCATTCATTCCTATGGGCGTGGAGGCCCATACGAATGAATGGCAATTACCGAATCAGTAAGTACCGATTCGGTAAAAGGGGGAAAACATTGAAGGGTGGCAGGGTGTCACTTTGACACCCTGTTGCACCCCTCAATTGTTTATGGGTGCACATGTTGCAGACATACATGCCTAAGGGCAAGTATGTCTGTAACATGCCCTAAGGGCATGTATGTTTGCAACATGGCACTGAAGCAACTTGCATTAAATTGCTTTTTTTTATTTTTCATTATTATCCACCAACTTGTAATTAGTGGTAAATAATGAATCCTAACATGGGATAAGCACTCATTTAAGTGCTCCCTACATTAGGAATTCGGTAATTTACCGAATCGGTATTTAAGAAATCTGTAATTTACTGATTCCTTAAATTACCGATTCGGTAAATTACCGAATCCTTAATTTCGGCCCCCTACACAAGAAAAGTCCATTTCCGGTCTGTAACGGCCGAAATACGTTAATTTCGGCTGTTACCGACCGGTAATGAGCCACCTACATCTGACCCTAAATCTCAAACGTGGGTGAAGAGGTACATGAAAAGATACTGGGAATATGTGACACCATACAGCAAACATTTTGATGCTTGTGGCTGTGCAACTCTTCACCGACTTTTGAAGGGAGGAATCTAGTGTGGTGTAATGGCTAAGTGCAATCTTAAAATTACTTTAGTTTTAGAGAGCATAATAAATCTAATAAATAATAAGGATTATTTATTACACTGGTTGCGTATTTTGGGACATTTGAGTCCAGATTTGCTACAAGGTCACCAACATTTGTATCATGCACAAGCTACAAACTTGGAAGACTCAAGGCATAAGCTTAGTGTCATGCCTTTCACCATCATTGTTGCACTACGCCAATGGTAGTGCTGACCTCAACCTCCCCCCTACGTTTCAGCACATCTCAGAATTCCAGGCCCCAAAAAACGATGGTCTCTCATTTATAGAACAGACTCCAGTGTCCCCATGGTTGAGCAGACCAGGCAATCCATGGTAAGAGCTGAAACACACACTCTATCCCTTCCTTGCAGGAATGGCTGCAAGGGTTGGGAACAAAATGTGGTATAACAGAGCAGAAAGATGCACCCTGCACAAGGTGTAGGCGTATGTGCTCTGAGCTCATGTATACTTGTGTACTGTGGAGGACCATTTTCACAGCTATATGATGTTTCTACATTACTGTGTCTTCCTGACCAGTGTCCTTGTGTAATAATCTGTTACAAAAGACCAATGCGGCTGACCAAGGTCCTGCACTTCTATTCCAAAGTGAATAAAGTCCTTTTTTTCCGTGCACACCCGTACGGAGCTTGCCGCACTTTCGCTCCACTGAGAATCAGAAAAAACGTGAGGCTAGGGACGGTGCACCAGGGACGAATTCAAAGGAGGCTTTAAGTGTATCCAAAATATCCTTTATTCCATAAGTTAATTTCTTTAAAAATTGAACCACAGCCAAGCGTTTCGTTCTTTCAAACTTCGTCAGGGCTGGAATGAACACAGAAATAAAAACACTAAATACATGGACGTGACATACATGCTTACATAAATAACCATATCACAAATATAAGGTCATACATCTTAGCAAATAAAGCTTCAAAGCGTCAACTTGAAAAACATATATAAACAATTATAAATCACAGCACATATAAACAATTATAACATCAAACAGAATAGCATTTTCTTTTAAAAAAAGGCTGAGAATGCAAATAAAAAGATAGCCAAGAGACACCATAAGACTACAATACATGCACATACATATACATGAACGTTATGTAACGGCGAATAAAGTCCTTACATATTTTGTCCTACACCTTAGAAGTTAATAGGTTGAAAACAATAAAATAGAAATAGGGAAGGAATAGACAAGAATAAAAATAGGGAAGGAATTAACAAAAAAGTGGGAATAATTGACAAGAATACAAAATAAAGAATAGTGAAGGAATTAACAAGAAAGTGGGAAAGAGAGACCTACTGCTATTGGGTACATACCCTTAGAAATCGACCAGGTATGACTTGAACACAGAGCTTATTAGAATGTGTATCAGTCCACAACAAGCGCATAGCACTGGTGGCATTCCCAGTCACTAGGCCCCACCAGAGATTACTAATTTAATACCTGTAGCATAACACAAAGGGGAATACATCCATGTCTCACCTCTGTATTAGCACGTGGATCAGATCATACAGCGAATCAAAGCATATATGTAAATTATCTATTAGAATAAGGTATCCATTTCCCTTCCTGTTTTAAAAAATAACAATCCACCATGAGGCAACTCATGACATTAGAGGTGGAAACTAGCACACACAGCACAATGTATCTAGAACATACACTTACCTCCGTTCAAAATTGGATGTTTATTCAGATCACCCCAACATATAATTGTGCGTGACTGTGCCAATGTGGTGGCCTGCTATTCTGATACAGGAAGGAGAAGACAGAAAAAGGATATATATTATCTATTTCCCGCTAGTCACTAATTTAGATCGCAATTACATCAATCATCAGCATGTAAGTGTAATCGCTATTTACACCTCCCCAATATTAATGGTCAGTGTGCAGTGCAATATAATGTCTCTATTTAGAGTCAAACCCCCACTTGAATTGTTAAAGGTCCCTTCTAAAAACAGAAAAAGAGGAAAGATACCCTTACCTCTGTGGAAGTCCGGAGGTATAATCACAGGGGTAGCAGCCACCCCAGTTTATAAGTAGCAGTTGTGTGGGCCAGAATAATAGCCCACTGTCCTAAAAACAAGAAAAAAAACCAACCGTATGTAATAAATTCCCTTGTTTCCAAAAACAGCCGTACTATATAAATCTTAAGATCACATTACATAGCAATATAGATCGCAATTGGGCTCCTCTATGTGCTAAAACAGACGGGCAAGATACATATCTATGTCAGTATCGTCAGCAGATTAAAACCGGCCATACCATCTCCCAGTCCTCACAAGAAACCACTTCCAGATCAGGTCGTAAATAATAGCCCCCAAACAGAAAGTTGTTTATGGCCACAGATTTAATTATTAGAGCCACAAAAATATGAGGCACACACATGTGTTGCCAGCGTGACTTAGAAGCCCCCACGTAGCCACCCAAAGAAGATACAAAACAGGGGAAACCCACTGTATTAAAAAAGAAGTCATAGCCTCTGTTAATTAAACTACAGCAACACCTGGTCACGAGCATAAACATGACACAAGTCTAAAGTGCATTATTCTCCGAGTATAGGCCCAAAGGTCCACAACTTTTAGGACATAAAAAGAGGAGAATCCCAGAAGCGAGTAATCTGTATTACAGGAACACGATACAAAGGAGGTCAATTCAAACCGGGCGCCATGTCTCTGTCTATATATAGAGAGATTCCCAATTCTGTCATACCGTGCGTATAGTGTCGTGACCCTGGTCCCGTGTTCTGGACGCTCCCAACCGTGCCATACTTGAGTGGAGTCACTTACATTGTATTATATTATAAATGTAATAGGCAAACCAAGCAGAAGACACCCGATAGATTGCAAGTTTATTGAAATTAACTCGCATTTCAAAATTACTAATGAGTTGACAAAATGCGCCATATAATTATATATAAAGACGGCTGGTGCACAGATTTGATATAACGATTTTGAATTCCAAAAAGCCCATTTATTTGAATGGTTATCAATGGAACCGGTACAATGTGTCCCAACACATATGTATTGGCAGGTGGAAAGGTACGGTACCGGCCGGCGCCATATTTGAAAATAGAGCGAGTCTATTATAATAGACATACATTCCAGATTTACTGTTTACGTGAATAAAGGGGTACAAAAAACCGGCTAGTGCGCAAGTTGTATAAAACACACTTACATTCATAATGACTCACTTATTTAGATTATATGCTGTGTGAATGTATTAAGGACTGATAGAATGTGTCAGAACGCTATTACAGCGACATATATAAAGGTACGGTACCGGCCGGCGCATATTTACACAGAGTTATGTCCACAGGTAATAAGGGACCTGGCAATAAACCCAAATAACCAATACCCACTTTATATGTGGTGGGCTGTATGTCCTACAGAGATAATCAGTCATAACCAGGGATCAAAAGCCAATATTAAATAGAAGTTCCATTCATGAGTTGTCAAATGCGAGAAAAGGCATATAGTTTTAATTGGCGGGCTTACGTTCAAAATACACTGATATCTTTAGAATTAGTACCATTGAATTTTATATAGTAACAATGTCATGTGTCAAAACGAGAGTTGTGTAATAATCCCATGCCATTCCTTTTCTCCCCATTGCTCCAGTGCTCCTAATGCCAGTGCCCTCATGGCAGTGTTCTCAAGTCACTGCACTAGTCCCATCATCTGTGCCCCTCTATCACTGCACTGCGCATTATCCCCATGTTAGTGGAAGAGCCCCTAATTCTGTGCCAGGGACCCAATTTACTTGTGTGTCTGTCCCTTCAGCAGTTACTTAAGCAGTCTCTACAAGTGTTCATGCCCCTATGTTAACGCTGGGGCTTTGGTAGTGTACACAAGCACTAAGGCAGAAGCCAAACAAAGTTACTGTCAGTGGGTTGGCCTCTCTGCAGATCATACAGAACAATGTTTATGTATTCCATTTGCAACTGAAATTCTGTGGAAATGATTGTGAAGGTGATACTCAGATGTCAAATATTTGCATGGCAAAAGTAAGAGAAGACTACATTTGAGGGACTTTAGTATATGCTTGGGGGCAGTGAAATGAGGTAGAAGTGAGAAAGTGCATTCAGGTAAGAGTGAAAATAGGGTGCAGAAGAGGAAAGAGAGGTGGTTAAAGATGTGCAGATGGATGAGATATGCAGAGAAATTTAGGATACATATCTAACACAAAGAGCACATAACTGAAGGCCAAAATTCCTTCCAATGGCCTTAATGCTATTTAATTCACAGATTCACAATTTTAGAATTGAACAATTTCCAATGCTAATTATTTATAACAAATCCTTGCTATTACTCATTTATCTTAAACAGCAGGCAACGATTGACAAAGCTAATCGCACTGACAGGTTTTAGTTGTATGTCAGTTGTTGTGTCATTTATCTGGATGCAATTACATCTCAGAGTGAAGCCAAAATACCGATCAGGTGGCACCCTATGGAAGGAACACAAATGTATTGGACATGTTCTTTTATAGGGAAGCCCCACTTTTTTTATCCCACTTCCAGTTCTACCTGCACATATTTCTATATAACTGGTTGCAGCCAACAGTTGTGAGTGCTTCCTGAAGCCTAGTTAGAACATGTTTTTCCAAAGTTAATGCTGCATGCAGTGCAAGGCACTGGGAAAGTATACGTTTTTAAAAGGCTAAAGTTGTCATGCTACACAATTCACACATTACAGTAACTGTTAAACATATTTATGCAGTAAGTTATGGGGTCATTTTTTATGTGTTTAATATTTCAAGACTGTATGTTACCACTGCTTTATAAGCCTTGCTTTATCACTACATTAATTTGCTTGAAATTGCACCATTTGCCAATCTTTTTAAAAATAAAATTCTCAGGAGAGTCAGACATGCTGGACCCCAGGTATGTCCCCAGGTATGTCCATTACACTGATTTGCGTCACTCGCTATATAAAAGTCATGCCCAATCTTTATGCCTCACCACATTCAAATATCACCAGATGGCACCGATAGGGTCCTTTTGAAGATAAGGAGTTTCCACTACCCATTTCTGTCCCATTGTTCTCTTGAAGGGCAATTGTCCACAACTTAACCAACATTTAATTGACAGTATCCTTTGCATTCCTGTACCTGAAGATCCCAGCTCCATCCCACCTTCCTGTTTCCACCTAGTAATAAAAACATTGTCTGGATCAGTCAGGTCAAATGGTCTCAGAACTGACTGCTGGAACACATAAGCACTGTCTGTACCTTTGGATAGAGAAACCTCCAGTCAGGACACCTAGATTTATTTACTTGGTTTCAGGATCTCCACATCAGTAGCGACAAGAAATCGTGTAACTCAAGGCTGAGATATACACAATCGACAGTATTTACAGGTTCTGGATCATAAAATATGATTTTAGAAGCTGTATGTGAAAAGAAATGTTATTAAAGATATGGAGGGTCAGATTATGTTCGGTCTCCTTTAATGCCTGTTCTGAAATGCACCCCAATGCCATGGCAACAAAGCACCAAAAAGGGAGATCGGGATAACCCAGCCTGCTACAGACCCATTTCCCTCCTGGATTCTCTGGGCAAGGTCGCCGGAAGACTAATTTTGGAACGTCTCCGGGACTGGGCCACAGAGAACAAGATCATAACCGACTTACAGTTCGGTTTCCAGGAGGGATTGGGTACTGTCGAACAGGCCCTAAATCTGACTTTGCTCATGGGCAAATACGCCTGGGCCAAAGGCGGTAATCTCTATCTGGTCTATGTGGACTTGAGTTCCGCATTTGACTGCGTAATTCATTCCAAGTTGTGGGAGATTTTGAGTAACCTGGGCGTAGATCCTGCACTCCTGAAATTTCTCCGAGAGCTATACACGGATGCAAAAGCATGTGTGAGATATGGCATCAATGGAGAGCTTTCGGAATCATTTGGCATTGCAAAAGGCGTTAGACAGGGGTGCGTCCTTGCTCCATTCTTATTTAACATCTATACAAACGGGTTGGAGCAAGCGATGCTGGTAGATAACAAAGACCTCCCCTGCATAAACACCCGGCCAATCCCTGCATTACTATATGCAGACGATTCTGTCATTTTGGCAAGGACACCGAATCAGCTCCAGATTCAACTGGACAAGTACTGCCAATACATGCTCTCTCTTGGACTTAAAGTAAATAAGTCCAAGACTTTTGTTATGTATACTGGCAAGAAAGCCCAGAAATGCAAACCTCTTTTCATTGATAAGACCAGGTTAGAAACTGCTAAAACATATCCATATCTAGGGATTCTTATTGATAATCATTTGTCCTGGAAACCTGCCACTTCCAGCAAGAAATTGCAGTTTCAGCGCACAACATCGGCTTTGACTTCGTTTTCAAGGAAGTTGGGCAAGCCTGCCCCTGCTGTAATTTTGAAAATTTACCAAGCTAAATGTATGAGTGTGGCCACCTATGGAGCGGGTGTATGGGGCTACACGCCCGCTAACGAGCTTCAAATAATCGAAAACGTTTTTTTGAAATATATACTAGCCCTTCCCCGAAGTGCTTCTACTTACGGTACCCATATGGAGCTCGGTTGGGAGTATCTTACTGACATCATTAGATACCAACCGATTCTCCTTTGGCATCGTATATGGACTCAGGAGCAATGTCTCCTTACTAGGTCATTAATAACTGATTGTCTTACATTGACCTACTAGAAAAAGATTCCCTGGCTATTATATGTTTTTAAATTCTTGAATGATCTGAATTGTCCAGCATTTTTCACTGACCCTGTCTCACTAATGGCTATACCAAGAAAAACTTTGAAGAATCTGTGTGTCGCCCATTTAAGAGACCTACGTATGTGTTCCGAAATTGGCAAACAGTCAAACGTTCATTTAATGACGATACAATCCTCCTACGGCATCCAACCTTATCTGTCTTTTTACCTGTCAAATTATGATAGATATGTTTTAACTAGGTTTCGATTTGATTTATTTTATCGTCTTGTTTCACTTCCTGAGCCCTCTGATTGGTCACGTGAATTAGCTAGCTGTCCCTGTGATGGACGTACTCGCCAGTCTACCTTGCATGTAACCTTTTTTTGCAGCTTTTATGAGACCCCGCGTAAACGCTGGTTGGTCCCACTTCTCCGACAATTAGGTCTGAGAAGATGCAGACCTGCTCTTTTGGCACTTCAGTACTTAGACACCCCGTTTGCCGCCAAATCTGTAGCTTGCTTCTTTAAAGCATGCTTGAAAATTCATTCCCAACTATTGGTTACTGCACCATAAGACTCTACTCAGTTTGTATGAATAACTTGCTATCTCATCCCTGTACAGAGTGATACTGTACAGACGATTTTTAACGATTTCCTAACGCATTGATTCATAGTGTCATGTATCCTTCACCCAAAAATGTTTAAATGGAAACTTTTTATAAATTGTTGTAAATATTTGTCTCTAATGTACTTTTATGATTGTAAATTCAATCGAAATAAAGTTTCTTTTGACTTTGACTTTGAACAAAGCACATAAGAACAAAAACATTTCATTATATAAGAAATATAGCCTCCTTAATGCTGGCTTCATGGGAAAAAGTTGTGATTTTCTTCATCCAGAAACCAAAATAACATGTTTTTCATTCATCAGTCTTCTCTCCAGTCTTTCAATCTGTGAAAATCTTCTGTAGCTGCCCATGTGATACTCTCCCTGCTGAGCCTGAAAAACAAACTTAAGTTCGATTAAGCAAAACATTTAGTCCATAAAAAAAACATCAAATTACAGTTTTAACAAATTCAATAATCACATTTTGATATACCAATATCACCCTTCATTAAATGGGTCCTCATTTCAAATATTCAATCCTGGGTGGGAGGAACAGGGGGAATAATCTGAGGGATGATCCACAAAGTTAAAATAAGACAAAACTCAAAATATGCGACTTTCGGTAATCACAAAGGGCATTTACTACTCGTAAATCCCCTTTGTAAATACTGAAAGTCATAAAGTTTAACTTTTGGTATTCACAAAGGGTATTTAAGAGCATTAAATACCCTTTGTGAATACCAAAAATCGTAAATTTAGACTTTCGTCTCAGTTTACATTTGTGAATCGGGCCATGAGTCTCTGTCTTTAATAAAATCTCGATTTTAGTGTAAAAAAAGCTTTAAATACTTCAATTTTATTTCAAGACCAGAGGCCCTGGTTATTGCACGTTTAAAGCCTTTGCACAACACACTCAGACACATGTGCAATCGTTTTTTTTTTTTTAGAGTAAATGTTGCAAACGCAGATACCTTCGACCAAACCACAGAATGCATGATGACCTCTAGTCTGCTTCCTATTAGATATATTTTAGCAGCCATAGCAAGGGGTCACAAATTGCATGCCTCATGAATATTAATGAGGCTGTCACAATTTGCGACCCCATTGGGAATGACAGGCACTCCCAGGGATGGTGGTTTGCTGGGGTCAGCAAAACAACATGGGGGTTATACATTTTCAATTCTTCTTTTATCAAGCACCTTTTGTTCTTGCTATTTAGCCCTGCTACATTCCAGGCTAAGCATTTTATTTCATACATCTAAAAAGTAAAAGTAAGAAAAAGATAGGAGCCTTAAATTTTGAGAGTGTCTCAGATTGTCCAAAATAATGTTCATGATATCCACATATCCTCATACATTGCCTACTTCTAGTACTGTTAATATACAAAAAAGTTCTGATTTCATTGTATAAATCCACCCCCTCAGCCTGTAAACGAGTTTTCTTAGTTTTTCCCTCCCCCCCTCAGCCCCCCATTGTGCGGAGAACCCCCCCCCACTCCTCCCTAGCTCTTACCCCAGCCGGGGAAGAGCCGTCCCTCTGCCTCTGCTGCCGCTGTAGGGGCAGCTTGCGTGGCAGGTCGCCCTAAGAGGTCCCCACCCTCCCTTTACTTATTCTTTTAACAGTTTATCAGCAGGTGCATAAAAGATAACCCAAGCATTTTACTAGTGTATAATGGTGTATATATCTTAAGGCTAAAGAAAAGATTAAACAGACCCCCCATATAGCCAATGTTGCTTGGTAATAGAGATTTCTAGTAAAGGTTAGTCTACCAGTGAAACCAATGTTTTGAATTAAGCTAATTCTTAGACTTGTTCTTGCCCCGCCAATATCAGCTAAGTAAGCTTCTGCTTCTTTTACATCAGTAAAGAAATGAGTGCGTCCATCTTTGATAACCTTGAGGCGTGCAGGTTCTTGAAGAAACGCCTGACCTCCGCTAGATTAAATTGGGTCTATTAATTTACGTAGCATCCATCGTCTGTCCATTGTTTCTTTACTGAGGTCGGAGCGAGCAAAGATTGAAAGCTCTCCAATGGCTACAGGGGTGTTAGGGCGGGCTCTCTGCCAAATAGCCTGGCGTAGTAAAAAGTTTCCAAAGAAGATTAGAAAGGGGCGTGGGAATTGATTCTCCCTGTTTCTCTGTATCAAAGGGAGGCGATGAGCTCGCTGGGTTTGTGAGTCCCAGTCCCAGTCAGCTAAGTCAGGGAAGGCTTTCTGAAACAGACCCACTAGGTAAGCCCTCGGGTCAGATCCTTCTGCGCCCTCCGGTATGCCAAAAAGTCTTAGATTTGATTGTCTCTGACGATTCTCCAAATCTTCAATCTTTTGTTGGAGTGTAGCAAGCTGAGTCTCATGCTTGTCAGATACAGGTGTTGTTTTTGTGCTTGTTTCTTCCAAAAAAACCACCCGTTGTTGCAATTCCACAATGTCTTGTTAGAACCCCCCAAATTTAGTGGTAAGTTCTTGTGAAGATGATTGTACTTTACTATTGTCCTCCCTCAACTGTAAGTAATGTTCCTGTGCTTCCGCCCGTTGATTGCCCAATAGTTGTAGTATTATATCTAGTGAAGAGGGATCGGCTGACTCTTGGCTTTGATTTAGTCTTTCCTTAGAAATATTTATGTGTTTGTTTGTCTCCGGACTAGTATAAGGAGGTGAAGATTCGAGAGGGGGGCCTCCCAAAGAAGGGGGAGTGACGATAGTCGCTGTTGCAGCAATAGAAGTTGCATGAGATTGTAACATATCGGCTTCTTTTATAGGTGATTCTGCAATAGACTCATACGTCACCAATGGTGCTTGATCGGGCAATCTGTCCGATGGTATATTAGGTATATTAGGTGGTGGATTGAGTGAAGTATTTGAGAGACAGCTATCTAGATTAGTAGAGCTGGCGGTGTTAGGGAAGACTTCTTTGCTAGATATGGGTTCTGTGGGGCTTCCCCCTGAGAGTCTCTGTGTCATATTTTTAACTAACCCTTTTGCTTCAATCCATCTTCTTAGTGGACTTTGGTTCTGTAAAGCCTTTATCGATATTTGACTGTTGCCTGCCATGTGTTCGTTTAATAAAGCACCACCCTTGCCACATTTCTTTGCTTTAGTCTTATTTTTCTGTTTTCGCCCTTTTTTAGCACGTATTTTGGTTGCATTGCTTAAACAATCATCCTTTTCTCCCTTCTCTCCCAATTCATCCTCTGTTTCTGCATCAATGTCTTTAAAAGAGCCTTGCTCTGTCTGGTCAGTGAGCTCCACCACTAGCCCGTCACCCTCTGCCACAACCATTAGGGCAGTAATGCCTGATTCAGTGAGGGGGGTTGGGCCCGTAGTATCAGTGGAAAGGATCTGGTTTTCTGTGTTCAAGTTAGGGCATGGCCTGTCTGGCGTTTCGGCCTCTTCAGAAACAATTAGTTCCTTAATCATTGGCTGCTCAGAGTTTTTGATAACCCCTTCAGAGATCATAGGCATTATAGAGAATTTGTCATTCTGTACCCCAACATTAGCTGCAGCATTCACTTTTCCGGTCGCTGAGGCCAGAGTTACACTTGTTGCACTTGTTAGGTCGTCCCCCACTACCCCCCCTTTTGCTGCCATTAACTTAGTTTTGGCTATGATCTTAACATCGCTCTGGCCAGATTTCTTAGAAAGCGCACTTGGGGGTAGATTAGGAGATCTCTGTACCTGTTTTTCGAAGTCCCCGCTCTCCTGTCGCTGACCTCCTGGCGTTTCAGGGGCTGTAGTATTCTTTTCAGAAAAAACGGGGTTTTAACGTCTCATTTTCTCTCTCCACTCCTCCTTTAGCGGCGACAAATGCGTTCTCCCGTGAGGTGTTCCCTGAGGTAGCTGAAACCGCTTGGGACACGGGTGAAGTTACTGTTGCCGGAGATGTTGCCAACGGCGTTTGTGCTATATTTTGTAGCGCTTGTGAACCCGGAGGAGGGAGAGGTGCCGCAGTTCCTGCTGGGTGCCTGCTGTTTCGCGTAGTCCGTGGAGGTCCTTTCGGAGACATTCCCTTCAGCCACCAGGTGTGTGTAGTTCGAAGGTTGAGGCCAGACCAGCCGAGCCCGGACTTCCTAAACAGACCGTGAATCGTCCGTCGGAAGAGTTCAACTGTGGCGGTGAAGTGTAACATCGGTAATGTGCCTCATACAATCACCATCCAGGCAGCGTTTACAAATGTTTCTCTTTTCACCGGGTAATTCCCGTTCTCTTTTCTACATGCAAACGTGCCAATTTCGGTATTGCTATCGCTATCGCATCGTTAATACAGCACCGGGTTGCTCCGTAAAGGGTAGGGAGAGAAGCCTCTAGGCGAGCTGCTCAGTGCAGGTCCTCACTCCGCCATCTTGGACCCGCCCTCACGCATACATCAATATTCTCAATCAAATTAACAATATATCAATAAACCGGCACAGTCTCACAAACATTTCCCTATTTCTACCTGCAGAAAGAAGAATTGAGCATGTTGCTTGCTCTAATGTTCTTTGCTAGATATCATGCTATGTATGGGAAAAGTCATTAGAGGAGACCGAACACATTTTTAGCCTCAGATATTTACATAAAATCAGAGATCTTTACTTTAGGCAGGCAGGAGCGGCAGCTTGGATTCTAGCTTTGCAGAGTGAGCTAGCCTCCAGACCAACTGCTAAGGAAGTGCAGTGGTTGTGTTCTTGCATGAGGGAAACACTCTGAGCATGCCATGTAGGAGTCAATTTGGGGACAACTCAAAGACATTCACAGTGCACTGGGAAATGATCTTCACCACTGTGCGAGAGTGAGGCTCGGGAGATCCTGAAATGCCACCACTGAGTGACAAGAGCATGTATACACATGGACAGGAGTCTAGTTTACAGAAATGTCTCGGTTTGGAAGATTTAAATTTGTGGCAGGTGAGCCAAGGTTCAAATTCTGAAGCTACCCACATTGCCAAAGTGAGTAATTTTTCAATGTAAATATTTGATGTCTCCATGTTGTGTTTTGAGGCCTTTCTTTCGCTGGTGATAGGCCCGCTCACACAAGTGGGGTACTTACTATTCTCATCAACAGGAGTGTGGAAACACAGAATAGTTAAAAGCAATGGCGGCTCCTCCATAGGGGCGTCGCCCCACTGCTTTCTCGCAGTGCGAGAAGCAGAAACATAAAAAGGTAAAACTACAATTTTATCTTTCTGCTTCTCGCACTGCGAGAAAGCAGAAGTGCCTGGAGTGCCTGGTTGTGGGAGGGCAGGTGGGCGGTCCTGCTCGAGTGCAGGGGGGAGTGGCTTGCCCAATATTGTGGGCTCTGACTCTTTAGGTCGGCCTGGGGCTGACCAAAGCAGCCATGTGCGCTCTCCCTTTTCTCTATGTAGGCTGCATGCAGTCTACATAGAGAAAAGGGCCTCCTATTAGGCTCCCGGCTGGGGCGCTCTCCATTGTGCCTCACCAATCACAACGCTGCCATTGCAGCCTTGTGATTTGCTTAGGGCCCAAGGAGAGAGGCTGCCTGTGGCTGCTTCCTATAGCGGGAAAATGTTAACGCCGGAGTCGGGATCCGACCACTGCTAGGAGCTGAGTGGGTGCGGGACTCAGGACCCGGTAAGGTAAACGTGCCTTGCACTAGAGTGTGCCTGCAGGAGAATAGTATGCCTCTACAAGAAAGCACATGTAATACACGAGCGGATAGTAAACGTGCTTATGTGAGAGCTAAATCACCCGCAGGAGTGTGGGTTTCATATGTCACATACTCCTATTGACCTTTGCACAGATTTCTTTTACGCTGTGGGATACTTGACACAATTCCCGGGATCTACACTCCTTGGTGTCAGTCAAGTTCTTCAAGGCTGTCCCCTTCACACGAAGAGTCATCAGGTATGCTGTTGTTGCGAGCCTCTGTAGTGCTGTGCAGGTCTCCAGAGGGTATCTAGTGGGCATAGCTGGCAAAGTTTCAGACTGCTTATGTGTGACATTTTCATAATTTCAGGTAATTATGAGTGACATTTCAATTACTTTGAGTGACACTTTCTCGCAAGCAATATCAAGCAATGAGATGGATGGAAGCATATAAATATAGAAAATTGCACCCATTTGAGCAACAAGAAACACTAAGAAGATCTTAAAACTGCTGCAATTGACCTACGGCTTTGCTGTTACTCAATATTGGTGACTGCTGTAATTTCTATTGTAATGCTCTTTGTTTATCAGATATGACCCAACACCATCATGTAGTATCAATCATTTATATGCCTTATATAATCTATTTAATTTCTAAAGCACTCTAACATCTTTCGGTCCCTCTCTCACAACCAGTTAATTTGTTTTATAGTGCTGCTCATACCAGTGCAGGGTGTCGGGGCACGTTACATCAGACACATATTATTATCAACACAATGACAATTTCTTGGGTACTCCAGTCTAGCAAATGCTATTTTTAGCACATCTCCCCTGACAATAGCTGATGTGTTTAATAGGTAGTTCATCCATCAAGCAAGCAATAGTGTGGGATGAAACTGAAGTGCTTTGCAGTGTTCACAAGCATTCTGTCTGGTGTACTGCAAGAAATCGAGCACAAATATGAAATTAGCAACTGGGGGCCCAGGTCAGCATTGTGTGTGTAAATCGCACAGGCTGGTGGCGCTTACTTGGGCAGTAGTCGCAGAATCCAGAGGAGTGTGGTGAGTGGCACTCCAAGAAGTGCTTGACATGCTGTCTCTCAGTCAGTCAGTTGCTGCAGGCTCACTTGTGCCACAAGCCACTGCGCCCCGTGGTAATTTGGGATTGCCGGCCGGCTGCCTTAATTAATAGTCCCCCTCCTGGATGGCAGACCAGTGAGACCCAGGGATGGGCCATCCAGTGACACGCAGACTCTGTCCTGGCGGCCGCTGCAACCCGGGTCACTTACTCCTCTCAGGCTCCCTCAGGTCCGGCATTATGAATTTACGGGGTTAGGTAAAATGGCTGATAGCGCCCAGCAGCGCTGGCGCGAGTTGCATGCAGCAGGCGGCGTGACACTGTAAGCGCCATATTTGAATACATTTGCGGAGCCAAGCAAAACACTAGCCAGCTACTGCTTCCCTTAAAGAACTTCCCGAACCGGCTCTGGCAGCAGGATGTGACATCCCCTGCACGCCTGCCTCAAGCACACAACATGATTGGCCGGCCGCTCAGCGGGGATTCAAGGTGATATATTGTATCAGTGTGAGTCTTCACCCTGTTGGCAGCCTTAATGAATATCTCAACTGCAAGCCTGTAAGAGCAGCGGGGCAGGGCGCGCTGCCACACTAAACAGTTTTAACAGCCAGTCAGCACTTCAGAGGCTGCTGTGAGACACTATGCATTATGCATGATAATGCATTTCAGTGCCATAATGCGGAGTACCACACTGAAATGCTTTAGTCTAACGTATGATGCGTGATACTTGGCAGGACTTATTGGGTAGTTGTTTGGATCTTTCAATGCTTGTGAGTGCCGGTAGAGGGGCCCTCGTTTTTTGTTGTTGCATTTGAAGTTTTAATAGGCCAGGGCAAAATTTAAATTAGCAGGCTTGATTTGCATAATTTCGGGGTATTCGTGTTAGGCTTGTTAGGCGACATTCCCCGAAATGATGCCATTGCACCATACCGTATAATTACGCCGCCGTTCATTGAAAACTTATAACACTGGAGTGCAGGAACATTGAGAACAAGCACAGCAATTATGTTTTTCGCTGTATTTGATAGTCTGGAAAGTGCCCTTGTATCAAAATTGACTCGAGGACGGATTTATGTAAAATTATAGGGGTATATGATTCAGTATATTTTTCCTGAAATTCCACGTAATTAACCAAAAGAAAAATCTGTGAATTTGCACATCACTAAATTTAAGCGCTGTAAGCACAAGATACATCATGTTCGCTGCCTTCATCAAGAGACTTCAAAAACATTGTGAGCTTTTTCGGGTCTGTCAAGCTTTAAGTACATTTTCGGAGAACTCACTATTCAGTACTGTCCACAGCTTTTAGTTAGGTATTCATGCAAGTGTATGTAATAAAACATTTAGTCAAAAAGCCTAGCTTGATATTTTTCATATATTTATCAATTTACATCATTCACACAACCTTCCTCCTACCTTTTCTTGCCACCTCCAGCCCTCCCTCCCTCCCTTCTTCCTTCTTCATTCACTTTGCTCCCCTTCCCTTCCTCCCCATACTCCTAGTTAGCTTTCTTTCTTCATAATTGCTATATTTGGATCCCCCTTTTTTTCAACAATTTCTAAATATGTGGTATAAAACTCACCATTTGAATCCATTTTTTTGAAAGTTTTCTTGCACCCTCCTTTTGCAGTTGGGGCTCGCACTCAGCTCTCGCTCGCTTATTACAATAGGGTACAGCATATTTTGCCCTACCACTTTCAAAATCCACCAGGCGCCACTGGTTAAAAGTTTGTTTTTAACAATAGAATTTCTTCCCTGTTTGTGCTAATGTAAGATAGTGTGTCACAGATAAATAATTCTTCAAAAAACCCTCACAATCACATGATAGCATAAGTAACCCCAAATACAGAGCTGTACAAAGAACCAGTATTCCTAAACTCAGTATTTAGGGTACATTTAAAGGTCAAATAGGCTTCCTTCATACACATTTTACATTCATTTGTTGTTACCATTTGAATTACTGCATGGTTGTTACAGAATGAGAAATCAATTTAAATGGCAGCTCGGATGGTTGCACTGGGCATTGCATGTTTTTAGCCGACCAATAAACACTATGGGGGATATTCACAAAGAAGTGGCATGAGCGGTGTTAGCCTCCTTGGCTTAATGCCTCTCACCGCCACTTTAGAAATGCCAGGCTGCAATGTGGTGCAGCCTGGCATTTCCCCCATCGACGGCACTAAATCTCACAATTTAACACCAGAACAAGTACCTTTATACCAGAGCACAAGGGTGTCTGTGAGCAGGGAGGTTTGTTAATGCACAAGTTCCAGTACATTAACAAACCGTAAATGCCAGTTTGCTTTTTCCATGTGTGCTGCTACATGCAGCACACATAGAAAGAGCAAGAACTAGGATAAATAAAGGTTTTCTCCTCATTTAGCCACATTAAGACCTGATTTTCTAGATCTTAAATTTGGCTTTGCCACCTATTATCGCTGCCCTTGATAACAGGCGGTAGTGTCAAACTCAATGGGTGTTGTGATGGTATGGCCACCGCAACACCCACTGCATGCCCCCTTTCACACTAAGATTAGCATTAAAGGAACCCTATTCTCAAGGCAGCGTTAAGTCACTTAACGTGGCTTTAAGCCACATTAAGGGCCAGATGTAGGTGGCCGTTTCAGGCCATTTACCGACCGGTAACGGCCGATTTTGGCCGTTACCGATCGGTAAATGGGTGACAGGTATGTAGGGGGCATTTTTTTACCAATTCGGTAAAATTACCGAATCGGTAATTATACCGATTCGGTAAAATAAAAAATCGGTAAATTTACCAAATCTGAGGCACCCAGATGTAGGTGGGACTCTTCTGAGTCCCAGAGGCCTTACCAAATCGGTATTTTACCATCAAATCCAATTTGATGGTAAAATACCGATTCCGGTGTGCATGCACATGTGTGCATGCACACCTATGCCATGTGACAGGCAGACCTGCCCTTAGGGCATGTATGCCTGCCACATGGCACCCGAGCCTGTTTTGGGAGTGCCAGAGGGTGTCAAAGTGACACCCCCTGCACCCTTGTGAAAATCGGTATTTACCGATTCGGTAATGCCCATTCATTCCTATGGGCTTCAAAGCCCATAGGAATGTATGGGCATTACCGATTCGGTATTTACCGAATCGGTAAATACCGAATGTTTCCGATTCGTTATTCAAGCACATCTGGAATACCTACATATCCACCCCTCAGATTTACCGATTATTAATTACCGAATCGGTAAAAATCGGTAATTTTCGGCAATTAATAATCGGTAAATCTATTTTACCTACATCTGGGCCTAAGTGCGTTAACGCTGCCTTGAGAATAGGGCCCTGGCCCTATCGACACTGGAACGTAAAAAAAGTGACGTTCCTGTGGTGATAGGGGCTTGAGAATATGCCCCTATATATCCATATATATAGTGGCGTATACTGCTTTTGTAAATCACTCTCGGGGCAAAAAACTACAGATAAAAACATTGTCAGCTTTCTATTTATTACAATTTGTTAATGCTTTTTTTACTCACAATGATTATTTGTTTTTTGGGAAAACCTTGACTGATGTACACAATTGATCTATCTATCTCTCTATCTATCTATCTATCTATCTATCTATCTATCTATCTATCTATCTATCTATCTATCTATCTATCTATCTATCTATCTATCTATCTATCTATCTATCTATCTATCTATCTGTCTGTCTGTCTGTCTGTCTGTCTATCTACCTATCTATCTATCCTTATATGTATCTATATCTCTCTATATATATCTACTAGCAGCCCGTCCCGACGTTGTCCGGGTATGAATTGCTGCCGGCCAGTAGTATATTGTTTTGTAGGATTTCGTTTTGATAGCATTTCTTATCTGTGACAGGCCTGTGAAACGCTCTGATTCACAGTGCACTGCTGATGCACTTAAGAGTGCGCGTTCAGTAGTGTGTGAACTCGAGTTTCCCTACTTTATTTTTCCTTGCAATATTATATAGTGCGAACTCGACAACATGGCATGAGCACAATTTACATTACAGAAGAACACATTCATTTGTGGTAGGCACAGGGAGACATAGCGATTTGCCTGGAATCACAGGATGTTGAGCTGATGCCGAGATTCGAACGTAGCTCTCCAGCTCTAAAGTTCGCAATTCTAGAACTTGTGGCGGGAGGTGTGTCTAAAAGTGTATGTCGGTGATGGCCATCAATGAGAGAGACCTGTGCATTTTTCAAATGGGTGGTGAAAAAATATGAGTATGTTGCTGGAGATGTGGGCCTCCGTGCCACCAATGTACTTACCGGGGTCGGGTAAACACCCATTATTCCGCAACTTTCTTTCCGCTTACCATCACTCCGCATACTTTCATTACGAAAGTACCATGACACCGCAATGCCATTATAACGCATGGCATTACATTTTATATGCTTTTACCACGCATACATTTAGAAGGAAATTCGTTGTAAATTCATGTATGGTAAAAGCATGTTTTTTTTTAATGTTTGGATAAGGTATGGGTATAGGAGTATATTGGGGTACTGAGGTATATGTTTTGGGGTGTTTGGGTATTTTAAGGGTTCAGATATAGTTTTGGGTTATGGGGTACCAGGGTAGTTTTAGGGTTTAGGGATAGGTATGGGTTTTGGGGTACAGGGGTATTTTTAGGGTTCAGGGCTAGGTTTGGGTTTTGGGATATAGGGGTATTTTTAGGGTTCAGGGTAGGTTTCGGTTTTGGGGTACAGGGGTATTTTAAGGGTTCAGGGCTAGGTTTGGGTTTTGGGGTACAGGGGTATTTTTAGGGTTCAGTGCTAGGTTTGGGTTTTGGGGTACAGGGGCATTTTAGGGTTCAGGGATAGGTTTGGGTTTTGGGGTACAGGGGTATTTTTAGGGTTCAGGGGTCGGTTTGGGTTTTGGGGTACAGGGCTATTTTAAGGGTTCAGGGCTAGGTTTGGGTTTTGGGGTACAGGGGTATTTTAGAGTTCAGGGGTGGTTTTGGGGTACAGTGGTATTTTTAGGGTTCAGGGCTAGGTTTGGGTTTTGGGGTACAGGGGTATTTTTAGGGTTCAGGGGTAGGTTTGGGTTTTGAGGTACAGGGTATTTATAGGGTTCAGGGCCAGGTTTGGGTTTTGGGGTACAGGGGTATATTGATAGGGTTAAGATGGGTTAGTGTTTAAGGGTGTTTTGGGTATTTTAAGGAGTAAGGGTGGGTTATGATTATGGGGTTCAGGGGTATTTAAAGGGAGCAGGGTGGGATTAGCACACGATTTGAGACATGACATGAAGGGCGCAACGTACCACACGCCCCCAGCATTTGTCACGCCCACAGTACAACGTAGACACGCCCACAAGGGACTACTTTGCCGGCACGGTTCTTTTACCCTTTAAAGGTATATGATGGGTGTCTGCATAGCCTATGTCCTTCTGCTGCAACTGCCCTTTCCAACGCTGTATTGGGTGTTGTGATTGGTGCTGTGGTTCCTGAGATTACCCGCCTCAAAGGCTTGGGCTCTCTCTTTATTATATTAGTATAGATATATTTATGTATCTATAGCTATATCTCTCTATCGCTCTACTTCTCTATCTCTCTCTCTCTCTATATATATATATATATATATATATATATATATATATATATATATATATATGTATGTATATATATATATATTCACTGAAAAAACCATAGGTTATAGACCATATATAGTTAGGAATTAGCATTTACAAAACCTTGAAAATTCACTGAAAAAACCATAGGTTATAGACCATATATAGTTAGGAATTAGCATTTAAAAAACCTTATTTTACTCACACAAAACCAATGAAATTCCATATATAGTTAGTTGCACTAACTATATAACGCGCACCCGCAATCCACTGCTGATGATGTCACATATTACATCATTCATGACATGGTCAGTGACATCACTGATGACATCACTGATGACATCTCAAATGACCGGGGCGCGGCGCGGAGCGCGTAACGTAAACACAACAGGTCATGTGACTTGTTAATAACACTTTTCATTGGTTCATTTCACTTTTGGTTTCCTAATGATGTAAGACTAGGTCATGTGACCTAAAAGTAACACTTTTCATTGGTTTAGAACTTTTGTTTTTCCCAAATGATGAAAACCCCTCCTTGTTTCCTCACTCTGACTTTCATCTTTGTGAGAGGAAGACCCTTTGTCATCACTGAGCAATGGCTTCATTAGTAGCTTCAGCTGGTGCATCCCCACCACCACCACCACCTCCTAGGAAGAGAGGACCACCTGCTGAAGTTATCATTCAGCAAGAAGAGGAAGAAGAGGAAGAGCAGCAACAGAGGGAGTTTTTGCCTGAGGAGCCCAGGAGGTCTCATGTCAAAGAAAACTTTATTTGGCAATTTTTTAAATATCCCCGGGGCCAAAAAAAAGTCAATGCCCGGTACGTAACTTGCCTTATCTGTAAGAAAGATTTGTCCAGAGGGACAGATACAAAATATAGTTATGGCAATTATACAATGCATCGCCATATGGAGAGGTGGCACCCTATCAACTACAGTGCTGCGCAGTTACGTGACCAGCAAGATAATCCTCCTTCTGTGGCCAGAAGATCAGTTGTAGAGGAAGTGACGGGACCAGAGGCGAGGGAGACAGTCCCAAATATACAGATGAGGTTTGGGGAAGTCAAACAAGTGTGCGTGCGTTGCAATCAGTTGATTTGCTACAGAGAAAGTAGCATCACTCTAATCAACAAAGCTATCGACAATCATGATTGTCGAAAACGCCCCAGAAAATAAATTATCTTTTTTTTTTTGTTGCTCCTGTTGAGCCCTTTACAATGAATCGTTTTTGTTCCCCCCCCCAAAAAAAACCCCCAAAAAATATAAAACCGTTCAAAAAATAAAAAAAAAGTAAAAAAAATTTCAGAAAAATAATAAAAAAATATAAAACAACAAAAATAATTAAAAAAAAGGTATTTTCAGAACTACCTCCCCTTTATAAAAAAATTGCTAGAATGTTTAGCACTCTGGCAACCTCTATTTCTTTTGGTTCGCTTCCCGGTTCGCTCGCCGGTACGCGAACCGGGAGCGAACCAAAAAAAAAATTTAAAAAGAAGAGTAAGTATAAGGGAAGGAAACAGAGAGTAATGTTAAAAGAAAGACAGCTATAGGGAGTAACACAGAGATACTGTTTAATAGATCTATTTACTGAAGAAAAGATGGAAGAGGGTATAATTGTGAAAAACAAAATAGATAAGGAAGTGGAAGAAAAAAAGGAGAGTAGAAGAATAATAAACAAGAGTTTCTTAGAGAATGTGAGTGAATGTTCAAAATAAGATTAAAACATGTGGAATAACAGAGAGAAAAAACAGAAAGCAGAAAAGAAGAAGTAACAGAAAAGGAATGATTGAAACAGCAAAGAAATGTAAATAACATAGGGGCATATTATCAACATAGGTGATAAAATTATCGCTGCTTTTATCGGCAGAAATCTGCCACTAAAGCCGCTTTTGCGGCAGTTTTCTGCCGATAATGACTGCTTTTATCGGCAGAAAACTGCCGCTAAAGCCGCTTTTGCGGAAGAAAACTGCCGCTAAAGCCACTTTTGTGGCAGTTTTCTGCCGATAAAAGCAGCGATAATTTTATTGCCTGTGTTGATAATATGCCCCTTAGTGTGCTTGAACTACAGAGAGAAAGCATAATGAACAAGTAGTGAAAGAGTGATCAGTCAGAGACAGTGAGAGTAATAGAGACGGAGTGAGTGAACAAGAGTGAGGAAGTATGAGAAGAGAGGGACTGAGAAAAAGAGTGGAAGGAGTAGAGTAAGTAAGTAATAGAGAAAGGAATGAGGGAAGTAGCAAAGGCAGGAAAGTGAGGGTTAAAGAAATGAAGTAGTGAAACTAATAGAAGTTAAATGTGATAGAAATGTAACGAAAAGAGTACAAAACATTTACCTTATAATTGTCGTTAACTTAGTCACTTGTTATTTTTATACTTTCAATCTGTGAAAGAGAGAACAAACATTTGAAAAATATTAAAACATGTATTTAAAAATTAGAAAAGACAAGGGAAAAGATTGAAGGACAAACAGTTTTTCAACAACTTTGACACTTACAGAAGCCTCTGCTTCTCCATGCCCCTACACAGTCCTAAAAATATACATTTTAAACTAACAGTATCTTGATGCAGATGAAGTGAGGCCTATCTTGCAACATGGTGCATCTTTTGCACTGCTGCTGTCTCACAAAAGTGACGCAACGGTAGCGCAAAAGAGGTGCACAGCCATCATAAAACTGTCCCTAACATTTTAAATGATTGTTTCAGGATGCCAATAAGGTGTGTCCTATCCAGAGGTTTGTTTGAGGTGAGGCCTACTCAGGGTTGCAGATGAAATTTAGAGTTGTTGAAGAGTACAGAGGAGATAATACATGTCCATGCCTACCAATGAAGTGAGTCATGTCCACTTTACTCTTGAACAAAGGCCAGACCTCCTCTGTTTCCCTGGACAGGCCTAAACTTGATCTGCACAATGTGATTCATAATATTAGGAAACACAGGTGATGTAATTGAAAAACGTGCAATTTCTTTTGCTCATTTCACAATCACATCACTTGTGTTTCCTTTGCTTAGGTATCTCATTGTGCAGATGTACTCCAGCATATGAAAGAGTACGCAGAAGTGCAGCACTGCATGCAACATCTTTGACACTTACTGAAGCCTCAGCTTCTGCATGCCCCCTACACAGTCCTAATTATATACATTTTAAACTGACGGTATCTTGCTGGAGATGAACTGAGGCGTATCTTGCAACATGGTGCATCTTTTACACTGCTGCTGCGTCACAAAAGTGACGGAACAGCGGCGCAAAAGAGGCGCACGGCCATCATAAATCTGCCCTTAACATTTTAAATGATTGTTTCTAGATGCTGATAAGGTGTGGCCTATCCACAGATTTGTTTCAGGTAAGTCCTACTCAGGGTTGCAGATGAAATTTAGGCTTGTTGAAGAGTACAGAGGAGATAATACATGTGCAGGCCTACCAACGAAGTGAGTCATGTCCACTGCACTCTTGAACAAATGTCAGACCTCCTTTGTCTCCTGGAACAGGCCTAAACCTCATCTACACAATGTGATGTGTAATGTTAGGGAACACAGGTAATTTAATTGAAAAACGTGCAATTTTTTTTGCTCATTCCACAATCACATCACCTGTGTTTCCTTTGCTTAGGTATCTCATTGTGCAGATGTAGTCTATCATATGAAAGACTATGTAGAATGTGAGCACTGTATGCAACAACTTTGACACTTACAGAAGCCTCAGCTTCTCCATGCCTACTACACAGTTCTAAATGTATATCATAAATACAAAAAGTACAGAATTAATTATACATGTTAAATGGTTTATTTTTGCTGTTCTCAGAATTTATCAAATTTCACTAAAAACAGTGACTTGAAGGTATTCATCATATAACAGCGGGGAAAAAAAACACAATCAAAATGATTGTGTTTAAAAAACCCATATAACATAACCAATCAGAAATCAGAACTCCTGAAAAGTAACTTACTTTCCATGACGTCGAAGGATATCCTATGAACAGCTTACACTCTGTTGTGCTGTTATTATTTTCAACCCGTCACTTTCTGAAAGAAAAGCTCCATCGTTTTGACAAATATGTTACATACAATAAATGACTTCTTGCTCTCTACCGCACTTTTCCACAAGGCCAAATCGTGTAAGAGCCATTTATAACTCTTGTAATTCTTCTTAGCAATTCCCGTCATTTTGTATTTCCGCAACTTTCAGAAAGAAAACGTTCAAGATCACTTTCACAATCCTGTACTAGTAATATCTCACCCTTCTTGCTCACTCATGTTCCACATTTCCTATGACACTGATACTGCTTACTATGAAGCAGACTTACACTACCTCTATGACTACTACAATTATTTAATTCTCTACATCACTTTTAATCACAAAGCAATTTAAAACAGTAGATAAAATTATATCAACCCCTAGAATCATTATAGGCCAGGTACCTACCCTAAATTCTCTTTTCTGAAAACAGAAAGTAAGAATATTTGTAAGTAAAAAGGCAACATTGTATCGTAGTCAAATAGGAATCATTTACGAAAAAGCAGCTTTTTTTACATTTTCAATAAGCTGTGTAATAAGCGGATCTTGTCAAAGGACCATCATGTCATATAATAGCTGCAGTTAAAAACGAATCTTCCTAAAATAAACGACTGTGTAGCCACAACATTTGTAATTAAAGTTGAAGACTTACTTTCATCAGGTTTATATAGTTGGAATTTTAAAATGACATTATAACCAAAAGTTTGGTCAAATAATCTAGACAGCATTGCAGACTTACATTACCTCTACTCCATGTTTTGATTGGCTGCTTGAATTAGCTTATAAAAAGAAACAGTTTTTCTGAACTCATTCAAAGTGCAGTTATTTTTCCATGACGTTAAGTGTTATGGTAAGAACACCGTTTGCTTTGGGAAATACTCTGTTGTCCTTTAACTAATCCGTGCCCACCACTTTCTGTAAGAAAACCTTCTTTTTTTCCAGGAACTATTTAAAACTTAAAAATTTACTTTTGACTCTGTACTACACTTATCCTCAAGGCCAAATAGTGTGAAACCATTAGAACCTCTTGAAATTCCTCAGAGCAAATCCCGAGATTCCTTCCCTAAAATTTTGGTTTTAAAAACACCAGGTAAGAATTTTTAAGGTCAAAAGGCAATTTTTTTTTTAAAGTTAAAACAGAATCATTGCAGAATGACCAGCCGTTTCTAGACTTTAAATAAGCTGTGTAATGTCCTGATGTTGTTGAAGGACCGTCATGATATATAATTGCTGCAGTTACAAAAGTCCTTCCTGATATTGACAACTGCGAAGCCACAAAATTTTTAATTAAAGTTGTCAATTTTGTTCCATCAGGCCTACATCGTTGGAACATTAAAATGACATACTGGCCATATGTTCGTATAAATAATGTTGACAACATTTCAGACTTACATTGGCTACACTCCATGTTGTGATCAGCTGCTTTTACTAGCTTATTAAAGGACACTGATTTACTGTCTGGCAAAGTTAAATATATACATTTTTCTGAGTCTACACTAGTAGTACTTGATACCCAACAGTTCTCGCAGTCATGCTGCCATTGATAAGAAAGCCCAAACAGGTGATCTACATCTACACCTTCATCATGCAATACATCAAGCATATACATTAAAAACTACTGACAATCTTGCTGAATATTTTGAGAGAATTGTGTTTGACCTGAACATCTGTCTAACAGATTTCGAATTTCAGACACACTTTCTATTTTTGTTCTATCAGTGCTACATTTCTCTAACACAGAATTCAACAAACTGCAAAATCTTTGATCCGAATTGACCACAATCTCTTGTTTTACATTTTCTAGAGAAAACAAAACATTAACCACTACATTAGCATAGCAGTTGACACCAGAACTGTTTTCAAATTGAAAACCAACAACATCTTCAACAAAATCCTTTTTCTTTCTGCTTATAATTTCTGGTTCATCGACTTTTCGTCTTTTTGCTACAACCTCCCTACTATTGGTCACATTTCTTCGTTTCCAGCCTACCACACTTTTCTCAAACAAAGGATATTGAGGCAAATGTGGCGCATACTCTCTTCTTAACCTATTGTATTCCTTAACACAATCTAGATCCGCACAAATGTTTGTGACATCACACTCAATCAAGTACAATCCCGATGAAGTTCTAACTCGTGACAATGCCACATATGCCATACCCTCTTTGAACACAGAACTGCCAATATTCACCAATGCACTGTCTACACTTAAACCTTGCGATTTATGGATTGTCACCGCATATGCCAAGCAAACAGGAAACTGCTTACGGCGAACATATAAGTCTTTTACAAGCAAAAACCTAGCAGAGCAACGACCAATTAGCTGTACTTCCTCAATGCCATCAAATTTAATTTTTAAAAATTCAATTCCATCTCTATTTCTGTATTTCACAAAATCAACAACATTACCCATTGATCCATTTACCAGACCTCTTTCAACATGTAAATTCCTTCTTAAAATTATACAGCAATTTAAGCACACATTCAGAGTCTTTTCAAAACCTGCAGTTTTAGATATAGTCTTCTCTAATGAATCCAATTTTGATTTCAAATTCTCAGACAAAATAATTGTTGATCCCATATGCTCTACTCTGTCAATAGCTTCCAGTTTCACAATCTCTTGGTTTTCTAAATACAACATTTTGTTGTTGAAGATGGCACATTCTGCAAGAGTTGGCATCAAACATATTCCAGATTTCTTCTTAGTAATTTTCTGAAAAATATTCTCAGGCACAACGTCTTGTTCTGGATACAAATTTGACAGTAATCGTGCATGTAAAGCTTCTTTCCCATGCTCGGTCACTTTTCCGATTCTAACATCTTGTAGAATATTCTTGTAATCTTCATCCTTCGCCTGACGCATATTTTCACGCAGTTCAGCATAATTGAAGTTTAACCATATATTAACGTTGCCAATGCTCCCTAGGCACTTCCTGGTATCTTCATGCGTGAGTATTTAGAACACAGGTTGTCCTTTCACTGGTGTCAGCTGCAGAAGATCACCGAAAACAATGATGTGTTTGCCACCAAATAACACATCATACTCTGTTTTGAGAACTTCTTGCATTCTCTCTCAAATGCACAAAGGCAAGCATGACATTGGAAACCATGCTTACTTCGTCAATGATAAGAAGTTTCATTTTCTTCAAGACTCTTGAAACTTCACAACAAGCATCTCCAGATAACTTGTGGTATTGTAATTTGTTATCATGCTCCACTGGCAGCATCAGTAGACGATGCAAAGTAATACCTTTAATGTTATGTGCTGCCAGTCCAGTTGGAGCGGTGACAACACAAGACAGCGATGACTCAGTCCTTTTCTGCAAATAACATGAAATTGCTTTAATGAGGAAACTTTTTCCAGTTCCCGCTTCTCCACTCACGTACAGTCGGACAGGCTTCAAAGACGTACATGAGCACTCTTTCTTCTCATGACTTAATCCATGATCAATTTGGTTGGTAACTTCGTCATATATTTTCCTCTGCTCAACGTTGAGTTGTCTTTCCAAGTCTTCTAAGTTAACCGCATCCTCCTGAGCATGTGCCATGGCTCTTTCCACTTCAATCATGGCAGTGGCAGCTTCATTTTCGATAACTGGTCCTCCTAGTGGATCCTGACTCAATGAAACAGAACTCTGACTGTCCTGAGAACTGTCTCTAGCAATCTCGGCTGCAATCGTTGCTTCCTGCTCGATTTCCGCATTCAACATTTCTAGATATTTGGGAAAAACAGGACATTCTATGGTCTCCTTGGCGGCATTGAAAGAGTCTTCGTAACAGAGGAAATCTCCAAGCAGTTCCTCTTCTGCACGCCAAGGCTTGAAAAGTTGCAAAAGTGCTAAAAAGAAAAACTCTTTTTTTTCAGGAGATTCGCCACTCAATTTTCGATGGTTTACCAAGTGGCATTTTCTTTGATTGACCAGACATCCCTCACTTCCAATTACAGCATACACTCCTTTATCAATATCTTCTTTGATGTTCCTCTTGAATATGTAAATTTGTAGAACCTCATACAGACAAACATTCTCGAGGTGACTGCTTCTATTTGGATAATATGTATCCAACATGTTGGTCTTCAAAATATCGGTACTGTTTGGCTCCTTTTCCGCCAAATACTCAATTTCCCGCACAGGTTTCAGAACTCGATTACGCGTTGCAGCAAGACCAAGACTCGCCCAAATGATACTCCTGGATTTGGCATAGAGACTTGCTGAAGACAACCGGTCAGAACATTCGTAAGCTCCGATTTCTCGATGTGACAACGGGCCCGATTCACAGAATGAACTTAAGACTAAATCCTAAACTTACTACTATTTGGTATTCACAGAATGCACTTACTACTTTCGGGATTCACAGAGTGAACTTACTACTTTCGGGATTCACAGAATAAACTTACTACTTTCGGTGTTCACAGAATAGATTTAAGACTACTAACTCTAAGTCCGAAATCGGGGAGTAAATTCCGGCCTGGAGGCGGAGCTTACGGCCCGGAGGCGGAGCTTCCGGCCCGGAGGCAGAGCTTACGGCCCAGAGGCGGAGCTTCCGGCTCAGAGGTGGGGATTTTTGCCATGCTGAATTCTCCAACTCTGGGCCGCAAGCTCCGACTCCGGGCCGGAAGCTCCGCCTCTGGGCCGTAAGCTCCGCCTCCGGGGCGTAAGCTCCGCCTCTGGGCCGTAAGCTCCGCCTCCGGGCCGGAATTTACTCCCCGATTTCGGACTTAGAGTTAGTAGTCTTAAATCTATTCTGTGAATACCGAAAGTAGTAAGTTTATTCTGTGAATCCCGAAAGTAGTAAGTTCACTCTGTGAATCCCGAAAGTAGTAAGTGCATTCTGTGAATACCAAATAGTAGTAAGTTTAGGATTTAGTCTTAAGTTCATTCTGTGAATCGGGCCCAACATCTTCAGACTGAAACTGTACAACTTCTTACTGAGGCTCTTTTCATGGGAAATGTCCTCCCACATATCCTTCAATTCTGTCTTTTCTTTTTTGGTGATGTAAGATGTCACATACCGAGCCACAGCCATACAGTTATCAGCCACAAACTGTATATCCATGTTAGCATTCCACATGGACAAAATCACTGGGTTGTAGTCGTTGATGTACTTGGACTCCGTTCCTTTTCAAATTGTATGTGTTTTTAGGTGATTTCTTCATCACATTATGTCGCAGCGAAGACATCAAACTGTTCACTCTTCCTTTAGAAATCACCGGTCGTGGAAAGGCGAAACAACATTTGGTGTAGAACTTGTCCTTGTTTCTGAATTTACGACGACAGTACTTTCCACAACGATGGCTTTGGAAGCGTAAAACATGTTCTCTTAAGCTTTTCTCTTCCTTTGCGTTTGGAACAGCACATGTAGAATACTGTTCTATGAAACTCATCACTAAGTCTTCTGGATCTGTTCCAAATTTAGGTGCATCCTTGATCCACAGCAGCATATGTATATGAGGAGCACCTCTTGCTTGGTACTCCTTTCTCCAGAAGAAATCCAACACCTCTCCAAGAGGTGGATTTTTCTTGTTCATGATGAAAGACATCATAGCTTCAAATCTATGATTGAAGTACCTGCATACATTCACTGGATCCAAAGAGCACAGTTCTCCGGGTGTCTTGAATTCGATATTTTCAATGTTTCCATTTGCCTCTCGTAGAAATTCAAGTAAGTCTTCCCAGCCATACTCGGCACAGCTGAGAGTGAGGAACCATGTGGGAGTTCCTAAGTTCCTCAGCATACATTTTAAATCACCATGACGACGGTACCAGTACTCATTAGTACCACGCTGACACGCCATGAGATTAATCAGGTGAGAATCCAAAATACTGTCTTGCACATTGACTTTATCCATAAAGTCACTTGCTGAGATGTTTTGCATCTGTATACCACTTTTCAAGATGTGGTTCACTGCATATGACAGTCCAGACAGATCGCTTTCAAACAGGAGATGAAACAAATACGGAATGCATTGTCGAAACCTAGGATCTTCTGATACAATCGTAAAGTCCGGTATTCAGAAGCAGGAATTTGATGAGGTCGCTCATCATATCTTCCTCCTTGACCTGTTGGAAATAGCTGTGGGAAACACCGAGCTTCCAAACTTTCCTCCCAAACACTAATTGGACTCCCTTTGGCTTGTTTCATTTGAAACAACTCAATAGCATTCCCCATGACTTCCTTGGAATGCAAAGGATGAACACTATAATGTTCATATATTTCTTCACTTTTAGAGGGTTCTACTTTCTCAATTTGACCACCACATAAATCACTATCCTCTTCTTCACTTACTTCCTCTTCTGCAACATATACATTCTTATAGTACTTATTGCTTTTTTTCAAATACAATGTTGCCTTTTTGACTTTCCTAACATCCACTAAATCTTGCCATATTTTCTTACTCTTTGTCGGAACCCCATTAACTAAGATAACCAGAGGTTCCTCTTCCACTTTTTCTACTCCAATTGTATTAATGTTTTTCTTCAAATCTAGAGGCAAATAAACAACTCTTCCCTTTAATCCTCTCTGTAAATCTGATGGAGGCAATTTCCCTGTCTTTGGCTCCATTCTTGCAATAGCCTGAAAGGGATGGATACTTTGAATCAAAATAGATTCATAAGTATTTAAATCCTTCAATTCAGAAGGAATCTCAACCAATTCCAGATTATTATGAACCGCTCTAGCAGGCATCCGGTTTTGATTTAATTTGTTACAACAATAAGTACACACACGTTGATCCAATCCCAAATCAAAAAATTTTCTACCATCAAGTATGTTGCGAAATCCTTCCATTCACAATTATTTTCCCTTTCACTTTTCGCATATAAATCCACTAACTTAGTCTGATTCTTATAATAAGTGCGTCGACAACACACACAAGTGAAATTAGGCCTCTCACTTGATTTCACCTGAAATGTGGCAATTTCCTTCTGAAAATTATCTGTACTGGAAACCTGTACACTATCTTCCACATTACCCTCTTCTTCTGGGTCAATTTCAACATTCTCCCCTTTACTTCCAAAGTAACAAAACTCAATTTCTTCACAAATATTCTTCACATCTATTTCAGAACCATGCAAAAGAGCAGTGCATAATTGTTTAAGCATAACTGCTGGACTCAGCATAATACAACATTCTAACTAATTTCCTCACTTTATTATGATGCACTGCTAGCATCCTGAAATGATGAAAAACACTCTGGCATACTCTCCTGGAAAGACAAGCCAGTGAATGACCATGCAAACCTGTCACTTCTCTCACTCTGCAAGGATCTAATTCTTGCAACAACATCATTTTCTGCTTCAAACTTTTCTTATTAAATGTCCGTACAAAATCACAAAGCAAATTGATGGAATCCTGTCGCGCACTGCAAATACTACTACACTTCCAGGTGTACACAGGATCCTTAGGAAGTCTTCCTAAAACCTCATTACCTAACACCTCTTCTGCCTCTGTTGTCACAATTATTTCTTTTTCAACTGGACAACCATCTTTTACCTCATAAGCTCGACCACTGGTGTCAACTGCATGCACCAAATCATTATCCTGGAAATAACTCTCCTCATTAAAAAATGCCTCACAACTTGAACTATGCATCCATTCTCCTGAAAAAACGTCACAAAAATTACTACGATTAACTGTTCTCTTCCATCTACTATTTCTTTTGAAATCATAAATTGCCTTGTTTAGCTTCCTAATTCTATTGATTATCAAAATAAATAACTTTCGCTTAATTTCAAATGCCTGATCAATAACTTTCTCAATTTTTTTTCCTCTTATAAAAAACCACTTTCTGCTGACCTTTCTTAATATTTTTTAACAAATTGCCAATTATCCTGTTGCGGAACATTCGTCTGCGAATGTCCCTAAACTGATTTTTCCTTCTACTACCATGCACAGAGTTATCTCCTGCTCTAGCAGTAACATTTTTGATTGGCCTTCCCTTTCCGTTTAAATTGCTTCTCTTTTTCTGGACTAAAACATTTTCTGTAGTACTACTTTTTTTTCTACAAATGTTTCTTATGAATGATTTTGTTGTCTTACCCGGAGCTTTCTTGGTGACTTGACAAGTTTTTATTGTAGAGGACTGCTGCAAGAATTTATTAAGCTGCTGTCTTTGACGTTTTGTAGCCTTTCGGTTTCGTTGTTTAGATGGCATTCTCTCCTTTTGAAATGATCTGCAGTTGAATCTGTGGTAAAATATAATAAAAAATGTTATTAACCACTATTAGCAAACAGTAAATCAATAACAGTCGTCAAAAATTTAACACGCTACTTGTCATTTTTACATAGAATAATTTTTAGTGCATTGGCAAATTTAGTATTTACAAATAGTAGCAAAGAAATGGAATGCTTCTACATTTGACCTGTGCTGTTTTATATGTGAATCTGAACTAATTTTATGAGCATATTTGACTATTTTATTAAAGACACTACACACAACCTGTTTTTGAACTTTTGTTTAATTTTAAATGAAACGGTTTACATTTTTACTTTTCATTTCCAGTAACTTTTAAAAATAAATGTTTATAGTTCCATAGGCTCAAGCAGGTCAGCTTCCCACCCTATGTCATACAATTCTGACAAATCGGCATCCTCATCATGTTCTTCATCATCCTCAGGATTTAAATCATCCAAGGGATCTACTTCCACTGACGTTTCAATGACAAGTTCAATGATAAGATCGAGATCAACTGATTGCTCATTATCACTCATGGTTGATGTTGTCGTTATCTTTAAAGAAAGAGAACAACAATGAGATGTTGCAGAGTAAGAGACAAATCTCAGAAATTATAATATTAAAATTGTTTAACAAAAGTAACATTTTGCAATTATTATTTAGCCATGTCCAGCGATGCTGAGGAGGTGAGGCCTATGTCCAAGTTTTCAGTAAACAGGACTCATCTGTTCTTAACCTTGGACAAGCCTCACCGACTCTGTGTACCCTGCTCATACTTAAATGTAAAGGGGCAGATTTATGTTAACTGGCGCATCCCCAGGGATGCACCAGTTAACGTGCACCGCTGCTCTGCCACCCATGATGTGCCGCATTTACAATGTGGAGCACCATTGAGCAAAAACAGCACAGATGCGTCACGCATCTGTGCCGCAAAAGCAGCACATTGCAGGAATCACGTCGTAAACGCGACATGTCTACTGCAATGCACAGGAGCAAGCCACACATTGCATGGTGCATCACTCCTTATGCCTGTTTCAAACAGGCGTAAGGATTTGATTCAGCAATGCTATAAAGCTGACTCAGTGAAATCTTCTAAATTTCACTGTGTTAGTTTTACAGGGCTTTCATGCAAATGAATGCCCACCCTGCAACAAAACGCCTATATGAAACCTGACACAGGTTTCATGTGGCACAGGACTTTACAGCATGACACATCTGCCTAGATGCATCAAGTTGTAAATATGTCGCAACATAGCGCATCTTTTGCGCCGGCGCTACGTCACAAAAGTGACGCACAGCGGCGCAAAAGAGGCACACAGCTATCATAAATCTGTCCCTAACATTTTAAATGATTGATTCAGGATGACGATAAGGTGTGGCCTATCCAGAGGTTTGTTTGAGGTGAGGCCTACTCAGGGTTGCAGATGAAATTTAGGCTTGTTGAAGAATACAGAGGAGATAATACATGTGCAGACCTACCAATGAAGTGAGTCATGTCCACTGCACTCTTGAACAAAGATCAGACCTCTTCTGTGCCCGTGAACAGGCCTAAACCTCATCTGCACAATGTGATTCGTAAAGTTAGGAAACACAGGTGATGTAATTGAAAAATGTGGAATTTCTTTTCCTCATTTCAGAATCACATAACCTGTGTATCCTCAGCTTAGTTATCTCATTGAGCAGATTTAGTCTAGCATATCCAAGAGTACGCAGAGGATGAGGACTGTATCCAACAGAGCAATGTACATTACTCACCTCCTTTGACACTTACAGAAGCCTCAGTTTAATATTTCTCAGTTCAATATTTATTTACAGAAGCACACAAAATATGACCTTCTCATAAATGTGAAAAGCGTTTAAAAAAAAAAAAAGATTTTCTGGTCATAATTTGAAAACACAACACAGGTCCTATGTAGAAGCACATCCTATCAGTACTTAAATTAGCCAAGCACACATGGGGGCGTATTTACAAGGACCTTACACCACAGGGAAAGGTCTTAAATTAAAATGGGAAAAATAACATCAGAGAGACTCAAAGGCCTTATAAATATGCCCCAAGCAACCTATGAAACTCTAGCACTACATATCACGAAACCTAATTGATTTCAAAAATCATTTTTAAACACATCATCTAAATCAATTATATACCTACATTCAAGGGGAAATGACTTAAAATGCTCTAAGACACATGAAAGTGTTTTTTAAGGCCCTTGCACCATTTTTGAGTCATTTTTAACATGGCTATGTGACTCAAAGAATCAAAATCTAAATTTGCCAAGCACAGATATGGGGGGGAATTTACAAGGACCTTGCACCACAGGGAAAGGTCTAAAATTAAAATGGGAAAAATAACATCAGAGAGACTCAAAGGCCTTATAAATATGCCCCAAGCAACCTATGAAACTCTAACACTACATATCACGAAACCTAATTGATTTCAAAAATCGTTTTTAAACACATCATCTAAATCAATTATATACCTACATTCAAGGGGAAATGACTTAAAATGCCCTAAGACACATTTTTTAAGGCCCTTGCACCATTTTTGGGTCACTTTTAACATGGCTATGTGACTCAAAGAATCAAAATCTAAATTTGCCAAGCACACATGGGGGCGTATTTACAAGGACCTTGCACCATGTCTTAAAATAAAATGTCTTAAAATGTCTTAAAATAAAATGGGAAAAATTACATCAAATGAACTCAAAAGCCTTGTAAAAAATAACATCAGAGAAACTCAAAGGCCTTATAAATATGCCCCAAGCAACCTATAAAACTCTAGCACTACATATCAAGAAACCTAATTGATTTCAAAAATCGTTTTTAAACACATCATCTAAATCAATTATATACCTACATTCAAGGGGAAATGACTTAAAATGCCCTAAGACACATGAAAGCTTTTTTTTAAGGCCCTTGCACCATTTTTGGGTCACTTTTAACATGGCTATGTGACTCAAAGAATCAAAATCTAAATTTGCCAAGCACACATGGGGGCGTATTTACAAGGACCTTGCACCACAAGGAAATGTCTTAAAATAAAATGGGAAAAATTACATCAAATGAACTCAAAAGCCTTGTAAAAAATAACATCAGAGAGACTCAAAGGCCTTATAAATATGCCCCAAGCAACCTATAAAACTCTAGCACTACATATCAAGAAACCTAATTGATTTCAAAAATCGTTTTTAAACACATCATCTAAATCAATTATATACCTACATTCAAGGGGAAATGACTTAAAATGCCCTAAGACACATGAAAGCGTTTTTTTAAGGCCCTTGCACCTTTTTGGGTCACTTTTAACATGGCTATGTGACTCAAAGAATCAAAATCTAAATTTGCCAAGCACACATAGGGGCGTATTTACAAGGACCTTGCACCACAAGGAAATGTCTTAAAATAAAATGGGAAAAATTACATCAAATGAACTCAAAAGCCTTGTAAATATGCCCCAATTAACCTATGAAACTCTACCAGTACATATCAAGAAACCTAATTGATTTCAAAAAACGTTTTTAAACACATATTGTAAAGCAATTATATTCCTACATTCATGGAGAAGTGAGTTAAAATGCCCTAAGACACATGAAAGCATTTTTGTAAGACCCTTGCACTATTTTTGCGTCACTTTTAACATGGCTATGTAACTCAAAGAAACAAAATCTATTTCTAAAACACTTTCTTCATAATTTTCTCCTTAAAGCATACTATTCGCTATTTAAATTAAATGAATCTTTTCTCACCTTAGCAAATACTTTATGAGTTTCAAAACAGTCTCAGACACACACCAATTTGTCTTTAGCAGAGCAAAAGGTATGCACTCCAGAGTCTGCAAGCAACAATGCCACAGAAATGCTGTAAATCATCACACATATCTCTCATGTCACCCAATCAAAACTCTTCCCTCACTTTTTTCAAATCAACACCCTTCCCCCCTCTGCCCTTTCTGCCTTTTTTGCATAGCAACCACCTCCTGAAAGACCTCTCATGTTTGCAAGTTCACACAACAATGTTTCAATTGAACTCTGAACTCTCAGTACACCTGCGTATCCAGTGCAATCTTTCATAAAATGATTTTTTCTTGACCATTCAAATTACATCTTTCAAAGAACTCATTCATGCACCCTAACTTTCTGTTTTCAGCAATCAAAATCCACCAATCACTGCTACTGATTAATTACCACAGAAACTCCACCGTTTTTTTCATTATACACTCTTATTTTTTCAACTGCCATTTCATTGCCACACTTCATCTGACTGCAGCAGAACCTTCTCTCACCATGTTTTCTGTCTGGATTGTTGGACATAGTTATATCCACTGGGCTCAAAGGTTTGCTGATAACAGAAATTTACACAACCTCAATTTACAAAATGTGGAAATCAAGTGGATTGGCCACAGAGGATTGAAATGTCACCAATTGATACCATTGGTGAAAACCTTTTTGCATTTGCCAAAACCTGACCTGTTAATTGTGCACTGTGGAGGAAATGACTTGGGCACTTTGACTGGGGTAGGTCTGGAAATGCTTTTAAAGGACACCTTTGAGCAATTGATGGCACTATTTCCTCAAACTGCCTTGGTATATTCAAATATATGCCAAAGACAGAAATGGAAGTGGTCCAACCAATTTTGTCCACAAATTGAGAAATCGAGGAAGCATGTAAATAAGTCTGTTTCAGCTTACATAAGAGACCATGGAATGGGCTCCATCTACAACAATAACTTGCGTTACTACATGCAAGATATCTACAGAGCAGATGGAGTTCACTTCTCAGATGAGGGGAACAGAATTTTCATCCTCAATTTAAGACTGTGCATTGGTACCTACTTGTAGGTACCTACATCAGCCACAGGACCCAAAAGCTCTTTTCAGAGCTACCCTACATCTTATGACTTACAATTATTATTTTACTCTAACTTTTTTCACTAATTTTCACCAAAGTACGCTCCCCGGAGCGCTACCCGGTACGCGCACCGGACGCTAACTGTGCGAAAATTTGAAAAAAAATGTTTTTTTTTCGCACATATGGTCCTCCTCAGCCACCCTCAGAAAACCTAGGGGGTCAGGATACGTCTACCATGCCCCCTTCTACCCATTCTGAACATTATTTGCCCTCCATCTTGTATCTCAATTCTACCGAAACACAAAATGGAGGACTCCCGTAATGCTGCCGGTTCGCGTACCGGGGCGCGCACCGGGAAGCGCTCGCTCAAAAAAAGGTGGGAAAGTAATTCACAGAAAAACCACTGGAGACACTTTCACCAAATATAGATTAGCTCATACTACATACCAATCCCTACCATTTTCACTAATTTGATTGGAATTCCATTTAGCCATTTAGCCTGTAGACCTCTCTAAATACCCTGAGGTAAATTACTTCACAAAACACATCTGAAGTGTTGGAATTGACAACCAATTAAAATGTTACTTTCATTTTCTACTTTTTTTACCTGACATTTGATTGGTTATGTACCTGAATATATATAAAGAAAGAGAGAGAAACACAGCCATTTTGACTACCACCTCCTGAAGTAGATTTCAAGAAAATTGTCACTGAGAACTTAAACTGCTTTTTGGAAGTAAGTTGTTATTTTGAAAACTGAAGTATATTGTGCACTTAAAGTTAATTTGGAAAACTTTTTCTGATAGTTTTATACTATCACTCTGTAATAGTTATAGATTTAGATAGACTTCTCTGTTATAGTTATGGATGGATTTAGGCTTCTCTTGTATAATTATGAATTTACTTAGGCTTCATCACATACACTTTTTTATATTTCTACTTCCAGTCTGATACCATACACTACCCAAAGATAAATTCACTGTTAAAAAATCCAAACTACCTGTCTGAACTTAAACCCAACAGTGCCCTAACTCTTCTGATATAGTTATTTTTTATGCAATTTACAGCAAAAAAAATGGAAGGGGAGCAAGAAAATATCAATGTTTCCTTCGACATTACATCTGAGGAGATTTTAAATGAAGAATTTTTAGATGAAAATTTTATGGATCAGTCTTTGGATGAACAATTTATTGAATGCTTACAAGACATAGAAACATGCATGTTTGAGGAGATTCCAGATGATGTAATGCTGGAAGTATTATTGAACTATGAAAATTCTGACCAATACATTTTTATTTAATAATTAAAAAATTTTGAGACAATATTCATTTTTATATCTAATTCATGAAGTACAACCAAAATAAATAAATAAATAAAAAAAACAAAAAAACACAACAAAAAGAACAATCAATAAACATACAATATTTCAAAATATCATAGTCTATCATTCTTTTTTCCTTATAGTACGCTCCCCAGACCGCTTCCCGGTGCGCGTACCGAGCGCTCCCCCCAAAAAAAAAAAAAAATTTTTTATTTTTTTTGCCCCGCGGGGCCCTTTTAAAGCCTCCACATCAAACCTAGAGGGTCAGGGAGGATCTTCTATGCCCCCTTATGGTCATTTCCCCCTTTGTTTTGGCCTCCT